>NC_083693.1:2442586-3663880 GCF_033118175.1 Dama dama
AGCTACAGGTATGTGAGAGGGACCCTGAGTTTGTGGCCTCAAGTGGAATGGACACCGAGATGCTCTGACTCGAAGTAAGGCCGGATATCCCTGCAGTGAATTGAATGCAGGCTCGTCTTGCATCTCCCAAGACGAAGGGATGTCTGAATCCCCTGTGGAGACCACAGAGAAAGACCGAGTTCTCCGCCTCATTGCGACCGGAGGCCTCACATCCTTTGAAAACTCGAGAGGTCCGTGGAGATCAATGCTTCCAAAGGAGACGATGCCTGACTCCTCTTGAAAATGGATAGGAGTCCCAGGATCCCTGTGGCACGTGGAAAGGGACCCTGGGTCTCCCGATTCACGTGGAGACGCGTCCCAATTGCCATGCCAAGACTCGAGGAGAATCCCGAGGTGTACCTCGCACCTAGGCAGGAGTCCTGACGTCGCTGAACAAACACGTGTCTGGAAGGGCCCTCCCCGTCGTAACTCGAGAATATACCCCAGGTTCCGGCCGCAACTCGAGAAAAACCATGAGATTTCCCCCTCGCCGCGAGTTGAGGTCCGATTCCCCTGCACTGCATGCAGAGCAATTCCGTGTTCCACATCAAACGTGAAAGGAGCCTTGATTTCCTTGATGACACTCCAGAGAAAACCCAAGATCACTGTCTCAAGTCTAGAGGGATCCTGAGGTCACTGGACCAACAGGAAAGGGCTCCGTGGACCGAAATCAACTCGAGATGAGAGCTTAGTCCCTGGCTTAGACTCAAGAGGAATACCAACTTTCCACAAGCACCTCAAGAGGAGGCTTCTCTCAGCTACATGTATATTTGAGGGACCCCGAGTTTGTGGCCTCAAGTGGAATGGACACCGGGATGCTCTGACTCGAAGTAAGGCCGGATATCCCTGCAGTGAATTGAATGCAGGCTCGTCTTGCATCTCCCAAGACGAAGGGATGTCTGAATCCCCTGTGGAGACCACAGAGAAAAACCTAATTCTCCGCCTCATCGCGAGCGGAGGCCTCACATCCTTTGAAAACTCGAGAGGTCCGCGGAGATCATTGCTTCCAAAGGAGACGATGACTGACTCCTCTTGAAAATGGATAGGAGTCCCAGGATCCCTGTGGCACGTGGAAAGGGACCCTGGGTCTCCCGCCTCACGTGGAGACGCGTCCCAATTGCCATGACAAGACGCGAGGAGAATCCCGAGGTGTCCCTCGCACCTAGGCAGGAGTCCTGACGTCGCTGAACAAACACATGTCTGGAAGGGCCCTCCCTGTCGTAACTCGAGAATATACCCCAGGTTCCGGCCGCAACTCGAGAAAAACCATGAGACTTCCCCCTCGCCGCGAGATGAGGCCCGATTCCCCTGCCCTGCATGCAGAGCAATTCCGTATTCCACATCAAAAGTGAAAGGAGCCTTGATTTCCTTGATGGCACTCCAGAGAAAACCCAAGATCACTGTCCCTAGTCTAGAGGGATCCTGAGCTCACTGTAGCAACACGAAAGGGCTCCGTGGACCACAAATCAACTCGAGATGAGAGCTTAGTCCCTGGCTTCGACTCAAGAGGAATACCAACTTTCCACAAGCACCTCAAGAGGAGGCTTCTCTGAGCTACAGGTATGTGAGAGGGACCCTCAGTTTGTGGCCTCAAATGGAATGGACACCGAGATGCTCTGACTCGAAGTAAGGCCGGATATCCCTGCAGTGAATTGAATGCAGGCTCGTCTTGCATCTCCCAAGACGAAGGGATGTCTGAATCCCCTGTGGAGACCACAGAGAAAGACCTAACTTTCTGCCTCATCGCGTCCAGAGACCTCACATCCTTTGAAAACTCGAAAGGTCCACGGAGATCAATGCTTCCAAAGGAGACGATGCCTGACTCCTCTTGAAAATGGATAGGAGTCCCAGGATCCCTGTGGCACGTGGAAAGGGACACTGGGTTTCCCGCCTCACGTGGAGACGCGTCCCCATTGCCATGCCAAGACTCGAGGAGAATCCCGAGGTGTCCCTCGCACCTAGGCAGGAGTCCTGACGTCGCTGAACAAACACGTGTCTGGAAGGGCCCTCCCCGTCGTAACTCGAGAATATACCCCAGGATCCGGCCGCAAGTCGAGAAAAACCATGAGACTTCCCCCTCGCCGCGAGATGAGGCCCGATTCCCCTGCACTGCGTGGAGAGCAATTCCGTGTTCCACATCAAACGTGAAAGGATCCTTGATTTCCTTGATGGCACTCCAGAGTAAACCCAATATCACTGTCTCAAGTCTAGATGGATCCTGAAGTCACTGGAGCAACATGAAAGAGGTCCGTGGACCCCAAATCAACTAGAGATGAGAGCTTAGTCCCTGGCTTCGACTCAAGAGGAATACCAAGTTTCCACAAGCACCTCAAGAGGAGGCTTCTCTCAGCTACAGGTATGTGAGAGGGACCCTGAGTTTGTGGCCGCAAGTGCGATGGACACCGAGATGCTCTGACTCGAAGTAAGTCCGGATATCCCTGCAGTGAATTGAATGCAGGCTCGTCTTGCATCTCCCAAGACGAAGGGATGTCTGAATCCCCTGTGGAGACCACAGAGAAAGACCTATTCCTCCGCCTCATCATGACCGGAGGCCTCATATCCTTTGAAAACTCGAGAGGTCTGCAGAGATCAATGCTTCCAAAGGAGACGATGCCTGACTCCTCTTGAAAATGCATAGGAGGCCCAGGATCACTGTGGCACGTGGAAAGGGACCCTGGGTCTCCCGCCTCATGTGGAGACGCGTCCCAATTGCCATGCCAAGACTCGAGGAGAATCCCGAGGTGTCCCTCGCACCTAGGCAGGAGTCCTGACGTCGCTGAACAAACACGTGTCTGGAAGGGCCCTCCCCGTCGTAACTCGAGAATATACCCCAGATTCCGGCCGCAACTCGAGAAAAACCATGAGACTTCCCCATCACGGCGAGATGAGGCCCGATTCCCCTGTACTGCGTGCAGAGCAATTCCGTGTTCGACATCAAAAGTGAAAGGAGCCTTGATTTCCTTCATGGCACTCCAGAGAAAACCCAAGATCACTGTCTCAAGTCTAGAGGGATCCTGAGGTAACTGGAGCAACATGAAAGGGCTCCGTGGACCCCAAATCAACTCGAGATGAGAGCTTAGTCCCTGGCTTCGACTCAAGAGGAATACCAACTTTCCACAAGCACCTCAAGAGGAGGCTTCTCTCAGCTACAGGTATGTGAGAGGGACCCTGAGTTTGTGGCCTCAAGTGCAATGGACACCGAGATGCTCTGACTCGAAGTAAGTCCAGATGTCCCTGCAGTGAATTGAATGCAGGCTCGTCTTGCATCTCCCAAGACGAAGGGATGTATGAATCCCCTGTGGAGACCACAGAGAAAGACCTATTCCTCCGCCTCATCATGACCGGAGGCCTCATATCCTTTGAAAACTCAAGAGGTCTGCAGAGATCAATGCTTCCAAAGGAGACGATGCCTGACTCCTCTTGAAAATGCATAGGAGGCCCAGGATCACTGTGGCACGTCGAAAGGGACCCTGGGTCTCCCGCCTCACGTGGAGACGCGTCCCAATTGCCATGCCAAGACTCGAGGAGAATCCCGAGGTGTCCCTCGCACCTAGGCAGGAGTCCTGACGTCGCTGAACAAACACGTGTCTGGAAGGGCCCTCCCCGTCGTAACTCGAGAATATACCCCAGGTTCCGGACGCAACTCGAGAAAAACCATGAGACTTCCCCCTCGCCGCGAGATGTGGCCCGATTCCCCTGCACTGCGTGCAGAGCAATTCCATGTTCCACATCAAACATGAAAGGAGCCTTGATTTCTTTGATGGCACTCCAGAGACAACCCAAGATCACTGTCTCAAGTCTAGAGGGATCCTGAGGTCACTGTAGCAACACGAAAGGGCTCCGTGGATCCCAAATCAACACGAGATGAGAGCTTAGTCCCTGGCTTCGACTCAAGAGGAATACCAACTTTCCACAAGCACCTCAAGAGGAGGCTTCTCTCAGCTACAAGTATGTAAGAGGGACCCTGAGTTTGTGGCCTCAAGTGGAATGGACACCGAGATGGTCTGACTCGAAGTAAGGCCGGATATCCCTGCAGTGAATTGAATGCAGGCTCGTCTTGCATCTCCCAAGAAGAAGGGTTGTCTGAATCCCCTGTGGAGACCATAGAGAAAGATCTAGTCCTCCACCTCAACGCAACCGGAGGCCTCATATCCTTTGAAAACTCGATAGGTCCGCGGAGATCAATGCTTCCAAAGGAGACGATGCCTGACTCCTCTTGAAAATGGATAGGAGTCCCAGGATCCCTGTGGCACGTGGAAAGGGACCCTGGGTCTCCCGCCTCACGTGGATACGCGTCCCAATTGCCATGCCAAGACTCGAGTAGAATCCCGAGGTGTCCCTCGCACGTAGGCAGGAGTCCTGACGTCGCTGAACAAACACGTGTCTGGAAGGGCCCTCCCCGTCGTAACTCGAGAATATACCCCAGGTTCCGGCCGCAACTCGAGAAAAACCATGAGACTTCCCCCTCGCCGCGAGATGAGGCCCGATTCCCCTGCACTGCGTGCCAAGCAGTTCCGTGTTCCACATCAAACGTGAAAGGAGCCTTGATTTCCTTGATGGCACTCCAGAGAAAATCCAAGATCACTGTCTCAAGTCTAGAGGGATCCTGAGGTCACTGTAGCAACACAAAAGGGCTCCGTGGACCCCAAATCAACTCGAGATGAGAGCTTAGTCCCTGGCTTCGACTCAAGAGGAATACCAACTTTCCACAAGCACCTCAAGAGGAGGCTTCTCTCAGCTACAAGTATGTAAGAGGGACCCTGAGTTTGTGGCCTCAAGTGGAATGGACACCGAGATGGTCTGACTCGAAGTAAGGCCGGATATCCCTGCAGTGAATTGAATGCAGGCTCGTCTTGCATCTCCCAAGACGAAGGGTTGTCTGAATCCCCTGTGGAGACCATAGAGAAAGATCTAGTCCTCCACCTCAACGCAACCGGAGGCCACATATCCTTTGAAAACTCGATAGGTCCGCGGAGATCAATGCTTCCAAAGGAGACGATGCCTGACTCCTCTTGAAAATGGATAGGAGTCCCAGGATCCCTGTGGCACGTGGAAAGGGACCGTGGGTCTCCCGCCTCACGTGGATACGCGTCCCAATTGCCATGCCAAGACTCGAGGAGAATCCCGAGGTGTCCCTCGCACGTAGGCAGGAGTCCTGACGTCGCTGAACAAACACGTGTCTGGAAGGGCCCTCCCCGTCGTAACTCGAGAATATACCCCAGGTTCCGGCCGCAACTCGAGAAAAACCATGAGACTTCCCCCTCGCCGCGAGATGAGGCCCGATTCCCCTGCACTGCGTGCAGAGCAATTCCGTGTTCCACATCAAACGTGAAAGGAGCCTTGATTTCCTTGATGGCACTCCAGAGAAAACACAAGATCACTGTCTCAAGTCTAGAGGGATCCTGAGGTCACTGGAGCAACACGAAAGGGCTCCGTGGACCCCAAATCAACTCGAGATGAGAGGTTAGTCCCTGGCTTCCACTCAAGAGGAATACCAACTTTCCACAAGCACGTCAAGAGGAGGCTTCTCTCAGCTACAGGTATATTTGAGGGACCCTGAATTTGTGGCCTCAAGTGTAATGTACACCGTGATGCTCTGACTCGAAGTAAGGCCGGATATCCCTGCAGTGAATTGAATGCAGGCTCGTCTTGCATCTCCGAAGACGAAGGGATGTCTGAATCCCCTGTGGAGACCACAGAGAAAGACCGAGTTCTCCGCCTCATCGCGACCGGAGGCCTCACATCCTTTGAAAACTCGAGAGGTCCGCGGAGATCAATGCTTCCAAAGGAGACGATGCCTGACTCCTTTTGAAAATGGATAGGAGTCCCAGGATCCCTGTGGCACGTGGAAAGGGACCCTGGGTCTCCCGCCTCACGTGGAGACGCGTCCCAATTGCCATGCCAAGACTCGAGGAGAATCCCGAGGTGTCCCTCGCACCTAGGCAGGAGTCCTGACGTCGCTGAACAAACACGTGTCTGGAAGGGCCCTCCCCGTCGTAACTAGAGAATATAACCCAGGTTCCGTCCGCAACTCGAGAAAAACCATGAGATTTCCCCCTCGCCGCGAGTTGAGGCCCGATCCCCTGCACTGCATGCAGAGCAATTCCGTGTTCCACATCAAACGTGAAAGGAGCCTTGATTTACTTGACGGCACTCCAGAGAAAACCCAAGATCACTGTCTCAAGTCTAGAGGGATCCTGAGGTCACTGGACCAACATGAAAGGGCTCCGTCTACCCCAAATCAACTCGAGATGAGAGCTTAGTCCCTGGCTTCGACTCAAGAGGAATACCAACTTTCCACATGCACCTCAAGAGGAGGCTTCTCTCAGCTACAGGTATATTTGAGGAACCCTGAGTTTGTGGCCTCAAGTGGAATGGACACCGAGATGCTCTGACTCGAAGTAAGGCCGGATATCCCTGCAGTGAATTGAATGCAGGCTCGTCTTGCATCTCCCAAGACGAAGGGATGTCTGAATCCCCTGTGGAGACCACAGAGAAAGACCTAGTCTTCCGCCTCAATGCGCCCGGAGGCCTGACATCCTTTGAAAACTCGAGAGGTATGCGGAGATCAATGCTTCCAAAGGAGACGATGCCTGACTCCACTTGAAAATGGATAGGAGTCCCAGGATCACTCTGGCAAGTGGAAAGGGACCCTGGGTCTCCAGCCTCACGTGGAGACGCATCACAATTGCCATGCCAAGACTCGAGGAGAATCCCGAGGTGTCCCTCGCACCTAGGCAGGAGTCCTGACTTCGCTGAGCAAACACATGTCTGGAAGGGCCCTCCCCATGGTAACTCGAGAATATACCCCTGGATCCGGACGCAACTCGAGAAAAACCATGAGAATTCCCCCTCACGGCGAGATGAGGCCCGATTCCCCTGCCCTGCGTGCAGAGCAATTCCGTATTCCACATCAAAAGTGAAAGGAGCCTTGATTTCCTTGATGGCACTCCAGAGAAAACCCAAGATCACTGTCTCAAGTCTAGAGGGATCCTGAGGTCACTGGAGCAACACGAAAGGGCTCCGTGGACCCGAAATCAACTCGAGATGAGAGCTTAGTCCCTGGCTTCGACTCAAGAGGAATACCAACTTTCCACAAGCACCTCAAGAGGAGGCTTCACTCAGCTACAGGTATGTGAGAGGGCCCCTGAGTTTGTGGCCTCAAGTGGAATGGACACCGAGATGCTCTGACTCGACGTAAGGCCGGATATCCCTGCAGTGAATTGAATGCAGGCTCGTCTTGCATCTCCCAAAACGAAGGGATGTCTGAATCCCCTGTGGAGACCACAGAGAAAGACCTAATTCTCCGCCTCATCGCGAGCGGAGGCCTCACATCCTTTGAAAACTCGAGAGGTCCGAGGAGATCAATGCTTCCAAAGGAGATGATGCCTGACTCCTCTTGAAAATGGATAGGAGTCCCAGGATCCCTGTGGCACGTGGAAAGGGACCCTGGGTCTCCCGCCTCACGTGGAGACGCGTCCCAATTGCCATGCCAGGACTCGAGGGGAATCCCGAGGTGTCCCTCGCACCTAGGCAGGAGTCTTGATGTCGCTGAACAAACACGTGTCTGGAAGGGCCCTCCCCGTCGTAACTCGAGAATATAACCCAGGTTCCGGCCGCAACTCGAGAAAACCCATGAGATATCCCCCTCGCCGTGAGTTGAGGCCCGATTCCCCTGCACTGCATGCAGAGCAATTCCGTGTTCCACATCAAACGTGAAAGGAGCCTTGATTTCCTTGATGGCACTCCAGAGAAACCCAAGATCACTGTTTCAAGTCTAGAGGGATCCTGAGGTCACTGGACCAATATGAAAGGGCTCCGTCGACAAAAAATCCACACGAGATGAGAGCTTAGTCCCTGGCTTAGACCCAAGAGGAATACCAACTTTCCACAAGCACCTCAAGAGGAGGCTTCTCTCAACTACAGGTATATTTGAGGGACCCTGAGTTTGTGGCCTCAAGTGGAATGGACACCGAGATGCTCTGACTCGAAGTAAGGCCGGATATCCCTGCAGTGAATTGAATGCAGGCTCGTCTTGCATCTCCCAAGACGAAGGAATATCTGAATCCCCTGTGGAGACCACAGAGAAAAACCTAGTCCTCCGCCTCAATGCGACCGGAGGCCTGACATCCTTTGATATTTCGAGAGGTCTGCGGAGATCAATGCTTCCAAAGGAGACGATGCCTGACTCCTCTTGAAAATGGATAGGAGTCCCAGGATCCCTGTGGCACGTGGAAAGGGACCCTGGGTCTCCCGACTCACGTGGAGACGCATCCCAATTGCCATGCCAAGACTCGAGGAGAATCCCGAGGTGTCCCTCGCACCTAGGCAGGAGTCCTGACGTCGCTGAACAAACACATGTCTGGAAGGGCCCTCCCCATCTTAACTCGAGAATAGAGCCGAGGTTCCGGCCGCAACTCGAGAAAAACCATGCGACTTCCCCCTCGCCGCGACATCAGGCCCGATTCATCTGCCCTGCGTGCAGAGCAATTCCCTATTCCACATCAAAAGTGAAAGGAGCCTTGATTTCCTTGATGGCACTCCAGAGAAAACCCAAGATCACTGTCTCAAGTCTAGAGGGATCCTGAGGTCACTGTACCAACACGAAAGGGCTCCGTGGACCCCAAATCAACTCGAGATGAGAGCTTAGTCCCTGGCTTCGACTCAAGAGGAATACCAACTTTCCACAAGCACCTCTCTCAGCTACAGGTATGTGAGAGGGACCCTGAGTTTGTGGCCTCAAGTGGAATGGACACCGAGATGCTCTGACTCGAAGTAAGGCCGGATATCCCTGCAGTGAATTGAATGCAGGCTCGTCTTGCATCTCCGAAGACGAAGGAATGTCTGAATCCCCTGTGGAGACCACAGAGAAAGACCGAGTTCTCCGCCTCAACGGGAACGGAGGCCTCACATCCTTTGAAAACTCGAAAGGTCCGCGGAGATCAATGCTTCTAAAGGAGACGATGTCTGACTCCTCTTGAAAATGGATAGGAGTTCCAGGATCCCTGTGGCACGTCCAAAGGGACCCTGGGTCTCCCGTCTCATGTGGAGACGCGTCCCAATTACCATGCCAAGACTCGAGGAGAATCCCGAGGTGTCCCTCGCACCTAGGCAGGAGTCCTGACGTCGCTGAACAAACACGTGTCTGGAAGGGCCCTCCCCGTCGTAACTCGAGAATATACTCCAGGTTCCGGCCGCAACTCGAGAAAAACCATGAGAATTACTCCTCGCCGCGAGATGAGGCCCGATTCCCATGCAGTGCGTGCAGAGCAATTCCGTGTTCCACATCAAACGTGAAAGGAGCCTTGATTTCCTTGATGGCACTCCAGAGAAAACCCAAGATCACTGTCTCAAGTCTAGAGGGATCCTGAGGTCACTGTAGCAACAGGAAAGGGCTCCGGGACCCCAAATCAACTCGAGATGAGAGCTTAGTCCCTGGTTTCGACTCAAGAATATACCAACTTTCCACATGCACCTCAAGAGGAGGCTTCTCTCAGCTGCAGGTATGTGAGCGGGACCCTGAGTTTGTGGCCTCAAGTGGAATGGACACCGAGATGCTCTGACTCGAAGTAAGGCCGGATATCCCTGCAGTGAATGGAATGCAGGCTCGTCTTGCATCTCCCAAGACGAAGGGATGTCTGAATCCCCTGTGGAGACCACAGAGAAAGACCGAGTTCTCTGCCTCATCGCGACCGGAGGCCTCACATCCTTTGAAAACTCGAGAGGTCAGCGGAGATCAATGCTTCCAAAGGAGACCATGCCTGACTCCTCTTGAAAATGGATAGGAGTCCCAGGATCCCTGTGGCACGTCGAAAGGGACCCTGGGTCTCCCGCCTCACGTGGAGACGCGTCCCAATTGCCATGCCAAGAATCGAGGAGAATCCCGAGTTGTCCCTCGCACCTCTGCAGGGGTCCTGACGTCGCTGAACAAACACTTGTCTGGAAGGGCCCTCCCCGTCGTAACTCGAGAATATACCCCAGGTTCTGTCCGCAACTCGAGACAAACCATTAAATTCCCCCTCGCCACGAGATGAGGCCCGAATCCCCTGCACTGCGTGCAGAGCAATTCCGTGTACCACATCGAACGTGAAAGGAGCCTTGTATTCCTTCATGGCACTCCAGAGCAAACCCAAGATCACTGTCTCAAGTCTAGAGGGATCCTGAGGTCACTGGAGCAACACAAAAGGGCTCCGTGGACCCCAAATCAACTCGAGATGAGAGCTTAGTCCCTGGCTTCGACTCAAGAGGAATACCAACTTTCCACAAGCACCTCAAGAGGAGGCTTCTCTCAGCTACAGGTATGTGAGAGGGACCCTGAGTTTGTGGCCTCAAGTGGAATGGACACCGAGATGCTCTGACTTGAAGTAAGGCCGGATATCCCTGCAGTGAATTGAATGCAGGCTCGTCTTGCATCTCCCAAGACGAAGGGTTGTCTGAATCCCCTGTGGAGACCACAGAGAAAGACCTAGTCCTCCGCCTCATCGCGAGTGGAGGCCTCACATCCTTTGAAAACTCGAGAGGTCCGCGGAGATCAATGCTTACAAAGGAGACGATGCCTGACTCCTCTTGAAAATGGATAGGAGTCCCAGGATCCCTGTGGCACGTGGAAAGGGACCCTGGGTCTCCCGCCTCTCGTGGAGACGCGTCCCAATTGCCATGCCAAGACTCGAGGAGAATCCCGAGGTGTCCCTCGCACCTAGGCAGGAGTCCTGACGTCGCTGAACAAACACGTGTCTGGAAGGGCCCTCCCCGTCGCAACTCGAGAATATACACCAGGATCCGGCCGCAACTCGAGAAAAACCATGAGATTTCCCCCTCGCCGCGACATGAGGCCCGATTCCCCTGCACTGTGTGCAGAGCAATTCCGTGTTCCACATCAAACGTGAAAGGAGCCTTGATTTCCTTGATGGCACTCCAGAGAAAACTCAAGATCACTGTCTCATGTCTAGAGGGATCCTGAGGTCACTGGAGTAACATGAAAGGGCTCCGTGGACCCCAAATCAACTCGAGATGAGAGCTTAGTGTCTGGCTTCGACTCAAGAGGATTACCAACTTTCCACAAGCACCTCAAGAGGAGACTTCTCTCAGCTACAGGTATGTGAGAGGGACCCTGAGTTTGTGGCCTCAAGTGGACTGGACACCGAGATGCTCTGACAGGAAGTAAGGCCGGATATCACTGCAGTGAATTGAGTGCAGGCTCGTCTTGCATTTCCCAAGACGAAGGGATGTCTGAATCCCCTGTGGAGACCACAGAGAAAGACCTAGTTCTCCGCATCATCGCGACCAGAGGCCTCACATCCTTTGAAAACTCGAGACGTCCGCGGAGATCAATGCTTCCAAAGGAGACCATGCCTGACTCCTCTTCAAAATGGATAGGAGTCCCAGGATCCCTGTGGCACGTGGAAAGGGACCCTGGGTCTCCCGCCTCACGTGGAGACGCGTCCCAATTGCCATGCCAAGACTCGAGGAGAATCCGTAGGTGTCCCTCGCACCTAGGCCCGAGTCCTGACGTCCCTGAACAAACACGTGTCTGGAAGGGCCCTCCCTGTCGTAACTCGAGAATATACACCAGGGTCCTTCCGCAACTGGAGAAAAAATATGAGACTTCCCACTCGCCGCGAGATGAGGCCCGATTCCCCTACACTGCGTGCAGAGCAATTCCGTGTTCCACATCAAACGTGAAAGGAGCCTTGATTTCCTTGATGGCACTCTAGAGAAAACCCAAGATCACTGTCTCAAGTCTAGAGGGATCCTGAGGTCACTGGAGCAAAACGAAAGGGCTCAGTCGACCCCAAATCAACTCAAGATGAGAGCTTCATCCCTGGCATCGACTCAAGAGGAATACCAACTTTCCACAAGCACCTCAAGAGGAGGCTTCTCTCAGCTACAGGTATGTGAGAGGGACACTGAGTTTGTGGCCTCAAGTGGAATGGACACCGAGATGCTCTGACTCGAAGTAAGGCCGGATATCCCTGCAGTGAATTGAATGCAGGCTCGTCTTGCATCTCCCAAGACGAAGGGATGTCTGAATCCCCTGTGGAGACCACAGAGAAAGACCTAGTTCTCCGCCTCATCGCGACCGGAGGCCTCACATCCTTTGAAAACTCGAGAGGTCCGCGGAGATCAATGCTTCCAAAAGAGACGATGCCTGACTCCTCTTGAAAATGGATAGGAGTTCCAGGACACCTGTGGAACTTGGAAAGGGACACTGGGTCTCCCGACTCACTTGGAGACGCGTCATAATTGCCATGCAAAGACTCGAAGAGAATCCCGAGGTGTCCCTCGCACCAAGTCAGGAGTCCTGACGTCGCTGAACAAACACTTGTCTGGAAGGGCCCTCCCCGTCGTAACTCGAGAATATACCCCAGGTTTCGGCCGCAACTCGAGAAAAACCATGAGACTTCCCCCTCGCCACGAGATGAGGCCCGATTCCCCTGCACTGCGTGCAGAGCAATTCCGTGTTCCACATGAAACGTGAAAGGAACCTTGATTTCCTTGATGGCACTCTAGAGAAAACCCAAGATCACTGTCTCAAGTCTAGAGGGATCCTGAGGTCACTGGAGCAAAACGAAAGGGCTCAGTCGACCCCAAATTAACTCGAGATGAGAGCTTAGTCCCTGGCTTCGACTCAAGAGGAATACCAACTTTCCACAAGCCCCTCAAGAGAAGGCTTCTCTCAGCTACATGTATGTGAGAGGGCCCCTGAGTTTGTGGCCTCAAGTGGAATGGACACCGAGATGCTCTGACTCGAAGTAAGGCCGGATATCCCTGCAGTGAATTGAATGCAGGCTCGTCTTGCATCTCCCAAGACGAAGGGATGTCTGAATCCCCTGTGTAGACCACAGAGAAAGACCTAGTTCTCTGCCTCATCGCGACCGGAGGCCTCACATCCTTTGAAAACTCGAGAGGTCAGCGGAGATCAATGCTTCCAAAGGAGACCATGCCTGACTCCTCTTCAAAATGGATAGGAGTCCCAGGATCCCTGTGGCACGTCGAAAGGGACCCTGGGTCTCCCGCCTCACGTGGAGACGCGTCCCAATTGCCATGCCAAGAATCGAGGAGAATCCCGAGTTGTCCCTCGCACCTATGCAGGGGTCCTGACGTCGCTGAACAAACACTTGTCTGGAAGGGCCCTCCCCGTCGTAACTCGAGAATATACCCCAGGTTCTGTCCGCAACTCGAGACAAACCATTAAATTCCCCCTCGCCACGAGATGAGGCCCGAATCCCCTGCACTGCGTGCAGAGCAATTCCGTGTACCACATCGAACGTGAAAGGAGCCTTGTATTCCTTCATGGCACTCCAGAGCAAACCCAAGATCACTGTCTCAAGTCTAGAGGGATCCTGAGGTCACTGGAGCAACACAAAAGGGCTCCGTGGACCCCAAATCAACTCGAGATGAGAGCTTAGTCCCTGGCTTCGACTCAAGAGGAATACCAACTTTCCACAAGCACCTCAAGAGGAGGCTTCTCTCAGCTACAGGTATGTGAGAGGGACCCTGAGTTTGTGGCCTCAAGTGGAATGGACACCGAGATGCTCTGACTTGAAGTAAGGCCGGATATCCCTGCAGTGAATTGAATGCAGGCTCGTCTTGCATCTCCCAAGACGAAGGGTTGTCTGAATCCCCTGTGGAGACCACAGAGAAAGACCTAGTCCTCCGCCTCATCGCGAGTGGAGGCCTCACATCCTTTGAAAACTCGAGAGGTCCGCGGAGATCAATGCTTACAAAGGAGACGATGCCTGACTCCTCTTGAAAATGGATAGGAGTCCCAGGATCCCTGTGGCACGTGGAAAGGGACCCTGGGTCTCCCGCCTCTCGTGGAGACGCGTCCCAATTGCCATGCCAAGACTCGAGGAGAATCCCGAGGTGTCCCTCGCACCTAGGCAGGAGTCCTGACGTCGCTGAACAAACACGTGTCTGGAAGGGCCCTCCCCGTCGCAACTCGAGAATATACACCAGGATCCGGCCGCAACTCGAGAAAAACCATGAGATTTCCCCCTCGCCGCGACATGAGGCCCGATTCCCCTGCACTGTGTGCAGAGCAATTCCGTGTTCCACATCAAACGTGAAAGGAGCCTTGATTTCCTTGATGGCACTCCAGAGAAAACTCAAGATCACTGTCTCATGTCTAGAGGGATCCTGAGGTCACTGGAGTAACATGAAAGGGCTCCGTGGACCCCAAATCAACTCGAGATGAGAGCTTAGTGTCTGGCTTCGACTCAAGAGGATTACCAACTTTCCACAAGCACCTCAAGAGGAGACTTCTCTCAGCTACAGGTATGTGAGAGGGACCCTGAGTTTGTGGCCTCAAGTGGACTGGACACCGAGATGCTCTGACAGGAAGTAAGGCCGGATATCACTGCAGTGAATTGAGTGCAGGCTCGTCTTGCATTTCCCAAGACGAAGGGATTTCTGAATCCCCTGTGGAGACCACAGAGAAAGACCTAGTTCTCCGCATCATCGCGACCAGAGGCCTCACATCCTTTGAAAACTCGAGACGTCCGCGGAGATCAATGCTTCCAAAGGAGACCATGCCTGACTCCTCTTCAAAATGGATAGGAGTCCCAGGATCCCTGTGGCACGTGGAAAGGGACCCTGGGTCTCCCGCCTCACGTGGAGACGCGTCCCAATTGCCATGCCAAGACTCGAGGAGAATCCGTAGGTGTCCCTCGCACCTAGGCCCGAGTCCTGACGTCCCTGAACAAACACGTGTCTGGAAGGGCCCTCCCTGTCGTAACTCGAGAATATACACCAGGGTCCTTCCGCAACTGGAGAAAAAATATGAGACTTCCCACTCGCCGCGAGATGAGGCCCGATTCCCCTACACTGCGTGCAGAGCAATTCCGTGTTCCACATCAAACGTGAAAGGAGCCTTGATTTCCTTGATGGCACTCTAGAGAAAACCCAAGATCACTGTCTCAAGTCTAGAGGGATCCTGAGGTCACTGGAGCAAAACGAAAGGGCTCAGTCGACCCCAAATCAACTCAAGATGAGAGCTTCATCCCTGGCATCGACTCAAGAGGAATACCAACTTTCCACAAGCACCTCAAGAGGAGGCTTCTCTCAGCTACAGGTATGTGAGAGGGACACTGAGTTTGTGGCCTCAAGTGGAATGGACACCGAGATGCTCTGACTCGAAGTAAGGCCGGATATCCCTGCAGTGAATTGAATGCAGGCTCGTCTTGCATCTCCCAAGACGAAGGGATGTCTGAATCCCCTGTGGAGACCACAGAGAAAGACCTAGTTCTCCGCCTCATCGCGACCGGAGGCCTCACATCCTTTGAAAACTCGAGAGGTCCGCGGAGATCAATGCTTCCAAAAGAGACGATGCCTGACTCCTCTTGAAAATGGATAGGAGTTCCAGGACACCTGTGGAACTTGGAAAGGGACACTGGGTCTCCCGACTCACTTGGAGACGCGTCATAATTGCCATGCAAAGACTCGAAGAGAATCCCGAGGTGTCCCTCGCACCAAGTCAGGAGTCCTGACGTCGCTGAACAAACACTTGTCTGGAAGGGCCCTCCCCGTCGTAACTCGAGAATATACCCCAGGTTTCGGCCGCAACTCGAGAAAAACCATGAGACTTCCCCCTCGCCACGAGATGAGGCCCGATTCCCCTGCACTGCGTGCAGAGCAATTCCGTGTTCCACATGAAACGTGAAAGGAACCTTGATTTCCTTGATGGCACTCCAGAGAAAACCCAAGATCACTGTCTCAATTCTAGAGGGATCCTGAGGTCACTGGAGCAACACCAAAGGGCTCAGTGGACCCCATATCAACTCGAGATGAGAGCTTAGTCCCTGGCTTCGACTCAAGAGGAATACCAACTTTCCACAAGCACCTCAAGAGGAGGCTTCTCTCAGCTACAGGTATGTGAGAGGGCTCCTGAGTTTGTGGCCGCAAGTGGAATGGACACCGAGATGCTCTGACTCGAAGTAAAGCAGGATATCCCTGCAGTGAATTGAATGCAGGCTCGTCTTGCATCTCCCAAGACGAAGGTTTGTCTGAATCCCCTGTGGAGTCCACAGAGAAAGACATAGTTCTCAGCCTCAACGCGAACGGAGGCCTCACGTCCTTTGAAAATTAGAGAGGTCCCCGGAGATCAATGCTTCCAAAGGAGACGATGACTTGACAATGGATAGGAGTCCCAGGATCCCTGTGGCACGTGGAAAGGGACCCTGGGTCTCCCGCCTCATGTGGAGACACGTCCCAATTGCCATGCCAAGACTCGAGGAGAATCCTGAGTTGTCCCTCGCACCTAGGCAGGAGTCCTGACGTCACTGAACAAATACGTGTCTGGAAGGGCCCTCTCCGTCATAACTCGAGAAGATACCCCAGGTTCTGGCCGCAACTCGAGAAAAACCATGAGACTTTCCCCTCGGCGCGAGATGAGGCCCGATTCCCGTGTACTGCGTGCAGAGCAATTCCGTGTTCCACATCAAACGTGAAAGGAGCCTTGATTTCCTTGATGGCACTCCAGAGAAAACCCAAGATCACTGTTTCAAGTCTAGAGGGATCCTGAGGTCACTGGAGCAACACGAAAGGGCTCCTCAGACCCCAAATCAACTCGAGATGAGAGCTTAGTCCCTGGCTTCGACTCAAGAGGAATACCAACTTTCCACAAGCACCTCAAGAGGAGGCTTCTCTCAGCTACAGGAATGTGAGAGGGACCCTGAGTTTGTGGCCTCAAGTGGAATGGACATCGAGATGCTCTGACTCGAAGTAAGGCCGGATATCCCTGCAGTGAATTGAATGCAGGCTCGTCTTGCATCTCCCAAGACGAAGGGATGTCTGAATCCCCTGTGGAGACGACAGAGAAAGACCTAGTCCTCCGCCTCATTGCGCCCGGAGGCCTCACATCCTTTGAAAACTTGAGAGGTCTGCGGAGATCAATGCATCCAAAGGAGATGATGCCTGACTCCTCTTGAAAATGGATAGGAGTCCCAGGTTCCCTGTGGCACGTGGAAAGGGACCCTGGGTCTCCCGCCTCACGTGGAGACGCGTCCCAATTGCCATGCCAAGACTCAAGGAGAATCTCGAGGTGTCCCCCGCACCTAGGCAGGAGTCCTGACGTCGCTGAACAAACACGTGTCTGGAAGGGCCCTCCCCATCGTAACTCGAGAATATACCACAGGTTCCGGCCGCAACTCGAGAAAAACCATGAAACTTCCCCCTCGCCGCGAGATGAGGCCCGATTACCCTGCACTGCATGCAGAGCAATTCCGTGTTCCACATCAAACGTGAAAGGAGCCTTGATTTCCTTGATGGCACTCCAGAGAAAACCCAAGATCACACTCTCAAGTCTAGAGGGATCCTGAGGTCAATGGAGCAACACGAAAGGGCTCCGTGGACCCCAAATCAACTCGAGATGAGAGCTTAGTCCCTGGCTTCGACTCAAGAGGAATACCAACTTTCCACAAGCACCTCAAGAGGAGGCTTCTCTCAGCTACAGGTATGTGAGAGGGACCCTGAGTTTGTTGCCTCAAGTGGAATGGACACCGAGATGCTCTGACTCGAAGTAAGGCCGGATATCCCTGCAGTGAATTGAAAGCAGGCTCGTCTTGCATCTCCCAAGACGAAGGGATGTCTGAATCCCCTGTGGAGACGACAGAGAAAGACCTAGTCCTCCGACTCATCGCGACCGGAGGCCTCACATCCTTTGAAAACTCGAGAGGTCAGCAGAGATCAATGCTTCCAAAGAAGACCATGCCTGACTCCTCTTCAAAATGGATAGGAGTCCAAGGATCCCTGTGGCACGTCGAAAGGGACACTGTGTCTCCGCCTCATGTGGGGACGCGTCCCAATTGCCATGCCAAGACTCGAGGAGAATCCCGAGGTGTCCCTCGCACCTAGGCAGGAGTCCTGACGTCGCTGAACAAACACATGTCTGGAAGGGCCCTCCCCGTCGTAACTCGAGAATATACCCCAGGTTCCGGCCGCAACTCGAGAAAAACCATGAGACTTCCCGCTCGCCGGGAGATGAGGCCCGATACCCCTGCACTGTGTGCAGAGCAATGCCGTGTTCCACATCAAACGTGAAAGGAGCCTTGATTTCCTTGATGGCACTCCAGAGAAAACTCAAGATCACTGTCTCATGTCTAGAGGGATCCTGAGGTCACTGGAGTAACACGAAAGGGCTCCGTGGACCCCAAATCAACTCGAGATGAGAGCTTAGTGTCTGGCTTTGACTCACGAGGATTACCAACTTTACACAAGCACCTCAAGAGGAGGCTTCTCTCAGCTACAGGTATGTGAGAGGGACCCTGAGTTTGTGGCCTCAAGTGGACTGGACACCGAGATGCTCTGACAGGAAGTAAGGCCGGATATCACTGCAGTGAATTGAGTGCAGGCTCGTCTTGCATTTCCCAAGACGAAGGGATGTCTGAATCCCCTGTGGAGACCACAGAGAAAGCCCTAGTTCTCCGCATCATCGCGAGCGGAGGCCTCACATCCTTTGAAAACTCGAGAGGTCCGCGGAGATCAATGCTTCCAAAGGAGACGATGCCTGACTCCTCTTGAAAATGGATAGGAGTTCCAGGACACCTGTGGAACTTGGAAAGGGACACTGGGTCTCCCGACTCACTTGGAGACGCGTCATAATTGCCATGCAAAGACTCGAAGAGAATCCCGAGGTGTCCCTCGCACCAAGTCAGGAGTCCTGACGTCGCTGAACAAACACTTGTCTGGAAGGGCCCTCCCCGTCGTAACTCGAGAATATACCCCAGGTTTCGGCCGCAACTCGAGAAAAACCATGAGACTTCCCCCTCGCCACGAGATGAGGCCCGATTCCCCTGCACTGCGTGCAGAGCAATTCCGTGTTCCACATGAAACGTGAAAGGAACCTTGATTTCCTTGATGGCACTCCAGAGAAAACCCAAGATCACTGTCTCAAGTCTAGAGGGATCCTGAGGTCACTGGAGCAACACGAAAGGGCTCCGTGGACCCCAAATCAACTCGAGATGAGAGCTTAGTCCCTGGCTTCGACTCAAGAGGAATACCAACTTTCCACAAGCACCTCAAGAGGAGGCTTCTCTCAGCTACAGGTATGTGAGATGGACCCTGAGTTTGTGGCCTCAAGTGGAATGGACACCGAGATGCTCTGACTCGAAGTAAGGCCGGATATCCCTGCAGTGAATTGAATGCAGGCTCGTCTTGCATCTCCTAGACGAAGGGATGTCTGAATCCCCTGTGGAGACCACAGAGAAAAACCTAGTCCTCAGCCTCATCGCGACCGGAGACATCACATCCTTTGAAAAATCGAGAGGTCTGCGGAGATCAATGCTTCCAAAGGAGACGATGCCTGACTCCTCTTGAAAATGGATAGGAGTCCCAGGATCCCTGTGGCACGTGGAAAGGGACCCTGGGTCTCCCGCCTCTCGTGGAGACGCGTCCCAATTGCCATGCCAAGACTCGAGGAGAATCCCGAGGTGTCCCTCGCACCTAGGCAGGAGTCCTGACGTCGCTGAACAAACACGTGTCTGGAAGGGCCCTCCCCGTCGCAACTCGAGAATATACACCAGGTTCCGGCCGCAACTCGAGAAAAACCATGAGATTTCCCCCTCGCCGCGACATGAGGCCCGATTCCCCTGCACTGTGTGCAGAGCAATTCCGTGTTCCACATCAAACGTGAAAGGAGCCTTGATTTCCTTGATGGCACTCCAGAGAAAACTCAAGATCACTGTCTCATGTCTAGAGGGATCCTGAGGTCACTGGAGTAACACGAAAGGGCTCCGTGGACCCCAAATCAACTCGAGATGAGAGCTTAGTGTCTGGCTTCGACTCAAGAGGATTACCAACTTTACACAAGCACCTCAAGAGGAGGCTTCTCTCAGCTACAGGTATGTGAGAGGGACCCTGAGTTTGTGGCCTCAAGTGGACTGGACACCGAGATGCTCTGACAGGAAGTAAGGCCGGATATCACTGCAGTGAATTGAGTGCAGGCTCGTCTTGCATTTCCCAAGACGAAGGGATGTCTGAATCCCCTGTGGAGACCACAGAGAAAGCCCTAGTTCTCCGCATCATCGCGACCGGAGGCCTCACATCCTTTGAAAACTCGAGAGGTCCGCGGAGATCAATGCTTCCAAAGGACACCATGCCTGACTCCTCTTGAAAATGGATAGGAGTCCCAGGATCCCTGTGGCACGTGGAAAAGGACCCTGGGTCTCCCGCCACACGTGGAGACGCGTCCCAATTGCCATGCCAAGACTCGAGGAGAATCCGTAGGTGTCCCTCGCACTTAGGCCCGAGTCCTGACGTCCCTGAACAAACACGTGTCTGGAAGGGCCCTCCCCGTCGTAACTCGAGAATATACACCATGGTCCTTCCGCAACTGGAGAAAAAATATGAGACTTCCCCCTCGCCGCGAGATGAGGCCCGATTCCCCTACACTGCGTGCAGAGCAATTCCGTGTTCCACATCAAACGTGAAAGGAGCCTTGATTTCCTTGATGGCACTCTAGAGAAAACCCAAGATCACTGTCTCAAGTCTAGAGGGATCCTGAGGTCACTGGAGCAAAACGAAAGGGCTCAGTCGACCCCAAATCAACTCAAGATGAGAGCTTCATCCCTGGCATCGACTCAAGAGGAATACCAACTTTCCACAAGCACCTCAAGAGGAGGCTTCTCTCAGCTACAGGTATGTGAGAGGGACACTGAGTTTGTGGCCTCAAGTGGAATGGACACCGAGATGCTCTGACTCGAAGTAAGGCCGGATATCCCTGCAGTGAATTGAATGCAGGCTCGTCTTGCATCTCCCAAGACGAAGGGATGTCTGAATCCCCTGTGGAGACCACAGAGAAAGACCTAGTTCTCCGCCTCATCGCGACCGGAGGCCTCACATCCTTTGAAAACTCGAGAGGTCCGCGGAGATCAATGCTTCCAAAAGAGACGATGCCTGACTCCTCTTGAAAATGGATAGGAGTTCCAGGACACCTGTGGAACTTGGAAAGGGACACTGGGTCTCCCGACTCACTTGGAGACGCGTCATAATTGCCATGCAAAGACTCGAAGAGAATCCCGAGGTGTCCCTCGCACCAAGTCAGGAGTCCTGACGTCGCTGAACAAACACTTGTCTGGAAGGGCCCTCCCCGTCGTAACTCGAGAATATACCCCAGGTTTCGGCCGCAACTCGAGAAAAACCATGAGACTTCCCCCTCGCCACGAGATGAGGCCCGATTCCCCTGCACTGCGTGCAGAGCAATTCCGTGTTCCACATGAAACGTGAAAGGAACCTTGATTTCCTTGATGGCACTCCAGAGAAAACCCAAGATCACTGTCTCAAGTCTAGAGGGATCCTGAGGTCACTGGAGCAACACGAAAGGGCTCCGTGGACCCCAAATCAACTCGAGATGAGAGCTTAGTCCCTGGCTTCGACTCAAGAGGAATACCAACTTTCCACAAGCACCTCAAGAGGAGGCTTCTCTCAGCTACAGGTATGTGAGATGGACCCTGAGTTTGTGGCCTCAAGTGGAATGGACACCGAGATGCTCTGACTCGAAGTAAGGCCGGATATCCCTGCAGTGAATTGAATGCAGGCTCGTCTTGCATCTCCTAAGACGAAGGGATGTCTGAATCCCCTGTGGAGACCACAGAGAAAAACCTAGTCCTCAGCCTCATCGCGACCGGAGACATCACATCCTTTGAAAACTCGAGAGGTCCGCGGAGATCAATGCTTCCAAAGGAGACGATGCCTGACTCCTCTTGAAAATGGATAGGAGTCCCAGGATCCCTGTGGCACGTGGAAAGGGACCCTGGGTCTCCCGCCTCTCGTGGAGACGCGTCCCAATTGCCATGCCAAGACTCGAGGAGAATCCCGAGGTGTCCCTCGCACCTAGGCAGGAGTCCTGACGTCGCTGAACAAACACGTGTCTGGAAGGGCCCTCCCCGTCGCAACTCGAGAATATACACCAGGTTCCGGCCGCAACTCGAGAAAAACCATGAGATTTCCCCCTCGCCGCGACATGAGGCCCGATTCCCCTGCACTGTGTGCAGAGCAATTCCGTGTTCCACATCAAACGTGAAAGGAGCATTGATTTCCTTGATGGCACTCCAGAGAAAACTCAAGATCACTGTCTCATGTCTAGAGGGATCCTGAGGTCACTGGAGTAACACGAAAGGGCTCCGTGGACCCCAAATCAACTCGAGATGAGAGCTTAGTGTCTGGCTTCGACTCAAGAGGATTACCAACTTTACACAAGCACCTCAAGTGGAGACTTCTCTCAGCTACAGGTATGTGAGAGGGACCCTGAGTTTGTGGCCTCAAGTGGACTGGACACCGAGATGCTCTGACAGGAAGTAAGGCCGGATATCACTGCAGTGAATTGAGTGCAGGCTCGTCTTGCATTTCCCAAGACGAAGGGATGTCTGAATCCCCTGTGGAGACCACAGAGAAAGACCTAGTTCTCCGCATCATCGCGACCAGAGGCCTCACATCCTTTGAAAACTCGAGACGTCCGCGGAGATCAATGCTTCCGAAGGAGACCATGCCTGACTCCTCTTCAAAATGGATAGGAGTCCCAGGATCCCTGTGGTACGTGGAAAGGGACCCTGGGTCTCCCGCCTCACGTTGAGACGCGTCCCAATTGCCATGCCAAGACTCGAGGAGAATCCTTAGGTGTCCCTCACACCTAGGCCCGAGTCCTGACGTCCCTGAACAAACACGTGTCTGGAAGGGCCCTCCCCGTCGTAACTCGAGAATATACACCAGGGTCCTTCCGCAACTGGAGAAAAAATATGAGACTTCCCCCTCGCCGCGAGATGAGGCCCGATTCCCCTACACTGCGTGCAGAGCAATTCCGTGTTCCACATCAAACGTGAAAGGAGCCTTGATTTCCTTGATGGCACTCTAGAGAAAACCCAAGATCACTGTCTCAAGTCTAGAGGGATCCTGAGGTCACTGGAGCAAAACGAAAGGGCTCAGTCGACCCCAAATCAACTCAAGATGAGAGCTTCATCCCTGGCATCGACTCAAGAGGAATACCAACTTTCCACAAGCACCTCAAGAGGAGGCTTCCCTCAGCTACAGGTATGTGAGAGGGACACTGAGTTTGTGGCCTCAAGTGGAATGGACACCGAGATGCTCTGACTCGAAGTAAGGCCGGATATCCCTGCAGTGAATTGAATGCAGGCTCGTCTTGCATCTCCCAAGACGAAGGGATGTCTGAATCCCCTGTGGAGACCACAGAGAAAGACCTAGTTCTCCGCCTCATCGCGACCGGAGGCCTCACATCCTTTGAAAACTCGAGAGGTCCGCGGAGATCAATGCTTCCAAAAGAGACGATGCCTGACTCCTCTTGAAAATGGATAGGAGTTCCAGGACACCTGTGGAACTTGGAAAGGGACACTGGGTCTCCCGACTCACTTGGAGACGCGTCATAATTGCCATGCAAAGACTCGAAGAGAATCCCGAGGTGTCCCTCGCACCAAGTCAGGAGTCCTGACGTCGCTGAACAAACACTTGTCTGGAAGGGCCCTCCCCGTCGTAACTCGAGAATATACCCCAGGTTTCGGCCGCAACTCGAGAAAAACCATGAGACTTCCCCCTCGCCACGAGATGAGGCCCGATTCCCCTGCACTGCGTGCAGAGCAATTCCGTGTTCCACATGAAACGTGAAAGGAACCTTGATTTCCTTGATGGCACTCCAGAGAAAACCCAAGATCACTGTCTCAATTCTAGAGGGATCCTGAGGTCACTGGAGCAACATCAAAGGGCTCAGTGGACCCCATATCAACTCGAGATGAGAGCTTAGTCCCTGGCTTCGACTCAAGAGGAATACCAACTTTCCACAAGCACCTCAAGAGGAGGCTTCTCTCAGCTACAGGTATGTGAGAGGGCTCCTGAGTTTGTGGCCGCAAGTGGAATGGACACCGAGATGCTCTGACTCGAAGTAAAGCAAGATATCCCTGCAGTGAATTGAATGCAGGCTCGTCTTGCATCTCCCAAGACGAAGGTTTGTCTGAATCCCCTGTGGAGTCCACAGAGAAAGACATAGTTCTCAGCCTCAACGCGAACGGAGGCCTCACGTCCTTTGAAAATTAGAGAGGTCCGCGGAGATCAATGCTTCCAAAGGAGACGATGACTTGACAATGGATAGGAGTCCCAGGATCCCTGTGGCACGTGGAAAGGGACCCTGGGTCTCCCGCCTCACGTGGAGACACGTCCCAATTGCCATGCCAAGACTCGAGGAGAATCCTGAGTTGTCCCTCGCACCTAGGCAGGAGTCCTGACGTCACTGAACAAACACGTGTCTGGAAGGGCCCTCTCCGTCATAACTCGAGAAGATACACCAGGTTCTGGCCGCAACTCGAGAAAAACCATGAGACTTTCCCCTCGGCGCGAGATGAGGCCCGATTCCCGTGTACTGCGTGCAGAGCAATTCCGTGTTCCACATCAAACGTGAAAGGAGCCTTGATTTCCTTGATGGCACTCCAGAGAAAACCCAAGATCACTGTTTCAAGTCTAGAGGGATCCTGAGGTCACTGGAGCAACACGAAAGGGCTCCTCAGACCCCAAATCAACTCGAGATGAGAGCTTAGTCCCTGGCTTCGACTCAAGAGGAATACCAACTTTCCACAAGCACCTCAAGAGGAGGCTTCTCTCAGCTACAGGAATGTGAGAGGGACCCTGAGTTTGTGGCCTCAAGTGGAATGGACATCGAGATGCTCTGACTCGAAGTAAGGCCGGATATCCCTGCAGTGAATTGAATGCAGGCTCGTCTTGCATCTCCCAAGACGAAGGGATGTCTGAGTCCCCTGTGGAGACGACAGAGAAAGACCTAGTCCTCCGCCTCATTGCGCCCGGAGGCCTCACATCCTTTGAAAACTTGAGAGGTCTGCGGAGATCAATGCATCCAAAGGAGATGATGCCTGACTCCTCTTGAAAATGGATAGGAGTCCCAGGTTCCCTGTGGCACGTGGAAAGGGACCCTGGGTCTCCCGCCTCACGTGGAGACGCGTCCCAATTGCCATGCCAAGACTCAAGGAGAATCCCGAGGTGTCCCTCGCACCTAGGCAGGAGTCCTGACGTCGCTGAACAAACACGTGTCTGGAAGGGCCCTCCCCATCGTAACTCGAGAATATACCACAGGTTCCGGCCGCAACTCGAGAAAAACCATGAAACTTCCCCCTCGCCGCGAGATGAGGCCCGATTACCCTGCACTGCATGCAGAGCAATTCCGTGTTCCACATCAAAAATGAAAGGAGCCTTGATTTCCTTGATGGCACCTCAGAGAAAACCCAAGATCACACTCTCAAGTCTAGAGGGATCCTGAGGTCAATGGAGCAACACGAAAGGGCTCCGTGGACCCCAAATCAACTCGATATGAGAGCTTAGTCCCTGGCTTCGACTCAAGAGGAATACCAACTTTCCACAAGCACCTCAAGAGGAGGCTTCTCTCAGCTACAGGTATGTGAGAGGGACCCTGAGTTTGTGGCCTCAAGTGGAATGGACATCGAGATGCTCTGACTCGAAGTAAGGCCGGATATCCCTGCAGTGAATTGAAAGCAGGCTCGTCTTGCATCTCCCAAGACGAAGGGATGTCTGAATCCCCTGTGGAGACGACAGAGAAAGACCTAGTCCTCCGACTCATCGCGACCGGAGGCCTCACATCCTTTGAAAACTCGAGAGGTCAGCGGAGATCAATGCTTCCAAAGGAGACCATGCCTGACTCCTCTTCAAAATGGATAGGAGTCCCAGGATCCCTGTGGCACATCGAAAGTGACACTGGGTCTCCCGCCTCATGTGGGGACGCGTCCCAATTGCCATGCCAAGACTCGAGGAGAATCCCGAGGTGTCCCTCGCACCTAGGCAGGAGTCCTGACGTCGCTGAACAAACACATGTCTGGAAGGGCCCTCCCCGTCGTAACTCGAGAATATACCCCAGGTTCCGGCCGCAACTCGAGAAAAACCATGAGACTTCCCGCTCGCCGGGAGATGAGGCCCGATTCCCCTGCACTGTGTGCAGATCAATGCCGTGTTCCACATCAAACGTGAAAGGAGCCTTGATTTCCTTGATGGCACTCCAGAGAAAACTCAAGATCACTGTCTCATGTCTAGAGGGATCCTGAGGTCACTGGAGTAACACGAAAGGGCTCCGTGGACCCCAAATCAACTCGAGATGAGAGCTTAGTGTCTGGCTTCGACTCAAGAGGATTACCAACTTTACACAAGCACCTCAAGAGGAGGCTTCTCTCAGCTACAGGTATGTGAGAGGGACCCTGAGTTTGTGGCCTCAAGTGGACTGGACACCGAGATGCTCTGACAGGAAGTAAGGCCGGATATCACTGCAGTGAATTGAGTGCAGGCTCGTCTTGCATTTCCCAAGACGAAGGGATGTCTGAATCCCCTGTGGAGACCACAGAGAAAGCCCTAGTTCTCCGCATCATCGCGACCGGAGGCCTCACATCTTTGAAAACTCGAGAGGTCCGCGGAGATCAATGCTTCCAAAGGAGACGATGCCTGACTCCTCTTGAAAATGGATAGGAGTCCCAGGATCCCTGTGGCACGTGGAAAGGGACCCTGGGTCTCCCGCCACACGTGGAGACGCGTCCCAATTGCCATGCCAAGACTCGAGGAGAATCCGTAGGTGTCCCTCGCACCTAGGCCCGAGTCCTGACGTCCCTGAACAAACACGTGTCTGGAAGGGCCCTCCCCGTCGTAACTCGAGAATATACCCCAGGGTCCTTCCGATACTGGAGAAAAAACATGAGACTTCCCCCTCGCCGCAAGATGAGGCCCGATTCCCCTACACTGCGTGCAAGCAATTCCGTGTTCCACATCAAACGTGAAAGGAGCCTTGATTTCCTTGATGGCACTCCAGAGAAAACCCAAGATCACTGTTTCAAGTCTAGAGGGATCCTGAGGTCACTGGAGCATCACGAAAGGGCTCCTCAGACCCCAAATCAACTCGAGATGAGAGCTTAGTCCCTGGCTTCGAATCAAGAGGAATACCAACTTTCCACAAGCACCTCAAGAGGAGGCTTCTCTCAGCTACAGGTATGTGAGAGGGACCCTGAGTTTGTGGCCTCAAGTGGAATGGACACCGAGATGCTCTGACTCGAAGTAAGGCCGGATATCCCTGCAGTGAATTGAATGCAGGCTCGTCTTGCATCTCCCAAGACGAAGGGATGTCTGAATCCCCTGTGGAGACCACAGAGAAAAACCTAATTCTCCGCCTCATCGCGAGCGGAGGCCTCACATCCTTTGAAAACCCGAGAGGTCCGCGGAGATCAATGCTTCCAAAGGAGACGATGCCTGACTCCTCATGAAAATGGACAGGAGTCCCAGGATCCCTGTGGCACGTGGAAAGGGACGCTGGGTTTCCCGCCTCACGTGGAGACGCCTCCCAATTGCCATGCCAAGACTCGAGGAGAATCCCGAGGTGTCCCTCGCTCCTAGGCAGGAGTCCTGACGTCGGTGAACAAACACGTGTCTGGAAGGGCCCTCCCAGTCGTAACTCGAGAATATACCCCAGGTTCCGGCTGCAACTCGAGAAAAACCATGAGACTTCCCCCTCGCCGCGACATGATGCCCGATTCCCCAGGACTGCGTGCAGAGCAATTCCGTGTTCCACATCCAACATGAAAGGAGCCTTGATTTCCTTGATGGCACTCCAGGGAAAACCCAAGATCACTGTCTCAAGTCTAGACGGATCCTGAGGTCACTGTAGCAACACGAAAGGGCTCCGTGGACCACAAATCAACTCGAGATGAGAGCTTAGTCCCTGGCTTCGACTCAAGAGGAATGCCAACTTTCCACAAGCACCTCAAGAGGAGGCTTCTCTCAGCTACAGGTATGTGAGAGGGACCCTGAGTTTGTGGCCTCAAGTGGAATGGACACCGAGATGCTCTGACTCGAAGTAAGGCCGGATATCCCTGCAGTGAATTGAATGCAGGCTCGTCTTGCATCTCCCAAGACGAAGGGATGTCTGAATCCCCTGTGTAGACCACAGAGAAAGACCTAGTTCTCTGCCTCATCGCGACCGGAGACCTCACATCCTTTGAAAACTCGAGAGGTCAGCGGAGATCAATGCTTCCAAAGGAGACGATGCCTGACTCCTCTTGAAAATGGATAGGAGTCCCAGGATCCCTGTGGCACGTCGAATGGGACTCTGGGTCTCCCGCCTCACGTGGAGACGCGTCCCAATTGCCATGCCAAGAATCGAGGAGAATCCCGAGGTTTCCCTCGCACCTAGGCAGGAGTCCTGACGTCGCTGAACAAACACGTGTCTGGAAGGGCCCTCCCCGTCGTAACTCAAGAATATACCCCAGGTTCTGTCCGCAACTGGAAACAAACCATGAAATTCACCCTCGCCGCGAGATGAGGTCCGAATCCCCTGCACTGCGTGCTGAGCAATTCCGAGTTCCACATCGAACGTGAAAGGAGCCTTCATTTCCTTGATGGCACTCCAGAGCAAACCCAAGATCACTGTCTCAAGTCTAGATCCTGAGGTCACTGGAGCAACACGAAAGGGCTCCGTGAACCCCCAATCAACTCGAGATGAGAGCTTAGTCCATGGCTTCGACTCAACAGGCATACCAACTTTCCACAAGCACCTCAAGAGGAGGCTTCTCTCAGCTACAGGTATGTGAGAGGGACCCTGAGTTTGTGTCCTCAAGTGGAATGGACACCGAGATGCTCTGACTCGAAGTAAGGCCGGATATCCCTGCAGTGAATTGAATGCAGGCTCGTCTCGCATCTCCCAAGACGAAGGGATGTCTGAATCCCCTGTGGAGACCACAGAGAAAGACCTAGTTCTCCGCCTCATCGCGACCGGAGGCCTCACATCCTTTGAAAACTCGAGAGGTCCGCGGAGATCAATGCTTCCAAACGAGACGATGCCTGAATCCTCTTGAAAATGGATAGGAGTCCCAGGATATCTGTGGCATGTGGAAAGGGACACTGGGTCTCCCGCCTCACGTGGACACGCCTCCCAATTGCCATTCCATGACTCGAGGAGAATCCCGAGGTGTCCCTCGCACCTAGGCAGGAGTCCTGACGTCGCTGAACAAACACGTGTCTGGAAGGGCCCTCCCCGTCGTAACTCGAGAATATACCCCAGGTTCCGGCTGCAACTCGAGAAAAACCATGAGACTTCCCCCTCGCCGCGAGATGAGGCCCGATTCCCCTGCACTGCATGCAGAGCAATTCCGTATTCCACATCAAAAATGAAAGGAGCCTTGATTTCTTTGATGGCACTCCAGAGAAAACCCAAGATCACTGGCTCAAGTCTAGAGGGATCCTGAGGTCACTGGAGCAACACGAAAGGGCTCCGTGGACCCCAAATCAACTCGAGATGAGAGCTTAGTCCCTGGCTTCGACTCAAGAGGAATACCAACTTTCCACAAGCACCTCAAGAGGAGGCTTCTCTCAGCTACAGGAAAGTGAGAGGGACCCTGAGGTTGTGGCTTCAAGTGGAATGGACACCGAGATGCTCTGACTCGAAGTAAGGCCGGATATCCCTGCAGTGAATTGAATGCAGGCTCGTCTTGCATCTCCCAAGACGAAGGGATGTCTGAATCCCCTGTGGAGACCACAGAGAAAGACCTAGTTCTCTGCCTCATCGCGACCGGAGGCCTCACATCCTTTGAAAACTCGAGAGGTCAGCGGAGATCAATGCTTCCAAAGGAGACCATGCCTGACTCCTCTTGAAAATGGATAGGAGTCCCAGGATCCCTGTGGCACGTGGAAAGGGACACTGGGTCTCCCGCCTCACGTGGAGACGCGTCCCAATTGCCATGCCAAGACTCGAGGAGAAACCCTAGGTGTCCCTCGCACCTAGGCAGGAGTCCTGACGTAACTGAACAAACACGTGTCTGGAAGGGCCCTTCCCGTCGTAACTCGAGAATATACCCCATGTTCCGGCCGCAACTCGAGAAAAACCATGAGCCTTCCGCCTCGCCGCGAGATGAGGCCCGAATCCCCTGCACTGCGTGCAGAGCAATTCCGTGTTCCACATCAAACGTGAAAGGAGCCTTGATTTCCTTGATGGCACTCCAGAGGAAACCCAAGATCACTGTCTCAAGTATAGAGGGATCCTGAGGTCACTGTAGCAACACGAAAGGGCTCCGTGGACCCCAAATCAACTTGAGATGAGAGCTTAGTCCCTGGCTTCGACTCAAGAGTCATACCAACTTTCCACAAGCACCTCAAGAGGAGGTTTCTCTCAGCTACAGGAATGTGAGAGGGACCCTGAGTTTGTGGCCTCAAGTGGAATGGACACCGAGATGCTCTGACTCGATGTAAGGCCGGATATCCCTGCAGTGAATTGAATGCAGGCTCATCTTACATCTCCCAAGATGAAAGGATGTCTGAATCCCCTGTGGAGACCACAGAGAAACACCGAGTTCTCCGCCTCATCGCGACCGGAGGCCTCACATCCTTTGAAAACTCGAGAGGTCCGCGGAGATCAATGCTTCCAAAGGAGACGATGCCTGACTCCTCTTGAAAATGGATAGGAGTCCCAGGATCCTTGTGGCACGTGGAAAGGGACCCTGGGTCTCCCGCCTCACGTGGAGACGCGTCCCAATTGCCATGCCAAGACTCGAGGAGAATCCCGAGGTGTCCCTCGCACCTAGGCAGGAGTCCTGACGCCACTGAACAAACACGTGTCTGGAAGGGCCCTCCCCGTCGTAGCTCGATAATATACCCCAGGTTCCGGCCGCAACTCGAGGAAAACCATGAGACTTCCCCCTGGCCGCGAGATGAGGCCCGATTCCCCTGCACTGCATGCAGAGAAATTCCGTGTTCCTCATCAAACGTGAAATGAGCCTTGATTTCCTTGATGGCACTTCAGAGAAAACCCAAGATCACTGTCTCAAGTCTAGAGGGATCCTGAAGTCACTGTAGCAAAACGAAATGGCTCCATGGACCCCAAATCAACTCGAGATGAGAGCTTAGTCCCTGGCTTCGACTCAAGTGTCATACCAACTTTCAACAAGCACCTCAAGAGAAGGTTTCTCTCAGCTACAGGTATGTGAGAGGGTCCCTGAGTTTGTGGCCTCAGGTGGAATGGACCCTGAGATGCTGTAACTCGAAGTAAGGCCGGATATCCCTGCAGAGAATTGAATGCCGGCGCGTCTTGCATCTCCCAAGACGAAGGGATGTCTGAATCCCCTTTGGAGACCACAGAGAAAGACCTAGTTCTCCGCCTCATCGCGACCGGAGACCTCACATCTTTTGAAAACTGGAGAGGTCTGCAGAGATCAATGCTTCCACAGGAGACGATGCCTGACTCCTCTTGAAAATGGATAGGAGTCCCAGGATCCCTGTGGCACGTGGAAAGGGAGCCTGGGTCTCCCGCCTCACGTGGACACGCCTCCCAATTGCCATGCCAAGACTCGAGGAGAATCCCGAGGTGTCCCTCGCACCTAGGCAGGAGTCCTGACGTCGCTGAACAAACACGTGTCTGGAAGGGCCCTCCCCGTCGTAACTCGAGAATATACCCCAGGTTCCGGCCGCAACTCGAGAAAAACCATGAGACTTCCCCCTCGCTGCGAGATGAGACCCGATCCCCCAGCACTGCGTGCAGAACAATTCCGTGTTCCACATCAAACGTGAAAGGAGCCTTGATTTCCTTGATGACACTCCAGAGAAATCCCAAGATCACTGTCTCAAGTATAGAGGGATCCTGAGGTCACTGGAGCAACACGAAAGGGCTCCGTGGACCCCAAATCAACTCGAGATGAGAGCTTAGTACCTGGCTTCGACACAAGAGGAATACCAACTCTCCACAAGCACCCCAAGAGGAGGGTTCTCTCAGCCACAGGTATGTGAGAAGGACTCTGAGTTTGTGGCCTCAAGTGGAATGGACACCGAGATGCTCTGACTCGAAGTAAGGCCAGATATCCCTGCAATGAATTGAATGCAGGCTCGTCTTGCATCTCTCAAGACGAAGGAATGTCTGAATCCCCTGTGGAGACCACAGAGAAAGTCCTAGTTCTCCGCCTCATCGCGACCGGAGGCCTCACATCCTTTGAAAACTCAAGAGGTCCGCGGAGATCAATGCTTCCAAAGGAGACGATGCCTGACTCCTCTTGAAAATGGATAGGAGTCCCAGGATCCCTGTGGCACGTGGAAAGGGACCCTGGGTCTCCCGCCTCACGTGGAGACGCGTCCCAATTGCCATGCCAAGACTCGAGGAGAATCCCGAGGTGTCCCTCGCACCTAGGCAGGAGTCCTGACGTCGCTGAACAAACACGTGTCTGGAAGGGCCGTCCCCGTCGTAACTCGAGAATATACCCCAGGTTCCGGCCGCAACTCGAGAAAAACCATGAGACTTCCCCCTCGCCGAGAGATGAGGCCCGATTCCCCTGCACTGCATGCAGAGCAATTCCGTATTCCACATCAAAAAAGAAAGGAGCCTTGATTTCTTTGATAGCACTCCAGAGAAAACCCAAGATCACTGTCTCAAGTCTAGAGGGATCCTGAGGTCACTGGAGCAACACGAAAGGGCTCCGTGGACCCCAAATCAACTCGAGATGAGAGCTTAGTCCCCGGCTTCGACTCGAGAGGAATACCAACTTTCCAGAAGCACCTCAAGAGGAGGCTTCTCTCAGCTACAGGTATGTGAGAGGGACCCTGAGTTTGTGGCCTCAAGTGCAATGGACACCGAGATGCTCTGACTCGAAGTAAGGACGGATATCCCTGCAGTGAAGTGAATGCAGGCTCGTCTTGCATCTCCCAAGACGAAGGGATGTCTGAAACCCCTGTGCAGACCACAGAGAAAGACATAGTCCTCCTCCTCATCGCGACCTGTGGCCTCACATTCTTTGAAAACTCGAGAGGTCAGCGGAGATCAATGCTTCCAAAGGAGACGATGCCTGACTCCTCTTGAAAATGGATAGGAGTCCCAGGATCCCTGTGGCACGTGGAAAGGGACCCTGGGTCTCCCGCCTCACGTGGAGACGCGTCCCAATTGCCATGCCAAGACTCGCGGAGAATCCCGAGGTGTCCCTCGCACCTAGGCAGGAGTGCTGACGTCGCTGAACAAACACGTGTCTGGAAGGGCCCTCTCCGTCGTAACTCGAGAATATACCCCAGGTTCCGGCCGCAACTCGAGAAAAACCATGAGAATTCCCCCTCGCCGCCAGATGAGGCCCGATTCCCCTGCACTGCGTGCAGAGCAATTCCGTGTTCCACATCAAACGGGAAAGGAGCCTTGATTTCCTTGATGGCACTCCAGAGAAAACCCAAGATCACTGTCTCAAGTCTAGAGGGATCCTGAGGTCACTGGAGCAACACGAAAGGGCTCCGTGGACCCCAAATCAACTCGAGATGAGAGCTTAGTCCCCGGCTTCGACTCGAGAGGAATACCAACTTTCCAGAAGCACCTCAAGAGGAGGCTTCTCTCAGCTACAGGTATGTGAGAGGGACCCTGAGTTTGTGGCCTCAAGTGGAATGGACACCGAGATGCTCTGACTGAAAGTAAGGCCGGATATCCCTGCAGTGAATTGAATGCAGGCTCGTCTTGCATCTCCCAAGACGAAGGGATGTCTGAATCCCCTGTGGAGACCACAGAGAAAGACCGAGTTCTCCGCCTCATCGCGACCAGAGGCCTCACATCCTTTGAAAACTCGAGAGGTCCACGGGGATCAATGCTTCCAAAGAGACGATGCCTGACTCCTCTTGAAAATGGATAGGAGTCACAGGATCCCTGTGGCACGTGGAAAGGGACCCTGGGTCTCCTGCCTCATGTGGAGACGCGTTTCAATTGCCATGTCAAGACTTTAGGAGAATCCCGAGGTGTCCCTCGCACCTATCACGTGTCTGGAAGGGTCCTCCCCGTCGTAACTCGAGAATATCCCCCAGTTTCTGGCCGCAAGTTGAGAAAAACCATGAGACTTCCCCCTCGCCACGAGATGAGGCCCGATTCCCCAGCACTGCGTGCAGAGCAATTCCGTGTTCCACATCAAACGTGAAAGGAGCCTTGATTTCCTTGATGGCACTCCAGAGAAAACCCAAGATCACTGTCTCAAGTCTAGAGGCATTCTGAGGTCACTGTAGCAACACGAAAGGGCTCCGTGGACCCCAAATCAACTCGAGATGAGAGCCTAGTCCCTGGCTTTGACTCAGGAGAAATACCAACTTTCTACAAGCACCTGAAGAGGAGGTTTCTCTCAGCTACAGGTATGAGAGCGGGACCCTGAGTTTGTGGCCTCAAGTGGAATGGACACCGAGAAGCTCTGACTCGAAATAAGGCCGGATATCCCTGCAGTGAATTGAATGCAGGCTCGTCTTGCATCTCCCAAGACGAAGGGATATCTGAATCCCCTGTGGAGACAACAGAGAAAGACCTAGTTCTCCGCTTCATCGCTACCGGTGGACTCACATCCTTTGAAAACTCGAGAGGTCCGCGGAGATCAAGGTTTCCAAAGGAGACGATGCCTGACTACTCTTGAAAATGGATAGGAGTCCCAGGATCACTGTGACATGTGGAAAGGGACAGTGGGTCTCCCGCCTCACGTGGAGACGCGTCCCAATTGCCATGCCAAGACTCGAGGAGAAACCCGAGGTGTCCCTCGCACCTAGGCAGGAGTCCTGACGTTGCTGAACAAACACGTGTCTGGAAGGGCCCTCCCCATCGTAACTCGAGAATATACCCCAGGTTCCGGCCGCAACTCGAGAAAAACCATGAGATTTCCCCCTCGCCGCGAGATGAGGCCGGAATCCCCTGCACTGCGTGCAGAGCAATTCCTTGTTCCATATCAAACGTGAAAGGAGCCTTGATTTCCTTGATGGCACTCCAGAGGAAACCCAGGATCACTGTCTCAAGTCTAGAGGGATCCTGAGGTCACTGTAGCAACACGAAAGGGCTCCGTGGACCGCAAATCAACTCGAGATGAGAGCTTAGTCCCTGGCTTCGACTCAAGAGTCATACCAACTTTCCCCAAGCAACTCAAGAGGAGGTTTCTCTCAGCTACAGGAATGTGAGAGGGACCCTGAGTTTGTGGCCTCAAGTGGAATGGACACCGAGATGCTCTGACTCGAAGTAAGGCCGGATATCCCTGCAGTGATTTGAATGCAGGCTCGTCTTGCATCTCCCAAGGCGAAGGGATGACTGAATCCCCTGTGGAGAACACAGAGAAAGACCTAGTTCTCCGCATCATCGCGACCAGAGGCCTCACATCCTTTGAAAACTCGAGAGGTCCGCGGAGATCAATGCTTCCACAGGAGACGATGCCTGACTCCTCTTGAAAATGGATAGGAGTCCCAGGATCCCTGTGGCACGTGGAAAGGGAGCCTGGTCTCCCGCCTCACGTGGAGACGCGTCCCAATTGCCATGCCAAGACTCGAGGAGAATCCCGAGGTGTCCCTCGCACCTAGGCAGGAGTACTGACGTCGCTGAACAAACACGTGTCTGGAAGGGCCCTCCCCGTCGTAACTCGAGAATATACCCCAGGTTCCGGCCGCAACTCGAGAAAAACCATGAGACTTCCCCCTCGCCGCGAGATGAGGCCTGATTCCCCTGCACTGCGAGCAGAGCAATTCCGTGTTCCACATCAAACGTGAAAGGAGCCTTGATTTCCTTGATGGCACTCCAGAGAAAACGCAAGACCACTGTCTCAAGTCTAGAGGGATCCTGCGGTCACTGGAGCAACATGAAAGGGCTCCGAGGACCCGAAATCAACTCGAGATGAGAGCTTAGTCCCTGGCTTCGACTCAAGAGCAATACCAACTTTCCATAAGCACCTCAAGAGGAGGCTTCTCTCAGCTGCAGGTATGTGAGAGGGACCCTGAGTTTGTGGCCTCAAGTGGAATGGACATCGAGGTGTTCTGACTCGAAGTAAGGCCAGATATCCCTGCAGTGAATTGAATGCCGGCTCGTCTTGCATCTCCCAAGACGAAGGCATGTCTGAATCCCCTGTGGAGACCACAGAGAAATACCTAGTTCTCCGCATCATCGCCACTGGAGTCCTCACATCCTTTGAAAAATGGAGAGGTCCGCGGAGATCAATGCTTCCAAAGGAGACGATGACTGACTCCTCTTGAAAATGGATAGGAGTCCGAGGATCCCTGTTGCACGTGGAAAGGGAACCTGGGTCTCCCGCCTCACGTGGGGACGCGAGTCAATTGCCATGACGAGACTCGAGGAGAATCCCGGGTGTCCCTCCCACCTAGGCAGGAGTCCTGACGTCGCTGAACAAACACGTGTCTGGAAGGGCCCTCCCTGTCGTAACTCGAGAATATACCCCGGGTTGCGGTCGCAACTCGAGAAAAACCATGAGACTTCGCCCTCGCTGCGAGATGAGGCCCGATTCCTCTGCACTGCGTGCAGAGCAATTCCGTGTTCCACATCAAACGTGAAAGGAGCCTTGATTTCCTTGATGGCACTCCAGAGAAAACCCAAAGTCACTGTCTCTAGTCTAGAGGGATCCTGAGGTCACTGGTGCAAAAAGAAAGGGATCCGTGGACCCCAAATCATCTCGAGATGAGAGCTTAGTCCCAGGCTTCGACTCAAGAGGAATACCACCTTTCCACAAGCACCTCAAGAGGAGGCTTCTCTCAGCTACAGGTATGTGAGAGGGACCCTGAGTTTGTGGCCTCAAGTGGAATGGACACCGAGATGCTCTGACTGGAAGTAAGGCTGGATATCCCTGCAGTGAATGGAATGCAGGCTCGTCTTGCATCGCCCAAGACAAAGGGATGTCTGAATCCCCTGTGGAGACCACAGAGAAAGTCCTAGTTCTCCGCCTCATCGCGACCGCAGGCCTCACATCCTTTGAAAACTCGAGAGGTCCGCGGAGATCAATACTTCCAAAGGAGACGATGCCTGACTCCTCTTGAAAATGGATAGGAGTCCCAGGATCCCTCTGGCACGTGGAAACGGACCCTGGGCCTCCCGCCTCACGTGGAGTCGCGTCCCAATTGCTATGCCAAGACTTGAGGAGAATCCCGAGGTGTCCCTCGCACCTAGGCAGGAGTCCTGACGTCGCTGAACAAACACGTGTCTGGAAGGGCCCTCCCTGTCGTAACTCGAGAATATACCCCAGGTTCTGGCCAAAACTCGAGAAAAACCATGAGACTTCCCCCTCGCCGCGAGATGAGGCCCAATTCCCCTGCACTGCGTGCAGAGCAATTCCATGCTCCACATCAAAAGTGATAGGAGCCTTGATTTCCTTGATGGCACTCCAGAGAAAACCCAAGATCACTGTCTCAATTCTAGAGGGATCCTGAGGTCACTGGACCAACACGAAAGGTCTCCGTGGACCGCAAATCAACTCGAGATGAGAGCTTAGTCCCTGGCTTCGACTCAAGAGGAATACCAACTTTCCACAAGCACCTCAATAGAAGGCTTCTCTCAGCTACAAGTATGTGAGAGGGACCCTGAGTTTGTGGCCTCAAGTGGAATGGACACCGAGATGCTCTGACTCGAAGTAAGGCCGGATATCCCTGCAGGGAATTGAATGCACGCTCGTCTTGCATCTCCCAAGACGAAGGGATGTCGGAATCCCCTGTGGAGACCACAGAGAAAGACCTAATTCTCCCCCTCATCGCAACCGGAGGCCTCACATCCTTTGAAAATTCGAGAGGTCCACAGAGATTAATGCTTCCAAAGAGGACGATTCCTGACTCCTCTTGAAAATGGATAGGAGTCCCAGGATCCCTGTGGCACGTGGAAAGGGACACTGGGTCTCCCGCCTCACGTGGAGACGCGTCCCAATTGCCATGCCAAGACTCGAGGAGAATCCCGAAGTGTCCCTCGCACTTAGGCAGGAGTCCTGACGTCGCTGAACAAACACGTGTCTGGAAGGGCCCTCCCCGTCGTAACTCGAGAATATACCCCAGGTTCCGGCCGCAACTCGAGAAAAACCATGAGATTTCCCCCTCGCCGCGAGTTGAGGCCCGATTCCCCCGCACTGCATGCAGAGCAATTCCGTTTTCCACATCAAACGTGAAAGTAGCCTTGATTTCCTGGATGGAACTCCAGAGAAAACACAAGATCACTGTCTCAAGTCTAGAGGGATCCTGAGGTCACTGGAGCAACATGAAAGGGCTCCATGGACCCCAAATCAACTCGAGATGAGAGCTTAGTCCCTGGCTTCGACACAAGTGGAATACCAACTTTCCACAAGCAACTCAAGAGGAGGCTTCTCTCAGCTACAGGTATGTGAGAGGGACCCTGAGTTTGTGGCCTCAAGTGGAATGGACACCGAGATGCTCTGACTCGAAGTAAGGCCGGATATCCCTGCAGTGAATTGAATGCAGGCTCGTCTTGCATCTCCCAAGACGAAGGGATGTCTGAATCCCCTGTGGAGACCACAGAGAAAGACCTACTCCTCCGCCTCATCGCGACCGGAGGCCTCACATCCTTTGAAAACTCGAGAGGTCTGCAGAGATCAATGCTTCTAAAGGATACGATGCCTGACTCTTCTTGAAAATGGATAGGAGTCCCAGGATCACTGTGGCACTTGGAAAGGGACTCTGGGTCTCCCGCCTCACGTGGAGACACGTCCCAATTGCCATGCCAGACTCGAGGAGAATCCCGAGGTGTCCCTCGCACCTAGGCAGGAGTCCTGACGTCGCTGAACAAACACGTGTCTGGAAGGGACCTCCCCGTCGTAACTCGAGAATATACCCCAGGTTCCGGCCGCAACTCGAGAAAAACCATGAGACTTCCCCCTCGCCGCGAGATGAGGCGCAATTCCCCTGCCCTGCGTGCAGAGCAATTCCGTATTCCACATCAAAAATGAAAGGAGCCTTGATTTCCTTGATGGCACACCAGAGAAAACCCAAGATCAGTGTCTCAAGTCTAGAGGGATCCTGAGGTCACTGTAGCAACACGAAATGGCTCCGTGGACCCCAAATCAACTCGAGATGAGAGCTTAGTCCCTGGCTTCAACTCAAGAGGAATACCAATTTTCCACAAGCACCTCAAGAGGAGGCTTCTCTCAGCTACAGGTATGTGAGAGGGACCCTGAGTTTGTGACCTCAGGTGGAATGGACACCGAGAAGCTCTGACTCGAAGTTAGGCCGGATATCCCTGCAGTGAATTGAATGCAGGCTCGTCTTGCATCTCCCAAGACGAAGGGATATCTGAATCCCCTGTGGAGACCACAGAGAAAGAACCAGTTCTCCGCCTCATCGCGAAGGGAAGCCTCACATCCTTTGAAAACTCGAGAGGACCGCGGAGATCAATGCTTCCAAAGGAGACGATGCCTGACTCCTCTTGAAAATGGATAGGAGTCCCAGGATTACTCTGGCAAGTGGAAAGGGACCCTGGGTCTCCCGCCTCACGTGGAGACGCGTCCCAATTGCCATGTCAAGACTCGAGGAGAATCCAGAAGTGTCCCTGGCACCTAGGCAGGAGTCCTGACGTCGCTGAACAAACACTTGTCTGGAAGGGCCCTCCCCGTCGTAACTCGAGAATATACCCCAGGTCCCGGCCGCAACTCGAGAAAAACCATGAGACTTCCCCCTCGCCGCGAGATGAGGCCCGATGCCCCTGCACTGCGTGCAGAGTAATTCCGTGTTCCACATCAAACGTGAAAGGAGACTTGATTTCCTTGGTGGCACTCCAGAGAAAACCCAAGATCACTGTCTCAAGTCTAGAGGGATCCTGAGGTCACTGTTGCAACACCAAAGGGCTCCGTGGAACCCAAATCAACTCGAGATGAGAGCTTAGTCCCTGGCTTCGACTCAAGAGGAATACCAAGTTTCCACAAGCACCTCAAGAGGAGGCTTCTCTCAGCTACAGGTATGTGAGAGGGACCCTGAATTTGTGGCCTCATGTGGAATGGACACCGAGATGCTCTGACTCGAAGTAAGGCCGGATATCCCTTCAGTGAATTGAATGCCGGCCCGTCTTGAATCTCCCAAGACGAAGGGATGTCTGAATCCCCTGTGGAGACCACAGAGAAAGACCTAGTTCTCCGCCTCATCGCGAACGGAGGCCTCGGATCCTTTGAAAACTCAAGAGGTCTGCGGAGATCAATGCTTCCAAAGGAGACGATTCCTGACTCCTCTTGAAAATGGATAGGAGTCCCAGGATCCGTGTGGCACGTGGAAAGGGACACTAGGTCTCCCGCCTCACGTGGAGACGCGTCTCAATTGCCATGCCAAAACTCGAGGAGAATCCCTAGTTGTCCCTCGCACCTAGGCAGGAGTCCAGACGTCGCTGAACAAACACGTGTCTGGAAGGGCCCTCCCCGTCGTAACTCGAGAATATACCCCAGGTTCCGGCCGCAACTCGAGAAAAACCATGAGACTTCCCCCTCGCCGCGGGATGAGGCCCATTTCCCCTGCCCTGCGTGCAGAGCAATTCCGTGTTCCACATCAAACGTGAAAGGAGCCTTGATTTCCTTGATGGCACTCCAGAGAAAACCCAAGATCACTGTCTCAAGTCTAGAGGGATCCTGAGGTCACTGGAGCAACACCAAAGGGCTCCATGAACCCCAAATCAACTCGAGATGAGAGCTTAGTCCCTGGCTTCGACTCAAGAGGAATACGAACTTTCCACAAGCACCTCAAGAGGAGGCTTCTCTCAGCTAAAGGTATGTGAGAGGGACCCTGAGTTTGTGGCCTCAAGTGGAATGGACACCGAGATGCTCTGACTCGAAGTAAGGCCGGATATCCCTGCAGTGAATTGAATGCAGGCTCATCTTGCATCTCCCAAGACGAAGGGATGTCTGAATCCGCTGGGGAGACCACAGAGAAAGACCGAATTCTCCGCCTCATCGCGACCGGAGGCCTCACATCCTTTGAAAACTCGAGAGGTCCGAGGAGATCAATGCTTCCAAAGGAGACGATGCCTGACTCCTCTTGAAAATGGATAGGAGTCCCAGGATCCCTGTGGCACGTGAAAAGGGACCCTGGGTCTCCCGCCTCACGTGGAGACGCGTCAAAAATGCCATGCCAAGACTCGAGGAGAATCCCGAGGTGTCCCTCGCACCTAGGCAGGAGTCCTGACGTCGCTCAACAAACACGTGTCTGGAAGGGCCCTCCGCGTCGTAACTCGAGAATATATCCCAGGTTCCGGCCGGAACTGAACAAAACCATGAGATTTACCCCTCGCCGCGAGTTGAGGCCCGATTCCCCTGCACTGCATGCAGAGCAATTCCGTGTTCGACATCAAACGTGAAAGGAGCCTTGATTTCCTTGATGGCACTCCAGAGAAAACCCAAGATCACTGTTTCAAGTCTAGAGGGATCCTGAGGTCACTGTAGCAACAAGAAAGGGCTCTGTGGACCCGAAATCAACTCGAGATGAGAGTTTAGTCCCTCGCTTCGACTCAAGAAGAATACCAACTTTCCACAAGCACCTCAAGAGGAGGCTTCTCTCAGCTACAGGTATGTGAGAGGGCCCCGGAGTTTGTGGCCTCAAATGGAATGGACACCGAGATGCTCTGACTCGAAGTAAGGCCGGATATCCCTGCAGTGAATTGAATGCAGGCTCGTCTTGCATCTCCCAAGGCGAAGGGATGTCTGAATCCCCTGTGGAGACCACAGAGAAAGACCTAATTCTCCGCCTCATCGCGAGCGGAGGCCTCACATCCTTTGAAAACTCGAGAGGTCCGCGGAGATCAATGCTTCCAAAGGAAACGATACCTGACTCGTCCTGAAAATGGATAGGAGTCCCAGGATCCCTGTGGCACGGGGAAAGGGACACTGGGTCTCCCGCATCACGTGGAGAGGCGTCCCAATTGCCATGCCAAGACTCGAGGAGAATCCCGAGGTGTCCCTCGCACCTAGGCAGGAGTCCTGACGTCACTGAACAAACACGTGTCTGGAAGGCCCCTCCCCGTTGTAACTCGAGAATATACCCCAGGTTCCGGCCGCAACTCGAGAAAAACCATGAGACTTCCCCCTCGCCGCGAGATGAGGCCCGATTCCCCTGCCCTGCGTGCAGAGCAATTCCGTATTCCACATCAAAAAAGAAAGGAGCCTTGATTTCCTTGATGGCACTCCAGAGAAAACCCAAGATCACTGTCTCAAGTCTAGAGGGATCCTGAGGTCACTGGAGCAACAAGAAAGGGCTCCGTGGACCCCAAATCAACTCGAGATGAGAGCTTAGTCCCTGGCTTTGACTCAAGAGGAATACCAACTTTCCACAAGCACCTCAAGAGGAGGCTTCTCTCAGCTACAGGTATATTTGAGGGACCCTGAGTTTGTGGCCTCAAGTGGAATGGACACCGAGATGCTCTGACTCGAAGTAAGGCCGGATATCCCTGCAGTGAATTGAATGCAGGCTCGTCTTGCATCTCCCAAGACGAAGGGATGTGTGAATCCCCTGTGGAGACCACAGAGAAAAACCGAGTTCTCCGCCTCATCGCGACCGGAGGCCTCACATCCTTTGAAAACTCGAGAGGTCCCCGGAGATCAATGCTTCCAAAGGAGACGATGCCTGACTCCTCTTGAAAATGGATAGGAGTCCCAGGATTCCTGTGGCACGTGGAAAGGGACCCTGGGTCTCCCGCCTCACGTGGAGATGCGTCCAAATTGCCATGCCAAGATTCGAGGAGAATCCCGAGGTGTCCCTCGCACCTAGGCAGGAGTCCTGACGTCGCTGAACAAACACGTGTCTGGAAGGGCCCTCCCCGTCGTAACTCGAGAATATACCCCAGGTTCCGGCCGCAACTCGAGAAAAACCATGAGATTTTCCCCTCGCCGCGAGTTGAGGCCCGATTCCCCTGCACTGCATGCAAAGCAATTCCGTGTTCCACATCAAACGTGAAAGGAGCCTTGATTTCCTTGATGGCACTCCAGAGAAAACCCAAGATCACTGTCTCAAGTCTAGAGGGATCCTGAGGTCACTGGAGCAACATGAAATGGCTCCGTGGACCCCAAATCAACTCGAGATGAGAGCTTAGTCCCTGGCTTAGACTCAAGAGGAATACCAACTTTCCACAAGCACCTCAAGAGGAGGCTTCTCTCAGCTACAGGTATATTTGAGGGACCCCGAGTTTGTGGCCTCAAGTGGAAAGGACACCGAGATGCTCTGACTCGAAGTAAGACCGGATATCCCTGCAGTGAATTGAATGCAGGCTCGTCTTGCATCTCCCAAGACGAAGGGTTGTCTGAATCCCCTGTGGAGACCACAGAGAAAGACCTACTCCTCCGCCTCATCGCGACTGGAGGCCTCACATCCTTTGAAAACTGGAGAGGTCTGAAGAGATCAATGCTTCTAAAGGAGACGATGCCTGACTCTTCTTGAAAATGGATAGGAGTCCCAGGATCTCTGTGGCCCTTGGAAAGGGAACCTGGGTCTCCCGCCTCACATGGACACACGTCCCAATTGCCATGCCAGACTCGAGGAGAATCCCGAGGTGTCCCTCGCACCTAGGCAGGAGTCCTGACGTCGCTGAACAAACACATGTCTGGAAGGGACCTCCCCGTCGTAACTCGAGAATATACCCCAGGTTCCGGCCGCAACTCGAGAAAAACCATGAGACTTCCCCCTCACCGCGAGATGAGGCCCGATTCCCCTGCCCTGCGTGCAGAGCAATTCCGTATTCCACATCAAAAATGAAAGGAGCCTTGATTTCCTTGATGGCACTCCAGAGAAAACCCAAGATCAGTGTCTCAAGTCTAGAGGGATCCTGAGGTCACTGGAGCAACACGAAAGGGCTCCAAGGACCCCAAATCAACTCGAGATGAGAGCTTAGTCCCTGGCTTAGACTCAAGGGGAATACCAACTTTCCACAAGCACCTCAAGAGGAAGCTTCGCTCTGCTACAGGTATGTGAGAGGAACCCTGAATTTGTGGCCTCAAGTGGAATGGACACCGAGATGCTCTGACTCGAAGTAAGGCCGGATATCCCTGCAGTGAATTGAATGCAGGATCGTCTTACATCTCCCAAGACGAAGGGTTGTCTGAATCCCCTGTGGAGACCACAGAGAAAGACATCGTTCTCCCCCTCATCGAGCCCGAAGGCCCCACATCCTTTGAAAACTCGAGAGGTCCGAGGAGATCAATGCTTCCAAAGGAGACGATGCCTGACTCCTCTTGAAAATGGATAGGAGTCCCAGGATCCCTGTGGCACGTGGAAAGGGACCCTGGGTCTCCCGCCTCACATGGAGAGGCGTCGCAATTGCCATGCCAAGACTCGAGAAGAATCCCGAGGTGTCCCTCGCACCTAGGCAGGAGTCCTGACGTCGCTGAACCAACACGTGTCTGGGAGGGCCCTCCCCGTCGTAACTCGAGAATATACCCCAGGTTCCGGCCGCAACTCGAGAAAAACCATGAGACTTCCCCCTCGCCGCGAGATGAGGCCCGATTCCCCTGCACTGCGTGCAGAGCAATTCCGTGTTCCACATCAAACGTGAAAGGAGCCTTGATATCCTTGATGGCACTCCAGAGAAAACCCAAGGTCACTGTCTCAAGTCTAGAGGGATCCTGAGGTCACTGGAGCAACACGAAAGGGCTCCGTGGACCCCAAATCAACTCGAGATGAGAGCTTAGTCCCTGGCTTCGACTCAAGAGGAATACCAACTTTCCACAAGCACCTCAAGAGGAGGCTTCTCTCAACTACATGTATGTGAGAGGGACCCTGAGTTTGTGGCCTCAAGTGGAATGGACACCGAGATGCTCTGACTCGAAGTAAGGCTGGATATCCCTGCAGTGAATTGAATGCAGGCTCGTCTTGCATCTCCCAAGACGAAGGGTTGTCTGAATCCCCTGTGGAGACCACAGAGAAAGACCTAGTCCTCCGTCTCAACGCGAACAGAGGCCTCACATCCTTTGAAAACTCGAGAAGTCCGCGGAGATCAATGCTTCCAAAGGAGACGATGCCTGACTCCTCTTGAAAATGGATAGGAGTCCCAGGATCCCTGTGGCACGTGGAAAGGGACCCTGCGTCTCCCGCCTCACGTGGAGACGCGTCCCAATTGCCATGCCAAGACTCGAGGAGAATCCCGAGGTGTCCCTCGCACCTAGGCAGGAGTCCTGACGTCGCTGAACAAACACATGTCTGGAAGGGCCCTCCCCGTCGTAACTCGAGAATATACCCCAGGTTCCGGCCGCAACTCGAGAAAAACCATGAGACTTCCCCCTCGCTGCGAGATGAGGCCCGATTCCCCTGCACTGCGTGCAGAGCAATTCCGTATTCCACATCAAAAAAGAAAGGAGACTTGATTTCCTTGATGGCACTCCAGAGAAAACCCAAGATCACTGTCTCAAGTCTAGAGGGATCCTGAGGTCACTGGAGCAACACGAAAGGGCTCCGTGGACCCCAAATCAACTCGAGATGAGAGCTTAGTCCCTGGCTTCGACTCAAGAGGAATACCAACTTTCCACAAGCACCTCAAGAGGAGGCTTCTCTCAACTACATGTATGTGAGAGGGACCCTGAGTTTGTGGCCTCAAGTGGAATGGACACCGAGATGATCTGACTCGAAGTAAGGCCAGATATCCCTGCAGTGAATTGAATGCAGGCTCGTCTTGCATCTCCCAAGACGAAGGGTTGTCTGAATCCCCTGTGGAGACCACAGAGAAAGACCTAGTTCTCCGCCTCAACGCGACCGGAGGCCTCACATCCTTTGAAAACACGAGACGTCCGCGGAGATCAATGCTTCCAAAGGAGACGATGCCTGACTCCTCTTGAAAATGGATAGGAGTCCCAGGATCCCTGTGGCACGTGGAAAGGGACCCTGCGTCTCCCGCCTCACGTGGAGACGCGTCCCAATTGCCATGCGAAGACTCGAGGAGAATCCCGAGGTGTCCCTCCCACCTAGGCTGGAGTCCTTACGTCGCTGAACAAACACGTGTCTGGAAGGTCCCTCCCCGTCGTAACTCGAGAATACACCCCAGGTTCCGGCCGCAACTCGAGAAAAACCATGAGACTTCCCCCTCACTGCGAGATGAGGCCCGATTCCCCTGCACTGCGTGCAGAGCAATTCCGTGTTCCACATCAAACGTGAAAGGAGCCTTGATTTCCTTGACGGCACTCCAGAGAAAAGCCAAGATCACTGTCTAAAGTCTAGAGGGATCCTGAGGTCACTGGAGCAACACGAAAGGGCTCCGTGGACCCCAAATCAACTCGAGATGAGAACTTAGTCCCTGGCTTCGTCTCAAGAGGAATACCAACTTTCCAAAAGCACCTCAACAGGAGGCTTCTCTCAGCTACAGGTATGTGAGAGGGACCCTGAGTTTGTGACCTCAAGTGGAATGGACACCGAGATGCTCTGACTCGAAGTAAGGCCAGATATCCCTGCAGTGAATTGAATGCAGGCTCGTCTTGCATCTCCCAAGACGAAGGGATGTCTGAATCCCCCGTGGAGACCACAGAGAAAGACCCAGTTCTCCGCCTCATCGCGACGGGAAGCCTCACATCCTTTGAAAACTCGAGAGGACCGCGGAGATCAATGCTTCCAAAGGAGACGATGCCTGACTCCTCTTGAAAATGGATAGGAGTCCCAGGATCCCTGTGACACGTGGAAAGGGACCCTGGGTCTCCCGCCTCCCGTGGAGACGCATCCCAATTGCCATGTCAAGACTCGAGGAGAATCCAGAGGTGTCCCTGGCACCTAGGCAGGAGTCCTGACGTCGCTGAACAAACACTTGTCTGGAAGGGCCCTCCCCGTCGTAACTCGAGTATATACCCCAGGTTCCGGCCGCAACTTGAGAAAAACCATGAAACTTCGCCCTCGCCGCGAGATGAGGCCCGATTCCCCTGCCCTGCGTGCAGTGGAATTCCGTATTCCACATCAAAAAAGAAAGGAGCCTTGATTTCCTAATGGCACTCCAGAGAAAACCCAAGATCACTGTCTCAAGTCTAGAGGGATCCTGTGGTCACTGGAGCAACAAGAAAGGGCTCCGTGGACCCCAAATCAACTCGAGATGAGAGCTTAGTCCCTGGCTTCGACTCAAGAGGAATACCAACTTTCCACAAGCACCTCAAGAGGAGGCTTCTCTCAGCTACAGGTATGTGAGAGGGACCCTGAGTTTGTGGCCTCAAGTGCATTGGACACCGAGATGCTCTGACTCGAAGTAAGGCCGGATATCCCTGCAGTGAATTGAATGCAGGATCGTCTTGCATCTCCCAAGACGAAGGGTTGTCTGAATCCCCTGTGGAGACCACAGAGAAAGACATCGTTCTCCGCCTCATCGAGCCCGAAGGCCCCACATCGTTTGAAAACTCGAGAGGTCCGAGGAGATCAATGCTTCCAAAGGAGACGATGCCTGACTCCTCTTGAAAATGGATAGGAGTCCCAGGATCCCTGTGGCACGTGGAAAGGGACCCTGGGTCTCCCGCCTCACATGGAGAGGCGTCGCAATTGCCATGCCAAGACTCGAGAAGAATCCCGAGGTGTCCCTCGCACCTAGGCAGGAGTCCTGACGTCGCTGAACAAACACGTGTCTGGAAGGGCCCTCCCCGTCGTAACTCGAGAATATACCCCAAGTTCCGGCCGCAACTCGAGAAAAACCATGAAACTTCGCCCTCGCCGCGAGATGAGGCCCGATTCCCCTGCCCTGCGTGCAGTGGAATTCCGTATTCCACATCAAAAAAGAAAGGAGCCTTGATTTCCTAATGGCACTCCAGAGAAAACCCAAGATCACTGTCTCAAGTCTAGAGGGATCCTGTGGTCACTGGAGCAACAAGAAAGTGCTCCGTGGACCCCAAATCAACTCGAGATGAGAGCTTAGTCCCTGGCTTCGACTCAAGAGGAATACCAACTTTCCACAAGCACCTCAAGAGGAGGCTTCTCTCAGCTACAGGTATGTGAGAGGGACACTGAGTTTGTGGCCTCAAGTGGAATGGACACCGAGATGCTCTGACTCGAAGTAAGGCCGGATATCCCTGCAGTGAATTGAATGCAGGATCGTCTTGCATCTCCCAAGAAGAAGGGTTGTCTGAATCCCCTGTGGAGACCACAGAGAAAGACATCGTTCTCCGCCTCATCGAGCCCGACGGCCCCACATCCTTTGAAAACTCGAGAGGTCCGCGGAGATCAATGCTTCCAAAGGAGACGATGCCTGACTCCTCTTGAAAATGGATAGGAGTCCCAGGATCCCTGTGGCACGTGGAAAGGGACCCTGGGTCTTCCGCTTCACGTGGAGACACGTCCCAATTGCCATGCCAAGACTCGAGGAGAATCCCGAGGTGTCCTTCGCACCTATGGAGGAGTCCTGACGTCGCTGAACAAACACGTGTAAGGAAGGGCCCTCCCCGTCGTAACTCGAGAATATACCCCAGGTTCCGGCCGCAACTCGAGATAAACCATGAGACTTCCCCCTCGCCGCGAGATGAGTCCGATTCCCCTGCACTGCGTGCAGAGCAATTCCGTGTTCCACATCAAACGTGAAAGGCACCTTGATTTCCTTGATGGCACTCCAGAGAAAACCCAAGGTCACTGTCTCAAGTTTAGAGGGATCCTGAGGTCACTGGAGCAACAAGAAAGGGCTCCGTGGACCCCAAATCAACTCGAGATGAGAGCTTAGTCCCTGGCTTCGACTCAAGAGGAATACCAACTTTCCACAAGCACCTCAAGAGGAGGCTTCTCTCAACTACATGTATGTGAGAGGGACCCTGAGTTTGTGGCCTCAAGTGGAATGGACACCGAGATGTTCTGACTCGAAGTAAGGCCGGATATCCCTGCAGTGAATTGAATGCAGGCTCGTCTTGCATCTCCCAAGACGAAGGGTTGTCTGAATCCCCTGTGGAGACCACAGAGAAAGACCTAGTTCTACGCCTCAACGCGAACAGAGGCCTCACATCCTTTGAAACCTCGAGGGGTACGCGGAGATCAATGCTTCCAAAGGAGACGATGCCTGACTCCTCTTGAAAATGGATAGGAGTCCCAGGATCCCTGTGGCACGTGGAAAGGGACACTGGGTCTCCCGCCTCACGTGGAGACGCGTCTCAATTGCAATGCCAAGAATCGAAGAGAATCCCGAGGTGTCCCTCGCACCTAGGCAGGAGTCCTGACGTCGCTGAACAAACACGAGTCTGGAAGGGCCCTCCCCGTCGTAACTCGAGAATATACCCCAGGTTCCGGCCGCAACTCGAGAAAAACCATGAGACTTCCCCCTCGCCGCGAGATGAGGCCCGATTCCCCTGCACTGCGTGCAGAGCAATTCCGTGTTCCACATCAAACTTGAAAGGAGTCTTGATTTCCTTGACGGCACTCCAGAGAAAACCCAAGATCACTGTCTCAAGTCTAGAGGGATCCTGAGGTCACTGGAGCAACACGAAAGGGCTCCGTGGACCCCAAATCAACTCGAGATGAGAGCTTAGTCCCTGGCTTCGACTCAAGAGGAATACCAACTTTCCACAAGCACCTCAAGAGGAGGCTTCTCTCAGCTACAGGTATGTGAGAGGGACCCTGAGTTTGTGGCCTCAAGTGGAATGGACACCGAGATGCTCTGACTCGAAGTAAGGCCGGATATCCCTGAAGTGAATTGAATGCAGGCTCGTCTTCCATCTCCCAAGACGAAGGGTTGTCTGAATCCCCTGTGGAGACCACAGAGAAGACCTAGTTCTCCACCTCTTCACGACTGGAGGCCTCACATCCTATGAAAAATCGAGACGTCCGCGGAGATCAATGCTTCCAAAGGAGACGATGCCTGACTCCTCTTGAAAATGGATAGGAGTCCCAGGATCCCTGTGGCTCGTGGAAAGGGACCCTGGGTCTCCCGCCTCACGTGGAGACGCGTCTCAATTGCCATGCCAAGAATCGAAGAGAATCCCGAGGTGTCCCTCGCACCTAGGCAGGAGTCCTGACGTCGCTGAACAAACACGAGTCTGGAAGGGCCCTCCCCGTCGTAACTCGAGAATATACCCCAGGTTCCGGCCGCAACTCGAGAAAAACCATGAGACTTCCCCCTCGCCGCGAGATGAGGCCCGATTCCCCTGCACTGCGTGCAGAGCAATTCCGTGTTCCACATCAAACTTGAAAGGAGTCTTGATTTCCTTGATGGCACTCCAGAGAAAACCCAAGATCACTGTCTCAAGTCTAGAGGGATCCTGAGGTCACTGGAGCAACACGAAAGGGCTCCGTGGACCACAAATCAACTCGAGATGAGAGCTTAGTCCCTGGCTTCGACTCAAGAGGAATACCAACTTTCCACAAGCACCTCAACAGGAGGCTTCTCTCAGCTACAGGTATGTGAGAGGGACCCTGAGGTTGTGGCCTCAAGTGGAATGGACACCGAGATGCTCTGACTCTAAGTAAGGCCGGATATCCCTGCAGTGAATTGAATGCAGGCTCATCTTGAATCTCCCAAGACGAAGGGATGTCTGAATCCCCTGTGGAGTCCACAGAGAAAGACCTAGTCCTCCGCCTCATCGCGACCGGAGGCCTCACATCCTTTGAAAACTCGAGAGGTCCGCGGAGATCAATGCTTCCAAAGGAGACGATGCCTGACTCCTCTTGAAAATGGATAGGAGTCCCAGGATCCATGTGGCACGTGGAAAGGGACCCTGGGTCTCCCGCCTCACGTGGAGACACGTCCCAATTGCCATGCCAAGACTCGAGGAGAATCCCGAGGTGTCCCTCGCACCTATGCAGGAGTCCTGACGTCGCTGAACAAACACGTGTCTGGAAGGGCCCTCCACGTCGTAACTCGAGAATATACCCCAGGTTCCGGCCGCAACTCGAGAAAAACCATGAGACTTCCCCCTCGCCGCGACATGAGGCCCGATTCCCCTAGATTGCGTGCAGAGCAATTCCATGTTCCACATCAAACTTGAAAGGAGACTTGATTTCCTTGATGGCACTCCAGAGAAAACCCAAGATCACTGTCTCAAGTCTAGAGGGATCCTGAAGTCACTGGAGCAACACGAAAGGGCTCCGTGGACCCCAAATCAACTCGAGATGAGAGCTTAGTCCCTGGCTTCGACTCAAGAGGAATACCAACTTTCCACAAGCACCTCAAGAGGAGGCTTCTCTTAGCTACAGGTATGTGAGAGGGACCCTGAGTTTGTGGCCTCAAGTGGAATGGACACCGAGATGCTCTGACTCGAAGTAAGGCCGGATATCCCTGCAGTGAATTGAATGCAGGCTCGTTTTGCATCTCCCAAGACGAAGGGTTGTCTGAATCCCCTGTGGAGACCACAGAGAAAGACCTAGTCCTCCACCTCAACGCAACCGGAGGCCTCATATCCTTTGAAAACTCGAGAGGTCCGCGGGGATCAATGCTTCCAAAGGAGACGATGCCTGACTCCTCTTGAAAATGGATAGGAGTCCCAGGATCCCTGTGGCACGTGGAAAGGGACCCTGGGTCTCCCGCCTCACGTGGAGACGCGTCCCAATTGCCATGCCAAGACTCGAGGGGAATCCCGAGGTGTCCCTCGCACGTAGGCAGGAGTCCTGACGTCGCTGTACAAACACGTGTCTGGAAGGGCCCTCCCCGTCGTAACTCGAGAATATACCCAAGGTTCCGGCCGCAACTCGAGAAAAACCATGAGACTTCCCCCTCGCCGCGAGATGAGGCCCGATTCCCCTGCACTGCGTGCAGAGCAATTCCGTGTTCCACATCAAACGTGAAAGGAGCCTTGATTTCCTTGATGGCACTCCAGAGAAAACCCAAGATCACTGTCTCAAGTCTAGAGGGATCCTGAGGTCACTGTAGCAACAGGAAAGGGCTCCGGGACCCCAAATCAACTCGAGATGAGAGCTTAGTCCCTGGTTTCGACTCAAGAGGAATACCAACTTTCCACAAGCACCTCAAGAGGAGGCTTCTCTGAGCTACAGGTATGTGAGAGGGACCCTGAGTTTGTGGCCTCAAATGGAATGGACACCGAGATGCTCTGACTCGAAGTAAGGCCGGATATCCCTGCAGTGAATTGAATGCAGGCTCGTCTTGCATCTCCCAAGACGAAGGGATGTCTGAATCCCCTGTGGAGACCACAGAGAAAGACCTAACTTTCTGCCTCATCGCGACCAGAGACCTCACATCCTTTGAAAATCTGAGAGGTCCGCCGAGATCAATGCTTCCAAAGGAGACGATGCCTGACTCCTCTTGAAAATGGATAGGCGTCCCAGGATCCCTGTGGCACGTGGAAAGGAACACTGGGTTTCCCGCCTCACGTGGAGTCGCGTCCCCATTGCCATGCCAAGACTCGAGGAGAATCCCGAGGTGTCCCTCGCACCTAGGCAGGAGTCCTAACGTCGCTGAACAAACACGTGTCTGGAAGGGCCCTCCCCGTCGTAACTCGAGAATATAACCCAGGTTCCGGCCGCAACTCGAGAAAAACCATGAGACTTCCCCCTCACCGCTGGATGAAGCAAGATTCCCCTGCACTGCGTGCAGAATAATTCCGTGTTCCACATCAAACGTGAAAGGAGCCTTGAATTCCTTGATGGCACTGCAGAGAAAACGCAAGATCACTGTCTCAAGTCTAGAGGGATCCTGAGGGCACTGGAGCAACACGAAAGTGCTCTGTGGACCCCAAATCAACTCGAGATGAGAGCTTAGTCCCTGGCTTCGACTCAAGAGGAATACCCACTTTCCACAAGCACCTCAAGAGGAGGCTTCTCTCAGCTACAGTTATGTGAGAGGGACCCTGAGTTTGTGGCCTCAAGTGGAATGGACACCGAGATGCTCTGACTCGAAGTAAGGCCGGATATCCCTGCAGTGAAGTGAATGCAGGCTCGTCTTGCATCTCCCAAGACGAAGAGATGTCTGAATCCGCTGTGGAGACCACAGAGAAAGACCTAGTCCCCCGCCTCATCGCGACCGGAGGCCTCACATCCTTTGAAAATTCGAGAGGTCTGCGGAGATCAATGCTTCCAAAGGAGACGATGCCTGACTCCTCTTGAAAATGGATAGGAGTCCCAGGATCCCTGTGGCACGTGGAAAGGGACCCTGCGTCTCCCGCCTCACGTGGAGACGCGTCCCAATTGCCATGCCAAGACTCGAGGAGAATCCCGAGGTGTCCCTCGCACCTAGGCAGGAGTCCTGACGTCGCTGAACAAACACGTGTCTGGAAGTGCCCTCCCCATCGTAACTCGAGAATATACCCTAGGTTCTGGCCGCAACTCTAGAAAAACCATGAGACATCCCCCTCGCCGCGAGATGAGGCCCGATTCCCATGCATTGCGTGCAGAGCAATTCCGTGTTCCACATCAAACGTGAAAGGAGCCTTGATTTCCTTGATGGCACTCCAGAGAAAACCCAAGATCACTGTCTCAAGTCTAGAGGGATCCTGAGGTCACTGGAGCAACATGAAAGGGCTCCGTGGACCCCAAATCAACTCGAGATGAGAGCTTAGTCCCTGGCTTCGACTCAAGAGGAATACCAACTTTCCACAAGCACCTCAAGAGGAGGCTTCTCTGAGCTACAGGTATGTGAGAGGGACCCTGAGTTTGTGGCCTCAAGTGGAATGGACACCGAGATGCTCTGACACAAAGTAAGGCCAGATATCCCTGCACTGAATTGAATGCAGGCTCGTCTTGCATCTCCCAAGATGAAGGGATGTCTGAATCCCCTGTGGAGACCACAGAGAAAGACCTTGTTCTCCGCCTCATCGCGACCGGAGCCCTCACATCGTTTGAAAACTCGAGAGGTCCGCGGAGATCAACGCTTACAAAGGAGACGATGCCTGACTCCTCTTGAAAATGGATAGGAGTCCCAGGATTCCTGTCTCACGTGGAAAGGGACCCTTGGTCTCGCGCCTCACGTGGAGACGCGTCCCAATTGCCAGGCCAAGACTCGAGGATAATACCGAGGTGTCCCTCGCAGCTAGGCAGAAGTCCTGACGTCGCTGAACAAACACGGGTCTGGAAGGGCCCTCCCCGTTGTAACTCGAGAATATACCCCAGGTTCCGGCCGCAACTCGAGAAAAACCATGAGACTTACCCCTCGCCGCGAGATGAGGCCCGATTCCCATGCACTGCGTGCAGAGAAATTCCTTGTTCCACATCAAACGTGAAAGGAGCCATGATTTCCTTTATGGCACTCCAGAGAAAACCCCAGATCACTGTCTCAAGTCTAGAGGGATCCTGAGTTCACTGTATCAACACGAAAGTGATCCGTGGACCATAAATCAACTCGAGATGAGAGCTTAGTCCCTGGCTTCGACTCAAGAGGAATACAAACTTTCCACAAGCACCTCAAGAGGAGGCTTCTCTGAGCTACAGGTATGTGAGAGGGACCCTGAGTTTGTGGCCTCAAGTGGAATGGACACCGAGATGCTCTGACTCAAAGTAAGGCCGGATATCCCTGCAGTGAATTGAATGCAAGCTCGGATTGGATCTCCCAAGACGAAGGGATGTCTGAATCCCCTGTGGAGACCAAAGAGAAAGACCTAGTCTTCCGCCTCAATGCGCCCGGAGGCCTGACATCCTTTCAAAACTCGAAAGGTCTGCGGAGATCAATGCTTCCAAAGGAGACGATGCCTGACTCCTCTTGAAAATGGACAGGAGTCCCAGGATTACTCTGGCAAGTGGAAAGGGACACTGGGTCTCCCGCCTCACGTGGAGACGCATCCCAATTGCCATGCCAAGACTCGAGGAGAATCCCGAGGTGTCCCTCGCACCTAGGCAGGAGTCCTGACGTCGCTGAACAAACACGTGTCTGGAAGGGCCCTCCCCATCGTAACTCGAGAATATACCCCAGGTTCCGGCCGAAACTCGAGAAAAACCATGAGACTTCCCCCTCGCCGCAAGATGAGGCCCGATTCCCCTGCCCTGCGTGCAGAGCAATTCCGTGTTCCACATCAAACGTGAAAGGAGCCTTGATTTCCTTGATGGCACACCAGAGAAAACCCAAGATCACTGTCTCAAGTCTAGAGGGATCCTGAGGTCACTGTAGCAACACGAAAGGGCTCCGTGGACCCCAAATCAACTCGAGATGAGAGCTTAGTCCCTGGCTTCGACTCAGGAGGAATACAAACCTTCCACAAGCACCCAAGAGGAGGCTTCTCTCAGCTACAGGTATGTGAGAGGGCCCCTGAGTTTGTGGCCTCAAGTGGAATGGAGACCGAGATGCTCTGACTCGAAGTAAGGCCGGATATCCCTGCAGTGAATTGAATGCAGGCTCGTCTTGCATCTCCCAAGACGACGGGATGTCTGAATCCCCTGTGGAGACCACAGAGAAAGAACTCGTTCTCAGCCTCATCGAGACCGGAGGCCTCACATCCTTTGAAAACTCGAGAGGTGTGCGGAGATCAATGCTTCCAAAGGAGAAGATGCCTGACTCTTCTTGAAAATGGATAGGAGTTCCAGGCTCACTGTGGCACGTGGAAAGTAACCCTGGGTCTCCCGCCTCACGTGGAGACGCGTCCCAATGGCCATGCCAAGACTCGAGGAGAATCCCGAGGTGTCCCTCGCACCTAGGCAGGAGTCCTGACGTCGCTGAACAAACACGTGTCTGGAAGGGCCCTCCCCGTCGTAACTCGAGAATATACCCCAGGTTTCGGCCGCAACTTGAGAAAAATCATGAGACATCCCCCTTGCCGCGAGATGAGGCCCGATTCCCCTACACTGCGTGCAGAACAATTCCGTGTTCCACATCAAACTTGAAAGGAGCCTTGATTTCCTTGATGGCGCTCCAGGGAAACCCCAAGATCACTGTCTCAAGTCTAGAGGGATCCTGAGGTCACTGGAGCAACATGTAATGGCTCCGTGGACCCCAAATCAACTCGAGATGAGAGCTTAGTCCCTGGCTTAGACTCAAGAGGAATACCAACTTTCCACAAGCACCTCAAGAGGAGGCTTCTCTCAGCTACTGGTATATTTGAGGGACCCCGAGTTTTTGGCCTCAAGTGGAAAGGACACCGAGATGCTCTGACTCGAAGTAAGGCCGGATATCCCTGCAGTGAATTGAATGCAGGCTCGTCTTGCATCTCCCAAGACGAAGGGATGTCTGAATCCCCTGTGGAGACCACAGAGAAAGACCGAGTTCTCCGCCTCATCGCGACCAGAGGCCTCACATCCTTTGAAAACTCGAGAGGTGTGCGGAGATCAATGCTTCCAAAGGAGACGATGCCTGACTCCTTCTGAAAATGAATAGGAGTCCCAGGATCACTGTGGCACGTGGAGAGGGATCCTGGGTCTCCCGCCTCACGTGGAGACGCGTTCCAATTGCCATGACAAGACTCGAGGACAATCCCGAGGTGTCCCTCGCACCTCGGCAGGAGTCCTAACGTCGCTGAACAAACACGTGTCTGGAAGGGCCCTCCCCGTCGTAACTCGAGAATATACCCCTGGTTCCGGCCGCAACTCGAGAAAAACCATGAGATTTCCCCCTCGCCACGAGTTGAGGACCGATTCCCCTGCACTGCGTGCAGAGCAATTCCGTGTTACACATCAAACGTGAAAGGAGCCTTGATTTCCTTGATGGCACTCCAGAGAAAACCCAAGATCACTGTCTCAAGTCTAGAGGGATCCTGAGGTCACTGTAGCAACACGAAAGGGCTCCGTGGACCCCAAATCAACTCGAGATGAGAGCTTAGTCCCTGGCTTCGACTCAAGAGGAATACCAACTTTCCACAAGACCCTCAAGAGGAGGTTTCTCTCAGCTACAGGTATGTGAGAGGGACCCTGAGATTGTGGCCTCAAGTGGAATGGACACAGAGATGCTCTGACTCGAAGTAAGGCCCGATATCCCTGCAGTGAATTGAATGCAGGCTCGTTTTGCATCTCCCAAGACGAAGGGATGTCTGAATCCCCTGTGGAGACCACAGAGAAAGACCTAGATCTCCGCATCATCGCGACCGGAGGCCTCTCATCCTTTGAAAACTCGAGAGGTCCACGGAGTCAATGCTTCCAAAGGAGAAGATGCCTGACTCCTCTTGAAAATGGATAGGAGTCCCAGGATCCCTGTGGCACGTGGAAAGGGACCCTGGGTCTACTGCCTCATGTGGAGACGCGTCCGAATTGCCATGCCAAGACTCTACGAGAATCCCGAGGTGTCCTCGCACCTAGGCAGGAGTCCTGAAGTCGCTGAACAAACACGTGTCTGGAAGGGCCCTCCCCATAGTAACTCGAGAATATACCCCAGGTTCTGGCCGCAAATCGAGAAAAACCATGAGACTTCCCCCTCGCTGCGAGATGAGGCCCGATTCCCCTGCACTGCGTGCAGAGGAATTCCGTGTTCCACATCGAACGGGAAAGAAGCTTTGATTTCCTTGATGGCACTCCGGAGAAAACCCAAGATCACTGTCTCAAGTCTAGAGGGATCCTGAGGTCACTGGAGCAACACGAAATGGCTCCGTGGACCCCAAATCAACTCGAGATGAGAGCTTAGTCCCTGGCTTCAACTCAAGAGGAATACCAACTTACCACAACCACCTCAAGAGGAGGCTTCTCTCAGCTACAGGTAAGTGAGAGGGACCCTCAGATTGTGGCCTCAAGTGGAATGGACACCGAGGTGCTCTGACTGGAAATAAGGCCCGATATCAATGCAGTGAATTGAATGCAGGCTCGTCTTGCATCTCCCAAGACGAAGGGATGTCTGAATCCCCTGTGGAGACCACAAAGAAAGACCTAGATCTCCGCCTCATCGCGACCGGAGGCCTCGCATCCTTTGAAAACTCGAGAGGACCACGGAGATCAATGCTTCCAAAGGAGACGATGCCTGACTCCTCTTGAAAATGGATAGGAGTCCCAGGATCCCTGTGGCACGTGGAAAGGGACCCTGGGTCTCCTGCCTCACGTGGAGACGAGTCCCAATTGCCATGAAAAGACTCGAGGAGAATCCCGAGGTGTCCCTCGCACCTAGGCAGGAGTCCTGACGTTGCTGAACAAACACGTGTCTGGAAAGGCCCTCCCCATCGTAACTCGAGAATATACCCTAGGTTCTGGCCGCAACTCTAGAAAAATCATGAGACTTCCCCCTCGCCGCGAGATGAGGCCCGATTCCCCTGCACTGTGTGCAGAGCAATTCCGTGTTCCACATCAAACGTGAAAGGAGCCTTGATTTCCTTGATGGCACTCCAGAGAAAACCCAAGATCACTGTCTCAAGTCTAGAGCGATCCTGAGGTCACTGTAGCAACATGAAAGGGCTCCCTGGACCCCAAATCAACACGAGATGAGAGCTTAGTCCCTGGCTTCGACTCAAGAGGAATACCAACTTTCCACAAGCACCTCAAGAGGAGGCTTCTCTCAGCTACAGGTATGTGAGAGGGACCCTGAGTTTGTGGCCTCAAGTGGAATGGACACCGAGATGCTCTGACTCGAAGTAAGGCCGGATATCCCTGCAGTGAATGGAATGCAGGCTCGTCTTGCATCTCCCAAGACGAAGGGTTGTATGAATCCCCTGTGGAGAACACAGAGAAAGACCTAGTTCTCCGCCTCATCGCGACCTGTGGCCTCACATCCTTTGAAAACTCGAGAGGTCAGCGGAGATCAATGCTTCCAAAGGAGACGATGCCTGACTCCTCTTGAAAATGGATAGCAGTCCCAGGATCCCTGTGGCACGTGGAAAGGGACCCTGGTTCTCCCGCCTCACGTGGAGACGCGTCCCAATTGCCATGCCAAGACTCGAGGAGAATCCCGAGGTGTCCCTCGCACCTAGGCAGGAGTGCTGACGTCGCTGAACAAACACGTGTCTGGAAGGGCCCTCCAGGTCGTAACTCGAGAATATACCCCAGGTTCCGGCCGCAAATCGCGAAAAACCATGAGACTTCCCCCTCGCCGCGAGATGAGGCCCGATTCCCCTGCACTGCGTGCAGAGCAATTCCGTGTTCCACATCAAACGGGAAAGGAGCCTTGATTTCCTTGATGGCACTCCAGAGAAAACCCAAGATCACTGTCTCAAGTCTAGAGGGATCCGGAGGTCACTGTAGCAACAAGAAAGGGCTCCGTGGACCCCAAATAACTCGAGATGAGAGCTTAGTCCCTGGCTTCGACTCAAGAGGAATACCAACTTTCCACAAGCACCTCAAGAGGAGGCTTCTCTCAGCTACAGGTATGTGAGAGGGACCCTGAGTTTGTGGCCTCACGTGGAATGGACACCGAGATGCTCTGACTCGAAGTAAGGCTGGATATCCCTGCAGTGAATTGAATGCAGGCTCGTCTTGCATCTCCCAAGACGAAGGGTTGTCTGAATCCCCTGTGGAGACCACAGAGAAAGACCTAGTCCTCTGCCTCAACGCAACCGGAGGCCTCACATCCTTTGACAACTCGAGAGGTATGCGGAGATCAATGCTTCCAAAGGAGACGATGCCTGACACCTCTTGAAAATGGATAGGAGTCCCGGGATCACTGTGGCACGTGGAAAGGGACACTGGGTCTCCCGCCTCACGTGGAGACGGGTCCCAATTGCCATGCCAAGACTCGAGGAGAATCCCGAGGTGTCCCTCGCACCTAGGCAGGAGTCCTGACGTCGCTGAACAAACACGTTTCTGGAAGGGCCCTCCCCGTCGTAACTCGAGAATATACCCCAGGTTCCGGTCGCAACTCGAGAAAAACCATGAGACTTCCCCCTCACCGTGAGATGAGGCCCGATTCCCCTGCACTGCGTGCAGAGCAATTCCGCGTTCCACATCAAACGTGAAAGGAGCCTTGATTTCCTTGATGGCACTCCAGAGAAAACCCAAGATCAGTGTCTCAAGTCTAGAGGGATCCTGAGGTCACTGGAGCAACAGGAAAGGGCTCCGTGGACCCCAAATCAACTCGAGATGAGAGCTTAGTCCCTGGCTTCGACTCAAGAGGAATACCAACTTTCCACAAGCACCTCAAGAGGAGGCTTCTCTCAGCTACAGGTATGTGAGAGGGACCCTGAGTTTGTGGCCTCAAGTGGAATGGACACGCAGATGCTCTGACTCGATGTAAGGCCGGATATCCCTGCAGTGAATTGAATGCAGGCTCGTCTTGCATCTCCCAAGACGAAGGGATGTCTGAATCCCCTGCAGAGACCACAGAGAAAGACCTAGTTCTCCGCCTCATCTCGACCGGAGGCCTCACATCCTTTGAAAACTCGAGAGGTCCGCCGAGATCAATGCTTCCAAAGGAGACGATGACTGACTCCTCTTGAAAATGGATAGGAGTACCAGGATCCCTGTGGCACGAGGAAAGGGACCCTGGGTCTCCCGCCTCACGTGGAGACGTGTCCCAATTGCCATGCCAAGACTCGAGGAGAATCCCGAGGTGTCCCTCGCACCTAGGCAGGAGTCCTGACGTCGCTGAACAAACACGTGTCTGGAAGGGCCCTCCCCGTCGTAACTCGGGAATATAACCCAGGTTCCGGCCGCAACTCGAAAAAAACCATGAGACTTCCCCCTCGCCGCGAGATGAGGCCCGATTACCCTGCACTGCGTGCCGAGCAATTCCGTGTTCCACATCAAACGTGAAAGGAGCCTTGATTTCCTTGATGGCACTCCAGAGAAAACCCAAGATCACTGTCTCAAGTCTAGAGGGATCCTGAGGTCAGTGGAGCAAAAAGAAAGGGCTCCGTGGACCACAAATCAACCTGAGATGAGAGCTTAGTCCCTGAATTCGACTCAAGAGGAATACCAACTTTACACAAGTACCTCAAGAGGAGGCTTCTCTCAGCTACAGGTATGTGAGAGGGACCCTGTGTTTGTGCCTCAAGTGGAATGGACACCGAGATGCTCTGACTCGAAGTAAGTCCGGATATCCCTGCAGTGAATTGAATGCAGGCTCGTCTTGCATCTCCCAAGACGAAGGGATGTCTGAATCCCCTGCGGAGACCGCAGAGAAAGACCTAGTCCTCCGCCTCATCGCGACCGGAGGCCTCACATCCTTTGAAAACTCGAGAGGTCCGCGGAGATCAATGCTTCCAAAGAGACGATGCCTGACTCCTCTTGAAAATGGATAAGAGTACCAGGATCCCTGTGGCACGTGGAAAGGGACCCTGGGTCTCCCGCCTCATGTGGAGACGCGTTCCAATTGCCATGCCAAGGCTTTAGGAGAATCCCGAGGTATCCCTCGCAACTATCACGTGTCTGGAAGGGTCCTCCCCGTCGTAAATCGAGAATATACTCCAGGTTCCGGCCGCAACTCGAGAAAAACCATGAGACTTTAACCTCGACGCGAGATGAGGCCCGATTCCCCTGGACTGCGTGCAGAGCAATTCCGTATTCCACATCAAACCTGAAAGGAGCCTTGATTTCCTTGATGGCACTCCAGAGAAAACCCAGGATCACTGTCTCAAGTCTAGAGGGATCCTGAGGTCACTGGAGCAACACGAAAGGGCTCCGTGGACCCCAAATCAACTCGAGATGAGAGCTTAGTACCTGGCTTCGACGCAAGAGGAATACCAACTCTCCACAAGCACCCCAAGAGGAGGGTTCTCTCAGCCACAGGTATGTGAGAAGGACCCTGAGTTTGTGGCCTCAAGTGGAATGGACACCGAGATGCTCTGACTCGAACTAAGGCCAGATATCCCTGCAATGAATTGAATGCAGGCTCGTCTTGCATCTCTCAAGACGAAGGAATGTCTGAATCCCCTGTGGAGACCACAGAGAAAGTCCTAGTTCTCCGCCTCATCGCGACCGGAGGCCTCACATCCTTTGAAAACTCAAGAGGTCCGCGGAGATCAATGCTTCCAAAGGAGACGATGCCTGACTCCTCTTGAAAATGGATAGGAGTCCCAGGATCCCTGTGGCACTTGGAAAGGGACCCTGGGTCTCCCGCCTCACGTGGAGACGCGTCCCAATTGCCATGCCAAGACTCGAGGAGAATCCTGAGGAGTCCCTCGCACCAAGGCAGGAGTCCTGACGTCGCTGAACAAACACGTGTCTGGAAGGGCCCTCCCCGTTGTAACTCGAGAATATACCCCAGGTCCTGGCTGCAACTCGAGAAAAACCATGAGACTTCCCCCTCGCCGCGAGATGAGGGCCGATTTCCCTGCACTGCTTGCAGAGCTGTTCCGTGTTCCACATCAAACGTGAAAGGAGCCTTGATTTCCTTGATGGCACTCCAGAGAAAACCCAAGATCACTGTCTCAAGTCTAGAGGGATCCTGAGGTCACTGGAGCACCACGAAAGGGCTCCGTGGACCCCAAATCAACTCGAGATGAGAGCTTAGTCCCTGGCTTCGAGACAAGAGGAATACCAAGTTTCCACAAGCACATCAAGACGAGGCTTCTCTCAGCAACAGGTATGTGAGAGGGACCCTGAGTTTGTGGCCTCAGGTGGAATGGACACCGAGATGCTCTGACTCGAAGTAAGGCCGGATATCCGTGCAGTGAATTGAGTGCAGGCTCGTCTTGCATCTCCCAAGACGAAGGGATGTCTGAATCCCCTGTGGAGACCACAGAAAATACCTAGTTCTCCTCCTCATTGCGACCGGAGGCCTCCCATCTTTGAAAACTCGAGAGGTCCGCGGAGATCAATGCTTCCAAAGGAGACGATGCCTGACTCCTCTTGAAAAAGGATAGGAGTCCCAGGATGCCTGTGGCACGTGGAAAGGGTCTCTGGGTCTCCCGCCTCACGTGGAGACGCGTCCCAATTGCCATGCCAAGACTCGAGGAGAATCCCGAGGTGTCCCTCGCACCTAGGCAGGAGTCCTGACGTCGCTGAACAAACACGTGTCTGGAAGGGCCCTCCCCGTCGTAACTCGAAAATATACCCCAGGTTCCGGCCGCAACACGAGAAAAACCATGAGACTTCCCCCTCGCCGCGAGATGAAGCCCGAATCCCCTGCACTGCATGCAGAGCAATTCTGAGTTCCACATCAAACGTGAAAGGAGCCTTGATTTCCTTGATGGCACTCCAGAGAAAACCCAAGATCACTGTCTCAAGTCTAGAGCGATCCTGAGGTCACTGGAGCAACAAGAAAGTTCTCCATGGACCCCAAATCAACTCGAGATGAGAGCTTAGTCCCTGGCTTCGACTCAAGAGGAATACCAACTTTCCACAAGCACCTCAAGAGGAGGCTTCTCTCAGCTACAGGTATGTGAGAGGGACCCTGAGTTTGTGGCCTCAAGTGGAATGGACACCGAGATGCTCTGACTCGAAGTAAGGCCGGATATCCCTGCAGTGAATTGAATGCAGGCTCGTCTTGCATCTCCCAAGACGAAGGGATGTCTGAATCCCCTGTGGAGACCACAGAGAAAGACCTAGTTCTCCACCTCATCGTGACCGGAGGCCTCACATCCTTTGAAAACTCAAGAGGTGTGCGGAGATCAATGCTTCCAAAGGAGAAGATGCCTGACTCTTCTTGAAAATGGATAGGAGTTCCAGGCTCACTGTGGCACGTGGAAAGTAACCCTGGGTCTCCCGCCTCACGTGGAGACGCGTCCCAATGGCCATGCCAAGACTCGAGGAGAATCCCGAGGTGTCCCTCGCACCTAGGCAGGAGTCCTGACGTCGCTGAACAAACACGTGTCTGGAAGGGCCCTCCCCGTCGTAACTCGAGAATATACCCCAGGTTTCGGCCGTAACTTGAGAAAAATCATGAGACATCCCCCTTGCCGCGAGATGAGGCCCGATTCCCCTACACTGCGTGCAGAACAATTCCGTGTTCCACATCAAACTTGAAAGGAGCCTTGATTTCCTTGATGGCGCTCCAGAGAAACCCCAAGATCACTGTCTCAAGTCTAGAGGGATCCTGAGGTCACTGGAGCAACATGTAATGGCTCCGTGGACCCCAAATCAACTCGAGATGAGAGCTTAGTCCCTGGCTTAGACTCAAGAGGAATACCAACTTTCCACAAGCACCTCAAGAGGAGGCTTCTCTCAGCTACTGGTATATTTGAGGGACCCCGAGTTTTTGGCCTCAAGTGGAAAGGACACCGAGATGCTCTGACTCGAAGTAAGGCCGGATATCCCTGCAGTGAATTGAATGCAGGCTCGTCTTGCATCTCCCAAGACGAAGGGATGTCTGAATCCCCTGTGGAGACCACAGAGAAAGACCGAGTTCTCCGCCTCATCGCGACCAGAGGCCTCACATCCTTTGAAAACTCGAGAGGTGTGCGGAGATCAATGCTTCCAAAGGAGACGATGCCTGACTCCTTCTGAAAATGAATAGGAGTCCCAGGATCACTGTGGCACGAGGAGAGGGATCCTGGGTCTCCCGCCTCACGTGGAGACGCGTTCCAATTGCCATGACAAGACTCGAGGACAATCCCGAGGTGTCCCTCGCACCTCGGCAGGAGTCCTAATGTCGCTGAACAAACACGTGTCTGGAAGGGCCCTCCCCGTCGTAACTCGAGAATATACCCCTGGTTCCGGCCGCAACTCGAGAAAAACCATGAGATTTCCCCCTCGCCACGAGTTGAGGACCGATTCCCCTGCACTGCGTGCAGAGCAATTCCGTGTTACACATCAAACGTGAAAGGAGCCTTGATTTCCTTGATGGCACTCCAGAGAAAACCCAAGATCACTGTCTCAAGTCTAGAGGGATCCTGAGGTCACTGTAGCAACACGAAAGGGCTCCGTGGACCCCAAATCAACTCGAGATGAGAGCTTAGTCCCTGGCTTCGACTCAAGAGGAATACCAACTTTCCACAAGACCCTCAAGAGGAGGTTTCTCTCAGCTACAGGTATGTGAGAGGGACCCTGAGATTGTGGCCTCAAGTGGAATGGACACAGAAATGCTCTGACTCGAAGTAAGGCCCGATATCCCTGCAGTGAATTGAATGCAGGCTCGTTTTGCATCTCCCAAGACGAAGGGATGTCTGAATCCCCTGTGGAGACCACAGAGAAAGACCTAGATCTCCGCATCATCGCGACCGGAGGCCTCTCATCCTTTGAAAACTCGAGAGGTCCACGGAGTCAATGCTTCCAAAGGAGAAGATGCCTGACTCCTCTTGAAAATGGATAGGAGTCCCAGGATCACTGTGGCACGTGGAAAGGGACCCTGGGTCTACTGCCTCATGTGGAGACGCGTCCGAATTGCCATGCCAAGACTCTACGAGAATCCCGAGGTGTCCTCGCACCTAGGCAGGAGTCCTGAAGTCGCTGAACAAACACGTGTCTGGAAGGGCCCTCCCCATAGTAACTCGAGAATATACCCCAGGTTCTGGCCGCAAATCGAGAAAAACCATGAGACTTCCCCCTCGCTGCGAGATGAGGCCCGATTCCCCTGCACTGCGTGCAGAGGAATTCCGTGTTCCACATCGAACGGGAAAGGAGCCTTGATTTCCTTGATGGCACTCCGGAGAAAACCCAAGATCACTGTCTCAAGTCTAGAGGGATCCTGAGGTCACTGGAGCAACACGAAATGGCTCCGTGGACCCCAAATCAACTCGAGATGAGAGCTTAGTCCCTGGCTTCAACTCAAGAGGAATACCAACTTACCACAACCACCTCAAGAGGAGGCTTCTCTCAGCTACAGGTAAGTGAGAGGGACCCTCAGATTGTGGCCTCAAGTGGAATGGACACCGAGGTGCTCTGACTGGAAATAAGGCCCGATATCAATGCAGTGAATTGAATGCAGGCTCGTCTTGCATCTCCCAAGACGAAGGGATGTCTGAATCCCCTGTGGAGACCACAGAGAAAGACCTAGATCTCCGCCTCATCGCGACCGGAGGCCTCGCATCCTTTGAAAACTCGAGAGGACCACGGAGATCAATGCTTCCAAAGGAGACGATGCCTGACTCCTCTTGAAAATGGATAGGAGTCCCAGGATCCCTGTGGCACGTGGAAAGGGACCCTGGGTCTCCTGCCTCACGTGGAGACGAGTCCCAATTGCCATGAAAAGACTCGAGGAGAATCCCGAGGTGTCCCTCGCACCTAGGCAGGAGTCCTGACGTCGCTGAACAAACACGTGTCTGGAAAGGCCCTCCCCATCGTAACTCGAGAATATACCCTAGGTTCTGGCCGCAACTCTAGAAAAATCATGAGACTTCCCCCTCGCCGCGAGATGAGGCCCGATTCCCCTGCACTGTGTGCAGAGCAATTCCGTGTTCCACATCAAACGTGAAAGGAGCCTTGATTTCCTTGATGGCACTCCAGAGAAAACCCAAGATCACTGTCTCAAGTCTAGAGGGATCCTGAGGTCACTGTAGCAACATGAAAGGGCTCCCTGGACCCCAAATCAACACGAGATGAGAGCTTAGTCCCTGGCTTCGACTCAAGAGGAATACGAACTTTCCACAAGCACCTCAAGAGGAGGCTTCTCTCAGCTACAGGTATGTGAGAGGGACCCTGAGTTTGTGGCCTCAAGTGGAATGGACACCGAGATGCTCTGACTCGAAGTAAGGCCGGATATCCCTGCAGTGAATGGAATGCAGGCTCGTCTTGCATCTCCCAAGACGAAGGGTTGTATGAATCCCCTGTGGAGAACACAGAGAAAGACCTAGTTCTCCGCCTCATCGCGACCTGTGGCCTCACATCCTTTGAAAACTCGAGAGGTCAGCGGAGATCAATGCTTCCAAAGGAGACGATGCCTGACTCCTCTTGAAAATGGATAGCAGTCCCAGGATCCCTGTGGCACGTGGAAAGGGACCCTGGTTCTCCCGCCTCACGTGGAGACAGTCCCAATTGCCATGCCAAGACTCGAGGAGAATCCCGAGGTGTCCCTCGCACCTAGGCAGGAGTGCTGACGTCGCTGAACAAACACGTGTCTGGAAGGGCCCTCCAGGTCGTAACTCGAGAATATACCCCAGGTTCCGGCCGCAAATCGCGAAAAACCATGAGACTTCCCCCTCGCCGCGAGATGAGGCCCGATTCCCCTGCACTGCGTGCAGAGCAATTCCGTGTTCCACATCAAACGGGAAAGGAGCCTTGATTTCCTTGATGGCACTCCAGAGAAAACCCAAGATCACTGTCTCAAGTCTAGAGGGATCCGGAGGTCACTGTAGCAACAAGAAAGGGCTCCGTGGACCCCAAATAACTCGAGATGAGAGCTTAGTGCCTGGCTTCGACTCAAGAGGAATACCAACTTTCCACAAGCACCTCAAGAGGAGGCTTCTCTCAGCTACAGGTATGTGAGAGGGACCCTGAGTTTGTGGCCTCACGTGGAATGGACACCGAGATGCTCTGACTCGAAGTAAGGCTGGATATCCCTGCAGTGAATTGAATGCAGGCTCGTCTTGCATCTCCCAAGACGAAGGGTTGTCTGAATCCCCTGTGGAGACCACAGAGAAAGACCTAGTCCTCTGCCTCAACGCAACCGGAGGCCTCACATCCTTTGACAACTCGAGAGGTATGCGGAGATCAATGCTTCCAAAGGAGACGATGCCTGACACCTCTTGAAAATGGATAGGAGTCCCGGGATCACTGTGGCACGTGGAAAGGGACACTGGGTCTCCCGCCTCACGTGGAGACGGGTCCCAATTGCCATGCCAAGACTAGAGGAGAATCCCGAGGTGTCCCTCGCACCTAGGCAGGAGTCCTGACGTCGCTGAAGAAACACGTTTCTGGAAGGGCCCTCCCCGTCGTAACTCGAGAATATACCCCAGGTTCCGGCCGCAACTCGAGAAAAACCATGAGACTTCCCCCTCACCGTGAGATGAGGCCCGATTCCCCTGCACTGCGTGCAGAGCAATTCCGCGTTCCACATCAAACGTGAAAGGAGCCTTGATTTCCTTGATGGCACTCCAGAGAAAACCCAAGATCAGTGTCTCAAGTCTAGAGGGATCCTGAGGTCACTGGAGCAACAGGAAAGGGCTCCGTGGACCCCAAATCAACTCGAGATGAGAGCTTAGTCCCTGGCTTCGACTCAAGAGGAATACCAACTTTCCACAAGCACCTCAAGAGGAGGCTTCTCTCAGCTACAGGTATGTGAGAGGGACCCTGAGTTTGTGGCCTCAAGTGGAATGGACACGGAGATGCTCTGACTCGATGTAAGGCCGGATATCCCTGCAGTGAATTGAATGCAGGCTCGTCTTGCATCTCCCAAGACGAAGGGATGTCTGAATCCCCTGCAGAGACCACAGAGAAAGACCTAGTTCTCCGCCTCATCTCGACCGGAGGCCTCACATCCTTTGAAAACTCGAGAGGTCCGCCGAGATCAATGCTTCCAAAGTAGACGATGACTGACTCCTCTTGAAAATGGATAGGAGTACCAGGATCCCTGTGGCACGAGGAAAGGGACCCTGGGTCTCCCGCCTCACGTGGAGACGTGTCCCAATTGCCATGCCAAGACTCGAGGAGAATCCCGAGGTGTCCCTCGCACCTAGGCAGGAGTCCTGACGTCGCTGAACAAACACGTGTCTGGAACGGCCCTCCCCGTCTTAACTCGGGAATATAACCCAGGTTCCGGCCGCAACTCGAAAAAAACCATGAGACTTCCCCCTCGCCGCGAGATGAGGCCCGATTACCCTGCACTGCGTGCCGAGCAATTCCGTGTTCCACATCAAACGTGAAAGGAGCCTTGATTTCCTTGATGGCACTCCAGAGAAAACCCAAGATCACTGTCTCAAGTCTAGAGGGATCCTGAGGTCAGTGGAGCAAAAAGAAAGGGCTCCGTGGACCACAAATCAACCTGAGATGAGAGCTTAGTCCCTGAATTCGACTCAAGAGGAATACCAACTTTACACAAGTACCTCAAGAGGAGGCTTCTCTCAGCTACAGGTATGTGAGAGGGACCCTGTGTTTGTGCCTCAAGTGGAATGGACACCGAGATGCTCTGACTCGAAGTAAGTCCGGATATCCCTGCAGTGAATTGAATGCAGGCTCGTCTTGCATCTCCCAAGACGAAGGGATGTCTGAATCCCCTGCGGAGACCGCAGAGAAAGACCTAGTCCTCCGCCTCATCGCGACCGGAGGCCTCACATCCTTTGAAAACTCGAGAGGTCCGCGGAGATCAATGCTTCCAAAGAGACGATGCCTGACTCCTCTTGAAAATGGATAGGAGTACCAGGATCCCTGTGGCACGTGGAAAGGGACTCTGGGTCTCCCGCCTCACGTGGAGACGCGTCCCAATTGCCATGCCAAGACTCGAGGAGAATCCCGGGGTGTCCCTCGCACCTAGGCAGGAGTCCTGACGTCGCTGAACAAACACGTGTCTGGAAGGGCCCTCCCCGTCGTAACTCGAGAATATACCCCAGGTTCCGGCCGCAACACGAGAAAAACCATGAGACTTCCCCCTCGCCGCGAGATGAAGCCCGAATCCCCTGCACTGCATGCAGAGCAATTCTGAGTTCCACATCAAACGTGAAAGGAGCCTTGATTTCCTTGATGGCACTCCAGAGAAAACCCAAGATCACTGTCTCAAGTCTAGAGCGATCCTGAGGTCACTGGAGCAACAAGAAAGTTCTCCATGGACCCCAAATCAACTCGAGATGAGAGCTTAGTCCCTGGCTTCGACTCAAGAGGAATACCAACTTTCCACAAGCACCTCAAGAGGAGGCTTCTCTCAGGTACAGGTATGTGAGAGGGACCCTGAGTTTGTGGCCTCAAGTGGAATGGACACCGAGATGCTCTGACTCGAATTAAGGCCGGATATCCCTGCAGTGAATTGAATGCAGGCTCGTCTTGCATCTCCCAAGACGAAGGGATGTCTGAATCCCCTGTGGAGACCACAGAGAAAGACCTAGTTCTCCACCTCATCGTGACCGGAGGCCTCACATCCTTTGAAAACTCGAGAGGTCCGCGGAGATCAATGCTTCCAAAGGAGACGATGCCTGACTCCTCTTGAAAATGGATAGGAGTCTCAGGATCTCTGTGGCATGTGGAAAGGGACCCTGGGTCTGCCGCCTCACGAGGAGACGCGTCTCAATTGCCATGCCAAGACTCGAGGAGAATCCCGAGTTGTCCCTCGCACCTAGGCAGGGGTCCTGACGTCGCTGAACAAACACGTGTCTGGAAGGGCCCACCCCGTCGTAACTCGAGAATATACCCCAGGTTCCGGCCGCAAATCGAGAAAAACCAGGAGACTTCCCCTTCGCCGCAGGATGAGGCCCGATTCCCCTGGACTGCGTGCAGAGCAATTCCGTGTTTCACATCCAACCTGAAAGGAGCCTTGATTTCCTTGATGGTACTCCAGAGAAAACCCAAGATAACTGTCTCAAGTCTAGAGGTATCCTGAGGTCACTGGACCAACAGGAAAGGGCTTCGTGGACCCCAAATCAACTCGAGATGAGAGCTTAGTCCCTGGCTTAGACTCAAGAGGAATACCAACTTTCCACAAGCACCTCAAGAGGAAGCTTCTCTCAACTACAGGTATGTGAGAGGGACCCTGAGTTTGTGGCCTCAAGTGGAATGGACACCGAGATGCTCTGACTCGAAGTAAGGCCGGATATCCCTGCAGTGAATTGAATGCAGGCTCGTCTTGCATCTCCCAAGACGAAGGGATGTCTGAATCCCCTGTGGAGACCACAAGAAAGACCTAGTTCTCCGCCTCATCGCGAGCGAAGGCCTCACATTCTTTGAAAACTCGAGAGGTCCGTGGAGATCAATGCTTTCAAAGGAGGCGATGCCTGACTCCTCTTGAAAATGGATAGGAGTCCCAGGATCCCTGTGGCACGTGGAAAGGGACACTGGGTCTCCCGCCTCACGTGGAGACGCGTCCCAATTGCCATGCCAATACTCGAGGAGAATCCCGAGGTGTCCCTCGCACCTATCACGTGTCTGGAAGGGTCCTCCCCGTCGTAAATCGAAAATATACCCCAGGTTCCGGCCGCAACTAGAGAAAAACCATGACACTTTCCCCTCGCCGCGAGATGAGGCCCGATTCCCCTGGACTGCGTGCAGAGCAATTCCGTGTTCCACATCAAACCTGAAAGGAGCCTTGATTTCCTTGATGGCACTCCAGAGAAAACCCAGGATCACTGTCTCAAGTCTAGAGGGATCCTGAGGTCACTGGAGCAACACGAAAGGGCTCCGTGGACCCCAAATCAACTCGAGATGAGAGCTTAGTACCTGGCTTCGATGCAAGAGGAATACAAACTCTCCACAAGCACCCCAAGAGGAGGGTTCTCTCAGCCACAGGTATGTGAGAAGGACCCTGAGTTTGTGGCCTCAAGTGGAATGGACACCGAGATGCTCTGACTCGAAGTAAGGCCAGATATCCCTGCAGTGAATTGAATGCAGGCTCGCCTTGCATCTCTCAAGACGACGGAATGTCTGAATCCCCTGTGGAGACCACAGAGAAAGACCTACTTCTCCGCCTCATCGCGACCGGAGACCTCACATCCTTTGAAAACTCAATAGGTCCGCGGAGATCAATGCTTCCAAAGGAGACGATGCCTGACTCCTCTTGAAAATTGATAGGAGTCCCAGGATCCCTGTGGCACGTGGAAAGGGACCCTGGGTCTCCCGCCTCACGTGGAGACGCGTCCCAATTGCCATGCCAAGACTCGAGGAGAATCCCGAGGTGTCCCTCGCACCTAGGCAGGAGTCCTGACGTCGCTGAACAAACACGTGTGTGGAAGGGCCCTCCCCGTCGTAACTCGAGAATATACCCCAGGTTCCGGCCGCAACTCGAGAAAAACCATGAGACTTCCCGCTCGCCGCGAGATGAGGCCCGATTCCCCTGCACTGCGTGCAGAGAAATTCCGTGTTCCACATCAAACGTGAAAGGAGCCTTGATTTCCTTGATGGCACTCCAGAGAAAACCCAAGATCACTGTCTCCAGACTAGAGGGATCCTGAGGTCACTGGAGCAACACGAAAGGGCTCTGAGGACCCCAAATCAACTCGAGATGAGAGCTTAGTCCCTGGCTTCGACTAAAGAGGAATACCAACTTTCCACAAGCACCTCAAGAGGAGGCTTTTCCCAGCTACAGGTATGTGAGAGGGACCCTGAGTTTTTTGCCTCAAGTGGAATGGACACAGAGATGCTCTGATTCGAATTAAGGCCGGATATCCCTGCAGTGAATTGAAAGCAGGCTCCTCTTGCATCTCCCAAGACGAAGGGATGTCTGAATCCCCTGTGGAGACCACAGAGAAAGACCTAGTTCTCCGCCTCATCGCATCCGGAGGCCTCCCATTCTTTGAAAACTCGAGAGGTCCGCGAAGATCAATGCTTCCAAAGGAGACAATGCCTGACTACTCTTGAAAATGGATAGGAGTCCCAGGATCCCTGTGGCACGTGGAAAGGGACCCTGGGTCTGCCGCCTCACGAGGAGACGCGTCCCAATTGCCATGTCAAAACTCGAGGAGAATCCCGAGGTTTCCCTCGCACCTAGGCAGGAGTCATGACGTCGCTGAACAAACACGTGTCTGGAAGGGCCCTCCCCGTCGTAACTCGAGAATATACCCCAAGTTCCTTCCGCACCTCGAGAAAAATCATGAGACTTCCCGCTCGCCGCAACATGAGGCCCTATTCCCCTGCACTGCGTGCAGAGCAATTCCGTGTTCCACATCAAACGTGAAAGGAGCCTTGATTTCCTTGATGGCACTCCAGACAAAACCCAAGATCACTGTCTCAAGTCTAGAGGGAACCTGAGGTCACTGGAGCAACAGGAAAGGGCTCCGTGGACCCCAAATCAACTCGAGATCAGAGCTTAGTCCCTGGCTTCGACTCAAGAGCAATACCAACTTTCCACAAGCACCTCAAGAGGAGGCTTCTCTCAGCTACAGGTATGTGAGAGGGACCCTGAGTTTGTGGCTTCAAGTGGAATGGACACCGAGATGCTCTGACTCGAAGTAAGGCCGGATATCCCTGCAGTGAATTGAATGCAGGCTCGTCTTGCATCTCCCAAGACGAAGGGATGTCTGAATCCCCTGGGGAGACCACAGAGAAAGACCTAGGTCTCCGCCTCATCGCGACTGGAGGCCTCACATCCTTTGAAAACTCGAGAGGTCCGCGGATATCAATGCTTCCAAAGCAGACGATGCCTGACTCCTCTTGAAAATGGATAGGAGTTCCAGGACACCTGTGGAACTTGGAAAGGGTAACTGGGTCTCCCGACTCACTTGGAGACGCGTCATAATTGCCATGCAAAGACTCGAAGACAATCCCGAGGTGTCCCTCGCACCAAGGCAGGAGTCCTGACTTCGCTGAACAAACAAGTGTCTGGAAGGGCCCTCCCCTTCTAACTCGAGAATATACCCCAGGTTCCGGCCGCAACTCGAGAAAAACCATGAGACTTCCCCCTCGCCGCGAGATGAGGCCCGATTCCCATGCACTGCGTGCAGAGCAATTCCGTGTTCCACATCACACGTGAAAGGAGCCTTGATTTCCTTCATGGCGCTGCAGAGAAAATCGAAGATCACTGTCTCAAGTCTAGAGGGATCTTGAGGTTACTGGAGCAAGACGAAAGGCTCCATGGACCCCATATCACCTCGAGATGAGAGCTTCGTCGCTGGCTTCGACTCAAGAGGAATACCAACTTTCCACAAGCACCTCAAGAGGAGGCTTCTCTCAGCTACAGGTATGTGAGAGGGACCCTGAGTTTTTGGCCTCAAGTGGAATGGACACAGAGATGCTCTGACTCGAAGTAAGGCCGGATATCCCTGCAGTGAATTGAATGCAGGCTTGTCTTGCATCTCGCAAGATGAAGGGATGTCTGAATCCCCTGTGGAGACCACAGAGAAAGACCTAGTTCTCCGCCTCATTGAGACCGGAGGCCTCACATCCTTTGAAAATTCGAGAGGTCCGCGGAGATAAATGCTTCCAAAGGAGACGATGCCTGACTCCTCTTGAAAATGGATAGGAGTCCCAGGATCCCTGTGGCACGTGGAAAGGGACCCTGGGTCTCCCGCCTCACGTGGAGACGCGTCCCAATTGCCATGCCAAGACTCGAGGAGAATCCCGAGGTGTCCCTCGCACCTAGGCCCGAGTCCTGACGTCGCTGAACAAACACGTGTCTGGAAGGGCCCTCCCCGTCGTAACTCGAGAATATACCCCAGGGTCCTTCTGCAACTCGAGAAAAACCATGAGACTTACACCTCGCCGCAAGATGAGGCCCGATTCCCCTGCACTGCGTGCAGAGCAATTCCGTGTTCCACATCAAACGTGAAAGGAGCCTTGATTTCCTTGATGGCACTCCAGAGAAAACCCAAGATCACTGTCTCAAGCCTAGAGGGATCCTGAGGTCACTGGAAGAACACGAAAGGGCTCCGTGGACCCCAATCAACTCGAGATGAGAGCTTAGTCCCTGGCTTCGACTCAAGAGGAATACCAACTTTCCACATGCACCTCAAGAGGAGGCTTCTCTCAGCTACAGGTATGTGAGAGGGACCCTGAGTTTGTGGCCTCAAGTGGAATGGACACCGAGATGCTCTGACTCGAAGTAAGGCCGGATATCCCTGCAGTGAATTGAATGCAGGCTCGTCTTGCATCTCCCAAGACGAAGGGATGTCTGAATCCCCTGTGGAGACCACAGAGAAAAACCTAATTCTCCGCCTCATCGCGAGCGGAGGCCTCACATCCTTTGAAAACCCGAGAGGTCCGCGGAGATCAATGCTTCCAAAGGAGACGATGCCTGACTCCTCATGAAAATGGATAGGAGTCCCAGGATCCCTGTGGCACGTGGCAAGGGACCCTGGGTCTCCCGCCTCACGTGGAGACGCGTTCCAATTGCCATGCCAAGACTCGAGGAGAATCCCGAGGTGTCCCTCGCTCCTAGGCAGGAGTCCTGACGTCGCTGAACAAACACGTGTCTGGAAGGGCCCTCCCCGTCGTAACTCGAGAATATACCCCAGGTTCCGGCCGCAACTAGAGAAAAACCATGAGACTTCCCCCTCGCCGCGACATGAGGCCCGATTCCCCTGGACTGCGTGCAGAGCAATTCCGTGTTCCACATCAAACATGAAAGGAGCCTTGATTTCCTTGATGGCACTCCAGGGAAAACCCAAGATCACTGTCTCAAGTCTAGACGAATCCTGAGGTCACTGTAGCAACACGAAAGGGCTCCGTGGACCACAAATCAACTCGAGATGAGAGCTTAGTCCCTGGCTTCGACTCAAGAGGAATGCCAACTTTCCACAAGCACCTCAAGAGGAGGCTTCTCTCAGCTACAGGTATGTGACAGGGACCCTGAGTTTGTGGCCTCAATTGGAATGGACACCGAGATGCTCTGACTCGAAGTAAGGCCGGATATCCCTGCAGTGAATTGAATGCAGGCTCGTCTTGCATCTCCCAAGATGAAGGGTTGTCTGAATCCCCTGTGGAGACCACAGAGAAAGACCTAGTCCTCCGCCTCCTCGCGACCGGAGGCCTCATATCCTTTGAAAATTCCAGAGGTCCGCTGAGATCAATACTTCCGAAGGAGACGATGCCTGACTCCTCTTGAAAATGGATAAGAGTCCCAGGATATCTGTGGCACGTGGAAAGGGACCCTGGGTCTCCCGCCTCATGTGGAGACGCGTCCCAATTGCCATGCCAAGACTCGAGGAGAATCCCGAGTTGTCCCTCGCACCTAGGCAGGGGTCCTGACGTCGCTGAACAAACACGTGTCTGGAAGGGCCCTCCCCGTCGTAACTCGAGAATATACCCCAGGTTCCGGCCGCAACTCGAGAAAAACCATGAGACTTCCCCTTCCCCGCGAGATGAGGCCTGATTCCCCTGCACTGCGTGCAGAGCAATTCCGTGTTCCACATCAAACGTGAAAGGAGCCTTGATTTCCTTGATGGCACTCCAGAGAAAACACAAGACCACTGTCTCAAGTCTAGAGGGATCCTGCGGTCACTGGAGCAACACCAAAGGGCTCCGTGGACCATAAATCTGCTCGAGATGAGAGCTTAGTCCCTGGCTTCGACTCAAGAGGAATACCTAGTTTCCACAAGCACCTCAAGAGGAGGTTTCTCTCAGCTACATGTATGTGAGAGGGACCCTGAGTTTGTGGCCTCAAGTGGAATGAACACCGAGATGCTCTGACTTAAGTAAGGCCGGATATCCCTGCAGTGAATTGAATGCAGGCTCGTCTTGCATATCCCAAGACGAAGGGGTGTCTGAATCCCCTGTGGAGACCACAAGAAAGACCTAGTTCTCCGCCTCATCGCGAGCGAAGGCCTCACATTCTTTGAAAACTCGAGAGGTCCGTGGAGATCAATGCTTTCAAAGGAGGCGATGCCTGACTCCTCTTGAAAATGGATAGGAGTCCCAGGATCCCTGTGGCACGTCGAAAGGGACCCTGGGTCTCCCGCCTCACGTGGAGATGCGTCCCAATTGCCATGCCAAGACTCGAGGAGAATCCCGAGGTGTCCCTCGCACCTAGGCACGAGTCCTGACATCGCTGAACAAACACGTGTCTGGAAGGGCCCTCCCCGTTGTAACTCGAAAATATACCCCAGGTTCCGGCCGCAACTCGAGAAAAACCATGAGACTTCCCCCTCGCCGCGAGATGAGGCCCGATTCCCCTGCACTGCATGCAGAGCAATTCCGTGTTCCACATCAAATGGGAAAGGAGCCTTGATTTCCTTGATTGCACTCCAGAGAAAACCCAAGATCACTGTCTCAAGTCTAGAGGGATCCTGAGGTCACTGGAGCAACACGAAAGGGTTCCGTGGACCCCAAATCAACTCGAGATGAGAGCTTATATCCTGGTTTCGAGTCAAGAGGAATACTAACTTTCCACAAGCACCTCAAGAGGAGGCTTCTCTTTGCTAAAGGTATGTGAGAGGGACCCTGAGTTTGTGGCCTCAGGTGGAATGGACACCGAGATGCTCTGACTCGAAGTAAGGCCGCATATCCCTGCAGTGAATTGAATGCAGGCTCGTCTTGCATCTCCCAAGACGAAGGGATGTCTGAATCCCCTGCGGAGACCGCAGAGAAAGACCTAGTCCTCCGCCTCATCGCGATCGGAGACCTCACATCCTTTGAAAACTCGAGAGGTCTGCGGAGATCAATGCTTCCAAAGAGACGATGCCTGACTCCTCTTGAAAATGGATAGGAGTCCCAGGATCCCTGTGGTACGTGGAAAGGGACCCTGGGTCTCCCGCCTCATGTGGAGACGCGTTCCAATTGCCATGCCAAGACTTTAGGAGAATCCCGAGGTGTCCCTCGCACCTATCACGTGTCTGGAAAGGTCCTCCCCGTCGTAAATCGAGAATATACCCCAGGTTCCCGCCGCAACTCGAGAAAATCCATGAGACTTTCCCCTCGCCGCGAGATGAGGCCCGATTCCCCTGGACTGTGTGCAGAGCAATTCCGTGTTCCACATCAAACCTGAAAGGAGCCTTGATTTCCTTGATGGCACTCCAGAGAAAACCCAGGATCACTGTCTCAAGTCTAGAGGGATCCTGAGGTCACTGGAGCAACACGAAAGGGCTCCGTGGACCCCAAATCAACTCGAGATGAGAGCTTAGTCCCTGGCTTCGACTCAAGAGGAATACCAACTTTCCACAAGCACCTCAAGAGGAGGCTTCTCTCAGCTACAGGAAAGTGAGAGGGACCCTGAGGTTGTGGCCTCAAGTGGAATGGACACCGAGATGCTCTGACTCGAAGTAAGGCCGGATATCCCTGCAGTGAATTGAATGCAGGCTCGTCTTGCATCTCCCAAGACGAAGGGATGTCTGAATCCCCTGTGTAGACCACAGAGAAAGACCTAGTTCTCTGCCTCATCGCGACCGGAGGCCTCACATCCTTTGAAAACTCGAGGGGTCAGCGGAGATCAATGCTTCCAAAGGAGACCATGCCTGACTACTCTTCAAAATGGATAGGAGTCCCAGAATCCCTGTGGCACGTCGAAAGGGACCCTGGGTCTCCCGCCTCACGTGGAGACGAGTCCCAATTGCCATGCCAAAAATCGAGGAGAATCCCGTGGTGTTCCTCGCACCTAGGCAGGAATCCTGACGTCGCTGAACAAACACGTGTCTGGAAGGGCCCTCCCCGTCGTAACTCGAGAATATACCCCAGGTTCTGTCCGCAACTCTAGACAAAACATGAAATTCCCGCTCGCCGCGAGATGAGGCCCGAATCCCCTGCACTGCGTGCTGAGCAATTCCGTGTTCCACATCGAACGTGAAAGGAGCCTTGATTTCCTTGATGGCACTCCAGAGCAAACCCAAGATCACTGTCTCAAGTCTAGATCCTGAGGTCACTGGAGCAACACGAAAGGGCTCCGTGAACCCCCAATCAATTCGAGATGAGAGCTTAGTCCATGGCTTCGACTCAACAGGCATACCAACTTTCCACAAGCACCTCAAGAGGAGGCTTCTCTCAGCTACAGGTATGTGAGAGGGACCCTGAGTTTGTGTCCTCAGTTGGAATGGACACCGAGATGCTCTGACTCGAACTAAGGCCGGATATCCCTGCAGTGAATTGAATGCAGGCTCGTCTCGAATCTCCCAAGACGAAGGGATGTCTGAATCCCCTGTGGAGACCACAGAGAAAGACCTAGTTCTCCACCTCATCGCGACCGGAGGCCTCACATCCTTTGAAAACTCGAGAGGTCCGCGGAGATCAATGCTTCCAAAGGAGACGATGCCTGACTCCTCTTGAAAATGGATAGGAATCCCAGGATATTTGTGGCACGTGGAAAGGGACCCTGGGTCTCCCGCCTCACGTGGAGACGCGTCCCAATTGCCATGCCAAGACTCGAGGAGAATCCCGAGGTGTCTCTCGCACCTAGGCCCGAGTCCTGACGTCGCTGAACAAACACGTGTCTGGAAGGGCCCTCCCCGTCGTAACTCGAGAATATACCCCAGTTTCTGGCCGCAAGTTGAGAAAAACCATGAGACTTCCCCCTCGCCGCGAGATGAGGCCCGATTCCAAAGCACTGCGTGCAGAGCAATTCCGTGTTAAACATCAAACGTGAAAGGAGCCTTGATATCCTTGATGGCACTCCAGAGAAAACCCAAGATAACTGTCTCAAGTCTAGAGGCATTCTGAGGTCACTGTAGCAACACGAAAGGGCTCCGTGGACCACAAATCAACTCGAGATGAGAGCCTAGTCCCTGGCTTTGACTCAGGAGAAATACCAACTTTCCACAAGCACCTGAAGAGGAGGTTTCTCTCAGCTACAGGTATGAGAGCGGGACCCTGAGTTTGTGGCCTCAAGTGGAATGGACACCGAGATGCTCTGACTCGAAATAAGGCCGGATATCCCTGCAGTGAATTGAATGCAGGCTCGTCTTGCATCTCCCAAGACGAAGGGATATCTGAATCCCCTGTGGAGACAACAGAGAAAAACCTAGTTCTCCGCTTCATCGCGACCGGTGGCCTCACATCCTTTGAAAACTCGAGAGGTCTGCGGAGATCAATGCTTTCAAAGGAGGCGATGCCTGACTCCTCTTGAAAATGGATAGGAGTCCCAGGATCCCTGTGGCACGTCGAAAGGGACCCTGGGTCTCCCGCCTCACGTGGAGACGCGTCCCAATTGCCATGCCAAGACTCGAGGAGAATCCCGAAGTGTCCCTCGCACCTAGGAAGGAGTCCTGACGTCGCTGAACAAACACGTGTCTGGAAGGGCCCTCCCCGTTGTAACTCGAGAATATACCCCAGGTTCCGGCCGCAACTCGAGAAAAACCATGAGACTTCCCCCTCGCCGCGAGATGAGGCCCGATTCCCCTGCACTGCGTGCAGAGCAATTCCGTGTTCCACATCAAACGTGTAAGGAGCCTTGATTTCCTTGATGGCACTCCAGAGAAAACCCAAGATCACTGTCTCAAGTCTAGAGGGATCCTGAGGTCACTGGAGCAACACGAAAGGGTTCCGTGGACCCCAAATCAACTCGAGATGAGAGCTTATATCCTGGTTTCGAGTCAAGAGGAATACTAACTTTCCACAAGCACCTCAAGAGGAGGCTTCTCTCTGCTAAAGGTATGTGAGAGGGACCCTGAGTTTGTGGCCTCAGGTGGAATGGACACCGAGATGCTCTGACTCGAAGTAAGGCCGCATATCCCTGCAGTGAATTGAATGCAGGCTCGTCTTGCATCTCCCAAGACGAAGGGATGTCTGAATCCCCTGCGGAGACCGCAGAGAAAGACCTAGTCCTCCGCCTCATCGCGATCGGAGACCTCACATCCTTTGAAAACTCGAGAGGTCTGCGGAGATCAATGCTTCCAAAGAGACGATGCCTGACTCCTCTTGAAAATGGATAGGAGTCCCAGGATCCCTGTGGTACGTGGAAAGGGACCCTGGGTCTCCCGCCTCATGTGGAGACGCGTTCCAATTGCCATGCCAAGACTTTAGGAGAATCCCGAGGTGTCCCTCGCACCTATCACGTGTCTGGAAGGGTCCTCCCCGTCGTAAATCGAGAATATACCCCAGGTTCCCGCCGCAACTCGAGATAAAACCATGAGACTTTCCCCTCGCCGCGAGATGAGGCCCGATTCCCCTGGACTGCGTGCAGAGCAATTCCGTGTTCCACATCAAACCTGAAAGGAGCCTTGATTTCCTTGATGGCAGTCCAGAGAAAACCCAGGATCACTGTCTCAAGCCTAGAGGGATCCTGAGGTCACTGGAGCAACACGAAAGGGCTCCGTGGACCCCAAATCAACTCGAGATGAGAGCTTAGTCCCCGGCTTCGACTCGAGAGGAATACCAACTTTCCACAAGCACCTCAAGAGGAGGCTTCTCTCAGCTACAGGTATGTGAGAGGGACCCTGAGTTTGTGGCCTCAAGTGCAATGGACACCGAGATGCTCTGACTCGAAGTAAGGCCGGATATCCCTGCAGTGAGTTGAATGCAGGCTCGTCTTGCATCTCCCAAGACGAAGGGATGTCTGAATCCCATGTGGAGACCACAGAGAAAGACCAAGTCCTCCGCCTCATCGTGACCGGAGGCCTCACATCATTTGAAAACTCGAGAGGTCTGCAGAGATCAATGCTTCCAAAGGAGACGATGCCTGACTCCTCTTGAAAATGGATAGGAGTCCCAGGATCCCTGTGGCACGTGGAAAGGGACCCTGGGTCTCCCGCCTCACGTGGAGACGCGTCCCAATTGCCATGCCAAGACTCGAGGAGAATCCCGAAGTGTCCCTCGCACCTAGGAAGGAGTCCTGACGTCGCTGAACAAACACGTGTCTGGAAGGGCCCTCCCCGTTGTAACTCGAGAATATACCCCAGGTTCCGGCCGCAACTCGAGAAAAACCATGAGACTTCCCCCTCGCCGCGAGATGAGGCCCGATTCCCCTGCACTGCGTGCAGAGCAATTCCGTGTTCCACATCAAACGTGAAAGGAGCCTTGATTTCCTTGATGGCACTCCAGAGAAAACCCAAGATCACTGTCTCAAGTCTAGAGGGATCCTGAAGTCACTGTAGCAAAATGAAATGGCTCCATGGACCCCAAATCAACTCGAGATGAGAGCTTAGTCCCTGGCTTCGACTCAAGAGTCATACCAACTTTCCACAAGCACCTCAAGAGGAGGTTTCTCTCAGCTACAGGTATGTGAGAGTGTCCCTGAGTTTGTGGCCTCAGGTGGAATGGACCCTGAGATGCTGTTACTCGAAGTAAGGCCGGATATCCCTGCAGAGAATTGAATGCCGGCGCGTCTTGCATCTCCCAAGACGAAGGGATGTCTGAATCCCCTGTGCAAACCACAGAGAAAGACCTAGTTCTCCGCCTCATCGCGACCGGAGGCCTCACATCTTTTGAAAACTGGAGAGGTCCGCGGAGATCAATGCTTCCACAGGAGACGATGCCTGACTCCTCTTGAAAATGGATAGGAGTCCCAGGATCCCTGTGGCACGTGGAAAGGGAGCCTGGGTATCCCGCCTCACGTGGAGACGCGTCACAATTGCCATGCCAAGACTCGAGGAGAATCCCGAGGTGTCCCTCGCACCTAGGCAGGAGTACTGACGTCGCTGAACAAACACGTGTCTGGAAGGGCCCTCCCCGTCGTAACTCGAGAATATACCCCAGGTTCCGGCCGCAACTCGAGAAAAACCATGAGACTTCCCCCTCGCCGCGAGATGAGGCCTGATTCCCCTGCACTGCGTGCAGAGTAATTCCGTTTTCCACATCAAACGTGAATGGAGCCTTGATTTCCTTGATGGCACTCCAGAGAAAACACAAGACCACTGTCTCAAGTCTAGAGGGATCCTGTGGTCACTGGAGCAACACCAAAGGGCTCCGTGGACCATAAATCTGCTCGAGATGAGAGCTTAGTCCCTGGCTTCGACTCAAGAGGAATACCTAGTTTCCACAAGCACCTCAAGAGGAGGTTTCTCTCAGCTACATGTATGTGAGAGGGACCCTGAGTTTGTGGCCTCAAGTGGAATGAACACCGAGATGCTCTGACTTAAGTAAGGCCGGATATCCCTGCAGTGAATTGAATGCAGGCTCGTCTTGCATCTCCCAAGACGAAGGGATGTCTGAATCCCCTGTGGAGACCACAAGAAAGACCTAGTTCTCCGCCTCATCGCGAGCGAAGGCCTCACATTCTTTGAAAACTCGAGAGGTCCGTGGAGATCAATGCTTTCAAAGGAGGCGATGCCTGACTCCTCTTGAAAATGGATAGGAGTCCCAGGATCCCTGTGGCACGTCGAAAGGGACCCTGGGTCTCCCGCCTCACGTGGAGACGCGTCCCAATTGCCATGCCAAGACTCGAGGAGATTCCCGAGGTGTCCCTCGCACCTAGGCACGAGTCCTGACATCGCTGAACAAACACGTGTCTGGAAGGGCCCTCCCCGTTGTAACTCGAAAATATACCTCAGGTTCCGGCCGCAACTCGAGAAAAACCATGAGACTTCCCCCTCGCCGCGAGATGAGGCCCGATTCCCCTGCACTGCATGCAGAGCAATTCCGTGTTCCACATCAAATGGGAAAGGAGCCTTGATTTCCTTGATGGCACTCCAGAGAAAACCCAAGATCACTGTCTCAAGTCTAGAGGGATCCTGAGGTCACTGGAGCAACACGAAAGGGTTCCGTGGACCCAAAATCAACTCGAGATGAGAGCTTATATCCTGGTTTCGAGTCAAGAGGAATACTAACTTTCCACAAGCACCTCAAGAGGAGGCTTCTCTCTGCTAAAGGTATGTGAGAGGGACCCTGAGTTTGTGGCCTCAGGTGGAATGGACACCGAGATGCTCTGACTCGAAGTAAGGCCGCATATCCCTGCAGTGAATTGAATGCAGGCTCGTCTTGCATCTCCCAAGACGAAGAGATGTCTGAATCCCCTGCGGAGACCGCAGAGAAAGACCTAGTCCTCCGCCTCATCGCGATCGGAGACCTCACATCCTTTGAAAACTCGAGAGGTCTGCGGAGATCAATGCTTCCAAAGAGACGATGCCTGACTCCTCTTGAAAATGGATAGGAGTCCCAGGATCCCTGTGGTACGTGGAAAGGGACCCTGGGTCTCCCGCCTCATGTGGAGACGCGTTCCAATTGCCATGCCAAGACTTTAGGAGACCCGAGGTGTCCCTCGCACCTATCACGTGTCTGGAAGGGTCCTCCCCGTCGTAAATCGAGAATATACCCCAGGTTCCCGCCGCAACTCGAGAAAAACCATGAGACTTTCCCCTCGCCGCGAGATGAGGCCCGATTCCCCTGGACTGCGTGCAGAGCAATTCCGTGTTCCACATCAAACGTGAAAGGAGCCTTGATTTCCTTGATGGCACTCCAGAGAAAACCCAGGATCACTGTCTCAAGTCTAGAGGGATCCTGAGGTCACTGGAGCAACACGAAAGGGCTCCGTGGACCCCAAATCAACTCGAGATGAGAGCTTAGTCCCCGGCTTCGACTCGAGAGGAATACCAACTTTCCACAAGCACCTCAAGAGGAGGCTTCTCTCAGCTACAGGTATGTGAGAGGGACCCTGAGTTTGTGGCCTCAAGTGCAATGGACACCGAGATGCTCTGACTCGAAGTAAGGCCGGATATCCCTGCAGTGAATTGAATGCAGGCTCGTCTTGCATCTCCCAAGACGAAGGGATGTCTGAATCCCATGTGGAGACCACAGAGAAAGACCAAGTCCTCCGCCTCATCGTGACCGGAGGCCTCACATCATTTGAAAACTCGAGAGGTCTGCAGAGATCAATGCTTCCAAAGGAGACGATGCCTGACTCCTCTTGAAAATGGATAGGAGTCCCAGGATCCCTGTGGCACGTGGAAAGGGACCCTGGGTCTCCCGCCTCACGTGGAGACGCGTCCCAATTGCCATGCCAAGACTCGAGGAGAATCCCGAAGTGTCCCTCGCACCTAGGAAGGAGTCCTGACGTCGCTGAACAAACACTTGTCTGGAAGGGCCCTCCCCGTTGTAACTCGAGAATATACCCCAGGTTCCGGCCACAACTCGAGAAAAACCATGAAACTTCCCCCTCGCCGCGAGATGAGGCCCGATTCCCCTGCACTGCGTGCACAGCAATTCCGTGTTCCACATCAAACGTGAAAGGAGCCTTGATTTCTTTGATGGCACTCCAGAGAAAACCCAAGATCACTGTCTCAAGTCTAGAGGGATCCTGAGGTCACTGGAGAAATATGAAAGGGCTCCGTGGACCCCAAATCAACTCGTGATGAGAGCTTAGTCCCTGGCTTCGACTCAAGAGGAATACCAACTTTCCACAAGCACATCAGGACGAGGCTTCTCTCAGCTACAGGTATGTGAGAGGGACCCTGAGTTTGTGGCCTCAGGTGGAATGGACACCGAGATGCTCTGACTCGAAGTAAGGCCGGATATCCGTGCAGTGAATTGAGTGCAGGCTCGTCTTGCATCTCCCAAGACGAAGGGATGTCTGAATCCCCTGTGGAGACCACAGAGAAATACCTAGTTCTCCGCCTCAACGCGAACGGAGGCCTCACATCCTTTGAAAACTTGAGAGGTGCGCGGAGATCAATGCTTCCAAAGGAGACGATGCCTGACTCCTCTTGAAAATGCATAGGAGTCCCAGGATCACTGTGGCCCGTGGAAAGGGACCCTTGGTCTCCCGCCTCACGTAGAGACGCGTCCCAATTGCCATGCCAAGGCTCGAGGAGAATCCCGAGGTGTCCCTTGCACCTAGGCAGGAGTCCTGACGTCGCTGAACAAACACGTGTCTGGAAGGGCCCTCCCCGTCGTAACTCGAGAATATACCGCAGGTTCCGGCCACAACTCGAGAAAAACCATGAGACTTCCCCCTCACGGCGAGATGAGGCCCGATTCCACTGTACTGCGTTCAGAGCAATTCCGTGTTCGACATCAAAAGTGAAAGGAGCCTTGATTTCCTTGATGGCACTCCAGAGAAAACCCAAGATCACTGTCTCAAGTCTAGAGGGATCCCGGGGTCACTGGAGCAACACGAAAGGGCTCCGTGGACCCCAAATCAACTCGAGATGAGAGCTTAGTCCCCGGCTTCGACTCAAGAGGAATACCAACTTTCCACAAGCACCTCAAGAGGAGGCTTCTCTCAGCTACAGGTATGTGAGAGGGCCCCTGAGTTTGTGGCATCAAGTGGAATGGACACCGAGATGCTCTGACTCGAAGGAAGGCCGGATATCCCTGCAGTGAATTGAATGCAGGCTCGTCTTGCATCTCCCAAGACGAAGGGATGTCTGAATCCCCTGTGGAGGCCACAGGGAAAGATATAATTCTCCGCCTCACCGCGACCGGAGGCCTCACATCCTTTGAAAACTCGAGAGGTCCGCGGAGATCAATGCTTCCAAAGGAGACGATGCCTGACTCCTCTTGAAAATGGATAGGAGTCCCAGGATCCCTGTGGCACGTGGAAAGGGACCCTGGGTCTCCCGCCTCACGTGGAGACGCCTCCCAATTGCCATGCCAAGACTCGAGCAGAATCCCGAGGTGTCCCTCGCACCTAGGCAGGAGTCCTGACGTCGCTGAACAAACACGTGTCTGGAAGGGCCCTCCCCATCGTAAATCGAGAATGTACCCCAGGTTCCGGCCGTAACTCGAGAAAAACCATGAGACTTCCTCCTCTCCGCGACATGATGCCCGATTCGCCTTCACTGCGTGCAGAGCAATTCCGTGTTCCAAATCAAACGTGAAAGGAGCCTTGATTTCCTTGATGGCACTCCAGAGAAAACCCAAGATCACTGTCTCAAGTCTAGAGGGATCCTAAGGTCACTGGAGCAACAGGAAAGGGCTCCGTGGACCCCAAATCAACTCGAGATGAGAGCATAGTCCCTGGCTTCGACTCAAGAGGAATACCAACTTTCCACAAGCACCTCAAGAGGAGGCTTCTCTCAGCTACAAGTATGTGAGAGGGACCCTGAGATTGTGGCCTCAAGTGGAATGGACACCGAGATGCTCTGACTCGAAGTAAGGCCGGATATCCCTGCAGTGAATTGAATGCAGGCTCGTCTTGCATCTCCCAAGACGAAGGGATGTCTGAATCCCCGGTGGAGACCACAGAGAAAGACCTAGTCCTCCGCATCAACGCAAACGGAGGCCTCATATCCTTTGAAAACTCGAGAGGTCCGCGGAGATCAATACTTCCAAAGGAGACGATGCCTGACTCCTCTTGAAAATGGATAGGAGTCCCAGTATCCCTGTGGCAAGTGGAAAGGGACCTTGGGTCTCCCGCCTCACGTGGAGACGCGTCCCAATTGCCATGCCAAGACTCGAGGAGAATCCCGAGGTGTCCCTCGCACCTAGGCAGGAGTCCTGACGTCGCTGAACAAACACGTGTCTGGAAGGGCCCTCCCCATCGTAACTCGAGAATATACACCAGGTTCCGGCCGCAACTCGAGAAAAACTATGAGACTTCCCCCTCACCGCGACATGAGCCCCGATTTCCCTGCACTGCATGCAGAGCAATTCCGTGTTCCAAATCAAAAGTGAAAGGAGCCTTGATTTCCTTGATGGCACTCCAGAGAAAACCCAAGATCACTGTCTCAAGTCTAGAGGGATCCTGAGGTCACTGGAGCAAAAGGAAAGGGCTCCGTGGACCCCAAATCAACTCGAGATGACAGCTTATTCCCTGGCTTCGACTCAAGAGGAATACCATGTTTCCACAAGCACCTCAAGAGGAGACTTCTCTCAGCAACAGTTATGTGAGAGGGACCCTGAGTTTGTGGCCTCAAGTGGAATGGACACCGAGATGCTCTGACTCGAAGTAAGGCCGGATATCCCTGCAGTGAAGTGAATGCAGGCTCGTCTTGCATCTCCCAAGACGAAGAGATGTCTGAATCCGCTGTGGAGACCACAGAGAAAGACCTACTTCTCCGCCTCATCGCGACCGGAGGCCTCACATCCTTTGAAAATTCGAGAGGTCTGCGGAGATCAATGCTTCCAAAGGAGACGATGCCTGACTCCTCTTGAAAATGGATAGGAGTCCCAGGATCCCTGTGGCACGTGGAAAGGGACACTGCCTCTCCCGCCTCACGGGGAGACGCGTCCCAATTGCCATGCCAAGACTCGAGGAGAATCCCGAGGTGTCCCTCGCACCTAGGCAGGAGTCCTGACGTCGCTGAACAAACACGTGTCTGGAAGGGCCCTCCCCGTCGTAACTCGAGAATATACCCCAGGTTCCGGCCCCAACTCCAGAATAACCATGAGACTTCCCCCTCGCCGTGAGATGAGGCCCGATTCTCCTGCACTGCGAGCAGAGCAATTCCGTGTTCCACATCAAACGTGAAAGGAGCCCTGATTTACTTGATGGCACTCCAGAGAAAACCCAAGATCACTGTCTCAAGTCTAGAGGGATCCTGAGGTCACTGGAGCAACACGAAAGGGCTCCGTGGACCCCAAATCAACTCGAGATGAGAGCTTAGTCCCTGGCTTCGACTCAAGAGCAATACCAACTTTCCACAAGCACCTCAAGAGGAGGCTTCTCTCAGCTACAGGTATGTGAGAGGGACCCTGAGTTTGTGGCCTCTAGTGTAATGGACACCGAGATGCTCTGACTCGAAGTAAGGCCGGACATCCCTGCAGTGAATTGAATGCAGGCTCGTCTTGCATCTCCCAAGACGAAGGGATGTCTGAATCCCCTGTTGAGACCACAGAGAAAGACCTAGTCCTCCGCATCATCGCGACCGGAGACCTCACATCCTTTGAGAACTCGAGAGGTCGGCGGAGATCAATGCTTCCAAAGGAGACGATGCCTGACTCCTCTTGAAAATGGATAGGAGTCCCAGGATACCTGTGGCACGTGGAAAGGGACCCTGGGTCTCCCGCCTCACGTGGAGACGCGTCCCAATTGCCATGCCAAGGCTCGAGGAGAATCCCGAGGTGTCCCTCGCACGTAGGCAGGAGTCCTGACGTCGCTGAACAAACACGTGTCTGGAAGGGCCCTCCCTGTCGTAACTCGAGAATATACCCCAGGTCCCGGCCGCAACTCGAGAAAAACAATGAGACTTCCCCCTCGCCGCGAGATGAGGCCCGATTCCCCTGCACTGCGTGCAGAGCAATTCCGTGTTCCACATCAAACGTGAAAGGAGACTTGATTTCCTTGATGGCACTCCAGAGAAAACCCAAGATCACTGTCTCAAGTCTAGAGGGATCCTGAGGTCACTGGAGCAACACGAAAGGGCTCCATGGACCCCAAATCAACTCGAGATGAGAACTTAGTTCCTGGCTTCGACTCAAGTGGAATACCAACTTTCCACAAGCACCTCAAGAGGAGGCTTCTCTCAGCTACAGGTATGTGAGAGGGACCCTGAGTTTGTGGCCTCAAATGGAATGGACACCGAGATGTTCTGACTCGAAGTAAGGCCGGATAGCCCTGCAGTGAATTGAGTGCAGGCTCGTCTTGCATCTCCCAAGACGAAGGGATGTCTGAATCCCCTGTGGAGACCACAAAGAAAGACATAGTTCTCCGCCTCATCGCGACCGGAGGCCTCACTTCCTTTGAAAACTCGAGAGGTCCGCGGACATCAATGCTTCCAAAGGAGACGATGCCTGACTCCTCTTGAAAATGGATAGGAGTCCCAGGATCCCTGTGGCACGTGGAAACGGACCCTGGGTCTCCCGCCTCACGTGGGGACGCATCCCAATTGCCATGCCAAGACTCGAGGAGAATCCTGAGGTGTCCTTCGCACCTAGGCAGGAGTCCTGACGTCGCTGAACAATCACGTGTCTGGAAGGGCCCTCCCCGTCGTAACTCGAGAATATACCCCAGGTTCCGGCCACAAGTGGAGAAAAACCATGAGACATACCCTTTGCTGCGAGATGAGGCCCGAATCCCCTGCACTGCGTGCAGAGCAATTCCGTGTTCCACATCAAACGTGAAAGGAGCCTTGATTTCCTTGATGGCACTCCAGAGAAAACCCAAGATCACTGTCTCAAGTCTAGAGGGATCCTCAGGTGACTGTAGAAACATGAAAGGTCTCCGTGGACCCCAAATCAACTCGAGATGAGAGCTTAGTCCCTGGCTTCGACTCAAGTGGAATACCAACTTTCCCCAAGCACCTCAAGAGGAGGCTTCTCTCAGCTACAGGTATGTGAGAGGGACCCTGAGTTTGTGGCCTCAAGTGGAATGGACACCGACGCGCTGTGACTCAAAGTAAGGCCGGATATCCCTGCAGTGAATTGAATTCAGGCTTGTCTTGCATCACCCAAGACGAAGGGATGTCTGAAACCCCTCTGGAGACCACAGAGAAAGACCTAGTTCTCCGCCTCATCGCGACCGGAGGCCTCACATCATTTGAAAACTCGAGAGGTCCGCGGACATCAATGCTTCCAAAGGAGACGATGCCTGACTCCTCTTGAACATGGATAGGAGTCCCAGGATCCCTGTGGCACGTGGAAAGGGACCCTGGGTCTCCCGCCTCACTTGGAGACGCGTCCCAATTGCCATGCCAAGACTCGAAGAGAATCCCGAGGTGTCCCTCGCACCTAGGCAGGAGTCCTGACGTTGCTGAACAAACATGTGTCTGGAAGGGCCCTCCCCGTCGTAACTCGAGAGTATACCCCGGTTCCGGCCGCAACTCGAGAAAAACCATGAGACTTCCCCCTCGCCGCGAGATGAGGCCCGATTCCCCTGCACTGCGTGCAGAGCATATCCGTGTTCCACATCAAACATGAGAGGAGCCTTGATTTCCTTGATGGCACTCCAGAGAAAACCCAAGATCACTGTCTCAAGACTAGAGGGATCCTGAGGTCACTGGAGCAACATGAAAGGGCTCCGTGGACCCCAAATCAACACGAGATGAGAGCTTTAGTCCCTGGCTTCGACTCAAGAGGAATACCAACTTTCCACAAGCACCTCAAGAGGAGGCCTCTCTCAGCTACAGGTATGTGAGAGGGACCCTGAGTCTGTGGCCTCAAGTGGAATGGACACCGAGATGCTCTGACTTGAAGTAAGGCCGGATATCGCTGCAGTGAATTGAATGCAGGCTCGTCTTGCATCTCCCAAGACGAAGGGATGTCTGAATCCCCTGTGGAGACCACAGAGAAAGACCTACTTCTCCGCCTCATCGCGACTGGAGGCCTCGCATCCTTTGAAAACTCGAGAGGACCGCGGAGATCAATGCTTCCAAAGGAGAGGATGCCTGACCCCTCTTGAAAATTGATAGGAGACCCAGGATCCCTGTGGCACGTGGAAAGGGACCCTGGGTCTCCCGCCTCACGTGGGGACGCGTCCCAATTGCCATGCCAAGACTCGAGGAGAACCCCGAGGTGTCCCTCGCACCTAGGCAGGAGTCCTGACGTCGCTGAACAAACACGTGTCTGGAAGGGCCCTCCCCGTCGTAACTCAAGAATATACCCCAGGTTCCGGCCGCAACTCGAGAAAAACCATGAGACTTCCCCCTCGCCCCGAGATGAGGCCCGATTCCCTTGCACTGCGTGCAGCACAATTCCGTGTTCGACATCAAACGTGAAAGGAGCCTTGATTTCCTTGATGGCACTCCAGAGAAAACTCAAGATTACTCTCTCAAGTCTAGAGGGATCCTGAGGTCACTGGAGCAACACGAAAGGGCTCCGTGGACCCCAAATCAACTCGAGATGAGAGCTTAGTCCCTGGCTTCAACTGAAGAGGAATACCAAGTTTCCACAAGCACCTCAAGAGGAGGCTTCTCTGAGCTACAGGTATGTGATAGCGACCATGATTTTGTGGCCTCAAGTGGAATGGACACTGAGATGCTGTGACTCGATGTAAGGCCGGATATCCCTGCAGGGAATTGAATGCACGCTCGTCTTGCATCTCCCAAGACGAAGGGATGTCTGAATCCCCTGTGGAGACCACAGAGAAAGACCTAATTCTTCCCCTCATCGCAACCGGAGGCCTCACATCCTTTGAAAATTCGAGAGGTCCACAGAGATTAATGCTTCCAAAGAGGACGATGCCTGACTCCTCTTGAAAATGGATAGGAGTCCCAGGATCCCTGTGGCACGTGGAAAGGGGCCCTGGGTCTCCCGCCTCACGTGTAGACGCCTCCCAATTGCCATGGCAAGACTCGAGGAGAATCCCGAGGTGTCCCTCGCACCTAGGCAGGAGTCCTGATGTCGCTGAACAAACACGTGTCTGGAAGGGCCCTCCCCGTCGTAACTCAAGTATATACCCCAAGTTCTGGCCACAACTCTAGAAAAATTATGAGACTTCCCCCTCGCCGCGAGATGAGGCCCGATTCCCCTGCACTGCGTGCACAGCAATTCCGTGTACCACATCAAACGTGAAAGGAGCCTTGATTTCCTTGATGGCACACCAGAGAAAACCCAAGATCACTCTCTCAAGTCTAGAGGGATCCTGAGGTCACTGGAGCAACACGAAAGGGCTCCGTGGACCCCAAATCAACTCGAGATGAGAGCTTAGTCCCTGGCTTCAACTCAAGAGGAATACCAACTTTCTAAAAGTACCTCAAGAGGAGGCTTCTCTCAGCTACAGGTATATTTGAGGGACCCCGAGTTTGTGGCCTCAAGTGGAAAGGACACCGAGATGCTCTGACTCGAAGTAAGACCGGATATCCCTGCAGTGAATTGAATGCAGGCTCGTCTTGCATCTCCCAAGACGAAGGGTTGTCTGAATCCCCTGTGGAGACCACAGAGAAAGACCTACTCCTCCGCCTCATCGCGACCGGAGGCCTCACATCCTTTGAAAACTGAAGAGGTCTGAAGAGATCAATGCTTCTAAAGACGACGAGGCCTGACTCTTCTTGAAAATGGATAGGAGTCCCAGGATCTCTGTGGCACTTGGAAAGGGAACCTGGGTCTCCCGCCTCACAGGGGGACACGTCCCAATTGCCATGCCAGACTCGAGGAGAATCCCGAGGTGTTCCTCGCACCTAGGCAGGAGTCCTGACGTCGCTGAACAAACACATGTCTGGAAGGGACATCACCGTCGTAACTCGAGAATATACCCCAGGTTCCGGCCGCAACTCGAGAAAAACCATGAGACTTCCCCCTCGCCGCGAGGTGAGGCCCGATTCCCCTGCCCTGCATGCAGAGCAATTCCGTATTCCACATCAAAAATGAAAGGAGCCTTGATTTCCTTGATGGCACTCCAGAGAAAACCCAAGATCAGTGTCTCAAGTCTAGAGGGATCCTGAGGTCACTGGAGCAACACGAAAGGGCTCCAAGGACCCCAAATCAACTCGAGATGAGAGCTTAGTCCCTGGCTTAGACTCAAGAGGAATACCAAATTTCCACAAGCACCTCAAGAGGAAGCTTCTCTCAGCTACAGGTATGTGAGAGGAACCCTGAATTTGTGGCCTCAAATGCAATGGACACCGAGATGCTCTGACTCGAAGTAAGGCCGGATATCCCTGCAGTGAATTGAATGCAGGCTCGTCTTGCATCTCCCAAGATGAAGGGATGTCTGAATCCGCTGGTGAGACCACAGAGAAAGACCGAGTTCTCCGCCTCATCGCGACCGGAGGCCTCACATCCTTTGAAAATTCGAGAGGTCCGCGGAGATCAATGCTTCCAAAGGAGACGATGCCTGACTCCTCTTGAAAATGGATAGGAGTCCCAGGATCCCTGTGGCACGTGGGAAGGGACACTGGATCTCCCGCCTCACGTGGAGACGCATCCCAATTGCCATGCCAAGGCTCGAGGAGAATCCCGAGGTGTCCCTCGCACGTAGGCAGGAGTCCTGACGTCGCTGAACAAACACGTGTCTGGAAGGGCCCTCCCCGTCGTAACTCGAGAATATACCCCAGGTTCCGGCCGCAACTCGAGAAAAACCATGAGATTTCCCCCTCGCCGCGAGTTGAGGCCTGTTTCCCCTGCACTGCATGCAGAGCAATTCCGTTTTCCACATTAAACGTGAAAGTAGCCTTGATTTCCTTGATGGCACTCCAGAGAAAACCCAAGATCACTGTCTCAAGTCTAGAAAGATCCTGAGGTCACTGGAGCAACATGAAAGGGCTCCATGGGCCCCAAATCAACTCGAGATGAGAGCTTAGTCCCTGGCTTCGACACAAGAGGAATACCAACTTTCCACAAGCAACTCAAGAGGAGGCTTCTCTCAGCTACAGGTATGTGAGAGGGACCCTGAGTTTGTGGGCTCAAGTGGAAAGGACACCGAGATGCTCTGACTCGAAGTAAGGCCGGATATCCCTGCAGTGAATTGAATGCAGGCTCGTCTTGCATCTCCCAAGACGAAGGGTTGTCTGAATCCCCTGTGGAGACCACAGAGAAAGACCTACTCCTCCGCCTCATCGCGACCGGAGGCCTCACATCCTTTGAAAACTCGAGAAGTCTGAAGAGATCAATGCTTCTAAAGGAGACGATGCCTGACATTTCTTAAAAATGGATAGGAGTCCCAGGATCATTGTGGCACTTGGAAAGGGAACCTGGGTCTCCCACCTCACGTGGAGACACGTCCCAATTGCGATGCCAGACTCGAGGAGAATCCCGAGGTGTCCCTCGCACCTAGGCAGGAGTCCTGACGTCGCTGAACAAACACATGTCTGGGAGTCACCTCCCCGTCGTAGCTCGGGAATATACCCCAGGTTCCGGCCGCAACTCGAGAAAAACCATGAGACTTCCCCCTCGCCGCGAGGTGAGGCCCGATTCCCCTGCCCTGCGTGCAGAGCAATTCCGTATTCCATATCAAAAATGAAAGGAGCCTTGATTTCCTTGATGGCACTCCAGAGAAAACCCAAGATCAGTGTCTCAAGTCTAGAGGGATCCTGAGGTCACTGGAGCAACACGAAAGGGCTCCAAGGACCCCAAATCAACTCGAGATGAGAGCTTAGTCCCTGGCTTCAACTCAAGTGGAATAGCAACTTTCCAAAAGCACCTCAAGAGGAGGCTTCTCTCAACTACAGGTATATTTGAGGGACCCTGAGTTTGTTTCCTCAAGTGGAATGGACACCGAGATGCTCTGACTCGAAGTAAGGCCGGATATCCCTGCAGTGAATTGAACGCAGGCTCGTCTTGCATCTCCCAAGACGAAGGGTTGTCTGAATCCCCTGTGGAGACCACAGAGAAAGACCTAGTCCTCCGCCTCAACGCGACCGGAGGCCTCACATCCTTTGAAAACTCGAGAGGTCTGCGGAGATCAATGCTTCCAAAGGAGACGATGCCTGACTCCTCTTGAAAATGGATAGGAGTCCAAAGATCCCTGTGGCACGTGGAAAGGGACCCTGCGTCTCCCGCCTCACGTGGAGACGCGTCCCAATTGCCATGCCAAGACTCGAGGAGAATCCCGAGGTGTCCCTCGCACCTAGGCAGGAGTCCTTACGTCGCTGAACAAACACGTGTCTGGAAGGGCCCTCCCCGTCGTAACTCGAGAATACACCCCAGGTTCCGGCCGCAACTCGAGAAAAACCATGAGACTTCCCCCTCGCCGCGAGATGAGGCCCGATTCCCCTGCACTGCGTGCAGAGCAATTCCGTGTTCCACATCAAACGTGAAAGGAGCCTTGATTTCCTTGATGGCAATCCAGAGAAAACCCAAGAACACTGTCTCAAGTCTAGAGGGATCCTGAGGTCACTGGAGCAACACGAAAGGGCTCCATGGACCCCAAATCAACTCGAGATGAGAGCTTAGTCCCTGGCTTCGACTCAAGAGGAATACCAACTTTCCAAAAGCACCTCAAGAGGAAGCTTCTCTCAGCTACAGGTATGTGAGAGGGACCCTGAGTTTGTGGCCTCAAGTGGAATGGACACCGAGATGCTCTGACTCGAAGTAAGGCCGGATATACCTGCAGTGAATTGAATGCAGGCTCGTCTTGCATCTCCCAAGACGAAGGGTTGTCTGAATACCCTGTGGAGACCACAGAGAAAGACCTAGTCCTCCGCCTCAACGCGAACGGAGGCCTCACATCCTTTGAAAACTCGAGAAGTCCGCGGAGATCAATGCTTCCAAAGGAGACGATGCCTGACTCCTCTTGAAAATGGATAGGAGTCCCAGGATCCCTGTGTCACGTGGAAAGGGACCCTGGGTCTCCCGCCTCACGTGGAGACGCGTCCCAATTGCCATGCCAAGACTCGAGGAGAATCCCGAGGTGTCCCTCGCACCTAGGCAGGAGTCCTGACGTCGCTGAACAAACACGTGTCTGGAAGGGCCCTCCCCGTCGTAACTCGAGAATATACCCCAGGTTCCGGCCGCAACTCGAGAAAAACCATGAGACTTCCCCCTCGCTGCGAGATGAGGCCCGATTCCCCTGCACTGCGTGCAGAGCAATTCCGTGTTCCACATCAAACGTGAAAGGAGCCTTGATTTCCTTGATGGCACTCCAGAGAAAACCCAAGATCACTGTCTCAAGTCTAGAGGGATCCTGAGGTCACTGGAGCAACACGAAAGGGCTCCGTGGACCCCAAATCAACTCGAGATGAGAGCTTAGTCCCTGCCTTCGACTCAAGAGGAATACCAAGTTTCCACAAGCACCTCAAGAGGAAGCTTCTCTCAGCTACATGTATGTGAGAGGGACCCTGAGTTTGTGGCCTCAAGTGGAGTGGACACCGAGATGCTCTGACTCGAAGTAAGGCCGGATATCCCTGCAGTGAATTGAATGCCGGCTCGTCTTGCATCTCCCAAGACGAAGGGATGTCTGAAGCCCCTGTGGAGACCATAGAGAAAAATCTAGTCCTCCGCCTCATTGCGACCGGAGGCCTCACATCCTTTGAAAACTCGAGAGGTCCGTGGAGATCAATGCTTCCAAAGGAGACGATGCCTGACTCCTCTTGAAAATGGATAGGAGCCCCAGATTCCCTGTGGCACGTCGAAAGGGACCCTGGGTCTCACGCCTCACGTGGAGACGCGTCTCAATTGCCATGCCAAGACTCGAAGAGAATCCCGAGGTGTCCCTCGCACCTAGGCAGGAGTCCTGACGTCGATGAACAAACACGTGTCAGGAAGGGCCCTCCCCGTCGTAACTGGAGAATATACCCCAGGTTCCAGCCGCAACTCGAGAAAAACCATGAGACTTCCCCCTCGCCGCGAGATGAGGCCCGATTCCCCTGCACTGCGTGCAGAGCAATTCCATGTTCCACATCAAACGTGAAAGGAGCCTTGATTTCCTTGATGGCACTCCAGAGAAAACCCAAGATCACTGTCTCAAGTCTAGAGGGATCCTGAGGTCACTGTAGCAACACGAAAGGGCTCCGTGGACCCCAAATCAACTCGAGATGAGAGCTTAGTCCCTGGCTTCGACTCAAGAGGAATACCAACTTTCCACAAGCACCTCAAGAGGAGGCTTCTCTCAGCTACAGGTATCTGAGAGGGACCCTGAGTTTGTGGCCTCAAGTGGAATGGACACCGAGATGCTCTGACTCTACGTAAGGCCGGATATCCCTGCAGTGAATTGAATGCAGGCTCGTCTTCCATCTCCCAAGATGAAGGGATGTCTGAATCACCTGTGGAGACCACAGAGAAGACCTAGTTCTCCACCTCTTCACGACTGGAGGCCTCACATCCTTTGAAAACTCGAGACGTCCACGGAGATCAATGCTTCCAAAGGAGACGATGCCTGACTCCTCTTGAAAATGAATAGGAGTCCCAGGATCCCTGTGGCACGTGGAAAGGGACACTGGGTCTCCCGCCTCACGTGGAGACGCGTCCCAATTGCCATGCCAAGACTCGAGGAGAATCCCGAGGTGTCCCTCGCACCTAGGCAGGAGTCCTGACGTCGCTGAACAAACACGTGTCTGGAAGGGCCCTCCCCGTCGTAACTCGAGAATATACCCCAGGTTCCGGCCGCAACTCGAGAAAAAGCATGAGACTTCCCCCTCGCTGCGAGATGAGGCCCGATTCCCCTGCACTGCATGCAGAGCAATTCCGTGTTCCACATCAAACGTGAAAGGAGCCTTGATTTCCTTGATGGCACTCCAGAGAAAACCCAAGATCACTGTCTCAAGTCTAGAGGGATCCTGAGGTCACTGGAGCAACACGAAAGGGCTCCGTGGACCCCAAATCAACTCGAGATGAGAGCTTAGTCCCTGGCTTCGACTCAAGAGGAATACCAAGTTTCCACAAGCACCTCAAGAGGAAGCTTCTCTCAGCTACAGGTATGTGAGAGGGACCCTGAGTTTGTGGCCTCAAGTGGAATGGACACCGAGATGCTCTGACTCGAAGTAAGGCCGGATATCCCTGCAGTGAATTGAATGCCGGCTCGTCTTGCATCTCCCAAGACTAAGGGATGTCTGAAGCCCCTGTGGAGACCATAGAGAAAAATCTAGTCCTCCGCCTCATTGCGACCGGAGGCCTCACATCCTTTGAAAACTCGAGAGGTCCGCGGAGATCAATGCTTCCACCGGAGACGATGCCTGACTCCTCTTGAAAATGGATAGGAGCCCCAGATTGCCTGCGGCACGTCGAAAGGGACCCTGGGTCTCCCGCCTCACGTGGAGACGCGTCTCAATTGCCATGCCAAGACTCGAAGAGAATCCCGAGGTGTCCCTCGCACCTAGGCAGGAGTCCTGACGTCGATGAACAAACACGTGTCTGGAAGGGCCCTCCCCGTCGTAACTCGAGAATATACCCCAGGTCCCGGCCGCAACTCGAGAAAAACCATTAGACTTCCCCCTCGCCGCGAGATGAGGCCCGATTCCCCTGCACTGTGTGCAGAGCAATTCCATGTTCCACATCAAACGTGAAAGGAGCCTTGATTTCCTTGATGGCACTCCAGAGAAAACCCAAGATCACTGTCTCAAGTCTAGAGGGATCCTGAGGTCACTGTAGCAACAGGAAAGGGCTCCGTGGACCCCAAATCAACTCGAGATGAGAGCTTAGTCCCTGGCTTCGACTCAAGAGGAATACCAACTTTCCACAAGCACCTCAAGAGGAGGCTTCTCTCAGCTACAGGTATGTGAGAGGGACCCTGAGTTTGTGGCCTCAAGTGGAATGGACACCGAGATGCTCTGACTCGAAGTAAGGCCGGATATCCCTGCAGTGAATTGAATGCAGGCTCGTCTTCCATCTCCCAAGATGAAGGGATGTCTGAATCCCCTGTGGAGACCACAGAGAAGAAGTAGTTCTCCACCTCTTCACCACTGGAGGCCTCACATCCTTTGAAAACTCGAGACGTCCACGGAGATCAATGCTTCCAAAGGAGACGATGCCTGACTCCTCTTGAAAACGGATAGGAGTCCCAGGATCCCTGTGGCACGTGGAAAGGGACCCTGGGTCTCCCGCCTCACGTGGACATGCGTCCCAATTGCCATGCCAAGGCTCGAGGAGAATCCCGAGGTGTCCCTCGCACCTAGGCAGGAGTCCTGACATCGCTGAACAAACACGTGTCTGGAAGGGCCCTCCCCGTCGTAACTCGAGAATATACCCCAGGTTCCGGCCGCAACTCGAGAAAACCATGAGACTTCCCCCTCGCCGCGAGATGAGGCCCAATTCCCCTGCACTGCGTGCACAGCAATTCCGTGTTCCACATCAAATGTGAAAGGAGTCTTGATTTCCTTGCTGGCACTCCCCAGAAAACCCAAGATCACTGTCTCAAGTCTAGAGGGATCCTGAGGTCACTGGAGCAACACGAAAGGGCTCCGTGGACCCCAAATCAACTCGAGATGAGAGCTTAGTCCCTGGCTTCGACTCAAGAGGAATACCAAGTTTCCACAAGCACCTCAAGAGGAGGCTTCTCTCAGCTACAGGTATGTGAGAGGGACCCTGAGTTTGTGGCCTCAAGTGGAATGGACACCGAGATGCTGTGACTCGAAGTAAGACCAGATATCCCTGGAGTGAATTGAATGCAGGCTCATCTTGCATCTCCCAAGACGAAGGGATGTCTGAATCCCCTGTGGAGTCCACAGAGAAAGACCTAGTCCTCCGCCTCATCGCGACCGGAGGCCTCACATCCTTTGAAAACTCGAGAGGTCCGCGGAGATCAATGCTTCCAAAGGAGACGATGCCTGACTCCTCTTGAAAATGGATAGGAGTCCCAGGATCCCTGTGGCACGTGGAAAGGGACCCTGGGTCTCCCGCCTCACGTGGAGACACGTCCCAATTGCCATGCCAAGACTCGAGGAGAATCCCGAGGTGTCCCTCGCACCTATGCAGGAGTCCTGACGTCGCTGAACAAACACGTGTAAGGAAGGGCCCTCCCCGTCGTAACTCGAGAATATACCCCAGGTTCAGGCCGCAACTCGAGATAAACCATGAGACTTCCCCCTCGCCGCGAGATGAGGTCCGATTCCCCTGCACTGCCTGCAGAGCAATTCCGTGTTTCACATCAAACGTGAAAGGAGCCTTGATTTCCTTGATGGCACTCCAGAGAAAACCCAAGGTCACTGTCTCAAGTCTAGAGGGATCCTGAGGTCACTGGAGCAACAAGAAAGGGCTCCGTGGACCCCAAATCAACTCGAGATGAGAGCTTAGTCCCTGGCTTCGACTCAAGAGGAATACCAACTTTCCACAAGCACCTCAAGAGGAGGCTTCTCTCAACTACATGTATGTGAGAGGGACCCTGAGTTTGTGGCCTCAAGTGGAATGGACACCGAGATGCTCTGACTCGAAGTAAGGCCGGATATCCCTGCAGTGAATTGAATGCAGGCTCGTCTTGCATCTCCCAAGACGAAGGGTTGTCTGAATCCCCTGTGGAGACCACAGAGAAAGACCTAGTCTTCCGTCTCAACGCGAACGGAGGCCTCACATCCTTTGAAAACTCGAGACGTCCGCGGAGATCAATGCTTCCAAAGGAGACGATGCCTGACTCCTCTTGAAAATGGATAGGAGTCCCACGATCCGTGTGGCACGTGGAAAGGGACCCTGCGTCTCCCGCCTCACGTGGAGACGCGTCCCAATTGCCATGCCAAAACTCGAGGAGAATCCCGACGTGTCCCTCGCACCTAGGCTGGAGTCCTTACGTCGCTGTACAAACACGTATCTGGAAGGGCCCTCCCCGTCGTAACTCGAGAATACACCCCAGGTTCCGGCCGCAACTCGAGAAAAACCATGAGACTTCCCCCTCGCCGCGAGATGAGGATCGATTCCCCTGCACTGCGTGCAGAGCAATTCCGTGTTCCACATCAAACGTGAAAGGAGCCTTGATTTCCTTGACGGCACTCCAGAGAAAACCCAAGATCACTGTCTCAAGTCTAGAGGGATCCTGAGGTCACTGGAGCAACACGAAAGGGCTCTGTGGACCCCAAATCAACTCGAGATGAGAGCTTAGTCCCTGGCTTCGACTCAACAGGAATACCAACTTTCCAAAAGCACCTCAACAGGAGGCTTCTCTCAGCTACAGGTATGTGAGAGGGACCCTGAGTTTTTGGCCTCAAGTGGAATGGACACCGAGATGCTCTGACTCCAAGTAAGGCCGGATATCCCTGCAGTGAATTGAATGCAGGCTCGTCTTGCATCTCCCAAGACGAAGGGATGTCTGAATCCCCTGTGGAGACCACAGAGAAAGACCTAGTCCTCCGCCTCAACGCGACCGGAGGCCTCACATCCTTGGAAAACTCGAGAGGTCTGCGGAGATCAATGCTTCCAAAGGAGACGATGCCTGACTCCTCTTGAAAATGGATAGGAGTCCCAGGATCCCTGTGGCACATGGAAAGGGACCCTGGGTCTCCCGCCTCACGTGGAGACGCGTCCCAATTGCCATGCCAAGACTCGAGGAAAATCCCGAGGTGTCCCTCGCACCTAGGCTGGAGTCCTTACGTCGCTGAACAAACACGTGTATGGAAGGGACCTCCCCGTCGTAACTCGAGAATATACCCCAGGTTCCGGCCGCAACTCGAGAAAAAGCATGAGACTTCCCCCTCGCCGCGAGATGAGGCCCGATTCCCCTGCACTGCATCCAGAACAATTCCGTGTTCCACATCAAACGTGAAAGGAGCCTTGATTTCCTTGATGACACTCCAGAGAAAACCCAAGATCACTGTCTCAAGTCTAGAGGGATTCTGAGGTCACTGGAGCAACACGAAAGGGCTCTGTGGACGCCAAATCAACTCGAGATGAGAGCTTACTCCCTGGCTTCGACTCAAGAGGAATATCAACTTTCCACAAGCACCTCAAGAGGAGGCTTCTCTCAGCTACAGGTATGTGAGAGGGACCCTGAGTTTGTGGCCTCAAGTGGAATGGACACCGAGATGCTCTGACTCTACGTAAGGCCGGATATCCCTGCAGTGAATTGAATGTAAGCTCGTCTTGCATCTCCCAAGACGAAGGGATGTCTGAATCCCCTGTGGAGACGACAGAGAAAGACCTAGTCCTCAGCCTCATCGCGACCGGAGGCTTCACATCCTTTGAAAAATCGAGAGGTCTGCGGAGATCAATGCTTCCAAAGGAGACGATGCCTGACTCCTCTTGAAAATGGATAGGAGTCCCAGGATCCCTGTGGCACGTGGAAAGGGACCCTGGGTTTCCCGCCTCACGTGGAGACGCGTCCCTATTGCCATGCCAAGATTCGAGGAGAATCCCGAGGTGTCCCTCGCACCTAGGCAGGAGTCCTGACATCGCTGAACAAACACGTGTCTGGAAGGCATTCCCCGTCGTAACTCGAGAATATACCCCAGGTTCCGGGCGCAACTTGAGAAAAACCATGAGACTTCCCCCTCGACGCGACATGAGGCCCGATTCCCCTGCACTGCGTGCAGAGCAATTCCGTGTTCCACATCAAACGTGAAAGGAGCCTTGATTTCCTTGACGGCACTCCAGAGAAACCCCAAGATCACTGTCTCAAGTCTAGAGGGATCCTGAGGTCACTTTAGCAACACGAAAGGGCTCCGTGGACCCCAAATCAACTCGAGATGAGAGCTTAGTCCCTGGCTTTGACTCAAGAGGAATACCAACTTTCCACAAGCACCTCAAGAGGAGGCTTCTCTCAGCTACAGGTATGTGAGAGGGACCCTGAGTTTTTGGCCTCAAGTGGAATGGACACGGAGATGCTCTGACTCGAAGTAAGGCCGGATATCCATGCAGTGAATTGAATGCAGGCTCGTCTTGCATCTCCCAAGACCAACGGATGTCTGAATCCCCTGTGGAGACCACAGAGAAAGACCTAGTCCTCCGCCTCAACGCGATCGGAGGCCTCACATCCTTTGAAAACTCGAGAGGTCTGCGGAGATCAATGCTTGCAAAGGAGACGATGCCTGACTCCTCTTGAAAATGGATAGGAGTCCCAGGATCCCTGTGGCACGTGGAAAGGGACCCTGCGTCTCCCGCCTCACGTGGAGACACGTCCCAATTGCCATGCCAAGACTCAAGGAAAATCCCAAAGTGTCCCTCGCACATAGGCTGGAGTCCTGACGTCGCTGACCAAACACGTGTATGGAAGGGACCTCCCCGTCGTAACTCGAGAATATACCCCAGGTTCCGGCCTCGACTCGAGAAAAACCATGAGACTTCCCCCTCGCCGCGAGATGAGGCCCGATTCCCCTGCACTGCGTGCAGAGCAATTCCGTGTTCCACATCAAACGTGAAAGGAGCCTTGATTTCCTTGATGACACTCCAGAGAAAACCCAAGATCACTGTCTCAAGTCTAGAGGGATCCTGAGGTCACTGGAGCAACACGAAAGGGCTCCGTGGACCCCAAATCAACTCGAGATGAGAGCTTAGTCCCTGGCTTCAACTCAAGAGGAATACCAACTTTACACAAGCACCTCAAGAGGAGGCTTCTCTCAGCTACAGGTATGTGAGAGGGACCCTGAGTTTGTGGCCTCAAGTGGAATGGACACCGAGATGCTCTGACTCGAAGTAAGGCCGGATATCCCTGCAGTGAATTGAATGCCGGCTCGTCTTGCATCTCCCAAGACGAAGGGATGTCTGAAGCCCCTGTGGAGACCATAGAGAAAAATCTAGTCCTCCGCCTCATTGCGACCGGAGGCCTCACATCCTTTGAAAACTCGAGAGGTCCGCGGAGATCAATGCTTCCAAAGGAGACGATGCCTGACTCCTCTTGAAAATGGATAGGAGCCCCAGATTCCCTGTGGCACGTCGAAAGGGACCCTGGGTCTCACGCCTCACGTGGAGACGCGTCTCAATTGCCATGCCAAGACTCGAAGAGAATCCCGAGGTGTCCCTCGCACCTAGGCAGGAGTCCTGACGTCGATGAACAAACACGTGTCAGGAAGGGCCCTTCCCGTCGTAACTGGAGAATATACCCCAGGTCCCGGCCGAAACTCGAGAAAAACCATGAGACTTCCCCCTCGCCGCGAGATGAGGCCCGATTCCCCTGCACTGCGTGCAGAGCAATTCCATGTTCCACATCAAACGTGAAAGGAGCCTTGATTTCCTTGATGGCACTCCAGAGAAAACCCAAGATCACTGTCTCAAGTCTAGAGGGATCCTGAGGTCACTGGAGCAACACGAAAGGGCTCCGTGGACCCCAAATCAACTCGAGATGAGAGCTTAGTCCCTGGCTTCGACTCAAGAGGAATACCAACTTTCCACAAGCACCTCAAGAGGAGGCTTCTCTCAGCTACAGGTATGTGAGAGGGACCCTGAGTTTGTGGCCTAAAGTGGAATGGACACCGAGATGCTCTGACTCGAAGTAAGGCCGGATATCCCTGCAGTGAATTGAATGCAGGCTCGTCTTCCATCTCCCAAGATGAAGGGATGTCTGAATCACCTGTGGAGACCACAGAGAAGACCTAGTTCTCCACCTCTTCACGACTGGAGGCCTCACATCCTTTGAAAACTCGAGACGTCCACGGAGATCAATGCTTCCAAAGGAGACGATGCCTGACTCCTCTTGAAAATGGATAGGAGTCCCAGGATCCCTGTGGCACGTGGAAAGGGACCCTGGGTCTCCCGCCTCACGTGGAGACGCGTCCCAATTGCCATGCCAAGGCTCGAGGAGAATCCCGAGGTGTCCCTCGCACCTAGCCAGGAGTCCTGACATCGCTGAACAAACACGTGTCTGGAAGGGCCCTCCCCGTCGTAACTCGAGAATATACCCCAGGTTCCGGCCGCAACTCGAGAAAAACCATGAGACTTCCCCCTCGCCGCGAGATGAGGCCCAATTCCCCTGCACTGCGTGCACAGCAATTCCGTGTTCCACATCAAATGTGAAAGGAGCCTTGATTTCCTTGCTGGCACTCCAGAGAAAACCCAAGATCACTGTCTCAAGTCTAGAGGGATCCTGAGGTCACTGGAGCAACACGAAAGGGCTCCGTGGACCCCAAATCAACTCGAGATGAGAGCTTAGTCCCTGGCTTCGACTCAAGAGGAATACCAACTTTCCACAAGCACCTCAAGAGGAGGCTTCTCTCAGCTACAGGTATGTGAGAGGGACCCTGAGTTTGTGGCCTCAAGTGGAATGGACACCGAGATGCTCTGACTCGAAGTAAGGCGGATATCCCTGCAGTGAATTGAATGCAGGCTCGTCTTGCATCTCCCAAGACGAAGGGTTGTCTGAATCCCCTGTGGAGACCACAGAGAAAGACCTAGTCCTCCGCCTCAACGCAACCGGAGGCCTCATATCCTTTGAAAACTCGAGAGGTCTGCGGAGATCAATACTTCCAAAGGAGACGATGCCTGACACCTCTTGAAAATGGATAGGAGTCCCAGGATCCCTGTGGCACGTGGAAAGGGACACTGGGTCTCCCGCCTCACGTGGAGACGCATCCCAATTGCCATGCCAAGACTCGAGGAGAATCCCGAGGTGTCCCTCGCACCTAGGCAGGAGTCCTGACTTCACTGAACAAACACGTGTCTGGAAAGGCCCTCCCCGTTGTAACTCGAGAATATAGCCCAGTTTCCGGCCGCAACTCGAGAAAAACCATGAGACTTCCCCCTCGCCGTGAGATGAGGCCCGATTCCCCTGCACTGCGTGCAGAGCAATTCTGTGTTCCACATCAAACGTGAAAGGAGCCTTGATTTCCTTGATGGCACTCCAGAGAAAACCCAAGATCACTGTCTCAAGTCTAGAGGGATGTTGAGGTCACTGTAGCAACATGAAAGGGCTCCGGGACCCCAAATCAACTCGAGATGAGAGCTTAGTCCCTGGCTTCGAATCAAGAGGAATATCAACTTTCCACAAGCACCTCAAGAGGAGGCTTCTCTCAGCTACAGGTATGTGAGAGGGACCCTGAGTTTGTGGCCTCAAGTGGAATGGACACGAGATGCTCTGACTCGAAGTAAGGCCGGATATCCCTGCAGTGAATTGAATGCAGGCTCGTCTTGCATCTCCCAAGACGAAGGGATGTCTGAATCCCCTGTGGAGACCACAGAGAAAGACCTAACTTTCTGCCTCATTGCGACCAGAGGCCTCACATCCTTTGAAAATTCGAGAGGTCCGCGGAGATCAATGCTTCCAAAGGAGACGATGCCTGAATCCTCTTGAAAATGGATAGGTGTCCCAGGATCCCTGTGGCACGTGGAAAGGGACCCTGGGTCTCCCGCCTCACGTGGAGACGCGTCCCCATTGCCATGCCAAGACTCGAGGAGAATACCCGAGGTGTCCCTCGCACTTAGGCAGGAGTCCTGACGTCGCTGAACAAACACGTGTCTGGAAGGGCCCTCCCCGTCGTAACTCGAGAATATACCCCAGGTTCCGGCCGCAACTCGAGAAAAACCATGAGACTTCCCCCTCGCCGCTGGATGAAGCCCGATTCCTCTGAACTGCATGCAGAACAATTCCGTGTTCCACATCAAACGTGAAAGGAGCCTTGATTTCCTTGATGGCACTCCAGAGAAAACCCAAGATCACTGTCTCAAGTCTAGAGGGATCCTGATGTCACTGGAGCAACACGAAAGGGCTCCGTGGACCCCAAATCAACTCGAGATGAGAGCTTAGTCCCTGGCTTCGACTCAAGAGGAATTCCAACTTTCCACAAGCACCTCAAAGGGAGGCTTCTCTCAGCTACAGGTATGTGAGAGGGACCCTGAAATTGTGGCCTCAAGTGGAATGGACACCGAGATGCTCTGACTCGAAGTAAGGCCGGATATCCCTGCAGTGAATTGAATGCAGGCTCGTCTTGCATCTCCCAAGACGAAGGGATGTCTGAATCCCCTGTGGAGACCACAGAGAAAGACCGAGTTCTCCGTCTCATCGCGACCGGAGGCCTCACATCCTTTGAAAACTCTAGAGGTCCGCGGAGGTCAATGCTTCCAAAGGAGACGATGCCTGACTCCTCTTGAAAATGGATAGGAGTCCCAGGATCCCTGTGGCACGGGGAAAGGGACACTGGGTCTCCCGCCTCACGTGGAGACGCGTCCCAATTGCCATGCCAAGACTCGAGGAGAATCCCGAGGTGTCCCTCGCACCTAGGCAGAAGTCCTGACGTCGCTGAACAAACACATGTCTGGAAGGGCCCTCCCCGTCGTAACTCGAGAATATACCCCAGGTTCGGGCCGCAACTTGAGAAAAATCATGAGATTTCCCCCTCGCCGCGAGTTGAGGCCCGATTCCCCTGCACTGCATGCAGCGCAATTCCGTGTTACAGATGAAACGTGAAAGGAGCCTTGATTTCCTTGATGACACTCCAGAGAAAACCCAAGATCACTGTCTCAAGTCTAGAGGGATCCTGAGGTCACTGGACCAACAGGAAAGGTCTACGTGGACCGAAATACACTCGAGATGAGAGCTTAGTCCCTGGCTTAGACTCAAGAGGAATACCAACTTTCCACAAGCACCACGAGAGGAGGCTTCTCTCAGCTACATGTATATTTGAGTGACCCCGAGTTTGTGGCCTCAAGTGGAATGGACACCGGGATGCTCTGACTCGAAGTAAGGCCGGATATCCCTGCAGTGAATGGAATGCAGGCTCGTCTTGCATCTCCCAAGATGAAGGGATGTCTGAATCCCCTGTGGAGACCACAGAGAAAAACCTAATTCTCCGCCTCATCGCGAGCGGAGGCCTCACATCCTTTGAAAACTCGAGAGGTCCACGGTGATCAATGTTTCCAAAGGAGACGATGCCTGACTCCTCTTGAAAATGGATAGTAGTCCCAGGATCCCTGTGGCACGTGGAAAGGGACCCTGGGTCTCCCGCCTCACGTGGAGACGCGTCCCAATTGCCATGCCAAGACTCGAGGAGTATCCCGAGTTGTCCCTCGCACCTAGGCAGGTGTCCTAACGTCGCTGAACAAACACGTTTCTGGAAGGGCCACCCACGTCGTAACTCGAGAATATACCCCAGGATCCGTCCACAAGTGGAGTAAAACCATGAGACTTCCGCCTCGCCGCGAGATGAGGCCCGATTCCCCTGCACTGCGTGCAGAGCAATTCCGTGTTCCACATCAAACGTGAAAGGAGCCTTGATTTCCCTATGGCACTCCAGAGAAAACCCAAGATGACTGTCTCAAGTCTAGAGGGATCCTGAGGTCACTGTAGCAACATGAAAGGGCTCCGTGGACCCCAAATCAACTCGAGATGAGAGCTTAGTCCCTGGCTTCGACTCAAGAGGAATACCAACTTTCCACAAGCACCTCAAGAGGAGGCTTCTCTCAGCTACAGGTATGTGAGAGGGACCCTGAGTTTGTGGCCTAAAGTGGAATGGACACCGGGATGTTCTGACTCGAAGTAAGGCCTGATATCCCTGCAGTGAATTGAATGGAGGCTCGCCTTGCATCTCCCAAGACGAAGGGATGTCTGAATCCCCTGTGGAGACCACAGAGAAAGACCTAGGTCTCCGCCTCATTGCGAACGGACGCCTCACATCCTTTGAAAATTCAAGAGGTCCGCGGAGATCAATGCTTTCAAAGGAGACGATGCCTGACTCCTCTTGAAAATGGATAGGAGTCCCAGGATCCCTGTGGCACGTGGAAAGGGACCCTGGGTCTCCCGCCTCACGTGGAGACGCGTCCCCATTGCCATTCCAAGACTCGAGGAGAATCCCGAGGTGTCCCTCGCACCTAGGCAGGAGTCCTGACGTCGCTGAACAAACACGTGTCTGGAAGGGCCCTCCCCGTCGTAACTCGAGAATATACCCCAGGTTCCGGCCGCAACTCGAGAAAAACCATGAGACTTCCCCCTCGCCGCTGGATGAAGCCCGATTCCCCTGAACTGCGTGCAGAACAATTCTGTTTTCCACATCAAACGTGAAAGGAGCCTTGATTTCCTTGATGGCACTCCAGAGAAAACCCAAGATCACTGTCTCAAGTCTAGAGGGATCCTGAGGTCACTGGAGCAACACGAAAGGGCTCCGTGGACCCCAAATCAACTCGAGATGAGAGCTTAGTCCCTGGCTTCGACTCAAGAGGAATACCACATTTCCACAAGCACCTCAAGGGGAGGCTTCTCTCAGCTACAGGTATGTGAGAGGGACCCTGAGTTTGTGGCCTCAAGTGGAATGGACACCGAGATGCTCTGACTCGAAGTAAGGCCGGATATCCCTGCAGTGAATTGAATGCAGGCTCGTCTTGCATCTCCCAAGACGAAGGGATGTCTGAATCCCCTGTGGAGACCACAGAGAAAGACCGAGTTCTCCGCCTCATCGCGACCGGAGGCCTCACATCCTTTGAAAACTCTAGAGGTCCGCGGAGATCAATGCTTCCAAAGGAGACGATGCCTGACTCCTCTTGAAAATGGATAGGAGTCCCAGGATCCCTGTGGCACGGGGAAAGGGACCCTGGGTCTCCCGCCTCACGTGGAGACGCGTCCCAATTGCCATGCCAAGACTCGAGGAGAATCCCGAGGTGTCCCTCGCACCTAGGCAGGAGTCCTGACGTCGCTGAACAAACACATGTCTGGAAGGGCCCTCCCCGTCGTAACTCGAGAATATACCCCAGGTTCGGGCCGCAACTCGAGAAAAACCATGAGATTTCCCCCTCGCCGCGAGTTGAGGCCCGATTCCCCTGCACTGCATGCAGCGCAATTCCGTGTTCGACATGAAACGTGAAAGGAGCCTTGATTTCCTTGATGACACTCCAGAGAAAACCCAAGATCACTGTCTCAAGTCTAGAGGGATCCTGAGGTCACTGGACCAACAGGAAATGTCTACGTGGACCGAAATACACTCGAGATGAGACCTTAGTCCTTGGCTTAGACTCAAGAGGAATACCAACTTTTCACAAGCACCTCAAGAGGAGGCTTCTCTCAGCTACATGTATATTTGAGGGACCCCGAGTTTGTGGCCTCAAGTGGAATGGACACCGGGATGCTCTGACTCGAAGTAAGGCCGGATATCCCTGCAGTGAATGGAATGCAGGCTCGTCTTGCATCTCCCAAGACGAAGGGATGTCTGAAACCCCTGTGCAGACCACAGAGAAAGACATAGTCCTCCTCCTCATCACGACCTGTGGCCTCACATTCTTTGAAAACTCGAGAGGTCAGCGGAGATCAATGCTTCCAAAGGAGACGATGCCTGACTCCTCTTGAAAATGGATAGGAGTTCCACGATCCCTGTGGCACGTGGAAAGGGACCCTGGGTCTCCCGGCTCACGTGGAGACGGGTCCCAATTGCCATTCCAAGACTCGCGGAGAATCCCGAGGTGTCCCTCGCACCTAGGCAGGAGTGCTGACGTCGCTGAACAAACACGTGTCTGGAAGGGCCCTCCCCGTCATAACTCGGGAATATACCCCAGGTTCCAGCCGCAACTCGAGAAAAACCATGAGACTTCCCCCTCGCCGCGAGATGAGGCCCGATTCCCCTGCACTGCGTGCAGAGCAATTCCGTGTTCCACATCAAACGGGAAAGGAGCCTTGATTTCCTTGATGGCACTCCAGAGAAAACCCAAGATCACTGTCTCAAGTCTAGAGGGATCCTGAGGTCACTGGAGCAACACGAAAGGGCTCCGTGGACCCCAAATCAACTCGAGATGAGAGCTTAGTCCCCGGCTTCGACTCGAGAGGAATACCAACTTTCCACAAGCACCTCAAGAGGAGGCTTCTCTCAGCTACAGGTATGTGAGAGGGACCCTGAGTTTGTGGCCTCAAGTGCAATGGACACCGAGATGCTCTGACTCGAAGTAAGGCCGGATATCCCTGCAGTGAATTGAATGCAGGCTCGTCTTGCATCTCCCAAGACGAAGGGATGTCTGAATCCCCTGTGGAGACCACAGAGAAAGACCAAGTCATCTGCCTCATCGTGACCGGAGACCTCACATCATTTGAAAACTCGAGAGGTCTGCAGAGATCAATGCTTCCAAAGGAGACTATGTCTGACTCCTCTTGAAAATGGATAGGAGTCCCAGGATCACTGTGGCACGTAGAAAGGGACCCTGGGTCTCCCGCCTCACGTGGAGACGCGTCCCAATTGCCATGCCAAGACTCGAGGAGAATCCCGAAGTGTCCCTCGCACCTAGGAAGGAGTCCTGACGTCGCTGAACAAACACATGTCTGGAAGGGCCCTCCCCGTCGTAACTCGAGAATATACCCCAGGTTCCGGCCGCAACTCGAGAAAAACCATGAGACTTCCCCCTCGCCGCGAGATGAGGCCCGATTCCCCTGCACTGCGTGCAGAGCAATTCCATGTTCCACATCAAACGTGAAAGGAGCCTTGATTTCCTTGATGGCACTCCAGAGAAAACCCAAGATCACTGTCTCAAGTCTAGAGGGATCCTGAGGTCACTGGAGCAATACGAAAGGGCTCCGTGGACCCCAAATCAACTTGTGATGAGAGCTTAGTCCCTGGCTTCGACTCAAGAGGAATACCAACTTTCCACAAGCACCTCAAGAGGAGGCTTCTCTCAGCTACAGTTATGTGAGAGGGACCCTGAGTTTGTGGCCTCAAGTGCAATGGACACCGAGATGCTCTGACTCGAAGTAAGGCCGGATATCCCTGCAGTGAATTGAATGCAGGCTCGTCTTGCATCTCCCAAGACGAAGGGATGTCTGAATCCCCTGTGGAGACCACAGAGAAAGACCTAGTCCTCCGCCTCATCGTGACCGGAGGCCTCATATCCTTTGAAAACTCGAGAGGTCTGCAGAGATCAATGCTTCCAAAGGAGACGATGCCTGACTCCTCTTGAAAATGCATAGGAGTCCCAGGATCACTGTGGCACGTGGAAAGGGACCCTGGGTCTCCCGCCTCACGTGGAGACGCGTCCCAATTGCCATGCCAAGACTCGAAGAGAATCCCGAGATGTCCCTCGCACCTAGGCAGGAGTCCTGACATCGCTGAACAAACACGTGTTGGAAGGGCCCTCCCCGTCGTAACTCGAGAATATACCCCAGGTTCCGGCGGCAACTCGAGATAAACCATGAGATTTCCCCTTCACTGCGAGATGAGGCCCGATTCCCCTGCACTGCGTGCAGAGCAATTCCGTGTTCCACATCAAACGTGAAAGGAGCCTTGATTTCCTTGATGGCACTCCAGAGAAAACCCAAGATCACTGTCTCAAGTCTAGAGGGATCCTGAGGTCACTGGAGCAACACTAAAAGGCTCCGTGGACTCCAAATCAACTCGAGATGATAGCTTAGTCCCTGGCTTCGACTCAAGAGGAATACCAACTTTCCACAAGCACCTCAAGAGGAGGCTTCTCTCAGCCACAGTTATGTGAGAGCGACCCTGAGTTTGTGTCCTCAAGTGGAATGGACACCGAGATGCTCTGACTCGAAGTATGGCTGGATATCCCTGCAGTGAATTGAATGCAGGCTCGTCTTGCATCTCCCAAGAAGAAGGGATGTCTGAATCTCCTGTGGAGACCACAGAGAAAGTCCTAGTCCTCCGCCTCATCGCGACCGGAGGCCTCACATCCTTTGAAAACTCCAGAGGTCTGCGAAGATCAATGCTTCCAAAGGAGACGATGCCTGACTCCTCTTGAAAATGGATAGGAGTCCCAGGATCCCTGTAGCACGTGGAAAGGGACCCTGGGTCTACCGCCTCACGTGGAGACGCGTCCCAATTGCCATGCCAAGACTCGAGGAGAATCCCGAGGTGTCCCTCGCACCTAGGCAGGAGTCCTGACGTCGCTGAACGAACATGTGTCTGGAAGGGCCCTCCCCGTCGTAACTCGAGAATATACCCCAGGTTCCGGCCGCAACTCGAGAAAAACCAAGAGACTTCCCCCTCGCCGAGAGATGAGGCCCGATTCCCCTACCCTGCGTGCAGAGCAATTCCGTGTTCGACATCAAAATTGAAAGGAGCCTTGATTTCCTTGATGGCACTCCAGAGAAAACCCAAGATCACTGTCTCAAGTCTAGAGGGATCCTGAGGTCACTGTAGCAACAAGAAAGGGCTCCGTGGACCCCAAATCAACTCGAGATGAGAGCTTAGTCCCTGGCCTCGACTCAAGAGGAATACCAACTTTCCACAAGCACCTCAAGAGCAGGCTTCTCTCAGCTACAGGTATGCGAGAGGGACCCTGAGTTTGTGTCCTCAAATGGAATGGACACCGAGATGCTCTGACTCGAAGTAAGGCCGGATATCCCTGCAGTGAATTGAATGCAGGCTCGTCTTGCATCTCCCAAGACGAAGGGATGTATGAATCCCCTGTGGAGACCACAGAGAAAGTCCTAGTCCTCCCCCTCATCGCGACCGGAGGCCTCACAGCCTTTGAAAACTCGAGAGGTCCGCGGAGATCAATGCTTCCAAAGGAGACGATGCCTGACTCCTCTTGAAAATGGATAGGAGTCCCAGGATCCCTGTGGCACGTGGAAAGGGACCCTGGGTCTCCCGCCTCACATGGAGACGCGTCCCAATTGCCATGCCAAGACTCGAGGAGAATCCCGAGGTGTCCCTGGCACCTAGGCAGGAGTCCTGACGTCGCTGAACAAACACGTGTCTGGAAGGGCCTTCCCCGTCGTAACTCGAGAATATACCCCAGGTTCGGGCCGCAACTCAAGAAAAACCTTGAGATTTCCCGTTCGCCGCGAGTTGAGGCCCGATTCCCCTGCACTGCATGCAGAGCAATTCCGTGTTCCACATCAAACGTGAAAGGAGCCTTGATTTCCTTGATGGCACTCCAGAGAAAACCCAAGATAACTGTCTCAAGTCTAGAGGTATCCTGAGGTCACTGGACCAACAGGAAAGGGCTTCGTGGACCCCAAATCAACTCGAGATGAGAGCTTAGTCCCTGGCTTAGACTCAAGAGGAATACCAACTTTCCACAAGCACCTCAAGAGGAAGCTTCTCTCAACTACAGGTATGTGAGAGGGACCCTGAGTTTGTGGCCTCAAGTGGAATGGACACCGAGATGCTCTGACTCGAAGTAAGGCCGTATATCCCTGCAGTGAATTGAATGCAGGCTCGTCTTGCATCTCCCAAGAAGAAGGGATGTCTGAATCCCCTGTGGAGACCACAGAGAAAGACCGAGTTCTCCGCCTCATCGCGACCAGAAGCCTCAAATCCTTTGAAAACTCGAGAGGTCCGAGGAGATCAATGCTTCCAAAGGAGACGATGCCTGACTCCTCTTGAAAATGGATAGGAGTCCCAGGATCCCTGTGGCACGTGGAAAGGGACCCTGGGTCTCCCGCCTCATGTAGAAAAGCGTCCCAATTGGCATGCCAAGACTCGAGAAGAATCCCGACTTCTCCCTCGCACCTAGGCAGGGGTCCTGACGTCGCTGAACAAACACGTGTCTGGAAGGGCCCTCCCCGTCGTAACTCGAGAATATACCCCAGGTTCCGGCCGCAACTCGAGAAAAACCATGAGACTTCCCCTTCGCCGCGAGATGAGGCCCGATTCCCCTGGAATGCGTGCAGAGCAATTCCGTGTTCCACATCCAACCTGAAAGGAGCCTTGATTTCCTTGATGGCACTCCAGAGAAAACCCAGGATCACTGTCTCAAGTCTAGAGGGATCCTGAGGTCACTGGAACAACACGAAAGGGCTCCGTGGACCCCCAATCAACTCGAGATGAGAGCTTAGTCCATGGCTTCGACTCAACAGGCATACCAACTTTCCACAAGCACCTCAAGAGGAGGCTTCTCTCAGCTACAGGTATGTGAGAAGCACCCTGAGTTTGTGTCCTCAAGTGGAATGGACACCGAGATGCTCTGACTCGAAGTAAGGCCGGATATCCCTGCAGTGAATGGAATGCAGGCTCGTCTCGCATCTCCCAAGACGAAGGGATGTCTGAATCCCCTGTGGAGACCACAGAGAAAGACCTAGTTCTCCGCCTCATCGCGACCGGAGGCCTCACATCCTTTGAAAACTCGAGAGGTCCGCGGAGATCAATGCTTCCAACGGAGACGATGCCTGACTCCTCTTGAAAATGGATAGGAGTCCCAGGATATTTGTGGCACGTGAAAAGGGACACTGGGTCTCCCACCTCACGTGGAGACGCCTCCCAATTGCCATGCCAAGAATCGAGGAGAATCCCGAGGTGTCCCTCGCACCTAGGCAGGAGTCCTGACGTCGCTGAACAAAAATGTGTCTGGAAGGACCCTACCCGTCGTAACTCGAGAATATACCCCAGTTTCTGGCCGCAAGTTGAGAAAAACAATGAGATTTCCCCTCGCCGCGAGATTAGGCCCGATTCCCCAGCACTGCGTGCAGAGCAATTCCGTGTTAAACATCAAACGTGAAAGGAGCCTTGATATCCTTGATGGCACTCCAGAGAAAACCCAAGATCACTGTCTCAAGTCTAGAGGCATTCTGAGGTCACTGTAGCAACACGAAAGGGCTCTGTGGACCCCAAATCAACTCGAGATGAGAGCCTAGTCCCTGGCTTTCACTCAGGAGAAATACCAACTTTCCACAAGCACCTGAAGAGGAGGTTTCTCTCAGCTACAGGTATGAGAGCGGGACCCTGAGTTTGTGGCCTCAAGTGGAATGGACACCGAGATGCTCTGACTCGAAATAAGGCCGGATATCCCTGCAGTGAATTGAATGCAGGCTCGTCTTGCATCTCCCAAGACGAAGGGATATCTGAATCCCCTGTGGAGACAACAGAGAAAGACCTAGTTCTCCGCTTCATCGCGACCGGTGGACTCACATCCTTTGAAAACTCGAGAGGTCCGCGGAGATCAATGTTTCCAAAGGAGACGATGCCTGACTACTCTAGAAAATGGATAGGAGTCCCAGGATCCCTGTGACATGTGGAAAGGAACAGTGGGTCTCCCGCCTCACGTGGAGACGCGTCCCAATTGCCATGCCAAGACTCGAGGAGAAACCCGAGGTGTCCCTCGCACCTAGGCAGGAGTCCTGACGTCACTGAACAAACACGTGTCTGGAAGGGCCCTTTCCGTCGTAACTCGAGAATATACCCCATGTTCCGGCCGCAACTCGAGAAAAACAATGAGACTTCCCCCTCGCCGCGAGATGAGGCCCAAATCCCCTGCACTGCGTGCAGAGCAATTCCGTGTTCCACATCAAACGTGAAAGGAGCCTTGATTTCCTTGATGGCACTCCAGAGGAAACCCAAGATCACTGTCTCAAGTCTAGAGGGATCCTGAGGTCACTGGAGCAACACGAAAGGGCTCCGTGGACCCCAAATCAACTCGAGATGAGAGCTTAGTCCCTGGCTTCGACTCAAGAGTCATACCAACTTTCCACAAGCAACTCAAGAGGAGGTTTCTCTCAGCTACAGGAATGTGAGAGGGACACTGAGTTTGTGGCCTCAAGTGGAATGGACACCGAGATGCTCTGACTCGAAGTAAGGCCGGATATCCCTGCAGTGAATTGAATGCAGGCTCGTCTTACATCTCCCAAGACGAAGGGATGTCTGAATCCCCTGTGGAGACCACAGAGAAAGACCTAGTTCTCCGCCTCATCGCGACCGGAGGCCTCACATTCTTTGAAAACTCGAGAGGTCCCTGGAGATCAATGCTTTCAAAGGAGGCGATGCCTGACTCCTCTTGAAAATGGATAGGAGTCCCAGGATCCCTGTGGCACGTGGAAAGGGAACCTGGGTCTCCCGCCACACGTGGAGACGCGTCCAAATTGCCATGCCAAGACTCGGGGAGAATCCCGAGTTGTCCATCGAACCAAGGCAGGAGTTCTGACGTCGTTAAACAAACACGTTTCTGGAAGGGCCACCCACGTCGTAACTCGAGAATATACCCCACATTCCGGCCACAAGTGGAGTAAAACCATGAGACTTCCGCCTTGCCGCGAGATGAGGCCCGATTCCCCTGCACTGCGGGCAGAGCAATTCTGTGTTCCACATCAAACGTGAAAGGAGCCTTGATTCCCTTGATGGCCCTCCAGAGAAAACCCAAGATCACTGTCTCAAGCCTAGAGGGATCCTGAGGTCACTGTAGCAACATGAAAGGGCTCCGAGGACCCGAAATCAACTCGAGATGAGAGCTTAGTCCCTGGCTTCGACACAAGAGCAATACCAACTTTCCACAAGCACCTCAAGAGGAGGATTCTCTCAGCTGCAGGTATGTGAGAGGGACCCTGAGTTTGTGGCCTCAAGTGCAATGGACACCGAGATGCTCTGACTCGCAGTTAGGCCGGATATCCCTGCAGTGAATTGAATGCAGGCTCGTCTTGCAGCTCCCAAGACAAAGGGATGTCTGAATCCCCTGTGGAGACCACAGATAAAGACCTAGTCCTCCGCCTCAACGCGACCGGAGGCCTCACATCCTTTGAAAACTCGAGAGGTCCCTGGAGATCAATGCTTCCAAAGGAGACGATGCCTGACTCCTCTTGAAAATGGATAGGAGTCCCAGGATCCCTGTGGCACGTGGAAAGGGACCCTGGGTCTCCCGCCTCACGTGGAGACGCGTCCCAATTGCCATGCCAAGACTCGAGGAGAATCCCGAGGTGTCCTTCGCACCTAGGTAGGAGTCCTGACGTCGCTGAACAAACACGTGTCTGGAAGGGTCCTCCCAATCGTAACTCGAGTATATACCCCAGGTTCCGGCCGCAAATCGAGAAAAACCATGAGATTTCCACCTAGCCGCGAGTTGAGGCCCGATTCCCCTGCACTGCATGCAGAGCAATTCCGTGTTCCACATCAAACGTGAAAGGAGCCTTGATTTCCTTGATGGCATTAAAGAGAAAAACCCAAGATCACTGTCTCAACTCTAGAGGGATCCTGAGGTCACTGTAGCAACACGAAAGGGCTCCGTGGACCCCAAATCAACTCGAGATGAGAGCTTAGTCCCTGGCTTCGACAAAAGAGAAATGCCAACTTTCTACAGGCACCTCAAGAGGAGGCTTCTCTCAGCTACAGGTATGTGAGATGGACCCTGAGTTTGTGGCCTCAAGTGGAATGGACACCGAGATGCTCTGACTTGAAGTAAGGCCGGATATCCCTGCAGGGAATTGAATGCAGGCTCGTCTTGCATCTCCCAAGACGAAGGGATGTCTGAATCCCCTGTGGAGACCACAGAGAAAGACCTAGTTCTCCGCCACATCTCGACCGGAGGCCTCACATCCTTTGAAAACTCGAGAGGTCCGCGGAGATCAATGCTTCCAAAGGAGACGATGCCTGACTCCTCTTGAAAATGGATATGAGTCCCAGGATCCCTGTGGCATGTGGAAAGGGACCCTGGGTCTCCCGCCTGACGTGGAGACGCGACCCAATTGCCATGCCAAAACTCGAGGAGAATCCCGAGGTGTCCCTCGCACCTAGGCAGGAGTCATGACGTCGCTGAACATACACGTCTCTCGAAGAGCCCTCCCCGTCGTAACTCGAGAATATACCCCATGTTCCGGCCGTAACTCGAGAAAAACAATGAGACTTCCCCCTCGCCGCGAGATGAGGCCCGATTCCCCTGCCCTGCGTGCAGAGCAATTCCGTGTTCCACATCAAACGTGAAAGGAGCCTTGATTTCCTTGATGGCACTCTAGAGAAAACCCAAGATCACTGTCTCAAGTCTAGAGGGATCCTGAGGTCACTTTAGCAACACGAAAGGGCTCCGTGGACCCCAAATCAACTCGAGATGAGAGCTTAGTCCCTGGCTTCGACTCAAGAGGAATACCAACTTTCCACAAGCACCTCAAGAGGAGGCTTCTCTCAGCTACAGGTATGTGAGAGGGACCCTGAGTTTGTGGCCTCAAGTGGAATGGACACCGAGATGCTTTGACTCGAAGTAAGGCCGGATATCCGTGCAGTGAATTGAATGCAGGCTCGTCTTGCATCTCCCAAGACGAAGGGATGTCTGAATCCCCTGTGGAGACCACAGAGAAAGAACTAGTCCTTTGCCTCATCGCGTCCGGAGGACTCACATCCTTTGAAAACTCGAGAAGTCTTCAGAGATGAATGCTTCCAAAGGAGACGATGCCTGACTCTTCTTGAAAATGGATAGGAGTCCCAGGATGCCTGTGGCACGTGCAAAGGGACCCTGGGTCTCCCGCCACACGTGGAGACGCGTCCCAATTGCCATGGCAAGACTCGAGGAGAATCCCGATGTGTCCCTCGCACCTAGGCAGGAGTTCTGACGTCGCTGAACAAACACATGTCTGGGAAGACCCTCCCCGTCGACTCGAGAATATACTCCAGGTTCCGGCTGCAACTAGAGAAAAACCATGAGACTTCACCCTCGCCGTGAGATGAGGCCCGATTCCCCTGCACTGCGTGCAGAGCAATTCCGTGTTCCACATCAAACGTGAAAGGAGCCTTGATTTCCTTGATGGCACTCCAGAGAAAACCCAAGATCACTGGCTCAAGTCTAGAGGGATCCTGAGGTCACTGGAGCAACACGAAAGGGCTCCGTGGATCCAAAATCAACTCGAGATGAGAGCTTAGTCCCTGGCTTCGACTCAAGAGGAATACCACGTTTCCACAAGCACCTCAAGAGGAGGCTTCTCTCAGCTACAGGTATGTGAGACGGACCCGCAGTTTGTGGCCTCAAGTGGAATGGACACCGAGATGCTCTGACCCGAAGTAAGGCCGGTTATCCCTGCAGTGAATTGAATGCAGGCTCGTCTTGCATCTCCCAAGATGAAGGGATTTCTGAATCCCCTGTGGAGACCACAGAGAAAGACCTAGTTCTCCCTCTCATTGCGACCGGAGGCCTCACATCCTTTGAAAATTCAAGAGGTCCACAGAGATCAATGCTTTCAAAGGAGACGATTCCTGACTCCTCTTGAAAATGGATAGGAGTCCCAGGATCCCTGTGGCACGTTGAAAGGGACACTGGGTCTCCCGCCACACGTGGAGACGCGTCCATATTGCCATGCCAAGACTCGAGGAGAATCTCGAGTTGTCCCTCGCACCTAGGCAGGAGTCCTGACGTCGCTGAACAAACACGTGTCTGGAAGGGTCCTCCCAATCGTAACTCGAGAATATACCCCAGATTCCGTTCGCAACTCGAGAAAAACCCTGAGACTTCCCGCTCGCCGCGAGATGAGGCCCGATTCCCCTGCACTGCGTGCAGAGAAATTCCGTGTTTCACATCAAACGTGAAAGGAGCCTTGATTTCCTTGATGGCACTCCAGAGAAAACCCAAGATCACTGTCTCAAGACTAGAGGGATGCTGACGTCACTGGAGCAACACGAAAGGGCTCCGAGGACCCCAAATCAACTCGAGATGAGAGCTTAGTCCCTGGATTCGACTCAAGAGGAATACCAACTTTCCACAAGCACCTCAAGAGGAGGTTTCTCTCAGCGACACGTATGTGAGAGGGACCCTGAGTTTGTGTCCTCAAGTGGAATGGACACCGACACGCTGTGACTCGAAGTAAGGCCGGATATCCCTGCAGTGAATTGAATGCAGGCTCGTCTTGCATCTCCCAAGACGAAGGGATGTCTGAATCCCCTGTGGAGAACACAGAGAAAGACCTAATTCTCCGCCTCATCGCGACCGGAGGCCTCACATCCTTTGAAAACTCGAGAGGTCCGCGGACATCAATGCTTCCAAAGGAGACGATGCCTGACTCCTCTTGAAAATTGATAGGAGACCCAGGATCCCTGTGGCACGTGGAAAGGGGCCCTGGGTCTCCCGCCTCACGTGTAGACGCCTCCCAATTGCCATGGCAAGACTCGAGGAGAATCCCGAGGTGTCCCTCGCACCTAGGCAGGAGTCCTGATTTCGCTGAACAAACAAGTGTCTGGAAGGGCCCTCCCCGTCGTAACTCAAGAATATACCCCAGGTTCTGGCCAAAACTCTAGAAAAATTATGAGACTTCCCCCTCGCCGCGAGATGAGGCCAGATTTCACTGCAGTGCGTGCAGAGCAATTCCGTGTTCCACATCAAATGAGAAAGGACCCTTGATTTCCTTGATTGAACTCCAGAGAAAACCCAAGATCACTGTCTCAAGTCTAGAGGGATCCTGAGGTCACTGGAGCAACACGAAAGGGCTTCGTGGACCCCAAATGAACTCGCGATGCGAGCTTAGTCCCTGGCTTCGACTCAAGAGGAATACCAACTTTCCACAAGCACCTCAAGAGGAGGCTTCTCTCAGCTACAGGTATGTGAGAGGGACCCTGAGTTTGTGGCCTCAAGTGGAATGGACACCGAGATGCTCTGACTCGAAGTAAGGCTGGATATCCCTGAAGTGAATTGAATGCAGGATCGTCTTGCATCTCCCAAGACGAAGGGTTGTCTGAATCCCCTGTGGAGACCACAGAGAAAGACCTCGTTCTCCGCCTCATCGAGACCGAAGGCCTCACATAATTTGAAAACTCGAGAGGTCCGCGGAGATCAATGCTTCCAAAGGAGAAGATGCCTGACTCTTCTTGAATATGGATAGGAGTCCCAGGATCCCTGTGGCACGTGGAAAGTGACCCTGGGTCTCCCGCCTCACGTGGAGACGCGTCCCAATTGCCATGCCAAGACTCGAGGAGATTCCCGAGGTGTCCCTCTCACCTAGGCAGGAGTCCTGACGTCGCTGAAAAACACGTGTCTGGAAGGGCCCTCCCCGTCGTAACTCGAGAATATACTCCAGGTTTCAGCCGCAACTTGAGAAAAACCATGAGACATCCCCCTTGCCGCGAGATGAGGCCCGATTCCCCTGCACTGCGGGCAGAGCAATTCCGTGTTCCACATCAAACTTGAAAGGAGCCTTGATTTCCTTGATGGCACTCCAGAGAAAACCCAAGATAACTGTCTCAAGTCTAGAGGGATCCTGAGGTCACTGGAGCAACACGAAAGGGCTCCATGGACCCCAAATCAACTCGAGATGAGAGCTTAGTCCCTGGCTTCGACTCAAGAGGAATACGAACTTTCCACAAGCCCCTCAAGAGGAGGCTTCTCTCAGCTACAGGTATGTGAGAGGGACCCTGAGTTTGTTGCCTCAAGTGGAATGGACACCGAGATGCTCTGACTCGAAGTAAGGCCGGATATCCCTGCAGTGAATTGAATGCAGGCTCATCTTGCATCTCCCAAGACGAAGGGATGTCTGAATCCCCTGTGGAGACCACAGAGAAAGACCTAGTTCTCCGCCTCATCGCGTCCGGAGGCCTCACATCCTTTGAAAACTCGAGAGGTCCGCGGAGATCAATGCTTCCTAAGGAGCCGATGCCTGACTCCTCTTGAAAATGGATAGGAGTCCCAGGATCCCTGTGGCACGTGGAAAGGGACACTGGGTCTCCCGCCTCACGTGGAGACGCGTCCCAATTGCCATGCCAAGACTCGAGGAGAATCCCGAGGTGTCCCTCGCACCTAGGCAGGAGTCCTGACGTCGCTGAACAAACACGTGTCTGGAAGGGCCCTCCCCATCGTAACTCGAGAATATACCCCAGGTTCCGGCCGCAACTCGAGAAAAACCATGAGATTTCTCCCTCGCCGCGATTTGAGGCCCGAATCCCCTGCCCTGCATGCAGAGCAATTCCGTGTTCCACATCAAACGTGAAAGGAGCCTTGATTTCCTTGATTGCAATCCAGAGAAAACCCAAGATCACTGTCTCAAGTCTAGAGGGATCCTGAGGTCACTGGAGCAACACGAAAGGGCTTCGTGGACCCCAAATGAACTCGCGATGCGAGCTTAGTCCCTGGCTTCGACTCAAGAGGAATACCAACTTTCCACAAGCACCTCAAGAGGAGGCTTCTCTCAGCTACAAGTATGTGAGAGTTACCCTGAGTTTGTGGCCACAAGTGGAATGGACACCGAGAGGCTCTGACTCGAAGTAAGGCCGGATATCCCTGCAGTGAATTGAATGCAGGCTCGTCTTGCATCTCCCAAGACGAAGGGATGTCTGAATCCCCTGTGGAGACCACAGAGAAAGACCTAGTCCTCCACCTCAACGCAACCGGAGGCCTCATATCCTTTGAAAATTCGAGAGGTCCACGGAGATCAATACTTCCGAAGGAGACGATGCGTGACTCCTCTTGAAAATGGATAGGAGTCCCAGGATCCCTGTGGCACGTGGAAAGGGACCCTGGGTCTCCCGCCTCACGTGGAGACGCGTCCCAATTGCCATGCCAAGACTCGAGGAGAATCCCGAGGTTTCTCTCGCAACTAGGCAGGAGTCCTGACCTCGCTGAACAAACACGTGTCTGGAAGGGCCCTCCCCGTCGTAACTCGAGAATATAGCCCAGGTTCCAGCCGCAACTCGAGAAAAACCATGAGACTTCCCCCTCGCCGCGAGATGAGGCCCGATGCCCCTGCACTGCATGCAGAGCAATTCCGTGTTCCACATCAAACGTGAAAGGAGCCTTGATTTCCTTGATGGCACTCCAGAGAAAACCCAAGTTCACTGTCTCAAGTCTAGAGGGATCCTGAGGTCACTGGAACAACACGAAAGGGCTCCGTGGACACCAAATCAACTCGAGATGAGAGTTTAGTCCCTGGCTTCGACTCAAGAGGAATACCAACTTTCCACAAGCACCTCAAGAGGAGGCTTCTCTCAGCTACAGGTATGTGAGAGGGACCCTGAGTTTGTGGCCTCAAGTGGAATGGACACCGAGATGCTCTGACTCGAAGTAAGGCCGGATATCCCTGAAGTGAATTGAATGCAGGATCGTCTTGCATCTCCCAAGACGAAGGGTTGTCTGAATCCCCTGTGGAGACCACAGAGAAAGACCTCGTTCTCCGCCTCATCGAGACCGAAGGCCTCACATAATTTGAAAACTCGAGAGGTCCGCGGAGATCAATGCTTCCAAAGGAGAAGATGCCTGACTCTTCTTGAATATGGATAGGAGTCCCAGGATCCCTGTGGCACGTGGAAAGTGACCCTGGGTCTCCCGCCTCACGTGGAGACGCGTCCCAATTGCCATGCCAAGACTCGAGGAGATTCCCGAGGTGTCCCTCGCACCTAGGCAGGAGTCCTGACGTCGCTGAACAAACACGTGTCTGGAAGGGCCCTCCCCGTCGTAACTAGAGAATATACTCCAGGTTTCAGCCGCAACTTGAGAAAAACCATGAGACATCCCCCTTGCCACGAGATGAGGCCCGATTCCCCTGCACTGCGGGCAGAGCAATTCCGTGTTCCACATCAAACTTGAAAGGAGCCTTGATTTCCTTGATGGCACTCCAGAGAAAACCCAAGATAACTGTCTCAAGTCTAGAGGGATCCTGAGGTCACTGGAGCAACACGAAAGGGCTCCATGGACCCCAAATCAACTCGAGATGAGAGCTTAGTCCCTGGCTTCGACTCAAGAGGAATACGAACTTTCCACAAGCCCCTCAAGAGGAGGCTTCTCTCAGCTACAGGTATGTGAGAGGGACCCTGAGTTTGTGGCATCAAGTGGAATGGACACCTAGATGCTCTGACTCGAAATAAGGCCGGATATCCCGGCAGTGAATTGAATGCAGGCTCGTCTTGCATCTCCCAAGACGAAGGGTTGTCTGAATCCCCTGTGGAGACCACAGAGAAAGACCTACTCCTCCGCCTCATCGCGACCGGAGGCCTCACATCCTTTGAAAACTCGAGAGGTCTGAAGAGATCAATGCTTATAAAGGAGACGATGCCTGACTCTTCTTGAAAATGAATAGGGGTCCCAGGATCACTGTGACACTTGGAAAGGGACCCTGGGTCTCCCGCCTCACGTGGAGACACGTCCCAATTGCCATGCAAGACTCGAGGAGAATCCCGAGGTGTCCCTCGCACCTAGGCAGGAGTCCTGACGTCGCTGAACAAACACGTGTCTTGAAGGGACCTCCCCGTCGTAACTCGAGAATATACCCCAGGTTCCGGCCGCAACTCGAGAAAAACCATGAGACTTCCCCCTCGCCGCGAGATGAGGCCCGATTCCCCTGCCCTGCGTGCAGAGCAATTCCGTATTCCACATCAAAAATGAAAGGAGCCTTGATTTCCTTGATGGCACTCCAGAGAAAACCCAAGATCAGTGTCTCAAGTCTAGAGTGATCCTGAGGTCACTGGAGCAACACGAAAGGGCTCCAAGGACCCCAAATCAACTCGAGATGAGAGCTTAGTCCCTGGCTTAGACTCAAGAGGAATACCAACTTTGCACAAGCACCTCAAGAGGAAGCTTCTCTCAGCTACAGGTATGTGAGAGGAACCCTGAATTTGTGGCCTCAAGTGCAATGGACACCGAGATGCTCTGACTCGAAATAAGGCCGGATATCCCTGCAGTGAATTGAATGCAGGCTCGTCTTGCATATCCCAAGACGAAGGGATGTCTGAATCCCCTGTGGAGATGACAGAGAAAGACCTAGTCCTCCGCCTCATCGTGACCGGAGGCCTCACATCCTTTGAAAATTCGAGAGGTCTGCAGAGATCAATGCTTCCAAAGGAGACGATGCCTGACTCCTCTTGAAAATGGATAGGAGTCCCAGGATTACTGTGGCACGTGGAAAGGGACACTGGGTCTCCCGCCACACGTGGAGACGCGGCCCAATTGCCATGCCAAGTCTCGAGGAGAATCCCGAGGTGTCCCTCGCACCTAGGCAGGAGTCCTGACGTCGCTGAACAAACACATGTCTGGAAGGGCCCTCCCCGTCGTAACTCGAGAATATACCCCAAGTACCGGCCGCAACTCGAGGAAAACCATGAGATTTCCCCCTCGCCGCGAGATGAGGCCCGATTCCCCTGCACTGCGTGCAGAGCAATTCCGTTTTCCACATCAAACGTGAAAGGAGCCTTGATTTCCTTGATGGCACTCCAGAGAAAACCCAAGATCACTGACTCAAGTCTAGAGGGATCCTGAGGTCACTGGAGCAACATGAAATGGCTCCGTGGACCCCAAATCAACTCGAGATGAGAGCTTAGTACCTGGCTTAGACTCAAGAGGAATACCAACTTTCCACAAGCACCTCAAGAGGAGGCTTCTCTCAGCTTCAGGTATATTTCAGGGACCCCGAGTTTGTGGCCTCAAGTGGAAAGGACACCGAGATGCTCTGACTCGAAGTAAGGCCGGATATCCCTGCAGTGAATTGAATGCAGGCTCGTCTTGCATCTCCCAAGACGAAGGGTTGTCTGAATCCCCTGTGGAGACCACAGAGAAAGACCGAGTTCTCCGCCTCATCGCGACCAGAGGCCTCACATCCTTTGAAAACTCGAGAGGTCTGCGGAGATCAATGCTTCCAAAGGAGACGATGCCTGACTCCTCTTGAAAATGGATAGGAGTCCCAGGATTCCTGTGGCACGTGGAAAGGGACACTGGGTCTCCCGCCTCACGTGGAGACGCGTCCCAGTTGCCATGCCAAGACTCGAGGAGAATCCCGAAGTGTCCCTCGCACTTAGGCCGGAGTCCTGACGTCGCTGAACAAACACGTGTCTGGAAGGGCCCTCCCCGTCGTAACTCGAGAATATACCCCAGGTTCCGGCCGCAACTCGAGAAAAACCATGAGATTTCCCCCTCGCCGCGAGTTGAGGCCCGATTCCCCTGCACTGCATGCAGAGCAATTCCGTTTTCCACATCAAACGTGAAAGTAGCCTTGATTTCCTTGATGGCACTCCAGAGAAAACGCAAGATCACTGTCTCAAGTCTAGAGGGATCCTGAGGTCACTGGAGCAACATGAAAGGGCTCCATGGACCCCAAATCAACTCGAGATGAGAGCTTAGTCCCTGGCTTCGACACAAGTGGAATACCAACTTTCCACAAGCAACTCAAGAGGAGGCTTCTCTCAGCTACAGGTATGTGAGAGGGACCCTGAGTTTGTGGCCTCAAGTGGAATGGACACCGAGATGCTCTGACTCGAAGTAAGGCCGGATATCCCTGCAGTGAATTGAATGCAGGCTCGTCTTGCATCTCCCAAGACGAAGGGATGTCTGAATCCCCTGTGGAGACCACAGAGAAAGACCTACTCCTCCGCCTCATCGCGACCGGAGATCTCACATCCTTTGAAAACTCGAGAGGTCTGAAGAGATCAATGCTTCTAAAGGAGACGATGCCTGACTCTTCTTGAAAATGGAAAGGAGTCCCAGGATCACTGTGGCACTTGGAAAGGGACCCTGGGTCTCCCGCCTCACGTGGAGACACGTCCCAATTGCCATGCCAGACTCGAGGAGAATCCCGAGGTGTCCCTCGCACCTAGGCAGGAGTCCTGACGTCGCTGAACAAACACGTGTCTGGAAGGGACCTCCCCGTCGTAACTCGAGAATATACCCCAGGTTCCGGCCGCAACTCGAGAAAAACCATGAGACTTCCCCCTCGCCGCGAGATGAGGCCCAATTCCCCTGCCCTGCGTGCACAGAAATTCCGTATTCCACATCAAAAATGAAAGGAGCCTTGATTTCCTTGATGGAACTCCAGAGAAAACCCAAGATCAGTGTCTCAAGTCTAGAGGGATCCTGAGGTCACTGTAGCAACACGAAATGGCTCCGTGGACCCCAAATCAACTCGAGATGAGAGCTTAGTCCCTGGCTTTGACTCAAGAGGAATACCAATTTTCCACAAGCACCTCAAGAGGAGGCTTCTCTCAGCTACAGGTATGTGAGAGGGACCCTGAGTTTGTGACCTCAAGTGGAATGGAAACCGAGAAGCTCTGACTCGAAGTTAGGCCGGATATCCCTGCAGTGAATTGAATGCAGGCTCGTCTTGCATCTCCCAAGACGAAGGGATGTCTGAATCCCCTGTGGAGACCACAGAGAAAGACCCAGTTCTCCGCCTCATCGCGACGGGAAGCCTCACATGCTTTGAAAACTCGAGAGGACCGCGGAGATCAATGCTTCCAAAGGAGACGATGCCTGACTCCTCTTGAAAATGGATAGGAGTCCCAGGATCCGTGTGGCACGTGGAAAGGGACCCTGGGTCTCCCGCCTCACGTGGAGACGCGTCCCAATTGCCAAGTCAAGACTCGAGGAAAATCCAGAGGTGTCCCTGGCACCTAGGCAGGAGTCCTGACGTCGCTGAACAAACACGTGTCTGGAAGGGCCCTCCCCGTCGTAACTCGAGAATATACCCCAGGTTCCGGCCGCAACTCGAGAAAAACCATGAGATTTCCCCCTCGCCGCGAGTTGAGGCCCGATTCCCCTGCACTGCATGCAGAGCAATTCCGTGTTCCTCATCAAACGTGAAAGGAGCCTTGATTTCCTTGATGGCACTCCAGAGAAAACCCAAGATCACTGTCTCAAGTCTAGAGGGATCCTGAGGTCACTGGAGCAACATGAAATGGCTTCGTGGACCCCAAATCAACTCGAGATGAGAGCTTAGTCCCTGGCTTAGACTCAAGAGGAATACCAACTTTCCACAAGCACCAGAGAGGAGGCTTCTCTCAGCTACAGGTATATTGAGGGACCCCGAGTTTGTGGCCTCAAGTGGAAAGGACACCGAGATGCTCTGACTCGAAGTAAGGCCGGATATCCCTGCAGTGAATTGAATGCAGGCTCGTCTTCCATCTCCCAAGAAGAAGGGATGTCTGAATCCCCTGTGGAGACCACAGAGAAAGACCGAGTTCTCCGCCTCATCGCGACCAGAGGCCTCACATCCTTTGAAAACTCGAGAGGTCTGCGGAGATCAATGCTTCCAAAGGAGACGATGCCTGACTCCTCTTGAAAATGGATAGGAGTCCCAGGATCCCTGTGGCACGTGGAAAGGGACACTGGATCTCCCGCCTCACGTGGAGACGCGTCCCAATTGCCATGCCAAGACTCGAGGAGAATCCCGAGGTGTCCCTCACACCTAGGCAGGAGTCCTGACGTCGCTGAACAAACACGTGTCTGGAAGGGCCCTCCCCGTTGTAACTCGAGAATATACCCCAGGTTCCGGCCGCAACTCGAGAAAAACCATGAGATTTCCCCCTCGCCGCGAGTTGAAGCCCGATTTCCCTGCACTGCATGCAGAGCAATTCCGTTTTCCACATCAAACGTGAGAGTAGCCTTGATTTCCTTGATGGCACTCCAGAGAAAACCCAAGATCACTGTCTCAAGTCTAGAAAGATCCTGAGGTCACTGGAGCAACATGAAAGGGCTCCATGGACCCCAAATCAACTCGAGATGAGAGCTTAGTCCCTGGCTTCGACACAAGAGGAATACCAACTTTCCACAAGCAACTCAAGAGGAGGCTTCTCTCAGCTACAGGTATGTGAGAGGGACCCTGAGTTTGTGGCCTCAAGTGGAATGGACACCGAGATGCTCTGACTCGAAGTAAGGCCGGATATCCCTGCAGTAAATTGAATGCAGGCTCGTCTTGCATCTCCCAAGACGAAGGGTTGTCTGAATCCCCTGTGGAGACCACAGAGAAAGACCTACTCCTCTACCTCATCGCGACCGGAGGCCTCACATCCTTTGAAAACTCGAGAGGTCTGAAGAGATCAATGCTTCTAAAGGAGACGATGCCTGACTTTTCTTAAAAATGGATAGGAGTCCCAGGATCACTGTGGCACTTGGAAAGGGAACCTGGGTCTCCCGCCTCACGTGGAGACACGTCCCAATTGCGATGCCAGACTCGAGGAGAATCCCGAGGTGTCCCTCGCACCTAGGCAGGAGTCCTGACGTCGCTGAACAAACACGTGTCTGGAAGTCACCTCCACGTCGTAACTCTGGAATATACCCCAGGTTCCGGCCGTAACTCGAGAAAAACCACGAGACTTCCCCCTCGCCGCGAGTTGAGGCCCGATTCCCCTGCCCTGCGTGCAGAGCAATTCCGTATTTCATATCAAAAATGAAAGGAGCCTTGATTTCCTTGATGGCACTCCAGAGAAAACCCAAGATCAGTGTCTCAAGTCTAGAGTGATCCTGAGGTCACTGGAGCAACACGAAAGGGCTCCAAGGACCCCAAATCAACTCGAGATGAGAGCTTAGTCCCTGGCTTAGACTCAAGAGGAATACCAACTTTCCACAAGCACCTCAAGAGGAAGTTTCTCTCAGCTACAGGTATGTGAGAGGAACCCTGAATGTGTGGCCTCAAGTGCAATGGACACCGAGATGCTCTGACTCGAAATAAGGCCGGATATCCCTGCAGCGAATTGAATGCAGGCTCGTCTTGCATCTCCCAAGAAGGAGGGATGTCTGAATCCCCTGTGGAGACCACAGAGAAAGACCTAGTCCTCCGCCTCATCGTGACCGGAGGCCTCACATCCTTTGAAAACTCGAGAGGTCTGCAGAGATCAATGCTTCCAAAGGAGACGATGCCTGACTCCTCTTGAAAATGGATAGGAGTCCCAGGATTACTGTAGCACGTGGAAAGGGACACTGGGTCTCCCGCAACACGTGGAGACGCGGCGCAATTGCCATGCCAAGACTAGAGGAGAATCCCGAGGTGTCCCTCGCACCTAGGCAGGAGTCCTGACGTCGCTGAACAAACACGTGTCTGGAAGGGCCCTCCCCGTTCTAACTCGAGAATATACCCCAAGTTCCGGCCGCAACTCGAGAAAAACCATGAGACTTCCCCCTCGCCGCGAGATGAGGCCCGATTCGCCTGCACTGCGTGCAGAGCAATTCCGTGTTCCACATCAAACGTGAAAGGAGCCTTGATTTCCTTGATGGCACTCCAGAGAATACCCAAAATCACTGTCTCAAGTCTAGAGGGATCCTGAGGTCACTGGAGCAACACGAAAGGGCTCCGTGGACCCCAAATCAACTCGAGATGAGAGCTTAGTCCCTGGCTTCGACTCAAGAGGAATACCAACTTTCCACAAGCACCTCAAGAGGAGGCTTCTCTCAGCTACAGGTATGTGAGAGGGACCCTGAGTTTGTGGCCTCAAGTGGAATGGACACCGAGACGCTCTGACTCGAAGTAAGGCCGGATATCCCTGCAGTGAATTGAATGCAGGCTCGTCTTGCATCTCCCAAGACGAAGGGTTGTCTGAATCCCCTGTGCAGACCACAGAGAAAGACCTAGTCCTCCGCCTCAACGCAACCGGAGGCCTCATATCCTTTGAAAACTCGAGAAGTCTGCGGAGTTCAATACTTCCGAAGGAGAGGATGCCTGACTCCTCTTGAAAATGGATAGGAGTCCCAGGATCCCTGTGGCACGTGGAAAGGGACCCTGGGTCTCCCGCCGCGCGTGGAGACGCGTCCCAATTGCCATGCCAAGACTAGAGGAGAATCCCGAGGAGTCCCTCGCACCTAGGCAGGAGTCCTGACGTCGCTGAACAAACACGAGTCTGGAAGGGCCCTCCCCGTCGTAACTCGAGAATATACCCCAGGTTCCGGCCGCAACTCGAGAAAAACCATGAGACTACCCCCTCGCCGCGACATGAGGCCCGATTCCCCTGCACTGCGTGCAGAGCAATTCCGTGTTCCACATCAAACAAGAAAGGAGTCTTGATTTCCTTGATGGCACTCCAGAGAAAACCCAAGATCACTGTCTCAAGTCTAGAGGGATCCTGAGGTCACTGTAGCAACAGGAAAGGGCTCCGTGGACCCCAAATCAACTCGAGATGAGAGCTTAGTCCCTGGCTTCGACTCAAGAGGAATACCAACTTTCCACAAGCACCTCAAGAGCAGGCTTCTCTCAGCTACAGGTATGTGAGAGGGACCCTGAGTTTGTGGCCTCAAGTGGAATGGACACCGAGATGCTCTGACTCGAAGTAAGGCCGGATATCCCTGCAGTGAATTGAATGCAGGCTCGTCTTGCATCTCCCAAGACGAATGGTTGTCTGAATCCCCTGTGGAGACCCCAGAGAAAGACCTAGTCCTCCGCCTCAACGCGACCAGAGGCCTCACATCCTTTGAAAACTCGAGAGGTCTGCGGAGATCAATGCTTCCAAAGGAGACGATGCCTGACTCCTCTTGAAAATGGATAGGAGTCCCAGGATCCCTGTGACACGTGGAAAGGGACCCTGCGTCTCCCGCCTCAAGTGGAGACGCGTCCCAAATGCCATGCGAAGACTCGAGGAGAATCCCGAGGTGTCCCTCGCACCTAGGCTGGAGTCCTTACGTCGCTGAACAAACCCGTGTATGGAAGGGACCTCCCCATCGTAACTCGAGAATATACCCCAGGTTCCGGCCTCAACTCGAGAGAAACCATGAGTCTTCCCCCTCGCCGCAAGATGAGGCGCGATTCCTATGCACTGCGTCCAGAGCAATTCCGTGTTCCACATCAAACGTGAAAGGAGCCTTGATTTCCTTGATGACACTCCAGAGAAAACCCAAGATCACTGTCTCAAGTCTAGAGGGATCCTGAGGTCACTGGAGCAACACGAAAGGGCTCCGTGGACCCCAAATCAACTCGAGATGAGAGCTTAGTCCCTGGCTTCGACTCAAGAGGAATACCAACTTTCCAAAAGCACCTCAATAGGAGGCTTCTCTCAGCTACAGGTATGTGAGAGGGACCCTGAGTTTGTGGCCTCAAGTGGAATGGACACCGAGATGCTCTGACTCGAAGTAAGGCCGGATATACCTGCAGTGAATTGAATGCAGGCTCGTCTTGCATCTCCCAAGACGAAGGGTTGTCTGAATCCCCTGTGGAGACCACAGAGAAAGACCTAGTCCTCCGCCTCAACGCGAACGGAGGCCTCACATCCTTTGAAAACTCGAGAAGTCCGCGGAGATCAATGCTTCCAAAGGAGACGATGCCTGACTCCTCTTGAGAATGGATAGGAGCCCCAGGATCCCTGTGGCACGTGGAAAGGGACCCTGGGTCTCACGCCTCACGTGGAGACGCGTCTCATTTGCCATACCAAGACTCGAAGAGAATCCCGAGGTGTCCCTCGCACCTAGGCAGGAGTCCTGACGTCGATGAACAAACACGTGTCAGGAAGGGCCCTCCCCGTCGTAACTCGAGAATATACCCCAGGTTCCGGCCGCAACTCGAGAAAAACCATGAGACTTCCCCCTCGCCGCGACATGAGGCCCGATTCCCCTGCACTGCGTGCAGAGCAATTCCATGTTCCACATCAAACGTGAAAGGAGCCTTGATTTCCTTGATGGCACTCCACAGAAAACCCAAGATCACTGTCTCAAGTCTAGAGGGATCCTGAGGTCACTGTAGCAACAGGAAAGGGCTCCGTGGACCCCAAATCAACTCGAAATGAGAGCTTAGTCCCTGGCTTCGACTCAAGAGGAATACCAACTTTCCACAAGCACCTCAAGAGGAGGCTTCTCTCAGCTACAGGTATGTGAGAGGGACCCTGAGTTTGTGGCCTCAAGTGCAATGGACACCGAGATGCTCTGACTCTACGTAAGGCTGGATATCCCTGCAGTGAATTGAATGCAGGCTCGTCTTCCATCTCCCAAGATGAAGGGATGTCTGAATCCCCTGTGGAGACCACAGAGAAGACCTAGTTCTCCACCTCTTCACGACTGGAGGCCTCACATCCTTTGAAAATTCGAGACGTCCACGGAGATCAATGCTTCCAAAGGAGACGATGCCTGATTCCTCTTGAAAATGGATAGGAGTCCCAGGATCCCTGTGGCACGTGGAAAGGGACCCTTGGTCTCCCGCCTCACGTGGAGACGCGTCCCAATTGCCATGCCAAGGCTCGAGGAGAATCCCGAGTTGTCCCTCGCACCTAGGCAGGAGTCCTGACGTCGCTGAACAAACACGTGTCTGGAAGGGCCCTCCCCGTCGTAACTCGAGAATATACCCCAGGTTCCGGCCGCAACTCGAGAAAAACCATGAGACTTCCCCCTCGCCGCGAGATGACCCCCGATTCCCCTGCACTGCGTGCACAGCAATTCCGTGTTCCACATCAAACGTGAAAGGAGCCTTGATTTCCTTGATGGCACTCCACAGAAAACCCAAGATCACTGTCTCAAGTCTAGAGGGATCCTGAGGTCACTGGAGCAACACGAAAGGGCTCCGTGGACCCCAAATCAACTCGAGATGAGAGCTTAGTCCCTGGCTTCGACTCAAGAGGAATACCAACTTTCCACAAGCACCTCAAGAGGAGGCTTCTCTCAGCTACTGGTATGTGAGAGGGACCCTGAGTTTGTGGCGTCAAGTGGAATGGACACCGAGATGCTGTGACTCGAAGTAAGACCAGATATCCCTGGAGTGAATTGAATGCAGGCTCATCTTGTATCTCCCAAGACGAAGGAATGTCTGAATCCCCTGTGGAGTCCACAGAGAAAGACCTAGTCCTCCGCCTCATCGCGACCGGAGGCCTCACATCCTTTGAAAACTCGAGAGGTCCGCGAAGATCAATGCTTCCAAAGGAGACGATGCCTGACTGCTCTTGAAAATGGATAGGAGTCCCAGGATCACTGTGACACGTGGAAAGGGACCCTGGGTCTCCCGCCTCACGTGGAGACAGGTCCCAATTGCCATGCCAAGACTCGAGGAGAATCCCGACATGTCCCTCGCACCTATGCAGGAGTCCTGACGTCGCTGAACAAACACGTGTAAGGAAGGGCCCTCCCCGTCGTAACTCGAGAATATACCCCAGGTTCCGGCCGCAACTCGAGAAAAACCATGAGACTTCCCCCTCGCCGCGAGATGAGGTCCGATTCCCCTGCACTGCGTGCAGAGCAATTCCGTGTTCCACATCAAACGTGAAAGGAGCCTTGATTTCCTTGATGGCACTCCAGAGAAAACCCAAGGTCACTGTCTCAAGTCTAGAGGGATCCTGAGGTCACTGGAGCAACACGAAAGGGCTCCGTGGACCCCAAATCAACTCGAGATGAGAGCTTAGTCCCTGGCTTCGACTCAAGAGGAATACCAACTTTCCACAAGCACCTCAAGAGGAGGCTTCTCTCAACTACATGTATGTGAGAGGGACCCTGAGTTTGTGGCCTCAAGTGGAATGGACACCGAGATGCTCTGACTCGAAGTAAGGCCGGATATCTCTCCAGTGAATTGAATGCAGGCTCCTCTTGCATCTCCCAAGACGAAGGGTTGTCTGAATCCCCTGTGGAGACCACAGAGAAAGACCTAGTCCTCCGCCTCAACGCGAACGGAGGCCTCACATACTTTGAAAACTCGAGAAGTCCGCAGAGATCAATGCTTCCAAAGGAGACGATGCCTGAGTCCTCTTGAAAATGGATAGGAGTCCCAGGATCCCTGTGGCACGTGGAAAGGGACCCTGGGTCTCCCGCCTCACGTGGAGACGCGTCCCAATTGCCATGCCAAGACTCGAGGAGAATCCCGAGGTGTCCCTCGCACCTAGGCAGGAGTCCTGACGTCGATGAACAGGCACTTGTCTGGAAGGGACCTCCCCGTCGTAAGTCGAGAATATACCCCAGGTTCCGGCCGCAACTCGAGAAAAACCATCAGACTTACCCCTCGCCGCGAGATGAGATCCGATTCCCCTGCACTGCGTGCAGAGCAATTCCGTGTTCCACATCAAAATTGAAAGGAGCCTTGATATCCTTGATGGCACTCCAGAGAAAACCCAAGATCACTGTCTCAAGTCTAGAGGGATTCTGAGGTCACTGTAGCAACACGAAAGGGCTCCGTGGACCCCAAATCAACTCGAGCTGAGAGCTTAGTCCCTGGCTTCGACTTAAGAGCAATACCAACTTTCCACAAGCACCTCAAGAGGAGGCTTCTCTCAGCTACAGTTATGTGAGAGGGACCCTGAGTTTGTGGCCTCAAGTGGAATGGACACCAAGATGCTATGACTCAAAATAAGGCCGAATATCCCTGCAGTGAATTGAATGCAGGCTCTTCACGCATCTCCCCAGACGAAGGGATGTCTGAATCCCCTGTGGAGACCACAGAAAAAGACCTAGTTCTAGACCTCATCGCGACCGGAGGCCTCACATCCTTTGAAAACCCGAGAGGTCCGCGGAGATCAATGCTTCCAAAGGAGAAGATGCCTGACTCATCTTGAAAATGGATAGGAGTCTCAGGATCCCTGAGGCACGTGGAATGGGACACTGGGTCTCCCGCCTCACGTGGAGACGCGTCCCAATTGCCATGCCAAGACTCGAGGAGAATCCCGAGGTGTCCCTCGCACCTAGGCAGGAGTCCTGATGTCGCTGAACAAACACGTGTCTGGAAGGGACCTCCCCGTCGTAACTCGAGAATATACCCCAGGTTCCGGCCGCAACTCGAGAAAGACCATGAGACATCCCCCTCACCGCGAGATGAGGCCCGATTCCCCTGCACTGCGTGCAGAGCTATTCCGTGTTCCACATCAAACGTGAAAGGAGCCTTGATTTCCTTGATGGAACTCCAGAGAAAACCCCAGATCATTGTCTCAAGTCTAGAGGGATCCTGAGGTCACTGGAGCAACACGAAAGGGCTCCGTGGACCCCAAATCAACTCGAGATGAGAGCTTAGTCCCTGGCTTCGACTCAAGAGGAATACCAACTTTCCACAAGCACCTCAAGAGAAGGCTTCTCTCAGCTACAGGTATGTGAGAGGGACCCTGAGTTTGTGGCCTCAACGGGAATGAACACCGAGATGCTCTGACTCGAAGTAAGGCCGGATATCCTTGCAGTGAATTGAATGCAGGCTCGTCTTGCATCTCCCAAGACGAAGGGATGTATGAATCCCCTGTGGAGACCACAGAGAAAGTCCGAGTCCTCCGCCTCATCGCGACCGGAGGCCTCACATCCTTTGAAAACTTGAGAGGTCCGCGGAGATCAATGCTTCCAAAGGAGACGATGCCTGACTCCTCTTGAAAATGGATAGGAGTCCCAGGATCCCTGTGGCATTTGGAAAGGGATGCTGGGTCTCCCGCCTCACGTGGAGACGCCACCCAATTGCCATGCCAAGACTCGAGGAGAATCCGAGGTGTCCCTCGCACCTAGGCAGGAGTCCTGATGTCGCTGAACAAACACGTGTCTGGAAGAGCCCTCCTCGTCGTAACTCGAGAATATAACCCAGGTTCCAGCCGCAACTCAAGAAAAACCATGAGATTTCCCCAGCGCCGCGAGTTGAGGCCCGATTCCCCTGCACTGCATGCAGAGAAATTCCGTGTTCCACATCAAACGTGAAAGGAGCCTTGATTTCCTTGATGGCCCTCCAGAGAAAACTCAAGTTCACTGTCTCAAGTCTAGAGGTATCCTGAGGTCACGGGAGCAACATGAAAGGGCTCCGTGGACCCCAAATCAACTCGAGATGAGAGCTTAGTCCCTGGCTTCGACTCAAGAGGAATACCAACTTTCCACAAGCACCTCAAGAGGGGGCTCTCTCAGCTACAAGTATGTGAGAGGGACCCTGAGTTTGTGGCCTCAAGTGGAATGGACACCGAGATGCTCTGACTCGAAGTAAGGCCGGATATCCCTGCAGTGAATTGAATGCAGGCTCGTCTTGCATCTCCCAAGACGAAGGGTTGTCTGAATCCCCTGTGGAGACCACAGAGAAAGACCTCGTTCTCCGCCTCATCGAGACCGGAGGCCTCACATCCTTTGAAAACTCGAGAGGTCCGCGGAGATCAATGCTTCCAAAGGAGAAGATGCCTGACTCTTCTTGAAAATGGATAGGAGTCCCAGGATCCCTGTGGCACGTGGAAAGGAACCCTGGGTCTCCCGCCTCACGTGGAGACGCGTCCCAATTGCCATGCCAAGACTCGAGGAGAATCCCGAGGTGTCCCACGCACCTAGGCAGGAGTCCTGACGTCGCTGAACAAAAACGTGTCTGGAAGGGCCCTCCCCGTCGTAACTTGAGAACATAACCCAGGTTTCGGCCGCAACTTGAGAAAAACCATGAGACATCCCCCTTGACGCGAGATAAGGCCCGTTTCCCCTGCACTGCGTGCAGAGCAATTCCGTGTTCCACATCAAACGTGAAAGGAGACTTGATTTCCTTGATGGCACTCCAGAGAAAACCCAAGATCACTGTCTCAAGTCTAGAGGGATCCTGAGGTCACTGGAGTAACACGAAATGGCTCCGAGGACCCCAAATCAACTCGAGATGAAAGCTTAGTCCCTGGCTTCAACTCAAGAGGAATACCAACTTTCCACAAGCACCGCAAGAGGAGGCTTCTCTCAGCTACCGTTATGTGAGAGGGACCCTAAGATTGTGGCCTCAAGTGGAATGGACACCGAGGTGCTCTGACTGGAAATAAGGCCCGATATCAATGCAGTGAATTGAATGCAGGCTCATCTTGCATCTCCCAAGATGAAGGGATGTCTCAACCCCTGTGGAGACCACAGAGAAAGACCTAATTCTCCGCCTCATCGCGAGCGGAGGCCTCACATCGTTTGAAAACTCGAGAGGTCCGCGGAGATCAATGCTTCCAAAGTAGACGATGCCTGACTCCTCTTTAAAATGGATAAGAGTCCCAGGATCCCTGTGGCACGTGTAAAGGGACCCTGGGTCTCCCGCCTGACGTGGAGACGCGTCCCAATTGCCACGCCAAGACTGGAGGAGAATCCCGAGGTGTCCCTCGCACCTAGGCAGGAGTCCTGACGTCGCTGAACAAACACGTGTCTGGAAGGGGCCTCCCCGTGGTAATTCGAGAATATACCCCAGGTTCCGGCCGCAACTCGAGAAAAACCATGAGATTTCCCCCTCGCCGCTAGTTGAGGCCCGATTCCCCTGCACTGCATGCAGAGCAATTCCGTGTTCCACATCAAACGGGAAAGGAGCCTTGATTTCCTTGATGGCACTCCAGAGAAAACCCAAGATCACTGTCTCAAGTCTAGAGGGATCCTGAGGTCACTGGAGAAACACGAAAGGGCTCCGAGGACCCCAAATCAACTCGAGATGAGAGCTTAGTCCCTGGCTTCGACTCAAGAGGAATACCAACTTTCCACAAGCACCTCAAGAGGTGGGTTCTCTCAACCACAGGTATGTGAGAAGGACCCTGAGTTTGAGGCCTCAAGTGGAATGGACACCGAGATGCTCTGACTCGAAGTAAGGCCATTTATCCCTGCAGTGAATTGAATGCAGGCTCGTCTTGAATCTCCCAAGACGAAGGGATGTCTGAATCCCCTGTGGAGACCACAGGGAAAGACCTAGTTCTCCGTCTCATCGCGACCGGTGGCCTCACATCCTTTGAAAACTCGAGAGGTCCGCGGAGATCAATGCTTCCAAAGGAGACGATGCCTGACTCCTCTTGAAAATGGATAGGAGTCCCAGGATCCCTGTGGCACGTGGAAAGGGACCCTGCATCTCCCGCCTCACGTGGAGACGCGTCCCAATTGCCATGCCAAGATTCGAGGAGAATCCCAAGGTGTCCCTCGCACCTAGGAAGGAGTCCTGATGTCGCTGAACAAACACGTGTCTGGAAAGGCCCTCCCCGTTGTAACTCGAGAATATAGCCCAGGTTCCGGCCGCAAGTCGAGAAAAACCATGAGATTTCCCCCTCGCCGCGAGATGAGGCCCGATTCCCCTGCACTGCGTGCAGAGCAATTCCGTGTTACACATCAAACGTGAAAGGAGCCTTGATTTCCTTGATGGCACTCCAGAGAAAACCCAAGATCACTGTCTCAAGTCTAGAGGGATCCTGAGGTCACTGGACCAACAGGAAAGGGCTCCGTCGACCCCAAATCAACTCGAGATGAGAGCTTAGTCCCTGGCTTCAACTCAAGAGGAATACCAATTTTCCACAAGCACCGCAAGAGGAGGCTTCTCTCAGCTACCGGTATGTGAGAGGGACCCTCAGATTGTGGCCTCAAGTGGAATGGACACCGAGGTGCTCTGACTGGAAATAAGGCCCGATATCAATGCAGTGAATTGAATGCAGGCTCGTCTTGCATCTCCCAAGACGAAGGGATGTCTGAATCCCCTGTGGAGACCTCAGAGAAAGACCTAGTTCTCCGCCTCAACGCGAACGGAGGCCTCACATCCTTTGAAAATTGGAGAGGTGCACGGAGATCAATGCTTCCAAAGGAGACGTTGCCTGCCTCCTCTTGAAAATGGATAGGAGTCCCAGGATCCCTGTGGCACGTGGAAAGGGACCCTGGGTCTTCCGCATCACGTGGAGACGCATCCCAATTACCATGCCAAGACTCGTAGAGAATCCCGAGGTGTCCCTCGCACCTAGGCAGGAGTCCTGACGTCGCTGAACAAACACGTGTCTGGAAGGGCCCTCCCAGTCATAACTCGAGAATATACCCCAGGTTCCGGCCGCAACTCGAGAAAAACCATGAGACTTACTCCTCGCCGCGAGATGAGGCCCCATTCCCCTGCACTGCGTGCAGAGCAATTCTGTGTTCCACATCAAACGTGAAAGGAGTCTTGATTTCCATGATGGCATTCCAGAGAAAACCCAAGATCACTGTCTCAAGTCTAGAGGGATCCTGAGGTCACTGTAGCAACACGAAAGGGCTCCGTGGACCCCAAATCAACTCGAGATGACAGCTTAGTCCCTGGCTTCGACTCAAGAAGAATACCAACTTTCCACAAGCACCTCAAGAGGAGGCTTCTCTCAGCTACAGGTATGTGAGAGGGACCCTGAGTTTTTGGCCTCAAGTGGAATGGACACTGAGATGCTCTGACTCGAAGTAAGGCCGGATATCCCTGCAGTGAATGGAATGCAGGCTCGTCTTGCATCTCCCAAGACGAAGGGATGTATGAATCCCCTGTGGAGAACACAGAGAAAGACCTAGTTCTCCGCCTCATCGCGACCTGTGGCCTCACATCCTTTGAAAACTCGAGAGGTCAGCGGAGATCAATGCTTCCAAAGGAGACGATGCCTGACTCCTCTTGAAAATGGAAAGGAGTCCCAGGATCCCTGTGGCACGTGGAAAGGGACCCTGGGTCTCCCGCCTCACGTGGAGACGCGTCCCAATTGCCATGCCAAGACTCGAGGAGAATCCCGAGGTGTCCCTCGCACCTAGGCAGGAGTGCTGACGTCGCTGAACAAACACGTGTCTGGAAGGGCCCTCCACGTCGTAACTCGAGAATATACCCCAGGTTCCGGCCGCAAATCGCGAAAAACCATGAGACTTCCCCCTCGCCGCGAGATGAGGCCCGATTCCCCTGCACTGCGTGCAGAGCAATTCTGTGTTCCACATCAAACGGGAAAGGAGCCTTGATTTCCTTGATGGCGCTCCAGAGAAAACCCAAGATCACTGTTTCAAGTCTAGAGGGATCCTGAGGTCACTGGAGCAACATGTAATGGCTCCGTGGACCCCAAATCAACTCGAGATGAGAGCTTAGTCCCTGGCTTAGACTCAAGAGGAATAACAACTTTCCACAAGCACCGCAAGAGGAGGCTTCTCTCAGCTACCGGTATGTGAGAGGGACCCTCAGATTGTGGCCTCAAGTGGAATGGACACCGAGGTGCTCTGACTGAAAATAAGGCCCGATATCAATGCAGTGAATTGAATGCAGGCTCGTCTTGCATCTCCCAAGACGAAGGGATGTCTGAATCCCCTGTGGAGACCACAGAGAAAGACCTAGTTCTCCGCCTCAACGCGAACAGAGGCCTCACGTCCTTTGAAAATTGGAGAGGTGCACGGAGATCAATGCTTCCAAAGGAAACGTTGCCTGCCTCCTCTTGAAAATGGATAGGAGTCCCAGGATCCCTGTGGCACGTGGAAAGGGACCCTGGGTCTCCCGCCTCATGTGGAGACGCATCCCAATTGCCATGCCAAGACTCGAGGAGAATCCCGAGGTGTCCCTCGCACCTAGGCAGGAGTCCTGACGTCGCTGAACAAACACGTGTCTGGAAAGGCCCTCCCCGTTGTAACTCGAGAATATAGCCCAGTTTCCAGCCGCAACTCGAGAAAAACCATGAGACTTTCCCCTCGCCGTGAGATGAGGCCCGAGAAAGAGAAAACCCAAGATCACTGTCTCAAGTCTAGAGGGATCCTGAGGTCACTGTAGCAACATGAATGGGCTCTGTGGTCCCCATATCAACTCGTGATGAGAGCTTAGTCCCTGGCTTCGACTCAAGAGGAATACCAACTTTCCACAAGCACCTCAAGAGGAGGCTTCTCTCAGCTACAGGTATGTGAGAGGGCCCCTGAGTTTGTGGCCTCAAATGGAATGGACACCGAGATGCTCTGATTCAAAGTAAGGCCGGATATCCCTGCAGTGAATTGAATGCAGGCTCATCTTGCATCTCCCAAGATGAAGGGATGTCTCAACCCCTGTGGAGACCACAGAGAAAGACCTAATTCTCCGCCTCATCGCGAGCGGAGGCCTCACATCGTTTGAAAACTCGAGAGGTCCACGGAGATCAATGCTTCCAAAGTAGACGATGCCTGACTCCTCTTTAAAATGGATAAGAGTCCCAGGATCCCTGTGGCACGTGTAAAGGGACCCTGGGTCTCCCGCCTGACGTGGAGACGCGTCCCAATTGCCACGCCAAGACTGGAGGAGAATCCCGAGGTGTCCCTCGCACCTAGGCAGGAGTCCTGACGTCGCTGAACAAACACGTGTCTGAAAGGGGCCTCCCCGTGGTAATTCGAGAATATACCCCAGGTTCCGGCCGCAACTCGAGAAAAACCATGAGATTTCCCCCTCGCCGCTAGTTGAGGCCCGATTCCCCTGCACTGCATGCAGAGCAATTCCGTGTTCCACATCAAATGGGAAAGGAGCCTTGATTTCCTTGATGGCACTCCAGAGAAAACCCAAGATCACTGTCTCAAGTCTAGAGGGATCCTGAGGTCACTGGAGAAACACGAAAGGGCTCCGAGGACCCCAAATCAACTCGAGATGAGAGCTTAGTCCCTGGCTTCGACTCAAGAGGAATACCAACTTTCCACAAGCACCTCAAGAGGTGGGTTCTCTCAACCACAGGTATGTGAGAAGGACCCTGAGTTTGTGGCCTCAAGTGGAATGGACACCGAGATGCTCTGACTCGAAGTAAGGCCATTTATCCCTGCAGTGAAATGAATGCAGGCTCGTCTTGCATCTCCCAAGACGAAGGGATGTCTGAATCCCCTGTGGAGACCACAGGGAAAGACCTAGTTCTCCGTCTCATCGCGACCGGAGGCCTCACATCCTTTGAAAACTCGAGAGGTCCGCGGAGATCAATGCTTCCAAAGGAGACGATGCCTGACTCCTCTTGAAAATGGATAGGAGTCCCAGGATCCCTGTGGCACGTGGAAAGGGACCCTGCATCTCCCGCCTAACGTGGAGACGCGTCCCAATTGCCATGCCAAGATTCGAGGAGAATCCCAAGGTGTCCCTCGCACCTAGGCAGGAGTCCTGACGTCGCTGAACAAACACGTGTCTGGAAGGGCCCTCCCAGTCATAACTCGAGAATATACCCCAGGTTCCGGCCGCAACTCGAGAAAAACCATGAGACTTACTCCTCGCCGCGAGATGAGGCCACATTCCCCTGCACTGCGTGCAGAGCAATTCTGTGTTCCACATCAAACGTGAAAGGAGTCTTGATTTCCATGATGGCATTCCAGAGAAAACCCAAGATCACTGTCTCAAGTCTAGAGGGATCCTGAGGTCACTGTAGCAACACGAAAGGGCTCCGTGGACCCCAAATCAACTCGAGATGAGAGCTTAGTCCCTGGCTTCGACTCAAGAAGAATACCAACTTTCCACAAGCACCTCAAGAGGAGGCTTCTCTCAGCTACAGGTATGTGAGAGGGACCCTGAGTTTTTGGCCTCAAGTGGAATGGACACTGAGATGCTCTGACTCGAAGTAAGGCCGGATATCCCTGCAGTGAATGGAATGCAGGCTCGTCTTGCATCTCCCAAGACGAAGGGATGTATGAATCCCCTGTGGAGAACACAGAGAAAGACCTAGTTCTCCGCCTCATCGCGACCTGTGGCCTCACATCCTTTGAAAACTCGAGAGGTCAGCGGAGATCAATGCTTCCAAAGGAGACGATGCCTGACTCCTGTTGAAAATGGAAAGGAGTCCCAGGATCCCTGTGGCACGTGGAAAGGGACCCTGGGTCTCCCGCCTCACGTGGAGACGCGTCCCAATTGCCATGCCAAGACTCGAGGAGAATCCCGAGGTGTCCCTCGCACCTAGGCAAGAGTGCTGACGTCGCTGAACAAACACGTGTCTGGAAGGGCCCTCCACGTCGTAACTCGAGAATATACCCCAGGTTCCGGCCGCAAATCGCGAAAAACCATGAGACTTCCCCCTCGCCGCGAGATGAGGCCCGATTCCCCTGCACTGCGTGCAGAGCAATTCTGTGTTCCACATCAAACGGGAAAGGAGCCTTGATTTCCTTGATGGCACTCCAGAGAAAACCCAAGATCACTGTCTCAAGTCTAGAGGGATCCTGAGGTCACTGTAGCAACAAGAAAGGGCTCCGTGGACCCCAATTAACTCGAGATGAGAGCTTAGTCCCTGGCTTCGACTCAAGAGGAATACCAACTTTCCACAAGCACCTCAAGAGGAGGCTTCTCTCAGCTACAGGTATGTGAGAGGGACCCTGAGTTTGTGGCCTCAAGTGGAATGGACACCGAGATGCTCTGACTCGAAGTAAGGCGGATATCCCTGCAGTGAATTGAATGCAGGCTCGTCTTGCATCTCCCAAGACGAAGGGTTGTCTGAATCCCCTGTGGAGACCACAGAGAAAGACCTAGTCCTCCGCCTCAACGCAACCGGAGGCCTCATATCCATTGAAAACTCGAGAGGTCTGCGGAGATCAATACTTCCAAAGGAGACGATGCCTGACACCTCTTGAAAATGGATAGGAGTCCCAGGATCCCTGTGGCACGTGGAAAGGGACACTGGGTCTCCCGCCTCACGTGGAGACGCATCCCAATTGCCATGCAAAGACTCGAGGAGAATCCCGAGGTGTCCCTCGCACCTAGGCAGGAGTCCTGACTTCGCTGAACAAACACGTGTCTGGAAAGGCCCTCCCCGTTGTAACTCGAGAATATAGCCCAGTTTCCGGCCGCAACTCGAGAAAAACCATGAGACTTCCCCCTCGCCGTGAGATGAGGCCCGATTCCCCTGCACTGCGTGCAGAGCAATTCTGTGTTCCACATCAAACGTGAAAGGAGCCTTGATTTCCTTGATGGCACTCCAGAGAAAACCCAAGATCACTGTCTCAAGTCTAGAGGGATGTTGAGGTCACTGTAGCAACATGAAATGGCTCCGGGACCCCAAATCAACTCAAGATGAGAGTTTAGTCCCTGGCTTCGACTCAAGAAGAATACCAACTTTCCACAAGCACCTCAAGAGGAGGCTTCTCTCAGCTACAGTTATGTGAGAGGGACCCTGAGTTTGTGGCCTCAAGTGGAATGGACACCGAGATGCTCTGACTCGAAGTAAGGCCGGATATCCCTGCAGTGAAGTGAATGCAGGCTCGTCTTGCATCTCCCAAGACGAAGAGTTGTCTGAATCCCCTGTGGAGACCACAGAGAAAGACCTAGTCCTCCGCTTCATCGCGACCCGAGGCCTGAAATCCTTTGAAAATTCGAGAGGTATGCGGAGATCAATGCTTCCAAAGGAGAAGATTCCTGACACCTCTTGAAAATGGATAGGACTCCCAGGATCCCTGTGGCACGTGGAAAGGGACCCTGCGTCTCCCGCCTCACGTGGAGACGCGTCCCAATTGCCATGCCAAGACTCGAAGAGAATCCCAAGGTGTCCCTCGCACCTAGGAAGGAGTCCTGACGTCGCTGAACAAACACGTGTTTGGAAAGACCCTCCCCGTTGTAACTCGAGAATATAGCCCATGTTCCGGCCGTAAGTCGAGAAAAACCATGAGACTTCCCCCTCGCCGCGAGATGAGGCCCGATTCCCCTGCACTGCGTGCAGAGCAATTCCGTGTTACACATCAAACGTGAAAGGAGCCTTGATTTCCTTGATGGCACTCCAGAGAAAACCCAAGATCACTGTCTCAAGTCTAGAGGGATCCTGAGGTCACTGTAGCAACTCGAAAGGGCTCCGTGGACCCCAAATCAACTCGAGATGAGAGCTTAGTCCCTGGCTTCGACTCAAGAGGAATACCAACTTTCCACAAGACCCTCAAGAGGAGGTTTCTCTCAGCTACAGGTATGTGAGAGGGACCCTGAGATTGTGGCCTCAAGTGGAATGGACACAGAGATGCTCTGACTCGAAGTAAGGCCCGATATCCCTGCAGTGAATTGAATGCAGGCTCGTTTTGCATCTCCCAAGACGAAGGGATGTCTGAATCCCCTGTTGAGACCACAGAGAAAGACCTAGATCTCCGCATCATCGCGACCGGAGGCCTCTCATCCTTTGAAAACTCGAGAGGTCCACGGAGATCAATGCTTCCAAAGGAGAAGATGCCTGACTCCTCTTGAAAATGGATAGGAGTCCCAGGATCCCTGTGGCACGTGGAAAGGGACCCTGGGTCTACTGCCTCATGTGGAGACGCGTCCGAATTGCCATGCCAAGACTTTACGAGAATCCCGAGGTGTCCTCGCACCTAGGCAGGAGTCCTGAAGTCGCTGAACAAACACGTGTCTGGAAGTGCCCTCCCCATAGTAACTCGAGAATATACCCCAGGTTCTGGCCGCAAATCGAGAAAAACCATGAGACTTCCCCCTCGCCGCGAGATGAGGCCCGATTCCCCTGCACTGCGTGCAGAGCAATTCCGTGTTCCACATCGAACGGGAAAGGAGCCTTGATTTCCTTGATGGCACTCCGGAGAAAACCCAAGATCACTGTCTCAAGTCTAGAGGGATCCTGAGATCACTGGAGCAACACGAAATGGCTCCGTGGACCCCAAATCAACTCGAGATGAGAGCTTAGTCCCTGGCTTCAACTCAAGAGGAATACCAACTTACCACAACCACCTCAAGAGGAGGCTTCTCTCAGCTACAGGTAAGTGAAAGGGACCCTCAGATTGTGGCCTCAAGTGGAATGGACATCGAGGTGCTCTGACTGGAAATAAGGCCCGATATCCCTGGAGTGAATTGAATGCAGGCTCGTCTTGCATCTCCCAAGAGGAAGGGATGTCTGAATCCCCTGTGGAGACCACTGAGAAAGACCTAGATCTCCGCCTCATCGCGACCGGAGGCCTCCCATCCTTTGAAAACACGAGAGGTGCACGGAGATCAATGCTTCCAAAGGAGACGTTGCCTGACTCCTCTTGAAAATGGATAGGAGTCCCAGGATCGCCGTGGCACGTGGAAAGGGACCCTGGGTCTCCCGCATCACGTGGAGACGCGTCCCAATTACCATGCCAAGACTCGTGGAGAATCCCGAGGTGTCCCTCGCACCAAGGAAGGAGTCCTGACGTCGCTGAACAAACACTTGTCTGGAAGGGCCCTCCCCGTCATAACTCGAGAATATACCCAGGGTTCGGGTCGCAACTCGAGAATAACCATGAGACTTACTCCTCGCCCCGAGATGAGGCCCGATTCCCCTGCACTGCGTGCAGAGCAATTCCGTGTTCCACATCAAACGTGAAAGGAGCCTTGATTTCCTTGATGGCACTCCAGAGAAAACCCAAGATCACTGTTTCAAGTGTAGAGGGTCCTGAGGTCACTGTAGCAACACGAAAGGGCTCCAGGACCCCAAATCAACTCGAGATGAGAGCTTAGTCCCTGGCTTCGACTCAAGAAGAATACCAACTTTCCACAAGCACCTCAAGAGGAGGCTTCTCTCAGCTACAAGTGTGTGAGAGGGACCCTGAGTTTTTGGCCTCAAGTGGAATGGACACCGAGATGCTCTGACTCGAAGAAAGGCCGGATATCCCTGCAGTGAATGGAATGCAGGCTCGTCTTGCATCTCCCAAGACGAAGGGATGTCTGAATCCCCTGTGGAGACCACAGAGAAAGACCTAGTTCTCAGCCTCATCGCGACCTGTGGCCTCACATTCTTTGAAAATTCGAGAGGTCAGCGGAGATCAATGCTTCCAAAGGAGACGATGCCTGACTCCTCTTGAAAATGGATAGGAGTCCCAGGATCCCTGTGGCACGTGGAAAGGGACCCTGGGTCTCCCGCCTCACGTGGAGACGCGTCCCAATTGCCATGCCAAGACTCGAGGAGAATCCCGAGGTGTCCCTCGCACCAAGGAAGGAGTCCTGACGTCACTGAACAAACACTTGTCTGGAAGGGCCCTCCCCGTCATAACTCGAGAATATACCCAGGGTTCGGGTCGCAACTCGAGAAAAACCATGAGACTTCGCACTCGCCGCGAGATGAGGCCCGATTCCCCTGCACTGCGTGCAGAGCAATTCCGTGTTCCACATCAAACGGGAAAGGAGCCTTGATTTCCTTGATGGCACTCGAGAGAAAACCCAAGATCACTGTCTCAAGTCTAGAGGGATCCTGAGGTCACTGTAGCAACTCGAAAGGGCTCCGTGGACCCCAAATCAACTCGAGATGAGAGCTTAGTCCCTGGCTTCGACTCAAGAGGAATACCAACTTTCCACAAGCACCTCAAGAGGAGGCTTCTCTCAGCTACAGGTATGTGAGAGGGACCCTGAGATTGTGGCCTCAAATGGAATGGACACAGAGATGCTCTGACTCGAAGTAAGGCCCGATATCCCTGCAGTGAATTGAATGCAGGCTCGTCTTGCATCTCCCAAGACGAAGGGATGTCTGAAACCCCTGTGGAGACCACAGAGAAAGACCTAAATCTCCGCATCATCGCGACCGGAGGACTCTCATCCTTGAAAAATCGAGAGGTCCACGGAGATCAATGCTTCCAAAGGAGACGATGCCTGACTCCTCTTGAAAATGGATAGTAGTCCCAGGATCCCTGTGGCACGTGGAAAGGGACCCTGGGTCTCCTGCCTCACGTGGAGACGCATCCCAATTGCCATGCCAAGAATCGAGGAGAATCCCGAGATTTCCCTCGCACCTAGGCAGGAGTCCTGACGTCGCTGAACAAACACGTGTCTGGAAGGGCCCTCCCCATCATAACTCGAGAATATACCCAAGGTTCTGGCCGCAACTCTAGAAAAACCATGAGACTTCCCCCTCGCCGCGAGATGAGGCCCGATTCCCCTGCACTGCGGGCAGAGCAATTCCGTGTTCCACATCAAACGTGAAAGGAGCCTTGATTTCCTTGATGGCACTCCAGAGAAAACCCAAGATCACTGTCTCAAGTCTAGAGGGATCCTGAGGTCACTGGAGCAACACGAAAGGGCTCCGGGACCCCATATCAACTCGAGATGAGAGCTTAGTCCCTGGCTTCGACTCAAGAAGAATACCAACTTTCCAGAAGCACCTCAAGAGGAGGCTTCTCTCAGCTACAGGTATGTGAGAGGGACCCTGAGTTTGTGGCCTCAAGTGGAATGGACACCGAGATGCTCTGACTCGAAGTAAGGCCGGATATCCCTGCAGTGAATTGAATGCAGGCTTGTCTTGCATCTCCCAAGACGAAGGGATGTCTGAATCCCCTGTGTAGACCACAGAGAAAGACCTGGTTCTCCGCATCAACGCGAACGGAGGCCTCACATTCTTTGAAAACTCGAGAGGTGCGCGGAGATCAATGCTTCCAAAGGAGACGTTGCCTGAATCCTCTTGAAAATGGATAGGAGTCCCAGGATCCGTGTGGCACGTGGAATGGGACACTGGGTCTCCCGCCTCACATGGAGACGCGTCCCAATTGCCATGACAAAACTCGAGGAGAATCCCGAGGTGTCCCTCGCACCTAGGCAGGAGTCCTGACGTCGCTGAACAAACACGTGTCTGGAAGGGCCCTCCCCGTCGTAACTCGGGAATATACCCCAGGTTCCGGCCGCAACTCGAGAAAAACCATGAGACTTCTCCCTCGCCGCGAGATGAGGCCCGATACCCCTGCACTGGGTTCAGAGCAATTCCGTGTTCCACATCAAACGGGAAAGGACCCTTGATTTCCTTGATGGCACTCGAGAGAAAACGCAAGATCACTGTCTCAAGTCTAGAGGGATCCTGCGGTCACTGAAGCAACAAGAAAGGGCTCCGTGGACCTCAAATTAACTCGAGATGAGAGCTTAGTCCCTGGTTCGACTCAAGAGGAATACCAACTTTCCACAAGCACCTCAAGAGGAGGCTTCTCTCAGCTACAGGTATGTGAGAGGGACCCTGAGTTTGTGGCCTCAAGTGGAATGGACACCGAGATGCTCTGACTCGAAGTAAGGCCGAATATCCCTGCAGTGAATTGAATGCAGGCTCGTCTTGCATCTCCAAAGACGAAGGGATGTCTATATCCCCTGTGGAGACGACAGAGAAAAAACTAGTCCTCCGCCTCATTGCGTCTGGAGGCCTCACATCCTTTGAAAACTCGAGAGGTGTGCGGAGATCAATGCTTCCAAAGGAGACGATGCCTGACTCCTCCTGAAAATGGATAGGAGTCCCAGGATCACTGTGGCACGTGGAGAGGGATCCTGGGTCTCCCGCCTCACGTGGAGACGCGTTCCAATTGCCATGCCAAGACTCGAGGAGAATCCCGAGGTGTCCCTCGCACCTCGGCAAAGTCCTGACGTCGCTGAACAAACACGTGTCTGGAAGGGCCCTCCCCGTCGTAACTCGAGAATATACCCCTGGTTCCGGCCGCAACTCGAGAAAAACCATGAGATTTCCCCCTCGCCGCGAGTTGAGGCCCGATTCCCCTGCACTGCATGCAGAGCAATTCCGTGTTCCACATCAAACGTGAAAGGAGACTTGATTTCCTTGATGGCACTCCAGAGAAAACCCAAGATCACTGTCTCAAGTCTAGAGGGATCCTGAGGTCATTGTAGCAACACGAAAGGGCTCCGTGGACCCCAAATCAACTCGAGATGAGAGCTTAGTCCCTGGCTTAGACTCAAGAGGAATACCAACTTTCCACAAGCACCTCAAAAGGAGGCATCTCTCAGCTACAGGTATGTGAGTGGGACCCTGAGTTGTGGCCTCAAGTGGAATGGACACCGAGATGCTCTGACTCGAAGTAAGGCTGGATATCCCTGCAGTGAATTGAATGCAGGCTCGTCTTGCATCTCCCAAGACGAAGGGATGTCTGAAACCCCTGTGGAGACCACAGAGAAAGACCTAAATCTCCGCATCATCGCGACCGGAGGACTCTCATCCTTGAAAACTCGAGAGGTCCACGGAGATCAATGCTTCCAAAGGAGACGATGCCTGACTCCTCTTGAAAATGGATAGTAGTCCCAGGATCCCTGTGGCACGTGGAAAGGGACCCTGGGTCTCCTGCCTCACGTGGAGACGCATCCCAATTGCCATGCCAAGAATCGAGGAGAATCCCGAGATTTCCCTCGCACCTAGGCAGGAGTCCTGACGTCGCTGAACAAACACGTGTCTGGAAGGGCCCTCCCCATCATAACTCGAGAATATACCCAAGGTTCTGGCCGCAACTCGAGAAAAACCATGAGACTTCCCCCTCGCCGCGAGATGAGGCCCGATTCCCCTGCACTGCGGGCAGAGCAATTCCGTGTTCCACATCAAACGTGAAAGGAGCCTTGATTTCCTTGATGGCACTCCAGAGAAAACCCAAGATCACTGTCTCAAGTCTAGAGGGATCCTGAGGTCACTGGAGCAACACGAAAGGGCTCCGGGACCCCATATCAACTCGAGATGAGAGCTTAGTCCCTGGCTTCGACTCAAGAAGAATACCAACTTTCCAGAAGCACCTCAAGAGGAGGCTTCTCTCAGCTACAGGTATGTGAGAGGGACCCTGAGTTTGTGGCCTCAAGTGGAATGGACACCGAGATGCTCTGACTCGAAGTAAGGCCGGATATCCCTGCAGTGAATTGAATGCAGGCTTGTCTTGCATCTCCCAAGACGAAGGGATGTCTGAATCCCCTGTGTAGACCACAGAGAAAGACCTGGTTCTCCGCATCAACGCGAACGGAGGCCTCACATTCTTTGAAAACTCGAGAGGTGCGCGGAGATCAATGCTTCCAAAGGAGACGTTGCCTGAATCCTCTTGAAAATGGATAGGAGTCCCAGGATCCGTGTGGCACGTGGAATGGGACACTGGGTCTCCCGCCTCACATGGAGACGCGTCCCAATTGCCATGACAAGACTCGAGGAGAATCCCGAGGTGTCCCTCGCACCTAGGCAGGAGTCCTGACATCGCTGAACAAACACGTGTCTGGAAGGGCCCTCCCCGTCGTAACTCGGGAATATACCCCAGGTTCCGGCCGCAACTCGAGAAAAACCATGAGACTTCTCCCTCGCCGCGAGATGAGGCCCGATACCCCTGCACTGGGTTCAGAGCAATTCCGTGTTCCACATTAAACGGGAAAGGAGCCTTGATTTCCTTGATGGCACTCGAGAGAAAACGCAAGATCACTGTCTCAAGTCTAGAGGGATCCTGCGGTCACTGAAGCAACAAGAAAGGGCTCCGTGGACCTCAAATTAACTCGAGATGAGAGCTTAGTCCCTGGTTCGACTCAAGAGGAATACCAACTTTCCACAAGCACCTCAAGAGGAGGCTTCTCTCAGCTACAGGTATGTGAGAGGGACCCTGAGTTTGTGGCCTCAAGTGGAATGGACACCGAGATGCTCTGACTCGAAGTAAGGCCGAATATCCCTGCAGTGAATTGAATGCAGGCTCGTCTTGCATCTCCAAAGACGAAGGGATGTCTATATGCCCTGTGGAGACGACAGAGAAAAAACTAGTCCTCCGCCTCATCGCGTCTGGAGGCCTAACATCCTTTGAAAACTCGAGAGGTCTGCGGAGATCAATGCTTCCAAAGGAGACGATGCCTGACTCCTCCTGAAAATGGATAGGAGTCCCAGGATCACTGTGGCACGTGGAGAGGGATCCTGGGTCTCCCGCCTCACGTGGAGACGCGTTCCAATTGCCATGCCAAGACTCGAGGAGAATCCCGAGGTGTCCCTCGCACCTCGGCAAAGTCCTGACGTCGCTGAACAAACACGGGTCTGGAAGGGCCCTCCCCGTCGTAACTCGAGAATATTCCCTAGGTTCCGACCGTAACTTCAGAAAAACAATGAGACATCCCCCTTGCCGCGAGATGAGGCCCGATTCCCATGCACTGTGTGCAGAGCGATTCCGTGTTCCACATCAAACTTGAAAGGAGCCTTGATTTCCTTGAAGGCACCCCAGAGAAAACCCAAGATCACTGTCTCAAGTCTAGAGGGATCCTGAGGTCACTGGAGCAACAAGAAAGTGCTCCGTGGACCCCAAATCAACTCGAGATGAGAGCTTAGTCCCTGGCTTCGACTCAAGAGGAATACCAACTTTCCATAAGCACCTCAAGAGGAGGCTTCTCTCAGCTACAGGTATGTGAGAGTGACCCTGAATTTGTGGCCTCAAGTGTAATGGACACCGAGATGCTCTGACTCGAAGTAAGGCCGGATATCCCTGCAGTGAATGGAATGCAGGCTCGTCTTGCATTTCCCAAGACGATGGGATGTCTGAATGCCCTGTGGAGACGACAGAGAAAGACCTAGTCCTCCGCCTCATCGCGACCGGAGGCCTCACATCCTTTGAAAATTCGAGATGTCTGCGGAGATCAATGCTTCCAAAGGAGACGATGCCTGACTCCTCTTGAAAATGGATAGGAGTCCCGGGATCCCTGTGGCACATGGAAAGGGACACTGGGTCTCCCGCCTCACGTGGAGACGGGTCCCAATTGCCATGCCAAGACTCGAGGAGAATCCCGAGGTGTATCTCGCACCTAGGCAGGAGTCCTGACGTCGCTGAACAACACGTGTCTGGAAGGGCCCTCCCCGTCGTAACTCTCGAATATACCCCAGGTTCCGGCCGCAACTCGATAAAAACCATGAGACTTCCCCTTCGCAGCGAGATGAGGCCCAATTCCCCTGCACTGCGTGCAGAGCAATTCCGTGTTCCACATCAAAAGTGAAAGGAGCCTTGATTTCCTTGATGGCACTCCAGAGAAAACCCAAGATCACTGTCTCAAGTCTAGAGGGATCCTGAGGTCACTGGAGCAACACGAAAGGGCTCCATGGACCCCAAATCAACTCGAGATGAGAGCTTAGTCCCTGGCTTCGACTCAAGAGGAATACCAACTTTCCACAAGCACCTCAAGAGGAGGCTTCTCTCAGCTACAGGTATGTGAGAGGGACCCTGAGTTTGTGGCCTCAAGTGGAATGGACACCGAGATGCTCTGACTCGAAGTAAGGCCGGATATCCCTGCAGTGAATTGAATGCAGGCTCGTCTTGCATCTCCCAAGACGAAGGGATGTCTGAATCCCCTGTCTAGACCACAGAGAAAGACCTAGTCCTCCGCCTCATCGCGACCGGACGCCTGACATCCTTTGAAAACTTTAGAGATCTGCGGAGATCAATGCTTCCAAAGGAGACAATGCCTGACTCTTCTTGAAAATGGATAGGAGTCCCAGGATGCCTGTGGCACGTGCAAAGGGACCCTGGGTCTCCCGCATCACGTGGAGACGCGTCCCAATTGACATGCCAAGACTCGAGGAGAATCCCGAGGTGTATCTCGCACCTAGGCAGGAGTCCTGACGTCGCTGAACAAACACGAGTCTGGAAGGGCCCTCCCCGTCGTAACTCGAGAATATACCCCAGGTTCCGGCCGCAACTCGAGAAAAACCATGAGACTTCCCCCTCGCCGCGACATGAGGCCCGATTACCCTGCACTGCATGCCGAGCAATGCCGTGTTCCACATCAAACGTGAAAGGAGCCTTGATTTCCTTGATGGCACTCCAGAGAAAACCCAAGATCACTGTCTCAAGTCTAGAGGGATCCTGAGGTCAGTGGAGCAACAAGAAAGGGCTCCGTGGACCACAAATCAACCTGAGATGAGAGCTTAGTCCCTGAATTCGACTCAAGAGGAATACCAACTTTACACAAGTACCTCAAGAGGAGGCTTCTCTCAGCTACAGGTATGTGAGAGGGACCCTGTGTTTGTGCCTCAAGTGGAATGGACACCGAGATGCTCTGACTCGAAGTAAGTCCGGTTATCCCTGCAGTGAATTGAATGCAGGCTCGTCTTGCATCTCCCAAGACGAAGGGATGTCTGAATCCCCTGTGGAGACGACAGAGAAAGACCTAGTCCTCCGCCTCATCCCGACCGGAGGCCTCACAGCCTTTGAAAACTCGAGAGGTCTGCGGAGATCAATGCTTCCAAAGGAGACGATGCCTGACTCCTCTTGAAAATGGATAGGAGTCCCAGGATTCCTGTGGCACGTGGAAAGGGACCCTGGGTCTCCCGCCTCACGTGGAGACGCGTCCCAATTGCCATGCCAAGACTCGAGGAGAATCCCGAGGTGTCCCTCGCACCTAGGCAGGAGTCCTGACTTCGCTGAACTAACACGTGTCTGGAAGGGACCTCCCCGTCATAACTCGAGAATATACCCAAGGTTCCAGCCGCAACTAGAGAAAAACCATGAGAATTCCCCCTCGCCGCGAGTTGAGGCCCGATTCCCCTGCACTGCATGCAGAGCAATTCCGTGTTCCACATCAAACGTGAAAGGAGCCTTGATTTCCTTGATGGCACTCCAGAGAAAACCCAAGATCACTGTCTCAAGTCTAGAGGGATCCTGAGGTCACTGGAGCAACACGAAAGGGCTCCGTGGACCCCAAATCAACTCGAAATGAGAGCTTAGTCCCTGGCTTCGACTCAAGAGGAATACCAACTTTCCACAAGCACCTCAAGAGGAGGCTTCTCTCAGCTACAGGTATGTGAGAGGGACCCTGAGTTTGTGGCCTCAAATGGAATGGACACCGAGATGCTCTGACTCGAAGTAAGGCCGGATATCCCTGCAGTGAATTGAATGCAGGCTCGTCTTGCATCTCCCAAGACGAAGGGATATCTGAATCCCCTGTGGAGACAACAGAGAAAGACCTAGTTCTCCGCTTCATCGCGACCGGAGGCCTCACATCCTTTGAAAACTCGAGAGGTCCGCGGAGATCAAGGTTTCCAAAGGAGACGATGCCTGACTACTCTTGAAAATGGATAGGAGTCCCAGGATCCCTGTGACATGTGGAAAGGGACAGTGGGTCTCCCGCCTCACGTGGAGACGCGAAACAATTGCCATGCCAAGACTCGAGGAGAAACCCGAGGTGTCCCTCGCACCAAGGCAGGAGTCCTGACGTCGCTGAACAAACATGTGTCTGGAAGGGCCCTTCCCGTCGTAACTCGAGAATATACCCTATGTTCCGGCCGCAACTCGAGAAAAACCATGAGACTTCCCCCTCGCCGCGAGATGAGGCCCGAATCCCCTGCACTGCGTGCAGAGCAATTCCGTGTTCCACATCAAACGTGAAAGGAGCCTTGATTTCCTTGATGGCACTCCAGAGAAAACCCAAGATCACTGTCTCAAGTCTAGAGGGATCCTGAAGTCACTGTAGCAAAACGAAATGGCTCCATGGACCCCAAATCAACTCGAGATGAGAGCTTAGTCCCTGTCTTCGACTCAAGAGTCATACCAACTTTCCACAAGCACCTCAAGAGGAGGTTTCTCTCAGCTACAGGTATGTGAGAGGATCCCTGAGTTTGTGGCCTCAGGAGGAATGGACCCTGAGATGCTGTGACTCGAAGTAAGGTCGGATATCCCTGCAGAGAATTGAATGCCGGCGCGTCTTGCATCTCCCAAGACGAAGGGATGTCTGAATCCCCTGTTCAGACCACAGAGAAAGACCTAGTTCTCCGACTCATCGCGACCGGAGGCCTCACATCTTTTGAAAACTGGAGAGGTCCGCGGAGATCAATGCTTCCACAGGAGGCGATGCCTGACTCCTCTCGAAAATGGATAGGAGTCCCAGGATCCCTGTGGCACGTGGAAAGGGACCCTGGGTCTCCCGCCTCACGTGGAGACGCCTCCCAATTGCCATGCCAAGACTCGAGGAGAATCCCGAGGTGTCCCTCGCACCTAGGCAGGAGTACTGACGTCGCTGAACAAACACGTGTCTGGAAGGGCCCTCCCCGTCGTAACTCGGGAATATACCCCAGGTTCCGGCCGCAACTCGAGAAAAACCATGAGACTTCCCCCTCGCCGCGAGATGAGGCCTGATTCCCCTGCACTGCGTGCAGAGCAATTCCGTGTTCCACATCAAACGTGAAAGGAGCCTTGATTTCCTTGATGGCACTCCAGAGAAAACGCAAGACCACTGTCTCAAGTCTAGAGGGATCCTGCGGTCACTGGAGCAACACCAAAGGGCTCCGTGGACCCCAAATCTGCTCGAGATGAGAGCTTAGTCCCTGGCTTCGACTCAAGAGGAATACCTAGTTTCCACAAGCACCTCAAGAGGAGGTTTCTCTCAGCTACATGTATGTGAGAGGGACCCTGAGTTTTTGGCCTCAAGTGGAATGGACACCGAGATGCTCTGACTTAAGTAAGGCCGGATATCCATGCAGTGAATTGAATGCAGGCTCGTCTTGCATCTCCCAAGACGAAGGGATGTCTGAATCCCCTGTGGAGACCACAAGAAAGACCTAGTTCTCCGCCTCATCGCAAGCGAAGGCCTCACATTCTTTGAAAACTCGAGAGGTCCGTGGAGATCAATGCTTTCAAAGGAGGCGATGCCTGACTCCTCTTGAAAATGGATAGGAGTCCCAGGATCCCTGTGGCACGTGGAAAGGGACCCTGGGTCTCCGGCCTTACGTGGAGACGCGTCCCAATTGCCATGCCAATACTCGAGGAGAATCCCGAGGTGTCCCTCGCACCTATCACGTGTCTGGAAGGGTCCTCCCCGTCGTAAATCGAAAATATACCCCAGGTTCCGGCCGCAACTAGAGAAAAACCATGAGACTTTCCCCTCGCCGCGAGATGAGGCCCGATTCCCCTGGACTGCGTGCAGAGCAATTCCGTGTTCCACATCAATCCTGAAAGGAGCCTTGATTTCCTTGATGGCACTCCAGAGAAAACCCAGGATCACTGTCTCAAGTCTAAAGGGATCCTGAGGTCACTGGAGCAACACGAAAGGGCTCCGTGGACCCCAAATCAACTCGAGATGAGAGCTTAGTACCTGGCTTCGATGCAAGAGGAATACCAACTCTCCACAAGCACCCCAAGAGGAGGGTTCTCTCAGCCACAGGTATGTGAGAAGGACCCTGAGTTTGTGGCCTCAAGTGGAATGGACACCGAGATGCTCTGACTCGAAGTAAGGCCGGATATCCCTGCAGTGAATTGAATGCAGGCTCGCCTTGCATCTCTCAAGACGAAGGAATGCCTGAATCCCCTGTGGAGACCACAGAGAAAGACCTACTTCTCCGCCTCATCGCGACCGGAGGCCTCACATCCTTTGAAAACTCAAGAGGTCCGCGGAGATCAATGCTTCCAAAGGAGACGATGCCTGACTCCTCTTGAAAATTGATAGGAGTCCCAGGATCCCTGTGGCACGTGGAAAGGGACCCTGGGTCTCCCGCCTCACGTGGAGACGCGTCCCAATTGCCATGCCAAGACTCGAGGAGAATCCCGAGGTGTCCCTCGCACCTAGGCAGGAGTCCTGACGTCGCTGAACAAACACGTGTCTGGAAGGGCCCTCCCCGTCGTAACTCGAGAATATACCCCAGGTTCCGGCCGCAACTCGAGAAAAACCATGAGACTTCCCCCTCGCCAATACATGAGGCCCGATTCCCCTGCACTGCATGCAGAGCAATTCCGTATTCCACATCAAAAATGAAAGGAGCCTTGATTTCTTTGATGGCACGCCAGAGAAAACCCAAGATCACTGTCTCAAGTCTAGAGGGATCCTGAGGTCACTGGAGCAACACGAAAGGGCTCCGTGGACCCCAAATCAACTCGAGATGAGAGCTTAGTCCCTGGCTTAGACTCAAGAGGAATACCAACTTTCCACAAGCACCTCAAGAGGAGGCTTCTCTCAGCTAATGGTATGTGAGAGGGACCCTGAGTTTGTGGCCTCAAGTGGAATGGACACCGAGATGCTCTGACTCGAAATAAGGCCGGATATCCCTGCAGTGAATGGAATGCAGGCTCGTCTTGCATCTCCCAAGACGAAGGGATGTCTGAAACCCCTGTGCAGACCACAGAGAAAGACCTAGTCCTCCTCCTCATCGCGACCTGTGGCCTCACATTCTTTGAAAACTCGAGTGGTCAGCGGAGATCAATGCTTCCAAAGGAGACGATGCCTGACTCCTCTGGAAAATGCATAGGAGTCCCAGGATCCCTGTGGCACGTGGAAAGGGACACTGGGTCTCCCGCCTCACGTGGAGACCCGTCCCAATTGCCATGCCAAGACTCGAGGAGAATCCCGAGGTGTCCCTCGCACCAAGGCAGGAGTCCTGACGTCGCTAAACAAACACGTGTCTGGAAGGGCCCTCCCCGTTGTAACTCGAGAATATACCCCAAGTCCTGGCTGCAACTCGAGAAAAACCATGAGACTTCCCCCTCGCCGCGAGATGAGGGCCGATTTCCCTGCACTGCTTGCATAGCAGTTCCGTGTTCCACATCAAACGTGAAAGGAGCCTTGATTTCCTTGATGGCACTCCAGAGAAAACCCAAGATCACTGTCTCAAGTCTAGAGGGATCCTGAGGTCACTGGAGCACCAAGAAAGGGCTCCGTGGACCCCAAATCAACTCGAGATGAGAGCTTAGTCCCTGGCTTAGACTCAAGAGGAATACCATGTTTCCACAAGCACATCAAGACGAGGCTTCTCTCAGCTACAGGTATGTGAGAGGGACCCTGAGTTTGTGGCCTCAGGTGGAATGGACACCGAGATGCTCTGACTCGAATAAGGCCGGATATCCGTGCAGTGAATTGAGTGCAGGCTCGTCTTGCATCTCCCAAGACGAAGGGATGTCTGAATCCCCTGTGGAGACCACAGAGAAATACCTAGTTCTCCGCCTCAACGCGAACGGAGGCCTCACATCCTTTGAAAACTCGAGAGGTCCGCGGAGATCAATGCTTCCAAAGGAGACGATGCCTGACTCCTCTTGAAAATGGATAGGAGTCCCAGGATCCCTGTGGCACGTGGAAAGGGACCCTGGGTCTCCCGCCTCACGTGGAGACGCGTCCCAATTGCCATGCCAAGACTCGAGCAGAATCCCGAGGTGTCCCTCGCACCTAGGCAGGAGTCCTGACGTCGCTGAACAAACACGTGTCTGGAAGGGCCCTCCCCGTCGTAAATCAAGAATATACCCCAGGTTCCGGCCGTAACACGAGAAAAACCATGAGACTTCCCCCTCTCCGCGACATGATGCTCGATTCCCCTTCACTGCGTGCAGAGCAATTCCGTGTTCCAAATCAAACGTGAAAGGAGCCTTGATTTCCTTGATGGCACTCCAGAGAAAACCCAAGATCACTGTCTCAAGTCTAGAGGGATCCTGAGGTCACTGGAGCAACAGGAAAGGGCTCCGTGGACCCCAAATCAACTCGAGATGAGAGCTTAGTCCCTGGCTTCGACTCAAGAGGAATACCAACTTTCCACAAGCACCTCAAGAGGAGGCTTCTCTCAGCTACAGGTATGTGAGAGGGACCCTGAGTTTGTGGCCTCAAGTGGAATGGACACCGAGATGCTCTGACTCGAAGGAAGGCCGGATATCCCTGCAGTGAATTGAATGCAGGCTCGACTTGCATCTCCCAAGACGAAGGGTTGTCTGAATCCCCTGTGGAGACCACAGAGAAAGACCTAGTCCTCCGCATCAACGCAAACGGAGGCCTCATATCCTTTGAAAACTCGAGAGGTCCGCGGAGATCAATGCTTCCAAAGGAGACGATGCCTGACTCCTCTTGAAAATGGATAATAGTCCCAGTATCCCTGTGGCACGTGGAAAGGGACCTTGGGTCTCCCGCCTCACGTGGAGACGCCTCCCAATTGCCATGCCAAGACTCGAGGAGAATCCCGAGGTGTCCCTCGCACCTAGGCAGGAGTCCTGACGTCGCTGAACAAACACGTGTCTGGAAGGGCCCTCCCCATCGTAACTCGAGAATATACCCCAGGTTCCGGCCGCAACTCGAGAAAAACTATGAGACTTCCCCCTCGCCGCGACATGAGCCCCGATTTCCCTGCACTGCATGCAGAGCAATTCCGTGTTCCAAATCAAAAGTGAAAGGAGCCTTGATTTCCTTGATGGCACTCCAGAGAAAACCCAAGATCACTGTCTCAAGTCTAGAGGGATCCTGAGGTCACTGGAGCAAAAGGAAAGGGCTCCGTGGACCCCAAATCAACTCGAGATGAGAGCTTAGTCCCTGGCTTCGACTCAAGAGGAATACCAACTTTCCACAAGCACCTCAAGAGGAGTCTTCTCTCAGCAACAGTTATGTGAGAGGGACCCTGAGTTTGTGGCCTCAAGTGGAATGGACACCGAGATGCTCTGACTCGAAGTAAGGCCGGATATCCCTGCAGTGAAGTGAATGCAGGCTCGTCTTGCATCTCCCAAGACGAAGAGATGTCAGAATCCGCTGTGGAGACCACAGAGAAAGACCTAGTCCCCCGCCTCATCGCGACCGGAGGCCTCACATCCTTTGAAAATTCGAGAGGTCTGCAGAGATCAATGCTTCCAAAGGACCCGATGCCTGACTCCTCTTGAAAATGGATAGGAGTCCCAGGATCCCTGTGGCACGTGGAAAGGGATGCTGCGTCTCCTGCCTCACGTGGAGACGCGTCCCAATTGCCATGACAAGACTCGAGGAGAATCCCGAGGTGTCCCTCGCACCTAGGCAGGAGTCCTGACGTCGCTGAACAAACACGTGTCTGGAAGGGCCCTCCCCGTCGTAACTCGAGAATATACCCCAGGTTCCGGCCCCAACTCCAGAATAACCATGAGACTTCCCCCTCGCCGTGAGATGAGGCCCGATTCTCCTGCACTGCGAGCAGAGCAATTCCGTGTTCCACATCGAACGTGAAAGGAGACTTGATTTACTTGATGGCACTCCAGACAAAACCCAAGATCACTGTCTCAAGTCTAGAAGGATCCTGAGGTCACTGGAGCAACACGAAAGGGCTCCGTGGACCCCAAATCAACTCGAGATGAGAGCTTAGTCCCTGGCTTCGACTCAAGAGCAATACCAACTTTCCACAAGCACCTCAAGAGGAGGCTTCTCACAGCTACAGGTATGTGAGAGGGACCCTGAGTTTGTGGCCTCAAGTGTAATGGACACCGAGATGCTCTGACTCTACGTAAGGCCGGACATCCCTGCAGTGAATTGAATGCAGGCTCGTCTAGCATCTCCCAAGACGAAGGGATGTCTGAATCCCCTGTGGAGACCACAGAGAAAGACCTAGTCCTCCGCATCATCGCGACCGGAGACCTCACATCCTTTGAAAACTCGAGAGGTCGGCGGAGATCAATGCTTCCAAAGGAGACGATGCCTGACTCCTCTTGAAAATGGATATGAGTCCCAGGATCCCTGTGGCACGTGGAATGGGACCCTGGGTCTACTGCCTCACGTGGAGACGCGTCCCAATTGCCATGCCAAGACTCGACGAGAATCCCGAGGTGTCCCTCGCACCTAGGCAGGTGTCCTGACGTCGCTGAACAAACACGTGTCTGGAAGGGCCCTCCCCGTCGTAACTCGAGAATATACCCCAGGTTCTGGCCGCAACTCGAGAAAAACCATGAGACTTCCCCCTCGCCACGAGATGAGGCCCGATTCCCCTGCACTGCGTGCAGTGCAATTCCGTGTTCCACATCAAACGTGAAAGGAGCCTTGATTTCCTTGATGGCACTCCAAAGAAAACCCAAGATCACTGTCTCAAGTCTAGAGGGATCCTGAGGTCACTGGAGCAACACGAAAGGGCTCCGTGGACCCCAAATCAACTCGAGATGAGAGCTTAGTCCCTGGCTTCAACTCAAGAGGAATACCAACTTTCCACAAGCACCTCAAGAGGAGGCTTCTCTCAGCTACAGGTATGTGAGAGGGACACTGAGTTTTTGGCCTCAAGTGGAATGGACACCGAGATGCTCTGACTTGAAGTAAGGCCGGGTGTCCCTGCAGTGAATTGAATGCAGGCTCGTCTTGCATCTCCCAAGACGAAGGGATGTCTGAATCCCTTGTGGAGACGACAGAGAAAGACCTAGTCCTCCGCCTCATCGCGACCGGAGGCCTCACATCCTTTGAAAACTCGAGAGGTCTGCGGAGATCAATGCTTCCAAAGAAGACGATGCCTGACTCCTCTTGAAAGTGGATAGGAGTCCCAGGGTCCCTGTGGCACGTCGAAAGGGACCCAGGGTCTCCTGCCTCACGTGGAGACGCGTCCCAATTGCCATGCCAAGACTCGAGGAGAATCCCGAGGTGTCCCTCGCACCTAGGAAGGAGTCCTGACGTCGATGAACAGGCACTTGTTTGGAAGGGCCCTCCCCGACGTAACTCGAGAATATACCCCAGGTTCTGGCAGCAACTCGAGAAAAACCATGAGACTTCCCCCTCGCCGCGAGATGAGGCCCGATTCCCCTGCACTGCGTGCAGAGCAATTCCGTGTTCCACATCAAACGTGAAAGGAGCCTTGATTTCCTTGATGGCACTCCAGAGAAAACCCAAGATCACTGTCTCAAGTCTAGAGGGATCCTGAGGTCACTGGAGCAACAGGAAAGGGCTCCGTGGACCCCATCTCAACTCGAGATGAGAGCTTAGTCCCTGGCTTCGACTCAAGAGGAATACCAACTTTCCACAAGCACCTCAAGAGGAGGCTTCTCTCAGCTACAGGTATGTGAGAGGGACCCTCAGTTTGTGGCCTCAAGTGGAATGGACACGGAGATGCTCTGACTCGAAGTAAGGCCGGATATCACCGCAGTGAATTGAATGCAGGCTCGTCTTGCATCTCCCAAGACCAAGGGATGTCTGAATCCCCTGTAGAGACCACAGAGAAAGACCTAGTCCACCGCCTCAACGCGACCGGAGGCCTCACATCCTTTGAAAACTCGAGAGGTCTGCGGAGATCAATGCTTCCAAAGGAGACGATGCCTGACTCCTCTTGAAAATGGATAGGAGTCCCAGGATCACTGTGGCACGTGGAAAGGGACCCTGCGTCTCCCGCCTCACGTGGAGACGCGTCCCAATTGCCATGCGAAGACTCGAGGAGAATCCCGAGGTGTCCCTCGCACCTAGGCTGGAGTCCTTACGTCGCTGAACAAACACGTGTATGGAAGGGACCTCCCCGTCGTAACTCGAGAATATACCCCAGGTTCCGGCCGCAACTCGAGAAAAACCATGAGACTTCCCCCTCGCCGCGAGATGAGGCCCGATTCCCCTGCACTGCGTCCAGAACAATTCCGTGTTCCACATCATACGTGAAAGGAGCCTTGATTTCCTTGATGACACTCCAGAGAAAACCCAAGATCACTGTCTCAAGTCTAGAGGGATCCTGAGGTCACTGGAGCAACACAAAAGGGCTCCGTGGACCCCAAATCAACTCAAGATGAGAGCTTAGTCCCTGGCTTCGACTCAAGAGGAATACCAACTTTCCACAAGCACCTCAAGAGGAGGCTTCTCTCAGCTACAGGTATGTGAGAGGGACCCTGAGTTTGTGGCCTCAAGTGGAATGGACACCGAGATGCTCTGACTCGAAGTAAGGCCAGATATCCCTGCAGTGAATTGAATGCAGGCTCGTCTTGCATCTCCCAAGACGAAGGGATGTCTGAATCCCCTGTGGAGACCACAGAGAAAGACCTAGTCCTCCGCCTCAATGCGACCGGAGGCCTCACATCCTTTGAAAACTCGAGAGGTCCGCGGAGATCAATGCTTCCAAAGGAGACGATGCCTGACTCCTCTTGAAAATGGATAGGAGCCCCAGGATCCCTGTGGCACATGGAAAGGGACCCTGGTCTCCTGCCTCACATGGAGACGCGTCTAAATTGCCATGCCAAGACTCGAGGAGAATCGCAAGGTGTCCCTCGTACCTAGGCAGGAGTCCTGACGTCGATGAACAAACACGTGTCTGGAAGGGCCCTCCCTGTCGTAACTCGAGAATATACCCCAGGTTCTGGCCGCAACTCGAGAAAAACCATGAGACTTACCCCTCGCCGCGAGATGAGGCCCGATTCCCCGGCACTGCGTGCAGAGCAAATCCGTGTTCCACATCAAACGTGAAAGGAGCCTTGATTTCCTTGATGGCACTCAAGAGGAAACCCAAGATCATTGTCTCAATTCTAGAGGGATCCTGAGGTCACTGGAGCAACACAAAAGGGCTCCGTGGACCCCAAATCAACTCTAAATGAGAGCTTAGTCCCTGGCTTTGACTCAAGAGGAATACCAACTTTCCACAAGCACCTCAAGAGGAGGCTTCTCTCAGCTACAGGTATGTGAGAGGGACCCTGAATTTGTGGCCTCAAGTGGAATGGACACCGAGATGCTCTGATTCGAAGTAAGGCCGGATAACCCTGCAGTGAATTGAATGCAGGCTCGTCTTGCATCTCCCAAGACGAAGGGATGTCTGAATCCCATGTGGAGACCACAGAGAAAGACCTAGTCCTCCGCCTCATTGCGACCGGAGGCCTCACATCCTTTGAAAACTCGAGAGGTCCGCGGAGATCAATGCTTCCAAAGGAGACGATGCCTGACTCCTCTTGAAAATGGATAGGAGTCCCAGGATCCCTGTGGCACGTGGAAAGGGACCCTGGGTCTCCCGCCTCACGTGGAGACGTGTCCCAATTGCCATGCCAAGACTCGAGGAGAATCGCGAGGTGTCCCTCGCACCTAGGCAGGAGTCCTGAATTCGCTGAACAAACACTTGTCTGGAAGGGCCCTCCCCGTCGTAACTCGAGAATATACCCCAGGTTCCGGCCGCAACTCGAGAAAAACCATGAGACTTCCCCCTCTCCGCGAGATGAGGCCCGATTCACCAGCACTGCGTGCAGAGCAATTCCGTGTTCCACATCAAACGTGAAAGGAGCCTTGATTTCCTTGATGGCACTCAAGAGGAAACCCAAGATCATTGTCTCAATTCTAGAGGGATCCTGAGGTCACTGGAGCAACACAAAAGGGCTCCGTGGACCGCAAATCAACTCTAAATGAGAGCTTAGTCCCTGGCTTTGACTCAAGAGGAATACCAACTTTCCACAAGCACCTCAAGAGGAGGCTTCTCTCAGCTACAGGTATGTGAGAGGGACCCTGAGTTTGTGGCCTCAAGTGGAATGGACACCGAGATGCTCTGATTCGAAGTAAGGCCGGATATCCCTGCAGTGAATTGAATGCAGGCTGGTCTTGCATGTCCCAAGACGAAGGGATGTCTGAATCCCCTGTGGAGACCACAGAGAAAGACCTAGTCCTCCGCCTCATCGCGACCGGAGGCCTCACATCCTTTGAAAACTCGAGAGGTCCGCGGAGATCAATGCTTCCAAAGGAGACGATGCCTGACTCCTCTTGAAAATGGATAGGAGTCCCAGGATCCCTGTGGCACGTGGAAAGGGACCCTGGGTCTCCCGCCTCACGTGGAGACGCGTCCCAATTGTCATGCCAAGACTTTAGGAGAATCCAAAGGTGTCCCTCGCACCTATCACGTGTCTGGAAGAGCCCTCCCCGTCGTAACTCGAGAATATACCCCAGGTTCCGGACGCAACTCGAGAAAAACCATGAGACTTCCCCCTCGCCGCGAGATGAGGCCCGATTCCCCTGAGCTGCATGCAGAGCAACTCCGTATTCCACATCAAAAATGAAAGGAGCCTTGATTTCTTTGATGGCACACCAGAGAAAACCCAAGATCACTGTCTCAAGTCTAGAGGGATCCTGAGGTCACTGTAGCAACATGAAAGGGCTCTGTGGTCCCCAAATCAACTCGAGATGAGAGCTTAGTCCCTGGCTTTGACTCAAGAGGAATACCAACTTTCCACAAGCACCTCAAGAGGAGGCTTCTCTCAGCTACATGTATGTGAGAGGGCCCCTGAGTTTGTGGCCTCAAATGGAATGGACACCGAGATGCTCTGACTCGAAGTAAGGCCGGATATCCCTGCAGTTGAATTGAATGAAGGCTCGTCTTGCATCTCCCAAGATGAAGGGATGTCTGAACCCCTGTGGAGACCACAGAGAAAGACCTAATTCTCTGCCTCATCGCGAGCGGAAGCCTCACATCCTTTGAAAACTCGAGAGGTCCGCGGAGACCAATGCTTCCAAAGGAGACGATGCCTGACTCCTCTTGAAAATGGATAGGAGTCCCAGGATCCCTGTGGCACGTGGAAAGGGACCCTGGGTCTCCCGCCTCACGTGGAGACGCGTCCCAATTGCCATGCCAAGACTCGAGGAGAATACCGAAGTGTCCCTCGCACCTAGGCAGGAGTCCTGACGTCGCTGAACAAACACGTGTCTGGAAGGGCCCTCCCCGTCGTAACTCGAGAATATACCCTAGGTTCCGGCCGCAACTCGAGAAAAACCATGAGACTTCCCCCTCGCCGCGAGATGAGGCCCGATTCCCCTGCAGTGCGTGCAGAGCAATTCCGTGTTCCACATGAAACGTGAAAAGAGCCTTGATTTCCTTGATGGCACTCCAGAGAAAACCCAAGATCACTGTCTCAAGTCTAGAGGGATCCTGAGGTCACTGGAGCAACACGAAAGGGCTCCGTGGAACCCAAATCAACTGGAGATGAGAGATTAGTCCCTGGCTTCAACTCAAGAGGAATACGAACTTTCCACAAGCCCCTCAAGAGGAGGCTTCTCTCAGCTACAGGTATGTGAGAGGGACCCTGAGTTTGTGGCCTCAAGTGGAATGGACACCGAGATGCTCTGACTCGAAGTAAGGCCAGATATCCCTGCAGTGAATTGAATGCAGGCTCGTCTTGCATCTCCCAAGACGAAGGGATGTCTGAATCCCCTGTGGAGACAACAGAGAAAGATCTATTTCTCCGCCTCATCGCGCCCGGAGGCCTCACATCCTTTGAAAACTCTAGAGGTCCGCGGAGATCAATGCTTCCAAAGCAGACGATGCCTGACTCCTCTTGACAATGGACAGGAGTCCCAGGATCCCTGTGGCACGTGGAAAGGGACCTTGGGTCTCCCACCTCACGTGCAGACGCGTCCCAATTGCCATGCCAAGACTCGAGGAGAATCCCGAGGTGTCCCTCGCACCCAGGCAGGAGTCCTGACGTCGCTGAAAAAACACGTGTCTGGAAGGGCCCTCCCCGTCGTAACTCGAGAATATACCCCAGGTTCCGGCCGCAACTCGAGAAAAACCATGAGACTTCCCCCTCGCCGCGAGATGAAGCCCGATTCCCCTGCCCTGCGTGCAGAGCAATTCCTTGTTCCACATCAAACGTGAAAGGAGCCTTGATTTCCTTGATGGCACTCCAGAGAAAACCCAAGATCACTGTCTCAAGTCTAGAGGGATCCTGAGGTCACTGGAGCAACAAGAAAGGGCTCCGTGGACCCCAAATCAACTCGAGATGAGAGCTTTGTACCTGGCTTCGACTCAAGAGGAATACCAACTTTCCACAAGCACCTCAAGAGGAGGCTTCTCTCAGCTACAGGTATGTGAGAGGGACCCTGAGTTTGTGGCCTCAAGTGGAATGGACACCGAGATGCTCTGACTCGAAGTAAGGCCGGATATCCCTGCAGTGAATTGAATGCAGGCTCGTCTTGCATCTCCCAAGACGAAGGTATGTCTGAATCCCCTGTGGAGACCACAGAGAAAGACCTAGTCCTCCGCCTCATCGCGACCGGAGGCCTCACATCCTTTGAAAACTCGAGAGGTCTGCAGAAATCAATGCTTCCAAAGGAGACGATGCCCGACTCCTCTTGAAAATGGATAGGAGTCCCAGGATCACTGTGGCACGTGGAAAGGGACCCTGGGTCTCATGCCTCACGTGGAGACGCATCCCAATTGCCATGCCAAGACTCGAGGAGAATCCCGAGGTGTCCCTCGCACCTAGGCAGGAGTCCTAACGTCCCTGAACAAACACGTGTCTGGAAGGGACCTCCCCGTCGTAACTCGAGAATATACCCCAGGTTCCGGCCGCAACTCGAGAAAAACCATGAGACTTCCCCCTCGCCGTGAGATGAGGCCCGATTCCCTTGCACTGCATGCAGAGCACTTCCGTGTTCGACATCAAACTTGAAAGGAGCCTTGATTTCCTTGATGGCACTCCAGAGAAAACCCAAGATGACTGTCTCAAGTCTAGAGGGATCCTGAGGTCACTGGAGCAACACGAAAGGGCTCCGTGGACCCCAAATCAACTCGAGATGAGAGCTTAGTCCCTGGCTTCGACTCAAGAGGAATACCAACTTTCCACAAGCACCTCAAGTGGAGGCTTCTCTCAGCTACAGGTATGTGAAAGCGACCCTGAGTTTGTGGCCTCAAATGGAATGGACACCGTGATGCTCTGACTCGAAGTAAGGTCGGATATCCCTGCAGTGAATTGAATGCAGGCTCGTCTTGCATCTCCCACGATGAAGGGATGTCTGAATACCCTGTGGAGACCACAGAGAAAGACCTAATTCTCCCCCTCATCGCGACCGGAGGCCTCACATCTTTGAAAATTCGAGAGGTCCACAGAGATCAATGCTTCCAAAGGAGACGATGCCTGACACCTCTTGAAAATGGATAGGAGTCCCAGGATCACTGTGGCACGGGGAAAGGGGCCCTGGGTCTCCCACCTCACGTGGATACGCGTCCAAATTGCCATGCCAAGACTCGAGGAGAATCCCGAGGTGTCCCTCGCACCTAGGCAGGAGTCCTGACGTCGCTGAACAAACACATGTCTGGAAGGGCCGGCATCCGTCGTAACTCGAGAATATACTCCAGGTTCCGGCCGCAACTCGAGAAAAACCATGAGACTTCCCCCTCGCCGCGAGATGAGGCCCGATTCCCCTGCACTGCGTGCAGAGCAATTCCGTGTTCCAGATCAAACATGAAAGGAGCCTTGATTTCCTTGATGGCACTCTATAGAAAACCCAAGATCACTGTCTCAAGTCTAGAGAGATCCGGAGGACACTGTAGCAACACGATAGGGCTACGTGGACCCCAAATCAACTCGAGATGAGAGCTTAGTCCCTGGCTTCGACTCAAGAGGAATACCAACTTTCCACAAGCACCTCAAGAGGAGGCTTCTCTCAGCTACAGGTATGTGAGGGGGACCCAGAGTTTGTGGCCTCAAGCGGAATGGACCCCGAGATGCTCTGACTCGAAGTAAGGCTGGATATCCCTGCAGTGAATTGAATGCAGGCTCGTCTTGCATCTCCCAAGACGAAGGTATGTCTGAATCCCCTGTGGAGACCACAGAGAAAGACCTAGTCCTCCGACTCATCGCGACCGGAGGCCTCACATCCTTTGAAAACTCGAGAGGTCTGCAGAAATCAATGCTTCCAAAGGAGACGATGCCCGACTCCTCTTGAAAATGGATAGGAGTCCCAGGATCCCTGTGGCACGTGGAAAGGGACCCTGGGTCTCATGCCTCACGTGGAGACGCATCCCAATTGCCATGCCAAGACTCGAGGAGAATCCCGAGGTGTCCCTCGCACCTAGGCAGGAGTCCTGACGACGCTGAACATACACTTGTCTGGAAGGGACCTCCCCGTTGTAACTCGAGAATATACCCCAGGTTCCGGCCGCAACTCGAGAAAAACCATGAGACTTCCCCCTCGCCGCGAGATGAGGCCCGATTCCCCTGCCCTGCGTGCAGAGCAATTCCGTATTCCACATCAAAAGTGAAAGGAGCCTTGATTTCCTTGATGGCACTCCAGAGAAAACCCAAGATCACTGTCTCAAGTCTAGAGGGATCCTGAGGTCACTGGAGCAACACGAAAGGGCTCCGTGGACCCCAAATCAACTCGAGATGAGAGCTTAGTCCCTGGCTTCGACTCAAGAGGAATACCAACTTTCCACAAGCACATCAAGAGGAGGCTTCAGTCAGCTACAGGTATGTGAGAGGTACCCTGAGTTTGTGGCCTCAAATGGAATGGACACCGAGATGCTCTGACTCGAAGTAAGGCCGGATATCCCTGCAGTGAATTGAATGCAGACTCGCCTTGCATCTCCCAAGACGAAGGGATGTCTGAATCCCCTGTGGAGACCACAGAGAAAGACCGAGTTCTCCGCCTCATCGCGACCGTAGGCCTCACATCCTTTGAAAACTCGAGAGGTCCGCGGAGATCAATGCTTCCAAAGGAGACGATGCCTGACTCCTCTTGAAAATGGATAGGAGTCCCAGGATCACTGTGGCACGTGGAAAGGGACCCTGGGTCTCCCCCCTCACGTGGAGACGCGTTCAAATTGCCATGCCAAGACTCGTGGAGAATCCCGAGGTGTCCCTCGCACCTAGGCAGGAGTCCTGACGTCGCTGAACAAACACGTGTCTGGAAGGGCCCTCCCCGTCATAACTCGAGAATATACCCCAGGTTTGGGCCGCAACTCGAGAAAAACCATGAGATTTCCCCCTCGCCGCGAGTTGAGGCCCGATTCCCCTGCACTGCATGCAGAGCAATTCCGTGTTCCACATCAAACGTGAAAGGAGCCTTGATTTCCTTGATGGCACTCCAGAGAAAACCCAAGATCATTGTCACTAGTCTAGAGGGATCCTGAGGTCACTGGACCAACAGGAAAGGGCTCCGTGGACCGAAATACACGCGAGATGAGAGCTTAGTCCCTGGCTTAGACTCAAGAGGAATACCAACTTTCCACAAGCACCTCAAGAGGAGGCTTCTCTCAGCTACATGTATATTTGAGGGACCCCGAGTTTGTGGCCTCAAGTAGAATGGACACCGGGATGCTCTGACTCGAAGTAAGGCTGGATATCCCTGCAGTGAATTGAATGCAGGCTCGTCTTGCATCTCCCAAGACGAAGGGATATCTGAATCCCCTGTGGAGACCACAGAGAAAAACCTAATTCTCCGCCTCATCGCGAGCGGAGGCCTCACATCCTTTGAAAACTCGAGAGGTCCACGGAGATCAATGCTTCCAAAGGAGACGATGCCCGACTCCTCTTGAAAATGGATAGGAGTCCCAGGATCCCTGTGGCACGTGGAAAGGGACCCTGGGTCTCCCGCCTCACGTGGAGACGCGTCCCAATTGCCATGCCAAGACTCGAGGAGTATCCCGAGTTGTCCCTCGCACCTAGGCAGGGGTCCTGACGTCGCTGAACAAACATGTGTCTGGAAAGACCCTCCCCGTCGTAACTCGAGATTATACCCCAGGTTCCGGCCGCAATTCGAGAACAACCATGAGACTTCCCCCTCGCCGCGAGATGAGGCCCGATTCCCTTGCACTGCATGCAGAGCACTTCCGTGTTCGACATCAAACTTGAAAGGAGCCTTGATTTCCTTGATGGCACTCCAGAGAAAACCCAAGATGACTGTCTCAAGTCTAGAGGGATGCTGAGGTCACTGGAGCAACACGAAAGGGCTCCGTGGACCCCAAATCAACTCGAGATGAGAGCTTAGTCCCTGGCTTCGACTCAAGAGGAATACCAACTTTCCACAAGCACCTCAAGTGGAGGCTTCTCTCAGCTACAGGTATGTGAAAGCGACCCTGAGTTTGTGGCCTCAAATGGAACGGACACCGTGATGCTCTGACTCGAAGTAAGGTCGGATATCCCTGCAGTGAATTGAATGCAGGCTCGTCTTGCATCTCCCACGATGAAGGGATGTCTGAATACCCTGTGGAGACCACAGAGAAAGACCTAATTCTCCCCCTCATCGCGACCGGAGGCCTCACATCTTTGAAAATTCGAGAGGTCCACAGAGATCAATGCTTCCAAAGGAGACGATGCCTGACACCTCTTGAAAATGGATAGGAGTCCCAGGATCACTGTGGCACGGGGAAAGGGGCCCTGGGTCTCCCGCCTCACGTGGATACGCGTCCAAATTGCCATGCCAAGACTCGAGGAGAATCCCGAGGTGTCCCTCGCACCTAGGCAGGAGTCCTGACGTCGCTGAACAAACACGTGTCTGGAAGGGCCGGCATCCGTCGTAACTCGAGAATATACTCCAGGTTCCGGCCGCAACTCGAGAAAAACCATGAGACTTCCCCCTCGCCGCGAGATGAGGCCCGATTCCCTTGCACTGCGTGCAGAGCAATTCCGTGTTCCACATCAAAAATGAAAGGAACCTTGATTTCCTTGATGGCACTCCAGAGAAAACCCAAGATCACTGTCTCAAGTCTAGAGGGATCCTGAGGTCACTGTAGCAACATGAAAGGGCTCCGTGGACCCCAAATCAACTCGAGATGAGAGCTTAGTCCCTGGCTTCGACACAAGAGGAATACCAACATTAAACAAGCACCTCAAGAGGAGGCTTCTCTCAGCTACAGGTATGTGAGAGGGCCCCTGAGTTTGTGGCCTCAAATGGAATGGACACCGAGATGCTCTGACCTGAAGTAAGGCCGAATATCCCTGCAGTGAATTGAATGCAGGATCGTCTTGCATCTCCCAAGACGAAGGGATGTCTGAATCCCCTGTGGAGACAACAGAGAAAGACCTAATTTTCCTCCTCATCGCGAGCCGAGGCCTCATATCCTTTGAAAACTCGAGAGGTCCGCGGAGATCAATGCTTCCAAAGGAGACGCTGCCTGATTCCTCTTGAAAATGGATAGGAGTCCCAGGATCCCTGTGGCATGTGGAAAGGGACACTGGGTCTCCCGCCTCAGGTGGAGACGTGTCCCAATTGCCATGCCAAGACTCGAGGAGAATCCCGAGGTGTCCCTCGCACCTAGGCAGGAGTCCTGACGTCGCTGAACAAACACGTGTCTGGAAGGGCCCTCCCCATCGTAACTCGAGAATATACCCAAGGTTCCGGCCGCAACTCGAAAAAAACCATGAGACTTCCCCCTCGCCGCGAGGTGAGGCCCGATTCCCCTGCCCTGCATGCAGAGCAATTCCGTATTCCACATCAAAAATGACAGGAGCCTTGATTTCCTTGATGGCACTCCAGAGAAAACCCAAGATCACTGTCTCAAGTCTAGAGGGATCCTGAGGTCACTGGAGCAACACGAAAGGGCTCCGTGGACCCCAAATCTACTCGAGATGAGAGATTAGTCCCTGGCTTCAACTCAAGAGGAATACGAACTTTCCACAAGCCCCTCAAGAGGAGGCTTCTCTCAGCTACAGGTATGTGAGAGGGACCCTGAGTTTGTGGCATCAAGTGGAATGGACACCGAGATGCTCTGACTTGAAATAAGGCCGGATATTCCTGCACTGAATTGAATGCAGGCTCATCTTGCATCTCCCAAGACGAAGGGATGTCTGAATCCCCCGTGCAGAACACAGAGAAAGACCTAGTCCTCCGCCTCAACGCGACCGGAGCCCTAACATCCTTAGAAAACTCGAGAGGTCCGCGCAGATCAATGCTTCCAAAGGAGACGATTCCTGACTCCTCTTGAAAATGGATAGGAGTCCCAGGATCCCTGTGGCACGTGGAAAGGGACCCTGGGTCTCCCGCCTCATGTGGAGACGCGTCCCAATTGCCATGCCAAGACTCGAGGAGAATCCCGAGGTGTCCCTCGCACCTAGGCAGGAGTCCTGACGTCGCTGAACAAACACGTGTCTGGAAGGGCCCTCCCCGTCGTAACTCGAGAATATACCCCAGTTTCCGGCCGCAACTCGAGAAAAACCATGAGACTTCCCCCTCGCCGCGAGATGAGGCCCGATTCCCCTGCACTGCGTGCAGAGCAATTCCGTGTTCCACATCAAACGTGAAAGGAGCCTTGATTTCCTTGATGGCACTCCAGAGAAAACCCAAGATCACTGTCTCAAGTCTAGAGGGATCCTGAGGTCACTGGAGCAACATGAAAGGGCTCCGTGGACCCCAAATCAACTCGAGATGAGAGCTTAGTACCTGGCTTCGACTCAATAGGAATACCAACTTTCCACAAGCACCTCAAGAGGAGGGTTCTCTCAGCCACAGGTATGTGAGAAGGACCCTGAGTTTGTTGCCTCAAGTGCAATGGACACCGAGATGCTCTGACTCGAAGTAAGGCTGGATATCCCTGCAGTGAATTGAATGCAGGCTCGTCTTGCATCTCCCAAGAGGAAGGGATGTCTGAATCCCCTGTGGAGACCACAGAGAAAGAGCTAGTCCTCCGCCTCATCGCGAGCGGAGGCCTCACATCCTTTGAAAACTCGAGAGGTCCGCGGAGATCAATGCTTCCAAAGGAGACGATGCCTGACTCCTCTTGAAAATGGATAGGAGTCCCAGGATCCCTGTGGCACGTGGAAAGGGACCCTGGGTCTCCCGCCTCACGTGGAGGCGCGTCCCAATTGCCATGCGAAGACTCGAGGAGAATCCCGAGGTGTCCCTCGCACCTAGGCAGGAGTCCAGACGTCGCTGAACAAACACGTGTCTGTAAGGGCCCTCCCCGTCGTAACTCGAGAATATACCCAAGGTTCTGGCCGCAACTCGAGAAAAACCATGAGATTTTCCCCTCGCCGCGAGTTGAGGCCCGATTCCCCTGCACTGAATGCAGAGCAATTCCGTGTTCCACATCAAACGTGAAAGGAGCCTTGATTTCTTTGAGGGGACTCCAGAGAAAACCCAAGATCACTGTCTCAAGTCTAGAGGGATCCTGAGGTCACTGGAGCAACACGAAAGGGCTCCGTGGACCCCAAATCAACTCGAGATGAGAGCTTAGTCCCTGCCTTCGACTCAAGAGGAATACCAACTTTCCACAAGCACCTCAAGAGGAGGCTTCTCTCAGCTACAGGTATGTGAGAGGGACCCTGAGTTTGTTGCCTCAAGTGCAATGGACACCGAGATGCTCTGACTCGAAGTAAGGCTGGATATCCCTGCAGTGAATTGAATGCAGGCTCGTCTTGCATCTCCCAAGAGGAATGGATGTCTGAATCCCCTGTGGAGACCACAGAGAAAGACCTAGTCCTCCGCCTCTTTGAGACCGGAGGCCGCACATCCATTGAAAACTCGAGAGGTCCGCGGAGATCAATGCTTCCAAAGGAGACGATTCCTGACTCCTCATGAAAATGGATAGGAGTCCCAGGATCACTGTGGCACGTGGAAAGGGACACTGGGTCTCCCGCCTCACGTGGAGACGCGTCCCAATTGCCATGCCAAGACTCGAGGAGAATCACGAGGTGTCCCTTACACCTAGGCAGGAGTCCTTACGTCGCTGAACAAACACGTGTCTAAGGGCCCTCCCCGTCGTAACTCGAGAATATACCCCAGGTTCCGGCCGCAACTCGAGAAAAACCATGAGACTTCCCCCTCGCCGCGAGATGAGGCCCGATTCCCTTGCACTGCGTGCAGAGCAATTCCGTGTTCCACATCAAAAATGAAAGGAACCTTGATTTCCTTGATGGCACTCCAGAGAAAACCCAAGATCACTGTCTCAAGTCTAGAGGGTTCCTGAGGTCACTGTAGCAACATGAAAGGGCTCCGTGGACCCGAAATCAACTCGAGATGAGAGCTTAGTCCCTGGCTTCGACACAAGAGGAATACCAACTTTCCACAAGCACCTCAAGAGGAGGCTTCTCTCAGCTACAGGTATGTGAGAGGGCCCCTGAGTTTGTGGCCTCAAATGGAATGGACACCGAGATGCTCTGACCTGAAGTAAGACCGAATATCCCTGCAGTGAGTTGAATGCAGGCTCGTCTTGCATCTCCCAAGACGAAGGGATGTCTGAATCCCCTGTGGAGACCACAGAGAAAGACCTAGTTCTCTGCCTCATCGCGACCGGAGGCCTCACATCCTTTGAAATTCAAGAGGTCTGCAGAGGTCAATGCTTCCAAAGGAGACGATGCCTGACTCCTCTTGAAATTGGATAGGAGTCCCAGGATCCCTGTGGCACGTGGAAAGGGACCCTGCGACTCCCGCCTCACGAGGAGACGCGTCCCAATTGCCATGCCAAGACTCGAGGAGAATCCCGAGGTGTCCCTCGCACCTAGGCAGGAGTCCTGACGTCGCTGAACAAACACGTGTCTGGAAGGGCCCTCCCCGACGTAACTCGAGAATATACCCCAGGTTCCGGCCGCAACTCGAGAAAAACCATGAGACTTCCCCCTCGCCGCGAGATGAGGCCCGATTCCCTTGCACTGCGTGCAGAGCAATTCCGTGTTCCACATCAAAAATGAAAGGAACCTTGATTTCCTTGATGGCACTCCAGAGAAAACCCAAGATCACTGTCTCAAGTCTAGAGGGATCCTGAGGTCACTGTAGCAACATGAAAGGGCTCCATGGACCCCAAATCAACTCGAGATGAGAGCTTAGTCCCTGGCTTCTACACAAGAGGAATACCAACTTTCCACAAGCACCTCAAGAGGAGGCTTCTCTCAGCTACAGGTATGTGAGAGGGCCCCTGAGTTTGTGGCCTCAAATGGAATGGGCACTGAGATGCTCTGACCTGAAGTAAGGCCGAATATCCCTGCAGTGAATTGAATGCAGGATCGTCTTGCATCTCCCAAGACGAAGGGATGTCTGAATCCCCTGTGGAGACCACAGAGAAAGACCTAATTTTCCTCCTCATCGCGAGCCGAGGCCTCATATCCTTTGAAAACTCGAGAGGTCCGCGGAGATCAATGCTTCCAAAGGAGACGATGCCTGATTCCTCTTGAAAATGGATAGGAGTCCCAGGATCCCTGTGGCACGTGGAAAGGGACACTGGGTCTCCCGCCTCACGTGGAGACACGTCCCAATTGCCATGCCAAGACTCGAGGAGAATCCCGAGGTGTCCCTCGCACCTAGGCAGGAGTCCTGACGTCGCTGAACAAACACGTGTCTGGAAGGGCCCTCCCCGTCGTAACTCGAGAATATACCCAAGGTTCCGGCCCCAACTCGAAAAAAACTATGAGACTTCCCCCTCGCCGCGAGGTGAGGCTCGATTCCCCTGCCCTGCGTGCAGAGCAATTCCGTGTTCCACATCAAACGTGAAAGGATCCTTGATTTCCTTGATGGCACTCCAGAGAAAACCCAAGATCACTGTCTCAAGTCTAGAGGGATCCTGAGGTCACTGGAGCAACACGAAAGGGCTCCATGGACCCCAAATCTACTCGAGATGAGAGCTTAGTACCTGGCTTCGACGCAAGAGGAATACCAACTTTCCACAAGCACCTCAAGAGGAGGGTTCTCTCAGCCACAAGTATGTGAGAAGGACCCTGAGTTTGTGGCCTCAAGTGGAATGGACACCGAGAAGCTCTGACTCGACGTAAGGCCAGATATCCCTGCAGTGAATTGAATGCAGGCTGGTCTTGCATCTCCCAAGACGAAGGGATGTCTGAATCCCCTGTGGAGACCACAGATAAAGACCTAGTTCTCCGCCTCATCGCCAGCGGAGGCCTCACATCCTTTGAAAACTCAAGAGGTCCGCGCAGATCAATGCTTCCAAATGAGACGATGCCTGACTCCTCTTGAAAATGGATAGGAGACCCAGGATCCCTGTGGCACGTGGAAAGGGACACTGGGTCTCCCGCCTCACGTGGAGACGCGTCCCAATTGCCATGCCAAGACTCGAGGAGAATCCCGAGGTGTCCCTCGCACCTAGGCACGAGTCCTGACGTCGCTGAACAAACACGTGTCTGGAAGGGCCCTCGCCGTCGTAACTCGAGAATATACCCCAGGTTCCGGCCGCAACTTGAGAAAAACCATGAGACTTCCCCCTCGCCGCGAGATGAGGCCCGATTCCCCTGCCCTGCGTGCAGAGCAACTCCGTATTCCACATCAAAAATGAAAGGAGCCTTGATTTCCTTGATGGCACTCCAGAGAAAACCCAAGATCACTGTCTCAAATCTAGAGGGATCCTGAGGTCACTGAAGCAACACGAAAGGGCTCCGTGGACTTCAAATCAACTCGAGATGAGAGCTTATTCCCTGGCTTCGACTCAAGAGGAATACCAACTTTCCACAAGCACTCGAGAGGAGGCTTCTCTCAGCTACAGGTATGTGAGAGGGCCCCTGAGTTTTTGGCCTCAAATGGAATGGACACCGAGATGCTCTGACTCGAAGTAAGGCCGGATATCCCTGCAGTGAATTGAATGCAGGCTCCTCTTGCATCTCCCAAGACGAAGGGATGTCTGAATCCCCTGTGGAGAACACAGAGAAAGACCTAATTCTCCGCCTCATCGCGAGCGGAGGCCTCACATCCATTGAAAACTCGAGAGGTCCGGGGAGATCAATGCTTCCAAAGGAGACGATGCCTGACTCCTCTTGAAAATGGATAGGAGTCCCAGGATTCCTGTGGCACGTGGAAAGGGACCCTGGGTCTCCCGCCTCACGTGGAGACGCTTCCCAATTGCCATGCCAAGACTCGAGGAGAATCCCGAGGTGTCCCTCGCACCTAGGCAGGAGTCCTGACGTCGCTGAAAAAACACGTGTCTGGAAGGGCCCTCCCCGTCGTAACTCGAGAATATACCCCAGGTTCCAGCCGCAACTCGAGGAAAACCATGAGACTTCCCCCTCGCCGCGAGATGAGGCCCGATTCCCTTGCACTGCGTGCAGAGCAATTCCGTGTTCCACATCAAACGTGAAAGGATCCTTGATTTCCTTGATGGCACTCCAGAGAAAACCCAAGATCACTGTCTCAAGTCTAGAGGGATCCTGAGGTCACTGGATCAACACGAAACGGTTCCGTGGACCCCAAATCAACTCGAGATGAGAGCTTAGTCCCTGGCTTCGACTCAAGAGGAATATGAACTTTCCACAAGCCCCTCAAGAGGAGGCTTCTCTCAGCTACTGGTATGTGAGAAGGACCCTGAGTTTGTGGCATCAAGTGGAATGGACACCGAGATGCTCTGACTCGAAGTAAGGCCGGATATCCTTGCAGTGAATTGAATGCAGGCTCGTCTTGCATCTCCCAAGACGAAGGGATGTCTGAATCCCCTGTGGAGACCACAGAGAAAGACCTAGTTCTCCGCCTCATCGCGACCGGAGGCCTCACATCCTTTGAAAATTCAAGAGGTCTGCGGAGATCAATGCTTCCAAAGGAGACGATGCCTGACTCCTCTTGAAAATGGATAGGAGTCCCAGGATCCCTGTGGCACGTGGAAAGGGACACTGGGTCTCCCGCCTCACGTGGAGACGCGTCCCAATTGCCATGCCAAGACTCGAGGAGAATCCCGAGGTGTCCCTCGCACCTAGGCAGGGGTCCTGACGACGCTGAACAAACACGTGTCTGGAAGGGCCCTCCCCGTCATAACTCGAGAATATACCCCAGGTTCCAGCCGCAACTCGAGAAAAACCATGAGACTTCCCCCTCGCCGCGAGATGAGGCCCGATTCCCTTGCACTGTGTGCAGAGCAATTCCGTGTTCCACATCAAAAATGAAAGGAACCTTGATTTCCTTGATGGCACTCCAGAGAAAACCCAAGATCACTGTCTCAAGTCTAGAGGGATCCTGAGGTCACTGTAGCAACATGAAAGGGCTGCATGGACCCCAAATCAACTCGAGATGAGAGCTTAGTCCCTGGCTTCGACACAAGAGGAATACCAACTTTCCACAAGCACCTCAAGAGGAGGCTTCTCTCAGCTAAAGGTATATTTGAGGGACCCCGAGTTTGTGGCCTCAAGTGGAATGGACACCGAGATGCTCTGACTCGAAGTAAGGCCGGATATCCCAGCAGTGAATTGAATGCAGGCTCGTCTTTCTTCTCCCAAGACGAAGGGATGTCTGAATCCCCTGTGGAGAGCACAGAGAAAGACCTAGTCCTCCGCCTCATCGCGACCGGAGGCCTCACATCCTTTGAAATCTCGAGAGGTCTGCAGAGATCAATGCTTCCAAAGGAGACGATGCCTGACTCCTCTTGAAAATGGATAGGAGTCCGAGGATCCCTGTGGCACGTGGAAAGGGACCCTGGGTCTCATGCCTCACATGGAGACGCATCCCAATTGCCATGCGAAGACTCGAGGAGAATCCCAAGGTGTCCCTCGCACCTAGGCAGGAGTCCTGACGTCGCTGAACAAACACCTGTCTGGAAAGGCCCTCCCCGTCGTAACTCGAGAATATACCCCAGGTTCCGGCCGCAACTCGAGAAAAACCATGAGATTTCGCCTTCACCGCGAGATGAGGCCCGAATCCCCTGCACTGCGTGCAGAGCAATTCCGTGTTCCACATCAAACGTGAAAGGAGCCTTGATTTCCTTGATGGCACTCCAGAGAAAACCCAAGATCACTGTCTCAAGTCTAGAGGGATCCTGAGGTCACTGGACCAACACGAAAAGGCTCCGTGGACCCCAAATCAATTCGAGATGAGAGCTTAGTCCCTGGCTTCGACTCAAGAGGAATACCAACTTTCCACAAGCACCTCAAGAGGAGGCTTCTCTCAGCTACAGGTATGTGAGAGGGACCCTGAGTTTGTGGCCTCAATTGAAATGGACACCGAGATGCTCTGACTCGAAGTAAGGCTGGATATCCCTGCAGTGAATTGAATGCAGGCTCGTCTTGCATCTCCCAAGACGAAGGGATGTCTGAATCCCCTGTGGAGACAACAGAGAAAGACCTAGTCCTCCGCCTCAACGCGACCGGAGGCCTCACATCCTTTGAAAACTCGAGACATCCGCGGAGATCAATGCTTCCAACGGAGACGATGCCTGACTCCTCTTGAAAATAGGCAGGAGTCCCAGGATCCATGTGGCACGTTGAAAGGGACACTGGGTCTCCCGCCACACGTGGAGACGCGTCCCAATTGCCATGCCAAGACTCGAGGAGAATCCCGAGGTGTCCCTCGCACCTAGGCAGGAGTCCTGACGTCGCTGAACAAACACGTGTCTGGAAGGGCCCTCCCCGTCGTAACTCGAGAATATACCAAAGGTTCCGGCCGCAACTCGAGAAAAACCATGAGACATCCCCCTTGCCACGAGATGAAACCCGATTCCCCTGCACTGCGTGCAGAGCAATTCCGTGTTCCACATCAAATTTGAAAGGAGCCTTGATTTCCTTGATGGCACTCCAGAGAAAACCCAAGATCATTGTCTCAAGTCTAGAGGGATCCTGAGGTCACTGGAACAACACGAAAGGGCTCCGTGGACCCCAAATCAACTCGAGATGAGAGCTTAGTCCCTGGCTTCGACTCAAGAGGAATACCAACTTTCCACAAGCACCTCAAGAGGAGGCTTCTCTCAGCTACAGGTATGTGAGAGGGACCCTGAGGTTGTGGCCTCAAGTGGAATGGACACCGAGATGCTCTGACTCGAACTAAGGCGGGATATCCCTGCAGTGAATTGAATGCAGGCTCGTCTTGCAACTCCCAAGACGAAGGGATGTCTGAATCCCCTGTGGAGACCACAGAGAAAGACCGAGTTCTCCGCCTCATCGCGACCGGAGGCCTCACATCCTTTGAAAACTCGAGAGGTCCGCGGAGATCAATGCTTCCAAAGGAGACGATGCCTGACTCCTCTTGAAAATGGATAGGAGTCCCAGGATCCTTGTGGCACGTGGAAAGGGACACTGGGTCTCCCGCCTCACGTGGAGACGCGTCCAAATTGCCATGCCAAGACTCGAGGAGAATCCCGAGGTGTCCCTCGCACCTAGGCAGGAGTCCTGACGTCGCTGAACAAACACGTGTCTGGAAGGGCCCTCCCCGTCGTAACTCGAGAATATACCCCAGGTTCGGGCCGCAACTCGAGAAAAACCATGAGATTTCCCCCTCGTCGCGAGTTGAGGTCCGATTCCCCTGCACTGCATGCAGAGCAATTCCGTGTTCCACATCAAACGTGAAAGGAGCCTTGATTTCCTTGATGGCACTCCAGAGAAAACCCAAGATCACTGTCTCAAGTCTGGAGGGATCCAGAGGTCACTGGAGCAACAGGAAAGGGCTCCGTGGACCGAAATCAACTCGAGATGAGAGCTTAGTCCCTGGCTTAGACTCAAGAGGAATACCAACTTTCCACAAGCACCTCAAGAGGAGGCTTCTCTCAGCTACATGTATATTTGAGGGACCCCGAGTTTGTGGCCTCAAGTGGAATGGACACCGGGATGCTCTGACTCGAAGTAAGGCCGGATATCCCTGCAGTGAATTGAATGCAGGCTCGTCTTGCATCTCCCAAGACGAAGGGATGTCTGAATCCCCTGTGGAGACCACAGAGAAAAACCTAATTCTCCGCCTCATCGCGAGCGGAGGCCTCACATCCTTTGAAAACTCGAGAGGTCCGCGGAGATCATTGCTTCCAAAGGAGACGAAGACTGACTCCTCTTGAAAATGGATAGGAGTCCCAGGATCCCTGTGGCATGTGGAAAGGGACCCTGGGTCTCCCGCCTCACGTGGAGACGCGTCCCAATTGCCATGCCAAGACTCGAGGAGAATCCCGAGGTGTCCCTCGCACCTAGGCAGGAGTCCTGACGTCGCTGAACAAACACGTGTCTGGAAGGGCCCTCCCCGTCGTAAGTCGAGAATATACCCCAGGTTCCGGCCGCAACTCGAGAAAAACCATGAGACTTCCCCCTCGCCGCGAGATGAGGCCCGATTCCCCTGACCTGCATGCAGAGCAATTCCGTATTCCACATCAAAAGTGAAAGGAGCCTTGATTTCCTTGATGGCACTCCAGAGAAAACCCAAGATCACTGTCCCTAGTCTAGAGGGATCCTGAGCTCACTGTAGCAACACGAAAGGGCTCCATGGACCCCAAATCAACTCGAGATGAGAGCTTAGTCCCAGGCTTCGACTCAAGAGGAATACCAACTTTCCACAAGCACCTCAAGAGGAGGCTTCTCTCAGCTACAGGTATGTGAGAGGGACCCTGAGTTTGTGGCCTCAAGTGGAATGGACACCGAGATGCTCTGAATCGAAGTAAGGCCGGATATCCTTGCAGTGAATTGAATGCAGGCTCGTCTTGCATCTCCCAAGACGAAGGGTTGTGTGAATCCCCTGTGGAGACAAAAGAGAAAGACCTATTCCTCCCCCTCAACGCGAAAGGAGGCCTCACATCCTTTGAAAACTCGAGAGGTCCACGGAGATCAATGCTTCCAAAGGAGACGATGCCTGACTCCTCTTGAAAATGGATAGGAGTCCAAGGATCCCTGTGGCACATGGAAAGGGACCCTGGGTCTCCCGCCTCACGTGGAGACGCGTCCCAATTGCCATGCCAAGAATCGAGGAGAATCCCGAGGTGTCCCTCACACCTAGGCAGGAGTCCTGACGTCGCTGAACAAACACGTGTCTGAAAGGGCCCTCCCCATCTTAACTCGGGAATATATCCCAGGTTCCGACCGCAACTCGAGAAAAACCATGAGACTTCCCCCTCGCCGGGAGATGAGGCCCGATTCCCCTGCACTGCATGCAGAGCAATTCCGTGTCCCACATCAAACGTGAAAGGAGCCTTGATTTCCTTGATGACACTCCAGAGAAAACCCAAGATCACTGTCTCAAGTCTAGAGGGATCCTGAGGTCACTGGACCAACAGGAAATGGCTCCGTGGACCGAAATCAACTCGAGATGAGAGCTTAGTCCCTGGCTTAGACTCAAGAGGAATACCAACTTTCCACAAGCACCTCAAGAGGAGGTTTCTCTCAGCTACATGTATATTTGAGGGACCCCGAGTTTGTGGCCTCAAGTGGAATGGACACCGGGATGCTCTGACTCGAAGTAAGGCCGGATATCCCTGCAGTGGATTGAATACAGGCTCGTCTTGCATCTCCCAAGACGAAGGGATGTCTGAATCCCCTGTGGAGACCACAGAGAAAAACCTAATTCTCCGCCTCATCGCGAGCGGAGGCCTCACATCCTTTGAAAACTCGAGAGGTCCGCGGAGATCAATGCTTTCAAAGGAGACGATGCCTGACTCCTCTTGAAAATGGATAGGAGTCCCAGGATCCCTGTGGCACGTGGAAAGGGACCCTGGGTCTCCCGCCTCACGTGGAGACGCGTCCCAATTGCCATGCCAAGACTCGAGGAGAATCCCGAGGTGTCCCTTGCACCTAAGCAGGAGTCCTGACGTCACTGAACAAAAACGTTTCTGGAAGGGCCCTCGCCGTCGTAACTCGAGAATATACCCCAGGTTCTGGCCGCAACTCGAGAAAAACCATGAGACTTCCGACTCGCCGCGAGATGAGGTCTGATTCCCCTGCCCTGCGTGCAAAGCAATTCCGTTTTCCACATCAACCGTGAAAGAAGCATTGATTTCCTTGATGGCACTCCAGAGAAAACCCAAGTTCACTGTGTCAAGTCTAGAGGGATCCTGAGGTCACTGGAGCAACACGAAAGGGCTCCGTGGACCACAAATCAACTCGAGATGAGAGCTTAGTCCCTGGCTTCGACTCAAGAGGAATACCAACTTTCCACAAGCACCTCAAGAGGAGGCTCCTCTCAGCTACAGGTATGTGAGAGGGACCCTGAGTTTGTGGCCTCAAGTGGAATGGACACCGAGATGCTCTGACTCGAAGTAAGGCCGGATATCCCTGCAGTGAATTGAATGCAGGCTCGTCTTGCATCTCCCAAGACAAAGGGATGTCTGAATCCCCTGTGGAGACCACAGAGAAAAACCTAATTCTCCGCCTCATTGCGAGCGGAGGCCTCACATCCTTTGAAAACTCGAGAGGTCCGCGGAGATCATTGCTTCCAAAGGAGACGAAGACTGACTCCTCTTGAAAATGGATAGGAGTCCCAGGATCCCTGTGGCACGTGGAAAGGGACCCTGGGTCTCCCGCCTTACGTGGAGACGCGTACCAATTGCCATGCCAAGACTCGAGGAGAATCCCGAGGTGTCCCTCGCACCTAGGCAGGAGTCCTGACGTCGCTGAACAAACACGTGTCTGGAAGGGCCCTCGCCGTCGTAACTCGAGAATATACCCCAGGTTCTGGCCGCAACTCGAGAAAAACCATGAGACTTCCCCCTCACCGCGAGATGAGGCCCGATTCCCCTGCCCTGCATGCAGAGCAATTCCGTATTCCACATCAAAAGTGAAAGGAGCCTTGATTTCCTTGATGGCACTCCAGAGAAAACCCAAGATCACTGTCCCTAGTCTAGAGGGATCCTGAGCTCACTGTAGCAACACGAAAGGGCTCCATGGACCCCAAATCAACTCGAGATGAGAGCTTAGTCCCTGGCTTCGACTCAAGAGGAACACCAACTTTCCACAAGCACCTCAAGAGGAGGCTTCTCTCAGCTACAGGTATGTGAGAGGGACCCTGAGTTTGTGGCCTCAAGTGGAATGGACACCGAGATGCTCTGACTCGAAGTAAGGCCGGATATCCCTGCAGTGAATTGAATGCAGGCTCGTCTTGCATCTCCCAAGACGAAGGGATGTCTGAATCTCCTGTGGAGACCACAGAGAAAAACCTAATTCTCCGCCTCATCACGAGCAGAGGCCTCACATCCTTTGAAAACTCGAGAGGTCCGCGGAGATCATTGCTTCCAAAGGAGACGATGCCTGACTCCTCTTGAAAATGGATAGGAGTCCCAGGATCCCTGTGGCATGTGGAAAGGGACCCTGGGTCTCCCGCCTCACGTGGAGACGCGTCCCAATTGCCATGCCAAGACTTGAGGAGAATCCCAAGGTGTCCCTCGCACCTAGGCAGGAGTCCTGACGTCGCTGAACAAACACGTGTCTGGAAGGGCCCTCCCAGTCGTAACTCGAGAATATACCCCAGGTTCGGGCCGCAACTCGAGAAAAACCATGAGACTTCCCCCTCGCCGCGAGATGAGGCCTGATTCCCCTGCCCTGAGTGCAAAGCAATTCCGTTTTCCACATCAAAAGTGAAAGGAGCCTTGATTTCCTTGATGGCACTCCAGAGAAAACCCAAGTTCACTGTCTCAAGTCTAGAGGGATCCTGAGGTCACTGGAGCAACACGAAAGGGCTCCGTGGACCACAAATCAACTCGAGATGAGAGCTTAGTCCCTGGCTTCGACTCAAGAGGAATACCAACTTTCCACAAGCACCTCAAGAGGAGGCTTCTCTCAGCTACAGGTATGTGAGAGGGACCCTGAGTTTGTGGCCTCAAGTGGAATGGACACCGAGATGCTCTGACTCGAAGTAAGGCCGGATATCCCTGCAGTGAATTGAATGCAGGCTCGTCTTGCATCTCCCAAGACGAAGGGATGTCTGAATCCCCTGAGGAGATGACAGAGAAAGAGCTAGTCCTCCGCCTCATCGCGAGCGGAGGCCTCACATCCTTTGAAAACTCGAGAGGTCCGCGGAGATCAATGCTTCCAAAGGAGACGATGCCTGACTCCTCTTGAAAATGGATAGGAGTCCCAGGATCCCTGTGGCACGTGGAAAGGGACCTTGGGTCTCGCGCCTCACGTGGAGTCGCGTCCCAATTGCCATGCCAAGACTCGAGGAGAATCCCGAGGTGTCCCTCGCACCTAGGCAGGAGTCCTGACGTCGCTGAACAAACACGTTTCTGGAAGGGCCCTCCCCGTCGTAACTCGAGAATATACCCCAGGTTCCGGCCGCAACTCGAGAAAAACATGAGACTTCCCCCTTGCCACGAGATGAGGCCCGATTCCCCTGCACTGCGTGCAGAGCAATTCCGTGTTCCACATCAAATTTGAAAGGAGCCTTGATTTCCTTGATGGCACTCCAGAGAAAACCCAAGATCACTGTCTCAAGTCTAGAGGGATCCTGAGGTCACTGGAGCACACGAAAGGGCTCCGTGGACCCCAAATCAACTCGAGATGAGAGCTTAGTCCCTGGCTTCGACTCAAGAGGAATATCAACTTTCCACAAACACTTCAAGAGGAGGCTTCTCTGAGCTACAGGTATGTGAGAGGGACCCTGAGTTTGTGGCCTCAAATGGAATGGACACCGAGATGCTCTGACTCGAAGTAAGGCCGGATATCCCTGCAGTGAATTGAATGCAGGCTCGTCTTGCATCTCCCAAGACGAAGGGATGTCTGAATCCCCTGTGGAGACCACAGAGAAAGACCTAACTTTCTGCCTCATCGCGACCAGAGACCTCACATCTTTGAAAATCCGAGAGGTCCGCGGAGATCAATGCTTCCAAAGGAGACGATGCCTGACTCCTCTTGAAAATGGATAGGCGTCCCAGGATCCCTGTGGCACGTGGAAAGGGACCCTGGGTCTCCCTCCTCACGTGGAGACGCGTCCCAATTGCCATGCCAAGACTCGAGGAGAATCCCGAGGTGTCCCTTGCACCTAGGCAGGAATCCTGACGTCGCTGAACAAACACGTGTCTGGAAGGGCCCTCCCCGTCGTAACTCGAGAATATACCCCAGGTTCCGGCCGCAACTCGAGAAAAACCATGAGACTTCCCCCTCGCCGCGAGATGAGGCCCGATTCCCCTGCCCTGCATGCAGAGCAATTCCGTATTCCACATCAGAAGTGAAAGGAGCCTTGATTTCCTTGATGACACTCCAGAGAAAACCCAAGATCACTGTCCCTAGTCTAGAGGGATCCTGAGGTCACTGTAACAACACGAAAGGGCTCCATGGACCCCAAATCAACTCGAGATGAGAGCTTAGTCCCTGGCTTCGACTCAAGAGGAATACCAACTTTCCACAAGCACCTCAAGAGGAGGCTTCTCTCAGCTACAGGTATGTGAGAGGGCCCCTGAGTTTGTGGCCTCAAGTGGAATGGACATTGACATGCTCTGACTCGAAGTAAGGCCGGATATCCCTGCAGTGAATTGAATGCAGGCTCGTCTTGCATCTCCCAAGAGGAAGGGATGTCTGAATCCCCTGTGGAGACCACAGAGAAAGACCGAGTTCTCCGCCTCATCGCGACCGGAGGCCTCACATCCTTTGAAAACTCGAGAGGTCCGCGGAGATCAATGCTTCCAAAGGCGACGATGCCTGACTCCTCTTGAAAATGGATAGGAGTCCCAGGATCCCTGTGGCACGTGGAAAGGGACCTTCGGTCTCCCGCCTCACGTGGAGACGCGTCCAAATTGCCATGCCAAGACTCGAGGAGAATCCCGAGGTGTCCCTCGCACCTAGGCAGGAGTCCTGACGTCGCTGAACAAACACGTGTCTGGAAGGGCCCTCCCCGTCGTAACTCGAGAATATACCCCAGGTTCCGGCCGCAACTCGAAAAAAACCATGAGACTTCCCCCTCGCCGCGAGTTGAGGTCCGATTCCCCTGCCCTGCATGCAGAGCAATTCCGTATTCCACATCAAAAGTGAAAGCAGCCTTGATTTCCTTGATGGCACTCCAGAGAAAACCCAAGATCACTGTCCCTAGTCTAGAGGGATCCTGAGCTCACTGTAGCAACACGAAAGGGCTCCATGGACCCCAAATGAACTCGAAATGAGAGCTTAGTCCCTGGCTTAGACTCAAGAGGAATACCAACTTTCCACAAGCACCTCAAGAGGAGGCTTCTCTCAGCTACAGGTATGTGAGAGGGCCCCTGAGTTTTTGGTCTCAAGTGGAATGGACACCGGGATGCTCTGACTCGAAGTAAGGCCGGATATCCCTGCAGTGAATTGAATGCAGGCTCGTCTTGCATCTCCCAAGACGAAGGGATGTCTGAATCTCCTGTGGAGACCACAGAGAAAAACATAATTCTCCGCCTCATCGCGACCGGAGGCCTCACATCCTTTGAAAACTCGAGAGGTCCGCGGAGATCATTGCTTCCAAAGGAGACGATGGCTGACTCCTCTTGAAAATGGGTAGGAGTCCCAGGATCCCTGTGGCACGTGGAAAGGGACCCTGGGTCTCCCGCCTCACGTGGAGACGCGTCCCAATTGCCATGCCAAGACTCGAGGAGAATCCCGAGGTGTCCCTCGCATCTAGGCAGGAGTCCTTACGTCACTGAACAAACACGTGTCTGGAAGGGCCCTACCCGTCGTAACTCGAGAATATACCCCAGGTTTCGGCCGCAACTCGAGAAAAATCATGAGACTTCCCCCTCGCCGCGAGATGAGGTCTGATTCCCCTGCCCTGCGTGCAAAGCAATTCCGTTTTCCACATCAAACATGAAAGGAGCCTTGATTTCCTTGATGGCACTCCAGAGAAAACCCAAGCTCACTGTGTCAAGTCTAGAGGGATCCTGAGGTCACTGGAGCAACACGAAAGGGATCCGTGGACCACAAATCAACTCGAGATGAGAGCTTAGTCCCTGGCTTCGACTCAAGAGGAATACCAACTTTCCACAAGCACCTCAAGAGGAGGCTTCTCTCAGCTACCGGTATGTGAGAGGGACCCTGAGTTTGTGGCCTCAAGTGGAATGGACACCGAGATGCTCTGACTCGAAGTAAGGCCGGATATCCCTGCAGTGAATTGAATGCAGGCTCGTCTTGCATCTCCCAAGACGAAGGGTTGTCTGAATCCCCTGTAGAGATGACAGAGAAAGAGCTAGTCCTCCGCCTCATCGCGAGCGGAGGCCTCACATCCTTTGAAAACTCGAGAGGTCCGCGGAGATCAATGCTTCCAAAGGAGACGATGCCTGACTCCTCTTGAAAATGGATAGGAGTCCCAGGATCCCTGTGGCACGTGGAAAGGGACCCTGGGTCTCCCTCCTCACATGGAGACGCGTCCCAATTGCCATGCCAAGACTCGAGGAGAATCCCGAGGTGTCCCTTGCACCTAGGCAGGAATCCTGACGTCGCTGAACAAACACGTGTCTGGAAGGGCCCTCCCCGTCGTAACTCGAGAATATACCCCAGGTTCCGGCCGCAACTCGAGAAAAACCATGAGACTTCCCCCTCGCCGCGAGATGAGGCCCGATTCCCCTGCCCTGCATGCAGAGCAATTCCGTATTCCACATCAGAAGTGAAAGGAGCCTTGATTTCCTTGATGACACTCCAGAGAAAACCCAAGATCACTGTCCCTAGTCTAGAGGGATCCTGAGCTCACTGTAGCAACACGAAAGGGATCCATGGACCCCAAATCAACTCGAGATGAGAGCTTAGTCCCTGGCTTCGACTCAAGAGGAATACCAACTTTCCACAAGCACCTCAAGAGGAGGCTTCTCTCAGCTACAGGTATGTGAGAGGGCCCCTGAGTTTGTGGCCTCAAGTGGAATGGACATTGAGATGCTCTGACTCGAAGTAAGGCCGGATATCCCTGCAGTGAATTGAATGCAGGCTCGTCTTGCATCTCCCAAGAGGAAGGGATGTCTGAATCCCCTGTGGAGACCACAGAGAAAGACCGAGTTCTCCGCCTCATCGCGACCGGAGGCCTCACATCCTTTGAAAACTCGAGAGGTCCGCGGAGATCAATGCTTCCAAAGGCGACGATGCCTGACTCCTCTTGAAAATGGATAGGAGTCCCAGGATCCCTGTGGCACGTGGAAAGGGACCTTCGGTCTCCCGCCTCACGTGGAGACGCGTCCAAATTGCCATGCCAAGACTCGAGGAGAATCCCGAGGTGTCCCTCGCACCTAGGCAGGAGTCCTGACGTCGCTGAACAAACACGTGTCTGGAAGGGCCCTCCCCGTCGTAACTCGAGAATATACCCCAGGTTCCGGCCGCAACTCGAAAAAAACCATGAGACTTCCCCCTCGCCGCGAGTTGAGGTCCGATTCCCCTGCCCTGCATGCAGAGCAATTCCGTATTCCACATCAAAAGTGAAAGCAGCCTTGATTTCCTTGATGGCACTCCAGAGAAAACCCAAGATCACTGTCCCTAGTCTAGAGGGATCCTGAGCTCACTGTAGCAACACGAAAGGGCTCCATGGACCCCAAATGAACTCGAAATGAGAGCTTAGTCCCTGGCTTAGACTCAAGAGGAATACCAACTTTCCACAAGCACCTCAAGAGGAGGCTTCTCTCAGCTACAGGTATGTGAGAGGGCCCCTGAGTTTTTGGTCTCAAGTGGAATGGACACCGGGATGCTCTGACTCGAAGTAAGGCCGGATATCCCTGCAGTGAATTGAATGCAGGCTCGTCTTGCATCTCCCAAGACGAAGGGATGTCTGAATCTCCTGTGGAGACCACAGAGAAAAACATAATTCTCCGCCTCATCGCGACCGGAGGCCTCACATCCTTTGAAAACTCGAGAGGTCCGCGGAGATCATTGCTTCCAAAGGAGACGATGGCTGACTCCTCTTGAAAATGGGTAGGAGTCCCAGGATCCCTGTGGCACGTGGAAAGGGACCCTGGGTCTCCCGCCTCACGTGGAGACGCGTCCCAATTGCCATGCCAAGACTCGAGGAGAATCCCGAGGTGTCCCTCGCACCTAGGCAGGAGTCCTGACGTCGCTGAACAAACACGTGTCTGGAAGGGCACTCCCCGTCGTAACTCGAGAATATACCCCAGGTTTCGGCCGCAACTTGAGAAAAACCATGAGACATCCCCCTTGCCACGAGATGAAACCCGATTCCCCTGCACTGCGTGCAGAGCAATTCCGTGTTCCACATCAAATTTGAAAGGAGCCTTGATTTCCTTGATGGCACTCCAGAGAAAACCCAAGATCATTGTCTCAAGTCTAGAGGGATCCTGAGGTCACTGGAACAACACGAAAGGGCTCCGTGGACCCCAAATCAACTCGAGATGAGAGCTTAGTCCCTGGCTTCGACTCAAGAGGAATACCAACTTTCCACAAGCACCTCAAGAGGAGGCTTCTCTCAGCTACAGGTATGTGAGAGGGACCCTGAGGTTGTGGCCTCAAGTGGAATGGACACCGAGATGCTCTGACTCGAACTAAGGCGGGATATCCCTGCAGTGAATTGAATGCAGGCTCGTCTTGCAACTCCCAAGACGAAGGGATGCCTGAATCCCCTGTGGAGACCACAGAGAAAGACCGAGTTCTCCGCCTCATCGCGACCGGAGGCCTCACATCCTTTGAAAACTCGAGAGGTCCGCGGAGATCAATGCTTCCAAAGGAGACGATGCCTGACTCCTCTTGAAAATGGATAGGAGTCCCAGGATCCTTGTGGCACGTGGAAAGGGACACTGGGTCTCCCGCCTCACGTGGAGACGCTTCCAAATTGCCATGCCAAGACTCGAGGAGAATCCCGAGGTGTCCCTCGCACCTAGGCAGGAGTCCTGACGTCGCTGAACAAACACGTGTCTGGAAGGGCCCTCCCCGTCGTAACTCGAGAATATACCCCAGGTTCGGGCCGCAACTCGAGAAAAACCATGAGATTTCCCCCTCGTCGCGAGTTGAGGTCCGATTCCCCTGCACTGCATGCAGAGCAATTCCGTGTTCCACATCAAACGTGAAAGGAGCCTTGATTTCCTTGATGGCACTCCAGAGAAAACCCAAGATCACTGTCTCAAGTCTGGAGGGATCCAGAGGTCACTGGAGCAACAGGAAAGGGCTCCGTGGACCGAAATCAACTCGAGATGAGAGCTTAGTCCCTGGCTTAGACTCAAGAGGAATACCAACTTTCCACAAGCACCTCAAGAGGAGGCTTCTCTCAGCTACATGTATATTTGAGGGACCCCGAGTTTGTGGCCTCAAGTGGAATGGACACCGGGATGCTCTGACTCGAAGTAAGGCCGGATATCCCTGCAGTGAATTGAATGCAGGCTCGTCTTGCATCTCCCAAGACGAAGGGATGTCTGAATCCCCTGTGGAGACCACAGAGAAAAACCTAATTCTCCGCCTCATCGCGAGCGGAGGCCTCACATCCTTTGAAAACTCGAGAGGTCCGCGGAGATCATTGCTTCCAAAGGAGAGGAAGACTGACTCCTCTTGAAAATGGATAGGAGTCCCAGGATCCCTGTGGCACGTGGAAAGGGACCCTGGGTCTCCCGCCTCACGTGGAGACGCGTCCCAATTGCCATGCCAAGACTCGAGGAGAATCCCGAGGTGTCCCTCGCACCTAGGCAGGAGTCCTGACGTCGCTGAACAAACACGTGTCTGGAAGGGCCCTCCCCGTCGTAAGTCGAGATTATACCCCAGGTTCCGGCCGCAACTCGAGAAAAACCATGAGACTTCCCCCTCGCCGCGAGATGAGGCCCGATTCCCCTGACCTGCATGCAGAGCAATTCCGTATTCCACATCAAAAGTGAAAGGAGCCTTGATTTCCTTGATGGCACTCCAGAGAAAACCCAAGATCACTGTCCCTAGTCTAGAGGGATCCTGAGCTCACTGTAGCAACACGAAAGGGCTCCATGGACCCCAAATCAACTCGAGATGAGAGCTTAGTCCCAGGCTTCGACTCAAGAGGAATACCAACTTTCCACAAGCACCTCAAGAGGAGGCTTCTCTCAGCTACAGGTATGTGAGAGGGACCCTGAGTTTGTGGCCTCAAGTGGAATGGACACCGAGATGCTCTGAATCGAAGTAAGGCCGGATATCCTTGCAGTGAATTGAATGCAGGCTCGTCTTGCATCTCCCAAGACGAAGGGTTGTGTGAATCCCCTGTGGAGACAAAAGAGAAAGACCTATTCCTCCCCCTCAACGCGAAAGGAGGCCTCACATCCTTTGAAAACTCGAGAGGTCCACGGAGATCAATGCTTCCAAAGGAGACGATGCCTGACTCCTCTTGAAAATGGATAGGAGTCCAAGGATCCCTGTGGCACATGGAAAGGGACCCTGGGTCTCCCGCCTCACGTGGAGACGCGTCCCAATTGCCATGCCAAGAATCGAGGAGAATCCCGAGGTGTCCCTCACACCTAGGCAGGAGTCCTGACGTCGCTGAACAAACACGTGTCTGAAAGGGCCCTCCCCATCTTAACTCGGGAATATATCCCAGGTTCCGACCGCAACTCGAGAAAAACCATGAGACTTCCCCCTCGCCGGGAGATGAGGCCCGATTCCCCTGCACTGCATGCAGAGCAATTCCGTGTCCCACATCAAACGTGAAAGGAGCCTTGATTTCCTTGATGACACTCCAGAGAAAACCCAAGATCACTGTCTCAAGTCTAGAGGGATCCTGAGGTCACTGGACCAACAGGAAATGGCTCCGTGGACCGAAATCAACTCGAGATGAGAGCTTAGTCCCTGGCTTAGACTCAAGAGGAATACCAACTTTCCACAAGCACCTCAAGAGGAGGTTTCTCTCAGCTACATGTATATTTGAGGGACCCCGAGTTTGTGGCCTCAAGTGGAATGGACACCGGGATGCTCTGACTCGAAGTAAGGCCGGATATCCCTGCAGTGGATTGAATACAGGCTCGTCTTGCATCTCCCAAGACGAAGGGATGTCTGAATCCCCTGTGGAGACCACAGAGAAAAACCTAATTCTCCGCCTCATCGCGAGCGGAGGCCTCACATCCTTTGAAAACTCGAGAGGTCCGCGGAGATCAATGCTTTCAAAGGAGACGATGCCTGACTCCTCTTGAAAATGGATAGGAGTCACAGGATCCCTGTGGCACGTGGAAAGGGACCCTGGGTCTCCCGCCTCACGTGGAGACGCGTCCCAATTGCCATGCCAAGACTCGAGGAGAATCCCGAGGTGTCCCTTGCACCTAAGCAGGAGTCCTGACGTCACTGAACAAAAACGTGTCTGGAAGGGCCCTCGCCGTCGTAACTCGAGAATATACCCCAGGTTCTGGCCGCAACTCGAGAAAAACCATGAGACTTCCGACTCGCCGCGAGATGAGGTCTGATTCCCCTGCCCTGCGTGCAAAGCAATTCCGTTTTCCACATCAACCGTGAAAGAAGCATTGATTTCCTTGATGGCACTCCAGAGAAAACCCAAGTTCACTGTGTCAAGTCTAGAGGGATCCTGAGGTCACTGGAGCAACACGAAAGGGCTCCGTGGACCACAAATCAACTCGAGATGAGAGCTTAGTCCCTGGCTTCGACTCAAGAGGAATACCAACTTTCCACAAGCACCTCAAGAGGAGGCTCCTCTCAGCTACAGGTATGTGAGAGGGACCCTGAGTTTGTGGCCTCAAGTGGAATGGACACCGAGATGCTCTGACTCGAAGTAAGGCCGGATATCCCTGCAGTGAATTGAATGCAGGCTCGTCTTGCATCTCCCAAGACAAAGGGATGTCTGAATCCCCTGTGGAGACCACAGAGAAAAACCTAATTCTCCGCCTCTTTGCGAGCGGAGGCCTCACATCCTTTGAAAACTCGAGAGGTCCGCGGAGATCATTGCTTCCAAAGGAGACGAAGACTGACTCCTCTTGAAAATGGATAGGAGTCCCAGGATCCCTGTGGCACGTGGAAAGGGACCCTGGGTCTCCCGCCTTACGTGGAGACGCGTACCAATTGCCATGCCAAGACTCGAGGAGAATCCCGAGGTGTCCCTCGCACCTAGGCAGGAGTCCTGACGTCGCTGAACAAACACGTGTCTGGAAGGGCCCTCCCCGTCGTAACTCGAGAATATACCCCAGGTTCCGGCCGCAACTCGAGAAAAACCATGAGACTTCCCCCTCACCGCGAGATGAGGCCCGATTCCCCTGCCCTGCATGCAGAGCAATTCCGTATTCCACATCAAAAGTGAAAGGAACCTTGATTTCCTTGATGGCACTCCAGAGAAAACCCAAGATCACTGTCCCTAGTCTAGAGGGATCCTGAGCTCACTGTAGCAACACGAAAGGGCTCCATGGACCCCAAATCAACTCGAGATGAGAGCTTAGTCCCTGGCTTCGACTCAAGAGGAACACCAACTTTCCACAAGCACCTCAAGAGGAGGCTTCTCTCAGCTACAGGTATGTGAGAGGGACCCTGAGTTTGTGGCCTCAAGTGGAATGGACACCGAGATGCTCTGACTCGAAGTAAGGCCGGATATCCCTGCAGTGAATTGAATGCAGGCTCGTCTTGCATCTCCCAAGACGAAGGGATGTCTGAATCTCCTGTGGAGACCACAGAGAAAAACCTAATTCTCCGCCTCATCACGAGCAGAGGCCTCACATCCTTTGAAAACTCGAGAGGTCCGCGGAGATCATTGCTTCCAAAGGAGACGATGCCTGACTCCTCTTGAAAATGGATAGGAGTCCCAGGATCCCTGTGGCATGTGGAAAGGGACCCTGGGTCTCCCGCCTCACGTGGAGACGCGTCCCAATTGCCATGCCAAGACTTGAGGAGAATCCCAAGGTGTCCCTCGCACCTAGGCAGGAGTCCTGACGTCGCTGAACAAACACGTGTCTGGAAGGGCCCTCCCAGTCGTAACTCGAGAATATACCCCAGGTTCGGGCCGCAACTCGAGAAAAACCATGAGACTTCCCCCTCGCCGCGAGATGAGGCCTGATTCCCCTGCCCTGAGTGCAAAGCAATTCCGTTTTCCACATCAAAAGTGAAAGGAGCCTTGATTTCCTTGATGGCACTCCAGAGAAAACCCAAGTTCACTGTCTCAAGTCTAGAGGGATCCTGAGGTCACTGGAGCAACACGAAAGGGCTCCGTGGACCACAAATCAACTCGAGATGAGAGCTTAGTCCCTGGCTTCGACTCAAGAGGAATACCAACTTTCCACAAGCACCTCAAGAGGAGGCTTCTCTCAGCTACAGGTATGTGAGAGGGACCCTGAGTTTGTGGCCTCAAGTGGAATGGACACCGAGATGCTCTGACTCGAAGTAAGGCCGGATATCCCTGCAGTGAATTGAATGCAGGCTCGTCTTGCATCTCCCAAGACGAAGGGATGTCTGAATCCCCTGAGGAGATGACAGAGAAAGAGCTAGTCCTCCGCCTCATCGCGAGCGGAGGCCTCACATCCTTTGAAAACTCGAGAGGTCCGCGGAGATCAATGCTTCCAAAGGAGACGATGCCTGACTCCTCTTGAAAATGGATAGGAGTCCCAGGATCCCTGTGGCACGTGGAAAGGGACCTTGGGTCTCGCGCCTCACGTGGAGTCGCGTCCCAATTGCCATGCCAAGACTCGAGGAGAATCCCGAGGTGTCCCTCGCACCTAGGCAGGAGTCCTGACGTCGCTGAACAAACACGTTTCTGGAAGGGCCCTCCCCGTCGTAACTCGAGAATATACCCCAGGTTCCGGCCGCAACTCGAGAAAAACATGAGACTTCCCCCTTGCCACGAGATGAGGCCCGATTCCCCTGCACTGCGTGCAGAGCAATTCCGTGTTCCACATCAAATTTGAAAGGAGCCTTGATTTCCTTGATGGCACTCCAGAGAAAACCCAAGATCACTGTCTCAAGTCTAGAGGGATCCTGAGGTCACTGGAGCACACGAAAGGGCTCCGTGGACCCCAAATCAACTCGAGATGAGAGCTTAGTCCCTGGCTTCGACTCAAGAGGAATATCAACTTTCCACAAACACCTCAAGAGGAGGCTTCTCTGAGCTACAGGTATGTGAGAGGGACCCTGAGTTTGTGGCCTCAAATGGAATGGACACCGAGATGCTCTGACTCGAAGTAAGGCCGGATATCCCTGCAGTGAATTGAATGCAGGCTCGTCTTGCATCTCCCAAGACGAAGGGATGTCTGAATCCCCTGTGGAGACCACAGAGAAAGACCTAACTTTCTGCCTCATCGCGACCAGAGACCTCACATCTTTGAAAATCCGAGAGGTCCGCGGAGATCAATGCTTCCAAAGGAGACGATGCCTGACTCCTCTTGAAAATGGATAGGCGTCCCAGGATCCCTGTGGCACGTGGAAAGGGACCCTGGGTCTCCCTCCTCACGTGGAGACGCGTCCCAATTGCCATGCCAAGACTCGAGGAGAATCCCGAGGTGTCCCTTGCACCTAGGCAGGAATCCTGACGTCGCTGAACAAACACGTGTCTGGAAGGGCCCTCCCCGTCGTAACTCGAGAATATACCCCAGGTTCCGGCCGCAACTCGAGAAAAACCATGAGACTTCCCCCTCGCCGCGAGATGAGGCCCGATTCCCCTGCCCTGCATGCAGAGCAATTCCGTATTCCACATCAGAAGTGAAAGGAGCCTTGATTTCCTTGATGACACTCCAGAGAAAACCCAAGATCACTGTCCCTAGTCTAGAGGGATCCTGAGGTCACTGTAACAACACGAAAGGGCTCCATGGACCCCAAATCAACTCGAGATGAGAGCTTAGTCCCTGGCTTCGACTCAAGAGGAATACCAACTTTCCACAAGCACCTCAAGAGGAGGCTTCTCTCAGCTACAGGTATGTGAGAGGGCCCCTGAGTTTGTGGCCTCAAGTGGAATGGACATTGAGATGCTCTGACTCGAAGTAAGGCCGGATATCCCTGCAGTGAATTGAATGCAGGCTCGTCTTGCATCTCCCAAGAGGAAGGGATGTCTGAATCCCCTGTGGAGACCACAGAGAAAGACCGAGTTCTCCGCCTCATCGCGACCGGAGGCCTCACATCCTTTGAAAACTCGAGAGGTCCGCGGAGATCAATGCTTCCAAAGGCGACGATGCCTGACTCCTCTTGAAAATGGATAGGAGTCCCAGGATCCCTGTGGCACGTGGAAAGGGACCTTCGGTCTCCCGCCTCACGTGGAGACGCGTCCAAATTGCCATGCCAAGACTCGAGGAGAATCCCGAGGTGTCCCTCGCACCTAGGCAGGAGTCCTGACGTCGCTGAACAAACACGTGTCTGGAAGGGCCCTCCCCGTCGTAACTCGAGAATATACCCCAGGTTCCGGCCGCAACTCGAAAAAAACCATGAGACTTCCCCCTCGCCGCGAGTTGAGGTCCGATTCCCCTGCCCTGCATGCAGAGCAATTCCGTATTCCACATCAAAAGTGAAAGCAGCCTTGATTTCCTTGATGGCACTCCAGAGAAAACCCAAGATCACTGTCCCTAGTCTAGAGGGATCCTGAGCTCACTGTAGCAACACGAAAGGGCTCCATGGACCCCAAATGAACTCGAAATGAGAGCTTAGTCCCTGGCTTAGACTCAAGAGGAATACCAACTTTCCACAAGCACCTCAAGAGGAGGCTTCTCTCAGCTACAGGTATGTGAGAGGGCCCCTGAGTTTTTGGTCTCAAGTGGAATGGACACCGGGATGCTCTGACTCGAAGTAAGGCCGGATATCCCTGCAGTGAATTGAATGCAGGCTCGTCTTGCATCTCCCAAGACGAAGGGATGTCTGAATCTCCTGTGGAGACCACAGAGAAAAACATAATTCTCCGCCTCATCGCGACCGGAGGCCTCACATCCTTTGAAAACTCGAGAGGTCCGCGGAGATCATTGCTTCCAAAGGAGACGATGGCTGACTCCTCTTGAAAATGGGTAGGAGTCCCAGGATCCCTGTGGCACGTGGAAAGGGACCCTGGGTCTCCCGCCTCACGTGGAGACGCGTCCCAATTGCCATGCCAAGACTCGAGGAGAATCCCGAGGTGTCCCTCGCACCTAGGCAGGAGTCCTTACGTCACTGAACAAACACGTGTCTGGAAGGGCCCTACCCGTCGTAACTCGAGAATATACCCCAGGTTTCGGCCGCAACTCGAGAAAAACCATGAGACTTCCCCCTCGCCGCGAGATGAGGTCTGATTCCCCTGCCCTGCGTGCAAAGCAATTCCGTTTTCCACATCAAACATGAAAGGAGCCTTGATTTCCTTGATGGCACTCCAGAGAAAACCCAAGCTCACTGTGTCAAGTCTAGAGGGATCCTGAGGTCACTGGAGCAACACGAAAGGGATCCGTGGACCACAAATCAACTCGAGATGAGAGCTTAGTCCCTGGCTTCGACTCAAGAGGAATACCAACTTTCCACAAGCACCTCAAGAGGAGGCTTCTCTCAGCTACAGGTATGTGAGAGGGACCCTGAGTTTGTGGCCTCAAGTGGAATGGACACCGAGATGCTCTGACTCGAAGTAAGGCCGGATATCCCTGCAGTGAATTGAATGCAGGCTCGTCTTGCATCTCCCAAGACGAAGGGATGTCTGAATCCCCTGTAGAGATGACAGAGAAAGAGCTAGTCCTCCGCCTCATCAGGAGCGGAGGCCTCACATCCTTTGAAAACTCGAGAGGTCCGCGGAGATCAATGCTTCCAAAGGAGACGATGCCTGACTCCTCTTGAAAATGGATAGGAGTCCCAGGATCCCTGTGGCACGTGGAAAGGGACCCTGGGTCTCCCTCCTCACATGGAGATGCGTCCCAATTGCCATGCCAAGACTCGAGGAGAATCCCGAGGTGTCCCTTGCACCTAGGCAGGAATCCTGACGTCGCTGAACAAACACGTGTCTGGAAGGGCCCTCCCCGTCGTAACTCGAGAATATACCCCAGGTTCCGGCCGCAACTCGAGAAAAACCATGAGACTTCCCCCTCGCCGCGAGATGAGGCCCGATTCCCCTGCCCTGCATGCAGAGCAATTCCGTATTCCACATCAGAAGTGAAAGGAGCCTTGATTTCCTTGATGACACTCCAGAGAAAACCCAAGATCACTGTCCCTAGTCTAGAGGGATCCTGAGGTCACTGTAACAACACGAAAGGGCTCCATGGACCCCAAATCAACTCGAGATGAGAGCTTAGTCCCTGGCTTCGACTCAAGAGGAATACCAACTTTCCACAAGCACCTCAAGAGGAGGCTTCTCTCAGCTACAGGTATGTGAGAGGGCCCCTGAGTTTGTGGCCTCAAGTGGAATGGACATTGAGATGCTCTGACTCGAAGTAAGGCCGGATATCCCTGCAGTGAATTGAATGCAGGCTCGTCTTGCATCTCCCAAGAGGAAGGGATGTCTGAATCCCCTGTGGAGACCACAGAGAAAGACCGAGTTCTCCGCCTCATCGCGACCGGAGGCCTCACATCCTTTGAAAACTCGAGAGGTCCGCGGAGATCAATGCTTCCAAAGGCGACGATGCCTGACTCCTCTTGAAAATGGATAGGAGTCCCAGGATCCCTGTGGCACGTGGAAAGGGACCTTCGGTCTCCCGCCTCACGTGGAGACGCGTCCAAATTGCCATGCCAAGACTCGAGGAGAATCCCGAGGTGTCCCTCGCACCTAGGCAGGAGTCCTGACGTCGCTGAACAAACACGTGTCTGGAAGGGCCCTCCCCGTCGTAACTCGAGAATATACCCCAGGTTCCGGCCGCAACTCGAAAAAAACCATGAGACTTCCCCCTCGCCGCGAGTTGAGGTCCGATTCCCCTGCCCTGCATGCAGAGCAATTCCGTATTCCACATCAAAAGTGAAAGCAGCCTTGATTTCCTTGATGGCACTCCAGAGAAAACCCAAGATCACTGTCCCTAGTCTAGAGGGATCCTGAGCTCACTGTAGCAACACGAAAGGGCTCCATCGACCCCAAATGAACTCGAAATGAGAGCTTAGTCCCTGGCTTAGACTCAAGAGGAATACCAACTTTCCACAAGCACCTCAAGAGGAGGCTTCTCTCAGCTACAGGTATGTGAGAGGGCCCCTGAGTTTTTGGTCTCAAGTGGAATGGACACCGGGATGCTCTGACTCGAAGTAAGGCCGGATATCCCTGCAGTGAATTGAATGCAGGCTCGTCTTGCATCTCCCAAGACGAAGGGATGTCTGAATCTCCTGTGGAGACCACAGAGAAAAACATAATTCTCCGCCTCATCGCGACCGGAGGCCTCACATCCTTTGAAAACTCGAGAGGTCCGCGGAGATCATTGCTTCCAAAGGAGACGATGGCTGACTCCTCTTGAAAATGGGTAGGAGTCCCAGGATCCCTGTGGCACGTGGAAAGGGACCCTGGGTCTCCCGCCTCACGTGGAGACGCGTCCCAATTGCCATGCCAAGACTCGAGGAGAATCCCGAGGTGTCCCTCGCACCTAGGCAGGAGTCCTTACGTCACTGAACAAACACGTGTCTGGAAGGGCCCTACCCGTCGTAACTCGAGAATATACCCCAGGTTTCGGCCGCAACTCGAGAAAAACCATGAGACTTCCCCCTCGCCGCGAGATGAGGTCTGATTCCCCTGCCCTGCGTGCAAAGCAATTCCGTTTTCCACATCAAACAGGAAAGGAGCCTTGATTTCCTTGATGGCACTCCAGAGAAAACCCAAGCTCACTGTGTCAAGTCTAGAGGGATCCTGAGGTCACTGGAGCAACACGAAAGGGATCCGTGGACCACAAATCAACTCGAGATGAGAGCTTAGTCCCTGGCTTCGACTCAAGAGGAATACCAACTTTCCACAAGCACCTCAAGAGGAGGCTTCTCTCAGCTACAGGTATGTGAGAGGGACCCTGAGTTTGTGGCCTCAAGTGGAATGGACACCGAGATGCTCTGACTCGAAGTAAGGCCGGATATCCCTGCAGTGAATTGAATGCAGGCTCGTCTTGCATCTCCCAAGACGAAGGGATGTCTGAATCCCCTGTGGAGACCACAGAGAAAGACCGAGTTCTCCGCCTCATCGCGACCGGAGGCCTCACATCCTTTGAAAACTCGAGAGGTCCGCGGAGATCAATGCTTCCAAAGGAGACGATGCCTGACTCCTCTTGAAAATGGAGAGGAGTCCCAGGATCCCTGTGGCACGTGGAAAGGGACCCTGGGTCTCCCGCCTCACGTGGAGACGCGTCCAAATTGCCATGCCAAGACTCGAGGAGAATCCCGAGGTGTCCCTCGCACCTAGGCAGGAGTCCTGACGTCGCTGAACAAACACGTGTCTGGAAGGGCCCTCCCCGTCGTAACTCGAGAATATACCCCAGGTTCCGGCCGCAACTCGAGAAAAACCATGAGATTTCCCCCTCGCCGCGAGTTGAGGTCCGATTCCCCTGAACTGCATGCAGAGCAATTCCGTGTTCCACATCAAACGTGAAAGGAGCCTTGATTTCCTTGATGACACTCCAGAGAAAACCCAAGATCACTGTCTCAAGTCTAGAGGGATCCTGAGGTCACTGGACCAACATGAAAGGGCTCCGTGGACCGAAATCAACTCAAGATGAGAGCTTAGTCCCTGGTTTCGACTCAAGAGGAATACCAACTTTCCACAAGCACCTCAAGAGGAGGCTTCTCTCAGCTACAGGTATGTGAGAGGGACCCTGAGTTTGTGGCCTCAAGTGGAATGAACACCGGGATGGTCTGACTCGAAGTAAGGCCGGATATCCCTGCAGTGAATTGAATGCAGGCTCGTCTTGCATCTCCCAAGACGAAGGGATGTCTGAATCTCCTGTGGAGACCACAGAGAAAAACCTAATTCTCCGCCTCATCACGAGCAGAGGCCTCACATCCTTTGAAAATTCGAGAGGTCCGCGGAGATCATTGCTTCCAAAGGAGACGATGCCTGACTCCTCTTGAAAATGGATAGGAGTCCCAGGATCCCTGTGGCACGTGGAAAGGGACCCTGGGTCTCCCGCCTCACGTGGAGACGCGTCCCAATTGCCATGCCAAGACTCGAGGAGAATCCCGAGGTGTCCCTCGCACGTAGGCAGGAGTCCTGACGTCGCTGAACAAACACGTGTCTGGAAGGGCCCTCCCAGTCGTAAGTCGAGAATATACCCCAGGTTCGGGCCGCAACTCGAGAAAAACCATGAGACTTCCCCCTCGCCGCGAGATGAGGCCTGATTCCCCTGCCCTGAGTGCAAAGCAATTCCGTTTTCCACATCAAAAGTGAAAGGAGCCTTGATTTCCTTGATGGCACTCCAGAGAAAACCCAAGTTCACTGTCTCAAGTCTAGAGGGATCCTGAGGTCACTGGAGCAACACGAAAGGGCTCCGTGGACCACAAATCAACTCGAGATGAGAGCTTAGTCCCTGGCTTCGACTCAAGAGGAATACCAACTTTCCACAAGCACCTCAAGAGGAGGCTTCTCTCAGCTACAGGTATGTGAGAGGGACCCTGAGTTTGTGGCCTCAAGTGGAATGGACACCGAGATGCTCTGACTCGAAGTAAGGCCGGATATCCCTGCAGTGAATTGAATGCAGGCTCGTCTTGCATCTCCCAAGACGAAGGGATGTCTGAATCCCCTGTGGAGATGACAGAGAAAGAGCTAGTCCTCCGCCTCATCGCGAGCGGAGGCCTCACATCCTTTGAAAACTCGAGAGGTCCGCGGAGATCAATGCTTCCAAAGGAGACGATGCCTGACTCCTCTTGAAAATGGATAGGAGTCCCAGGATCCCTGTGGCACGTGGAAAGGGACCTTGGGTCTCGCGCCTCACGTGGAGACGCGTCCCAATTGCCATGCCAAGACTCGAGGAGAATCCCGAGGTGTCCCTCGCACCTAGGCAGGAGTCCTGACGTCGCTGAACAAACACGTTTCTGGAAGGGCCCTCCCCGTCGTAACTCGAGAATATACCCCAGGTTCCGGCCGCAACTCGAGAAAAACATGAGACTTCCCCCTTGCCACGAGATGAGGCCCGATTCCCCTGCACTGCGTGCAGAGCAATTCCGTGTTCCACATCAAATTTGAAAGGAGCCTTGATTTCCTTGATGGCACTCCAGAGAAAACCCAAGATCACTGTCTCAAGTCTAGAGGGATCCTGAGGTCACTGGAGCACACGAAAGGGCTCCGTGGACCCCAAATCAACTCGAGATGAGAGCTTAGTCCCTGGCTTCGACTCAAGAGGAATATCAACTTTCCACAAGCACCTCAAGAGGAGGCTTCTCTGAGCTACAGGTATGTGAGAGGGACCCTGAGTTTGTGGCCTCAAATGGAATGGACACCGAGATGCTCTGACTCGAAGTAAGGCCGGATATCCCTGCAGTGAATTGAATGCAGGCTCGTCTTGCATCTCCCAAGACGAAGGGATGTCTGAATCCCCTGTGGAGACCACAGAGAAAGACCTAACTTTCTGCCTCATCGCGACCAGAGACCTCACATCTTTGAAAATCCGAGAGGTCCGCGGAGATCAATGCTTCCAAAGGAGACGATGCCTGACTCCTCTTGAAAATGGATAGGCGTCCCAGGATCCCTGTGGCACGTGGAAAGGGACACTGGGTTTCCCGCCTCACGTGGAGACGCGTCCCCATTGCCATGCCAAGACTCGAGGAGAATCCCGAGGTGTCCCTCGCACCTAGGCAGGAGTCCTAACGTCGCTGAACAAACACGTGTCTGGAAGGGCCCTCCCCGTCGAAACTCGAGAATATAACCCAGGTTCCGGCCGCAACTCGAGAAAAACCATGAGACTTCCCCCTCGCCGCTGGATGAAGCGAGATTCCCCTGCACTGCGTGCAGAACAATTCCGTGTTCCACATCAAACGTGAAAGGACCCTTGAATTCCTTGATGGCACTGCAGAGAAAACGCAAGATCACTGTCTCAAGTCTAGAGGGATCCTGAGGGCACAGGAGCAACACAAAAGGGCTCTGTGGACCCCAAATCAACTCGAGATGAGAGCTTAGTCCCTGGCTTCGACTCAAGAGGAATACCAACTTTCCACAAGCACCTCAAGGGGAGGCTTCTCTCAGCTACAGGTATGTGAGAGGGACCCTGAGTTTGTGGCCTCAAGTGGAATGGACACCGAGATGCTCTGACTCGAAGTAAGGCCGGATATCCCTGCAGTGAATTGAATGCACGATCGTCTTGCATCTCCCAAGACGAAGGGATGTCTGAATCCCCTGTAGAGATGACAGAGAAAGAGCTAGTCCTCCGCCTCATCGCGAGCGGAGGCCTCACATCCTTTGAAAATTCGAGAGGTCCGCGGAGATCAATGCTTCCAAAGGAGACGATGCCTGACTCCTCTTGAAAATGGATAGGAGTCCCAGGATCCCTGTGGCACGTGGAAAGGGACCCTGGGTCTCCCTCCTCACGTGGAGACACGTCCCAATTGCCATGCCAAGACTCGAGGAGAATCCCAAGATGTCCCTTGCACCTAGGCAGGAGTCCTGACGTCGCTGAACAAACACGTGTCTGGAAGGGCCCTCCCCGTCGTAACTCGAGAATATACCCCAGGTTCCGGCCGCAACTCGAGAAAAACCATGAGACTTCCCCCTCGCCACGAGATGAGGCCCGATTCCCCTGCCCTGCATGCAGAGCAATTCCGTATTCCACATCAGATGTGAAAGGAGCCTTGATTTCATTGATGACACTCCAGAGAAAACCCAAGATCACTGTCCCTAGACTAGAGGGATCCTGAGGTCACTGTAACAACACGAAAGGGCTCCATGGACCCCAAATCAACTCGAGATGAGAGCTTAGTCCCTGGCTCGACTCAAGAGGAACACCAACTTTCCACAAGCACCTCAAGAGGAGGCTTCTCTCAGCTACAGGTATGTGAGAGGGCCCCTGAGTTTGTGGCCTCAAGTGGAATGGACATTGAGATGCTCTGACTCGAAGTAAGGCCGGATATCCCTGCAGTGAATTGAATGCAGGCTCGTCTTGCATCTCCCAACACGAAGGGATGTCTGAATCCCCTGTGGAGATGACAGAGAAAGAGCTAGTCCTCCGCCTCATCGCGAGCGGAGGCCTCACATCCTTTGAAAACTCGAGAGGTCCGCGGAGATCAATGCTTCCAAAGGAGACGATGCCTGACTCCTCTTGAAAATGGATAGGAGTCCCAGGATCCCTGTGGCACGTGGAAAGGGACCTTGGGTCTCGCGCCTCACGTGGAGACGCGTCCCAATTGCCATGCCAAGACTCGAGGAGAATCCCGAGGTGTCCCTCGCACCTAGGCAGGAGTCCTGACGTCGCTGAACAAACACGTTTCTGAAAGGGCCCTCCCTGTCGTAACTCGAGAATATACCCCAGGTTCCGGCCGCAACTCGAGAAAAACCATGAGACTTCCCCCTTGCCACGAGATGAGGCCCGATTCCCCTGCACTGCGTGCAGAGCAATTCCGTGTTCCACATCAAATTTGAAAGGAGCCTTGATTTCCTTGATGGCACTCCAGAGAAAACCCAAGATCACTGTCTCAAGTCTAGAGGGATCCTGAGGTCACTGGAGCAACACGAAAGGGCTCCGTGGACCCCAAATCAACTCGAGATGAGAGCTTAGTCCCTGGCTTCGACTCAAGAGGAATATCAACTTTCCACAAGCACCTCAAGGGGAGGCTTCTCTGAGCTACAGGTATGTGAGAGGGACCCTGAGTTTGTGGCCTCAAATGGAATGGACACCGAGATGCTCTGACTCGAAGTAAGGCCGGATATCCCTGCAGTGAATTGAATGCAGGCTCATCTTGCATCTCCCAAGACGAAGGGATGTCTGAATCCCCTGTGGAGACCACAGAGAAAGACCTAACTTTCTGCCTCATCGCGACCAGAGACCTCACATCCTTTGAAAATCCGAGAGGTCCGCGGAGATCAATGCTTCCAAAGGAGACGATGCCTGACTCCTCTTGAAAATGGATAGGAGTCCCAGGATCCCTGTGGCACGTGGAAAGGGACCCTGGGTCTCCCGCCTCACGTGGAGACGCGTCCACATTGCCATGCCAAGACTCGAGGAGAATCCCGAGGTGTCCCTCACACCTAGGCAGGAGTCCTGACGTCGCTGAACAAACGTGTCTGGAAGGGCCCTCCCCGTCGTAACTCGAGAATATACCCCAGGTTCCGGCCGCAACTCGAGAAAAACAATGAGACTTCCCCCTCGCCGCTGGATGAAGCCCGATTCCCCTGCACTGCGTGCAGAACAATTCCGCGTTCCACATCAAACGTGAAAGGAGCCTTGATTTCCTTGATGGCACTGCAGAGAAAACGCAAGATCACTGTCTCAAGTCTAGAGGGATCCTGAGGTCACTGGAGCAACACGAAAGGGCTCTTTGGACCCAAAATCAACTCGAGGTGAGAGCTTAGTCCCTGGCTTCGACTCAAGAGGAATACCAACTTTCCACAAGCACCTCAAGGGGAGGCTTCTCTCAGCTACAGGTATGTGAGAGGGACCCTGAGTTTGTGGCCTCAAGTGGAATGGACACCGAGATGCTCTGACTCGAAGTAAGGCCGGATATCCCTGCAGTGAATTGAATGCAGGCTCATCTTACATCTCCCAAGACGAAGGGATGTGTGAATCCCCTGTGGAGACCACAGAGAAAGACCTAGATCTCAGCTTCATCGCGACAGGAGGTCTCACATCCTTTGAAAACTCGAGAGGCCCGCGGAGATCAATGCTTCCAAAGTAGACGATGCCTGACTCCTCTTGAAAATGGATAGGAGTCCCAGGATCCTTATGGCACGGGGAAAGGGACACTGGGTCTCCCGCCTCACGTGGAGACGCGTCCCAATTGCCATGCCAAGACTCGAGGAGAATCCCGAGGTGTCCCTCGCACCTAGGCAGGAGTCCTGACGTCGCTGAACAATCATGTGTCTGGAAGGGCACTCCCCGTCGTAAGTCGAGAATATACCCTAGGTTCCGGCCGCAACTCGAGAAAAACCATGAGACTTCCCCCTCGCCGCGAGATGAGGCCCGATTCCCCTGCACTCCGTGCAGAGCAATTCCGTGTTCCACATCAAACATGAAAGGAGCCTTGATTTCCTTGATGGCACTCCAGAGAAAACGCAAGATCACTGTCTCAAGTCTAGAGGGATCCTGAGGTCACTGTAGCAACACGAAAGGGCTCCGTGGACCCCAAATCAACTCGAGATGAGAGCTTAGTCCCTGGCTTCGACTCAAGAGGAATACCAACTTTCCACAAGCACCTCAAGGGGAGGCTTCTCTCAGCTACAGGTATGTGAGAGGGACCCTGAGTTTGTGTCCTCAAGTGGAATGGACACCGAGATGCTCTGACTCGAAGTAAGGCCGGATATCCCTGCAGTGAATTGAATGCAGGCTCGTCTTGCATCTCCCAAGACGAAGGGATATCTGAATCCCATGTGGATACCACAGAGAAAGACCTAGTCCTCCACCTCATTGCGACCGGAGGCCTCACATCCTTTGAAAACTCGAGAGGTCCGCGGAGATCAATGCTTCCAAAGGAGACGATGCCTGACTCCTCTTGGAAATGGATAGGAGCCCCAGGATCCCTGTGGCACGTGGAAAGGGATGCTGGGTCTCCCGCCTCAGGTGGAGACGGGTCTCAATTGCCATGCCAAGACTAGAGGAGAATCCCGAGGTGTCCCTCGCACCTAGGAAGGAGTCCTGACGTCACTGAACAAAAACGTGTCTGGAAGGGCCCTACCCGTCGTAACTCGAGAATATACCCCAGGTTCGGGCCGCAACTCGAGAAAAACCATGAGACTTCCCCCTCGCCGCGAGATGAGGTCTGATTCCCCTGCCCTGCGTGCAAAGCAATTCCGTTTTCCACATCAACCGTGAAAGGAGCATTGATTTCCTTGATGGCACTCCAGAGAAAACCCAAGTTCACTGTGTCAAGTCTAGAGGGATCCTGAGGTCACTGGAGCAACACGAAAGGGCTCCGTGGACCACAAATCAACTCGAGATGAGAGCTTAGTCCCTGGTTTCGACTCAAGAGGAATACCAACTTTCCACAAGCACCTCAAGAGGAGGCTTCTCTCAGCTACAGGTATGTGAGAGGGACCCTGAGTTTGTGGCCTCAAGTGGAATGGACACCGAGATGCTCTGACTCGAAGTAAGGCCGGATATCCCTGCAGTGAATTGAATGCACGATCGTCTTGCATTTCCCAAGACGAAGGGATGTCTGAATCCCCTGTAGAGATGACAGAGAAAGAGCTAGTCCTCCGCATCATCTTGCGCGGAGGCCTCACATCCTTTGAAAACTCGAGAGGTCCGTGGAGATCAATGCTTCCAAAGGAGACGATGCCTGACTCCTCTTGAAAATGGATAGGAGTCACAGGATCCCTGTGGCACGTGGAAAGGGACCCTGGGTCTCCCGCCTCACGTGGAGACGTGTCCCAATTGCCATGCCAAGACTCGAGGAGAATCCCGAGGTGTCCCTCGCACCTAGGCAGGAGTCCTGACGTCGCTGAACAAACACGTGTCTGGAAGGGCACTCCCCGTCGTAACTCGAGAATATACCCCAGGTTTCGGCCGCAACTTGAGAAAAAGCATGAGACATCCCCCTTGCCACGAGATGAAACCCGATTCCCCTGCACTGCGTGCAGAGCAATTCCGTGTTCCACATCAAATTTGAAAGGAGCCTTGATTTCCTTGATGGCACTCCAGAGAAAACCCAAGATCATTGTCTCAAGTCTAGAGGGATCCTGAGGTCACTGGAACAACACGAAAGGGCTCCGTGGACCCCAAATCAACTCGAGATGAGAGCTTAGTCCCTGGCTTCGACTCAAGAGGAATACCAACTTTCCACAAGCACCTCAAGAGGAGGCTTCTCTCAGCTACAGGTATGTGAGAGGGACCCTGAGGTTGTGGCCTCAAGTGGAATGGACACCGAGATGCTCTGACTCGAACTAAGGCGGGATATCCCTGCAGTGAATTGAATGCAGGCTCGTCTTGCAACTCCCAAGACGAAGGGATGTCTGAATCCCCTGTGGAGACCACAGAGAAAGACCGAGTTCTCCGCCTCATCGCGACCGGAGGCCTCACATCCTTTGAAAACTCGAGAGGTCCGCGGAGATCAATGCTTCCAAAGGAGACGATGCCTGACTCCTCTTGAAAATGGATAGGAGTCCCAGGATCCTTGTGGCACGTGGAAAGGGACACTGGGTCTCCCGCCTCACGTGGAGACGCGTCCAAATTGCCATGCCAAGACTCGAGGAGAATCCCGAGGTGTCCCTCGCACCTAGGCAGGAGTCCTGACGTCGCTGAACAAACACGTGTATGGAAGGGCCCTCCCCGTCGTAACTCGAGAATATACCCCAGGTTCGGGCCGCAACTCGAGAAAAACCATGAGATTTCCCCCTCGCCGCGAGTTGAGGTCCGATTCCCCTGCACTGCATGCAGAGCAATTCCGTGTTCCACATCAAACGTGAAAGGAGCCTTGATTTCCTTGATGGCACTCCAGAGAAAACCCAAGATCACTGTCTCAAGTCTGGAGGGATCCAGAGGTCACTGGAGCAACAGGAAAGGGCTCCGTGGACCGAAATCAACTCGAGATGAGAGCTTAGTCCCTGGCTTAGACTCAAGAGGAATACCAACTTTCCACAAGCACCTCAAGAGGAGGCTTCTCTCAGCTACATGTATATTTGAGGGACCCCGAGTTTGTGGCCTCAAGTGGAATGGACACCGGGATGCTCTGACTCGAAGTAAGGCCGGATATCCCTGCAGTGAATTGAATGCACGATCGTCTTGCATCTCCCAAGACGAAGGGATGTCTGAATCCGCTGTGGAGACCACAGAGAAAAACCTAATTCTCCGCCTCATCGCGAGCGGAGGCCTCACATCCTTTGAAAACTCGAGAGGTCCGCGGAGATCATTGCTTCCAAAGGAGAGGAAGACTGACTCCTCTTGAAAATGGATAGGAGTCCCAGGATCCCTGTGGCACGTGGAAAGGGACCCTGGGTCTCCCGCCTCACGTGGAGACGCGTACCAATTGCCATGCCAAGACTCGAGGAGAATCCCGAGGTGTCCCTCGCACCTAGGCAGGAGTCCTGACGTCGCTGAACAAACACGTGTCTGGAAGGGCCCTCCCCGTCGTAAGTCGAGAATATACCCCAGGTTCCGGCCGCAACTCGAGAAAAACCATGAGACTTCCCCCTCGCCGCGAGATGAGGCCCGATTCCCCTGACCTGCATGCAGAGCAATTCCGTATTCCACATCAAAAGTGAAAGGAGCCTTGATTTCCTTGATGGCACTCCAGAGAAAACCCAAGATCACTGTCCCTAGTCTAGAGGGATCCTGAGCTCACTGTAGCAACACGAAAGGGCTCCATGGACCCCAAATCAACTCGAGATGAGAGCTTAGTCCCAGGCTTCGACTCAAGAGGAATACCAACTTTCCACAAGCACCTCAAGAGGAGGCTTCTCTCAGCTACAGGTATGTGAGAGGGACCCTGAGTTTGTGGCCTCAAGTGGAATGGACACCGAGATGCTCTGAATCGAAGTAAGGCCGGATATCCCTGCAGTGAATTGAATGCAGGCTCGTCTTGCATCTCCCAAGACGAAGGGTTGTGTGAATCCCCTGTGGAGACAAAAGAGAAAGACCTATTCCTCCCCCTCAACGCGAAAGGAGGCCTCACATCCTTTGAAAACTCGAGAGGTCCACGGAGATCAATGCTTCCAAAGGAGACGATGCCTGACTCCTCTTGAAAATGGATAGGAGTCCAAGGATCCCTGTGGCACATGGAAAGGGACCCTGGGTCTCCCGCCTCACGTGGAGATGCGTCCCAATTGCCATGCCAAGAATCGAGGAGAATCCCGAGGTGTCCCTCACACCTAGGCAGGAGTCCTGACGTCGCTGAACAAACACGTGTCTGAAAGGGCCCTCCCCATCTTAACTCGGGAATATATCCCAGGTTCCGGCCGCAACTCGAGAAAAACCATGAGACTTCCCCCTCGCCGGGAGATGAGGCCCGATTCCCCTGCACTGCATGCAGAGCAATTCCGTGTCCCACATCAAACGTGAAAGGAGCCTTGATTTCCTTGATGACACTCCAGAGAAAACCCAAGATCACTGTCTCAAGTCTAGAGGGATCCTGAGGTCACTGGACCAACAGGAAATGGCTCCGTGGACCGAAATCAACTCGAGATGAGAGCTTAGTCCCTGTCTTAGACTCAAGAGGAATACCAACTTTCCACAAGCACCTCAAGAGGAGGTTTCTCTCAGCTACATGTATATTTGAGGGACCCCGAGTTTGTGGCCTCAAGTGGAATGGACACCGGGATGCTCTGACTCGAAGTAAGGCCGGATATCCCTGCAGTGGATTGAATACAGGCTCGTCTTGCATCTCCCAAGACGAAGGGTTGTCTGAATCCCCTGTGGAGACCACAGAGAAAAACCTAATTCTCCGCCTCATCGCGAGCGGAGGCCTCACATCCTTTGAAAACTCGAGAGGTCCGCGGAGATCAATGCTTTCAAAGGAGACGATGCCTGACTCCTCTTGAAAATGGATAGGAGTCACAGGATCCCTGTGGCACGTGGAAAGGGACCCTGGGTCTCCCGCCTCACGTGGAGACGCGTCCCAATTGCCATGCCAAGACTCGAGGAGAATCCCGAGGTGTCCCTTGCACCTAAGCAGGAGTCCTGACGTCACTGAACAAAAACGTGTCTGGAAGGGCCCTCGCCGTCGTAACTCGAGAATATACCCCAGGTTCTGGCCGCAACTCGAGAAAAACCATGAGACTTCCGACTCGCCGCGAGATGAGGTCTGATTCCCCTGCCCTGCGTGCAAAGCAATTCCGTTTTCCACATCAACCGTGAAAGAAGCATTGATTTCCTTGATGGCACTCCAGAGAAAACCCAAGTTCACTGTGTCAAGTCTAGAGGGATCCTGAGGTCACTGGAGCAACACGAAAGGGCTCCGTGGACCACAAATCAACTCGAGATGAGAGCTTAGTCCCTGGCTTCGACTCAAGAAGAATACCAACTTTCCACAAGCACCTCAAGAGGAGGCTCCTCTCAGCTACAGGTATGTGAGAGGGACCCTGAGTTTGTGGCCTCAAGTGGAATGGACACCGAGATGCTCTGACTCGAAGTAAGGCCGGATATCCCTGCAGTGAATTGAATGCACGATAGTCTTGCATCTCCCAAGACGAAGGGATGTCTGAATCCCCTGTAGAGATGACAGAGAAAGAGCTAGTCCTCCGCCTCATCTTGCGCGGAGGCCTCACATCCTTTGAAAACTCGAGAGGTCCGTGGAGATCAATGCTTCCAAAGGAGACGATGCCTGACTCCTCTTGAAAATGGATAGGAGTCCCAGGATCCCTGTGGCACGTGGAAAGGGACCCTGGGTCTCCCGCCTCACGTGGAGACGCGTCCCAATTGCCATGCCAAGACTCGAGGAGAATCCCGAGGTGTCCCTCGCACCTAGGCAGGAGTCCTGACGTCGCTGAACAAACACGTGTCTGGAAGGGCCCTCCCCGTCGTAACTCGAGAATATACCCCAGGTTTCGGCCGCAACTTGAGAAAAACCATGAGACATCCCCCTTGCCACGACATGAGGCCAGATTCCCCTGCACTGCGTGCAGAGCAATTCCGTGTTCCACATCAAATTTGAAAGGAGCCTTGATTTCCTTGATGGCACTCCAGAGAAAACCCAAGATCATTGTCTCAAGTCTAGAGGGATCCTGAGGTCACTGGAACAACACGAAAGGGCTCCGTGGACCCCAAATCAACTCGAGATGAGAGCTTAGTCCCTGGCTTCGACTCAAGAGGAATACCAACTTTCCACAAGCACCTCAAGAGGAGGCTTCTCTGAGCTACAGGTATGTGAGAGGGACCCTGAGTTTGTGGCCTCAAGTGGAATGGACACCGAGATGCTCTGACTCGAACTAAGGCGGGATATCCCTGCAGTGAATTGAATGCAGGCTCGTCTTGCAACTCCCAATACGAAGGGATGTCTGAATCCCCTGTGGAGACCACAGAGAAAGACCGAGTTCTCCGCCTCATCGCGACCGGAGGCCTCACATCCTTTGAAAACTCGAGAGGTCCGCGGAGATCAATGCTTCCAAAGGAGACGATGCCTGACTCCTCTTGAAAATGGATAGGAGTCCCAGGATCCCTGTGGCACGTGGAAAGGGACCCTGGGTCTCCCGCCTCACGTGGAGACGCGTCCAAATTGCCATGCCAAGACTTGAGGAGAATCCCGAGGTGTCCCTCGCACCTAGGCAGGAGTCCTGACGTCGCTGAACAAACACGTGTCAGGAAGGGCCCTCCCCGTCGTAACTCGAGAATATACCCCAGGTTCGGGCCGCAACTCGAGAAAAACCATGAGATTTCCCCCTCGCCGCGAGTTGAGGTCCGATTCCCCTGCACTGCATGCAGAGCAATTCCGTGTTCCGCATTAAACCTGAAAGGAGCCTTGATTTCCTTGATGACACTCCAGAGAAAACCCAAGATCACTGTCTCAAGTCTGGAGGGATCCAGAGGTCACTGGACCAACAGGAAAGGGCTCCGTGGACCGAAATCAACTCGAGATGAGAGCTTAGTCCCTGGCTTAGACTCAAGAGGAATACCAACTTTCCACAAGCACCTCAAGAGGAGGCTTCTCTCAGCTACATGTATATTTGAGGGACCCCGAGTTTGTGGCCTCAAGTGGAATGGACACCGGGATGCTCTGACTCGAAGTAAGGCCGGATATCCCTGCAGTGAATTGAATGCAGGCTCGTCTTGCATCTCCCAAGACAAAGGGATGTCTGAATCCCCTGTGGAGACCACAGAGAAAAACCTAATTCTCCGCCTCATTGCGAGCGGAGGCCTCACATCCTTTGAAAACTCGAGAGGTCCGCGGAGATCATTGCTTCCAAAGGAGACGAAGACTGACTCCTCTTGAAAATGGATAGGAGTCCCAGGATCCCTGTGGCACGTGGAAAGGGACGCTCGGTCTCCCGCCTCACGTGGAGACGCGTCCAAATTGCCATGCCAAGACTCGAGGAGAATCCCGAGGTGTCCCTCGCACCTAGGCAGGAGTCCTGACGTCGCTGAACAAACACGTGTCTGGAAGGGCCCTCCCCGTCGTAACTCGAGAATATACCCCAGGTTCCGGCCGCAACTCGAAAAAAACCATGAGACTTCCCCCTCGCCGCGAGTTGAGGTCCGATTCCCCTGCCCTGCATGCAGAGCAATTCCGTATTCCACATCAAAAGTGAAAGCAGCCTTGATTTCCTTGATGGCACTCCAGAGAAAACCCAAGATCACTGTCCCTAGTCTAGAGGGATCCTGAGCTCACTGTAGCAACACGAAAGGGCTCCATGGACCCCAAATGAACTCGAAATGAGAGCTTAGTCCCTGGCTTAGACTCAAGAGGAATACCAACTTTCCACAAGCACCTCAAGAGGAGGCTTCTCTCAGCTACAGGTATGTGAGAGGGCCCCTGAGTTTTTGGTCTCAAGTGGAATGGACACCGGGATGCTCTGACTCGAAGTAAGGCCGGATATCCCTGCAGTGAATTGAATGCAGGCTCGTCTTGCATCTCCCAAGACGAAGGGATGTCTGAATCTCCTGTGGAGACCACAGAGAAAAACATAATTCTCCGCCTCATCGCGACCGGAGGCCTCACATCCTTTGAAAACTCGAGAGGTCCGCGGAGATCATTGCTTCCAAAGGAGACGATGGCTGACTCCTCTTGAAAATGGGTAGGAGTCCCAGGATCCCTGTGGCACGTGGAAAGGGACCCTGGGTCTCCCGCCTCACGTGGAGACGCGTCCCAATTGCCATGCCAAGACTCGAGGAGAATCCCGAGGTGTCCCTCGCACCTAGGCAGGAGTCCTTACGTCACTGAACAAACACGTGTCTGGAAGGACCCTACCCGTCGTAACTCGAGAATATACCCCAGGTTTCGGCCGCAACTCGAGAAAAACCATGAGACTTCCCCCTCGCCGCGAGATGAGGTCTGATTCCCCTGCCCTGCGTGCAAAGCAATTCCGTTTTCCACATCAAACATGAAAGGAGCCTTGATTTCCTTGATGGCACTCCAGAGAAAACCCAAGCTCACTGTGTCAAGTCTAGAGGGATCCTGAGGTCACTGGAGCAACACGAAAGGGATCCATGGACCACAAATCAACTCGAGATGAGAGTTAGTCCCTGGCTTCGACTCAAGAGGAATACCAACTTTCCACAAGCACCTCAAGAGGAGGCTTCTCTCAGCTACAGGTATGTGAGAGGGACCCTGAGTTTGTGGCCTCAAGTGGAATGGACACCGAGATGCTCTGACTCGAAGTAAGGCCGGATATCCCTGCAGTGAATTGAATGCACGATCGTCTTGCATCTCCCAAGACGAAGGGATGTCTGATCCCCTGTAGAGATGACAGAGAAAGAGCTAGACCTCCGCCTCATCGCGAGCGGAGGCCTCACATCCTTCGAAAACTCGAGAGGTCCGCGGAGATCAATGCTTCCAAAGGAGACGATGCCTGACTCCTCTTGAAAATGGATAGGAGTCCCAGGATCCCTGTGGCACGTGGAAAGGGACCCTGGGTCTCCCTCCTCACATGGAGACGCGTCCCAATTGCCATGCCAAGACTCGAGGAGAATCCCGAGGTGTCCCTTGCACCTAGGCAGGAGTCCTGACGTCGCTGAACAAACACGTGTCTGGAAGGGCCCTCCCCGTCGTAACTCGAGAATATACGCCAGGTTCCGGCCACAACTCGAGAAAAACCATGAGACTTCCCCCTCGCCGCGAGATGAGGCCCGATTCCCCTGCCCTGCATGCAGAGCAATTCCGTATTCCACATCAAAAGTGAAAGGAGCCTTGATTTCCTTGATGACACTCCAGAGAAAACCCAAGATCACTGTCCCTAGTCTAGAGGGATCCTGATGTCACTGTAACAACACGAAAGGGCTCCATGGACCCCAAATCAACTCGAGATGAGAGCTTAGTCCCTGGCTTCGACTCAAGAGGAATACCAACTTTCCGCAAGCACCTCAAGAGGAGGCTTCTCTCAGCTACAGGTACGTGAGAGGGCCCCTGAGTTTGTGGCCTCAAGTGGAATGGACACTGTGATGCTCTGACTCGAAGTAAGGCCGGATATCCCTGCAGTGAATTGAATGCAGGCTCGTCTTGCATCTCCCAAGACGAAGGGATGTCTGAATCCCCTGTGGAGACCACAGAGAAAAACCTAATTCTCCGCCTCATCGCGAGCGGAGGCCTCACATCCTTTGAAAACTCGAGAGGTCCGCGGAGATCATTGCTTCCAAAGGAGACGATGCCTGACTCCTCTTGAAAATGGATAGGAGTCCCAGGATCACTGTGGCACGTGGAAAGGGACCCTGGGTCTCCTGCCTCACGTGGAGACGCGTCCCAATTGCCATGCCAAGACTCGAGGAGAATCCCGAGGTGTCCCTCGCACCTAGGCAGGAGTCCTGACGTCGCTGAACAAACACGTGTCTGGAAGGGCCCTCCCCGTCGTAACTCGAGAATATACCCCAGGTTCGGGCCGCAACTCGAGAAAAACCATGAGACTTCCCCCTCGCCGCGAGATGAGGCCTGATTCCCCTGCCCTGCGTGCAAACCAATTCCGTTTTCCACATCAAACGTGAAAGGAGCCTTGATTTCCTTGATGGCACTCCAGAGAAAACCCAAGATCACTGTCTCAAGTCTAGAGGGATCCTGAGGTAACTGGAGCAACACGAAAGGGCTCCGTGGACCACAAATCAACTCGGGATGAGAGCTTAGTCCCTGGCTTCGACTCAAGAGGAATACCAACTTTCCACAAGCACCTCAAGAGGAGGCTTCTCTCAGCTACAGGTATGTGAGAGGTACCCTGAGTTTGTGGCCTCAAGTGGAATGGACACCGAGATGCTCTGACTCAAAGTAAGGCCGGATATCCCTGCAGTGAATTGAATGCACGATCGTCTTGCATCTCCCAAGACGAAGGGATGTCTGAATCCCCTGTAGAGATGACAGAGAAAGAGCTCGTCCTCCGCCTCATCGCGAGCGGAGGCCTCACATCCTTTGAAAACTCGAGAGGTCCGCGGAGATCAATGCTTCCAAAGGAGACGATGCCTGACTCCTCTTGAAAATGGATAGGAGTCCCAGGATCCCTGTCGCACATGGAAAGGGACTCTGGGTCTCCCGCCTCACGTGGAGACGCGTCCCCATTGCCATGCCAAGACTCGAGGAGAATCCCGAGGTGTCCCTCGCACCTAGGCAGGAGTCCTGACGTCGCTGAACAAACACGTGTCTAGAAGGGCACTCCCCGTCGTAACTCGAGAATATACCCCAGGTTTCGGCCGCAACTTGAGAAAAACCATGAGACATCCCCCTTGCCACGAGATGAGGCCCGATTCCCCTGCACTGCGTGCAGAGCAATTCCGTGTTCCACATCAAATTCGAAAGGAGCCTTGATTTCCTTGATGGCACTCCAGAGAAAACCTAAGATCACTCTCTCAAGTCTAGAGGGATCCTGAGGTCACTGGAGCAACACGAAAGGGCTCCGTGGACCCCAAATCAACTCGAGATGAGAGCTTAGTCCCTGGCTTCGACTCAAGAGGAATATCAACTTTCCACAAGCACCTCAAGAGGAGGCTTCTCTGATCTACAGTTATGTGAGAGGGACCCTGAGTTTGTGGCCTCAAATGGAATGGACACCGAGATGCTCTGACTCGAAGTAAGGCCGGATATCCCTGCAGTGAATTGAATGCAGGCTCGTCTTGCATCTCCCAAGACGAAGGGATGTCTGAATCCCCTGTGGAGACCACAGAGAAAGACCTAACTTTCTGCCTCATCGCGACCAGAGACCTCACATCCTTTGAAAATTCGAGAGGTCCGCGGAGATCAATGCTTCCAAAGGAGACGATGCCTGACTCCTCTTGAAAATGGATAGGAGTCCCAGGATCCCTGTGGCACGTGGAAAGGGACACTGGGTTTCCCACCTCACGTGGAGACGCGTCCCCATTGCCATGCCAAGACTCGAGGAGAATCCCGAGGTGTCCCTCGCACCTAGGCAGGAGTCCTGACGTCGCTGAACAAACACGTGTCTGGAAGGGCCCTCCCCGTCGTAACTCGAGAATATACCCCAGGTTCCGGCCGCAACTCGAGAAAAACCATGAGACTTCCCCTCGCCGCTGGATGAAGCCCGATTCCCCTGCACTGCGTGCAGAACAATTCCGTGTTCCACATCAAACGTGAAAGGAGCCTTGATTTCCTTGATGGCACTGCAGAGAAAACGCAAGATCACTGTCTCAAGTCTAGATGGATCCTGAGGTCCCTGTAGAAACACGAAAGGGCTCTGTGGACCCCAAATCAACTCGAGATGAGAGCTTAGTCCCTCGCTTCGACTCAAGAGGAATAGCAACTTTCCACAAGCACCTAAAGAGGAGGCTTCTCTCAGCTACAGGTATGTGAGAGGGACCCTGAATTTGTGGCCTCAAGTGGAATGGACACCGAGATGCTCTGACTCGAAGTAAGGCCGGATATCCCTGCAGTGAATTGAATGCAGGCTCGTCTTGCATCTCCCAAGACGAAGGGATGTCTGAATCCCCTGTGGAGACCACAGAGAAAGACCGAGTTCTCCGCCTCATCGCGACCGGAGGCCTCACATCCTTTGAAAACTCGAGAGGTCCGCGGAGATCAATGCTTCCAAAGGAGACGATGCCTGACTCCTCTTGAAAATGGAGAGGAGTCCCAGGATCCCTGTGGCACGTGGAAAGGGACCCTGGGTCTCCCGCCTCACGTGGAGACGCGTCCAAATTGCCATGCCAAGACTCGAGGAGAATCCCGAGGTGTCCCTCGCACCTAGGCAGGAGTCCTGACGTCGCTGAACAAACACGTGTCTGGAAGGGCCCTCCCCGTCGTAACTCGAGAATATACCCCAGGTTCCGGCCGCAACTCGAGAAAAACCATGAGATTTCCCCCTCGCCGCGAGTTGAGGTCCGATTCCCCTGAACTGCATGCAGAGCAATTCCGTGTTCCACATCAAACGTGAAAGGAGCCTTGATTTCCTTGATGACACTCCAGAGAAAACCCAAGATCACTGTCTCAAGTCTAGAGGGATCCTGAGGTCACTGGACCAACATGAAAGGGCTCCGTGGACCGAAATCAACTCAAGATGAGAGCTTAGTCCCTGGTTTCGACTCAAGAGGAATACCAACTTTCCACAAGCACCTCAAGAGGAGGCTTCTCTCAGCTACAGGTATGTGAGAGGGACCCTGAGTTTGTGGCCTCAAGTGGAATGAACACCGGGATGCTCTGACTCGAAGTAAGGCCGGATATCCCTGCAGTGAATTGAATGCAGGCTCGTCTTGCATCTCCCAAGACGAAGGGATGTCTGAATCTCCTGTGGAGACCACAGAGAAAAACCTAATTCTCCGCCTCATCACGAGCAGAGGCCTCACATCCTTTGAAAACTCGAGAGGTCCGCGGAGATCATTGCTTCCAAAGGAGACGATGCCTGACTCCTCTTGAAAATGGATAGGAGTCCCAGGATCCCTGTGGCACGTGGAAAGGGACCCTGGGTCTCCCGCCTCACGTGGAGACGCGTCCCAATTGCCATGCCAAGACTCGAGGAGAATCCCGAGGTGTCCCTCGCACCTAGGCAGGAGTCCTGACGTCGCTGAACAAACACGTGTCTGGAAGGGCCCTCCCAGTCGTAAGTCGAGAATATACCCCAGGTTCGGGCCGCAACTCGAGAAAAACCATGAGACTTCCCCCTCGCCGCGAGATGAGGCCTGATTCCCCTGCCCTGAGTGCAAAGCAATTCCGTTTTCCACATCAAAAGTGAAAGGAGCCTTGATTTCCTTGATGGCACTCCAGAGAAAACCCAAGTTCACTGTCTCAAGTCTAGAGGGATCCTGAGGTCACTGGAGCAACACGAAAGGGCTCCGTGGACCACAAATCAACTCGAGATGAGAGCTTAGTCCCTGGCTTCGACTCAAGAGGAATACCAACTTTCCACAAGCACCTCAAGAGGAGGCTTCTCTCAGCTACAGGTATGTGAGAGGGACCCTGAGTTTGTGGCCTCAAGTGGAATGGACACCGAGATGCTCTGACTCGAAGTAAGGCCGGATATCCCTGCAGTGAATTGAATGCAGGCTCGTCTTGCATCTCCCAAGACGAAGGGATGTCTGAATCCCCTGTGGAGATGACAGAGAAAGAGCTAGTCCTCCGCCTCATCGCGAGCGGAGGCCTCACATCCTTTGAAAACTCGAGAGGTCCGCGGAGATCAATGCTTCCAAAGGAGACGATGCCTGACTCCTCTTGAAAATGGATAGGAGTCCCAGGATCCCTGTGGCACGTGGAAAGGGACCTTGGGTCTCGCGCCTCACGTGGAGACGCGTCCCAATTGCCATGCCAAGACTCGAGGAGAATCCCGAGGTGTCCCTCGCACCTAGGCAGGAGTCCTGACGTCGCTGAACAAACACGTTTCTGAAAGGGCCCTCCCTGTCGTAACTCGAGAATATACCCCAGGTTCCGGCCGCAACTCGAGAAAAACCATGAGACTTCCCCCTTGCCACGAGATGAGGCCCGATTCCCCTGCACTGCGTGCAGAGCAATTCCGTGTTCCACATCAAATTTGAAAGGAGCCTTGATTTCCTTGATGGCACTCCAGAGAAAACCCAAGATCACTGTCTCAAGTCTAGAGGGATCCTGAGGTCACTGGAGCAACACGAAAGGGCTCCGTGGACCCCAAATCAACTCGAGATGAGAGCTTAGTCCCTGGCTTCGACTCAAGAGGAATACCAACTTTCCACAAGCACCTCAAGAGGAGGCTTCTCTGAGCTACAGGTATGTGAGAGGGACCCTGAGTTTGTGGCCTCAAATGGAAAGGACACCGAGATGCTCTGACACGAAGTAAGGCCGGATATCCCTGCAGTGAATTGAATGCAGGCTCATCTTGCATCTCCCAAGACGAAGGGATGTCTGAATCCCCTGTGGAGACCACAGAGAAAGACCTAACTTTCTGCCTCAATGCGACCAGAGACCTCACATCCTTTGAAAATCCGAGAGGTCCGCGGAGATCAATGCTTCCAAAGGAGACGATGCCTGACTCCTCTTGAAAATGGATAGGAGTCCCAGGATCCCTGTGGCACGTGGAAAGGGACCCTGGGTCTCCCGCCTCACGTGGAGACGCGTCCCCATTGCCATGCCAAGACTCGGGGAGAATCCCGAGGTGTCCCTCACACCTAGGCAGGAGTCCTGACGTCGCTGAACAAACGTGTCTGGAAGGGCCCTCCCCGTCGTAACTCGAGAATATACCCCAGGTTCGGCCGCAACTCGAGAAAAACAATGAGACTTCCCCCTCGCCGCTGGATGAAGCCCGATTCCCCTGCACTGCGTGCAGAACAATTCCGTGTTCCACATCAAACGTGAAAGGAGCCTTGATTTCCTTGATGGCACTGCAGAGAAAACGCAAGATCACTGTCTCAAGTCTAGAGGGATCCTGAGGTCACTGGAGCAACACGAAAGGGCTCTTTGGACCCAAAATCAACTCGAGGTGAGAGCTTAGTCCCTGGCTTCGACTCAAGAGGAATACCAACTTTCCACAAGCACCTCAAGGGGAGGCTTCTCTCAGCTACAGGTATGTGAGAGGGACCCTGAGTTTGTGGCCTCAAGTGGAATGGACACCGAGATGCTCTGACTCGAAGTAAGGCCGGATATCCCTGCAGTGAATTGAATGCAGGCTCGTCTTGCATCTCCCAAGACGAAGGGATGTCTGAATCCCCTATGGAGACCACAGAGAAAGACCGAGTTCTCTGCCTCATCGCGACCGGAGGCCTCACATCCTTTGAAAACTCGAGAGGTCCGCGGAGATCAATGCTTCCAAAGGAGACGATGCCTGACTCCTCTTGAAAATGGAGAGGAGTCCCAGGATCCCTGTGGCACGTGGAAAGGGACCCTGGGTCTCCCGCCTCACGTGGAGACGCGTCCAAATTGCCATGCCAAGACTCGAGGAGAATCCCGAGGTGTCCCTCGCACCTAGGCAGGAGTCCTGACGTCGCTGAACAAACACGTGTCTGGAAGGGCCCTCCCCGTCGTAACTCGAGAATATACCCCAGGTTCCGGCCGCAACTCGAGAAAAACCATGAGATTTCCCCCTCGCCGCGAGTTGAGGTCCGATTCCCCTGAACTGCATGCAGAGCAATTCCGTGTTCCACATCAAACGTGAAAGGAGCCTTGATTTCCTTGATGACACTCCAGAGAAAACCCAAGATCACTGTCTCAAGTCTAGAGGGATCCTGAGGTCACTGGACCAACATGAAAGGGCTCCGTGGACCGAAATCAACTCAAGATGAGAGCTTAGTCCCTGGTTTCGACTCAAGAGGAATACCAACTTTCCACAAGCACCTCAAGAGGAGGCTTCTCTCAGCTACAGGTATGTGAGAGGGACCCTGAGTTTGTGGCCTCAAGTGGAATGAACACCGGGATGCTCTGACTCGAAGTAAGGCCGGATATCCCTGCAGTGAATTGAATGCAGGCTCGTCTTGCATCTCCCAAGACGAAGGGATGTCTGAATCTCCTGTGGAGACCACAGAGAAAAACCTAATTCTCCGCCTCATCACGAGCAGAGGCCTCACATCCTTTGAAAACTCGAGAGGTCCGCGGAGATCATTGCTTCCAAAGGAGACGATGCCTGACTCCTCTTGAAAATGGATAGGAGTCCCAGGATCCCTGTGGCACGTGGAAAGGGACCCTGGGTCTCCCGCCTCACGTGGAGACGCGTCCCAATTGCCATGCCAAGACTCGAGGAGAATCCCGAGGTGTCCCTCGCACCTAGGCAGGAGTCCTGACGTCGCTGAACAAACACGTGTCTGGAAGGGCCCTCCCAGTCGTAAGTCGAGAATATACCCCAGGTTCGGGCCGCAACTCGAGAAAAACCATGAGACTTCCCCCTCGCCGCGAGATGAGGCCTGATTCCCCTGCCCTGAGTGCAAAGCAATTCCGTTTTCCACATCAAAAGTGAAAGGAGCCTTGATTTCCTTGATGGCACTCCAGAGAAAACCCAAGTTCACTGTCTCAAGTCTAGAGGGATCCTGAGGTCACTGGAGCAACACGAAAGGGCTCCGTGGACCACAAATCAACTCGAGATGAGAGCTTAGTCCCTGGCTTCGACTCAAGAGGAATACCAACTTTCCACAAGCACCTCAAGAGGAGGCTTCTCTCAGCTACAGGTATGTGAGAGGGACCCTGAGTTTGTGGCCTCAAGTGGAATGGACACCGAGATGCTCTGACTCGAAGTAAGGCCGGATATCCCTGCAGTGAATTGAATGCAGGCTCGTCTTGCATCTCCCAAGACGAAGGGATGTCTGAATCCCCTGTGGAGATGACAGAGAAAGAGCTAGTCCTCCGCCTCATCGCGAGCGGAGGCCTCACATCCTTTGAAAACTCGAGAGGTCCGCGGAGATCAATGCTTCCAAAGGAGACGATGCCTGACTCCTCTTGAAAATGGATAGGAGTCCCAGGATCCCTGTGGCACGTGGAAAGGGACCTTGGGTCTCGCGCCTCACGTGGAGACGCGTCCCAATTGCCATGCCAAGACTCGAGGAGAATCCCGAGGTGTCCCTCGCACCTAGGCAGGAGTCCTGACGTCGCTGAACAAACACGTTTCTGAAAGGGCCCTCCCTGTCGTAACTCGAGAATATACCCCAGGTTCCGGCCGCAACTCGAGAAAAACCATGAGACTTCCCCCTTGCCACGAGATGAGGCCCGATTCCCCTGCACTGCGTGCAGAGCAATTCCGTGTTCCACATCAAATTTGAAAGGAGCCTTGATTTCCTTGATGGCACTCCAGAGAAAACCCAAGATCACTGTCTCAAGTCTAGAGGGATCCTGAGGTCACTGGAGCAACACGAAAGGGCTCCGTGGACCCCAAATCAACTCGAGATGAGAGCTTAGTCCCTGGCTTCGACTCAAGAGGAATACCAACTTTCCAAAAGCACCTCAAGAGGAGGCTTCTCTGAGCTACAGGTATGTGAGAGGGACCCTGAGTTTGTGGCCTCAAATGGAAAGGACACCGAGATGCTCTGACTCGAAGTAAGGCCGGATATCCCTGCAGTGAATTGAATGCAGGCTCATCTTGCATCTCCCAAGACGAAGGGATGTCTGAATCCCCTGTGGAGACCACAGAGAAAGACCTAACTTTCTGCCTCAATGCGACCAGAGACCTCACATCCTTTGAAAATCCGAGAGGTCCGCGGAGATCAATGCTTCCAAAGGAGACGATGCCTGACTCCTCTTGAAAATGGATAGGAGTCCCAGGATCCCTGTGGCACGTGGAAAGGGACCCTGGGTCTCCCGCCTCACGTGGAGACGCGTCCCCATTGCCATGCCAAGACTCGGGGAGAATCCCGAGGTGTCCCTCACACCTAGGCAGGAGTCCTGACGTCGCTGAACAAACGTGTCTGGAAGGGCCCTCCCCGTCGTAACTCGAGAATATACCCCAGGTTCGGCCGCAACTCGAGAAAAACAATGAGACTTCCCCCTCGCCGCTGGATGAAGCCCGATTCCCCTGCACTGCGTGCAGAACAATTCCGTGTTCCACATCAAACGTGAAAGGAGCCTTGATTTCCTTGATGGCACTGCAGAGAAAACGCAAGATCACTGTCTCAAGTCTAGAGGGATCCTGAGGTCACTGGAGCAACACGAAAGGGCTCTTTGGACCCAAAATCAACTCGAGGTGAGAGCTTAGTCCCTGGCTTCGACTCAAGAGGAATACCAACTTTCCACAAGCACCTCAAGGGGAGGCTTCTCTCAGCTACAGGTATGTGAGAGGGACCCTGAGTTTGTGGCCTCAAGTGGAATGGACACCGAGATGCTCTGACTCGAAGTAAGGCCGGATATCCCTGCAGTGAATTGAATGCAGGCTCGTCTTGCATCTCCCAAGACGAAGGGATGTCTGAATCCCCTATGGAGACCACAGAGAAAGACCGAGTTCTCTGCCTCATCGCGACCGGAGGCCTCACATCCTTTGAAAACTCGAGAGGTCCGCGGAGATCAATGCTTCCAAAGGAGACGATGCCTGACTCCTCTTGAATATGGATAGGAGTCCCAGGATCCCTGTGGCACGTGGAAAGGGACCCTGGGTCTCCCGCCTCACGTGGAGACTTGTCCAAATTGCCATGCCAAGACTCGAGGAGAATCCCGAGGTGTCCCTCGCACCTAGGCAGGAGTCCTGACGTCGCTGAACAAACACGTGTCTGGAAGGGCCCTCCCCGTCGTAACTCGAGAATATACCCCAGGATCCGGCCGCAACTCGAGAAAAACCATGAGATTTCCCCCTCGCGCGAGTTGAGGTCCGATTCCCCTGCCCTGCATGCAGAGCAATTCCGTATTCCACATCAAATTTGAAAGGAGCCTTGATTTCCTTGATGGCACTCCAGAGAAAACCCAAGATCACTGTCCCTAGTCTAGAGGGATCCTGAGCTCACTGTAGCAACACCAAAGGGCTCCATGGACCCCAAATGAACTCGAAATGAGAGCTTAGTCCCTGGCTTAGACTCAAGAGGAATACCAACTTTCCACAAGCACCTCAAGAGGAGGCTTCTCTCAGCTACAGGTATGTGAGAGGGCCCCTGAGTTTGTGGCCTCAAGTGGAATGGACACCGGGATGCTCTGACTCGAAGTAAGGCCGGATATCCCTGCAGTGAATTGAATGCAGGCTCGTCTTGCATCTCCCAAGACGAAGGGATGTCTGAATCTCCTGTGGAGACCACACAGAAAAACCTAATTCTCCGCCTCATCGCGACCGGAGGCCTCACATCCTTTGAAAACTGGAGAGGTCCGCGGAGATCATTGCTTCCAAAGGAGACGATGGCTGACTCCTCTTGAAAATGGGTAGGAGTCCCAGGATCCCTGTGGCACGTGGAAAGGGACCCTGGGTCTCCCGCCTCACGTGGAGACGCGTCCCAATTGCCATGCCAAGACTCGAGGAGAATCCCGAGGTGTCCCTCGCACCTAGGCAGGAGTCCTTACGTCACTGAACAAACACGTGTCTGGAAGGGCCCTACCCGTCGTAACTCGAGAATATACCCCAGGTTTCGGCCGCAACTCGAGAAAAACCATGAGACTTCCCCCTCGCCGCGACATGAGGCCCGATTCCCCTGCACTGCGTGCAGAGCAATTCCGTGTTCCACATCAAACGTGAAAGGGGCCTTGATTTCCTTGATGGCACTCCAGAGAAAACCCAAGATCACTGTCTCAAGTCTAGAGGGATCCTGAGGTCACTGGAGCCACACGAAAGGGTTCCGTGGACCCCAAATCAACTCGAGATGATAGCTTAGTCCCTGGCTTTGAGTCAAGAGGAATACCAACTTTCCACAAGCACCTCAAGAGGAGGCTTCTCTCAGCTACAGGTATGTGAGAGGGACCCTGGTTTGCCTGCCTCAAGTGGAATGGACACCGAGATGGTCTGACTCGAAGTAAGGCCGGATATCCCTGCAGTGAATTGAATGCAGGCTCGGCTTGCATCTCCCAAGACGAAGGGATGTCTGAATCCCCTGTGGAGACGACACAGAAAGTCCTAGTCCTCCGCCTCATCGCGACCGGAGGCCTCACATACTTTGAAAACTCGAGAGGTCTGCGGAGATCAATGCTTCCAAAGGAGAGGATGCCTGACTCTTCTTGAAAATGGATAGGAGTCCCAGGATCCCTGTGGCACGTGGAAAGGGACCCTGGGTCTCCCACTTCACGTGGAGACGCGTCCCAAACGCCATGCCAAGACTCGAGGAGAATCCCGAGTTGTCCCTCGCACCTAGGCAGGAGTTCTCACGTCGCTGAACAAACACGTGTCTGGGATGGCCCTCCCCGTCGTAACTCGAGAATATACCCCAGGTTCCGGCCGCAACCCGAGGAAAACCATGAGACTTCCCCCTCGCCGCGAGATGAGGCCCGATTCCCCTGCACTGCGTGCAGAGCAATTCCGTGTTCCACATCAAACAAGAAAGGAGCCTTGATTTCCTTAATGGCACTCCAGAGAAAACCCAAGATCACTGTCTCAAGTCTAGAGGGATCCTGAGGTCACTGGAGCAACACGAAAGGGCTCCGTGGACCCCAAATCAACTCGAGATGAGAGCTTAGTCCCTGGCTTCGACTCAAGAGGAATACCAACTTTCCACAAGCACGTCAAGAGCAGGCTTCTCTCAGCTGCATGTATGTGAGAGGTACCCTGAGTTTGTGGCCTCAAGTGGAATGGACACCGAGATGCTCCTACTCGAAGAAAGGCCGGATATCTGAGAGGGTAACAGGCAGGAAGGCCAGGGGTCTCCAAATGGAGGAAAGAGGCTGTAAGTGCCAGACATTTTTATCTCTATTAAGCGGCAGGAAGAAACAAACCAGCGATCTGTTTTTCCTTCTCTATACAAATTTAAGAGGAGGTTTCTCTTAACATTCTGTGTTGCCATGACACCTGGTCTCACCTAAAGCTAACTACTCTCAGACTTTGAGTTAACCAATACATTCCTTTTTCGTATGGAAATGTTGTCTTAAGCTATGTTAATGAACCCCAGACTCTACCTTCAAGTTGGTTCCGCCAAACGGCCTAACTTACTTACTCAGGTATTGTTCCCCTAATCTATGTAAATGGAACTATTTGTTGGTATTCTGCCCTTCTACAAGATTCCAGTCAATCGTTTTATGGCCTGGGATGGATTATCTGATGCCATTCTAAATTTTATGACATTCCTTTCATTTCATTAACAGACTGTGAGTGACTATCTAACATACAGCTAAACACTAGGAGGGGGGTACTCTTTTGCCCCCTTCTGATGCCTATGTCAGAAGCTTTCTCTATGCTTTAATAAAACTTTATTACACAAAAGCTCTGAGCGATCCAGCCTCGTCTCTGGCCCCGGATTGAATTCGTCTCCTCCGGAGGCCACGAATCCCGCGTCTTATCGTTCAGCAGCAACCTTTCATATCCCTGCAGTGAACTGAATGCAGGCTCGACTTGCATCTCCCAAGATGAACGGATGTCTGAATCCCGTGTGGAAACCACAGAGAAAGAACTAGTTCTCCGCATCATCGCGACTGGAGTCCTCACATCCTTTGAAAACTCGAGACGTCCGCGGAGATCAATGCTTCCAAAGGAGACGATGCCTGAGTCCTATTGAAAATGGATACGAGTCCCAGGATTCCTGTGGCACGTGGAAAGGGACCCTGGGACTCGCGACTCACGTGTAGTCGCGTCATAATTGCCATGCCAAGACTCGAGGAGAATCCCGAGGTGTCCCTCGCACCTAGTCAGGAGTCCTGACGTCGCTGAACAAACACGTGTCTGGAAGGGCCCTCCCCATCGTAACTCGAGAATATATCCCAGGTTCCAGCCGCAACTCGAGAAAAACCAGGAGACTTCCCCCTCGCCGCGAGATGAGACCTGATTCCCCTGCACTGCGTGCAGAGCAATTCCGTGTTCCCCTTCAAACATGAGAGGAGCCTTGATTTCCTTGATGACACTCCAGAGAAAACCTAAGATCACTGTCTCAAGTCTAGAGCGATCCTGAGGTCACTGTAGCAACACGAAAGGTCTCCGTGGACACCAGATCAACTCGAGATGAGAGCTTAGTCCCTGGCTTCGACTCAAGAGGAATACCAACTTTTCACAAGCACCTCAAGAGGAGGCTTCTCTCAGCTACAGGTATGTGAGAGGGACCCTGCGTTTGTGGCCTCAAGTGGAATGGACACCAAGATGCTCTGACTCGAAGTAAACCGGATATCCCTGCAGTGAATTGAATGTAGGCTGGTCTTGCATCTCCCAAGACGAACGGATGTCTGAATCCCCTGTGGAGACCACAGAGAAGACCTAGTCCTCCGCCTCAACGCGACTGGAGGCCTCACATCCTTTGAAATCTCGAGAGGTCCGCGGAGATCAATGCTTCCAAAGGAGACGATGCCTGACTCCTCTTGAAAATGGATAGGAGTCCCAGGATCCCTGTTTCACGTGGAAAGGGGCCCTGGTCTCCCGCCTCACGTGGAGACGCGTCTCAATTGCCATGTCAAGATTCGCGGAGAATCCCGAAGTGTTCCTCGCACCTAGGCAGGAGTCCAGACGTTGCTGAAAAAACACGTGTCTGGAAGGGCCCTCCCCGTCGTAACTTGAGAATATACCCCAGGTTCCGGCTGCAACTCGAGAAAAACCATGAGACATCCCCCTCGCCGCGAGATGAGGCCCGATTCCCCTGCACTGCGTGCAGAGCAATTCCGTGTTCCACATCAAATGTGAAAGGAGCCTTGATTTTCTTGATGGCACTCCAGAGAAAACCCAAGATCACTGTCTCAAGTCTAGAGGGATCCTGAGGTCACTGTAGCAACAAGAAAGGGCTCCGTGGACCCCAAATCAACTCGAGATGAGAGCTTAGTCCCTGGCTTCGACTCAAGAGGAATACCAACTTTCCACAAGCACCTCAAGAGGAGGCTTCTCTCAGCTACAGGTATGTGAGAGGGACCCTGAGTTTGTGGCCTCAAGTGGAATGGACACCGAGATGCTCTGACTCGAAGTAAGGCGGGATATCCCTGCAGTGAATTGAATGCAGGCTCGTCTTCCATCTCCCAAGATGAAGGGATGTCTGAATCCACTGTGGAGACCACAGAGAAAGACCTAGTTCTCTGCCTCATCGCGACCGGAGGCCTCACGTCCTTTGATAACTCGAGAGTTTCGCGGAGATCAATGCTTCCAAAGGCGACGATGCCTGACTCCTCTCGAAAATGGATAGGAGTCCCAGGATCCCTGTGGCATGTGGAAAGGGACCCTGGGTCTCGCGCCTCACGTGGAGACGCGTCCCAATTGCCATGCCAAGACTCGAGGAGAATCCCGAGGAGTCCCTCGCACCTAGGCAGGAGTCCTGATGTCGCTGAACAAACACGTGTCTTGAAGGGCCCTCCCCGTCGTAACTCGAGAATATACCACAGGTTCCGGCCGCAACTCGAGAAAAACCATGAGACTTCCCCCTCGCCGCGAGATGAGGCCCGATTCCCCTGCACTGCATGCAGAGAAATTCCGTGTTCCACATCAAACGTGAAAGGAGCCTTGATTTCCTTGATGGCACTCCAGAGAAAACCCAAGATCACTGTCTCAAGTCTAGAGGGATCCTGAGGTCACTGGAGCAACACGAAAAGGCTCCGTGGACCCCAAATCAACTCGAGATGAGAGCTTAGTCCCTGGCTTCGACTCAAGAGGAATACCAACTTTCCACAAGCACCTCAAGAGGAGGCTTCTCTCAGCTACAGGTATGTGAGAGGGACCCTGAGTTTGTGGCCTCAAGTGGAATGGACACCGAGATGCTCTGACTCGAAGTAAGGCCGGATATCCCTGCAGTGAATTGAATGCAGGCTCGTTTTGCATTTCCCAAGACGAAGGGATGTCTGAATCCCCTATCGAGACCACAGAGAAAGACCTGGTTCTCCGCCTCATCGCGACCGGAGTCCTCACATCTTTTGAAAACTCAAGAGGTCTGCGGAGATCAATGCTTCCAAAGGAGACGATGCCTGACTCCTCTTGAAAATGGATAGGAGTCCCAGGATCCCTGTGGCACGTGGAAAGGGACCCTGGGTCTCCCGCCTCACGTGGAGACGCGTCCCAATTGCCATGCCAAGACTCGAGGAGAATCCCGAGGTGTCCCTCGCACCTAGGCAGGAGTCCTGCCGTGGCTGAACAAACACGTGTCTGGAAGGGCCCTCCCCGTCGTAACTCGAGAATATACCCCAGGATCCGGCCGCAACTCGAGAAAAACCATGAGACTTCCCCCTCGCCGAGAAATGAGGCCCGATTCCCCTGCACTGCTTGCAGAGCAATTCCGTGTTCCACATCAAACTTGTAAGGAGCCTTGATTTCCTTGATGGCACTCCAGAGAGTATCCAGGATCACTGTCTCAAGTCTAGATGGATCCTGAGGTCACTGTAGCAACACGAAAGGGCTCCATGGACCCCAAATCAACTCGAGATGAGGGCTTAATCCCTGGCTTCGACTCAAGAGGAATACCAAATTTCCACAAGCACCTCAAGAGGAGGCTTCTCTCAGCTACAGGTATGTGAGAGGGATCCTGAGTTGGTGGACTCAAGTGGAATGGACACTGAGATGCTCTGACTCGAAGTAAGGCCGGATATCCATGCAGTGAATTGAATGCAGGCTCGTCTTGCATCTCCCAATACGAAGGGTTGTCTGAATCCCCTGTGGAGACCACAGAGAAAGACCTAGTTCTCCGCCTCATCGCGACCGGAGGCCTCACATCCGTTCAAAACTGGAGAGGTCCGCGGAGATCAATGCTTCCAAAGGAGACGATGCCTGACTCCTCTTGAAAATGGATAGGAGTCCTAGGATCCCTGTGGCACGTGGAAAGGGACCCTGGGTCTCCCGCCTCACGTGGAGACGCGTCCCTATTGCCATGCAAAGACTCGAGGAGAATCCCGAGGTGTCCCTCGCACCTACGCAGGAATCCTGACGTCGCTGAACAAACACGTGTCTGGAAGGGCCCTCCCCCTCGTAACTCGAGAATATACCCCAGGTTCTGGCCGCAACTCGAGAAAAACCATGAGACTTCCCCCTCGCCGCGAGATGAGGCCCAATTCCCCTGCACTGCGTGCAGGGCAATTCCGTGTTCCACATCAAACTTGAAAGGAGCCTTGATTTCCTTGATGGCACTCCAGAGAAAACCCAAGATCACTGTCTCAAGTCTAGCGGGATCCTGAGGTCACTGTAGCAACACGAAAGGGCTCCGTGGACCCCAAATCAACTCGAGATGAGAGCTTAGTCCCTGGCTTCGACTCAAGAGGAATACCAACTTTCCACAAGCACCTCAAGAGGAGGCTTCTCTCAGCTAGAGGTATGTGTGAGGGACCCTGAGTTTGTGGCCTCAAGTGGAATGGACACCGAGATGCTCTGACTCGAAGTAAGGCCCGATATCCCTGCAGTGAATTGAATGCAGGCTCGGCTTGCGTCTCCCAAGACGAAGGGATGTCGGAATCCCCTGTGGAGACCACAGAGAAAGACCTAGTCCTCCGCCTCAACGCGACCGGAGGCCTCACATCCTTTGAAATCTCGAGAGGTCCACGGAGATCAATGCTTCCAAAGGAGACGATGCCTGACTCCTCTTGAAAATGGATAGGAGTCCCAGGATCCCTGTGACACGTGGAAAGGGACCCTGTGTCTCCCGCCTCACGTGGAGACGCGTCCCAATTGCCATGCCAAGACTCGAGGAGAATCCCGAGGAGTCCCTAGCACCTAGGCAGTAGTCCTGACATCGCTGAACAAACACGCGTCCTGAAGGGCCCTCCCCATCGGAACTCGAGAATATACTGCAGGTTTCGGCCGCAACTCGAGAAAAACCATGAGACTTCACCCTCGCCGCGAGATGAGGCCCGTTCCCCTGCCCTGCGTGCAGAGCAATTCCGTGTTCCACATCAAACATGAAAGGAGCTTTGATTTCCTTGATGGCCCTCCAGAGGAAACCCAAGATCACTGTCTCAAGTCTAGAGGGATCCTGAGGTCACTGTAGCAACACGAAACGGCCCCGTAGACCCGAAATCAACTCGAGATGAGAGCTTAGTCCCTGGCTTCGACTCAAGAGGAATACCACCTTTCCACAAGCACCTCAAGAGGAGGCTTCTCTCAGCTACAGGTATGTGAGAGGGACCCTGATTTTGTGGTCTCATGTGGAATTGACACCGTGATGCTCTGACTCGAAGTAAGGCCGGATATCCCTGCAGTGAATTGAATGCAGGCTCGTCTTCCATCTCCCAAGACGAAGGGATGTCTGAATCCCCTGTGGAGACCACAGAGAAAGACCTAGTTCTCCACCTCATTGCGACCGGAGGCCTCACATAATTTGAAAACTTGAGAGGTCCGCGGAGATCAATGCTTCCAAAGGAGACGAGGCCTGACTCCTCTGGAAAATGGATAGGAGGCCCAGGATCCCTGTGGCACGTGGAAAGGGACCCTTTGTCTCCGGCCTCACGTGGAGACTCGTCCAAACTGCCATGCCAAGACTCGAGGAGAATCCCGAGGTGTCTCTCGCACCTAGGCAGGAGTTCTCACGTCGCTGAACAAAGACGTGTCTGGGATGGCCCTCCCCGTCGTAACTCGAGTATATACCCCAGGTTCCGGCCGCAACTCTAGAAAAATCATGAGACTTCCCCCTCGCCGCGAGATGAGGCCCGATTCCCCTGCACTGCGTGCAGAGCAATTCCGTGTTCCACATCAAACGTGAAAGGAGCCTTGATTTCCTTAATGGCACTCCAGAGAAAACCCAAGATCACTGTCTCAAGTCTAGAGGGATCCTGAGGTCACTGGAGCAACAGGAAAGGGCTCCGTGGACCCCAAATCAACTCGAGATGAGGGCTTAGTCCCTGGCTTCGACTCAAGAGGAATACCAACTTTCCACAAGCACGTCAAGAGCAGGCTTCTCTCAGCTACATGTATGTGAGAGGTACCCTGAGTTTGTGGCCTCAAGTGGAATGGACACCGAAATGCTCCTACTCGAAGAAAGGCCGGATATCTGAGAGGGTAACAGGCAGGAAGGCCAGGGGTCTCCAAATGGAGGAAAGAGGCTGTAAGTGCCAGACATTTTTATCTCTCTTAAGCGGCAGGAAGAAACAAACCAGCGATCTGTTTTTCCTTCTCTATACAAATTTAAAAAGAGGTTTCTCTTAACATTCTGTGTTGCCATGACACCTGGTCTCACCTAAAGCTAACTACTCTCAGACTTTGAGTTAACCAATACATTCCTTTTTCGTATGGAAATGTTGTCTTAAGCTATGTTAATGAACCCCAGACTCTACCTTCAAGTTGGTTCCGCCAAACGGCCTAACTTACTTTCTCAGGTATTGTTCCCCTAATCTATGTAAATGGAACTATTTGTTGGTATTCTGCCCTTCTACAAGATTCCAGTCAATCGTTTTATGGCCTGGGATGGATTATCTGATGCCATTCTAAATTTTATGACATTCCTTTCATTTCATTAACAGACTGTGAGTGACTATCTAACATACAGCTAAACACTAGGAGGGGGGTACTCTTTTGCCCCCTTCTGATGCCTATGTCAGAAGCTTTCTCTATGCTTTAATAAAACTTTATTACACAGAAGCTCTGAGCGATCCAGCCTCGTCTCTGGCCCCGGATTGAATTCGTCTCCTCCGGAGGCCAAGAATCCCGCGTCTTATCGTTCAGCAGCAACCTTTCATCTTGGGGGCTCGTCCGTGATCCTTCAGGACAAGGTAAGGATGCTTGGAGCTCTAGTTCTTTGTCCTCCTAGTGAACACGTTTTCCTCTGTACTTTACTAACTCTATGGTGTGCTTGTGTAAATGAATAAAACGCCCTGCGCGAAGCAAGTGAGGAGCCCTGCTCTGCGGGCCCGCGGTGATCTCATAAGGCTATGGCAGAAACCTGTCGGGGGTTTATACCAACCTGCCAATGCCAAGAGGCAACCAATGTCTCCTTCGGGAACTGACCAGAAACGGGCAAAGCGTGTGGACCGAACTCTCCTTTCTCGGTCAAACTTTTCAGTCTCTTTGACCATTTCATAACTCCTTGGGAATTAGAAGTACTAACCTAATCTATCGGATCATAGACTTTCCAGGGACTTGTAATCTATGTTGCTACTGTACTGTGGCCTAGGTCTCAAACTTGAATTGGTTGTCAGGAAGCGCCTAGCCTCGCTAGGCATGGAAAGTTCGGAAGCTGGATGGAGCTCCAACTCCCAGAGCATCTCTGAGGTTAAAGGTTACTCGGATTGGAACTGCAATGGTTTTTTCCTTTGGTAACACTGGCTCTTAGTGGACCAGAGGAGGCTCTTATACCGGTGTGGTGACGCTTGGAAGGAACATCTCAGTTTCATGTTGGTATCGGTCTTATTGCAGTCATGAATATACTCAGGGTTGTGCACAGGCACTCAGGTGACGAATGTTTCCCCCAGAGGTCTTAGCTTGGGAGGCATTCCGAAAGGTTACTCTGATTGCGCCCTGGGTGGCATCAAAGGCAAGCGAGGTGAAGAGCTGGACGTCAGTCAGGGATGCCATCAGGTCTACCCCTGGTGCAGCCCCACCCCATCTCGGTGGTAGAACCGGGAGGGACGAGTGTGACGCCTGCGTCGGTAAGGGACAGACTAAGTCCGACCAGGAAGGAAAAGCTTTTGGTGTAACGTCTGTCTACACCCCCATCTAGAGCAGGGAGGGACGCCTCCGGTAGAAAAAATGGCGCTGGTCGCTTTTTTTCTCTCTTACAGATGGGAGCTAACAATTCCAGCCTCACTCCTTTGAACTGTATCCTGAAAAACTGGGATAGATTTGATCCCCAGGGCTTAAAGAAGACACACCTGGTCTTCCTATGTGATACTGCATGGCCGCGGTACCCACTGGAGGACGGCGAACGGTGGCCAGTTGGAGGGTCTCTTAAGTATAACACTGTTTTACAATTAGACCGGTTCTGTAAAAAGCAAGGGAAATGGGTAGAAGTAGCGTATGTGTTGCCCTTTTTCTCTCTGCGAAATATGCCAGACTTATGTCCTAAGGGTATAGATTTGGGTGTGAAACCTTCCGCTCCCCCCTGTCCTCCTACTTTGCCCCCGTATCCGGGTCTCCGAGATGAGGTTCAAACTGCTTTAGTCTCAGTGGAAACACAAACTGAGACTCAAACTGCCTCGGTCTCAGTGGGAACCCAAATTGAGATTCGAACTGCTCCTGTAGAGGTCCAAACAACTCCTGTCTCAGTACGACTTCAGACTACTCTGGTTTCAGTAGAAACTCAGACCATCGAAGTAGGAGATGAGATAGAGGACAGGAGGCAAAGAGATAAAGAAAAGCAGGTTTCTCCAATCTATCCCTGGGATGTGTGCAGAGCAGCCAGAGAGACTGAGGGACAGCCACTCATGCTGTTGCCCCTTCATGAAGTACCCACCGGGAGAAATTATCAGTCTATGAGAGTTAATAAGCCTTTTTCTTATCAAGAGATACAAAGAATTAAGGAAGATCTGGGAGACTATTTAGAAGACCCAGAAAATTATATTAGAGCTTTTAAAGGTGTTACTCTGCATTATGACCTCACTTGGAAGGATGTGATGTATATCTTGGGACAAACGTTGACTCCCGACTCAAAGGCTCGAGTTTTGGGAAAAGCGGTTGCTTATGGAGATGAATGGCTTGGTAATGAATCAGTGGGAAAGAGGGAGGACGAGATAACTGCCCTCCCCACTGGGAGTCAGGCGGTCCCAGCTACAGAACCAGACTGGGACTATAACACTGCTAAAGGAAGATGGGATCAGAGTCATTTTGTCAGATGTATTCTTGAAGGACTCAGGCAGGCGCATTCTAAGCCTTTGAACTATGGCAAACTGGCAGACATAGAACAGGAGGAGAAGGAAGCTCCTTGTAAATTCCTAGATAGACTGAGAGAAGCCCTTCGCAGATTCACTGAGATTGATCCCGAAAGTGAAGAGGGGAAAGTGATCTTAAAAGATAAATTTCTCACTCAGTCGGCTCCAGATATTCGCCGTAAGTTATCAAAACGGGCGTATGGACCAAATCAGTCTTTAGATAATCTGTTACAACTGGCTCAGACAGTCTATTATGGTAGGGAATATGAGGAAAAGAAAGAAAGGCAGAGAAAGACGAAGGAAAAGGCGGAAGCCCTCGCAATGGCTATGAAAACCGTTCTTAAGCAGCCTGAGAAAAATGCCCAGAGGGACCCAGGTGAAAAGAGATGGGCTTGCTATTGCTGTGGAAAGGAGGGGCATCTCAAGCGGGATTGCCCTCAGGCATCTAAGCCGCCCCCGGCTCCATGTCCGGTCTGCAAGGGACCACACTGGAGGAGAGACTGCCCCCAGAGGCGTAGGTCTCAGGGGTCTGACTCTCAAGACAATCAGGACTGAAGGTGCCCGGGGGTCCCCACACAAGCTCCCGTCCTAATTACACCTGAGGAACCCCGGGTATTGATAACGGTGGGAGGCCAATCCATCAATTTCCTTTTAGATACTGGGGCAACTTACTCCGTGCTTACTGAAGCCCCTGGCCCACTTTCTTCCCGATCCGCTTCCGTAATGGGACTGTCTGGACGAGCCTAAAGGTATTACTTCAGTTATTCTCTATCGTGCAACTGGGATTCTGTGCTATTTTCACACGAGTTTCTTATCGTGCCAGAATCACCCTCACCCCTTTTGGGGAGGGATATACTGAGCAAGGTCCATGCCTCTGTTTTCATGAATATGGAGCCTTCCCTTTCTCTACCTTTAGTTGAACAAAATGTGAATCCTAGAGTATGGGCTGATGGAAAATCTGTGGGTCGAGCACAAAATGCTATTCCTGTGGTTGTCAAGCTCAAAGACCCACACTTATTCCCACAGAAGAAGCAGTATCCACTGAAACCTGAGGTTAAAGAAGGGTTAAAACCCATCATTGAGAATTTAAAGGAGCAGGGACTATTAGTTCCCTGTAACAGTCCATGCAACACTCCTATTTTGGGTGTAAAAAAATCAAATGATAAATGGAGATTAGTTCAAGATTTATGAATAATAAATGAGGCTGTGGTTCCTTTACACCCCGTGGTGCCTAATCCTTATACTTTATTGTCTGAAATTCCTGAACGAGCCAAATATTTTTCAGTAATTGATTTAAAAGATGCCTTCTATTCAGTGCCTTTGGCGGAGGAAAGTCAATTTCTATTTGCCTTTGAAGACCCCACACAGGCAGCTTCCCAGTTAACCTGGACAGTTTTGCCCCAGGGATTTCGTGACAGTCCTCACTTATTTGGACAAAGTTTGTCACGGGATCTACAAAACTTTAATAGCTCTGAAGCGGTAGTGTTACAATATGTAGATGATATTTTGCTCTGTGCTGAGACACAGGAAGCTTGTTCACGAGCCTCAGAAGATTTCTTAAACTTTCTGGCAGGCTGCGGTTACAAGGCATCAAGAGAAAAGGCTCAGCTTTGTCAACAATCTGTTAGATATCTGGGCCTAATCATCTCAAAAGGGACTAGGGCCATAGGCCCTGAAAGAATTAAACCTATACTAAACCATCCCCTACCTATGACTTTAAGACAATTGAGAGGATTTTTGGGAATCACAGGCTACTCTCGTATTTGGATTCCAGGCTATGGGGAACTTGCCCGGCCTTTATATAAACTTATAGCTGAAACTCAGCAGGCCCAAACCGACAAACTGGTTTGGTCTCCAGATACTCAAAAGGCTTTTAAGGTTCTTCAGACTGCTCTCCTGCAAGCTCCGGCTTTGAGTTTGCCCACAGGGTCAGAATTTAACCTGTTTGTCACTGAAAGAAAAGGTATGGCCTTGGGAGTTTTGACACAACCCCGGGGGCCTCACCAGCAACCTATTGCTTATCTAAGCAAAAAATTAGATGTAATTGCACGTGGGTGGCCCCACTGCCTAAGAGTAATTGGGGCAGCGGCTTTATTAGCACCTGAAGCTTTAAAAGTAATTAATGGACGAAACCTTACTGTACTGACTTCTCATGATGTGAATGGAATCTTAAATTCTAAGGTTAATATTTGGATGACAGACAGTAGGCTTCTTAAATATCAGTCACTGTTGTTAGAAGGACCAGTAACTAAGCTTAAAGTTTGTGGAAATTTAAATCCTGCCACCTTCCTTCCTGAGAAGGAAGATGAAACACCTGATCACGATTGTTCCCAATTCCTAACTTTAAACTATGCAGCTCGGGAGGATCTAATGGATACCCCATTAGACAATCCTGACATGGAAATATTTACAGACGGCAGTTCTTTTGTTCGGGATGGAAAGCGCAAAGCAGGTTACGCTGTGGTGACTGCTGAACAGGTTTTAGAAGCAAAATCTCTCCCCCAGGGAACCAGTGCCCAGTTAGCGGAGCTCGTGGCTCTTACCCGAGCTCTAGAGTTAAGCAAAGGGCAACGAGTGAATATCTACACTGATTCTAAGTATGCTTATTTGACTTTACATGCTCATGCTGCAATATGGAAAGAAAGACAGTTTAAAACAGCAACAGGAGAACCTATTAAGCATTTCAGAGAGATTGAGAGACTTTTAACTGCTATCTATTGTCCTAAAGAAGTAGCGGTTATGCATTGCAAAGGGCACAGCAGGGATGGGAGTAAAGTAGCTGCAGGTAACCTGTTAGCTGACTCTCAAGCCAAAAAAGCGGCACTTTACGAAACCCCCTCCTTACAGACGCCTTTGATCTGGACAGGTCCTGTGGAACAGGAAAAGCCACAATATACTGAGGAAGAATTAGAAAGATATGAGAAAAGAGGAGCAAAGATTACTGATAAAGAATGGTTACAGTCCGAGGATGGACGATTAATAATTCCTGAAAATGCTCAGTGGAAAATTCTTAAGGGTTTACATCAGAGTTTTCATTTGGGTGTAGAAAGTACTTACCAGATGGCTTCTCGTTTGTTTGAAGGTAAAAATATAATGAAAACTCTAAAGAACATTATCAAACGGTGTGAGGTTTGTCAGAAAAATAACCCAAAGACTGAAAAGCTAGCAAAATCTGGATTACAACGAAAGGGAAAGTATCCTGGAGAGGGCTGGGAAATTGATTTTACTCATATGCCAAAAGCTAATGGATATTCTTGCTTACAAGTTTGGGTGGATACTTTTACTGGATGGATTGAGGCGTTCCCCTGTCATAGTGAACAAGCTAAGGAGGTTATAAAGATTTTAATCCATGAAATTATCCCCAGGTTTGGGCTGCCACGGAGCCTTCAGAGTGACAATGGCTCCGCCTTTAAAGCTGCTATAACTCAGGGGGTGTCTAAAGCTCTAGGAATAGAGTATCACTTACACTGTTCCTGGAGACCCCAATCCTCAGGAAAGGTTGAAAAAGCTAATGACATTATCAAAAGACATCTGCGCAAATTAACTCAAGAAACGCAGGACAACTGGATTAAAGTCCTACCCATAGCTTTAATGAGGGCTCGAACTGCCCCAAAAAAGGAGGGACTGTCCCCCTTTGAATGTATTTATGGAAGGCCTTTCTTACGCACAGACATTGTTATAGATCCTGAGGCCTTAGAGTTAACTAATTATGTAACTCAACTCTCAGCTTTTCAACAGGCATTAACAGAACTCCGGGAGACGACTCCTGACCCAGCCTCTGAATCCAGCAAGCCTCTATTTGAGCCAGGAACCGAGGTCCTCATAAAAACATTGGGATCTGGGGGCTCATCCCTCGAGCCCCTCTGGGAAGGCCCTTAACAGGTTATTCTTTCTTCTCCCACAGCTGTCAAAGTCCCAGGAATTGATTCGTGGGTACATCACACTCGAGTCAAGAGGTGGCACCCTGACCAGAACTAAGTGATGTCATTTTATGTTTTTACTTTCTATGCTCTGACTTTGTATGTTTCAGATGGGCCTGATAATCTATGTGAGCCTACTTCTGCTGACTCCAGAAATCCTGAGTCTGCCCTTTGATCCTCAAGACAATGCCTTCCTGTCCTGGGCTCACTCCTATGCTGCATTCCACAATCGGTCTAACTGCTGGGTCTGCGGAGCACTCCCCTCTTCATCAGTGGAAGGCTTCCCGTGGTGGACATCTCCACTTCAAGGAAAAGACTTTCTCCAAGTCTGCGAATACATTCGACAACAATCATATGTGATGCCTCTCCTTCGTCTGATGACATCTAACAACCCTAGAATGGACTGGTGCCATACTTTGTACCTTAACTATGGACATAACCTGACATATAATTCTAATTGTTTTGTTTTTGCTCTTTGCTCCCTGCATTTGTAACTGTGTGACTGGATTTTTTTCTAGTCGCATAAAAGCTTTTAAGTTACAAATGGTTGCTCAAACTCCTGCTATCACTGCAGCTTCTTCTAACTACTATTTGGGGCCCCTGGATCAGACATCCTCACTATGAGGATTAGGAGAATATGTTGCCTCACCAATTTAGGGACAACGCCCCTTGTCAGCTCTGAAGCAGTTATGGAATGAAAACGACGCCCCTTTTCCCTAGGCAACATAATTCTCCTAAAAGAAAAGGGAGGAATGAGAGGGTAAAAGGCAGGAAGGCCAGGGGTCTCCAAATGGAGGAAAGAGGCTGTAAGTGCCAGACATTTTTATCTCTCTTAAGCGGCAGGAAGAAACAAACCAGCGATCTGTTTTTCCTTCTCTATACAAATTTAAGAGGAGGTTTCTCTTAACATTCTGTGTTGCCATGACACCTGGTCTCACCTAAAGCTAACTACTCTCAGACTTTGAGTTAACCAATACATTCCTTTTTCGTATGGAAATGTTGTCTTAAGCTATGTTAATGAACCCCAGACTCTACCTTCAAGTTGGTTCCGCCAAACGGCCTAACTTACTTACTCAGGTATTGTTCCCCTAATCTATGTAAATGGAACTATTTGTTGGTATTCTGCCCTTCTACAAGATTCCAGTCAATCGTTTTATGGCCTGGGATGGATTATCTGATGCCATTCTAAATTTTATGACATTCCTTTCATTTCATTAACAGACTGTGAGTGACTATCTAACATACAGCTAAACACTAGGAGGGGGGTACTCTTTTGCCCCCTTCTGATGCCTATGTCAGAAGCTTTCTCTATACTTTAATAAAACTTTATTACACAAAAGCTCTGAGCGATCCAGCCTCGTCTCTGGCCCCGGATTGAATTCGTCTCCTCCGGAGGCCAAGAATCCCGCGTCTTATCGTTCAGCAGCAACCTTTCATATCCCTGCAGTGAACTGAATGCAGGCTCGTCTTGCATCTTCCAAGATGAACGGATGTCTGAATCCCGTGTGGAAACCACAGAGAAAGAACTAGTTCTCCGCATCATCGCGACTGGAGTCCTCACATCCTTTGAAAACTCGAGAGGTCCTCGGAGATCAATGCTTCCAAAGGAGACGATGCCTGAGTCCTATTGAAAATGGATACGAGTCCCAGGATCCCTGTGGCACTTGGAAAGGGACACTGGGGCTCCCGCCTCACGAGGAGACGCGTCCCATTTGCCATGCCAAGACTCGAGGAGAATCCCGAGGTGTCCCTCGCACTTAGGCAGGAGTCCTGACGCCGCTGAACAAACACGTGTCTGGAAGGGCCCTCCCCATCGTAACTCGAGAATATACCCCAGGTTCCGGCCGCAACTCGAGAAAAACCAGGAGACTTCCGCCTCGCCGCGAGATGAGGCCCGATTTCCCTGCACTGAATGCAGAGCAATTCCGTGTTCCACATCAAACGTGAAAGGAGCCTTGATTTCCTTGATGGCATTCCAGATAAAACCCAAAATCACTGTCTCAAGTCTAGAGGGATCCTGAGGTCACTGGAGCAACACGAAAGGGCTCCGTGGACCCCAAATCAACTCGAGATGGGAGCTTAGTCCCTGGCTTCGACTCAAGAGGAATAGCAACTTTTCATAAGCACCTCAAGAGGAGGCTTCTCTCAGCTACAGGTATGTGAGAGGGACCCTGAGTTTGTGGCCTAAAGTGGAATGGACACTGAGATGCTCTGACTCGAAGTAAGGCCGGATATCCTTGCAGTGAATTGAATGCAGGCTCGTCTTGCATCTCCCAAGACGAAGCGAAGTGTGAATCCCCTGTGGAGACCACAGAGAAAGACCTAGTTCTCCGCCTCATCGCGACCGGAGGCCTCACGTCCTTTGAAAACTCGAGAGTTCCGCGGAGATCAGTCCTCCCAAAGGGGACGATGCCTGACTACTCTCGAAAATGGATAGGAGTCCCAGAATCCCTGTGGCACGTGGAAAGGGACCCTGGGTCTCCCGGCTCACGTGGAGACGCGTCCCAATTGCCATGCCAAGACTCGAGGAGAATCCCGAGATGTCCCTCAGACCTAGGCAGGACTCCTGACGTCGCTGAACAAACACGTGTCTGGAAGGGCCCTCCCTGTCGTAACTCGAGAATATACCCCAGGTTCCGGCCGCAACTTGAGAAAAACCATGAGACTTCCCCCTCGCCGAGAGATGAGCCCCGATTCCCCTGCACTGCGGGCAGAGCAATTCCGTGTTCCACATCAAACGTGAAAGGAGCCTGGATTTCCTTGATGGCACTCCAGAGAAAACCCAAGATCACTGTCTCAAGTCTAGAGGAATCCTGAGGTCACTGGAGCAACACGAAAGGGCTCCGTGGACCACAAATCAACTCGAGATGAGAACTTAGTCCCTGGTTTTGACTCAAGAGGAATACAAACTTTCCACAAGCACCTCAAGAGGAGGCTTCTCTCAGCTACAGGTATGTGAGAGGGACCCTGAGTTTGTGGCCTTAAGTGGAATGGACACCGAGATGCTCTGACTCGAAGTAACCCGGATATCCCTGCAGTGAATTGAATGCAGGCTCGTCTTTCATCTCCCAAGCGAAGGGATGTCTGAATCCCCTGTGGAGACCACAGAGAAAGACCCAGTCTCCACCTCAACGCGACCGGAGGCCTCACATCCTTTGAAAACTCGAGAGGTCCGCGGAGATCAATGCTTCCAAAGGAGACGATGCCTGACTCCTCTCGAAAATGGATAGGAGTCCCAGGATCCCTGTGGCACGTGGAAAGGGACCCTGGGTCTCCCGCACCACATGGAGAGGCGTCCCAATTGCCATGCCAAGACTCGAGGAGAATCCCGAGGTGTCCCTCGCACCTAGGCAGGAGTCCTGATGTCGCTGAACAAACACGTGTCTGGAAGGGCCCTCCGCGTCGTGACTCGAGAATATACCCCAGGTTCCGGCCGCAACTCGAGAAAAACCATGAGACTTCCCCTCGCCGCCAGATGAGGCCCGATTCCCCTGCACTGCGTGCAGAGCAATTTCTTATTCCACATCAAACTTGAAAGGAGCCTTGATTTCCTTGATGGCACTCCAGAGAGTATCCAGGATCACTGTCTCAAGCCTAGAGGGATCCTGAGGTCACTGTAGCAACACGAAAGTGCTCCGTGGACCCCAAATCAACTCGAGATGAGGGCTTAATCCCTGGCTTCGACTCAAGAGGAATACCAACTTTCCACAAGCACCTCAAGAGGAGGCTTCTCTCAGCTACAGGTATGTGAGAGGGATCCTGAGTTGGTGGACTCAAGTGGAATGGACACTGAGATGCTCTGACTCGAAGTAAGGACGGATATCCATGCAGTGAATTGAATGCAGGCTCGTCTTGCATCTCCCAATACGAAGGGATGTCTGAATCCCCTGTGGAGACCACAGAGAAAGACCTAGTTCTCCGCCTCATCACGACCGGAGGCCTCACATCCGTTCAAAACTGGAGAGGTCCGCGGAGATCAATGCTTCCAAAGGAGACGATGCCTGACTCCTCTTGAAAATGGATAGGAGTCCCAAGATCCGTGTGGCATGTGGAAAGGGACACTCGGTCTCCCGCCTCAAGTGGAGACGCGTCCCAATTGCCATGCCAAGACTCGAGGAGAACCCCGAGGTGTCCCTCGCACCTAGCCAGGAGTCCTGACGTCGCTGAACAAACCCGTGTCTGGAAGGGCCCTCCCCGTCGTAACTCGAGAATATACCCCAGGTTCCGGCCGCAACTCGAGGAAAACCATGAGACTTCCCCCTCGCCGCGAGATGAGGCCCGATTCCCCTGCACTGCGTGCAGAGCAATTCTGTGTTCCACATGAAACGTGAAAGGAGCCTTGATTTCCTTGATGGCACTCCAGAGAAAACCCAAGATCACTGTCTCAAGTCTAGAGGAATCCTGAGGTCACTGTAGCAACACGAAAGGGCTCCGTGGACCCCAAATCAACCAGAGATGAGAGCTTAGTCCCTAGCTTCGACTCAAGAGGAATACCACCTTTCCACAAGCACCTCAAGAGGAGGCTTCTCTCAGCTACAGGTATGTGAGAGGGACCCTGAGTTTGTGGCCTCAAGTGGAATGGACACCGAGATGCTCTGACTCGAAGTAAGGCCGGATATCCCTGCAGTGATTGGAATGCAGGCTCGTCTTGCATCTCCCAAGATGAAGGGATGTCTGAATCCCCTGTGGTGACCATAGAGAAAGACCTAGTTCTCCGCCTCATCACGACAGAATGCCTCACATCCTTTGAAAACTCGAGAGGTCCGCAGAGATCAATGCTTCCAAAGGAGACGATGCCTGACTCCTCTTGAAAATGATAGGAGTCCCAGGATCCCTGTGACACGTGGAAAGGGACCCTGGGTCTCCCGCCTTACGTGGAGACGCGTCCCAATTGCCATGCCAAGACTCGAGGAGAATCCCGAGGTGTCCCTCGCACCTAGGCCGGAGTCCTGACGTCGCTGAACAAACACGTGTCTGGAAGGGCCCTCCCCGTCGTAACTCGAGAATATACCCCAGGTTCGGGCCGCAACTCGAGGAAAACCATGAGACTTCCCCCTCGCCGCGAGATGAGGCCCGATTCCCCTGCACTGCGTGCAGAGCAATTCCGTGTTCCACATCAAACGTGAAAGGAGCCTTGATTTCCTTGATGGCACTCCAGAGAAAACCCAAGATCACTGTCTCAAGTCTAGAGGGATCCTGAGGTCACTGGAGCAACACGAAAGTGCTCCGTGGACCCCAAGTCAACTCGAGATGAGAGCTTAGTCCTTGGCTTCGACTCAAGAGGAACACCAACTTTCCACCAGCACCTCAAGAGGAGGCTTCTCTCAGCTACAAGTATGTGAGAGGGACCCTGAGTTTGTGGCCTCAAGTGGAATGGACACCGAGATGCTCTGACTCGAAGTAAGGCCGGATATCCCTGCAGTGAATTGAATGCAGGCTCGTCTTGCATCTCCCAAGACGAAGGGATGTCTGAATCCCCTGTGGAGACCACAGAGAAAGACCTAGTCCTCCGCCTCATCGCGACCGGACGCCTCACATCCTTTGAAAACTCGAGAGGTCCGCGGAGATCAATGCTTCCAAAGGAGACGATGCCTGACTCCTCTTGAAAATGGATAGGAGTCCCAGGATCCCTTTGGCACGTAATAAGGGACCCTGGGTCTCCCGCCTCACGTGGAGACTCGTCCAAATTGCCATGCAAAGACTCGAGGAGAATCCCGAGGTGTCCCTCGCACCTAGGCAGGAGTCCTGACTTCGCTGAACAAACACGTGTCTGGAAGGGCCCTCCCCGTCGTAACTCGAGAATATACCCCAGGTTCCGGCCGCAACTCGAGAAAAACCATGAGACTTCCCCCTCGCCGCGAGATGAGGCCCGAATCCATTGCACTGCGTGCAGAGCAATTCCGTGTTCCTCATCAAACGTGAAAGGAGCCTTGATTTCCTTGATGGCACTCCAGAGAAAACCCAAGATCACTGTCTGAAGTCTAGAGGGATCCTGAGGTCACTGGAGCAACACGAAAGGGCTCCGTGGACCCCAAATCAACTCGAGATGAGAGCTTAGTCCCTGGCTTCGACTCAAGAGGAATACCAACTTTCCACAAGCACCTCAAGAGGAGGCTTCTCTCAGCTACAGGTATGTGAGAGGGACCCTGAGTTTGTGGCCTCAAGTGGAATGGACACCGAGATGCTCTGACTCGAAGTAAGGCCGGATATCCCTGCAGTGAATTGAATGCAGGCTCGTCTTGCATCTCCCAAGACGAAGGGATGTCTGAATCCCCTGTGGAGACCACAGAGAAAGACCTAGTCCACCGCCTCAACGCGACTGGAGGCCTCACATCCTTTGAAAACTCGAGAGGTCTGCGGAGATCAATGCTTCCAAAGGAGACGATGCCTGACTCCTCTTGAAAATGGATAGGAGTCCCAGGATCCCTGTGGCACGTGGAAAGGGACACTGCGTCTCCCGCCTCACGTGGAGACGCGTCCCAATTGCCATGCGAAGACTCGAGGAGAATCCCGAGGTGTCCCTCGCACCTAGGCTGGAGTCCTTACGTCGCTGAACTAACACGTGTATGGAAGGGACCTCCCCGTCGTAACTCGAGAATATACCCCAGGTTCCGGCCGCAACTCGAGAAAAACCATGAGACTTCCCCCTCGCCGCGAGATGAGGCCCGATTCCCCTGCACTGCGCCCAGAACAATTCCGTGTTCCACATCATACGTGAAAGGAGCCTTGATTCCCTTGATGACACTCCAGAGAAAACCCAAGATCACTGTCTCAAGTCTAGAGGGATCCTGAGGTCACTGGAGCAACACAAAAGGGCTCCGTGGACCCCAAATCAACTCAAGATGAGAGCTTAGTCCCTGGCTTCGCTCAAGAGGAATACCAACTTTCCACAAGCACCTCAAGAGGAGGCTTCTCTCAGCTACAGGTATGTGAGAGGGACCCTGAGTTTGTGGCCTCAAGTGGAATGGACACCGTGATGCTCTGACTCGAAGTAAGGCCAGATATCCCTGCAGTGAATTGAATGCAGGCTCGTCTTGCATCTCCCAAGACTAAGGGATGTCTGAATTCCCTGTGGAGACCACAGAGAAAGACCTAGTCCTCCGCCTCATTGCGACCGGAGGCCTCACATCCTTTGAAAACTCGAGAGGTCCGCGGAGATCAATGCTTCCACAGGAGACGATGCCTGACTCCTCTTGAAAATGGATAGGCGCCCCAGGATCCCTGTGGCACGTGGAAAGGGACCCTGGTCTCCTGCCTCACATGGAGACGCGTCTAAATTGCCATGCCAAGACTCGAGAAGAATCGCAAGGTGTCCCACGCACCTAGGCAGGAGTCCTGACGTCGATGAACAAACACGTGTCTGGAAGTGCCCTCCCCCTCGTAACTCGAGAATATACCCCAGGTTCTGGCCGCAACTCGAGAAAAACCATGAGACTTCCCCCTCGCCACGAGATGAGGCCCGATTCCCCGGCACTGCGTGCAGAGCAAATCCGTGTTCCACATCAAACGTGAAAGGAGCCTTGATTTCCTTGATGGCACTCCAGAGGAAACCCAAGATCATTGTCTCAATTCTAGAGGGATCCTGAGGTCACTGGAGCAACACAAAAGGGCTCCGTGGACCGCAAATCAACTTTAGATGAGAGCTTAGTCCCTGGCTTTGACTCAAGAGGAATACCAACTTTCCACAAGCACCTCAAGAGGAGGCTTCTCTCAGCTACAGGTATGTGAGAGGGACCCTGAATTTGCGGCCTCAAGTGGAATGGACACCGAGATGCTCTGACTCGAAGTAAGGCCGGATATCCCTGCAGTGAATTGAATGCAGGCTCGTCTTGCATCTCCCAAGACGAAGGGATGTCTGAATCCCATGTGGAGACCACAGAGAAAGACCTAGTCCTCCGCCTCATCGCGACCGGAGGCCTCACATCCTTTGAAAACTCGAGAGGTCCGCGGAGATCAATGCTTCAAAAGGAGACGATGCCTGACTCCTCTTGAAAATGGATAGGAGTCCCAGGATCCCTGTGGCACGTGGAAAGGGACCCTGGGTCTCCCGCCTCACGTGGAGACGTGTCCCAATTGCCATGCCAAGACTCGAGGAGAATCGCGAGGGGTCCCTCGCACCTAGGCAGGAGTCCTGACGTCACTGAACAAACACTTGTCTGGAAGGGCCCTCCCCGTCGTAACTCGAGAATATACCCCAGGTTCCGGCCGCAACTCGAGAAAAACCATGAGACTTCCCCCTCTCCGCGAGATGAGGCCCGATTCACCAGCACTGCGTGCAGAGCAATTCCGTGTTCCACATCAAACGTGAAAGGAGCCTTGATTTCGATGACGGCACTCCAGAGAAAACCCAAGATCACTGTCTCAAGTCTAGAGGGATCCTGATGTCACTGGAGCAACACGAAAGGGCTCCGTGGACCCCAAATCAATTCGAGATGAGAGCTTAGTCCCTGGATTCGACTCAAGAGGAATACCAACTTTCCACAAGCACCTCAAGAGGAGGCTTCTCTCAGCTACAGGTATGTAAGAGGGACCCTGAGTTTGTGGCCTCAAGTGGAATGGACACGGAGATGCTCTGACTCGAAGTAAGGCCAGATATCCCTGCAGTGAATTGAATGCAGGCTCGTCTTGCATCTCCCAAGACGAAGGGATATCTGAATCCCCTGTGGAGACCACAGAGAAAGACCTAGTCCTCCGCCTCAACGCGAACGGAGGCCTCACATCCTTTGAAAACTCGAGAGGTCCGCTGAGATCAATGCTTCCAAAGGAGACGATGCCTGACTCCTCTTGAAAATGGATAGGAGTCCCAGGATCCCAGTGGCACGTGGAATGGGACCCTGGGTCTACTGCCTCACGTGGAGACGCGTCCCAATTGCCATGCCAAGACTCGACGAGAATCCCGAGGTGTCCCTCGCACCTAGGCAGGTGTCCTGACGTCGCTGAACAAACACGTGTCTGGAAGGGCCCTCCCCGTCGTAACTCGAGAATATACCCCAGGTTCTGGCCGCAACTCGAGAAAAACCATGAGACTTCCCCCTCGCCGCGAGATGAGGCCCGATTCCCCTGCACTGCGTGCAGTGCAATTCCGTGTTCCACATCAAACGTGAAAGGAGCCTTGATTTCCTTGATGGCACTCCAAAGAAAACCCAAGATCACTGTCTCAAGTCTAGAGGGATCCTGAGGTCACTGGAGCAACACGAAAGGGATCCGTGGACCCCAAATCAACTCGCGATGAGAGCTTAGTCCCTGGCTTTGACTCAAGAGGAATACCAACTTTCCACAAGCACCTCAAGAGGAGGCTTCTCTCAGCTACAGGTATGTGAGAGGGACACTGAGTTTGTGGCCTCAAGTGGAATGGACACCGAGATGCTCTGACTTGAAGTAAGGCCGGGTGTCCCTGCAGTGAATTGAATGCAGGCTCGTCTTGCATCTCCCAAGACGAAGGGATGTCTGAATCCCTTGTGGAGACGACAGAGAAAGACCTAGTCCTCCGCATCATCGCGACCGGAGGCCTCACATCCTTTGAAAACTCGAGAGGTCTGCGGAGATCAATGCTTCCAAAGAAGACAATGCCTGACTCCTCTTGAAAGTGGATAGGAGTCACAGGGTCCCTGTGGCACGTCGAAAAGGACCCAGGGTCTCCCGCCTCACGTGGAGACGCGTCCCAATTGCCATGCCAAGACTCGAGGAGAATCCCGAGGTGTCCCTCGCACCTAGGCAGGAGTCCTGACGTCGATGAACAGGCACTTGTCTGGAAGGGCCCTCCCCGACGTAACTCGAGAATATACCCCAGGTTCTGGCAGCAACTCGAGAAAAACCATGAGACTTCCCCCTCGCCGCGAGATGAGGCCCGATTCCCCTGCACTGCGTGCAGAGCAATTCCGTGTTCCACATCAAACGTGAAAGGAGCCTTGATTTCCTTGATGGCACTCCAGAGAAAACCCAAGATCACTGTCTCAAGTCTAGAGGGATCCTGAGGTCACTGGAACAACAGGAAAGGGCTCCGTGGACCCCAAATCAACTCGAGATGAGAGCTTAGTCCCTGGCTTCGACTCAAGAGGAATACCAACTTTCCACAAGCACCTCAAGAGGAGGCTTCTCTCAGCTACAGGTATGTGAGAGGGACCCTCAGTTTGTGGCCTCAAGTGGAATGGACACGGAGATGCTCTGACTCGAAGTAAGGCCGGATATCACCGCAGTGAATTGAATGCAGGCTCGTCTTGCATCTCCCAAGACCAAGGGATGTCTGAATCCCCTGTAGAGACCACAGAGAAAGACCTAGTCCACCGCCTCAACGCGACCGGAGGCCTCACATCCTTTGAAAACTCGAGAGGTCTGCGGAGATCAATGCTTCCAAAGGAGACGATGCCTGACTCCTCTTGAAATTGGATAGGAGTCCCAGGATCACTGTGGCACGTGGAAAGGGACCCTGCGTCTCCCGCCTCACGTGGAGACGCGTCCCAATTGCCATGCGAAGTCTCGAGGAGAATACCGAGGTGTCCCTCGCACCTAGGCTGGAGTCCTTACGTCGCTGAACAAACACGTGTATGGAAGGGACCTCCCCGTCGTAACTCGAGAATATACCCCAGGTTCCGGCCGCAACTCGAGAAAAACCATGAGACTTCCCCCTCGCCGCGAGATGAGGCCCGATTCCCCTGCACTGCGTCCAGAACAATTCCGTGTTCCACATCATACGTGAAAGGAGCCTTGATTTCCTTGATGACACTCCAGAGAAAACCCAAGATCACTGTCTCAAGTCTAGAGGGATCCTGAGGTCACTGGAGCAACACAAAAGGGCTCCGTGGACCCCAAATCAACTCAAGATGAGAGCTTAGTCCCTGGCTTCGACTCAAGAGGAATACCAACTTTCCACAAGCACCTCAAGAGGAGGCTTCTCTCAGCTACAGGTATGTGAGAGGGACCCTGAGTTTGTGGCCTCAAGTGGAATGGACACCGAGATGCTCTGACTCGAAGTAAGGCCAGATATCCCTGCAGTGAATTGAATGCAGGCTCGTCTTGCATCTCCCAAGACGAAGGGATGTCTGAATCCCCTGTGGAGACCACAGAGAAAGACCGAGTCCTCCGCCTCATTGCGACCGGAGGCCTCACATCCTTTGAAAACTCGAGAGGTCCGCGGAGATCAATGCTTCCAAAGGAGACGATGCCTGACTCCTCTTGAAAATGGATAGGAGCCCCAGGATCCCTGTGGCACGTGGAAAGGGACCCTGGTCTCCTGCCTCACATGGAGACGCGTCTAAATTGCCATGCCAAGACTCGAGGAGAATCGCAAGGTGTCCCTCGTACCTAGGCAGGAGTCCTGACGTCGATGAACAAACACGTGTCTGGAAGGGCCCTCCCCCTCGTAACTCGAGAATATACCCCAGGTTCTGGCCGCAACTCGAAAAAAACCATGAGACTTCCCCCTCGCCGCGAGATGAGGCCCGATTCCCCGGCACTGCGTGCAGAGCAATTCCGTGTTCCACATCAAACGTGAAATGTGCCTTGATATCCTTGATGGCACTCCAGAGAAAATCCAAGATCACTGTCTCAAGTCTAGAGGGATCCTAGGGTTATTGGAGCAACAGGAAAGGGATCCGTGGACCCCAAATCAACTCGAGATGAGAGCTTAGTCCCTAGCTTCGACTCAAGTGGAATACCAACTTTCCACAAGCACCTCAAGAGGAGGCTTCTCTCAGCTACAGGTATGTGAGAGGGACCCTGAGTTTGTGGCCTCAAGTGGAATGGACACCGAGATGCCTTGACTCGAAGTAAGGCCGGATATCCCTGCAGTGAATTGAATGCAGGCTCGTCTTGCATCTCCCAAGACCAAGGGATGTCTGAATCCCCTGTGGAGACCACAGAGAAAGACCTAGTACTCCGCCTCAACGCGACCGGAGGCCTCACATACTTTGAAAACTCGAGAGGTCCGCGGAGATCAATGCTTCCAAAGGAGAGGATGCCTGACTCCTCTTGAAAATGTATAGGAGTGCAAGGATCCCTGTGGCATGTGGAAAGGGACCCTGGGTCTCCCGCCTCACGTGGAGACGCATCCCAATTGCCATGCCAAGACTCGAGGAGAATCCCGAGGTGTCCCTCGCACCTAGGCAGGAGTCCTGACTTCGCTGAACAAACACGTGTCTGGAAGGGCCCTCCCCGTCGTAACTCGAGAATATACCCCAGGTTCTGGGCGCAACTCGGGAAAAACAATGAGACTTCCCCCTCGCCGCGAGATGAGGCCCGATTCCCCTGCACTGCGTGCAGAGCAATTCCGTGTTCCTCATCAAACGTGAAAGGACCTTGATTTTCTTGATGGCACTCCAGAGAATACCCAAGATCACTGTCTCAAGTCTAGAGGGATCCTGAGGTCAGTGGAGAAACACGAAAGGGCTCCGCGGACCCCAAATCAACTCGAGATGAGAGCTTAGTCCCTATCTTCGAATCAAGAGGAATACCAACTTTCCACAAGCACCTCAAGAGGAGGCTTCTCTCAGCTACAGGTATGTGAGAGTGACCCTGAGTTTGTGGCCTCAAGTGGAATGGACACCGAGATGCTCTGACTCGAAGTAAGGCCGGATATCCCTGCAGTGAATTGAATGCAGGCTCGTCTTGCATCTCCCAAGACGAAGGGTTGTCTGAATCCCCTGTGGAGACAATAGAGAAAGACCTAGTCCTCCCCCTCAACGCGAAAGGAGGCCTCACATCATTTGAAAACTCGAGAGGCCAACGGAGATCAATGCTTCCAAAGGAGACGATGCCTGACTCCTCTTGAAAATGGATAGGAGTCCCAGGATCCCTGTGGCACGTGGAAAGGGACCCTGGGTCTCCCGCCTCACCGGGAGACGCGTCCCAATTGCCATGCCAAGACTCGAGGAGAATCCCGAGGTGTCCCTCGCACCTAGGCAGGAGTCCTAACGTCGCTGAACAAACACGTGTCTGGATGGGCCCTCCCCATCGTAACTCGAGAATATACCCCAGGTTCCGGCCGCAACTCGAGAAAAACCATGAGACTTCACACTCGCCGCGAGATGAGGCCCGATTCCCCTGCACTGCGTGCAGAGCAATTCCGTGTCCCACATCAAACGTGAAAGGAGCCTTGATTTCCTTGATGGCACTCCAGAGAAAACCCAAGATCACTGTCTCAAGTCTAGAGGGATCCTGAGGTACCTGGAGCAACACGAAAGGGATCCGTGGACCCCAAATCAACTCGAGATGAGAGCTTAGTTCCTGGCTTCGACTCAAGAGGAATACCAACTTTCCACAAGCACCTCAAGAGGAGGCTTCTCTCAGCTACAGGTATGTGAGAGGGACCCTGAGTTTGTGGCCTCAAGTGGAATGGACACCGAGATGCTCTGACTCGAAATAAGGCCGGATATCCCTGCAGTGAATTGAATGCAGGCTCGTCTTGCATCTCCCAAAACGAAGGGATGTCTGAATCCCCTGTGGAGACCACAGAGAAAGACCTAGTCCTCCGCCTCATTGCGACCGGAGGCCTCACATCCTTTTAAAACTCGAGAGGTCCGCGGAGATCAATGCTTCCAAAGGAGACGATGCCTGACTCCTCTTGAAAATGGATAGGAGTCCCAGGATCCCTGTGGCACGTGGAAAGGGACCCTGGGTCTCCCGCCTCACGTGGAGACGCGTCGCAATTGCCATGCCAAGACTCGAGGAGAACCCCGAGGTGTCCCTCGCACCTAGGCAGGAGTCCTGACGTCGCTGAACAAACACGTGTCTGGAAGGGCCCTCCGCGTCGTAACTCTAGAATATATCCCAGCTTCCGGCCGCAACTCGAGAAAAACCATGAGACTTCCCCTCGCCGCCAGATGAGGCCCGATTCCCCTGCACTGCGTGCAGAGCAATTCCGTGTTCCATATCAAACTTGAAAGGAGCCTTGATTTCCTTGATGGCACTCCAGAGAGTATCCAGGATCACTGTCTCAAGTCTAGAGGGATCCTGAGGTCACTGTAGCAACACGAAAGTGCTCCGTGGACCCCAAATCAATTCGAGATGAGGGCTTAATCCCTGGCTTCGACTCAAGAGGAATACCAACTTTCCACAAGCACCTCAAGAGGAGGCTTCTCTTAGCTACAGGTATGTGAGAGGGATCCTGAGTTGGTGGACTGAAGTGGAATGGACACTGAGATGCTCTGACTCGAAGTAAGGACGGATATCCATGCAGTGAATTGAATGCAGGCTCGTCTTGCATCTCCCACGACGAAGGGATGTCTGAATCCCCTGTGGAGCCCGCAGAGAAAGAACTAGTCCTCCGCCTCATCGCGACCTGAGGCCTCACATCCTTTGAAAACTCGAGAGGTCCGCGGAGATCAATGCTTCCAAAGGAGACAATGCCTGACTCCTCTTGAAAATGGATAGGAGTCCCAGGATCCCTGCGGCACCTGGAAAGGGACACTGGGTCTCCCGCCTCACGTGGAGACGCGTCCCAATTTCCATGCCAAGACTCGAGGAGAATCCCGAAGTGGCCCTCGCACCTAGGCAGGAGTCCTGACGTCGCTGAACAAACACGTGTCTGGAAGGGCCCTCCCTGTCGTAACTCTAGAATATACCCCAGGTTCCGGCCGCAACTCGAGAAAAACCATGAGACTTCCCCCTCGCCGCGAGATGAGGCCCGATTCCCCTGCACTGCGTGCAGAGCAATTCTGTGTTCCACATGAAACGTGAAAGAAGCCTTGATTTCCTTGATGGCACTCCAGAGAAAACCCAAGATCACTGTCTCAAGTCTAGAGGGATCCTGAGGTCACTGTAGCAACACGAAAGGGCTCCGTGGACCCCAAATCAACCAGAGATGAGAGCTTAGTCCCTAGCTTCGACTCAAGAGGAATACCACCTTTCCACAAGCACCTCAAGAGGAGGCTTCTCTCAGCTACAGGTATGTGAGAGGGACCCTGAGTTTGTGGCCTCAAGTGGAATGGACACCGAGATGCTCTGACTCGAAGTAAGGCCGGATATCCCTGCAGTGATTGGAATGCAGGCTCGTCTTGCATCTCCCAAGACGAAGGCATGTCTGAATCCACTGTGGAGACCACAGAGAAAGACCAAGTTCTCGCCTCATCGCGACCGGAGGCCTCACATCTTTTAAAAACTCGAGAGGTCCACGGATATCAATGCTTCCAAAGGAGATGATGCCTGACTCCTCTTGAAAATTGATAGGAGTCCCAGGATCCATGTGGCACGTGGAAAGGGAACCTGGGTCTCCCGCATCACGTGGAGACGCGTCCCAATTGCCATGCCGAGACTCGAGGAGAATCGCGGGAGTCCCTCCCACCTAGGCAGGAGTCCTGACGTCGCTGAACAACCACGTGTCTGGAAGGGCCCTCCGCGTCGTAACTCGAGAATATACCCCAGGTTCCGGCCGCAACTCGAGAAAAACCATGAGACTTCCCCCTCGCCGCGAGATGAGGCCCGATTCCCCTGCACTGCGTGCAGAGCAATTCCGTGTTCCACATCAAACATGAAAGGAGCCTTGATTTCCTTGATGGCACTCCAGAGAAAACCCAAAATCACTGTCTCAAGTCTAGAGGGATCCTGAGTTCACTGTAGCAACACGAAAGGGCTCCGTGAACCCCAAATCAACTTGAGATGAGAGCTTAGTCCCTGGCTTTGACTCAAGAGGAATACCAACTTTCCACAAGCACCTCAGGAGGAGGCTTCTCTCAGCTTGAGGTATGTGAGAGGGACCCTGAGTTTGTGGCCTCAAGTGGAATGGACACCGAGATGCTCTAACTCGAAGTAAGGCCGGATATCCCTGCAGTGAATTGAATGCAGGCTCATCTTGCATCTTCCAAGATGAAGGGATGTCTGAATCCCCTGTGGAGACCATAGAGAAAGACCTAGTTCTCCGCCTCATCGCGACAGAAGGCCTCACATCCTTTGAAAACTCGAGAGGTCCGCAGAGATCAATGCTTCCAAAGGAGACGATGCCTGACTCCTCTTGAAAATGGATAGGAGTCCCAGGATCCCTGTGACACGTGGAAAGGGACCCTGGGTCTCCCGCCTCACGTGGAGACGCGTCCCAATTGCCATGCCAAGACTCGAGGAGAATCCCGAGGTATCCCTCGCACCTAGGCAGGAGTCCTGACGTCGCTGAACAAACACGTGTCTGGAAGGGCCCTCCCCGTCGTAACTCGAGAATATACCCCAGGTTCCGGCCGCAACTCGAGGAAAACCATGAGACTTCCCCCTCGCCGCGAGATGAGGCCCGATTCCCCTGCACTGCGTGCAGAGCAATTCCGTGTTCCACATCAAACGTGAAAGGAGCCTTGATATCCTTGATGGCACTCCAGAGAAAACCCAAGATCACTGTCTCAACTCTAGAGGGATCCTGAGGTCACTGGAGCAACACGAAAGTGCTCCGTGGACCCCAAGTCAACTCGAGATGAGAGCTTAGTCCTTGGCTTCGACTCAAGAGGAACACCAACTTTCCACCAGCACCTCAAGAGGAGGCTTCTCTCAGCTACAAGTATGTGAGAGGGACCCTGAGTTTGTGGCCTCAAGTGGAATGGACACCGAGATGTTCTGACTCGAAGTAAGGCCGGATATCCCTGCAGTGAATTGAATGCAGGCTCGTCTTGCAGCTCCCAAGACGAAGGGATGTCTGAATCCCCTGTGGAGACCACAGAGAAAGACCTAGTCCTCCGCCTCATCGCGACCGGACGCCTCACATCCTTTGAAAACTCGAGAGGTCCGCGGAGATCAATGCTTCCAAAGGAGACGATGCCTGACTCCTCTTGAAAATGGATAGGAGACCCAGGATCCCTGTGGCACGTGGAAAGGGACCCTGGGTCTCCCGCCTCACGTGGAGACGTGTCCCAATTGCCATGCCAAGACTCGAGGAGAATCGCGAGGGGTCCCTCGCACCTAGGCAGGAGTCCTGACGTCGCTGAACAAACACTTGTCTGGAAGGGCCCTCCCCGTCGTAACTCGAGAATATACCCCAGGTTCCGGCCGCAACTCGAGAAAAACCATGAGACTTCCCCCTCTCCGCGAGATGAGGCCCGATTCACCAGCACTGCGTGCAGAGCAATTCCGTGTTCCACATCAAACGTGAAAGGAGCCTTGCTTTCGATGACGGCACTCCAGAGAAAACCCAAGATCACTGTCTCAAGTCTAGAGGGATCCTGAGGTCACTGGAGCAACACGAAAGGGCTCCGTGGACCACAAATCAACTCGAGATGAGAGCTTAGTCCCTGGATTCGACTCAAGAGGAATACCAACTTTCCACAAGCACCTCAAGAGGAGGCTTCTCTCAGCTACAGGTATGTGAGAGGGACCCTGAGTTTGTGGCCTCAAGTGGAATGGACACGGAGATGCTCTGACTCGAAGTAAGGCCAGATATCCCTGCAGTGAATTGAATGCAGGCTCGTCTTGCATCTCCCAAGACGAAGGGATGTCTGAATCCCCTGTGGAGACCACAGAGAAAGACCTAGTCCTCCGCCTCAACGCGAACGGAGGCCTCACATCCTTTGAAAACTCGAGAGGTCTGCGGAGATCAATGCTTCCAAAGGAGACGATGCCTGACTCCTCTTGAAAATGGATAGGAGTCCCAGGATCCCTGTGGCACGTGGAAAGGGACCCTGCGTCTCCCGCCTCACGTGGAGACGCGTCCCAATTGCCATGCGAAGACTCGAGGAGAATCCCGAGGTGTCCCTCGCACCTAGGCTGGAGTCCTTACGTCGCTGAACAAACACGTGTATGGAAGGGACCTCCCCGTCGTAACTCGAGAATATACCCCAGGTTCCGGCCGCAACTCGAGAAAAACCATGAGACTTCCCCCTCTCCGCGAGATGAGGCCCGATTCACCAGCACTGCGTGCAGAGCAATTCCGTGTTCCACATCAAACGTGAAAGGAGCCTTGATTTCTATGACGGCACTCCAGAGAAAACCCAAGATCACTGTCTCAAGTCTAGAGGGATCCTGAGGTCACTGGAGTAACACGAAAGGGCTCCGTGGACCCCAAATCAACTCGAGATGAGAGCTTAGTCCCTGGATTCGACTCAAGAGGAATACCAACTTTCCACAAGCACCTCAAGAGGAGGCTTCTCTCAGCTACAGGTATGTGAGAGGAACCCTGAGTTTGTGGCCTCAAGTGGAATGGACACGGAGATGCTCTGACTCGAAGTAAGGCCAGATATCCCTGCAGTGAATTGAATGCAGGCTCGTCTTGCATCTCCCAAGACGAAGGGATGTCTGAATCCCCTGTGGAGACCACAGAGAAAGACCTAGTCCTCCGCCTCAACGCGAACGGAGGCCTCACATCCTTTGAAAATTCGAGAGGTCCGCTGAGATCAATGCTTCCAAAGGAGACGATGCCTGACTCCTCTTGAAAATGGATAGGAGTCCCAGGATCCCTGTGGCACGTGGAATGGGACCCTGGGTCTACTGCCTCACGTGGAGACGCGTCCCAATTGCCATGCCAAGACTCGACGAGAATCCCGAGGTGTCCCTCGCACCTAGGCAGGTGTCCTGACGGCGCTGAACAAACACGTGTCTGGAAGGGCCCTCCCCGTCGTAACTCGAGAATATACCCCAGGTTCTGGCCGCAACTCGAGAAAAACCATGAGACTTCCCCCTCGCCACGAGATGAGGCCCGATTCCCCTGCATTGCGTGCAGTGCAATTCCGTGTTCCACATCAAACGTGAAAGGAGCCTTGATTTCCTTGATGGCACTCCAAAGAAAACCCAAGATCACTGTCTCAAGTCTAGAGGGATCCTGAGGTCACTGGAGCAACACGAAAGGGCTCCGTGGACCCCAAATCAACTCGAGATGAGAGCTTAGTCCCTGGCTTCAACTCAAGAGGAATACCAACTTTCCACAAGCACCTCAAGAGGAGGCTTCTCTCAGCTACATGTATGTGAGAGGGACACTGAGTTTTTGGCCTCAAGTGGAATGGACACCGAGATGCTCTGACTTGAAGTAAGGCCGGGTGTCCCTGCAGTGAATTGAATGCAGGCTCGTCTTGCATCTCCCAAGACGAAGGGATGTCTGAATCCCTTGTGGAGACGACAGAGAAAGACCTAGTCCTCCGCCTCATCGCTACCGGAGGCCTCACATCCTTTGAAAACTCGAGAGGTCTGCGGAGATCAATGCTTCCAAAGAAGACGATGCCTGACTCCTCTTGAAAGTGGATAGGAGTCCCAGGGTCCCTGTGGCACGTCGAAAGGGACCCAGGGTCTCCCGCCTCACGTGGAGACGCGTCCCAATTGCCATGCCAAGACTCGAGGAGAATCCCGAGGTGTCCCTCGCACCTAGGCAGGAGTCCTGACGTCGATGAACAGGCACTTGTCTGGAAGGGCCCTCCCCGACGTAACTCGAGAATATACCCCAGGTTCTGGCAGCAACTCGAGAAAAACCATGAGACTTCCCCCTCGCCGCGAGATGAGGCCCGATTCCCCTGCACTGCGTGCAGAGCAATTCCGTGTTCCACATCAAACGTGAAAGGAGCCTTGATTTCCTTGATGGCACTCCAGAGAAAACCCAAGATCACTGTCTCAAGTCTAGAGCGATCCTGAGGTCACTGGAGCAGCAGGAAAGGGCTCCGTGGACCCCAAATCAACTCGAGATGAGAGCTTAGTCCCTGGCTTCGACTCAAGAGGAATACCAACTTTCCACAAGCACCTCAAGAGGAGGCTTCTCTCAGCTACAGGTATGTGAGAGGGACCCTCAGTTTGTGGCCTCAAGTGGAATGGACACGGAGATGCTCTGACTCGAAGTAAGGCCGGATATCACCGCAGTGAATTGAATGCAGGCTCGTCTTGCATCTCCCAAGACCAAGGGATGTCTGAATCCCCTGTAGAGACCACAGAGAAAGACCTAGTCCACCGCCTCAACGCGACCGGAGGCCTCACATCCTTTGAAAACTCGAGAGGTCTGCGGAGATCAATGCTTCCAAAGGAGACGATGCCTGACTCCTCTTGAAAATGGATAGGAGTCCCAGGATCACTGTGGCACGTGGAAAGGGACCCTTCGTCTCCCACCTCACGTGGAGACGCGTCTCAATTGCCATGCGAAGACTCGAGGAGAATCCCGAGGTGTCCCTCGCACCTAGGCTGGAGTCCTTACGTCGCTGAACAAACACGTGTATGGAAGGGACCTCCCCGTCGTAACTCGAGAATATACCCCAGGTTCTGGCCGCAACTCGAGAAAAACCATGAGACTTACCCCTCGCCGCGAGATGAGGCCCGATTCCCCGGCACTGCGTGCAGAGCAAATCCGTGTTCCACATCAAACGTGAAAGGAGCCTTGATTTCCTTGATGGCACTCAAGAGGAAACCCAAGATCATTGTCTCAATTCTAGAGGGATCCTGAGGTCACTGGAGCAACACAAAAGGGCTCCGTGGACCGCAAATCAACTCTACATGAGAGCTTATTCCCTGGCTTTGACTCAAGAGGAATACCAACTTTCCACAAGCACCTCAAGAGGAGGCTTCTCTCAGCTACAGGTATGTGAGAGGGACCCTGAATTTGTGGCCTCAAGTGGAATGGACACCGAGATGCTCTGATTCGAAGTAAGGCCGGATATCCCTGCAGTGAATTGAATGCAGGCTCGTCCTGCATCTCCCAAGACGAAGGGATGTCTGAATCCCATGTGGAGACCACAGAGAAAGACCTAGTCCTCCGCCTCATTGCGACCAGAGGCCTCACATCCTTTTAAAACTCGAGAGGTCCGCGGAGATCAATGCTTCCAAAGGAGACGATGCCTGACTCCTCTTGAAAATGGATAGGAGTCCCAGGATCCCTGTGGCACGTGGAAAGGGACCCTGGGTCTCCCGCCTCACGTGGAGACGTGTCCCAATTGCCATGCCAAGACTCGAGGAGAATCGCGAGGTGTCCCTCGCACCTAGGCAGGAGTCCTGAAGTCGCTGAACAAACACTTGTCTGGAAGGGCCCTCCCCGTCATAACTCGAGAATATACCCCAGGTTCCGGCCGCAACTCGAGAAAAACCATGAGACTTCCCCCTCTCCGCGAGATGAGGCCCGATTCACCAGCACTGCGTGCAGAGCAATTCCGTGTTCCACATCAAACGTGAAAGGAGCCTTGATTTCCTTGACGGCACTCCAGAGAAAACCCAAGATCACTGTCTCAAGTCTAGAGGGATCCTGAGGTCACTGGAACAACACGAAAGGGCTCCGTGGACCCCAAATCAACTCGAGATGAGAGCTTAGTCCCTGGCTTCGACTCAAGAGGAATACCAACTTTCCACAAGCACCTCAAGAGGAGGCTTCTCTCAGCTACAGGTATGTGAGAGGGACCCTGAGTTTGTGGCCTCAAGTGGAATGGACACGGAGATGCTCTGACTCGAAGTAAGGCCGGATATCCCTGCAGTGAATTGAATGCAGGCTCGTCTTGCATCTCCCAAGACGAAGGGATGTCTGAATCCCCTTTGGAGTCCACAGAGAAAGACCTAGTCCTCCACCTCATCGCGACCGGAGGCCTCACATCCTTTGAAAACTCGAGAGGTCCGCGGAGATCAATGCTTCCAAAGGAGACGATGCCTGATTCCTCTTGAAATTAGATAGGAGTCCCAGGATCCCTGTGGCACGTGGAAAGGGACCCTGGGTCTCCCGCCTCACGTGGAGACGCGTCCCAATTGCCATGCCAAGACTCGAGGAGAATCCCGAGGTGTCCCTCGCACCTAGGCAGGAGTCCTGACGTCGCTGAACAAACACGTGTCTGGAAGGGCCCTCCCCGTCGTAACTCGACAATATACCACAGGTTCCGGCCACAACTCGAGAAAAACCATGAGATTTCCCCATCGCCGCGAGATGAGGCCCGATTCCCCTGCACTTCGTGCAGAGCAATTCCGTGTTCCACATCAAACGTGAAAGGTGCCTTGATATCCTTGATGGCACTCCAGAGAAAACCCAAGATCACTGTCTCAAGTCTAGAGGGATCCTAGGGTTATTGGAGCAACAGGAAAGGGATCCGTGGACCCCAAATCAACTCGAGATGAGAGCTTAGTCCCTAGCTTCGACTCAAGTGGAATACCAACTTTCCACAAGCACCTCAAGAGGAGGCTTCTCTCAGCTACAGGTATGTGAGAGGGACCCTGAGTTTGTGGCCTCAAGTGGAATGGACACCGAGATGCTCTGACTCGAAGTAAGGCCGGATATCCCTGCAGTGAATTGAATGCAGGCTCGTCTTGCATCTCCCAAGACCAAGGGATGTCTGAATCCCCTGTGGAGACCACAGAGAAAGACCTAGTACTCCGCCTCAACGCGACCGGTGGCCTCACATACTTTGAAAACTCGAGAGGTCCGCGGAGATCAATGCTTCCAAAGGAGAGGATGCCTGACTCCTCTTGAAAATGTATAGGAGTGCAAGGATCCCTGTGGCATGTGGAAAGGGACGCTGGGTCTCCCGCCTCACGTGGAGACGCATCCCAATTGCCATGCCAAGACTCGAGGAGAATCCCGAGGTGTCCCTCGCACCTAGGCAGGAGTCCTGACGTCGCTGAACAAACACGTGTCTGGAAGGGCCCTCCCCGTCGTAACTCGAGAATATACCCCAGGTTCTGGGCGCAACTCGGGAAAAACAATGAGACTTCCCCCTCGCCGCGAGATGAGGCCGGATTCCCCTGCACTGCGTGCAGAGCAATTCCGTGTTCCTCATCAAACGTGAAAGGAGCCTTGATTTTCTAGATGGCACTCCAGAGAATACCCAAGATCACTGTCTCAAGTCTAGAGGGATCCTGAGGTCAGTGGAGAAACACGAAAGGGCTCCGTGGACCCCAAATCAACTCGAGATGAGAGCTTAGTCCCTAGCTTCGAATCAAGAGGAATACCAACTTTCCACAAGCACCTCAAGAGGAGGCTTCTCTCAGCTACAGGTATGTGAGAGGGACCGTGAGTTTGTGGCCTCAAGTGGAATGGACACCGAGATGCTCTGACTCGAAATAAGGCCGGATATCCCTGCAGTGAATTGAATGCAGGCTCGTCTTTCATCTCCCAAAACGAAGGGATGTCTGAATCCCCTGTGGAGACCACAGAGAAAGACCTAGTCCTCCGCCTCATTGCGACCGGAGGCCTCACATCCTTTTAAAACTCTAGAGGTCCGCGGAGATCAATGCTTCCAAAGGAGACGATGCCTGACTCCTCTTGAAAATGGATAGGAGTCCCAGGATCCCTGTGGCACGTGGAAAGGGACCCTGGGTCTCCCGCCTCACGTGGAGACGCGTCCCAATTGCCATGCCAAGACTCGAGGAGAACCCCGAGGTGTCCCTCGCACCTAGGCAGGAGTCCTGACGTCGCTGAACAAACACGTGTCTGGAAGGGCCCTCCGCGTCGTAACTCTAGAATATATCCCAGGTTCCGGCCGCAACTCGAGAAAAACCATGAGACTTCCCCTCGCCGCCAGATGAGGCCCGATTCCCCTGCACTGCGTGCAGAGCAATTCCGTGTTCCACATCAAACTTGAAAGGAGCCTTGATTTCCTTGATGGCACTCCAGAGAGTATCCAGGATCACTGTCTCAAGTCTAGAGGGATCCTGAGGTCACTGTAGCAACACGAAAGTGCTCCGTGGACCCCAAATCAATTCGAGATGAGGGCTTAATCCCTGGCTTCGACTCAAGAGGAATACCAACTTTCCACAAGCACCTCAAGAGGAGGCTTCTCTTAGCTACAGGTATGTGAGAGGGATCCTGAGTTGGTGGACTGAAGTGGAATGGACACTGAGATGCTCTGACTCGAAGTAAGGACGGATATCCATGCAGTGAATTGAATGCAGGCTCGTCTTGCATCTCCCAAGACGAAGGGATGTCTGAATCCCCTGTGGAGCCCACAGAGAAAGAACTAGTCCTCCGCCTCATCGCGACCTGAGGCCTCACATCCTTTGAAAACTCGAGAGGTCCGCGGAGATCAATGCTTCCAAAGGAGACAATGCCTGACTCCTCTTGAAAATGGATAGGAGTCCCAGGATCCCTGCGGCACCTGGAAAGGGACACTGGGTCTCCCGCCTCACGTGGAGACGCGTCCCAATTGCCATGCCAAGACTCGAGGAGAATCCCGAAGTGGCCCTCGCACCTAGGCAGGAGTCCTGACGTCGCTGAACAAACACGTGTCTGGAAGGGCCCTCCCCGTCGTAACTCGAGAATATACCCCAGGTTCTGGCCGCAACTCGAGAAAAACCATGAGACTTCCCCCTCGCCACGAGATGAGGCCCGATTCCCCTGCACTGCGTGCAGTGCAATTCCGTGTTCCACATCAAACGAGAAAGGAGCCTTGATTTCCTTGATGGCACTCCAAAGAAAACCCAAGATCACTGTCTCAAGTCTAGAGGGATCCTGAGGTCACTGGAGCAACACGAAAGGGATCCGTGGACCCCAAATCAACTCGAGATGAGAGCTTAGTCCCTGGCTTCAACTCAAGAGGAATACCAACTTTCCACAAGCACCTCAAGAGGAGGCTTCTCTCAGCTACAGGTATGTGAGAGGGACACTGAGTTTTTGGCCTCAAGTGGAATGGACACCGAGATGCTCTGACTTGAAGTAAGGCCGGGTGTCCCTGCAGTGAATTGAATGCAGGCTCGTCTTGCATCTCCCAAGACGAAGGGATGTCTGAATCCCTTGTGGAGACGACAGAGAAAGACCTAGTCCTCCGCCTCATCGCGACCGGAGGCCTCACATCCTTTGAAAACTCGAGAGGTCTGCGGAGATCAATGCTTCCAAAGAAGACGATGCCTGACTCCTCTTGAAAGTGGATAGGAGTCCCAGGGTCCCTGTGGCATGTCGAAAGGGACCCAGGGTCTCCCGCCTCACGTGGAGACGCGTCCCAATTGCCATGCCAAGACTCGAGGAGAATCCCGAGGTGTCCCTCGCACCTAGGCAGGAGTCCTGACGTCGATGAACAGGCACTTGTCTGGAAGGGCCCTCCCCGACGTAACTCGAGAATATACCCCAGGTTCTGGCAGCAACTCGAGAAAAACCATGAGACTTCCCCCTCGCCGCGAGATGAGGCCCGATTCCCCTGCACTGCGTGCAGAGCAATTCCGTGTTCCACATCAAACGTGAAAGGAGCCTTGATTTCCTTGATGGCACTCCAGAGAAAACCCAAGATCACTGTCTCAAGTCTAGAGGGATCCTGAGGTCACTGGAGCAACAGGAAAGGGCTCCGTGGACCCCAAATCAACTCGAGATGAGAGCTTAGTCCCTGGCTTCGACTCAAGAGGAATACCAACTTTCCACAAGCACCTCAAGAGGAGGCTTCTCTCAGCTACAGGTATGTGAGAGGGACCCTCAGTTTGTGGCCTCAAGTGGAATCGACACGGAGATGCTCTGACTCGAAGTAAGGCCGGATATCACCGCAGTGAATTGAATGCAGGCTCGTCTTGCATCTCCCAAGACCAAGGGATGTCTGAATCCCCTGTGGAGACCACAGAGAAAGACCTAGTCCACCGCCTCAACGCGACCGGAGGCCTCACATCCTTTGAAAACTCGAGAGGTCTGCGGAGATCAATGCTTCCAAAGGAGACGATGCCTGACTCCTCTTGAAAATGGATAGGAGTCCCAGGATCCCTGTGGCACGTGGAAAGGGACCCTGCGTCTCCCGCCTCACGTGGAGACGCGTCCCAATTGCCATGCGAAGACTCGAGGAGAATCCCGAGGTGTCCCTCGCACCTAGGCTGGAGTCCTTACGTCGCTGAACAAACACGTGTATGGAAGGGACCTCCCCGTCGTAACTCGAGAATATACCCCAGGTTCCGGCCGCAACTCGAGAAAAACCATGAGACTTCCCCCTCTCCGCGAGATGAGGCCCGATTCACCAGCACTGCGTGCAGAGCAATTCCGTGTTCCACATCAAACGTGAAAGGAGCCTTGATTTCTATGACGGCACTCCAGAGAAAACCCAAGATCACTGTCTCAAGTCTAGAGGGATCCTGAGGTCACTGGAGTAACACGAAAGGGCTCCGTGGACCCCAAATCAACTCGAGATGAGAGCTTAGTCCCTGGATTCGACTCAAGAGGAATACCAACTTTCCACAAGCACCTCAAGAGGAGGCTTCTCTCAGCTACAGGTATGTGAGAGGGACCCTGAGTTTGTGGCCTCAAGTGGAATGGACACGGAGATGCTCTGACTCGAAGTAAGGCCAGATATCCCTGCAGTGAATTGAATGCTGGCTCGTCTTGCATCTCCCAAGACGAAGGGATGTCTGAATCCCCTGTGGAGACCACAGAGAAAGACCTAGTCCTCCGCCTCAACGCGAACGGAGGCCTCACATCCTTTGAAAACTCGAGAGGTCCGCTGAGATCAATGCTTCCAAAGGAGACGATGCCTGACTCCTCTTGAAAATGGATAGGAGTCCCAGGATCCCTGTGGCACGTGGAATGGGACCCTGGGTCTACTGCCTCACGTGGAGACGCATCCCAATTGCCATGCCAAGACTCGACGAGAATCCCGAGGTGTCCCTCGCACCTAGGCAGGAGTCCTGACGTCGCTGAACAAACACGTGTCTGGAAGGGCCCTCCGCGTCGTAACTCTAGAATATATCCCAGGTTCCGGCCGCAACTCGAGAAAAACCATGAGACTTCCCCTCGCCGCCAGATGAGGCCCGATTCCCCTGCACTGCGTGCAGAGCAATTCCGTGTTCCACATCAAACTTGAAAGGAGCCTTGATTTCCTTGATGGCACTCCAGAGAGTATCCAGGATCACTGTCTCAAGTCTAGAGGGATCCTGAGGTCACTGTAGCAACACGAAAGTGCTCCGTGGACCCCAAATCAATTCGAGATGAGGGCTTAATCCCTGGCTTCGACTCAAGAGGAATACCAACTTTCCACAAGCACCTCAAGAGGAGGCTTCTCTTAGCTACAGGTATGTGAGAGGGATCCTGAGTTGGTGGACTGAAGTGGAATGGACACTGAGATGCTCTGACTCGAAGTAAGGACGGATATCCATGCAGTGAATTGAATGCAGGCTCGTCTTGCATCTCCCAAGACGAAGGGATGTCTGAATCCCCTGTGGAGCCCACAGAGAAAGAACTAGTCCTCCGCCTCATCGCGACCTGAGGCCTCACATCCTTTGAAAACTCGAGAGGTCCGCGGAGATCAATGCTTCCAAAGGAGACAATGCCTGACTCCTCTTGAAAATGGATAGGAGTCCCAGGATCCCTGCGGCACCTGGAAAGGGACACTGGGTCTCCCGCCTCACGTGGAGACGCGTCCCAATTGCCATGCCAAGACTCGAGGAGAATCCCGAAGTGGCCCTCGCACCTAGGCAGGAGTCCTGACGTCGCTGAACAAACACGTGTCTGGAAGGGCCCTCCCTGTCGTAACTCTAGAATATACCCCAGGTTCCGGCCGCAACTCGAGAAAAACCATGAGACTTCCCCCTCGCCGCGAGATGAGGCCCGATTCCCCTGCACTGCGTCCAGAACAATTCCGTGTTCCACATCATACGTGAAAGGAGCCTTGATTTCCTTGATGGCACTCCAGAGAAAACCCAAGATCACTGTCTCAAGTCTAGAGGGATCCTGAGGTCACTGTAGCAACACGAAAGGGCTCCGTGGACCCCAAATCAACCAGAGATGAGAGCTTAGTCCCTAGCTTCGACTCAAGAGGAATACCACCTTTCCACAAGCACCTCAAGAGGAGGCTTCTCTCAGCTACAGGTATGTGAGAGGGACCCTGAGTTTGTGGCCTCAAGTGGAATGGACACCGAGATGCTCTGACTCGAAGTAAGGCCAGATATCCCTGCAGTGAATTGAATGCAGGCTCGTCTTGCATCTCCCAAGACGAAGGGATGTCTGAATTCCCTGTGGAGACCACAGAGAAAGACCTAGTCCTCCGCCTCATTGCGACCGGAGGCCTCACATCCTTTGAAAACTCGAGAGGTCCGCGGAGATCAATGCTTCCACAGGAGACGATGCCTGACTCCTCTTGAAAATGGATAGGCGCCCCAGGATCCCTGTGGCACGTGGAAAGGGACCCTGGTCTCCTGCCTCACATGGAGACGCGTCTAAATTGCCATGCCAAGACTCGAGGAGAATCGCAAGGTGTCCCATGCACCTAGGCAGGAGTCCTGACGTCGATGAACAAACACGTGTCTGGAAGTGCCCTCCCCCTCGTAACTCGAGAATATACCCCAGGTTCTGGCCGCAACTCGAGAAAAACCATGAGACTTCCCCCTCGCCACGAGATGAGGCCCGATTCCCCGGCACTGCGTGCAGAGCAAATCCGTGTTCCACATCAAACGTGAAAGGAGCCTTGATTTCCTTGATGGCACTCCAGAGGAAACCCAAGATCATTGTCTCAATTCTAGACGGATCCTGAGGTCACTGGAGCAACACAAAAGGGCTCCGTGGACCGCAAATCAACTCTAGATGAGAGCTTAGTCCCTGGCTTTGACTCAAGAGGAATACCAACTTTCCACAAGCACCTCAAGAGGAGGCTTCTCTCAGCTACAGGTATGTGAGAGGGACCCTGAATTTGCGGCCTCAAGTGGAATGGACACCGAGATGCTCTGACTCGAAGTAAGGCCGGATATCCCTGCAGTGAATTGAATGCAGGCTCGTCTTGCATCTCCCAAGACGAAGGGATGTCTGAATCCCATGTGGAGACCACAGAGAAAGACCTAGTCCTCCGCCTCATCGCGACCGGAGGCCTCACATCCTTTGAAAACTCGAGAGGTCCGCGGAGATCAATGCTTCCAAAGGAGACGATGCCTGACTCCTCTTGAAAATGGATAGGAGTCCCAGGATCCCTGTGGCACGTGGAAAGGGACCCTGGGTCTCCCGCCTCACGTGGAGACGTGTCCCAATTGCCATGCCAAGACTCGAGGAGAATCGCGAGGGGTCCCTCGCACCTAGGCAGGAGTCCTGACGTCGCTGAACAAACACTTGTCTGGAAGGGCCCTCCCCGTCGTAACTCGAGAATATACCCCAGGTTCCGGCCGCAACTCGAGAAAAACCATGAGACTTCCCCCTCTCCGCGAGATGAGGCCCGATTCACCAGCACTGCGTGCAGAGCAATTCCGTGTTCCACATCAAACGTGAAAGGAGCCTTGATTTCGATGACGGCACTCCAGAGAAAACCCAAGATCACTGTCTCAAGTCTAGAGGGATCCTGAGGTCACTGGAGCAACACGAAAGGGCTCCGTGGACCCCAAATCAACTCGAGATGAGAGCTTAGTCCCTGGCTTCGACTCAAGAGGAATACCAACTTTCCACAAGCACCTCAAGAGGAGGCTTCTCTCAGCTACAGGTATGTGAGAGGGACCCTGAGTTTGTGGTCTCAAGTGGAATGGACACGGAGATGCTCTGACTCGAAGTAAGGCCGGATATCCCTGCAGTGAATTGAATGCAGGCTCGTCTTGCATCTCCCAAGACGAAGGGATGTCTGAATCCCCTGTGGAGTCCACAGAGAAAGACCTAGTCCTCCACCTCATCGCGACCGGAGGCCTCACATCCTTTGAAAACTCGAGAGGTTCGCGGAGATCAATGCTTCCAAAGGAGACGATGGCTGATTCCTCTTGAAATTAGATAGGAGTCCCAGGATCCCTGTGGCACGTGGAAAGGGACGCTGGGTCTCCCGCCTCACGTGGAGACGCGTCCCAATTGCCATGCCAAGACTCGAGGAGAATCCCGAGGTGTCCCTCGCACCTAGGCAGGAGTCCTGACGTCGCTGAACAAACACGTGTCTGGAAGGGCCCTCCCCGTCGTAACTCGACAATATACCACAGGTTCCAGCCACAACTCGAGAAAAACCATGAGATTTCCCCATCGCCGCGAGATGAGGCCCGATTCCCCTGCACTTCGTGCAGAGCAATTCCGTGTTCCACATCAAACGTGAAAGGTGCCTTGATATCCTTGATGGCACTCCAGAGAAAACCCAAGATCACTGTCTCAAGTCTAGAGGGATCCTAGGGTTATTGGAGCAACAGGAAAGGGATCCGTGGACCCCAAATCAACTCGAGATGAGAGCTTAGTCCCTAGCTTCGACTCAAGTGGAATACCAACTTTCCACAAGCACCTCAAGAGGAGGCTTCTCTCAGCTACAGGTATGTGAGAGGGACCCTGAGTTTGTGGCCTTAAGTGGAATGGACACCGAGATGCTCTGACTCGAAGTAAGGCCGGATATCCCTGCAGTGAATTGAATGCAGGCTCGTCTTGCATCTCCCAAGACCAAGGGATGTCTGAATCCCCTGTGGAGACCACAGAGAAAGACCTAGTACTCCGCCTCAACGCGACCGGAGGCCTCACATACTTTGAAAACTCGAGAGGTCCGCGGAGATCAATGCTTCCAAAGGAGAGGATGCCTGACTCCTCTTGAAAATGTATAGGAGTGCAAGGATCCCTGTGGCATGTGGAAAGGGACGCTGGGTCTCCCGCCTCACGTGGAGACGCATCCCAATTGCCATGCCAAGACTCGAGGAGAATCCCGAGGTGTCCCTCGCACCTAGGCAGGAGTCCTGACGTCGCTGAACAAACACGTGTCTGGAAGGGCCCTCCCCGTCGTAACTCGAGAATATACCCCAGGTTCTGGGCGCAACTCGGGAAAAACAATGAGACTTCCCCCTCGCCGCGAGATGAGGCCCGATTCCCCTGCACTGCGTGCAGAGCAATTCCGTGTTCCTCATCAAACGTGAAAGGAGCCTTGATTTTCTAGATGGCACTCCAGAGAATACCCAAGATCACTGTCTCAAGTCTAGAGGGATCCTGAGGTCAGTGGAGAAACACGAAAGGGCTCCGTGGACCCCAAATCAACTCGAGATGAGAGCTTAGTCCCTAGCTTCGAATCAAGAGGAATACCAACTTTCCACAAGCACCTCAAGAGGAGGCTTCTCTCAGCTACAGGTATGTGAGAGGGACCGTGAGTTTGTGGCCTCAAGTGGAATGGACACCGAGATGCTCTGACTCGAAATAAGGCCGGATATCCCTGCAGTGAATTGAATGCAGGCTCGTCTTTCATCTCCCAAAACGAAGGGATGTCTGAATCCCCTGTGGAGACCACAGAGAAAGACCTAGTCCTCCGCCTCATTGCGACCGGAGGCCTCACATCCTTTTAAAACTCTAGAGGTCCGCGGAGATCAATGCTTCCAAAGGAGACGATGCCTGACTCCTCTTGAAAATGGATAGGAGTCCCAGGATCCCTGTGGCACGTGGAAAGGGACCCTGGGTCTCCCGCCTCACGTGGAGACGCGTCCCAATTGCCATGCCAAGACTCGAGGAGAACCCCGAGGTGTCCCTCGCACCTAGGCAGGAGTCCTGACGTCGCTGAACAAACACGTGTCTGGAAGGGCCCTCCGCGTCGTAACTCTAGAATATATCCCAGGTTCCGGCCGCAACTCGAGAAAAACCATGAGACTTCCCCTCGCCGCCAGATGAGGCCCGATTCCCCTGCACTGCGTGCAGAGCAATTCCGTGTTCCACATCAAACTTGAAAGGAGCCTTGATTTCCTTGATGGCACTCCAGAGAGTATCCAGGATCACTGTCTCAAGTCTAGAGGGATCCTGAGGTCACTGTAGCAACACGAAAGTGCTCCGTGGACCCCAAATCAATTCGAGATGAGGGCTTAATCCCTGGCTTCGACTCAAGAGGAATACCAACTTTCCACAAGCACCTCAAGAGGAGGCTTCTCTTAGCTACAGGTATGTGAGAGGGATCCTGAGTTGGTGGACTGAAGTGGAATGGACACTGAGATGCTCTGACTCGAAGTAAGGACGGATATCCATGCAGTGAATTGAATGCAGGCTCGTCTTGCATCTCCCAAGACGAAGGGATGTCTGAATCCCCTGTGGAGCCCACAGAGAAAGAACTAGTCCTCCGCCTCATCGCGACCTGAGGCCTCATATCCTTTGAAAACTCGAGAGGTCCGCGGAGATCAATGCTTCCAAAGGAGACAATGCCTGACTCCTCTTGAAAATGGATAGGAGTCCCAGGATCCCTGCGGCACCTGGAAAGGGACACTGGGTCTCCCGCCTCACGTGGAGACGCGTCCCAATTGCCATGCCAAGACTCGAGGAGAATCCCGAAGTGGCCCTCGCACCTAGGCAGGAGTCCTGACGTCGCTGAACAAACACGTGTCTGGAAGGGCCCTCCCCGTCGTAACTCGAGAATATACCCCAGGTTCTGGCCGCAACTCGAGAAAAACCATGAGACTTCCCCCTCGCCACGAGATGAGGCCCGATTCCCCTGCACTGCGTGCAGTGCAATTCCGTGTTCCACATCAAACGAGAAAGGAGCCTTGATTTCCTTGATGGCACTCCAAAGAAAACCCAAGATCACTGTCTCAAGTCTAGAGGGATCCTGAGGTCACTGGAGCAACACGAAAGGGATCCGTGGACCCCAAATCAACTCGAGATGAGAGCTTAGTCCCTGGCTTCAACTCAAGAGGAATACCAACTTTCCACAAGCACCTCAAGAGGAGGCTTCTCTCAGCTACAGGTATGTGAGAGGGACACTGAGTTTTTGGCCTCAAGTGGAATGGACACCGAGATGCTCTGACTTGAAGTAAGGCCGGGTGTCCCTGCAGTGAATAGAATGCAGGCTCGTCTTGCATCTCCCAAGACGAAGGGATGTCTGAATCCCTTGTGGAGACGACAGAGAAAGACCTAGTCCTCCGCCTCATCGCGACCGGAGGCCTCACATCCTTTGAAAACTCGAGAGGTCTGCGGAGATCAATGCTTCCAAAGAAGACGATGCCTGACTCCTCTTGAAAGTGGATAGGAGTCCCAGGGTCCCTGTGGCATGTCGAAAGGGACCCAGGGTCTCCCGCCTCACGTGGAGACGCGTCCCAATTGCCATGCCAAGACTCGAGGAGAATCCCGAGGTGTCCCTCGCACCTAGGCAGGAGTCCTGACGTCGATGAACAGGCACTTGTCTGGAAGGGCCCTCCCCGACGTAACTCGAGAATATACCCCAGGTTCTGGCAGCAACTCGAGAAAAACCATGAGACTTCCCCCTCGCCGCGAGATGAGGCCCGATTCCCCTGCACTGCGTGCAGAGCAATTCCGTGTTCCACATCAAACGTGAAAGGAGCCTTGATTTCCTTGATGGCACTCCAGAGAAAACCCAAGATCACTGTCTCAAGTCTAGAGGGATCCTGAGGTCACTGGAGCAACAGGAAAGGGCTCCGTGGACCCCAAATCAACTCGAGATGAGAGCTTAGTCCCTGGCTTCGACTCAAGAGGAATACCAACTTTCCACAAGCACCTCAAGAGGAGGCTTCTCTCAGCTACAGGTATGTGAGAGGGACCCTCAGTTTGTGGCCTCAAGTGGAATCGACACGGAGATGCTCTGACTCGAAGTAAGGCCGGATATCACCGCAGTGAATTGAATGCAGGCTCGTCTTGCATCTCCCAAGACCAAGGGATGTCTGAATCCCCTGTGGAGACCACAGAGAAAGACCTAGTCCACCGCCTCAACGCGACCGGAGGCCTCACATCCTTTGAAAACTCGAGAGGTCTGCGGAGATCAATGCTTCCAAAGGAGACGATGCCTGACTCCTCTTGAAAATGGATAGGAGTCCCAGGATCCCTGTGGCACGTGGAAAGGGACCCTGCGTCTCCCGCCTCACGTGGAGACGCGTCCCAATTGCCATGCGAAGACTCGAGGAGAATCCCGAGGTGTCCCTCGCACCTAGGCTGGAGTCCTTACGTCGCTGAACAAACACGTGTATGGAAGGGACCTCCCCGTCGTAACTCGAGAATATACCCCAGGTTCCGGCCGCAACTCGAGAAAAACCATGAGACTTCCCCCTCTCCGCGAGATGAGGCCCGATTCACCAGCACTGCGTGCAGAGCAATTCCGTGTTCCACATCAAACGTGAAAGGAGCCTTGATTTCTATGACGGCACTCCAGAGAAAACCCAAGATCACTGTCTCAAGTCTAGAGGGATCCTGAGGTCACTGGAGTAACACGAAAGGGCTCCGTGGACCCCAAATCAACTCGAGATGAGAGCTTAGTCCCTGGATTCGACTCAAGAGGAATACCAACTTTCCACAAGCACCTCAAAAGGAGGCTTCTCTCAGCTACAGGTATGTGAGAGGCACCCTGAGTTTGTGGCCTCAAGTGGAATGGACACGGAGATGCTCTGACTCGAAGTAAGGCCAGATATCCCTGCAGTGAATTGAATGCTGGCTCGTCTTGCATCTCCCAAGACGAAGGGATGTCTGAATCCCCTGTGGAGACCACAGAGAAAGACCTAGTCCTCCGCCTCAACGCGAACGGAGGCCTCACATCCTTTGAAAACTCGAGAGGTCCGCTGAGATCAATGCTTCCAAAGGAGACGATGCCTGACTCCTCTTGAAAATGGATAGGAGTCCCAGGATCCCTGTGGCACGTGGAATGGGACCCTGGGTCTACTGCCTCACGTGGAGACGCGTCCCAATTGCCATGCCAAGACTCGACGAGAATCCCGAGGTGTCCCTCGCACCTAGGCAGGTGTCCTGACGTCGCTGAACAAACACGTGTCTGGAAGGGCCCTCCCCGTCATAACTCGAGAATATACCCCAGGTTCTGGCCGCAACTCGAGAAAAACCATGAGACTTCCCCCTCGCCACGAGATGAGGCCCGATTCCCCTGCACTGCGTGCAGTGCAATTCCGTGTTCCACATCAAACGTGAAAGGAGCCTTGATTTCCTTGATGGCACTCCAAAGAAAACCCAAGATCACTGTCTCAAGTCTAGAGGGATCCTGAGGTCACTGGAGCAACACGAAAGGGCTCCGTGGACCCCAAATCAACTCGAGATGAGAGCTTAGTCCCTGGCTTCAACTCAAGAGGAATACCAACTTTCCACAAGCACCTCAAGAGGAGGCTTCTCTCAGCTACAGGTATGTGAGAGGGACACTGAGTTTTTGGCCTCAAGTGGAATGGACACCGAGATGCTCTGACTTGAAGTAAGGCCGGGTGTCCCTGCAGTGAATTGAATGCAGGCTCGTCTTGCATCTCCCAAGACGGAGGGATGTCTGAATCCCTTGTGGAGACGACAGAGAAAGACCTAGTCCTCCGCCTCATCGCGACCGGAGGCCTCACATCCTTTGAAAACTCGAGAGGTCTGCGGAGATCAATGCTTCCAAAGAAGACGATGCCTGACTCCTCTTGAAAGTGGATAGGAGTCCCAGGGTCCCTGTGGCACGTCGAAAGGGACCCAGGGTCTCCCGCCTCACGTGGAGACGCGTCCCAATTGCCATGCCAAGACTCGAGGAGAATCCCGAGGTGTCCCTCGCACCTAGGCAGGAGTCCTGACGTCGATGAACAGGCACTTGTCTGGAAGGGCCCTCCCCGACGTAACTCGAGAATATACCCCAGGTTCTGGCAGCAACTCGAGAAAAACCATGAGACTTCCCCCTCGCCGCGAGATGAGGCCCGATTCCCCTGCACTGCGTGCAGAGCAATTCCGTGTTCCACATCAAACGTGAAAGGAGCCTTGATTTCCTTGATGGCACTCCAGAGAAAACCCAAGATCACTGTCTCAAGTCTAGAGGGATCCTGAGGTCACTGGAGCAACAGGAAAGGGCTCCGTGGACCCCAAATCAACTCGAGATGAGAGCTTAGTCCCTGGCTTCGACTCAAGAGGAATACCAACTTTCCACAAGCACCTCAAGAGGAGGCTTCTCTCAGCTACAGGTATGTGAGAGGGACCCTCAGTTTGTGGCCTCAAGTGGAATGGACACGGAGATGCTCTGACTCGAAGTAAGGCCGGATATCACCGCAGTGAATTGAATGCAGGCTCGTCTTGCATCTCCCAAGACCAAGGGATGTCTGAATCCCCTATAGAGACCACAGAGAAAGACCTAGTCCACCGCCTCAACGCGACCGGAGGCCTCACATCCTTTGAAAACTCGAGAGGTCTGCGGAGATCAATGCTTCCAAAGGAGACGATGCCTGACTCCTCTTGAAAATGGATAGGAGTCCCAGGATCACTGTGGCACGTGGAAAGGGACCCTGCGTCTCCCGCCTCACGTGGAGACGCGTCCCAATTGCCATGCGAAGACTCGAGGAGAATCCCGAGGTGTCCCTCGCACCTAGGCTGGAGTCCTTACGTCGCTGAACAAACACGTGTATGGAAGGGACCTCCCCGTCGTAACTCGAGAATATACCCCAGGTTCCGGCCGCAACTCGAGAAAAACCATGAGACTTCCCCCTCGCCGCGAGATGAGGCCCGATTCCCCTGCACTGCGTCCAGAACAATTCCGTGTTCCACATCAAAAGTGAAAGGAGCCTTGATTTCCTTGATGACACTCCAGAGAAAACCCAAGATCACTGTCTCAAGTCTAGAGGGATCCTGAGGTCACTGGAGCAACACAAAAGGGCTCCGTGGACCCCAAATCAACTCGAGATGAGAGCTTAGTCCCTGGCTTCGACTCAAGAGGAATACCAACTTTCCACAAGCACCTCAAGAGGAGGCTTCTCTCAGCTACAGGTATGTGAGAGGGACCCTGAGTTTGTGGCCTCAAGTGGAATGGACACGGAGATGCTCTGACTCGAAGTAAGGCCGGATATCCCTGCAGTGAATTGAATGCAGGCTCGTCTTGCATCTCCCAAGACGAAGGGATGTCTGAATCCCCTGTGGAGTCCACAGAGAAAGACCTAGTCCTCCACCTCATCGCGACCGGAGGCCTCACATCCTTTGAAAACTCGAGAGGTCCGCGGAGATCAATGCTTCCAAAGGAGACGATGCCTGATTCCTCTTGAAATTAGATAGGAGTCCCAGGATCCCTGTGGCACGTGGAAAGGGACGCTGGGTCTCCCGCCTCACATGGAGACGCGTCCCAATTGCCATGCCAAGACTCGAGGAGAATCCCGAGGTGTCCCTCGCACCTAGGCAGGAGTCCTGACGTCGCTGAACAAACACGTGTCTGGAAGGGCCCTCCCCGTCGTAACTCGACAATATACCACAGGTTCCGGCCACAACTCGAGAAAAACCATGAGATTTCCCCATCGCCGCGAGATGAGGCCCGATTCCCCTGCACTGCGTGCAGAGCAATTCCGTGTTCCACATCAAACGTGAAAGGTGCCTTGATATCCTTGATGGCACTCCAGAGAAAACCCAAGATCACTGTCTCAAGTCTAGAGGGATCCTAGGGTTATTGGAGCAACAGGAAAGGGATCCGTGGACCCCAAATCAACTCGAGATGAGAGCTTAGTCCCTAGCTTCGACTCAAGTGGAATACCAACTTTCCACAAGCACCTCAAGAGGAGGCTTCTCTCAGCTACAGGTATGTGAGAGGGACCCTGAGTTTGTGGCCTCAAGTGGAATGGACACCGAGATGCTCTGACTCGAAGTAAGGCCGGATATCCCTGCAGTGAATTGAATGCAGGCTCGTCTTGCATCTCCCAAGACGAAGGGATGTCTGAATCCCCTGTGGAGACCACAGAGAAAGACCTAGTCCTCCGCCTCATTGCGATCGGAGGCCTCACATCCTTTGAAAACTCGAGAGGTCCGCGGAGATCAATGCTTCCAAAGGAGACGATGCCTGACTCCTCTTGAAAATGGATAGGAGCCCCAGGATCCCTGTGGCACGTGGAAAGGGACCCTGGTCTCCTGCCTCACATGGAGACGCGTCTAAATTGCCATGCCAAGACTCGAGGAGAATCGCAAGGTGTCCCTCGTACCTAGGCAGGAGTCCTGACGTCGATGAACAAACACGTGTCTGGAAGGGCCCTCCCTGTCGTAACTCGAGAATATACCCCAGGTTCTGGCCGCAACTCGAGAAAAACCATGAGACTTACCCCTCGCCGCGAGATGAGGCCCGATTCCCCGGCACTGCGTGCAGAGCAAATCCGTGTTCCACATCAAACGTGAAAGGAGCCTTGATTTCCTTGATGGCACTCAAGAGGAAACCCAAGATCATTGTCTCAATTCTAGAGGGATCCTGAGGTCACTGGAGCAACACAAAAGGGCTCCGTGGACCGCAAATCAACTCTACATGAGAGCTTATTCCCTGGCTTTGACTCAAGAGGAATACCAACTTTCCACAAGCACCTCAAGAGGAGGCTTCTCTCAGCTACAGGTATGTGAGAGGGACCCTGAATTTGTGGCCTCAAGTGGAATGGACACCGAGATGCTCTGATTCGAAGTAAGGCCGGATATCCCTGCAGTGAATTGAATGCAGGCTCGTCCTGCATCTCCCAAGACGAAGGGATGTCTGAATCCCATGTGGAGACCACAGAGAAAGACCTAGTCCTCCGCCTCATTGCGACCAGAGGCCTCACATCCTTTTAAAACTCGAGAGGTCCGCGGAGATCAATGCTTCCAAAGGAGACGATGCCTGACTCCTCTTGAAAATGGATAGGAGTCCCAGGATCCCTGTGGCACGAGGAAAGGGACCCTGGGTCTCCCGCCTCACGTGGAGACGTGTCCCAATTGCCATGCCAAGACTCGAGGAGAATCGCGAGGTGTCCCTCGCACCTAGGCAGGAGTCCTGAAGTCGCTGAACAAACACTTGTCTGGAAGGGCCCTCCCCGTCATAACTCGAGAATATACCCCAGGTTCCGGCCGCAACTCGAGAAAAACCATGAGACTTCCCCCTCTCCGCGAGATGAGGCCCGATTCACCAGCACTGCGTGCAGAGCAATTCCGTGTTCCACATCAAACGTGAAAGGAGCCTTGATTTCCTTGACGGCACTCCAGAGAAAACCCAAGATCACTGTCTCAAGTCTAGAGGGATCCTGAGGTCACTGGAACAACACGAAAGGGCTCCGTGGACCCCAAATCAACTCGAGATGAGAGCTTAGTCCCTGGCTTCGACTCAAGAGGAATACCAACTTTCCACAAGCACCTCAAGAGGAGGCTTCTCTCAGCTACAGGTATGTGAGAGGGACCCTGAGTTTGTGGCCTCAAGTGGAATGGACACGGAGATGCTCTGACTCGAAGTAAGGCCGGATATCCCTGCAGTGAATTGAATGCAGGCTCGTCTTGCATCTCCCAAGACGAAGGGATGTCTGAATCCCCTGTGGAGTCCACAGAGAAAGACCTAGTCCTCCACCTCATCGCGACCGGAGGCCTCACATCCTTTGAAAACTCGAGAGGTCCGCGGAGATCAATGCTTCCAAAGGAGACGATGCCTGATTCCTCTTGAAATTAGATAGGAGTCCCAGGATCCCTGTGGCACGTGGAAAGGGACGCTGGGTCTCCCGCCTCACGTGGAGACGCGTCCCAATTGCCATGCCAAGACTCGAGGAGAATCCCGAGGTGTCCCTCGCACCTAGGCAGGAGTCCTGACGTCGCTGAACAAACACGTGTCTGGAAGGGCCCTCCCCGTCGTAACTCGACAATATACCACAGGTTCCGGCCACAACTCGAGAAAAACCATGAGATTTCCCCATCGCCGCGAGATGAGGCCCGATTCCCCTGCACTTCGTGCAGAGCAATTCCGTGTTCCACATCAAACGTGAAAGGTGCCTTGATATCCTTGATGGCACTCCAGAGAAAACCCAAGATCACTGTCTCAAGTCTAGAGGGATCCTAGGGTTATTGGAGCAACAGGAAAGGGATCCGTGGACCCCAAATCAACTCGAGATGAGAGCTTAGTCCCTAGCTTCGACTCAAGTGGAATACCAACTTTCCACAAGCACCTCAAGAGGAGGCTTCTCTCAGCTACAGGTATGTGAGAGGGACCCTGAGTTTGTGGCCTCAAGTGGAATGGACACCGAGATGCTCTGACTCGAAGTAAGGCCGGATATCCCTGCAGTGAATTGAATGCAGGCTCGTCTTGCATCTCCCAAGACCAAGGGATGTCTGAATCCCCTGTGGAGACCACAGAGAAAGACCTAGTACTCCGCCTCAACGCGACCGGAGGCCTCACATACTTTGAAAACTCGAGAGGTCCGCGGAGATCAATGCTTCCAAAGGAGAGGATGCCTGACTCCTCTTGAAAATGTATAGGAGTGCAAGGATCCCTGTGGCATGTGGAAAGGGACGCTGGGTCTCCCGCCTCACGTGGAGACGCATCCCAATTGCCATGCCAAGACTCGAGGAGAATCCCGAGGTGTCCCTCGCACCTAGGCAGGAGTCCTGACGTCGCTGAACAAACACGTGTCTGGAAGGGCCCTCCCCGTCGTAACTCGAGAATATACCCCAGGTTCTGGGCGCAACTCGGGAAAAACAATGAGACTTCCCCCTCGCCGCGAGATGAGGCCCGATTCCCCTGCACTGCGTGCAGAGCAATTCCGTGTTCCTCATCAAACGTGAAAGGAGCCTTGATTTTCTAGATGGCACTCCAGAGAATACCCAAGATCACTGTCTCAAGTCTAGAGGGATCCTGAGGTCAGTGGAGAAACACGAAAGGGCTCCGTGGACCCCAAATCAACTCGAGATGAGAGCTTAGTCCCTAGCTTCGAATCAAGAGGAATACCAACTTTCCACAAGCACCTCAAGAGGAGGCTTCTCTCAGCTACAGGTATGTGAGAGGGACCGTGAGTTTGTGGCCTCAAGTGGAATGGACACCGAGATGCTCTGACTCGAAATAAGGCCGGATATCCCTGCAGTGAATTGAATGCAGGCTCGTCTTTCATCTCCCAAAACGAAGGGATGTCTGAATCCCCTGTGGAGACCACAGAGAAAGACCTAGTCCTCCGCCTCATTGCGACCGGAGGCCTCACATCCTTTTAAAACTCTAGAGGTCCGCGGAGATCAATGCTTCCAAAGGAGACGATGCCTGACTCCTCTTGAAAATGGATAGGAGTCCCAGGATCCCTGTGGCACGTGGAAAGGGACCCTGGGTCTCCCGCCTCACGTGGAGACGCGTCCCAATTGCCATGCCAAGACTCGAGGAGAACCCCGAGGTGTCCCTCGCACCTAGGCAGGAGTCCTGACGTCGCTGAACAAACACGTGTCTGGAAGGGCCCTCCGCGTCGTAACTCTAGAATATATCCCAGGTTCCGGCCGCAACTCGAGAAAAACCATGAGACTTCCCCTCGCCGCCAGATGAGGCCCGATTCCCCTGCACTGCGTGCAGAGCAATTCCGTGTTCCACATCAAACTTGAAAGGAGCCTTGATTTCCTTGATGGCACTCCAGAGAGTATCCAGGATCACTGTCTCAAGTCTAGAGGGATCCTGAGGTCACTGTAGCAACACGAAAGTGCTCCGTGGACCCCAAATCAATTCGAGATGAGGGCTTAATCCCTGGCTTCGACTCAAGAGGAATACCAACTTTCCACAAGCACCTCAAGAGGAGGCTTCTCTTAGCTACAGGTATGTGAGAGGGATCCTGAGTTGGTGGACTGAAGTGGAATGGACACTGAGATGCTCTGACTCGAAGTAAGGACGGATATCCATGCAGTGAATTGAATGCAGGCTCGTCTTGCATCTCCCAAGACGAAGGGATGTCTGAATCCCCTGTGGAGCCCACAGAGAAAGAACTAGTCCTCCGCCTCATCGCGACCTGAGGCCTCACATCCTTTGAAAACTCGAGAGGTCCGCGGAGATCAATGCTTCCAAAGGAGACAATGCCTGACTCCTCTTGAAAATGGATAGGAGTCCCAGGATCCCTGCGGCACCTGGAAAGGGACACTGGGTCTCCCGCCTCACGTGGAGACGCGTCCCAATTGCCATGCCAAGACTCGAGGAGAATCCCGAAGTGGCCCTCGCACCTAGGCAGGAGTCCTGACGTCGCTGAACAAACACGTGTCTGGAAGGGCCCTCCCTGTCGTAACTCGAGAATATACCCCAGGTTCCGGCCGCAACTCGAGAAAAACCATGAGACTTCCCCCTCGCCGCGAGATGAGGCCCGATTCCCCTGCACTGCGTCCAGAACAATTCCGTGTTCCACATCATACGTGAAAGGAGCCTTGATTTCCTTGATGGCACTCCAGAGAAAACCCAAGATCACTGTCTCAAGTCTAGAGGGATCCTGAGGTCACTGTAGCAACACGAAAGGGCTCCGTGGACCCCAAATCAACCAGAGATGAGAGCTTAGTCCCTAGCTTCGACTCAAGAGGAATACCACCTTTCCACAAGCACCTCAAGAGGAGGCTTCTCTCAGCTACAGGTATGTGAGAGGGACCCTGAGTTTGTGGCCTCAAGTGGAATGGACACCGAGATGCTCTGACTCGAAGTAAGGCCAGATATCCCTGCAGTGAATTGAATGCAGGCTCGTCTTGCATCTCCCAAGACGAAGGGATGTCTGAATTCCCTGTGGAGACCACAGAGAAAGACCTAGTCCTCCGCCTCATTGCGACCGGAGGCCTCACATCCTTTGAAAACTCGAGAGGTCCGCGGAGATCAATGCTTCCACAGGAGACGATGCCTGACTCCTCTTGAAAATGGATAGGCGCCCCAGGATCCCTGTGGCACGTGGAAAGGGACCCTGGTCTCCTGCCTCACATGGAGACGCGTCTAAATTGCCATGCCAAGACTCGAGGAGAATCGCAAGGTGTCCCATGCACCTAGGCAGGAGTCCTGACGTCGATGAACAAACACGTGTCTGGAAGTGCCCTCCCCCTCGTAACTCGAGAATATACCCCAGGTTCTGGCCGCAACTCGAGAAAAACCATGAGACTTCCCCCTCGCCACGAGATGAGGCCCGATTCCCCGGCACTGCGTGCAGAGCAAATCCGTGTTCCACATCAAACGTGAAAGGAGCCTTGATTTCCTTGATGGCACTCCAGAGGAAACCCAAGATCATTGTCTCAATTCTAGACGGATCCTGAGGTCACTGGAGCAACACAAAAGGGCTCCGTGGACCGCAAATCAACTCTAGATGAGAGCTTAGTCCCTGGCTTTGACTCAAGAGGAATACCAACTTTCCACAAGCACCTCAAGAGGAGGCTTCTCTCAGCTACAGGTATGTGAGAGGGACCCTGAGTTTGTGGCCTCAAGTGGAATGGACACGGAGATGCTCTGACTCGAAGTAAGGCCGGATATCCCTGCAGTGAATTGAATGCAGGCTCGTCTTGCATCTCCGAAGACGAAGGGATGTCTGAATCCCCTGTGGAGTCCACAGAGAAAGACCTAGTCCTCCACCTCATCGCGACCGGAGGCCTCACATCCTTTGAAAACTCGAGAGGTTCGCGGAGATCAATGCTTCCAAAGGAGACGATGGCTGATTCCTCTTGAAATTAGATAGGAGTCCCAGGATCCCTGTGGCACGTGGAAAGGGACGCTGGGTCTCCCGCCTCACGTGGAGACGCGTCCCAATTGCCATGCCAAGACTCGAGGAGAATCCCGAGGTGTCCCTCGCACCTAGGCAGGAGTCCTGACGTCGCTGAACAAACACGTGTCTGGAAGGGCCCTCCCCGTCGTAACTCGACAATATACCACAGGTTCCGGCCACAACTCGAGAAAAACCATGAGATTTCCCCATCGCCGCGAGATGAGGCCCGATTCCCCTGCACTTCGTGCAGAGCAATTCCGTGTTCCACATCAAACGTGAAAGGTGCCTTGATATCCTTGATGGCACTCCAGAGAATACCCAAGATCACTGTCTCAAGTCTAGAGGGATCCTAGGGTTATTGGAGCAACAGGAAAGGGATCCGTGGACCCCAAATCAACTCGAGATGAGAGCTTAGTCCCTAGCTTCGACTCAAGTGGAATACCAACTTTCCACAAGCACCTCAAGAGGAGGCTTCTCTCAGCTACAGGTATGTGAGAGGGACCCTGAGTTTGTGGCCTCAAGTGGAATGGACACCGAGATGCTCTGACTCGAAGTAAGGCCGGATATCCCTGCAGTGAATTGAATGCAGGCTCGTCTTGCATCTCCCAAGACGAAGGGATGTCTGAATCCCCTGTGGAGACCACAGAGAAAGACCTAGTCCTCCGCCTCATTGCGATCGGAGGCCTCACATCCTTTGAAAACTCGAGAGGTCCGCGGAGATCAATGCTTCCAAAGGAGACGATGCCTGACTCCTCTTGAAAATGGATAGGAGCCCCAGGATCCCTGTGGCACGTGGAAAGGGACCCTGGTCTCCTGCCTCACATGGAGACGCGTCTAAATTGCCATGCCAAGACTCGAGGAGAATCGCAAGGTGTCCCTCGTACCTAGGCAGGAGTCCTGACGTCGATGAACAAACACGTGTCTGGAAGGGCCCTCCCTGTCGTAACTCGAGAATATACCCCAGGTTCTGGCCGCAACTCGAGAAAAACCATGAGACTTACCCCTCGCCGCGAGATGAGGCCCGATTCCCCGGCACTGCGTGCAGAGCAAATCCGTGTTCCACATCAAACGTGAAAGGAGCCTTGATTTCCTTGATGGCACTCAAGAGGAAACCCAAGATCATTGTCTCAATTCTAGAGGGATCCTGAGGTCACTGGAGCAACACAAAAGGGCTCCGTGGACCGCAAATCAACTCTACATGAGAGCTTATTCCCTGGCTTTGACTCAAGAGGAATACCAACTTTCCACAAGCACCTCAAGAGGAGGCTTCTCTCAGCTACAGGTATGTGAGAGGGACCCTGAATTTGTGGCCTCAAGTGGAATGGACACCGAGATGCTCTGATTCGAAGTAAGGCCGGATATCCCTGCAGTGAATTGAATGCAGGCTCGTCCTGCATCTCCCAAGACGAAGGGATGTCTGAATCCCATGTGGAGACCACAGAGAAAGACCTAGTCCTCCGCCTCATTGCGACCAGAGGCCTCACATCCTTTTAAAACTCGAGAGGTCCGCGGAGATCAATGCTTCCAAAGGAGACGATGCCTGACTCCTCTTGAAAATGGATAGGAGTCCCAGGATCCCTGTGGCACGAGGAAAGGGACCCTGGGTCTCCCGCCTCACGTGGAGACGTGTCCCAATTGCCATGCCAAGACTCGAGGAGAATCGCGAGGTGTCCCTCGCACCTAGGCAGGAGTCCTGAAGTCGCTGAACAAACACTTGTCTGGAAGGGCCCTCCCCGTCATAACTCGAGAATATACCCCAGGTTCCGGCCGCAACTCGAGAAAAACCATGAGACTTCCCCCTCTCCGCGAGATGAGGCCCGATTCACCAGCACTGCGTGCAGAGCAATTCCGTGTTCCACATCAAACGTGAAAGGAGCCTTGATTTCCTTGACGGCACTCCAGAGAAAACCCAAGATCACTGTCTCAAGTCTAGAGGGATCCTGAGGTCACTGGAACAACACGAAAGGGCTCCGTGGACCCCAAATCAACTCGAGATGAGAGCTTAGTCCCTGGCTTCGACTCAAGAGGAATACCAACTTTCCACAAGCACCTCAAGAGGAGGCTTCTCTCAGCTACAGGTATGTGAGAGGGACCCTGAGTTTGTGGCCTCAAGTGGAATGGACACGGAGATGCTCTGACTCGAAGTAAGGCCGGATATCCCTGCAGTGAATTGAATGCAGGCTCGTCTTGCATCTCCCAAGACGAAGGGATGTCTGAATCCCCTGTGGAGTCCACAGAGAAAGACCTAGTCCTCCACCTCATCGCGACCGGAGGCCTCACATCCTTTGAAAACTCGAGAGGTCCGCGGAGATCAATGCTTCCAAAGGAGACGATGCCTGATTCCTCTTGAAATTAGATAGGAGTCCCAGGATCCCTGTGGCACGTGGAAAGGGACGCTGGGTCTCCCGCCTCACGTGGAGACGCGTCCCAATTGCCATGCCAAGACTCGAGGAGAATCCCGAGGTGTCCCTCGCACCTAGGCAGGAGTCCTGACGTCGCTGAACAAACACGTGTCTGGAAGGGCCCTCCCCGTCGTAACTCGACAATATACCACAGGTTCCGGCCACAACTCGAGAAAAACCATGAGATTTCCCCATCGCCGCGAGATGAGGCCCGATTCCCCTGCACTTCGTGCAGAGCAATTCCGTGTTCCACATCAAACGTGAAAGGTGCCTTGATATCCTTGATGGCACTCCAGAGAAAACCCAAGATCACTGTCTCAAGTCTAGAGGGATCCTAGGGTTATTGGAGCAACAGGAAAGGGATCCGTGGACCCCAAATCAACTCGAGATGAGAGCTTAGTCCCTAGCTTCGACTCAAGTGGAATACCAACTTTCCACAAGCACCTCAAGAGGAGGCTTCTCTCAGCTACAGGTATGTGAGAGGGACCCTGAGTTTGTGGCCTCAAGTGGAATGGACACCGAGATGCTCTGACTCGAAGTAAGGCCGGATATCCCTGCAGTGAATTGAATGCAGGCTCGTCTTGCATCTCCCAAGACCAAGGGATGTCTGAATCCCCTGTGGAGACCACAGAGAAAGACCTAGTACTCCGCCTCAACGCGACCGGAGGCCTCACATACTTTGAAAACTCGAGAGGTCCGCGGAGATCAATGCTTCCAAAGGAGAGGATGCCTGACTCCTCTTGAAAATGTATAGGAGTGCAAGGATCCCTGTGGCATGTGGAAAGGGACGCTGGGTCTCCCGCCTCACGTGGAGACGCATCCCAATTGCCATGCCAAGACTCGAGGAGAATCCCGAGGTGTCCCTCGCACCTAGGCAGGAGTCCTGACGTCGCTGAACAAACACGTGTCTGGAAGGGCCCTCCCCGTCGTAACTCGAGAATATACCCCAGGTTCTGGGCGCAACTCGGGAAAAACAATGAGACTTCCCCCTCGCCGCGAGATGAGGCCCGATTCCCCTGCACTGCGTGCAGAGCAATTCCGTGTTCCTCATCAAACGTGAAAGGAGCCTTGATTTTCTAGATGGCACTCCAGAGAATACCCAAGATCACTGTCTCAAGTCTAGAGGGATCCTGAGGTCAGTGGAGAAACACGAAAGGGCTCCGTGGACCCCAAATCAACTCGAGATGAGAGCTTAGTCCCTAGCTTCGAATCAAGAGGAATACCAACTTTCCACAAGCACCTCAAGAGGAGGCTTCTCTCAGCTACAGGTATGTGAGAGGGACCGTGAGTTTGTGGCCTCAAGTGGAATGGACACCGAGATGCTCTGACTCGAAATAAGGCCGGATATCCCTGCAGTGAATTGAATGCAGGCTCGTCTTTCATCTCCCAAAACGAAGGGATGTCTGAATCCCCTGTGGAGACCACAGAGAAAGACCTAGTCCTCCGCCTCATTGCGACCGGAGGCCTCACATCCTTTTAAAACTCTAGAGGTCCGCGGAGATCAATGCTTCCAAAGGAGACGATGCCTGACTCCTCTTGAAAATGGATAGGAGTCCCAGGATCCCTGTGGCACGTGGAAAGGGACCCTGGGTCTCCCGCCTCACGTGGAGACGCGTCCCAATTGCCATGCCAAGACTCGAGGAGAACCCCGAGGTGTCCCTCGCACCTAGGCAGGAGTCCTGACGTCGCTGAACAAACACGTGTCTGGAAGGGCCCTCCGCGTCGTAACTCTAGAATATATCCCAGGTTCCGGCCGCAACTCGAGAAAAACCATGAGACTTCCCCTCGCCGCCAGATGAGGCCCGATTCCCCTGCACTGCGTGCAGAGCAATTCCGTGTTCCACATCAAACTTGAAAGGAGCCTTGATTTCCTTGATGGCACTCCAGAGAGTATCCAGGATCACTGTCTCAAGTCTAGAGGGATCCTGAGGTCACTGTAGCAACACGAAAGTGCTCCGTGGACCCCAAATCAATTCGAGATGAGGGCTTAATCCCTGGCTTCGACTCAAGAGGAATACCAACTTTCCACAAGCACCTCAAGAGGAGGCTTCTCTTAGCTACAGGTATGTGAGAGGGATCCTGAGTTGGTGGACTGAAGTGGAATGGACACTGAGATGCTCTGACTCGAAGTAAGGACGGATATCCATGCAGTGAATTGAATGCAGGCTCGTCTTGCATCTCCCAAGACGAAGGGATGTCTGAATCCCCTGTGGAGCCCACAGAGAAAGAACTAGTCCTCCGCCTCATCGCGACCTGAGGCCTCACATCCTTTGAAAACTCGAGAGGTCCGCGGAGATCAATGCTTCCAAAGGAGACAATGCCTGACTCCTCTTGAAAATGGATAGGAGTCCCAGGATCCCTGCGGCACCTGGAAAGGGACACTGGGTCTCCCGCCTCACGTGGAGACGCGTCCCAATTGCCATGCCAAGACTCGAGGAGAATCCCGAAGTGGCCCTCGCACCTAGGCAGGAGTCCTGACGTCGCTGAACAAACACGTGTCTGGAAGGGCCCTCCCTGTCGTAACTCGAGAATATACCCCAGGTTCCGGCCGCAACTCGAGAAAAACCATGAGACTTCCCCCTCGCCGCGAGATGAGGCCCGATTCCCCTGCACTGCGTCCAGAACAATTCCGTGTTCCACATCATACGTGAAAGGAGCCTTGATTTCCTTGATGGCACTCCAGAGAAAACCCAAGATCACTGTCTCAAGTCTAGAGGGATCCTGAGGTCACTGTAGCAACACGAAAGGGCTCCGTGGACCCCAAATCAACCAGAGATGAGAGCTTAGTCCCTAGCTTCGACTCAAGAGGAATACCACCTTTCCACAAGCACCTCAAGAGGAGGCTTCTCTCAGCTACAGGTATGTGAGAGGGACCCTGAGTTTGTGGCCTCAAGTGGAATGGACACCGAGATGCTCTGACTCGAAGTAAGGCCAGATATCCCTGCAGTGAATTGAATGCAGGCTCGTCTTGCATCTCCCAAGACGAAGGGATGTCTGAATTCCCTGTGGAGACCACAGAGAAAGACCTAGTCCTCCGCCTCATTGCGACCGGAGGCCTCACATCCTTTGAAAACTCGAGAGGTCCGCGGAGATCAATGCTTCCACAGGAGACGATGCCTGACTCCTCTTGAAAATGGATAGGCGCCCCAGGATCCCTGTGGCACGTGGAAAGGGACCCTGGTCTCCTGCCTCACATGGAGACGCGTCTAAATTGCCATGCCAAGACTCGAGGAGAATCGCAAGGTGTCCCATGCACCTAGGCAGGAGTCCTGACGTCGATGAACAAACACGTGTCTGGAAGTGCCCTCCCCCTCGTAACTCGAGAATATACCCCAGGTTCTGGCCGCAACTCGAGAAAAACCATGAGACTTCCCCCTCGCCACGAGATGAGGCCCGATTCCCCGGCACTGCGTGCAGAGCAAATCCGTGTTCCACATCAAACGTGAAAGGAGCCTTGATTTCCTTGATGGCACTCCAGAGGAAACCCAAGATCATTGTCTCAATTCTAGACGGATCCTGAGGTCACTGGAGCAACACAAAAGGGCTCCGTGGACCGCAAATCAACTCTAGATGAGAGCTTAGTCCCTGGCTTTGACTCAAGAGGAATACCAACTTTCCACAAGCACCTCAAGAGGAGGCTTCTCTCAGCTACAGGTATGTGAGAGGGACCCTGAGTTTGTGGCCTCAAGTGGAATGGACACGGAGATGCTCTGACTCGAAGTAAGGCCGGATATCCCTGCAGTGAATTGAATGCAGGCTCGTCTTGCATCTCCGAAGACGAAGGGATGTCTGAATCCCCTGTGGAGTCCACAGAGAAAGACCTAGTCCTCCACCTCATCGCGACCGGAGGCCTCACATCCTTTGAAAACTCGAGAGGTTCGCGGAGATCAATGCTTCCAAAGGAGACGATGGCTGATTCCTCTTGAAATTAGATAGGAGTCCCAGGATCCCTGTGGCACGTGGAAAGGGACGCTGGGTCTCCCGCCTCACGTGGAGACGCGTCCCAATTGCCATGCCAAGACTCGAGGAGAATCCCGAGGTGTCCCTCGCACCTAGGCAGGAGTCCTGACGTCGCTGAACAAACACGTGTCTGGAAGGGCCCTCCCCGTCGTAACTCGACAATATACCACAGGTTCCGGCCACAACTCGAGAAAAACCATGAGATTTCCCCATCGCCGCGAGATGAGGCCCGATTCCCCTGCACTTCGTGCAGAGCAATTCCGTGTTCCACATCAAACGTGAAAGGTGCCTTGATATCCTTGATGGCACTCCAGAGAATACCCAAGATCACTGTCTCAAGTCTAGAGGGATCCTAGGGTTATTGGAGCAACAGGAAAGGGATCCGTGGACCCCAAATCAACTCGAGATGAGAGCTTAGTCCCTAGCTTCGACTCAAGTGGAATACCAACTTTCCACAAGCACCTCAAGAGGAGGCTTCTCTCAGCTACAGGTATGTGAGAGGGACCCTGAGTTTGTGGCCTCAAGTGGAATGGACACCGAGATGCTCTGACTCGAAGTAAGGCCGGATATCCCTGCAGTGAATTGAATGCAGGCTCGTCTTGAATCTCCCAAGACCAAGGGATGTCTGAATCCCCTGTGGAGACCACAGAGAAAGACCTAGTACTCCGCCTCAACGCGACCGGAGGCCTCACATACTTTGAAAACTCGAGAGGTCCGCGGAGATCAATGCTTCCAAAGGAGAGGATGCCTGACTCCTCTTGAAAATGTATAGGAGTGCAAGGATCCCTGTGGCATGTGGAAAGGGACGCTGGGTCTCCCGCCTCACGTGGAGACGCATCCCAATTGCCATGCCAAGACTCGAGGAGAATCCCGAGGTGTCCCTCGCACCTAGGCAGGAGTCCTGACGTCGCTGAACAAACACGTGTCTGGAAGGGCCCTCCCCGTCGTAACTCGAGAATATACCCCAGGTTCTGGGCGCAACTCGGGAAAAACAATGAGACTTCCCCCTCGCCGCGAGATGAGGCCCGATTCCCCTGCACTGCGTGCAGAGCAATTCCGTGTTCCTCATCAAACGTGAAAGGAGCCTTGATTTTCTAGATGGCACTCCAGAGAATACCCAAGATCACTGTCTCAAGTCTAGAGGGATCCTGAGGTCAGTGGAGAAACACGAAAGGGCTCCGTGGACCCCAAATCAACTCGAGATGAGAGCTTAGTCCCTAGCTTCGAATCAAGAGGAATACCAACTTTCCACAAGCACCTCAAGAGGAGGCTTCTCTCAGCTACAGGTATGTGAGAGGGACCGTGAGTTTGTGGCCTCAAGTGGAATGGACACCGAGATGCTCTGACTCGAAATAAGGCCGGATATCCCTGCAGTGAATTGAATGCAGGCTCGTCTTTCATCTCCCAAAACGAAGGGATGTCTGAATCCCCTGTGGAGACCACAGAGAAAGACCTAGTCCTCCGCCTCATTGCGACCGGAGGCCTCACATCCTTTTAAAACTCTAGAGGTCCGCGGAGATCAATGCTTCCAAAGGAGACGATGCCTGACTCCTCTTGAAAATGGATAGGAGTCCCAGGATCCCTGTGGCACGTGGAAAGGGACCCTGGGTCTCCCGCCTCACGTGGAGACGCGTCCCAATTGCCATGCCAAGACTCGAGGAGAACCCCGAGGTGTCCCTCGCACCTAGGCAGGAGTCCTGACGTCGCTGAACAAACACGTGTCTGGAAGGGCCCTCCGCGTCGTAACTCTAGAATATATCCCAGGTTCCGGCCGCAACTCGAGAAAAACCATGAGACTTCCCCTCGCCGCCAGATGAGGCCCGATTCCCCTGCACTGCGTGCAGAGCAATTCCGTGTTCCACATCAAACTTGAAAGGAGCCTTGATTTCCTTGATGGCACTCCAGAGAGTATCCAGGATCACTGTCTCAAGTCTAGAGGGATCCTGAGGTCACTGTAGCAACACGAAAGTGCTCCGTGGACCCCAAATCAATTCGAGATGAGGGCTTAATCCCTGGCTTCGACTCAAGAGGAATACCAACTTTCCACAAGCACCTCAAGAGGAGGCTTCTCTTAGCTACAGGTATGTGAGAGGGATCCTGAGTTGGTGGACTGAAGTGGAATGGACACTGAGATGCTCTGACTCGAAGTAAGGACGGATATCCATGCAGTGAATTGAATGCAGGCTCGTCTTGCATCTCCCAAGACGAAGGGATGTCTGAATCCCCTGTGGAGCCCACAGAGAAAGAACTAGTCCTCCGCCTCATCGCGACCTGAGGCCTCACATCCTTTGAAAACTCGAGAGGTCCGCGGAGATCAATGCTTCCAAAGGAGACAATGCCTGACTCCTCTTGAAAATGGATAGGAGTCCCAGGATCCCTGCGGCACCTGGAAAGGGACACTGGGTCTCCCGCCTCACGTGGAGACGCGTCCCAATTGCCATGCCAAGACTCGAGGAGAATCCCGAAGTGGCCCTCGCACCTAGGCAGGAGTCCTGACGTCGCTGAACAAACACGTGTCTGGAAGGGCCCTCCCCGTCGTAACTCGAGAATATACCCCAGGTTCTGGCCGCAACTCGAGAAAAACCATGAGACTTCCCCCTCGCCACGAGATGAGGCCCGATTCCCCTGCACTGCGTGCAGTGCAATTCCGTGTTCCACATCAAACGAGAAAGGAGCCTTGATTTCCTTGATGGCACTCCAAAGAAAACCCAAGATCACTGTCTCAAGTCTAGAGGGATCCTGAGGTCACTGGAGCAACACGAAAGGGATCCGTGGACCCCAAATCAACTCGAGATGAGAGCTTAGTCCCTGGCTTCAACTCAAGAGGAATACCAACTTTCCACAAGCACCTCAAGAGGAGGCTTCTCTAAGCTACAGGTATGTGAGAGGGACACTGAGTTTTTGGCCTCAAGTGGAATGGACACCGAGATGCTCTGACTTGAAGTAAGGCCGGGTGTCCCTGCAGTGAATTGAATGCAGGCTCGTCTTGCATCTCCCAAGACGAAGGGATGTCTGAATCCCTTGTGGAGACGACAGAGAAAGACCTAGTCCTCCGCCTCATCGCGACCGGAGGCCTCACATCCTTTGAAAACTCGAGAGGTCTGCGGAGATCAGTGCTTCCAAAGAAGACGATGCCTGACTCCTCTTGAAAGTGGATAGGAGTCCCAGGGTCCCTGTGGCATGTCGAAAGGGACCCAGGGTTTCCCGCCTCACGTGGAGACGCGTCCCAATTGCCATGCCAAGACTCGAGGAGAATCCCGAGGTGTCCCTCGCACCTAGGCAGGAGTCCTGACGTCGATGAACAGGCACTTGTCTGGAAGGGCCCTCCCCGACGTAACTCGAGAATATACCCCAGGTTCTGGCAGCAACTCGAGAAAAACCATGAGACTTCCCCCTCGCCGCGAGATGAGGCCCGATTCCCCTGCACTGCGTGCAGAGCAATTCCGTGTTCCACATCAAACGTGAAAGGAGCCTTGATTTCCTTGATGGCACTCCAGAGAAAACCCAAGATCACTGTCTCAAGTCTAGAGGGATCCTGAGGTCACTGGAGCAACAGGAAAGGGCTCCGTGGACCCCAAATCAACTCGAGATGAGAGCTTAGTCCCTGGCTTCGACTCAAGAGGAATACCAACTTTCCACAAGCACCTCAAGAGGAGGCTTCTCTCAGCTACAGGTATGTGAGAGGGACCCTCAGTTTGTGGCCTCAAGTGGAATCGACACGGAGATGCTCTGACTCGAAGTAAGGCCGGATATCACCGCAGTGAATTGAATGCAGGCTCGTCTTGCATCTCCCAAGACCAAGGGATGTCTGAATCCCCTGTGGAGACCACAGAGAAAGACCTAGTCCACCGCCTCAACGCGACCGGAGGCCTCACATCCTTTGAAAACTCGAGAGGTCTGCGGAGATCAATGCTTCCAAAGGAGACGATGCCTGACTCCTCTTGAAAATGGATAGGAGTCCCAGGATCCCTGTGGCACGTGGAAAGGGACCCTGCGTCTCCCGCCTCACGTGGAGACGCGTCCCAATTGCCATGCGAAGACTCGAGGAGAATCCCGAGGTGTCCCTCGCACCTAGGCTGGAGTCCTTACGTCGCTGAACAAACACGTGTATGGAAGGGACCTCCCCGTCGTAACTCGAGAATATACCCCAGGTTCCGGCCGCAACTCGAGAAAAACCATGAGACTTCCCCCTCTCCGCGAGATGAGGCCCGATTCACCAGCACTGCGTGCAGAGCAATTCCGTGTTCCACATCAAACGTGAAAGGAGCCTTGATTTCTATGACGGCACTCCAGAGAAAACCCAAGATCACTGTCTCAAGTCTAGAGGGATCCTGAGGTCACTGGAGTAACACGAAAGGGCTCCGTGGACCCCAAATCAACTCGAGATGAGAGCTTAGTCCCTGGATTCGACTCAAGAGGAATACCAACTTTCCACAAGCACCTCAAGAGGAGGCTTCTCTCAGCTACAGGTATGTGAGAGGGACCCTGAGTTTGTGGCCTCAAGTGGAATGGACACGGAGATGCTCTGACTCGAAGTAAGGCCAGATATCCCTGCAGTGAATTGAATGCTGGCTCGTCTTGCATCTCCCAAGACGAAGGGATGTCTGAATCCCCTGTGGAGACCACAGAGAAAGACCTAGTCCTCCGCCTCAACGCGAACGGAGGCCTCACATCCTTTGAAAACTCGAGAGGTCCGCTGAGATCAATGCTTCCAAAGGAGACGATGCCTGACTCCTCTTGAAAATGGATAGGAGTCCCAGGATCCCTGTGGCACGTGGAATGGGACCCTGGGTCTACTGCCTCACGTGGAGACGCGTCCCAATTGCCATGCCAAGACTCGACGAGAATCCCGAGGTGTCCCTCGCACCTAGGCAGGTGTCCTGACGTCGCTGAACAAACACGTGTCTGGAAGGGCCCTCCCCGTCGTAACTCGAGAATATACCCCAGGTTCTGGCCGCAACTCGAGAAAAACCATGAGACTTCCCCCTCGCCACGAGATGAGGCCCGATTCCCCTGCACTGCGTGCAGTGCAATTCCGTGTTCCACATCAAACGTGAAAGGAGCCTTGATTTCCTTGATGGCACTCCAAAGAAAACCCAAGATCACTGTCTCAAGTCTAGAGGGATCCTGAGGTCACTGGAGCAACACGAAAGGGCTCCGTGGACCCCAAATCAACTCGAGATGAGAGCTTAGTCCCTGGCTTCAACTCAAGAGGAATACCAACTTTCCACAAGCACCTCAAGAGGAGGCTTCTCTCAGCTACAGGTATGTGAGAGGGACACTGAGTTTTTGGCCTCAAGTGGAATGGACACCGAGATGCTCTGACTTGAAGTAAGGCCGGGTGTCCCTGCAGTGAATTGAATGCAGGCTCGTCTTGCATCTCCCAAGACGAAGGGATGTCTGAATCCCTTGTGGAGACGACAGAGAAAGACCTAGTCCTCCGCCTCATCGCGACCGGAGGCCTCACATCCTTTGAAAACTCGAGAGGTCTGCGGAGATCAATGCTTCCAAAGAAGACGATGCCTGACTCCTCTTGAAAGTGGATAGGAGTCCCAGGGTCCCTGTGGCACGTCGAAAGGGACCCAGGGTCTCCCGCCTCACGTGGAGACGCGTCCCAATTGCCATGCCAAGACTCGAGGAGAATCCCGAGGTGTCCCTCGCACCTAGGCAGGAGTCCTGACGTCGATGAACAGGCACTTGTCTGGAAGGGCCCTCCCCGACGTAACTCGAGAATATACCCCAGGTTCTGGCAGCAACTCGAGAAAAACCATGAGACTTCCCCCTCGCCGCGAGATGAGGCCCGATTCCCCTGCACTGCGTGCAGAGCAATTCCGTGTTCCACATCAAACGTGAAAGGAGCCTTGATTTCCTTGATGGCACTCCAGAGAAAACCCAAGATCACTGTCTCAAGTCTAGAGGGATCCTGAGGTCACTGGAGCAACAGGAAAGGGCTCCGTGGACCCCAAATCAACTCGAGATGAGAGCTTAGTCCCTGGCTTCGACTCAAGAGGAATACCAACTTTCCACAAGCACCTCAAGAGGAGGCTTCTCTCAGCTACAGGTATGTGAGAGGGACCCTCAGTTTGTGGCCTCAAGTGGAATGGACACGGAGATGCTCTGACTCGAAGTAAGGCCGGATATCACCGCAGTGAATTGAATGCAGGCTCGTCTTGCATCTCCCAAGACCAAGGGATGTCTGAATCCCCTATAGAGACCACAGAGAAAGACCTAGTCCACCGCCTCAACGCGACCGGAGGCCTCACATCCTTTGAAAACTCGAGAGGTCTGCGGAGATCAATGCTTCCAAAGGAGACGATGCCTGACTCCTCTTGAAAATGGATAGGAGTCCCAGGATCACTGTGGCACGTGGAAAGGGACCCTGCGTCTCCCGCCTCACGTGGAGACGCGTCCCAATTGCCATGCGAAGACTCGAGGAGAATCCCGAGGTGTCCCTCGCACCTAGGCTGGAGTCCTTACGTCGCTGAACAAACACGTGTATGGAAGGGACCTCCCCGTCGTAACTCGAGAATATACCCCAGGTTCCGGCCGCAACTCGAGAAAAACCATGAGACTTCCCCCTCGCCGCGAGATGAGGCCCGATTCCCCTGCAATGCGTCCAGAACAATTCCGTGTTCCACATCATACGTGAAAGGAGCCTTGATTTCCTTGATGACACTCCAGAGAAAACCCAAGATCACTGTCTCAAGTCTAGAGGGATCCTGAGGTCACTGGAGCAACACAAAAGGGCTCCGTGGACCCCAAATCAACTCGAGATGAGAGCTTAGTCCCTGGCTTCGACTCAAGAGGAATACCAACTTTCCACAAGCACCTCAAGAGGAGGCTTCTCTCAGCTACAGGTATGTGAGAGGGACCCTGAGTTTGTGGCCTCAAGTGGAATGGACACGGAGATGCTCTGACTCGAAGTAAGGCCGGATATCCCTGCAGTGAATTGAATGCAGGCTCGTCTTGCATCTCCCAAGACGAAGGGATGTCTGAATCCCCTGTGGAGTCCACAGAGAAAGACCTAGTCCTCCACCTCATCGCGACCGGAGGCCTCACATCCTTTGAAAACTCGAGAGGTCCGCGGAGATCAATGCTTCCAAAGGAGACGATGCCTGATTCCTCTTGAAATTAGATAGGAGTCCCAGGATCCCTGTGGCACGTGGAAAGGGACGCTGGGTCTCCCGCCTCACATGGAGACGCGTCCCAATTGCCATGCCAAGACTCGAGGAGAATCCCGAGGTGTCCCTCGCACCTAGGCAGGAGTCCTGACGTCGCTGAACAAACACGTGTCTGGAAGGGCCCTCCCCGTCGTAACTCGACAATATACCACAGGTTCCGGCCACAACTCGAGAAAAACCATGAGATTTCCCCATCGCCGCGAGATGAGGCCCGATTCCCCTGCACTGCGTGCAGAGCAATTCCGTGTTCCACATCAAACGTGAAAGGTGCCTTGATATCCTTGATGGCACTCCAGAGAAAACCCAAGATCACTGTCTCAAGTCTAGAGGGATCCTAGGGTTATTGGAGCAACAGGAAAGGGATCCGTGGACCCCAAATCAACTCGAGATGAGAGCTTAGTCCCTAGCTTCGACTCAAGTGGAATACCAACTTTCCACAAGCACCTCAAGAGGAGGCTTCTCTCAGCTACAGGTATGTGAGAGGGACCCTGAGTTTGTGGCCTCAAGTGGAATGGACACCGAGATGCTCTGACTCGAAGTAAGGCCGGATATCCCTGCAGTGAATTGAATGCAGGCTCGTCTTGCATCTCCCAAGACCAAGGGATGTCTGAATCCCCTGTGGAGACCACAGAGAAAGACCTAGTACTCCGCCTCAACGCGACCGGAGGCCTCACATACTTTGAAAACTCGAGAGGTCCGCGGAGATCAATGCTTCCAAAGGAGAGGATGCCTGACTCCTCTTGAAAATGTATAGGAGTGCAAGGATCCCTGTGGCATGTGGAAAGGGACGCTGGGTCTCCCGCCTCACGTGGAGACGCATCCCAATTGCCATGCCAAGACTCGAGGAGAATCCCGAGGTGTCCCTCGCACCTAGGCAGGAGTCCTGACGTCGCTGAACAAACACGTGTCTGGAAGGGCCCTCCCCGTCGTAACTCGAGAATATACCCCAGGTTCTGGGCGCAACTCGGGAAAAACAATGAGACTTCCCCCTCGCCGCGAGATGAGGCCCGATTCCCCTGCACTGCGTGCAGAGCAATTCCGTGTTCCTCATCAAACGTGAAAGGAGCCTTGATTTTCTTGATGGCACTCCAGAGAATACCCAAGATCACTGTCTCAAGTCTAGAGGGATCCTGAGGTCAGTGGAGAAACACGAAAGGGCTCCGCGGACCCCAAATCAACTCGAGATGAGAGCTTAGTCCCTAGCTTCGAATCAAGAGGAATACCAACTTTCCACAAGCACCTCAAGAGGAGGCTTCTCTCAGCTACAGGTATGTGAGAGTGACCCTGAGTTTGTGGCCTCAAGTGGAATGGACACCGAGATGCTCTGACTCGAAGTAAGGCCGGATATCCCTGCAGTGAATTGAATGCAGGCTCGTCTTGCATCTCCCAAGACGAAGGGTTGTCTGAATCCCCTGTGGAGACAAAAGAGAAAGACCTATTCCTCCCCCTCAACGCGAAAGGAGGCCTCACATCATTTGAAAACACGAGAGGTCCGCGGAGATCAATGCTTCCAAAGGAGACGATGTCTGACTCCTCTTGAAAATGGATAGGAGTCCCAGGATCCCTGTGGCACGTGGAAAGGGACCCTGGGTCTCCCGCCTCACGGGGAGACGCGTCCCAATTGCCATGCCAAGACTCGAGGAGAATCCCGAGGTGTCCCTCGCACCTAGGCAGGAGTCCTAACGTCGCTGAACAAACACGTGTCTGGAAGGCCCCTCCCCATCGTAACTCGAGAATATACCCCAGGTTCCGGCCGCAACTCGAGATAAACCATGAGACTTCACACTCGCCGCGAGATGAGGCCCGATTCCCCTGCACTGCGTGCAGAGCAATTCCGTGTCCCACATCAAACGTGAAAGGAGCCTTGATTTCATTGATGGCACTCCAGAGAAAACCCAAGATCACTGTCTCAAGTCTAGTGGGATCCTGAGGTCACTGGAGCAACACGAAAGGGATCCGTGGACCCCAAATCAACTCGAGATGAGAGCTTAGTTCCTGGCTTCGACTCAAGAGGAATACCAACTTTCCACAAGCACCTCAAGAGGAGGCTTCTCTCAGCTACAGGTATGTGAGAGGGACCCTGAGTTTGTGGCCTCAAGTGGAATGGACACCGAGATGCTCTGACTCGAAATAAGGCCGGATATCCCTGCAGTGAATTGAATGCAGGCTCGTCTTTCATCTCCCAAAACGAAGGGATGTCTGAATCCCCTGTGGAGACCACAGAGAAAGACCTAGTCCTCCGCCTCATTGCGACCGGAGGCCTCACATCCTTTGAAAACTCGAGAGGTCCGCGGAGATCAATGCTTCCAAAGGAGGCGATGCCTGACTCCTCTTGAAAATGGATAGGAGTCCCAGGATCCCTGTGGCACGTGGAAAGGGACCCTGGGTCTTCCGCCTCACGTGGAGACGCGTCCCAATTGCCATGCCAAGACTCGAGGAGAACCCCGAGGTGTCCCTCGCACCTAGGCAGGAGTCCTGACGTCGCTGAACAAACACGTGTCTGGAAGGGCCCTCCGCGTCGTAACTCTAGAATATATCCCAGGTTCCGGCCGCAACTCGAGAAAAACCATGAGACTTCCCCTCGCAGCCAGATGAGGCCCGATTCCCCTGCACTGCGTGCAGAGCAATTCCGTGTTCCACATCAAACTTGAAAGGAGCCTTGATTTCCTTGATGGCACTCCAGAGAGTATCCAGGATCACTGTCTCAAGTCTAGAGGGATCCTGAGGTCACTGTAGCAACACGAAAGTGCTCCGTGGACCCCAAATCAATTCGAGATGAGGGCTTAATCCCTGGCTTCGACTCAAGTGGAATACCAACTTTCCACAAGCACCTCAAGAGGAGGCTTCTCTCAGCTACAGGTATGTGAGAGGGACCCTGAGTTTGTGGCCTCAAGTGGAATGGACACCGAGATGCTCTGACTCGAAGTAAGGCCGGATATCCCTGCAGTGAATTGAATGCAGGCTCGTCTTGCATCTCCCAAGACGAAGGGATGTCTGAATCCCCTGTGGAGACCACAGAGAAAGACCTAGTACTCCGCCTCAACGCGACCGGAGGCCGGACATACTTTGAAAACTCGAGAGGTCAGCGGAGATCAATGCTTCCAAAGGAGAGGATGCCTGACTCCTCTTGAAAATGTATAGGAGTGCAAGGATCCCTGTGGCATGTGGAAAGGGACGCTGGGTCTCCCGCCTCACGTGGAGACGCATCCCAATTGCCATGCCAAGACTCGAGGAGAATCCCGAGGTGTCCGTCGCACCTAGGCAGGAGTCCTGACGTCGCTGAACAAACACGTGTCTGGAAGGGCCCTCCCCGTCGTAACTCGAGAATATACCCCAGGTTCTGGGCGCAACTCGGGAAAAACAATGAGACTTCCCCCTCGCCGCGAGATGAGGCCCGATTCCCCTGCACTGCGTGCAGAGCAATTCCGTGTTCCTCATCAAACGTGAAAGGAGCCTTGATTTTCTTGATGGCACTCCAGAGAATACCCAAGATCACTGTCTCAAGTCTAGAGGGATCCTGAGGTCAGTGGAGAAACACGAAAGGGCTCCGCGGACCCCAAATCAACTCGAGATGAGAGCTTAGTCCCTAGCTTCGAATCAAGAGGAATACCAACTTTCCACAAGCACCTCAAGAGGAGGCTTCTCTCAGCTACAGGTATGTGAGAGTGACCCTGAGTTTGTGGCCTCAAGTGGAATGGACACCGAGATGCTCTGACTCGAAGTAAGGCCGGATATCCCTGCAGTGAATTGAATGCAGGCTCGTCTTGCATCTCCCAAGACGAAGGGTTGTGTGAATCCCCTGTGGAGACCACAGAGAAAGACCTAGTCCACCGCCTCAACGCGACCGGAGGCCTCACATCCTTTGAAAACTCGAGAGGTCTGCGGAGATCAATGCTTCCAAAGGAGACGATGCCTGACTCCTCTTGAAAATGGATAGGAGTCCCAGGATCCCTGTGGCACGTGGAAAGGGACCCTGCGTCTCCCGCCTCACGTGGAGACGCGTCCCAATTGCCATGCGAAGACTCGAGGAGAATCCCGAGGTGTCCCTCGCACCTAGGCTGGAGTCCTTACGTCGCTGAACAAACACGTGTATGGAAGGGACCTCCCCGTCGTAACTCGAGAATATACCCCAGGTTCCGGCCGCAACTCGAGAAAAACCATGAGACTTCCCCCTCTCCGTGAGATGAGGCCCGATTCACCAGAACTGCGTGCAGAGCAATTCCGTGTTCCACATCAAACGTGAAAGGAGCCTTGATATCTATGACGGCACTCCAGAGAAAACCCAAGATCACTGTCTCAAGTCTAGAGGGATCCTGAGGTCACTGGAGTAACACGAAAGGGCTCCGTGGACCCCAAATCAACTCGAGATGAGAGCTTAGTCCCTGGATTCGACTCAAGAGGAATACCAACTTTCCACAAGCACCTCAAGAGGAGGCTTCTCTCAGCTACAGGTATGTGAGAGGAACCCTGAGTTTGTGGCCTCAAGTGGAATGGACACGGAGATGCTCTGACTCGAAGTAAGGCCAGATATCCCTGCAGTGAATTGAATGCAGGCTCGTCTTGCATCTCCCAAGACGAAGGGATGTCTGAATCCCCTGTGGAGACCACAGAGAAAGACCTAGTCCTCCGCCTCAACGCGAACGGAGGCCTCACATCCTTTGAAAACTCGAGAGGTCCGCTGAGATCAATGCTTCCAAAGGAGACGATGCCTGACTCCTCTTGAAAATGGATAGGAGTCCCAGGATCCCTGTGGCACGTGGAATGGGACCCTGGGTCTACTGCCTCACGTGGAGACGCGTCCCAATTGCCATGCCAAGACTCGACGAGAATCCCGAGGTGTCCCTCGCACCTAGGCAGGTGTCCTGACGTCGCTGAACAAACACGTGTCTGGAAGGGCCCTCCCCGTCGTAACTCGAGAATATACCCCAGGTTCTGGCCGCAACTCGAGAAAAACCATGAGACTTCCCCCTCGCCACGAGATGAGGCCCGATTCCCCGGCACTGCGTGCAGTGCAATTCCGTGTTCCACATCAAACGTGAAAGGAGCCTTGATTTCCTTGATGGCACTCCAAAGAAAACCCAAGATCACTGTCTCAAGTCTAGAGGGATCCTGAGGTCACTGGAGCAACACGAAAGGGCTCCGTGGACCCCAAATCAACTCGAGATGAGAGCTTAGTCCCTGGCTTCAACTCAAGAGGAATACCAACTTTCCACAAGCACCTCAAGAGGAGGCTTCTCTCAGCTACAGGTATGTGAGAGGGACACTGAGTTTTTGGCCTCAAGTGGAATGGACACCGAGATGCTCTGACTTGAAGTAAGGCCGGGTGTCCCTGCAGTGAATTGAATGCAGGCTCGTCTTGCATCTCCCAAGACGAAGGGATGTCTGAATCCCTTGTGGAGACGACAGAGAAAGACCTAGTCCTCCGCCTCATCGCTACCGGAGGCCTCACATCCTTTGAAAACTCGAGAGGTCTGCGGAGATCAATGCTTCCAAAGAAGACGATGCCTGACTCCTCTTGAAAGTGGATAGGAGTCCCAGGGTCCCTGTGGCACGTCGAAAGGGACCCAGGGTCTCCCGCCTCACGTGGAGACGCGTCCCAATTGCCATGCCAAGACTCGAGGAGAATCCCGAGGTGTCCCTCGCACCTAGGCTGGAGTCCTTACGTCGCTGAACAAACACGTGTATGGAAGGGACCTCCCCGTCGTAACTCGAGAATATACCCCAGGTTCCGGCCGCAACTCGAGAAAAACCATGAGACTTCCCCCTCGCCGCGAGATGAGGCCCGATTCCCCTGCACTGCGTCCAGAACAATTCCGTGTTCCACATCATACGTGAAAGGAGCCTTGATTTCCTTGATGACACTCCAGAGAAAACCCAAGATCACTGTCTCAAGTCTAGAGGGATCCTGAGGTCACTGGAGCAACACAAAAGGGCTCCGTGGACCCCAAATCAACTCAAGATGAGAGCTTAGTCCCTGGCTTCGACTCAAGAGGAATACCAACTTTCCACAAGCACCTCAAGAGGAGGCTTCTCTCAGCTACAGGTATGTGAGAGGGACCCTGAGTTTGTGGCCTCAAGTGGAATGGACACCGAGATGCTCTGACTCGAAGTAAGGCCAGATATCCCTGCAGTGAATTGAATGCAGGCTCGTCTTGCATCTCCCAAGACGAAGGGATGTCTGAATCCCCTGTGGAGACCACAGAGAAAGACCTAGTCCTCCGCCTCATTGCGACCGGAGGCCTCACATCCTTTGAAAACTCGAGAGGTCCGCGGAGATCAATGCTTCCAAAGGAGACGATGCCTGACTCCTCCTGAAAATGGATAGGAGCCCCAGGATCCCTGTGGCACGTGGAAAGGGACCCTGGTCTCCTGCCTCACATGGAGACGCGTCTAAATTGCCATGCCAAGACTCGAGGAGAATCGCAAGGTGTCCCTCGTACCTAGGCAGGAGTCCTGACGTCGATGAACAAACACGTGTCTGGAAGGGCCCTCCCTGTCGTAACTCGAGAATATACCCCAGGTTCTGGCCGCAACTCGAGAAAAACCATGAGACTTACCCCTCGCCGCGAGATGAGGCCCGATTCCCCGGCACTGCGTGCAGAGCAAATCCGTGTTCCACATCAAACGTGAAAGGAGCCTTGATTTCCTTGATGGCACTCAAGAGGAAACCCAAGATCATTGTCTCAATTCGAGAGGGATCCTGAGGTCACTGGAGCAACACAAAAGGGCTCCGTGGACCGCAAATCAACTCTAAATGAGAGCTTATTCCCTGGCTTTGACTCAAGAGGAATACCAACTTTCCACAAGCACCTCAAGAGGAGGCTTCTCTCAGCTACAGGTATGTGAGAGGGACCCTGAATTTGTGGCCTCAAGTGGAATGGACACCGAGATGCTCTGATTCGAAGTAAGGCCAGATATCCCTGCAGTGAATTGAATGCAGGCTCGTCTTGCATCTCCCAAGACGAAGGGATGTCTGAATCCCATGTGGAGACCACAGAGAAAGACCTAGTCCTCCGCCTCATTGCGACCGGAGGCCTCACATCCTTTGAAAACTCGAGAGGTCCGCGGAGATCAATGCTTCCAAAGGAGACGATGCCTGACTCCTCTTGAAAATGGATAGGAGTCCCAGGATCCCTGTGGCACGTGGAAAGGGACCCTGGGTCTCCCGCCTCACGTGGAGACGTGTCCCAATTGCCATGCCAAGACTCGAGGAGAATCGCGAAGTGTCCCTCGCACCTAGGCAGGAGTCCTGAAGTCGCTGAACAAACACTTGTCTGGAAGGGCCCTCCCCGTCGTAACTCGAGAATATACCCCAGGTTCCGGCCGCAACTCGAGAAAAACCATGAGACTTCCCCCTCTCCGCGAGATGAGGCCCGATTCACCAGCACTGCGTGCAGAGCAATTCCGTGTTCCACATCAAACGTGAAAGGAGCCTTGATTTCCTTGACGGCACTCCAGAGAAAACCCAAGATCACTGTCTCAAGTCTAGAGGGATCCTGAGGTCACTGGAACAACACGAAAGGGCTCCGTGGACCCCAAATCAACTCGAGATGAGAGCTTAGTCCCTGGCTTCGACTCAAGAGGAATACCAACTTTCCACAAGCACCTCAAGAGGAGGCTTCTCTCAGCTACAGGTATGTGAGAGGGACCCTGAGTTTGTGGCCTCAAGTGGAATGGACACGGAGATGCTCTGACTCGAAGTAAGGCCGGATATCCCTGCAGTGAATTGAATGCAGGCTCGTCTTGCATCTCCCAAGACGAAGGGATGTCTGAATCCCCTGTGGAGTCCACAGAGAAAGACCTAGTCCTCCACCTCATCGCGACCGGAGGCCTCACATCCTTTGAAAACTCGAGAGGTCCGCGGAGATCAATGCTTCCAAAGGAGACGATGCCTGATTCCTCTTGAAATTAGATAGGAGTCCCAGGATCCCTGTGGCACGTGGAAAGGGACGCTGGGTCTCCCGCCTCACGTGGAGACGCGTCCCAATTGCCATGCCAAGACTCGAGGAGAATCCCGAGGTGTCCCTCGCACCTAGGCTGGAGTCCTGACGTCGCTGAACAAACACGTGTATGGAAGGGACCTCCCCGTCGTAACTCGAGAATATACCCCAGGTTCCGGCCGCAACTCGAGAAAAACCATGAGACTTCCCCCTCTCCGCGAGATGAGGCCCGATTCACCAGCACTGCGTGCAGAGCAATTCCGTGTTCCACATCAAACGTGAAAGGAGCCTTGATTTCTATGACGGCACTCCAGAGAAAACCCAAGATCACTGTCTCAAGTCTAGAGGGATCCTGAGGTCACTGGAGTAACACGAAAGGGCTCCGTGGACCCCAAATCAACTCGAGATGAGAGCTTAGTCCCTGGATTCGACTCAAGAGGAATACCAACTTTCCACAAGCACCTCAAGAGGAGGCTTCTCTCAGCTACAGGTATGTGAGAGGGACCCTGAGTTTGTGGCCTCAAGTGGAATGGACACGGAGATGCTCTGACTCGAAGTAAGGCCAGATATCCCTGCAGTGAATTGAATGCAGGCTCGTCTTGCATCTCCCAAGACGAAGGGATGTCTGAATCCCCTGTGGAGACCACAGAGAAAGACCTAGTCCTCCGCCTCAACGCGAACGGAGGCCTCACATCCTTTGAAAACTCGAGAGGTCCGCTGAGATCAATGCTTCCAAAGGAGACGATGCCTGACTCCTCTTAAAAATGGATAGGAGTCCCAGGATCCCTGTGGCACGTGGAATGGGACCCTGGGTCTACTGCCTCACGTGGAGACGCGTCCCAATTGCCATGCCAAGACTCGACGAGAATCCCGAGGTGTCCCTCGCACCTAGGCAGGTGTCCTGACGTCGCTGAACAAACACGTGTCTGGAAGGGCCCTCCCCGTCGTAACTCGAGAATATACCCCAGGTTCTGGCCGCAACTCGAGAAAAACCATGAGACTTCCCCCTCGCCACGAGATGAGGCCCGATTCCCCTGCACTGCGTGCAGTGCAATTCCGTGTTCCACATCAAACGTGAAAGGAGCCTTGATTTCCTTGATGGCACTCCAAAGAAAACCCAAGATCACTGTCTCAAGTCTAGAGGGATCCTGAGGTCACTGGAGCAACACGAAAGGGCTCCGTGGACCCCAAATCAACTCGAGATGAGAGCTTAGTCCCTGGCTTCAACTCAAGAGGAATACCAACTTTCCACAAGCACCTCAAGAGGAGGCTTCTCTCAGCTACAGGTATGTGAGAGGGACACTGAGTTTTTGGCCTCAAGTGGAATGGACACCGAGATGCTCTGACTTGAAGTAAGGCCGGGTGTCCCTGCAGTGAATTGAATGCAGGCTCGTCTTGCATCTCCCAAGACGAAGGGATGTCTGAATCCCTTGTGGAGACGACAGAGAAAGACTTAGTCCTCCGCCTCATCGCGACCGGAGGCCTCACATCCTTTGAAAACTCGAGAGGTCTGCGGAGATCAATGCTTCCAAAGAAGACGATGCCTGACTCCTCTTGAAAGTGGATAGGAGTCCCAGGGTCCCTGTGGCACGTCGAAAGGGACCCAGGGTCTCCTGCCTCACGTGGAGACGCGTCCCAATTGCCATGCCAAGACTCGAGGAGAATCCCGAGGTGTCCCTCGCACCTAGGAAGGAGTCCTGACGTCGATGAACAGGCACTTGTCTGGAAGGGCCCTCCGCGACGTAACTCGAGAATATACCCCAGGTTCTGGCAGCAACTCGAGAAAAACCATGAGACTTCCCCCTCGCCGCGAGATGAGGCCCGATTCCCCTGCACTGCGTGCAGAGCAATTCCGTGTTCCACATCAAACGTGAAAGGAGCCTTGATTTCCTTGATGGCACTCCAGAGAAAACCCAAGATCACTGTCTCAAGTCTAGAGGGATCCTGAGGTCACTGGAGCAACAGGAAAGGGCTCCGTGGACCCCAAATCAACTCGAGATGAGAGCTTAGTCCCTGGCTTCGACTCAAGAGGAATACCAACTTTCCACAAGCACCTCAAGAGGAGGCTTCTCTCAGCTACAGGTATGTGAGAGGGACCCTCAGTTTGTGGCCTCAAGTGGAATGGACACGGAGATGCTCTGACTCGAAGTAAGGCCGGATATCACCGCAGTGAATTGAATGCAGGCTCGTCTTGCATCTCCCAAGACCAAGGGATGTCTGAATCCCCTGTAGAGACCACAGAGAAAGACCTAGTCCACCGCCTCAACGCGACCGGAGGCCTCACATCCTTTGAAAACTCGAGAGGTCTGCGGAGATCAATGCTTCCAAAGGAGACGATGCCTGACTCCTCTTGAAAATGGATAGGAGTCCCAGGATCACTGTGGCACGTGGAAAGGGACCCTGCGTCTCCCGCCTCACGTGGAGACGCGTCCCAATTGCCATGCGAAGACTCGAGGAGAATCCCGAGGTGTCCCTCGCACCTAGGCTGGAGTCCTTACGTCGCTGAACAAACACGTGTATGGAAGGGACCTCCCCGTCGTAACTCGAGAATATACCCCAGGTTCCGGCCGCAACTCGAGAAAAACCATGAGACTTCCCCCTCGCCGCGAGATGAGGCCCGATTCCCCTGCACTGCGTCCAGAACAATTCCGTGTTCCACATCATACGTGAAAGGAGCCTTGATTTCCTTGATGACACTCCAGAGAAAACCCAAGATCACTGTCTCAAGTCTAGAGGGATCCTGAGGTCACTGGAACAACACAAAAGGGCTCCGTGGACCCCAAATCAACTCAAGATGAGAGCTTAGTCCCTGGCTTCGACTCAAGAGGAATACCAACTTTCCACAAGCACCTCAAGAGGAGGCTTCTCTCAGCTACAGGTATGTGAGAGGGACCCTGAGTTTGTGGCCTCAAGTGGAATGGACACCGAGATGCTCTGACTCGAAGTAAGGCCAGATATCCCTGCAGTGAATTGAATGCAGGCTCGTCTTGCATCTCCCAAGACGAAGGGATGTCTGAATCCCCTGTGGAGACCACAGAGAAAGACCTAGTCCTCCGCCTCAATGCGACCGGAGGCCTCACATCCTTTGAAAACTCGAGAGGTCCGCGGAGATCAATGCTTCCAAAGGAGACGATGCCTGACTCCTCTTGAAAATGGATAGGAGCCCCAGGATCCCTGTGGCACGTGGAAAGGGACCCTGGTCTCCTGCCTCACATGGAGACGCGTCTAAATTGCCATGCCAAGACTCGAGGAGAATCGCAAGGTGTCCCTCGTACCTAGGCAGGAGTCCTGACGTCGATGAACAAACACGTGTCTGGAAGGGCCCTCCCTGTCGTAACTCGAGAATATACCCCAGGTTCTGGCCGCAACTCGAGAAAAACCATGAGACTTACCAATCGCCGCGAGATGAGGACCGATTCCCCGGCACTGCGTGCAGAGCAAATCCGTGTTCCACATCAAACGTGAAAGGAGCCTTGATTTCCTTGATGGCACTCAAGAGGAAACCCAAGATCATTGTCTCAATTCTAGAGGGATCCTGAGGTCACTGGAGCAACACAAAAGGGCTTCGTGGACCGCAAATCAACTCTAAATGAGAGCTTAGTCCCTGGCTTTGACTCAAGAGGAATACCAACTTTCCACAAGCACCTCAAGAGGAGGCTTCTCTCAGCTACAGGTATGTGAGAGGGACCCTGAATTTGTGGCCTCAAGTGGAATGGACACCGAGATGCTCTGATTCGAAGTAAGGCCGGATATCCCTGCAGTGAATTGAATGCAGGCTCGTCTTGCATCTCCCAAGACGAAGGGATGTCTGAATCCCATGTGGAGACCACAGAGAAAGACCTAGTCCTCCGCCTCATTGCGACCGGAGGCCTCACATCCTTTGAAAACTCGAGAGGTCCGCGGAGATCAATGCTTCCAAAGGAGACGATGCCTGACTCCTCTTGAAAATGGATAGGAGTCCCAGGATCCCTGTGGCACGTGGAAAGGGACCCTGGGTCTCCCGCCTCACGTGGAGACGTGTCCCAATTGCCATGCCAAGACTCGAGGAGAATCGCGAGGTGTCCCTCGCACCTAGGCAGGAGTCCTGAAGTCGCTGAACAAACACTTGTCTGGAAGGGCCCTCCCCGTCGTAACTCGAGAATATACCCCAGGTTCCGGCCGCAACTCGAGAAAAACCATGAGACTTCCCCCTCTCCGCGAGATGAGGCCCGATTCACCAGCACTGCGTGCAGAGCAATTCCGTGTTCCACATCAAACGTGAAAGGAGCCTTGATTTCCTTGATGGCACTCAAGAGGAAACCCAAGATCATTGTCTCAATTCTAGAGGGATCCTGAGGTCACTGGAGCAACACAAAAGGGCTCCGTGGACCGCAAATCAACTCTAAATGAGAGCTTAGTCCCTGGCTTTGACTCAAGAGGAATACCAACTTTCCACAAGCACCTCAAGAGGAGGCTTCTCTCAGCTACAGGTATGTGAGAGGGACCCTGAATTTGTGGCCTCAAGTGGAATGGACACCGAGATGCTCTGATTCGAAGTAAGGCCGGATATCCCTGCAGTGAATTGAATGCAGGCTGGTCTTGCATGTCCCAAGACGAAGGGATGTCTGAATCCCCTGTGGAGACCACAGAGAAAGACCTAGTCCTCCGCCTCATCGCGACCGGAGGCCTCACATCCTTTGAAAACTCGAGAGGTCCGCGGAGATCAATGCTTCCAAAGGAGACGATGCCTGACTCCTCTTGAAAATGGATAGGAGTCCCAGGATCCCTGTGGCACGTGGAAAGGGACCCTGGGTCTCCCGCCTCACGTGGAGACGCGTCCCAATTGTCATGCCAAGACTTTAGGAGAATCCAAAGGTGTCCCTCGCACCTATCACGTGTCTGGAAGGGCCCTCCCCGTCGTAACTCGAGAATATACCCCAGGTTCCGGGCGCAACTCGAGAAAAACCATGAGACTTCCCCCTCGCCGCGAGATGAGGCCCGATTCCCCTGAGCTGCATGCAGAGCAACTCCGTATTCCACATCAAAAATGAAAGGAGCCTTGATTTCTTTGATGGCACTCCAGAGAAAACCCAAGATCACTGTCTCAAGTCTAGAGGGATCCTGAGGTCACTGTAGCAACATGAAAGGGCTCTGTGGTCCCCAAATCAACTCGAGATGAGAGCTTAGTCCCTGGCTTTGACTCAAGAGGAATACCAACTTTCCACAAGCACCTCAAGAGGAGGCTTCTCTCAGCTACATGTATGTGAGAGGGCCCCTGAGTTTGTGGCCTCAAATGGAATGGACACCGAGATGCTCTGACTCGAAGTAAGGCCGGATATCCCTGCAGTGAATTGAATGAAGGCTCGTCTTGCATCTCCCAAGATGAAGGGATGTCTGAACCCCTGTGGAGACCACAGAGAAAGACCTAATTCTCTGCCTCATCGCGAGCGGAAGCCTCACATCCTTTGAAAACTCGAGAGGTCCGCGGAGATCAATGCTTCCAAAGGAGACGATGCCTGACTCCTCTTGAAAATGGATAGGAGTCCCAGGATCCCTGTGGCACGTGGAAAGGGACCCTGGGTCTCCCGCCTCACGTGGAGACGCGTCCCAATTGCCATGCCAAGACTCGAGGAGAATACCGAAGTGTCCCTCGCACCTAGGCAGGAGTCCTGACGTCGCTGAACAAACACGTGTCTGGAAGGGCCCTCCCCGTGGTAACTCGAGAATATACCCCAGGTTCCGGCCGCAACTCGAGAAAAACCATGAGATTTCCCCCTCGCCGCTAGTTGAGGCCCGATTCCCCTGCACTGCATGCAGAGCAATTCCGTGTTCCACATCAAACGGGAAAGGAGCCTTGATTTCCTTGATGGCACTCCAGAGAAAGCCCAAGATCACTGTCTCAAGTCTAGAGAGATCCTGAGGTCACTGGAGCAACACGAAAGGGCTCCGTGGACCCCAAATCAACTCGAGATGAGAGCTTAGTCCCTGGCTTCGACTCAAGAGGAATACCAACTTTCCACAAGCACCTCAAGAGGAGGCTACTCTCAGCTAATGGTATGTGAGAGGGACCCTGAGTTTGTGGCCTCAAGTGGAATGGACACCGAGATGCTCTGACTCGAAGTAAGACCAGATATCCCTGCAGTGAATTGAATGCAGGCTCGTCTTGCATTTCCCAAGACGATGGGATGTCTGAATCCCCTGTGGAGACCACAGAGAAAGACCTAGTTCTCCGCCTCATCGCGACCGGAGGCCTCACATCCTTTGAAAACTCGAGAGGTCTGCGGAGATCAATGCTTCCAAAGGAGACGATGCCTGACTCCTCTTGAAAATGGACAGGAGTCGCAGGATCCCTGTGGCACGTGGAAAGGGACCCTGGGTCTCCCACCTCACGTGGATACGCGTCCCAATTGCCATGCCAAGACTCGAGGAGAATCCCGAGGTGTCCCTCGCACCTAGGCAGGAGTCCTGACGTCGCTGAACAAACACGTGTCTGGAAGGGCCCTCCCCGTCGTAACTCGAGAATATACCCTAGGTTCCGGCCGCAACTCGAGAAAAACCATGAGACTTCCCCCTCGCCGCGAGATGAGGCCCGATTCCCCTGCAGTGCGTGCAGAGCAATTCCGTGTTCCACATGAAACGTGAAAAGAGCCTTGATTTCCTTGATGGCACTCCAGAGAAAACCCAAGATCACTGTCTCAAGTCTAGAGGGATCCTGAGGTCACTGGAGCAACACGAAAGGGCTCCGTGGACCCCAAATCAACTGGAGATGAGAGATTAGTCCCTGGCTTCAACTCAAGAGGAATACGAACTTTCCACAAGCCCCTCAAGAGGAGGCTTCTCTCAGCTACAGGTATGTGAGAGGGACCCTGAGTTTGTGGCCTCAAGTGGAATGGACACCGAGATGCTCTGACTCGAAGTAAGGCCAGATATCCCTGCAGTGAATTGAATGCAGGCTCGTCTTGCATCTCCCAAGACGAAGGGATGTCTGAATCCCCTGTGGAGACAACAGAGAAAGATCTATTTCTCCGCCTCATCGCGACCGGAGGCCTCACATCCTTTGAAAACTCTAGAGGTCCGCGGAGATCAATGCTTCCAAAGCAGACGATGCCTGACTCCTCTTGACAATGGACAGGAGTCCCAGGATCCCTGTGGCACGTGGAAAGGGACCTTGGGTCTCCCACCTCACGTGGAGACGCGTCCCAATTGCCATGCCAAGACTCGAGGAGAATCCCGAGGTGTCCCTCGCACCCAGGCAGGAGTCCTGACGTCGCTGAAAAAACACGTGTCTGGAAGGGCCCTCCCCGTCGTAACTCGCGAATATACCCCAGGTTCCGGCCGCAACTCGAGAAAAACCATGAGACTTCCCCCTCGCCGCGAGATGAGGCCCGATTCCCCTGCCCTGCGTGCAGAGCAATTCCTTGTTCCACATCAAACGTGAAAGGAGCCTTGATTTCCTTGATGGCACTCCAGAGAAAACTCAAGATCACTGTCTCAAGTCTAGAGGGATCCTGAGGTCACTGGAGCAACAAGAAAGGGCTCCGTGGACCCCAAATCAACTCGAGATGAGAGCTTTGTACCTGGCTTCGACTCAAGAGGAATACCAACTTTCCACAAGCACCTCAAGAGGAGGCTTCTCTCAGCTACAGGTATGTGAGAGGGACCCTGAGTTTGTGGCCTCAAGTGGAATGGACACCGAGATGCTCTGACTCGAAGTAAGGCCGGATATCCCTGCAGTGAATTGAATGCAGGCTCGTCTTGCATCTCCCAAGACGAAGGTATGTCTGAATCCCCTGTGGAGACCACAGAGAAAGACCTAGTCCTCCGCCTCATCGCGACCGGAGGCCTCACATCCTTTGAAAACTCGAGAGGTCTGCAGAAATCAATGCTTCCAAAGGAGACGATGCCCGACTCCTCTTGAAAATGGATAGGAGTCCCAGGATCACTGTGGCACGTGGAAAGGGACCCTGGGTCTCATGCCTCACGTGGAGACGCATCCCAATTGCCATGCCAAGACTCGAGGAGAATCCCGAGGTGTCCCTCGCACCTAGGCAGGAGTCCTAACGTCCCTGAACAAACACGTGTCTGGAAGGGACCTCCCCGTCGTAACTCGAGAATATACCACCGGTTCCGGCCGCAACTCGAGAAAAACCATGAGACTTCCCCCTCGCCGTGAGATGAGGCCCGATTCCCTTGCACTGCATGCAGAGCACTTCCGTGTTCGACATCAAACTTGAAAGGAGCCTTGATTTCCTTGATGGCACTCCAGAGAAAACCCAAGATGACTGTCTCAAGTCTAGAGGGATCCTGAGGTCACTGGAGCAACACGAAAGGGCTCCGTGGACCCCAAATCAACTCGAGATGAGAGCTTAGTCCCTGGCTTCGACTCAAGAGGAATACCAACTTTCCACAAGCACCTCAAGTGGAGGCTTCTCTCAGCTACAGGTATGTGAAAGCGACCCTGAGTTTGTGGCCTCAAATGGAATGGACACCGTGATGCTCTGACTCGAAGTAAGGTCGGATATCCCTGCAGTGAATTGAATGCAGGCTCGTCTTGCATCTCCCACGATGAAGGGATGTCTGAATACCCTGTGGAGACCACAGAGAAAGACCTAATTCTCCCCCTCATCGCGACCGGAGGCCTCACATCTTTGAAAATTCGAGAGGTCCACAGAGATCAATGCTTCCAAAGGAGACGATGCCTGACACCTCTTGAAAATGGATAGGAGTCCCAGGATCACTGTGGCACGGGGAAAGGGGCCCTGGGTCTCCCGCCTCACGTGGATACGCGTCCAAATTGCCATGCCAAGACTCGAGGAGAATCCCGAGGTGTCCCTCGCACCTAGGCAGGAGTCCTGACGTCGCTGAACAAACACATGTCTGGAAGGGCCGGCATCCGTCGTAACTCGAGAATATACTCCAGGTTCCGGCCGCAACTCGAGAAAAACCATGAGACTTCCCCCTCGCCGCGAGATGAGGCCCGATTCCCCTGCACTGCGTGCAGAGCAATTCCGTGTTCCAGATCAAACATGAAAGGAGCCTTGATTTCCTTGATGGCACTCTATAGAAAACCCAAGATCACTGTCTCAAGTCTAGAGAGATCCGGAGGACACTGTAGCAACACGATAGGGCTACGTGGACCCCAAATCAACTCGAGATGAGAGCTTAGTCCCTGGCTTCGACTCAAGAGGAATACCAACTTTCCACAAGCACCTCAAGAGGAGGCTTCTCTCAGCTACAGGTATGTGAGGGGGACCCTGAGTTTGTGGCCTCAAGCGGAATGGACCCCGAGATGCTCTGACTCGAAGTAAGGCTGGATATCCCTGCAGTGAATTGAATGCAGGCTCGTCTTGCATCTCCCAAGACGAAGGTATGTCTGAATCCCCTGTGGAGACCACAGAGAAAGACCTAGTCCTCCGACTCATCGCGACCGGAGGCCTCACATCCTTTGAAAACTCGAGAGGTCTGCAGAAATCAATGCTTCCAAAGGAGACGATGCCCGACTCCTCTTGAAAATGGATAGGAGTCCCAGGATCCCTGTGGCACGTGGAAAGGGACCCTGGGTCTCATGCCTCACGTGGAGACGCATCCCAATTGCCATGCCAAGACTCGAGGAGAATCCCGAGGTGTCCCTCGCACCTAGGCAGGAGTCCTGACGACGCTGAACATACACTTGTCTGGAAGGGACCTCCCCGTTGTAACTCGAGAATATACCCCAGGTTCCGGCCGCAACTCGAGAAAAACCATGAGACTTCCCCCTCGCCGCGAGATGAGGCCCGATTCCCCTGCCCTGCGTGCAGAGCAATTCCGTATTCCACATCAAAAGTGAAAGGAGCCTTGATTTCCTTGATGGCACTCCAGAGAAAACCCAAGATCACTGTCTCAAGTCTAGAGGGATCCTGAGGTCACTGGAGCAACACGAAAGGGCTCCGTGGACCCCAAATCAACTCGAGATGAGAGCTTAGTCCCTGGCTTCGACTCAAGAGGAATACCAACTTTCCACAAGCACATCAAGAGGAGGCTTCAGTCAGCTACAGGTATGTGAGAGGTACCCTGAGTTTGTGGCCTCAAATGGAATGGACACCGAGATGCTCTGACTCGAAGTAAGGCCGGATATCCCTGCAGTGAATTGAATGCAGACTCGCCTTGCATCTCCCAAGACGAAGGGATGTCTGAATCCCCTGTGGAGACCACAGAGAAAGACCTAGTACTCCGCCTCAACGCGACCGTAGGCCTCACATCCTTTGAAAACTCGAGAGGTCCGCGGAGATCAATGCTTCCAAAGGAGACGATGCCTGACTCCTCTTGAAAATGGATAGGAGTCCCAGGATCACTGTGGCACGTGGAAAGGGACCCTGGGTCTCCCCCCTCACGTGGAGACGCATTCAAATTGCCATGCCAAGACTCGTGGAGAATCCCGAGGTGTCCCTCGCACCTAGGCAGGAGTCCTGACGTCGCTGAACAAACACGTGTCTGGAAGGGCCCTCCCCGTCATAACTCGAGAATATACCCCAGGTTTGGGCCGCAACTCGAGAAAAACCATGAGATTTCCCCCTCGCCGCGAGTTGAGGCCCGATTCCCCTGCACTGCATGCAGAGCAATTCCGTGTTCCACATCAAACGTGAAAGGAGCCTTGATTTCCTTGATGGCACTCCAGAGAAAACCCAAGATCACTGTCACTAGTCTAGAGGGATCCTGAGGTCACTGGACCAACAGGAAAGGGCTCCGTGGACCGAAATACACGCGAGATGAGAGCTTAGTCCCTGGCTTAGACTCAAGAGGAATACCAACTTTCCACAAGCACCTCAAGAGGAGGCTTCTCTCAGCTACATGTATATTTGAGGGACCCCGAGTTTGTGGCCTCAAGTAGAATGGACACCGGGATGCTCTGACTCGAAGTAAGGCTGGATATCCCTGCAGTGAATTGAATGCAGGCTCGTCTTGCATCTCCCAAGACGAAGGGATATCTGAATCCCCTGTGGAGACCACAGAGAAAAACCTAATTCTCCGCCTCATCGCGAGCGGAGGCCTCACATCCTTTGAAAACTCGAGAGGTCCACGGAGATCAATGCTTCCAAAGGAGACGATGCCTGACTCCTCTTGAAAATGGATAGGAGTCCCAGGATCCCTGTGGCACGTGGAAAGGGACCCTGGGTCTCCCGCCTCACGTGGAGACGCGTCCCAATTGCCATGCCAAGACTCGAGGAGTATCCCGAGTTGTCCCTCGCACCTAGGCAGGGGTCCTGACGTCGCTGAACAAACATGTGTCTGGAAAGACCCTCCCCGTCGTAACTCGAGAATATACCCCAGGTTCCGGCCGCAACTCGAGAACAACCATGAGACTTCCCCCTCGCCGCGAGATGAGGCCCGATTCCCCTGCAATGCGTGCAGAGCAATTCCGTGTTCCACATCAAACGTGAAAGGAGCCTTGATTTCCTTGATGGCACTCCATACAAAACCCAAGATCACTGTCTCAAGTCTAGAGGGATCCAGAGGTCACTGTAGCAACAAGAAAGGGGTCCGTGGACCCCAAATCAACTCGAGATGAGAGCTTAGTCCCTGGCTTCGACTCAAGAGGAATACCAACTTTCCACAAGCACCTCAAGAGTAGGCTTCTCTCAGCTACAGGTATGTGAGAGGGACCCTGAGTTTGTGGCCTCGAGTGGAATGGACACCGAGACGCTGTGACTTGAAGTAAGGCCGGATATCCCTGCAGTGAATTGAACGAATGCTCGTCTTGCATCTCCCAAGACGAAGGGATGTCTGAATCCCCTGTGGAGACCACAGAGAAAGACCTAGTTCTCGCCACATCGTGACCGGAGGACTCACAACCTTTGAAAACTCGAGAGGTCCGCGGAGATCAATGCTTCCAAAGGAGACGATGCCTGACTCCTCTTCAAAATGGATACGAGTCACAGGATCCCGGTGGTACATATAAAGGGACACTGGGTATCCAGCCTCACGTGGAGACGCGTCCCAATTGCCATGTCAAGACTCGAGGAGAATCCCGAGGTGTCCCTCGCACCTAGGCAGGAGTCCTAACGTCGCTGAACAATCATGTGTCTGGAAGGGCACTCCCCGTCGTAAGTCGAGAATATACCCTAGGTTCCAGCCGCAACTCGAGAAAAACCATGAGACTTCCCCCTCGCCGCGAGATGAGGCCCGATTCCCCTGCACTGCGTGCAGAGCAATTCCGTGTTCCACATAAAACGTGAAAGGAGCCTTGATTTCCTTGATGGCACTCCAGAGAAAACCCAAGATCACTGTCTCAAGTCTAGAGGGATCCTGAGGTCACTGTAGCAACACGAAAGGGCTCCGTGGACCCCAAATCAACTCGAGATGAGAGCTTAGTCCCTGGCTTCGACTCAAGAGGAATACCAACTTTCCACAAGCACCTCAAGGGGAGGCTTCTCTCAGCTACAGGTATGTGAGAGGGACCCTGAGTTTGTGTCCTCAAGTGGAATGGACACCGAGATGCTCTGACTCGAAGTAAGTCCGGATATCCCTGCAGTGAATTGAATGCAGGCTCGTCTTGCATCTCCCAAGACGAAGGGATGTCTGAATCCCCTGTGGATACCACAGAGAAAGACCTAGTCCTCCACCTCATTGCGACCGGAGGCCTCACATCCTTTGAAAACTCGAGAGGTCCGCGGAGATCAATGCTTCCAAAGGAGACGATGCCTGACTCCTCTTGGAAATGGATAGGAGCCCCAGGATCCCTGTGGCACGTGGAAAGGGATGCTGGGTCTCCCGCCTCACGTGGAGACGGGTCTCAATTGCCATGCCAAGACTAGAGGAGAATCCCGAGGTGTCCCTCGCACCTAGGCAGGAGTCCTGACGTCGATGAACAAACACGTGTCAGGAAGGGCCCTCCACGTCGTAACTCGAGAATATACCCCAGGTTCCGGCCGCAACTCGAGAAAAACCATGAGATTTCCCCCTCGCCGCGAGATGAGGCCCGATTCCCCTGCACTGCGTGCAGAGCAATTCCGTGTTCCACATCAAACGTGAAAGGAGCCTTGATTTCCTTGACGGCACTCCAGATAAAACCCAAGATCACTGTCTCAAGTCTAGAGGGATCCTGCGGTCACTGGAGCAACACGAAAGGGCTCCGTGGACCCCAAATCAACTCGAGATGAGAGCTTAGTCCCTGGCTTCGACTCAAGAGGAATACCAACTTTCCACATGCAGCTCAAGAGGAGGCTTCTCTCAGCTACAGGTATGTGAGAGGGACCCTGTGTTTGTGGCCTCAAGTGGAATGGACACGGAGATGCCCTGACTCGAAGTAAGGCTGGATATCCCTGCAGTGAATTGAATGCAGGCTCGTATTGCATCTCCCAAGACGAATGGATGTCTGAATCCTCTGTGGAGACGACAGAGAAAGACCTAGTCCTCCGCCTCAACGCGAACGGAGGCCTCACATCCTTTGAAAACTCGAGAAGTCCACGGAGATCAATGCTTCCAAAGGAGACGATGCCTGACTCCTCTTGAAAATGGATACGAGTCCCAGGATCCCTGTGGCACATGCAAAGGGACCCTGGGTCTCCCGCCTCACATGGAGACGCGTCCCAATTGCCATGCCAAGACTCGAGGAGAATCCCGAGGTGTCCCTCGCACCTAGGCAGGAGTCCTGAAGTCGCTGAACAAACACGTGTCTGGAAGGGCCCTCCCCGTCGTAACTCGAGAATATACCCCAGGTTCCGGCCGCAACTCGAGAAAAACCATGAGACTTCCCCCTCGCCGCGAGATGAGGCCCGATTCCCCTGCACTGCGTGCAGAGAAATTCCGTGTTCCACATCAAAACTGAAAGGAGCCTTGATTTCCTTGATGGCACTCCAGAGAAACCCCAAGATCACTGTCTCAAGTCTAGAGGGATCCTGAGATCACTGGAGCAACACGAAAGGGTTCCGTGGACCCCAAATCAACTCGAGATGAGAGCTTACTCCCTAGCTTCGACTCAAGAGGAATACCAACATTCCACAAGCACCTCAAGAGGAGGCTTCTCTCAGCCATAGGTATATGAGAGGGACCCTGAGTTTGTGGCCTCAAGTGGAATGGACACCGATATGCTCTGACTCGAAGTAAGGCCGGATATCCCTGCAGTGAATGGAATGCAGGCTCGTCTTGCATCTCCCAAGACGAAGGGATGTCTGAATCCCCTGTGGAGACCACAGAGAAAGACTGAGTCCGCCTCCTCAACGCGACCGGAGGCCTCACATCCTTTGAAACCTCGAGAGGTCCGCGGAGATCAATGCTCCCAAAGGAGACGATGCCTGACTCCTCTTGAAAATGGATAGGAGTCCCAGGATCCCTGTGGCACGTGGAATGGGACCCTCGGTCTCCCGCCTGACGTGGAGACGCGTCCCAATTGCCATGCCAAGACTCGAGGAGAATACCGAGGTGTCCCTCACACCTAGGCCGGAGTCATGACGTCGCTGAACAAACACGTGTCTGGAAGGGCCCTCCCCGTCGTAACTCGAGAATATACCCCAGGTTCCGGCCGCAACAAGAGAAAAACCATGAGACTTCCCCCTCGCCGCGAGATGAGACCCGATTCCCCTGAACTGCGTGCAGAGCAATTCCGTGTTCCACATCAAACTTGAAAGGAGCCTTGATTTCCTTGATGGCTCTCCAGAGAAAACCCAAGATCACTGTCTCAAGTCTAGAGGGATCCTGAGGTCACTGGAGCAACACGAAAGGGCTCCGTGGACCCCAAATCAACTCGAGATGAGAGCTTAGTCCCTGGCTTTGACTCAAGAGGAATACCAACTTTCCACAAGCACCTCAAGAGGAGGCTTCTCTCAGCACCAAGTATGTGAGAGGGACCCTGAGTTTGTGGCCTCCAGTGGAATGGACACCGAAATGCTCTCACTCGAAGTAAGGCCGGATATCCCTGCAGTGAACTGAATGCAGGCTCGTCTTGCATGTCCCAAGACGAAGGGATGACTGAATTCCCTGTGCAGACCACAGAGAAAGACCTAGTTCTCCGCCTCAACGCGACCCGAGGCCTCATATCCTTTGAAAACTCAAGAGGTCCGTGGAGATTAATGCTTAAAAGGAGACGATGCCTGACTCATCTTGAAAATGGATAGGGGTCCCAGGATCCCTGTGGCACCTGGAAAGGGACCCTGGGTCTCCCGCCTCACGTGGAGACGCATCCCAATTGCCATGCCAAGACTCGAGGAGAATCCCGAGGTGTCCCTCGCACCTAGGCAGGAGTCCTGACGTCGCTGAACAAACACGTGTCAGGAAGGGCCCTCCCCGTCGTAACTCGAGAATATACCCCAGGTTCTGGCCGCAACTCGAGAAAAACCATTAGACTTCCCCCTCGCCGCGAGATGAGGCCCGATTCCCCTGCCCTGCGTGCAGAGCAATTCCGTGTTCCACATGAAACATGAAAGGAGCCTTGATTTCCTTGATGGCACTCTATAGAAAACCCAAGATCACTGTCTCAAGTCTAGAGAGATCCGGAGGACACTGTAGCAACAAGATAGGGCTACGTGGACCCCAAATCAACTCGAGATGAGAGCTTAGTCCCTGGCTTAGACTCAAGAGGAATACCAACTTTCCACAAGCACCTCAAGAGGAGGCTTCTCTCAGCTACAGGTATGTGAGGGGGACCCTGAGTTTGTGGCCTCAAGTGGAATGGACACCGAGATGCTCTGACTCGAAGTAAGGCCGGATATCCCTGCAATGAATTGAATGCAGGCTCGTCTTGCATCTCCCAAGACGAAGGTATGTCTGAATCCCCTGTGGAGACCACAGAGAAAGACCTAGTCCTCGGCCTCATCGCGACCGGAGGCCTCACATCCTTTGAAAACTCGAGAGGTCTGCAGAAATCAATGCTTCCAAAGGAGACGATGCCCGACTCCTCTTGAAAATGGATAGGAGTCCCAGGATCCCTGTGGCACGTGGAAAGGGACCCTGGGTCTCATGCCTCACGTGGAGACGCATCCCAATTGCCATGCCAAGACTCGAGGAGAATCCCGAGGTGTCCCTCGCATCTAGGCAGGACTCCTGACGTCGCTGAACAAACACGTGTCTGGAAGGGACCTCCCAATCGTAACTCGAGAATATACCCCAGGTTCCGGCCGCAACTCGAGAAAAACCATGAGACTTCCCCCTCGCAGCGAGATGAGGCCCGATTCCCCTGCCCTGCGTGCAGAGCAATTCCGTATTCCACATCAAAAGTGAAAGGAGCCTTGATTTCCTTGATGGCACTCCAGAGAAAACCCAAGATCACTGTCTCAAGTCTAGAGGGATCCTGAGGTCACAGGAGCAACACAAAAGGGCTCCGTCGACCCCAAATCAACTCGAGATGAGAGCTTAGTCCCTGGCTTCGACTCAAGAGGAATACCAACTTTCCACAAGCACATCAAGAGGAGGCTTCAGTCAGCTACAGGTATGTGAGTGGTACCCTGAGTTTGTGGCCTCAAATGGAATGGACACCGAGATGCTCTGACTCGAAGTAAGGCCGGATATCCCTGCAGTGAATTGAATGCAGGCTCGCCTTGCATCTCCCAAGACGAAGGGATGTCTGAATCCCCTGTGGAGACCACAGAGAAAGACCGAGTTCTCCGCCTCATCGCGACCGGAGGCCTCACATCCTTTGAAAACTCGAGAGGTCCGCGGAGATCAATGCTTCCAAAGGAGACGATGCCTGACTCCTCTTGAAAATGGATAGGAGTCCCAGGATCCCTGTGGCACGTGGAAAGGGACCCTGGGTCTCCCGCCTCACGTGGAGACGCGTCCCAATTGCCATGCCAAGACTCGTGGAGAATCCCGAGGTGTCCCTCGCACCTAGGCAGGAGTCCTGACGTCGCTGAACAAACACGTGTCTGGAAGGGCCCTCCCCGTCGTAACTCGAGAATATACCCCAGGTTTGGGCCGCAACTCGAGAAAAACCATGAGATTTCCCCCTCGCCGCGAGTTGAGGCCCGATTCCCTGCACTGCGTGCAGAGCAATTCCGTGTTCCACATCAAACGAGAAAAAAGCCTTGATTTCCTTGATGGCACTCCAGAGAAAACCCAAGATCACTGTCTCAGGTCTAGAGGGATCCTGAGGTCACTGTAGCAACACAAAAGGGCTCCGTGCACCCCAAATAAACTCGAGATGAGAGCTTAGTCCCTGGCTTCGACTCAAGAGGAATTCCAACTTTCCACAAGCACCTCAAGGGGAGGCTTCTCTCAGCTACATGTATGTGAGAGGGACCCTGAGTTTGTGGGCTCAAGTGGAATGGACATCAAGATGCTCTGTCTCGAAGTAAGGCCGGATATCCCTGCAGTGAATTGAATGCAGGCTCGTCTTGCATCTCCCAAGATGAAGGGATGTCTGAATCCCCTGTGGAGACGACAGAGAAAGAACTAGTTCTCCGCCTCATCGTGACCGGAGGCCTCACATCCTTTGAAAACTCGAGAGGTCCACAGAGATCAATGCTTCCAAAGGAGACGATGCCTGACTCCTCTTGAAAATGGATAGGAGTCCCAGGATCCCTGTGGCACGTGGAAAGGGACACTGGGTCTCCCGCCTCACGTGGAGACGCGTCCCAATTGCCATGCCAAGACTCGAGGAGTATCCGGAGTTGTCCCTCGCACCTAGGCAGGGGTCCTGACGTCGCTGAACAAACATGTGTCTGGAAAGACCCTCCCCGTCGTAACTCGAGAATATACCCCAGGTTCCGGCCGCAACTCGAGAACAACCATGAGACTTCCCCCTCGCCGCGAGATGAGGCCCAATTCCCCTGCACTGCGTGCAGAGCAATTCCGTGTTCCACATCTAACGTGAAAGGAGCCTTGATTTCCTTGATGGCACTCCATACAAAACCCAAGATCACTGTCTCAAGTCTAGAGGGATCCTGAGGTCACTGTAGCAACAAGAAAGGGCTCCGTGGACCCCAAATCAACTCGAGATGAGAGCTTAGTCCCTGGCTTCGACTCAAGGGGAATACCAACTTTCCACAAGCACCTCAAGAGGAGGCTTCTCTCAGCTACAGGTATGTGAGAGGGACCCTGAGTTTGTGGCCTCGAGTGGAATGGACACCGAGACGCTGTGACTCGAAGTAAGGCCGGATATCCCTGCAGTGAATTGAATGTATGCTCGTCTTGCATCTCCCAAGACGAAGGGATGTCTGAATCCCCTGTGGAGACCACAGAGAAAGACCTAGTTCTCGCAACATCGTGACCGGAGGACTCACAACCTTTGAAAACTCGAGAGTTCCGCGGAGATCAATGCTTCCAAAGGAGACGATGCCTGACTCCTCTTCAAAATGGATACGAGTCACAGGATCCTGGTGGTACATGGAAAGGGACACTGGGTATCCAGCATCACGGGGAGACGCGTCCCAATTGCCATTCCAAGATGCGAGGAGAATCCCGAGTTGTCCCTCGCACCTAGGCAGGAGTCCTGACGTCGCTGAACAAACACGTGTCTGGAAGGGCCCTCCCCGTCGTAACTCGACAATATACCACAGGTTCCGGCCACAACTCGAGAAAAACCATGAGACTTCCCCATCGCCGTGAGATGAGGCCCGATTCCCCTGCACTGCGTGCAGAGCAATTCCGTGTTCCACATCAAACGTGAAATGTGCCTTGATATCCTTGATGGCACTCCAGAGAAAACCCAAGATCACTGTCTCAAGTCTAGAGGGATCCTAGGGTTATTGGAGCAACAGGAAAGGGATCCGTGGACCCCAAATCAACTCGAGATGAGACCTTAGTCCCTAGCTTCGACTCAAGTGGAATACCAACTTTCCACAAGCACCTCAAGAGGAGGCTTCTCTCAGCTACAGGTATGTGAGAGGGACCCTGAGTTTGTGGCCTCAAGTGGAATGGACACCGAGATGCTCTGACTCGAAGTAAGGCCGGATATCCCTGCAGTGAATTGAATGCAGGCTCGTCTTGCATCTCCCAAGACCAAGGGATGTCTGAATCCCCTGTGGAGACCACAGAGAAAGACCTAGTACTCCGCCTCAACGCGACCGGAGGCCTCACATACTTTGAAAACTCGAGAGGTCCGCGGAGATCAATGCTTCCAAAGGAGAGGATGCCTGACTCCTCTTGAAAATGTATAGGAGTGCAAGGATCCCTGTGGCATGTGGAAAGGGACGCTGGGTCTCCCGCCTCACGTGGAGACGCATCCCAATTGCCATGCCAAGACTCGAGGAGAATCCCGAGGTGTCCGTCGCACCTAGGCAGGAGTCCTGACGTCGCTGAACAAACACGTGTCTGGAAGGGCCCTCCCCGTCGTAACTCGAGAATATACCCCAGGTTCTGGGCGCAACTCGAGAAAAACCATGAGACTTCCCCCTCGCCGCGAGATGAGGCCCGATTCCCCTGCACTGCGTGCAGAGCAATTCCGTGTTTCTCATCAAACGTGAAAGGAGCCTTGATTTTCTTGATGGCACTCCAGAGAATACCCAAGATCACTGTCTCAAGTCTAGAGGGATCCTGAGGTCAGTGGAGAAACACGAAAGGGCTCCGCGGACCCCAAATCAACTCGAGATGAGAGCTTAGTCCCTAGCTTCGAATCAAGAGGAATTCCAACTTTCCACAAGCACCTCAAGAGGAGGCTTCTCTCAGCTACAGGTATGTGAGAGTGACCCTGAGTTTGTGGCCTCAAGTGGAATGGACACCGAGATGCTCTGACTCGAAGTAAGGCCGGATATCCCTGCAGTGAATTGAATGCAGGCTCGTCTTGCATCTCCCAAGACGAAGGGTTGTGTGAATCCCCTGTGGAGACAAAAGAGAAAGACCTATTCCTCCCCCTCAACGCGAAAGGAGGCCTCACATCATTTGAAAACTCGAGAGGTCCGCGGAGATCAATGCTTCCAAAGGAGACGATGCCTGACTCCTCTTGAAAATGGATAGGAGTCCCAGGATACCTGTGGCACGTGGAAAGGGACCCTGGGTCTCCCGCCTCACGGGAAGACGCGTCCCAATTGCCATGCCAAGACTCGAGGAGAATCCCGAGGTGTCCCTCGCACCTAGGCAGGAGTCCTAACGTCGCTGAACAAACACGTGTCTGGAAGGGCCCTCCCCATCGTAACTCGAGAATATACCCCAGGTTCCGGCCGCAACTCGAGAAAAACATTGAGACTTCACACTCGCCGCGAGATGAGGCCCGATTCCCCTGCACTGCGTGCAGAGCAATTCCGTGTCCCACATCAAACGTGAAAGGAGCCTTGATTTCCTTGATGGCACTCCAGAGAAAACCCAAGATCACTGTCTCAAGTCTAGAGGGATCCTGAGGTCACTGGAGCAACACGAAAGGGATCCGTGGACCCCAAATCAACTCGAGATGAGAGCTTAGTTCCTGGCTTCGACTCAAGAGGAATACCAACTTTCCACAAGCACCTCAAGAGGAGGCTTCTCTCAGCTACAGGTATGTGAGAGGGACCCTGAGTTTATGGCCTCAAGTGGAATGGACACCGAGATGCTCTGACTCGAAATAAGGCCGGATATCCCTGCAGTGAATTGAATGCAGGCTCGTCTTGCATCTCCCAAAACGAAGGGATGTCTGAATCCCCTGTGGAGACCACAGAGAAAGACCTAGTCCTCCGCCTCATTGCGACCGGAGGCCTCACATCCTTTTAAAACTCGAGAGGTCCGCGGAGATCAATGCTTCCAAAGGAGACGATGCCTGACTCCTCTTGAAAATGGATAGGAGTCCCAGGATCCCTGTGGCACGTGGAAAGGGACCCTGGGTCTCCCGCCTCACGTGGAGACGCGTCGCAATTGCCATGCCAAGACTCGAGGAGAACCCCGAGGTGTCCCTCGCACCTAGGCAGGAGTCCTGACGTCGCTGAACAAACACGTGTCTGGAAGGGCCCTCCGCGTCGTAACTCTAGAATATATCCCAGCTTCCGGCCGCAACTCGAGAAAAACCATGAGACTTCCCCTCGCCGCCAGATGAGGCCCGATTCCCCTGCACTGCGTGCAGAGCAATTCCGTGTTCCATATCAAACTTGAAAGGAGCCTTGATTTCCTTGATGGCACTCCAGAGAGTATCCAGGATCACTGTCTCAAGTCTAGAGGGATCCTGAGGTCACTGTAGCAACACGAAAGTGCTCCGTGGACCCCAAATCAATTCGAGATGAGGGCTTAATCCCTGGCTTCGACTCAAGAGGAATACCAACTTTCCACAAGCACCTCAAGAGGAGGCTTCTCTTAGCTACAGGTATGTGAGAGGGATCCTGAGTTGGTGGACTGAAGTGGAATGGACACTGAGATGCTCTGACTCGAAGTAAGGACGGATATCCATGCAGTGAATTGAATGCAGGCTCGTCTTGCATCTCCCAAGACGAAGGGATGTCTGAATCCCCTGTGGAGCCCGCAGAGAAAGAACTAGTCCTCCGCCTCATCGCGACCTGAGGCCTCACATCCTTTGAAAACTCGAGAGGTCCGCGGAGATCAATGCTTCCAAAGGAGACAATGCCTGACTCCTCTTGAAAATGGATAGGAGTCCCAGGATCCCTGCGGCACCTGGAAAGGGACACTGGGTCTCCCGCCTCACGTGGAGACGCGTCCCAATTGCCATGCCAAGACTCGAGGAGAATCCCGAAGTGGCCCTCGCACCTAGGCAGGAGTCCTGACGTCGCTGAACAAACACGTGTCTGGAAGGGCCCTCCCTGTCGTAACTCTAGAATATACCCCAGGTTCCGGCCGCAACTCGAGAAAAACCATGAGACTTCCCCCTCGCCGCGAGATGAGGCCCGATTCCCCTGCACTGCGTGCAGAGCAATTCTGTGTTCCACATGAAACGTGAAAGGAGCCTTGATTTCCTTGATGGCACTCCAGAGAAAACCCAAGATCACTGTCTCAAGTCTAGAGGGATCCTGAGGTCACTGTAGCAACACGAAAGGGCTCCGTGGACCCCAAATCAACCAGAGATGAGAGCTTAGTCCCTAGCTTCGACTCAAGAGGAATACCACCTTTCCACAAGCACCTCAAGAGGAGGCTTCTCTCAGCTACAGGTATGTGAGAGGGACCCTGAGTTTGTGGCCTCAAGTGGAATGGACACCGAGATGCTCTGACTCGAAGTAAGGCCGGATATCCCTGCAGTGATTGGAATGCAGGCTCGTCTTGCATCTCCCAAGACGAAGGCATGTCTGAATCCACTGTGGAGACCACAGAGAAAGACCAAGTTCTCGCCTCATCGCGACCGGAGGCCTCACATCTTTTAAAAACTCGAGAGGTCCGCGGAGATCAATGCTTCCAAAGGAGATGATGCCTGACTCCTCTTGAAAATTGATAGGAGTCCCAGGATCCATGTGGCACGTGGAAAGGGAACCTGGGTCTCCCGCATCACGTGGAGACGCGTCCCAATTGCCATGCCGAGACTCGAGGAGAATCGCGGGAGTCCCTCCCACCTAGGCAGGAGTCCTGACGTCGCTGAACAACCACGTGTCTGGAAGGGCCCTCCGCGTCGTAACTCGAGAATATACCCCAGGTTCCGGCCGCAACTCGAGAAAAACCATGAGACTTCCCCCTCGCCGCGAGATGAGGCCCGATTCCCCTGCACTGCGTGCAGAGCAATTCCGTGTTCCACATCAAACATGAAAGGAGCCTTGATTTCCTTGATGGCACTCCAGAGAAAACCCAAAATCACTGTCTCAAGTCTAGAGGGATCCTGAGTTCACTGTAGCAACACGAAAGGGCTCCGTGAACCCCAAATCAACTTGAGATGAGAGCTTAGTCCCTGGCTTTGACTCAAGAGGAATACCAACTTTCCACAAGCACCTCAGGAGGAGGCTTCTCTCAGCTTGAGGTATGTGAGAGGGACCCTGAGTTTGTGGCCTCAAGTGGAATGGACACCGAGATGCTCTAACTCGAAGTAAGGCCGGATATCCCTGCAGTGAATTGAATGCAGGCTCATCTTGCATCTTCCAAGATGAAGGGATGTCTGAATCCCCTGTGGAGACCATAGAGAAAGACCTAGTTCTCCGCCTCATCGCGACAGAAGGCCTCACATCCTTTGAAAACTCGAGAGGTCCGCAGAGATCAATGCTTCCAAAGGAGACGATGCCTGACTCCTCTTGAAAATGGATAGGAGTCCCAGGATCCCTGTGACACGTGGAAAGGGACCCTGGGTCTCCCGCCTCACGTGGAGACGCGTCCCAATTGCCATGCCAAGACTCGAGGAGAATCCCGAGGTGTCCCTCGCACCTAGGCAGGAGTCCTGACGTCGCTGAACAAACACGTGTCTGGAAGGGCCCTCCCTGTCGTAACTCGAGAATATACCCCAGGTTCCGGCCGCAACTCGAGGAAAACCATGAGACTTCCCCCTCGCCGCGAGATGAGGCCCGATTCCCCTGCACTGCGTGCACAGCAATTCCGTGTTCCACATCAAACGTGAAAGGAGCCTTGATATCCTTGATGGCACTCCAGAGAAAACCCAAGATCACTGTCTCAACTCTAGAGGGATCCTGAGGTCACTGGAGCAACACGAAAGTGCTCCGTGGACCCCAAGTCAACTCGAGATGAGAGCTTAGTCCTTGGCTTCGACTCAAGAGGAACACCAACTTTCCACCAGCACCTCAAGAGGAGGCTTCTCTCAGCTACAAGTATGTGAGAGGGACCCTGAGTTTGTGGCCTCAAGTGGAATGGACACCGAGATGTTCTGACTCGAAGTAAGGCCGGATATCCCTGCAGTGAATTGAATGCAGGCTCGTCTTGCAGCTCCCAAGACGAAGGGATGTCTGAATCCCCTGTGGAGACCACAGAGAAAGACCTAGTCCTCCGCCTCATCGCGACCGGACGCCTCACATCCTTTGAAAACTCGAGAGGTCCGCGGAGATCAATGCTTCCAAAGGAGACGATGCCTGACTCCTCTTGAAAATGGATAGGAGTCCCAGGATCCCTTTGGCACGTTATAAGGGACCCTGGGTCTCCCGCCTCACGTGGAGACTCGTCCAAATTGCCATGCCAAGACTCGAGGAGAATCCCGAGGTGTCCCTCGCACCTAGGCAGGAGTCCTGACTTCGCTGAACAAACACGTGTCTGGAAGGGCCCTCCCCGTCGTAACTCGAGAATATGCCCCAGGTTCCGGCCGCAACTCGAGAAAAACCATGAGACTTTCCCCTCGCCGCGAGATGAGGCCCGAATCCCCTGCACTGCGTGCAGAGCAATTCCGTGTTCCTCATCAAACGTGAAAGGAGCCTTGATTTCCTTGATGGCACTCCAGAGAAAACCCAAGATCACTGGCTCAAGTCTAGAGGGATCCTGAGGTCACTGGATCAACACGAAAGGGCTCCGTGGACCCCAAATCAACTCGAGATGAGAGCTTAGTCCCTGGCTTCGACTCAAGAGGAATACCAACTTTCCACAAGCACCTCAAGAGGAGGCTTCTCTCAGCTACAGGTATGTGAGAGGGACCCTGAGTTTGTGGCATCAAGTGGAATGGACACGGAGATGCTCTGACTCGAATTAAGGCCGGATATCCCTGCAGTGAATTGAATACAGGCTCGTCTTGCATCTCCCAAGACGAAGGGATGTCTGAATCCCCAGTGGAGACCACAGAGAAAGACCTAGTCCACCGCCTCAACGCGACTGGAGGCCTCACATCCTTTGAAAACTCGAGAGGTCTGCGGAGATCAATGCTTCCAAAGGAGACGATGCCTGACTCCTCTTGAAAATGGATAGGAGTCCCAGGATCCCTGTGGCACGTGGAAAGGGACCCTGCGTCTCGCGCCTCACGTGGAGACGCGTCCCAATTGCCATGCGAAGACTCGAGGAGAATCCCGAGGTGTCCCTCGCACCTAGGCTGAAGTCCTTACGTCGCTGAACAAACACGTGTATGGAAGGGACCTCCCCGTCGTAACTCGAGAATATACCCCAGGTTCCGGCCGCAACTCGAGAAAAACCATGAGACTTCCCCCTCGCCGCGAGATGAGGCCCGATTCCCCTGCACTGCGTCCAGAACAATTCCGTGTTCCACATCATACGTGAAAGGAGCCTTGATTTCCTTGATGACACTCCAGAGAAAACCCAAGATCACTGTCTCAAGTCTAGAGGGATCCTGAGGTCACTGGAGCAACACAAAAGGGCTCCGTGGACCCCAAATCAACTCAAAATGAGAGCTTAGTCCCTGGCTTCGACTCAAGAGGAATACCAACTTTCCACAAGCACCTCAAGAGGAGGCTTCTCTCAGCTACAGGTATGTGAGAGGGACCCTGAGTTTGTGGCCTCAAGTGGAATGGACACCGAGATGCTCTGACTCGAAGTAAGGCCAGATATCCCTGCAGTGAATTGAATGCAGGCTCGTCTTGCATCTCCCAAGACGAAGGGATGTCTGAATTCCCTGTGGAGACCACAGAGAAAGACCTAGTCCTCCGCCTCATTGCGACCGGAGGCCTCACATCCTTTGAAAACTCGAGAGGTCCGCGGAGATCAATGCTTCCACAGGAGACGATGCCTGACTCCTCTTGAAAATGGATAGGAGTCCCAGGATCCCTGTGGCACGTGGAAAGGGACCCTGGTCTCCTGCCTCACATGGAGACGCGTCTAAATTGCCATGCCAAGACTCGAGGAGAATCGCAAGGTGTCCCACGCACCTAGGCAGGAGTCCTGACGTCGATGAACAAACACGTGTCTGGAAGTGCCCTCCCCCTCGTAACTCGAGAATATACCCCAGGTTCTGGCCGCAACTCGAGAAAAACCATGAGACTTCCCCTCGCCACGAGATGAGGCCCGATTCCCCGGCACTGCGTGCAGAGCAAATCCGTGTCCCACATCAAACGTGAAAGGAGCCTTGATTTCCTTGATGGCACTCCAGAGGAAACCCAAGATCATTGTCTCAATTCTAGAGGGATCCTGAAGTCACTGGAGCAACACAAAAGGGCTCCGTGGACCGCAAATCAACTCTAGATGAGAGCTTAGTCCCTGGCTTTGACTCAAGAGGAATACCAACTTTCCACAAGCACCTCAAGAGGAGGCTTCTCTCAGCTACAGGTATGTGAGAGGGACCCTGAATTTGCGGCCTCAAGTGGAATGGACACCGAGATGCTCTGACTCGAAGTAAGGCCGGATATCCCTGCAGTGAATTGAATGCAGGCTCGTCTTGCATCTACCAAGACGAAGGGATGTCTGAATCCCATGTGGAGACCACAGAGAAAGACCTAGTCCTCCGCCTCATCGCGACCGGAGGCCTCACATCCTTTGAAAACTCGAGAGGTCCGCAGAGATCAATGCTTCCAAAGGAGACGATGCCTGACTCCTCTTGAAAATGGATAGGAGACCCAGGATCCCTGTGGCACGTGGAAAGGGACCCTGGGTCTCCCGCCTCACGTGGAGACGTGTCCCAATTGCCATGCCAAGACTCGAGGAGAATCGCGACGGGTCCCTCGCACCTAGGCAGGAGTCCTGACGTCGCTGAACAAACACTTGTCTGGAAGGGCCCTCCCCGTCGTAACTCGAGAATATACCCCAGGTTCCGGCCGCAACTCGAGAAAAACCATGAGACTTCCCCCTCTCCGCGAGATGAGGCCCGATTCACCAGCACTGCGTGCAGAGCAATTCCGTGTTCCACATCAAACGTGAAAGGAGCCTTGCTTTCGATGACGGCACTCCAGAGAAAACCCAAGATCACTGTCTCAAGTCTAGAGGGATCCTGAGGTCACTGGAGCAACACGAAAGGGCTCCGTGGACCACAAATCAACTCGAGATGAGAGCTTAGTCCCTGGATTCGACTCAAGAGGAATACCAACTTTCCACAAGCACCTCAAGAGGAGGCTTCTCTCAGCTACAGGTATGTGAGAGGGACCCTGAGTTTGTGGCCTCAAGTGGAATGGACACGGAGATGCTCTGACTCGAAGTAAGGCCAGATATCCCTGCAGTGAATTGAATGCAGGCTCGTCTTGCATCTCCCAAGACGAAGGGATGTCTGAATCCCCTGTGGAGACCACAGAGAAAGACCTAGTCCTCCGCCTCAACGCGAACGGAGGCCTCACATCCTTTGAAAACTCGAGAGGTCCGCTGAGATCAATGCTTCCAAAGGAGACGATGCCTGACTCCTCTTGAAAATGGATAGGAGTCCCAGGATCCCTGTGGCACGTGGAATGGGACCCTGGGTCTACTGCCTCACGTGGAGACGCGTCCCAATTGCCATGCCAAGACTCGACGAGAATCCCGAGGTGTCCCTCGCACCTAGGCAGGTGTCCTGACGGCGCTGAACAAACACGTGTCTGGAAGGGCCCTCCCCGTCGTAACTCGAGAATATACCCCAGGTTCTGGCCGCAACTCGAGAAAAACCATGAGACTTCCCCCTCGCCACGAGATGAGGCCCGATTCCCCTGCACTGCGTGCAGTGCAATTCCGTGTTCCACATCAAACGAGAAAGGAGCCTTGATTTCCTTGATGGCACTCCAAAGAAAACCCAAGATCACTGTCTCAAGTCTAGAGGGATCCTGAGGTCACTGGAGCAACACGAAAGGGATCCGTGGACCCCAAATCAACTCGAGATGAGAGCTTAGTCCCTGGCTTCAACTCAAGAGGAATACCAACTTTCCACAAGCACCTCAAGAGGAGGCTTCTCTCAGCTACAGGTATGTGAGAGGGACACTGAGTTTTTGGCCTCAAGTGGAATGGACACCGAGATGCTCTGACTTGAAGTAAGGCCGGGTGTCCCTGCAGTGAATTGAATGCAGGCTCGTCTTGCATCTCCCAAGACGAAGGGATGTCTGAATCCCTTGTGGAGACGACAGAGAAAGACCTAGTCCTCCGCCTCATCGCGACCGGAGGCCTCACATCCTTTGAAAACTCGAGAGGTCTGCGGAGATCAATGCTTCCAAAGAAGACGATGCCTGACTCCTCTTGAATGTGGATAGGAGTCCCAGGGTCCCTGTGGCATGTCGAAAGGGACCCAGGGTCTCCCGCCTCACGTGGAGACGCGTCCCAATTGCCATGCCAAGACTCGAGGAGAATCCCGAGGTGTCCCTCGCACCTAGGCAGGAGTCCTGACGTCGATGAACAGGCACTTGTCTGGAAGGGCCCTCCCCGACGTAACTCGAGAATATACCCCAGGTTCTGGCAGCAACTCGAGAAAAACCATGAGACTTCCCCCTCGCCGCGAGATGAGGCCCGATTCCCCTGCACTGCGTGCAGAGCAATTCCGTGTTCCACATCAAACGTGAAAGGAGCCTTGATTTCCTTGATGGCACTCCAGAGAAAACCCAAGATCACTGTCTCAAGTCTAGAGGGATCCTGAGGTCACTGGAGCAACAGGAAAGGGCTCCGTGGACCCCAAATCAACTCGAGATGAGAGCTTAGTCCCTGGCTTCGACTCAAGAGGAATACCAACTTTCCACAAGCACCTCAAGAGGAGGCTTCTCTCAGCTACAGGTATGTGAGAGGGACCCTCAGTTTGTGGCCTCAAGTGGAATGGACACGGAGATGCTCTGACTCGAAGTAAGGCCGGATATCACCGCAGTGAATTGAATGCAGGCTCGTCTTGCATCTCCCAAGACCAAGGGATGTCTGAATCCCCTGTAGAGACCACAGAGAAAGACCTAGTCCACCGCCTCAACGCGACCGGAGGCCTCACATCCTTTGAAAACTCGAGAGGTCTGCGGAGATCAATGCTTCCAAAGGAGACGATGCCTGACTCCTCTTGAAAATGGATAGGAGTCCCAGGATCACTGTGGCACGTGGAAAGGGACCCTGCGTCTCCCGCCTCACGTGGAGACGCGTCCCAATTGCCATGCGAAGACTCGAGGAGAATCCCGAGGTGTCCCTCGCACCTAGGCTGGAGTCCTTACGTCGCTGAACAAACACGTGTATGGAAGGGACCTCCCCGTCGTAACTCGAGAATATACCCCAGGTTCCGGCCGCAACTCGAGAAAAACCATGAGACTTCCCCCTCGCCGCGAGATGAGGCCCGATTCCCCTGCACTGCGTCCAGAACAATTCCGTGTTCCACATCATACGTGAAAGGAGCCTTGATTTCCTTGATGACACTCCAGAGAAAACCCAAGATCACTGTCTCAAGTCTAGAGGGATCCTGAGGTCACTGGAGCAACACAAAAGGGCTCCGTGGACCCCAAATCAACTCAAGATGAGAGCTTAGTCCCTGGCTTCGACTCAAGAGGAATACCAACTTTCCACAAGCACCTCAAGAGGAGGCTTCTCTCAGCTACAGGTATGTGAGAGGGACCCTGAGTTTGTGGCCTCAAGTGGAATGGACACCGAGATGCTCTGACTCGAAGTAAGGCCAGATATCCCTGCAGTGAATTGAATGCAGGCTCGTCTTGCATCTCCCAAGACGAAGGGATGTCTGAATCCCCTGTGGAGACCACAGAGAAAGACCTAGTCCTCCGCCTCATTGCGATCGGAGGCCTCACATCCTTTGAAAACTCGAGAGGTCCGCGGAGATCAATGCTTCCAAAGGAGACGATGCCTGACTCCTCTTGAAAATGGATAGGAGCCCCAGGATCCCTGTGGCACGTGGAAAGGGACCCTGGTCTCCTGCCTCACATGGAGACGCGTCTAAATTGCCATGCCAAGACTCGAGGAGAATCGCAAGGTGTCCCTCGTACCTAGGCAGGAGTCCTGACGTCGATGAACAAACACGTGTCTGGAAGGGCCCTCCCTGTCGTAACTCGAGAATATACCCCAGGTTCTGGCCGCAACTCGAGAAAAACCATGAGACTTACCCCTCGCCGCGAGATGAGGCCCGATTCCCCGGCACTGCGTGCAGAGCAAATCCGTGTTCCACATCAAACGTGAAAGGAGCCTTGATTTCCTTGATGGCACTCAAGAGGAAACCCAAGATCATTGTCTCAATTCTAGAGGGATCCTGAGGTCACTGGAGCAACACAAAAGGGCTCCGTGGACCGCAAATCAACTCTACATGAGAGCTTATTCCCTGGCTTTGACTCAAGAGGAATACCAACTTTCCACAAGCACCTCAAGAGGAGGCTTCTCTCAGCTACAGGTATGTGAGAGGGACCCTGAATTTGTGGCCTCAAGTGGAATGGACACCGAGATGCTCTGATTCGAAGTAAGGCCGGATATCCCTGCAGTGAATTGAATGCAGGCTCGTCCTGCATCTCCCAAGACGAAGGGATGTCTGAATCCCATGTGGAGACCACAGAGAAAGACCTAGTCCTCCGCCTCATTGCGACCGGAGGCCTCACATCCTTTGAAAACTCGAGAGGTCCGCGGAGATCAATGCTTCCAAAGGAGACGATGCCTGACTCCTCTTGAAAATGGATAGGAGTCCCAGGATCCCTGTGGCACGTGGAAAGGGACCCTGGGTCTCCCGCCTCACGTGGAGACGTGTCCCAATTGCCATGCCAAGACTCGAGGAGAATCGCGAGGTGTCCCTCGCACCTAGGCAGGAGTCCTGAAGTCGCTGAACAAACACTTGTCTGGAAGGGCCCTCCCCGTCATAACTCGAGAATATACCACAGGTTCCGGCCACAACTCGAGAAAAACCATGAGATTTCCCCATCGCCGCGAGATGAGGCCCGATTCCCCTGCACTTCGTGCAGAGCAATTCCGTGTTCCACATCAAACGTGAAAGGTGCCTTGATATCCTTGATGGCACTCCAGAGAAAACCCAAGATCACTGTCTCAAGTCTAGAGGGATCCTAGGGTTATTGGAGCAACAGGAAAGGGATCCGTGGACCCCAAATCAACTCGAGATGAGAGCTTAGTCCCTAGCTTCGACTCAAGTGGAATACCAACTTTCCACAAGCACCTCAAGAGGAGGCTTCTCTCAGCTACAGGTATGTGAGAGGGACCCTGAGTTTGTGGCCTCAAGTGGAATGGACACCGAGATGCTCTGACTCGAAGTAAGGCCGGATATCCCTGCAGTGAATTGAATGCAGGCTCGGCTTGCATCTCCCAAGACCAAGGGATGTCTGAATCCCCTGTGGAGACCACAGAAAAGACCTAGTACTCCGCCTCAACGCGACCGGAGGCCTCACATACTTTGAAAACTCGAGAGGTCCGCGGAGATCAATGCTTCCAAAGGAGAGGATGCCTGACTCCTCTTGAAAATGTATAGGAGTGCAAGGATCCCTGTGGCATGTGGAAAGGGACGCTGGGTCTCCCGCCTCACGTGGAGACGCATCCCAATTGCCATGCCAAGACTCGAGGAGAATCCCGAGGTGTCCCTCGCACCTAGGCAGGAGTCCTGACGTCGCTGAACAAACACGTGTCTGGTTAGGGCCCTCCCCGTCGTAACTCGAGAATATACCCCAGGTTCTGGGCGCAACTCGGGAAAAACAATGAGACTTCCCCCTCGCCGCGAGATGAGGCCCGATTCCCCTGCACTGCGTGCAGAGCAATTCCGTGTTCCTCATCAAACGTGAAAGGAGCCTTGATTTTCTAGATGGCACTCCAGAGAATACCCAAGATCACTGTCTCAAGTCTAGAGGGATCCTGAGGACAGTGGAGAAACACGAAAGGGCTCCGTGGACCCCAAATCAACTCGAGATGAGAGCTTAGTCCCTAGCTTCGAATCAAGAGGAATACCAACTTTCCACAAGCACCTCAAGAGGAGGCTTCTCTCAGCTACAGGTATGTGAGAGGGACCCTGAGTTTGTGGCCTCAAGTGGAATGGACACCGAGATGCTCTGACTCGAAATAAGGCCGGATATCCCTGCAGTGAATTGAATGCAGGCTCGTCTTTCATCTCCCAAAACGAAGGGATGTCTGAATCCCCTGTGGAGACCACAGAGAAAGACCTAGTCCTCCGCCTCATTGCGACCGGAGGCCTCACATCCTTTTAAAACTCTAGAGGTCCGCGGAGATCAATGCTTCCAAAGGAGACGATGCCTGACTCCTCTTGAAAATGGATAGGAGTCCCAGGATCCCTGTGGCACGTGGAAAGGGACCCTGGGTCTCCCGCCTCACGTGGAGACGCGTCCCAATTGCCATGCCAAGACTCGAGGAGAACCCCGAGGTGTCCCTCGCACCTAGGCAGGAGTCCTGACGTCGCTGAACAAACACGTGTCTGGAAGGGCCCTCCGCGTCGTAACTCTAGAATATATCCCAGGTTCCGGCCGCAACTCGAGAAAAACCATGAGACTTCCCCTCGCCGCCAGATGAGGCCTGATTCCCCTGCACTGCGTGCAGAGCAATTCCGTGTTCCACATCAAACTTGAAAGGAGCCTTGATTTCCTTGATGGCACTCCAGAGAGTATCCAGGATCACTGTCTCAAGACTAGAGGGATCCTGAGGTCACTGTAGCAACACGAAAGTGCTCCGTGGACCCCAAATCAATTCGAGATGAGGGCTTAATCCCTGGCTTCGACTCAAGAGGAATACCAACTTTCCACAAGCACCTCAAGAGGAGGCTTCTCTTAGCTACAGGTATGTGAGAGGGATCCTGAGTTGGTGGACTGAAGTGGAATGGACACTGAGATGCTCTGACTCGAAGTAAGGACGGATATCCATGCAGTGAATTGAATGCAGGCTCGTCTTGCATCTCCCAAGACGAAGGGATGTCTGAATCCCCTGTGGAGCCCACAGAGAAAGAACTAGTCCTCCGCCTCATCGCGACCTGAGGCCTCACATCCTTTGAAAACTCGAGAGGTCCGCGGAGATCAATGCTTCCAAAGGAGACAATGCCTGACTCCTCTTGAAAATGGATAGGAGTCCCAGGATCCCTGCGGCACCTGGAAAGGGACACTGGGTCTCCCGCCTCACGTGGAGACGCGTCCCAATTGCCATGCCAAGACTCGAGGAGAATCCCGAAGTGGCCCTCGCACCTAGGCAGGAGTCCTGACGTCGCTGAACAAACACGTGTCTGGAAGGGCCCTCCCCGTCGTAACTCGAGAATATACCCCAGGTTCTGGCCGCAACTCGAGAAAAACCATGAGACTTCCCCCTCGCCACGAGATGAGGCCCGATTCCCCTGCACTGCGTGCAGTGCAATTCCGTGTTCCACATCAAACGAGAAAGGAGCCTTGATTTCCTTGATGGCACTCCAAAGAAAACCCAAGATCACTGTCTCAAGTCTAGAGGGATCCTGAGGTCACTGGAGCAACACGAAAGGGATCCGTGGACCCCAAATCAACTCGAGATGAGAGCTTAGTCCCTGGCTTCAACTCAAGAGGAATACCAACTTTCCACAAGCACCTCAAGAGGAGGCTTCTCTCAGCTACAGGTATGTGAGAGGGACACTGAGTTTTTGGCCTCAAGTGGAATGGACACCGAGATGCTCTGACTTGAAGTAAGGCCGGGTGTCCCTGCAGTGAATTGAATGCAGGCTCGTCTTGCATCTCCCAAGACGAAGGGATGTCTGAATCCCTTGTGGAGACGACAGAGAAAGACCTAGTCCTCCGCCTCATCGCGACCGGAGGCCTCACATCCTTTGAAAACTCGAGAGGTCTGCGGAGATCAATGCTTCCAAAGAAGACGATGCCTGACTCCTCTTGAAAGTGGATAGGAGTCCCAGGGTCCCTGTGGCATGTCGAAAGGGACCCAGGGTCTCCCGCCTCACGTGGAGACGCGTCCCAATTGCCATGCCAAGACTCGAGGAGAATCCCGAGGTGTCCCTCGCACCTAGGCAGGAGTCCTGACGTCGATGAACAGGCACTTGTCTGGAAGGGCCCTCCCCGACGTAACTCGAGAATATACCCCAGGTTCTGGCAGCAACTCGAGAAAAACCATGAGACTTCCCCCTCGCCGCGAGATGAGGCCCGATTCCCCTGCACTGCGTGCATAGCAATTCCGTGTTCCACATCAAACGTGAAAGGAGCCTTGATTTCCTTGATGGCACTCCAGAGAAAACCCAAGATCACTGTCTCAAGTCTAGAGGGATCCTGAGGTCACTGGAGCAACAGGAAAGGTCTCCGTGGACCCCAAATCAACTCGAGATGAGAGCTTAGTCCCTGGCTTCGACTCAAGAGGAATACCAACTTTCCACAAGCACCTCAAGAGGAGGCTTCTCTCAGCTACAGGTATGTGAGAGGGACCCTCAGTTTGTGGCCTCAAGTGGAATCGACACGGAGATGCTCTGACTCGAAGTAAGGCCGGATATCACCGCAGTGAATTGAATGCAGGCTCGTCTTGCATCTCCCAAGACGAAGGGATGTCTGAATCCCCTGTGGAGACCACAGAGAAAGACCTAGTCCTCCGCCTCAACGCGAACGGAGGCCTCACATCCTTTGAAAACTCGAGAGGTCCGCTGAGATCAATGCTTCCAAAGGAGACGATGCCTGACTCCTCTTGAAAATGGATAGGAGTCCCAGGATCCCTGTGGCACGTGGAATGGGACCCAGGGTCTACTGCCTCACGTGGAGACGCGTCCCAATTGCCATGCCAAGACTCGACGAGAATCCCGAGGTGTCCCTCGCACCTAGGCAGGTGTCCTGACGTCGCTGAACAAACACGTGTCTGGAAGGGCCCTCCCCGTCGTAACTCGAGAATATACCCCAGGTTCTGGCCGCAACTCGAGAAAAACCATGAGACTTCCCCCTCGCCACGAGATGAGGCCCGATTCCCCTGCACTGCGTGCAGTGCAATTCCGTGTTCCACATCAAACGTGAAAGGAGCCTTGATTTACTTGATGGCACTCCAAAGAAAACCCAAGATCACTGTCTCAAGTCTAGAGGGATCCTGAGGTCACTGGAGCAACACGAAAGGGCTCCGTGGACCCCAAATCAACTCGAGATGAGAGCTTAGTCCCTGGCTTCAACTCAAGAGGAATACCAACTTTCCACAAGCACCTCAAGAGGAGGCTTCTCTCAGCTACAGGTATGTGAGAGGGACACTGAGTTTTTGGCCTCAAGTGGAATGGACACCGAGATGCTCTGACTTGAAGTAAGGCCGGGTGTCCCTGCAGTGAATTGAATGCAGGCTCGTCTTGCATCTCCCAAGACGAAGGGATGTCTGAATCCCTTGTGGAGACGACAGAGAAAGACCTAGTCCTCCGCCTCATCGCGACCGGAGGCCTCACATCCTTTGAAAACTCGAGAGGTCTGCGGAGATCAATGCTTCCAAAGAAGACGATGCCTGACTCCTCTTGAAAGTGGATAGGAGTCCCAGGGTCCCTGTGGCACGTCGAAAGGGAACCAGGGTCTCCCGCCTCACGTGGAGACGCGTCCCAATTGCCATGCCAAGACTCGAGGAGAATCCCGAGGTGTCCCTCGCACCTAGGCAGGAGTCCTGACGTCGATGAACAGGCACTTGTCTGGAAGGGCCCTCCCCGACGTAACTCGAGAATATACCCCAGGTTCTGGCAGCAACTCGAGAAAAACCATGAGACTTCCCCCTCGCCGCGAGATGAGGCCCGATTCCCCTGCACTGCGTGCAGAGCAATTCCGTGTTCCACATCAAACGTGAAAGGAGCCTTGATTTCCTTGATGGCACTCCAGAGAAAACCCAAGATCCCTGTCTCAAGTCTAGAGGGATCCTGAGGTCACTGGAGCAACAGGAAAGGGCTCCGTGGACCCCAAATCAACTCGAGATGAGAGCTTAGTCCCTGGCTTCGACTCAAGAGGAATACCAACTTTCCACAAGCACCTCAAGAGGAGGCTTCTCTCAGCTACAGGTATGTGAGAGGGACCCTCAGTTTGTGGCCTCAAGTGGAATGGACACGGAGATGCTCTGACTCGAAGTAAGGCCGGATATCACCGCAGTGAATTGAATGCAGGCTCGTCTTGCATCTCCCAAGACCAAGGGATGTCTGAATCCCCTATAGAGACCACAGAGAAAGACCTAGTCCACGGCCTCAACGCGACCGGAGGCCTCACATCCTTTGAAAACTCGAGAGGTCTGCGGAGATCAATGCTTCCAAAGGAGACGATGCCTGACTCCTCTTGAAAATGGATAGGAGTCCCAGGATCACTGTGGCACGTGGAAAGGGACCCTGCGTCTCCCGCCTCACGTGGAGACGCGTCCCAATTGCCATGTGAAGACTCGAGGAGAATCCCGAGGTGTCCCTCGCACCTAGGCTGGAGTCCTTACGTCGCTGAACAAACACGTGTATGGAAGGGACCTCCCCGTCGTAACTCGAGAATATACCCCAGGTTCCGGCCGCAACTCGAGAAAAACCATGAGACTTCCCCCTCGCCGCGAGATGAGGCCCGATTCCCCTGCACTGCGTCCAGAACAATTCCGTGTTCCACATCATACGTGAAAGGAGCCTTGATTTCCTTGATGACACTCCAGAGAAAACCCAAGATCACTGTCTCAAGTCTAGAGGGATCCTGAGGTCACTGGAGCAACACAAAAGGGCTCCGTGGACCCCAAATCAACTCGAGATGAGAGCTTAGTCCCTGGCTTCGACTCAAGAGGAATACCAACTTTCCACAAGCACCTCAAGAGGAGGCTTCTCTCAGCTACAGGTATGTGAGAGGGACCCTGAGTTTGTGGCCTCAAGTGGAATGGACACGGAGATGCTCTGACTCGAAGTAAGGCCGGATATCCCTGCAGTGAATTGAATGCAGGCTCGTCTTGCCTCTCCCAAGACGAAGGGATGTCTGAATCCCCTGTGGAGTCCACAGAGAAAGACCTAGTCCTCCACCTCATCACGACCGGAGGCCTCACATCCTTTGAAAACTCGAGAGGTCCGCGGAGATCAATGCTTCCAAAGGAGACGATGCCTGATTCCTCTTGAAATTAGATAGGAGTCCCAGGATCCCTGTGGCACGTGGAAAGGGACGCTGGGTCTCCCGCCTCACATGGAGACGCGTCCCAATTGCCATGCCAAGACTCGAGGAGAATCCCGAGGTGTCCCTCGCACCTAGGCAGGAGTCCTGACGTCGCTGAACAAACACGTGTCTGGAAGGGCCCTCCCCGTCGTAACTCGACAATATACCACAGGTTCCGGCCACAACTCGAGAAAAACCATGAGATTTCCCCATCGCCGCGAGATGAGGCCCGATTCCCCTGCACTGCGTGCAGAGCAATTCCGTGTTCCACATCAAACGTGAAAGGTGCCTTGATATCCTTGATGGCACTCCAGAGAAAACCCAAGATCACTGTCTCAAGTCTAGAGGGATCCTAGGGTTATTGGAGCAACAGGAAAGGGATCCGTGGACCCCAAATCAACTCGAGATGAGAGCTTAGTCCCTAGCTTCGACTCAAGTGGAATACCAACTTTCCACAAGCACCTCAAGAGGAGGCTTCTCTCAGCTACAGGTATGTGAGAGGGACCCTGAGTTTGTGGCCTCAAGTGGAATGGACACCGAGATGCTCTGACTCGAAGTAAGGCCGGATATCCCTGCAGTGAATTGAATGCAGGCTCGTCTTGCATCTCCCAAGACCAAGGGATGTCTGAATCCCCTGTGGAGACCACAGAGAAAGACCTAGTACTCCGCCTCAACGCGACCGGAGGCCTCACATACTTTGAAAACTCGAGAGGTCCGCGGAGATCAATGCTTCCAAAGGAGAGGATGCCTGACTCCTCTTGAAAATGTATAGGAGTGCAAGGATCCCTGTGGCATGTGGAAAGGGACGCTGGGTCTCCCGCCTCACGTGGAGACGCATCCCAATTGCCATGCCAAGACTCGAGGAGAATCCCGAGGTGTCCCTCGCACCTAGGCAGGAGTCCTGACGTCGCTGAACAAACACGTGTCTGGAAGGGCCCTCCCCGTCGTAACTCGAGAATATACCCCAGGTTCTGGGCGCAACTCGGGAAAAACAATGAGACTTCCCCCTCGCCGCGAGATGAGGCCCGATTCCCCTGCACTGCGTGCAGAGCAATTCCGTGTTCCTCATCAAACGTGAAAGGAGCCTTGATTTTCTTGATGGCACTCCAGAGAATACCCAAGATCACTGTCTCAAGTCTAGAGGGATCCTGAGGTCAGTGGAGAAACACGAAAGGGCTCCGCGGACCCCAAATCAACTCGAGATGAGAGCTTAGTCCCTAGCTTCGAATCAAGAGGAATACCAACTTTCCACAAGCACCTCAAGAGGAGGCTTCTCTCAGCTACAGGTATGTGAGAGTGACCCTGAGTTTGTGGCCTCAAGTGGAATGGACACCGAGATGCTCTGACTCGAAGTAAGGCCGGATATCCCTGCAGTGAATTGAATGCAGGCTCGTCTTGCATCTCCCAAGACGAAGGGTTGTGTGAATCCCCTGTGGAGACAAAAGAGAAAGACCTATTCCTCCCCCTCAACGCGAAAGGAGGCCTCACATCATTTGAAAACTCGAGAGGTCCGCGGAGATCAATGCTTCCAAAGGAGACGATGCCTGACTCCTCTTGAAAATGGATAGGAGTCCCAGGATCCCTGTGGCACGTGGAAAGGGACCCTGGGTCTCCCGCCTCACGGGAAGACGCGTCCCAATTGCCATGCCAAGACTCGAGGAGAATCCCGAGGTGTCCCTCGCACCTAGGCAGGAGTCCTAACGTCGCTGAACAAACACGTGTCTGGAAGGGCCCTCCCCATCGTAACTCGAGAATATACCCCAGGTTCCGGCCGCAACTCGAGAAAAACCATGAGACTTCACACTCGCCGCGAGATGAGGCCCGATTCCCCTGCACTGCGTGCAGAGCAATTCCGTGTCCCACATCAAACGTGAAAGGAGCCTTGATTTCCTTGATGGCACTCCAGAGAAAACCCAAGATCACTGTCTCAAGTCTAGAGGGATCCTGAGGTCACTGGAGCAACACGAAAGGGATCCGTGGACCCCAAATCAACTCGAGATGAGAGCTTAGTTCCTGGCTTCGACTCAAGAGGAATACCAACTTTCCACAAGCACCTCAAGAGGAGGCTTCTCTCAGCTACAGGTATGTGAGAGGGACCCTGAGTTTGTGGCCTCAAGTGGAATGGACACCGAGATGCTCTGACTCGAAATAAGGCCGGATATCCCTGCAGTGAATTGAATGCAGGCTCGTCTTGCATCTCCCAAAACGAAGGGATGTCTGAATCCCCTGTGGAGACCACAGAGAAAGACCTAGTCCTCCGCCTCATTGCGACCGGAGGCCTCACATCCTTTTAAAACTCGAGAGGTCCGCGGAGATCAATGCTTCCAAAGGAGACGATGCCTGACTCCTCTTGAAAATGGATAGGAGTCCCAGGATCCCTGTGGCACGTGGAAAGGGACCCTGGGTCTCCCGCCTCACGTGGAGACGCGTCGCAATTGCCATGCCAAGACTCGAGGAGAACCCCGAGGTGTCCCTCGCACCTAGGCAGGAGTCCTGACGTCGCTGAACAAACACGTGTCTGGAAGGGCCCTCCGCGTCGTAACTCTAGAATATATCCCAGCTTCCGGCCGCAACTCGAGAAAAACCATGAGACTTCCCCTCGCCGCCAGATGAGGCCCGATTCCCCTGCACTGCGTGCAGAGCAATTCCGTGTTCCATATCAAACTTGAAAGGAGCCTTGATTTCCTTGATGGCACTCCAGAGAGTATCCAGGATCACTGTCTCAAGTCTAGAGGGATCCTGAGGTCACTGTAGCAACACGAAAGTGCTCCGTGGACCCCAAATCAATTCGAGATGAGGGCTTAATCCCTGGCTTCGACTCAAGAGAAATACCAACTTTCCACAAGCACCTCAAGAGGAGGCTTCTCTTAGCTACAGGTATGTGAGAGGGATCCTGAGTTGGTGGACTGAAGTGGAATGGACACTGAGATGCTCTGACTCGAAGTAAGGACGGATATCCATGCAGTGAATTGAATGCAGGCTCGTCTTGCATCTCCCAAGACGAAGGGATGTCTGAATCCCCTGTGGAGCCCGCAGAGAAAGAACTAGTCCTCCGCCTCATCGCGACCTGAGGCCTCACATCCTTTGAAAACTCGAGAGGTCCGCGGAGATCAATGCTTCCAAAGGAGACAATGCCTGACTCCTCTTGAAAATGGATAGGAGTCCCAGGATCCCTGCGGCACCTGGAAAGGGACACTGGGTCTCCCGCCTCACGTGGAGACGCGTCCCAATTGCCATGCCAAGACTCGAGGAGAATCCCGAAGTGGCCCTCGCACCTAGGCAGGAGTCCTGACGTCGCTGAACAAACACGTGTCTGGAAGGGCCCTCCCTGTCGTAACTCTAGAATATACCCCAGGTTCCGGCCGCAACTCGAGAAAAACCATGAGACTTCCCCCTCGCCGCGAGATGAGGCCCGATTCCCCTGCACTGCGTGCAGAGCAATTCTGTGTTCCACATGAAACGTGAAAGGAGCCTTGATTTCCTTGATGGCACTCCAGAGAAAACCCAAGATCACTGTCTCAAGTCTAGAGGGATCCTGAGGTCACTGTAGCAACACGAAAGGGCTCCGTGGACCCCAAATCAACCAGAGATGAGAGCTTAGTCCCTAGCTTCGACTCAAGAGGAATACCACCTTTCCACAAGCACCTCAAGAGGAGGCTTCTCTCAGCTACAGGTATGTGAGAGGGACCCTGAGTTTGTGGCCTCAAGTGGAATGGACACCGAGATGCTCTGACTCGAAGTAAGGCCGGATATCCCTGCAGTGAATTGAATGCAGGCTCGTCTTGCATCTCCCAAGACGAAGGGATGTCTGAATCCCCTGTGGAGTCCACAGAGAAAGACCGAGTCCTCCACCTCATCGCGACCGGAGGCCTCACATCCTTTGAAAACTCGAGAGGTCCGCGGAGATCAATGCTTCCAAAGGAGACGATGCCTGATTCCTCTTGAAATTAGATAGGAGTCCCAGGATCCCTGTGGCACGTGGAAAGGGACCCTGGGTCTCCCCCCTCACATGGAGACGCGTCCCAATTGCCATGCCAAGACTCGAGGAGAATCCCGAGGTGTCCCTCGCACCTAGGCAGGAGTCCTGACGTCGCTGAACAAACACGTGTCTGGAAGGGCCCTCCCCGTCGTAACTCGACAATAACCACAGGTTCCGGCCACAACTCGAGAAAAACCATGAGACTTCCCCATCGCCGCGAGATGAGGCCCGATTCCCCTGCACTGCGTGCAGAGCAATTCCGTGTTCCACATCAAACGTGAAAGGTGCCTTGATATCCTTGATGGCACTCCAGAGAAAACCCAAGATCACTGTCTCAAGTCTAGAGGGATCCTAGGGTTATTGGAGCAACAGGAAAGGGATCCGTGGACCCCAAATCAACCTGAGATGAGAGCTTAGTCCCTGGCTTCGACTCAAGTGGAATACCAACTTTCCACAAGCACCTCAAGAGGAGGCTTCTCTCAGCTACAGGTATGTGAGAGGGACCCTGAGTTTGTGGCCTCAAGTGGAATGGACACCGAGATGCTCTGACTCGAAGTAAGGCCGGATATCCCTGCAGTGAATTGAATGCAGGCTCGTCTTGCATCTCCCAAGACCAAGGGATGTCTGAATCCCCTGTGGAGACCACAGAGAAAGACCTAGTACTCCGCCTCAACGCGACCGGAGGCCGGACATACTTTGAAAACTCGAGAGGTCCGCGGAGATCAATGCTTCCAAAGGAGAGGATGCCTGACTCCTCTTGAAAATGTATAGGAGTGCAAGGATCCCTGTGGCATGTGGAAAGGGACGCTGGGTCTCCCGCCTCACGTGGAGACGCATCCCAATTGCCATGCCAAGACTCGAGGAGAATCCCGAGGTGTCCGTCGCACCTAGGCAGGAGTCCTGACGTCGCTGAACAAACACGTGTCTGGAAGGGCCCTCCCCGTCGTAACTCGAGAATATACCCCAGGTTCTGGGCGCAACTCGGGAAAAACAATGAGACTTCCCCCTCGCCGCGAGATGAGGCCCGATTCCCCTGCACTGCGTGCAGAGCAATTCCGTGTTCCTCATCAAACGTGAAAGGAGCCTTGATTTTCTTGATGGCACTCCAGAGAATACCCAAGATCACTGTCTCAAGTCTAGAGGGATCCTGAGGTCAGTGGAGAAACACGAAAGGGCTCCGCGGACCCCAAATCAACTCGAGATGAGAGCTTAGTCCCTAGCTTCGAATCAAGAGGAATACCAACTTTCCACAAGCACCTCAAGAGGAGGCTTCTCTCAGCTACAGGTATGTGAGAGTGACCCTGAGTTTGTGGCCTCAAGTGGAATGGACACCGAGATGCTCTGACTCGAAGTAAGGCCGGATATCCCTGCAGTGAATTGAATGCAGGCTCGTCTTGCATCTCCCAAGACGAAGGGTTGTGTGAATCCCCTGTGGAGACAAAAGAGAAAGACCTATTCCTCCCCCTCAACGCGAAAGGAGGCCTCACATCATTTGAAAACTCGAGAGGTCCGCGGAGATCAATGCTTCCAAAGGAGACGATGCCTGACTCCTCTTGAAAATGGATAGGAGTCCCAGGATCCCTGTGGCACGTGGAAAGGGACCCTGGGTCTCCCGCCTCACGGGAAGACGCGTCCCAATTGCCATGCCAAGACTCGAGGAGAATCCCGAGGTGTCCCTCGCACCTAGGCAGGAGTCCTAACGTCGCTGAACAAACACGTGTCTGGAAGGGCCCTCCCCATCGTAACTCGAGAATATACCCCAGGTTCCGGCCGCAACTCGAGAAAAACCATGAGACTTCACACTCGCCGCGAGATGAGGCCCGATTCCCCTGCACTGCGTTCAGAGCAATTCCGTGTCCCACATCAAACGTGAAAGGAGCCTTGATTTCCTTGATGGCACTCCAGAGAAAACCCAAGATCACTGTCTCAAGTCTAGAGGGATCCTGAGGTCACTGGAGCAACACGAAAGGGATCCGTGGACCCCAAATCAACTCGAGATGAGAGCTTAGTTCCTGGCTTCGACTCAAGAGGAATACCAACTTTCCACAAGCACCTCAAGAGGAGGCTTCTCTCAGCTACAGGTATGTGAGAGGGACCCTGAGTTTGTGGCCTCAAGTGGAATGGACACCGAGATGCTCTGACTCGAAATAAGGCCGGATATCCCTGCAGTGAATTGAATGCAGGCTCGTCTTGCATCTCCCAAAACGAAGGGATGTCTGAATCCCCTGTGGAGACCACAGAGAAAGACCTAGTCCTCCGCCTCATTGCGACCGGAGGCCTCACATCCTTTTAAAACTCGAGAGGTCCGCGGAGATCAATGCTTCCAAAGGAGACGATGCCTGACTCCTCTTGAAAATGGATAGGAGTCCCAGGATCCCTGTGGTACGTGGAAAGGGACCCTGGGTCTCCCGCCTCACGTGGAGACGCGTCGCAATTGCCATGCCAAGACTCGAGGAGAACCCCGAGGTTTCCCTCGCACCTAGGCAGGAGTCCTGACGTCGCTGAACAAACACGTGTCTGGAAGGGCCCTCCGCGTCGTAACTCTAGAATATATCCCAGCTTCCGGCCGCAACTCGAGAAAAACCATGAGACTTCCCCTCGCCGCCAGATGAGGCCCGATTCCCCTGCACTGCGTGCAGAGCAATTCCGTGTTCCATATCAAACTTGAAAGGAGCCTTGATTTCCTTGATGGCACTCCAGAGAGTATCCAGGATCACTGTCTCAAGTCTAGAGGGATCCTGAGGTCACTGTAGCAACACGAAAGTGCTCCGTGGACCCCAAATCAATTCGAGATGAGGGCTTAATCCCTGGCTTCGACTCAAGAGGAATACCAACTTTCCACAAGCACCTCAAGAGGAGGCTTCTCTTAGCTACAGGTATGTGAGAGGGATCCTGAGTTGGTGGACTGAAGTGGAATGGACACTGAGATGCTCTGACTCGAAGTAAGGACGGATATCCATGCAGTGAATTGAATGCAGGCTCGTCTTGCATCTCCCAAGACGAAGGGATGTCTGAATCCCCTGTGGAGCCCGCAGAGAAAGAACTAGTCCTCCGCCTCATCGCGACCTGAGGCCTCACATCCTTTGAAAACTCGAGAGGTCCGCGGAGATCAATGCTTCCAAAGGAGACAATGCCTGACTCCTCTTGAAAATGGATAGGAGTCCCAGGATCCCTGCGGCACCTGGAAAGGGACACTGGGTCTCCCGCCTCACGTGGAGACGCGTCCCAATTGCCATGCCAAGACTCGAGGAGAATCCCGAAGTGGCCCTCGCACCTAGGCAGGAGTCCTGACGTCGCTGAACAAACACGTGTCTGGAAGGGCCCTCCCTGTCGTAACTCTAGAATATACCCCAGGTTCCGGCCGCAACTCGAGAAAAACCATGAGACTTCCCCCTCGCCGCGAGATGAGGCCCGATTCCCCTGCACTGCGTGCAGAGCAATTCTGTGTTCCACATGAAACGTGAAAGGAGCCTTGATTTCCTTGATGGCACTCCAGAGAAAACCCAAGATCACTGTCTCAAGTCTAGAGGGATCCTGAGGTCACTGTAGCAACACGAAAGGGCTCCGTGGACCCCAAATCAACCAGAGATGAGAGCTTAGTCCCTAGCTTCGACTCAAGAGGAATACCACCTTTCCACAAGCACCTCAAGAGGAGGCTTCTCTCAGCTACAGGTATGTGAGAGGGACCCTGAGTTTGTGGCCTCAAGTGGAATGGACACCGAGATGCTCTGACTCGAAGTAAGGCCGGATATCCCTGCAGTGATTGGAATGCAGGCTCGTCTTGCATCTCCCAAGACGAAGGCATGTCTGAATCCACTGTGGAGACCACAGAGCAAGACCAAGTTCTCGCCTCATCGCGACCGGAGGCCTCACATCTTTTAAAAACTCGAGAGGTCCGCGGAGATCAATGCTTCCAAAGGAGATGATGCCTGACTCCTCTTGAAAATTGATAGGAGTCCCAGGATCCATGTGGCACGTGGAAAGGGAACCTGGGTCTCCCGCATCACGTGGAGACGCGTCCCAATTGCCATGCCGAGACTCGAGGAGAATCGCGGGAGTCCCTCCCACCTAGGCAGGAGTCCTGACGTCGCTGAACAACCACGTGTCTGGAAGGGCCCTCCGCGTCGTAACTCGAGAATATACCCCAGGTTCCGGCTGCAACTCGAGAAAAACCATGAGACTTCCCCCTCGCCGCGAGATGAGGCCCGATTCCCCTGCACTGCGTGCAGAGCAATTCCGTGTTCCACATCAAACATGAAAGGAGCCTTGATTTCCTTGATGGCACTCCAGAGAAAACCCAAAATCACTGTCTCAAGTCTAGAGGGATCCTGAGTTCCCTGTAGCAACACGAAAGGGCTCCGTGAACCCCAAATCAACTTGAGATGAGAGCTTAGTCCCTGGCTTTGTCTCAAGAGGAATACCAACTTTCCACAAGCACCTCAGGAGGAGGCTTCTCTCAGCTTGAGGTATGTGAGAGGGACCCTGAGTTTGTGGCCTCAAGTGGAATGGACACCGAGATGCTCTAACTCGAAGTAAGGCCGGATATCCCTGCAGTGAATTGAATGCAGGCTCATCTTGCATCTTCCAAGATGAAGGGATGTCTGAATCCCCTGTGGAGACCATAGAGAAAGACCTAGTTCTCCGCCTCATCGCGACAGAAGGCCTCACATCCTTTGAAAACTCGAGAGGTCCGCAGAGATCAATGCTTCCAAAGGAGACGATGCCTGACTCCTCTTGAAAATGGATAGGAGTCCCAGGATCCCTGTGACACGTGGAAAGGGACCCTGGGTCTCCCGCCTCACGTGGAGACGCGTCCCAATTGCCATGCCAAGACTCGAGGAGAATCCCGAGGTGTCCCTCGCACCTAGGCAGGAGTCCTGACGTCGCTGAACAAACACGTGTCTGGAAGGGCCCTCCCTGTCGTAACTCGAGAATATACCCCAGGTTCCGGCCGCAACTCGAGGAAAACCATGAGACTTCCCCCTCGCCGCGAGATGAGGCCCGATTCCCCTGCACTGCGTGCAGAGCAATTCCGTGTTCCACATCAAACGTGAAAGGAGCCTTGATATCCTTGATGGCACTCCAGAGAAAACCCAAGATCACTGTCTCAAGTCTAGAGGGATCCTGAGGTCACTGGAGCAACACGAAATGCTCCGTGGACCCCAAGTCAACTCGAGATGAGAGCTTAGTCCTTGGCTTCGACTCAAGAGGAACACCAACTTTCCACCAGCACCTCAAGAGGAGGCTTCTCTCAGCTACAAGTATGTGAGAGGGACCCTGAGTTTGTGGCCTCAAGTGGAATGGACACCGAGATGTTCTGACTCGAAGTAAGGCCGGATATCCCTGCAGTGAATTGAATGCAGGCTCGTCTTGCATCTCCCAAGACGAAGGGATGTCTGAATCCCCTGTGGAGACCACAGAGAAAGACCTAGTCCTCCGCCTCATCGCGACCGGACGCCTCACATCCTTTGAAAACTCGAGAGGTCCGCGGAGATCAATGCTTCCAAAGGAGACAATGCCTGACTCCTCTTGAAAATGGATAGGAGTCCCAGGATCCCTGCGGCACCTGGAAAGGGACACTGGGTCTCCCGCCTCACGTGGAGACGCGTCCCAATTGCCATGCCAAGACTCGAGGAGAATCCCGAAGTGGCCCTCGCACCTAGGCAGGAGTCCTGACGTCGCTGAACAAACACGTGTCTGGAAGGGCCCTCCCTGTCGTAACTCTAGAATATACCCCAGGTTCCGGCCGCAACTCGAGAAAAACCATGAGACTTCCCCCTCGCCGCGAGATGAGGCCCGATTCCCCTGCACTGCGTGCAGAGCAATTCTGTGTTCCACATGAAACGTGAAAGGAGCCTTGATTTCCTTGATGGCACTCCAGAGAAAACCCAAGATCACTGTCTCAAGTCTAGAGGGATCCTGAGGTCACTGTAGCAACACGAAAGGGCTCCGTGGACCCCAAATCAACCAGAGATGAGAGCTTAGTCCCTAGCTTCGACTCAAGAGGAATACCACCTTTCCACAAGCACCTCAAGAGGAGGCTTCTCTCAGCTACAGGTATGTGAGAGGGACCCTGAGTTTGTGGCCTCAAGTGGAATGGACACCGAGATGCTCTGACTCGAAGTAAGGCCGGATATCCCTGCAGTGAATTGAATGCAGGCTCGTCTTGCATCTCCCAAGACGAAGGGATGTCTGAATCCCCTGTGGAGTCCACAGAGAAAGACCGAGTCCTCCACCTCATCGCGACCGGAGGCCTCACATCCTTTGAAAACTCGAGAGGTCCGCGGAGATCAATGCTTCCAAAGGAGACGATGCCTGATTCCTCTTGAAATTAGATAGGAGTCCCAGGATCCCTGTGGCACGTGGAAAGGGACCCTGGGTCTCCCCCCTCACATGGAGACGCGTCCCAATTGCCATGCCAAGACTCGAGGAGAATCCCGAGGTGTCCCTCGCACCTAGGCAGGGGTCCTGACGTCGCTGAACAAACACGTGTCTGGAAGGGCCCTCCCCGTCGTAACTCGACAATAACCACAGGTTCCGGCCACAACTCGAGAAAAACCATGAGACTTCCCCATCGCCGCGAGATGAGGCCCGATTCCCCTGCACTGCGTGCAGAGCAATTCCGTGTTCCACATCAAACGTGAAAGGTGCCTTGATATCCTTGATGGCACTCCAGAGAAAACCCAAGATCACTGTCTCAAGTCTAGAGGGATCCTAGGGTTATTGGAGCAACAGGAAAGGGATCCGTGGACCCCAAATCAACCTGAGATGAGAGCTTAGTCCCTGGCTTCGACTCAAGTGGAATACCAACTTTCCACAAGCACCTCAAGAGGAGGCTTCTCTCAGCTACAGGTATGTGAGAGGGACCCTGAGTTTGTGGCCTCAAGTGGAATGGACACCGAGATGCTCTGACTCGAAGTAAGGCCGGATATCCCTGCAGTGAATTGAATGCAGGCTCGTCTTGCATCTCCCAAGACGAAGGGATGTCTGAATCCCCTGTGGAGACCACAGAGAAAGACCTAGTACTCCGCCTCAACGCGACTGGAGGCCGGACATACTTTGAAAACTCGAGAGGTCAGCGGAGATCAATGCTTCCAAAGGAGAGGATGCCTGACTCCTCTTGAAAATGTATAGGAGTGCAAGGATCCCTGTGGCATGTGGAAAGGGACGCTGGGTCTCCCGCCTCACGTGGAGACGCATCCCAATTGCCATGCCAAGACTCGAGGAGAATCCCGAGGTGTCCGTCGCACCTAGGCAGGAGTCCTGACGTCGCTGAACAAACACGTGTCTGGAAGGGCCCTCCCCGTCGTAACTCGAGAATATACCCCAGGTTCTGGGCGCAACTCGGGAAAAACAATGAGACTTCCCCCTCGCCGCGAGATGAGGCCCGATTCCCCTGCACTGCGTGCAGAGCAATTCCGTGTTCCTCATCAAACGTGAAAGGAGCCTTGATTTTCTTGATGGCACTCCAGAGAATACCCAAGATCACTGTCTCAAGTCTAGAGGGATCCTGAGGTCAGTGGAGAAACACGAAAGGGCTCCGCGGACCCCAAATCAACTCGAGATGAGAGCTTAGTCCCTAGCTTCGAATCAAGAGGAATACCAACTTTCCACAAGCACCTCAAGAGGAGGCTTCTCTCAGCTACATGTATGTGAGAGGGACCCTGAGTTTGTGGCCTCAAGTGGAATGGACACCGAGATGCTCTGACTCGAAATAAGGCCGGATATCCCTGCAGTGAATTGAATGCAGGCTCGTCTTGCATCTCCCAAAACGAAGGGATGTCTGAATCCCCTGTGGAGACCACAGAGAAAGACCTAGTCCTCCGCCTCATTGCGACCGGAGGCCTCACATCCTTTTAAAACTCGAGAGGTCCGCGGAGATCAATGCTTCCAAAGGAGACGATGCCTGACTCCTCTTGAAAATGGATAGGAGTCCCAGGATCCCTGTGGTACGTGGAAAGGGACCCTGGGTCTCCCGCCTCACGTGGAGACGCGTCGCAATTGCCATGCCAAGACTCGAGGAGAACCCCGAGGTTTCCCTCGCACCTAGGCAGGAGTCCTGACGTCGCTGAACAAACACGTGTCTGGAAGGGCCCTCCGCGTCGTAACTCTAGAATATATCCCAGCTTCCGGCCGCAACTCGAGAAAAACCATGAGACTTCCCCTCGCCGCCAGATGAGGCCCGATTCCCCTGCACTGCGTGCAGAGCAATTCCGTGTTCCATATCAAACTTGAAAGGAGCCTTGATTTTCTTGATGGCACTCCAGAGAGTATCCAGGATCACTGTCTCAAGTCTAGAGGGATCCTGAGGTCACTGTAGCAACACGAAAGTGCTCCGTGGACCCCAAATCAATTCGAGATGAGGGCTTAATCCCTGGCTTCGACTCAAGAGGAATACCAACTTTCCACAAGCACCTCAAGAGGAGGCTTCTCTCAGCTACAGGTATGTGAGAGGGACCCTGAGTTGGTGGACTGAAGTGGAATGGACACTGAGATGCTCTGACTCGAAGTAAGGCCGGATATCCCTGCAGTGATTGGAATGCAGGCTCGTCTTGCATCTCCCAAGACGAAGGCATGTCTGAATCCACTGTGGAGACCACAGAGAAAGACCAAGTTCTCGCCTCATCGCGACCGGAGGCCTCACATCTTTTAAAAACTCGAGAGGTCCGCGGAGATCAATGCTTCCAAAGGAGATGATGCCTGACTCCTCTTGAAAATTGATAGGAGTCCCAGGATCCATGTGGCACGTGGAAAGGGAACCTGGGTCTCCCGCATCACGTGGAGACGCGTCCCAATTGCCATGCCGAGACTCGAGGAGAATCGCGGGAGTCCCTCCCACCTAGGCAGGAGTCCTGACGTCGCTGAACAACCACGTGTCTGGAAGGGCCCTCCGCGTCGTAACTCGAGAATATACCCCAGGTTCCGGCCGCAACTCGAGAAAAACCATGAGACTTCCCCCTCGCCGCGAGATGAGGCCCGATTCCCCTGCACTGCGTGCAGAGCAATTCCGTGTTCCACATCAAACATGAAAGGAGCCTTGATTTCCTTGATGGCACTCCAGAGAAAACCCAAAATCACTGTCTCAAGTCTAGAGGGATCCTGAGTTCCCTGTAGCAACACGAAAGGGCTCCGTGAACCCCAAATCAACTTGAGATGAGAGCTTAGTCCCTGGCTTTGACTCAAGAGGAATACCAACTTTCCACAAGCACCTCAGGAGGAGGCTTCTCTCAGCTTGAGGTATGTGAGAGGGACCCTGAGTTTGTGGCCTCAAGTGGAATGGACACCGAGATGCTCTAACTCGAAGTAAGGCCGGATATCCCTGCAGTGAATTGAATGCAGGCTCATCTTGCATCTTCCAAGATGAAGGGATGTCTGAATCCCCTGTGGAGACCATAGAGAAAGACCTAGTTCTCCGCCTCATCGCGACAGAAGGCCTCACATCCTTTGAAAACTCGAGAGGTCCGCGGAGATCAATGCTTCCAAAGGAGACGATGCCTGACTCCTCTTGAAAATGGATAGGAGTCCCAGGATCCCTGTGACACGTGGAAAGGGACCCTGGGTCTCCCGCCTCACGTGGAGACGCGTCCCAATTGCCATGCCAAGACTCGAGGAGAATCCCGAGGTGTCCCTCGCACCTAGGCAGGAGTCCTGACGTCGCTGAACAAACACGTGTCTGGAAGGGCCCTCCCTGTCGTAACTCGAGAATATACCCCAGGTTCCGGCCGCAACTCGAGGAAAACCATGAGACTTCCCCCTCGCCGCGAGATGAGGCCCGATTCCCCTGCACTGCGTGCAGAGCAATTCCGTGTTCCACATCAAACGTGAAAGGAGCCTTGATATCCTTGATGGCACTCCAGAGAAAACCCAAGATCACTGTCTCAAGTCTAGAGGGATCCTGAGGTCACTGGAGCAACACGAAATGCTCCGTGGACCCCAAGTCAACTCGAGATGAGAGCTTAGTCCTTGGCTTCGACTCAAGAGGAACACCAACTTTCCACCAGCACCTCAAGAGGAGGCTTCTCTCAGCTACAAGTATGTGAGAGGGACCCTGAGTTTGTGGCCTCAAGTGGAATGGACACCGAGATGTTCTGACTCGAAGTAAGGCCGGATATCCCTGCAGTGAATTGAATGCAGGCTCGTCTTGCATCTCCCAAGACGAAGGGATGTCTGAATCCCCTGTGGAGACCACAGAGAAAGACCTAGTCCTCCGCCTCATCGCGACCGGACGCCTCACATCCTTTGAAAACTCGAGAGGTCCGCGGAGATCAATGCTTCCAAAGGAGACGATGCCTGACTCCTCTTGAAAATGGATAGGAGTCCCAGGATCCCTTTGGCACGTTATAAGGGACCCTGGGTCTCCCGCCTCACGTGGAGACTCGTCCAAATTGCCATGCCAAGACTCGAGGAGAATCCCGAGGTGTCCCTCGCACCTAGGCAGGAGTCCTGACTTCGCTGAACAAACACGTGTCTGGAAGGGCCCTCCCCGTCGTAACTCGAGAATATGCCCCAGGTTCCGGCCGCAACTCGAGAAAAACCATGAGACTTTCCCCTCGCCGCGAGATGAGGCCCGAATCCCCTGCACTGCGTGCAGAGCAATTCCGTGTTCCTCATCAAACGTGAAAGGAGCCTTGATTTCCTTGATGGCACTCCAAAGAAAACCCAAGATCACTGGCTCAAGTCTAGAGGGATCCTGAGGTCACTGGAGCAACACGAAAGGGCTCCGTGGACCCCAAATCAACTCGAGATGAGAGCTTAGTCCCTGGCTTCGACTCAAGAGGAATACCAACTTTCCACAAGCACCTCAAGAGGAGGCTTCTCTCAGCTACAGGTATGTGAGAGGGACCCTGAGTTTGTGGCATCAAGTGGAATGGACACGGAGATGCTCTGACTCGAATTAAGGCCGGATATCCCTGCAGTGAATTGAATACAGGCTCGTCTTGCATCTCCCAAGACGAAGGGATGTCTGAATCCCCAGTGGAGACCTCAGAGAAAGACCTAGTCCACCGCCTCAACGCGACTGGAGGCCTCACATCCTTTGAAAACTCGAGAGGTCTGCGGAGATCAATGCTTCCAAAGGAGACGATGCCTGACTCCTCTTGAAAATGGATAGGAGTCCCAGGATCCCTGTGGCACGTGGAAAGGGACCCTGCGTCTCCCGCCTCACGTGGAGACGCGTCCCAATTGCCATGCGAAGACTCGAGGAGAATCCCGAGGTGTCCCTCGCACCTAGGCTGAAGTCCTTACGTCGCTGAACAAACACGTGTATGGAAGGGGCCTCCCCGTCGTAACTCGAGAATATACCCCAGGTTCCGGCCGCAACTCGAGAAAAACCATGAGACTTCCCCCTCGCCGCGAGATGAGGCCCGATTCCCCTGCACTGCGTCCAGAACAATTCCGTGTTCCACATCATACGTGAAAGGAGCCTTGATTTCCTTGATGACACTCCAGAGAAAACCCAAGATCACTGTCTCAAGTCTAGAGGGATCCTGAGGTCACTGGAGCAACACAAAAGGGCTCCGTGGACCCCAAATCAACTCAAAATGAGAGCTTAGTCCCTGGCTTCGACTCAAGAGGAATACCAACTTTCCACAAGCACCTCAAGAGGAGGCTTCTCTCAGCTACAGGTATGTGAGAGGGACCCTGAGTTTGTGGCCTCAAGTGGAATGGACACCGAGATGCTCTGACTCGAAGTAAGGCCAGATATCCCTGCAGTGAATTGAATGCAGGCTCGTCTTGCATCTCCCAAGACGAAGGGATGTCTGAATCCCCTGTGGAGACCACAGAGAAAGACCTAGTCCTCCGCCTCATTGCGACCGGAGGCCTCACATCCTTTGAAAACTCGAGAGGTCCGCGGAGATCAATGCTTCCACAGGAGACGATGCCTGACTCCTCTTGAAAATGGATAGGAGTCCCAGGATCCCTGTGGCACGTGGAAAGGGACCCTGGTCTCCTGCCTCACATGGAGACGCGTCTAAATTGCGATGCCAAGACTCGAGGAGAATCGCAAGGTGTCCCACGCACCTAGGCAGGAGTCCTGACGTCGATGAACAAACACGTGTCTGGAAGTGCCCTCCCCCTCGTAACTCGAGAATATACCCCAGGTTCTGGCCGCAACTCGAGAAAAACCATGAGACTTCCCCCTCGCCACGAGATGAGGCCCGATTCCCCGGCACTGCGTGCAGAGCAAATCCGTGTTCCACATCAAACGTGAAAGGAGCCTTGATTTCCTTGATGGCACTCCAGAGGAAACCCAAGATCATTGTCTCAATTCTAGAGGGATCCTGAGGTCACTGGAGCAACACAAAAGGGCTCCGTGGACCGCAAATCAACTCTAGATGAGAGCTTAGTCCCTGGCTTTGACTCAAGAGGAATACCAACTTTCCACAAGCACCTCAAGAGGAGGCTTCTCTCAGCTACAGGTATGTGAGAGGGACCCTGAATTTGCGGCCTCAAGTGGAATGGACACCGAGATGCTCTGACTCGAAGTAAGGCCGGATATCCCTGCAGTGAATTGAATGCAGGCTCGTCTTGCATCTCCCAAGACGAAGGGATGTCTGAATCCCATGTGGAGACCACAGAGAAAGACCTAGTCCTCCGCCTCATCGCGACCGGAGGCCTCACATCCTTTGAAAACTCGCGAGGTCCGCGGAGATCAATGCTTCCAAAGGAGACGATGCCTGACTCCTCTTGAAAATGGATAGGAGTCCCAGGATCCCTGTGGCACGTGGAATGGGACCCTGGGTCTACTGCCTCACGTGGAGACGCGTCCCAATTGCCATGCCAAGACTCGACGAGAATCCCGAGGTGTCCCTCGCACCTAGGCAGGTGTCCTGACGGCGCTGAACAAACACGTGTCTGGAAGGGCCCTCCCCGTCGTAACTCGAGAATATACCCCAGGTTCTGGCCGCAACTCGAGAAAAACCATGAGACTTCCCCCTCGCCACGAGATGAGGCCCGATTCCCCTGCACTGCGTGCAGTGCAATTCCGTGTTCCACATCAAACGAGAAAGGAGCCTTGATTTCCTTGATGGCACTCCAAAGAAATCCCAAGATCACTGTCTCAAGTCTAGAGGGATCCTGAGGTCACTGGAGCAACACGAAAGGGATCCGTGGACCCCAAATCAACTCGAGATGAGAGCTTAGTCCCTGGCTTCAACTCAAGAGGAATACCAACTTTCCACAAGCACCTCAAGAGGAGGCTTCTCTCAGCTACAGGTATGTGAGAGGGACACTGAGTTTTTGGCCTCAAGTGGAATGGACACCGAGATGCTCTGACTTGAAGTAAGGCCGGGTGTCCCTGCAGTGAATTGAATGCAGGCTCGTCTTGCATCTCCCAAGACGAAGGGATGTCTGAATCCCTTGTGGAGACGACAGAGAAAGACCTAGTCCTCCGCCTCATCGCGACCGGAGGCCTCACATCCTTTGAAAACTCGAGAGGTCTGCGGAGATCAATGCTTCCAAAGAAGACGATGCCTGACTCCTCTTGAAAGTGGATAGGAGTCCCAGGGTCCCTGTGGCATGTCGAAAGGGACCCAGGGTCTCCCGCCTCACGTGGAGACGCGTCCCAATTGCCATGCCAAGACTCGAGGAGAATCCCGAGGTGTCCCTCGCACCTAGGCAGGAGTCCTGACGTCGATGAACAGGCACTTGTCTGGAAGGGCCCTCCCCGACGTAACTCGAGAATATACCCCAGGTTCTGGCAGCAACTCGAGAAAAACCATGAGACTTCCCCCTCGCCGCGAGATGAGGCCCGATTCCCCTGCACTGCGTGCAGAGCAATTCCGTGTTCCACATCAAACGTGAAAGGAGCCTTGATTTCCTTGATGGCACTCAAGAGAAAACCCAAGATCACTGTCTCAAGTCTAGAGGGATCCTGAGGTCACTGGAGCAACAGGAAAGGGCTCCGCGGACCCCAAATCAACTCGAGATGAGAGCTTAGTCCCTGGCTTCGACTCAAGAGGAATACCAACTTTCCACAAGCACCTCAAGAGGAGGCTTCTCTCAGCTACAGGTATGTGAGAGGGACCCTCAGTTTGTGGCCTCAAGTGGAATCGACACGGAGATGCTCTGACTCGAAGTAAGGCTGGATATCACCGCAGTGAATTGAATGCAGGCTCGTCTTGCATCTCCCAAGACCAAGGGATGTCTGAATCCCCTGTGGAGACCACAGAGAAAGACCTAGTCCACCGCCTCAACGCGACCGGAGGCCTCACATCCTTTGAAAACTCGAGAGGTCTGCGGAGATCAATGCTTCCAAAGGAGACGATGCCTGACTCCTCTTGAAAATGGATAGGAGTCCCAGGATCCCTGTGGCACGTGGAAAGGGACCCTGCGTCTCCCGCCTCACATGGAGACGCGTCCCAATTGCCATGCGAAGACTCGAGGAGAATCCCGAGGTGTCCCTCGCACCTAGGCTGGAGTCCTTACGTCGCTGAACAAACACGTGTATGGAAGGGACCTCCCCGTCGTAACTCGAGAATATACCCCAGGTTCCGGCCGCAACTCGAGAAAAACCATGAGACTTCCCCCTCTCCGTGAGATGAGGCCCGATTCACCAGAACTGCGTGCAGAGCAATTCCGTGTTCCACATCAAACGTGAAAGGAGCCTTGATTTCTATGACGGCACTCCAGAGAAAACCCAAGATCACTGTCTCAAGTCTAGAGGGATCCTGAGGTCACTGGAGTAACACGAAAGGGCTCCGTGGACCCCAAATCAACTCGAGATGAGAGCTTAGTCCCTGGATTCGACTCAAGAGGAATACCAACTTTCCACAAGCACCTCAAGAGGAGGCTTCTCTCAGCTACAGGTATGTGAGAGGAACCCTGAGTTTGTGGCCTCAAGTGGAATGGACACGGAGATGCTCTGACTCGAAGTAAGGCCAGATATCCCTGCAGTGAATTGAATGCAGGCTCGTCTTGCATCTCCCAAGACGAAGGGATGTCTGAATCCCCTGTGGAGACCACAGAGAAAGACCTAGTCCTCCGCCTCAACGCGACCGGAGGCCTCACATCCTTTGAAAACTCGAGAGGTCCGCTGAGATCAATGCTTCCAAAGGAGACGATGCCTGACTCCTCTTGAAAATGGATAGGAGTCCCAGGATCCCTGTGGCACGTGGAATGGGACCCTGGGTCTACTGCCTCACGTGGAGACGCGTCCCAATTGCCATGCCAAGACTCGACGAGAATCCCGAGGTGTCCCTCGCACCTAGGCAGGTGTCCTGACGTCGCTGAACAAACACGTGTCTGGAAGGGCCCTCCCCGTCGTAACTCGAGAATATACCCCAGGTTCTGGCCGCAACTCGAGAAAAACCATGAGACTTCCCCCTCGCCACGAGATGAGGCCCGATTCCCCTGCACTGCGTGCAGTGCAATTCCGTGTTCCACATCAAACGTGAAAGGAGCCTCGATTTCCTTGATGGCACTCCAAAGAAAACCCAAGATCACTGTCTCAAGTCTAGAGGGATCCTGAGGTCACTGGAGCAACACGAAAGGGCTCCGTGGACCCCAAATCAACTCGAGATGAGAGCTTAGTCCCTGGCTTCAACTCAAGAGGAATACCAACTTTCCACAAGCACCTCAAGAGGAGGCTTCTCTCAGCTACAGGTATGTGAGAGGGACACTGAGTTTTTGGCCTCAAGTGGAATGGACACCGAGATGCTCTGACTTGAAGTAAGGCCGGGTGTCCCTGCAGTGAATTGAATGCAGGCTCGTCTTGCATCTCGCAAGACGAAGGGATGTCTGAATCCCTTGTGGAGACGACAGAGAAAGACCTAGTCCTCCGCCTCATCGCTACCGGAGGCCTCACATCCTTTGAAAACTCGAGAGGTCTGCGGAGATCAATGCTTCCAAAGAAGACGATGCCTGACTCCTCTTGAAAGTGGATAGGAGTCCCAGGGTCCCTGTGGCACGTCGAAAGGGACCCAGGGTCTCCCGCCTCACGTGGAGACGCGTCCCAATTGCCATGCCAAGACTCGAGGAGAATCCCGAGGTGTCCCTCGCACCTAGGCTGGAGTCCTTACGTCGCTGAACAAACACGTGTATGGAAGGGACCTCCCCGTCGTAACTCGAGAATATACCCCAGGTTCCGGCCGCAACTCGAGAAAAACCATGAGACTTCCCCCTCGCCGCGAGATGAGGCCCGATTCCCCTGCACTGCGTCCAGAACAATTCCGTGTTCCACATCATACGTGAAAGGAGCCTTGATTTCCTTGATGACACTCCAGAGAAAACCCAAGATCACTGTCTCAAGTCTAGAGGGATCCTGAGGTCACTGGAGCAACACAAAAGGGCTCCGTGGACCCCAAATCAACTCAAGATGAGAGCTTAGTCCCTGGCTTCGACTCAAGAGGAATACCAACTTTCCACAAGCACCTCAAGAGGAGGCTTCTCTCAGCTACAGGTATGTGAGAGGGACCCTGAGTTTGTGGCCTCAAGTGGAATGGACACCGAGATGCTCTGACTCGAAGTAAGGCCAGATATCCCTGCAGTGAATTGAATGCAGGCTCGTCTTGCATCTCCCAAGACGAAGGGATGTCTGAATCCCCTGTGGAGACCACAGAGAAAGACCTAGTCCTCCGCCTCATTGCGACCGGAGGCCTCACATCCTTTGAAAACTCGAGAGGTCCGCGGAGATCAATGCTTCCAAAGGAGACGATGCCTGACTCCTCTTGAAAATGGATAGGAGCCCCAGGATCCCTGTGGCACGTGGAAAGGGACCCTGGTCTCCTGCTTCACATGGAGACGCGTCTAAATTGCCATGCCAAGACTCGAGGAGAATCGCAAGGTGTCCCTCGTACCTAGGCAGGAGTCCTGACGTCGATGAACAAACACGTGTCTGGAAGGGCCCTCCCTGTCGTAACTCGAGAATATACCCCAGGTTCTGGCCGCAACTCGAGAAAAACCATGAGACTTACCCCTCGCCGCGAGATGAGGCCCGATTCCCCCGCACTGCGTGCAGAGCAAATCCGTGTTCCACATCAAACGTGAAAGGAGCCTTGATTTCCTTGATGGCACTCAAGAGGAAACCCAAGATCATTGTCTCAATTCTAGAGGGATCCTGAGGTCACTGGAGCAACACAAAAGGGCTCCGTGGACCGCAAATCAACTCTAAATGAGAGCTTATTCCCTGGCTTTGACTCAAGAGGAATACCAACTTTCCACAAGCACCTCAAGAGGAGGCTTCTCTCAGCTACAGGTATGTGAGAGGGACCCTGAATTTGTGGCCTCAAGTGGAATGGACACCGAGATGCTCTGATTCGAAGTAAGGCCAGATATCCCTGCAGTGAATTGAATGCAGGCTCGTCTTGCATCTCCCAAGACGAAGGGATGTCTGAATCCCATGTGGAGACCACAGAGAAAGACCTAGTCCTCCGCCTCATTGCGACCGGAGGCCTCACATCCTTTGAAAACTCGAGAGGTCCGCGGAGATCAATGCTTCCAAAGGAGACGATGCCTGACTCCTCTTGAAAATGGATAGGAGTCCCAGGATCCCTGTGGCACGTGGAAAGGGACCCTGGGTCTCCCGCCTCACGTGGAGACGTGTCCCAATTGCCATGCCAAGACTCGAGGAGAATCGCGAGGTGTCCCTCGCACCTAGGCAGGAGTCCTGAAGTCGCTGAACAAACACTTGTCTGGAAGGGCCCTCCCCGTCGTAACTCGAGAATATACCCCAGGTTCCGGCCGCAACTCGAGAAAAACCATGAGACTTCCCCCTCTCCGCGAGATGAGGCCCGATTCACCAGCACTGCGTGCAGAGCAATTCCGTGTTCCACATCAAACGTGAAAGGAGCCTTGATTTCCTTGACGGCACTCCAGAGAAAACCCAAGATCACTGTCTCAAGTCTAGAGGGATCCTGAGGTCACTGGAACAACACGAAAGGGCTCCGTGGACCCCAAATCAACTCGAGATGAGAGCTTAGTCCCTGGCTTCGACTCAAGAGGAATACCAACTTTCCACAAGCACCTCAAGAGGAGGCTTCTCTCAGCTACAGGTATGTGAGAGGGACCCTGAGTTTGTGGCCTCAAGTGGAATGGACACGGAGATGCTCTGACTCGAAGTAAGGCCGGATATCCCTGCAGTGAATTGAATGCAGGCTCGTCTTGCATCTCCCAAGACGAAGGGATGTCTGAATCCCCTGTGGAGTCCACAGAGAAAGACCTAGTCCTCCACCTCATCGCGACCGGAGGCCTCACATCCTTTGAAAACTCGAGAGGTCCGCGGAGATCAATGCTTCCAAAGGAGACGATGCCTGATTCCTCTTGAAATTAGATAGGAGTCCCAGGATCCCTGTGGCACGTGGAAAGGGACGCTGGGTCTCCCGCCTCACGTGGAGACGCGTCCCAATTGCCATGCCAAGACTCGAGGAGAATCCCGAGGTGTCCCTCGCACCTAGGCAGGAGTCCTGACGTCGCTGAACAAACACGTGTCTGGAAGGGCCCTCCCCGTCGTAACTCGACAATATACCACAGGTTCCGGCCACAACTCGAGAAAAACCATGAGATTTCCCCATCGCCGCGAGATGAGGCCCGATTCCCCTGCACTTCGTGCAGAGCAATTCCGTGTTCCACATCAAACGTGAAAGGTGCCTTGATATCCTTGATGGCACTCCAGAGAAAACCCAAGATCACTGTCTCAAGTCTAGAGGGATCCTAGGGTTATTGGAGCAACAGGAAAGGGATCCGTGGACCCCAAATCAACTCGAGATGAGAGCTTAGTCCCTAGCTTCGGCTCAAGTGGAATACCAACTTTCCACAAGCACCTCAAGAGGAGGCTTCTCTCAGCTACAGGTATGTGAGAGGGACCCTGAGTTTGTGGCCTCAAGTGGAATGGACACCGAGATGCTCTGACTCGAAGTAAGGCCGGATATCCCTGCAGTGAATTGAATGCAGGCTCGTCTTGCATCTCCCAAGACCAAGGGATGTCTGAATCCCCTGTGGAGACCACAGAGAAAGACCTAGTACTCCGCCTCAACGCGACCGGAGGCTTCACATACTTTGAAAACTCGAGAGGTCCGCGGAGATCAATGCTTCCAAAGAAGAGGATGCCTGACTCCTCTTGAAAATGTATAGGAGTGCAAGGATCCCTGTGGCATGTGGAAAGGGACGCTGGGTCTCCCGCCTCACGTGGAGACGCATCCCAATTGCCATGCCAAGACTCGAGGAGAATCCCGAGGTGTCCCTCGCACCTAGGCAGGAGTCCTGACGTCGCTGAACAAACACGTGTCTGGAAGGGCCCTCCCCGTCGTAACTCGAGAATATACCCCAGGTTCTGGGCGCAACTCGGGAAAAACAATGAGACTTCCCCCTCGCCGCGAGATGAGGCCCGATTCCCCTGCACTGCGTGCAGAGCAATTCCGTGTTCCTCATCAAACGTGAAAGCAGCCTTGATTTTCTAGATGGAACTCCAGAGAATACCCAAGATCACTGTCTCAAGTCTAGAGGGATCCTGAGGTCAGTGGAGAAACACGAAAGGGCTCCGTGGACCCCAAATCAACTCGAGATGAGAGCTTAGTCCCTAGCTTCGAATCAAGAGGAATACCAACTTTCCACAAGCACCTCAAGAGGAGGCTTCTCTCAGCTACAGGTATGTGAGAGGGACCCTGAGTTTGTGGCCTCAAGTGGAATGGACACCGAGATGCTCTGACTCGAAATAAGGCCGGATATCCCTGCAGTGAATTGAATGCAGGCTCGTCTTTCATCTCCCAAAACGAAGGGATGTCTGAATCCCCTGTGGAGACCACAGAGAAAGACCTAGTCCTCCGCCTCATTGCGACCGGAGGCCTCACATCCTTTTAAAACTCTAGAGGTCCGCGGAGATCAATGCTTCCAAAGGAGACGATGCCTGACTCCTCTTGAAAATGGATAGGAGTCCCAGGATCCCTGTGGCACGTGGAAAGGGACCCTGGGTCTCCCGCCTCACGTGGAGACGCGTCCCAATTGCCATGCCAAGACTCGAGGAGAACCCCGAGGTGTCCCTCGCACCTAGGCAGGAGTCCTGACGTCGCTGAACAAACACGTGTCTGGAAGGGCCCTCCGCGTCGTAACTCTAGAATATATCCCAGGTTCCGGCCGCAACTCGAGAAAAACCATGAGACTTCCCCTCGCCGCCAGATGAGGCCCGATTCCCCTGCACTGCGTGCAGAGCAATTCCGTGTTCCACATCAAACTTGAAAGGAGCCTTGATTTCCTTGATGGCACTCCAGAGAGTATCCAGGATCACTGTCTCAAGTCTAGAGGGATCCTGAGGTCACTGTAGCAACACGAAAGTGCTCCGTGGACCCCAAATCAATTCGAGATGAGGGCTTAATCCCTGGCTTCGACTCAAGAGGAATACCAACTTTCCACAAGCACCTCAAGAGGAGGCTTCTCTTAGCTACAGGTATGTGAGAGGGATCCTGAGTTGGTGGACTGAAGTGGAATGGACACTGAGATGCTCTGACTCGAAGTAAGGACGGATATCCATGCAGTGAATTGAATGCAGGCTCGTCTTGCATCTCCCAAGACGAAGGGATGTCTGAATCCCCTGTGGAGCCCACAGAGAAAGAACTAGTCCTCCGCCTCATCGCGACCTGAGGCCTCACATCCTTTGAAAACTCGAGAGGACCGCGGAGATCAATGCTTCCAAAGGAGACAATGCCTGACTCCTCTTGAAAATGGATAGGAGTCCCAGGATCCCTGCGGCACCTGGAAAGGGACACTGGGTCTCCCGCCTCACGTGGAGACGCGTCCCAATTGCCATGCCAAGACTCGAGGAGAATCCCGAAGTGGCCCTCGCACCTAGGCAGGAGTCCTGACGTCGCTGAACAAACACGTGTCTGGAAGGGCCCTCCCTGTCGTAACTCTAGAATATACCCCAGGTTCCGGCCGCAACTCGAGAAAAACCATGAGACTTCCCCCTCGCCGCGAGATGAGGCCCGATTCCCCTGCACTGCGTGCAGAGCAATTCTGTGTTCCACATGAAACGTGAAAGGAGCCTTGATTTCCTTGATGGCACTCCAGAGAAAACCCAAGATCACTGTCTCAAGTCTAGAGGGATCCTGAGGTCACTGTAGCAACACGAAAGGGCTCCGTGGACCCCAAATCAACCAGAGATGAGAGCTTAGTCCCTGGCTTCGACTCAAGAGGAATACCACCTTTCCACAAGCACCTCAAGAGGAGGCTTCTCTCAGCTACAGGTATGTGAGAGGGACCCTGAGTTTGTGGCCTCAAGTGGAATGGACACCGAGATGCTCTGACTCGAAGTAAGGCCAGATATCCCTGCAGTGAATTGAATGCAGGCTCGTCTTGCATCTCCCAAGACCAAGGGATGTCTGAATTCCCTGTGGAGACCACAGAGAAAGACCTAGTCCTCCGCCTCATTGCGACCGGAGGCCTCACATCCTTTGAAAACTCGAGAGGTCCGCGGAGATCAATGCTTCCACAGGAGACGATGCCTGACTCCTCTTGAAAATGGATAGGCGCCCCAGGATCCCTGTGGCACGTGGAAAGGGACCCTGGTCTCCTGCCTCACATGGAGACGCGTCTAAATTGCCATGCCAAGACTCGAGGAGAATCGCAAGGTGTCCCATGCACCTAGGCAGGAGTCCTGACGTCGATGAACAAACACGTGTCTGGAAGTGCCCTCCCCCTCGTAACTCGAGAATATACCCCAGGTTCTGGCCGCAACTCGAGAAAAACCATGAGACTTCCCCCTCGCCACGAGATGAGGCCCGATTCCCCGGCACTGCGTGCAGAGCAAATCCGTGTTCCACATCAAACGTGAAAGGAGCCTTGATTTCCTTGATGGCACTCCAGAGGAAACCCAAGATCATTGTCTCAATTCTAGAGGGATCCTGAGGTCACTGGAGCAACACAAAAGGGCTCCGTGGACCGCAAATCAACTCTAGATGAGAGCTTAGTCCCTGGCTTTGACTCAAGAGGAATACCAACTTTCCACAAGCACCTCAAGAGGAGGCTTCTCTCAGCTACAGGTATGTGAGAGGGACCCTGAATTTGCGGCCTCAAGTGGAATGGACACCGAGATGCTCTGACTCGAAGTAAGGCCGGATATCCCTGCAGTGAATTGAATGCAGGCTCGTCTTGCATCTCCCAAGACGAAGGGATGTCTGAATCCCATGTGGAGACCACAGAGAAAGACCTAGTCCTCCGCCTCATCGCGACCGGAGGCCTCACATCCTTTGAAAACTCGAGAGGTCCGCGGAGATCAATGCTTCCAAAGGAGACGATGCCTGACTCCTCTTGAAAATGGATAGGAGTCCCAGGATCCCTGTGGCACGTGGAAAGGGACCCTGCGTCTCCCGCCTCACGTGGAGACGTGTCCCAATTGCCATGCCAAGACTCGAGGAGAATCGCGAGGGGTCCCTCGCACCTAGGCAGGAGTCCTGACGTCGCTGAACAAACACTTGTCTGGAAGGGCCCTCCCCGTCGTAACTCGAGAATATACCCCAGGTTCCGGCCGCAACTCGAGAAAAACCATGAGACTTCCCCCTCTCCGCGAGATGAGGCCCGATTCACCAGCACTGCGTGCAGAGCAATTCCGTGTTCCACATCAAACGTGAAAGGAGCCTTGATTTCGATGACGGCACTCCAGAGAAAACCCAAGATCACTGTCTCAAGTCTAGAGGGATCCTGAGGTCACTGGAGCAACACGAAAGGGCTCCGTGGACCCCAAATCAACTCGAGATGAGAGCTTAGTCCCTGGATTCGACTCAAGAGGAATACCAACTTTCCACAAGCACCTCAAGAGGAGGCTTCTCTCAGCTACAGGTATGTGAGAGGGACCCTGAGTTTGTGGCCTCAAGTGGAATGGACACGGAGATGCTCTGACTCGAAGTAAGTCCAGATATCCCTGCAGTGAATTGAATGCAGGCTCGTCTTGCATCTCCCAAGACGAAGGGATGTCTGAATCCCCTGTGGAGACCACAGAGAAAGACCTAGTCCTCCGCCTCAACGCGAACGGAGGCCTCACATCCTTTGAAAACTCGAGAGGTCCGCTGAGATCAATGCTTCCAAAGGAGACGATGCCTGACTCCTCTTGAAAATGGATAGGAGTCCCAGGATCCCTGTGGCACGTGGAAAGGGACCCTGCGTCTCCCGCCTCACGTGGAGACGCGTCCCAATTGCCATGCGAAGACTCGAGGAGAATCCCGAGGTGTCCCTCGCACCTAGGCTGGAGTCCTTACGTCGCTGAACAAACACGTGTATGGAAGGGACCTCCCCGTCGTAACTCGAGAATATACCCCAGGTTCCGGCCGCAACTCGAGAAAAACCATGAGACTTCCCCCTCTCCGCGAGATGAGGCCCGATTCACCAGCACTGCGTGCAGAGCAATTCCGTGTTCCACATCAAACGTGAAAGGAGCCTTGATTTCTATGACGGCACTCCAGAGAAAACCCAAGATCACTGTCTCAAGTCTAGAGGGATCCTGAGGTCACTGGAGTAACACGAAAGGGCTCCGTGGACCCCAAATCAACTCGAGATGAGAGCTTAGTCCCTGGATTCGACTCAAGAGGAATACCAACTTTCCACAAGCACCTCAAGAGGAGGCTTCTCTCAGCTACAGGTATGTGAGAGGGACCCTGAGTTTGTGGCCTCAAGTGGAATGGACACGGAGATGCTCTGACTCGAAGTAAGGCCAGATATCCCTGCAGTGAATTGAATGCAGGCTCGTCTTGCATCTCCCAAGACGAAGGGATGTCTGAATCCCCTGTGGAGACCACAGAGAAAGACCTAGTCCTCCGCCTCAACGCGAACGGAGGCCTCACATCCTTTGAAAACTCGAGAGGTCCGCTGAGATCAATGCTTCCAAAGGAGACGATGCCTGACTCCTCTTGAAAATGGATAGGAGTCCCAGGATCCCTGTGGCACGTGGAATGGGACCCTGGGTCTACTGCCTCACGTGGAGACGCGTCCCAATTGCCATGCCAAGACTCGACGAGAATCCCGAGGTGTCCCTCGCACCTAGGCAGGTGTCCTGACGTCGCTGAACAAACACGTGTCTGGAAGGGCCCTCCCCGTCGTAACTCGAGAATATACCCCAGGTTCTGGCCGCAACTCGAGAAAAACCATGAGACTTCCCCCTCGCCACGAGATGAGGCCCGATTCCCCTGCACTGCGTGCAGTGCAATTCCGTGTTCCACATCAAACGTGAAAGGAGCCTTGATTTCCTTGATGGCACTCCAAAGAAAACCCAAGATCACTGTCTCAAGTCTAGAGGGATCCTGAGGTCACTGGAGCAACACGAAAGGGCTCCGTGGACCCCAAATCAACTCGAGATGAGAGCTTAGTCCCTGGCTTCAACTCAAGAGGAATACCAACTTTCCACAAGCACCTCAAGAGGAGGCTTCTCTCAGCTACAGGTATGTGAGAGGGACACTGAGTTTTTGGCCTCAAGTGGAATGGACACCGAGATGCTCTGACTTGAAGTAAGGCCGGGTGTCCCTGCAGTGAATTGAATGCAGGCTCGTCTTGCATCTCCCAAGACGAAGGGATGTCTGAATCCCTTGTGGAGACGACAGAGAAAGACTTAGTCCTCCGCCTCATCGCGACCGGAGGCCTCACATCCTTTGAAAACTCGAGAGGTCTGCGGAGATCAATGCTTCCAAAGAAGACGATGCCTGACTCCTCTTGAAAGTGGATAGGAGTCCCAGGGTCCCTGTGGCACGTCGAAAGGGACCCAGGGTCTCCTGCCTCACGTGGAGACGCGTCCCAATTGCCATGCCAAGACTCGAGGAGAATCCCGAGGTGTCCCTCGCACCTAGGAAGGAGTCCTGACGTCGATGAACAGGCACTTGTCTGGAAGGGCCCTCCCCGACGTAACTCGAGAATATACCCCAGGTTCTGGCAGCAACTCGAGAAAAACCATGAGACTTCCCCCTCGCCGCGAGATGAGGCCCGATTCCCCTGCACTGCGTGCAGAGCAATTCCGTGTTCCACATCAAACGTGAAAGGAGCCTTGATTTCCTTGATGGCACTCCAGAGAAAACCCAAGATCACTGTCTCAAGTCTAGAGGGATCCTGAGGTCACTGGAGCAACAGGAAAGGGCTCCGTGGACCCCAAATCAACTCGAGATGAGAGCTTAGTCCCTGGCTTCGACTCAAGAGGAATACCAACTTTCCACAAGCACCTCAAGAGGAGGCTTCTCTCAGCTACAGGTATGTGAGAGGGACCCTCAGTTTGTGGCCTCAAGTGGAATGGACACGGAGATGCTCTGACTCGAAGTAAGGCCGGATATCACCGCAGTGAATTGAATGCAGGCTCGTCTTGCATCTCCCAAGACCAAGGGATGTCTGAATCCCCTGTAGAGACCACAGAGAAAGACCTAGTCCACCGCCTCAACGCGACCGGAGGCCTCACATCCTTTGAAAACTCGAGAGGTCTGCGGAGATCAATGCTTCCAAAGGAGACGATGCCTGACTCCTCTTGAAAATGGATAGGAGTCCCAGGATCACTGTGGCACGTGGAAAGGGACCCTGCGTCTCCCGCCTCACGTGGAGACGCGTCCCAATTGCCATGCGAAGACTCGAGGAGAATCCCGAGGTGTCCCTCGCACCTAGGCTGGAGTCCTTACGTCGCTGAACAAACACGTGTATGGAAGGGACCTCCCCGTCGTAACTCGAGAATATACCCCAGGTTCCGGCCGCAACTCGAGAAAAACCATGAGACTTCCCCCTCGCCGCGAGATGAGGCCCGATTCCCCTGCACTGCGTCCAGAACAATTCCGTGTTCCACATCATACGTGAAAGGAGCCTTGATTTCCTTGATGACACTCCAGAGAAAACCCAAGATCACTGTCTCAAGTCTAGAGGGATCCTGAGGTCACTGGAGCAACACAAAAGGGCTCCGTGGACCCCAAATCAACTCAAGATGAGAGCTTAGTCCCTGGCTTCGACTCAAGAGGAATACCAACTTTCCACAAGCACCTCAAGAGGAGGCTTCTCTCAGCTACAGGTATGTGAGAGGGACCCTGAGTTTGTGGCCTCAAGTGGAATGGACACCGAGATGCTCTGACTCGAAGTAAGGCCAGATATCCCTGCAGTGAATTGAATGCAGGCTCGTCTTGCATCTCCCAAGACGAAGGGATGTCTGAATCCCCTGTGGAGACCACAGAGAAAGACCTAGTCCTCCGCCTCAATGCGACCGGAGGCCTCACATCCTTTGAAAACTCGAGAGGTCCGCGGAGATCAATGCTTCCAAAGGAGACGATGCCTGACTCCTCTTTAAAATGGATAGGAGCCCCAGGATCCCTGTGGCACGTGGAAAGGGACCCTGGTCTCCTGCCTCACATGGAGACGCGTCTAAATTGCCATGCCAAGACTCGAGGAGAATCGCAAGGTGTCCCTCGTACCTAGGCAGGAGTCCTGACGTCGATGAACAAACACGTGTCTGGAAGGGCCCTCCCTGTCGTAACTCGAGAATATACCCCAGGTTCTGGCCGCAACTCGAGAAAAACCATGAGACTTACCCCTCGCCGCGAGATGAGGCCCGATTCCCCGGCACTGCGTGCAGAGCAAATCCGTTTTCCACATCAAACGTGAAAGGAGCCTTGATTTCCTTGATGGCACTCAAGAGGAAACCCAAGATCATTGTCTCAATTCTAGAGGGATCCTGAGGTCACTGGAGCAACACAAAAGGGCTCCGTGGACCGCAAATCAACTCTAAATGAGAGCTTAGTCCCTGGCTTTGACTCAAGAGGAATACCAACTTTCCACAAGCACCTCAAGAGGAGGCTTCTCTCAGCTACAGGTATGTGAGAGGGACCCTGAATTTGTGGCCTCAAGTGGAATGGACACCGAGATGCTCTGATTCGAAGTAAGGCCGGATATCCCTGCAGTGAATTGAATGCAGGCTCGTCTTGCATCTCCCAAGACGAAGGGATGTCTGAATCCCATGTGGAGACCACAGAGAAAGACCTAGTCCTCCGCCTCATTGCGACCGGAGGCCTCACATCCTTTGAAAACTCGAGAGGTCCGCGGAGATCAATGCTTCCAAAGGAGACGATGCCTGACTCCTCTTGAAAATGGATAGGAGTCCCAGGATCCCTGTGGCACGTGGAAAGGGACCCTGGGTCTCCCGCCTCACGTGGATAGGTTTCCCAATTGCCATGCCAAGACTCGAGGAGAATCGCGAGGTGTCCCTCGCACCTAGGCAGGAGTCCTGAAGTCGCTGGACAAACACTTGTCTGGAAGGGCCCTCCCCGTCGTAACTCGAGAATATACCCCAGGTTCCGGCCGCAACTCGAGAAAAACCATGAGACTTCCCCCTCTCCGCGAGATGAGGCCCGATTCACCAGCACTGCGTGCAGAGCAATTCCGTGTTCCACATCAAACGTGAAAGGAGCCTTGATTTCCTTGATGGCACTCAAGAGGAAACCCAAGATCATTGTCTCAATTCTAGAGGGATCCTGAGGTCACTGGAGCAACACAAAAGGGCTCCGTGGACCGCAAATCAACTCTAAATGAGAGCTTAGTCCCTGGCTTTGACTCAAGAGGAATACCAACTTTCCACAAGCACCTCAAGAGGAGGCTTCTCTCAGCTACAGGTATGTGAGAGGGACCCTGAATTTGTGGCCTCAAGTGGAATGGACACCGAGATGCTCTGATTCGAAGTAAGGCCGGATATCCCTGCAGTGAATTGAATGCAGGCTGGTCTTGCATGTCCCAAGACGAAGGGATGTCTGAATCCCCTGTGGAGACCACAGAGAAAGACCTAGTCCTCCGCCTCATCGCGACCGGAGGCCTCACATCCTTTGAAAACTCGAGAGGTCCGCGGAGATCAATGCTTCCAAAGGAGACGATGCCTGACTCCTCTTGAAAATGGATAGGAGTCCCAGGATCCCTGTGGCACGTGGAAAGGGACCCTGGGTCTCCCGCCTCACGTGGAGACGCGTCCCAATTGTCATGCCAAGACTTTAGGAGAATCCAAAGGTGTCCCTCGCACCTATCACGTGTCTGGAAGGGCCCTCCCCGTCGTAACTCGAGAATATACCCCAGGTTCCGGACGCAACTCGAGAAAAACCATGAGACTTCCCCCTCGCCGCGAGATGAGGCCCGATTCCCCTGAGCTGCATGCAGAGCAACTCCGTATTCCACATCAAAAATGAAAGGAGCCTTGATTTCTTTGATGGCACTCCAGAGAAAACCCAAGATCACTGTCTCAAGTCTAGAGGGATCCTGAGGTCACTGTAGCAACATGAAAGGGCTCTGTGGTCCCCAAATCAACTCGAGATGAGAGCTTAGTCCCTGGCTTTGACTCAAGAGGAATACCAACTTTCCACAAGCACCTCAAGAGGAGGCTTCTCTCAGCTACATGTATGTGAGAGGGCCCCTGAGTTTGTGGCCTCAAATGGAATGGACACCGAGATGCTCTGACTCGAAGTAAGGCCGGATATCCCTGCAGTGAATTGAATGAAGGCTCGTCTTGCATCTCCCAAGATGAAGGGATGTCTGAACCCCTGTGGAGACCACAGAGAAAGACCTAATTCTCTGCCTCATCGCGAGCGTAAGCCTCACATCCTTTGAAAACTCGAGAGGTCCGCGGAGATCAATGCTTCCAAAGGAGACGATGCCTGACTCCTCTTGAAAATGGATAGGAGTCCCAGGATCCCTGTGGCACGTGGAAAGGGACCCTGGGTCTCCCGCCTCACGTGGAGACGCGTCCCAATTGCCATGCCAAGACTCGAGGAGAATACCGAAGTGTCCCTCGCACCTAGGCAGGAGTCCTGACGTCGCTGAACAAACACGTGTCTGGAAGGGTCCTCCCCGTGGTAACTCGAGAATATACCCCAGGTTCCGGCCGCAACTCGAGAAAAACCATGAGATTTCCCCCTCGCCGCTAGTTGAGGCCCGATTCCCCTGCACTGCATGCAGAGCAATTCCGTGTTCCACATCAAACGGGAAAGGAGCCTTGATTTCCTTGATGGCACTCCAGAGAAAGCCCAAGATCACTGTCTCAAGTCTAGAGAGATCCTGAGGTCACTGGAGCAACACGAAAGGGCTCCGTGGACCCCAAATCAACTCGAGATGAGAGCTTAGTCCCTGGCTTCGACTCAAGAGGAATACCAACTTTCCACAAGCACCTCAAGAGGAGGCTACTCTCAGCTAATGGTATGTGAGAGGGACCCTGAGTTTGTGGCCTCAAGTGGAATGGACACCGAGATGCTCTGACTCGAAGTAAGACCAGATATCCCTGCAGTGAATTGAATGCAGGCTCGTCTTGCATTTCCCAAGACGATGGGATGTCTGAATCCCCTGTGGAGACCACAGAGAAAGACCTAGTTCTCCGCCTCATCGCGACCGGAGGCCTCACATCCTTTGAAAACTCGAGAGGTCTGCGGAGATCAATGCTTCCAAAGGAGACGATGCCTGACTCCTCTTGAAAATGGACAGGAGTCGCAGGATCCCTGTGGCACGTGGAAAGGGACCCTGGGTCTCCCGCCTCACGTGGATACGCGTCCCAATTGCCATGCCAAGACTCGAGGAGAATCCCGAGGTGTCCCTCGCACCTAGGCAGGAGTCCTGACGTCGCTGAACAAACACGTGTCTGGAAAGGCCCTCCCCGTCGTAACTCGAGAATATACCCTAGGTTCCGGCCGCAACTCGAGAAAAACCATGAGACTTCCCCCTCGCCGCGAGATGAGGCCCGATTCCCCTGCAGTGCGTGCAGAGCAATTCCGTGTTCCACATGAAACGTGAAAAGAGCCTTGATTTCCTTGATGGCACTCCAGAGAAAACCCAAGATCACTGTCTCAAGTCTAGAGGGATCCTGAGGTCACTGGAGCAACACGAAAGGGCTCCGTGGACCCCAAATCAACTGGAGATGAGAGATTAGTCCCTGGCTTCAACTCAAGAGGAATACGAACTTTCCACAAGCCCCTCAAGAGGAGGCTTCTCTCAGCTACAGGTATGTGAGAGGGACCCTGAGTTTGTGGCCTCAAGTGGAATGGACACCGAGATGCTCTGACTCGAAGTAAGGCCAGATATCCCTGCAGTGAATTGAATGCAGGCTCGTCTTGCATCTCCCAAGACGAAGGGATGTCTGAATCCCCTGTGGAGACAACAGAGAAAGATCTATTTCTCCGCCTCATCGCGACCGGAGGCCTCACATCCTTTGAAAACTCTAGAGGTCCGCGGAGATCAATGCTTCCAAAGCAGACGATGCCTGACTCCTCTTGACAATGGACAGGAGTCCCAGGATCCCTGTGGCACGTGGAAAGGGACCTTGGGTCTCCCACCTCACGTGGAGACGCGTCCCAATTGCCATGCCAAGACTCGAGGAGAATCCCGAGGTGTCCCTCGCACCCAGGCAGGAGTCCTGACGTCGCTGAAAAAACACGTGTCTGGAAGGGCCCTCCCCGTCGTAACTCGAGAATATACCCCAGGTTCCGGCCGCAACTCGAGAAAAACCATGAGACTTCCCCCTCGCCGCGAGATGAGGCCCGATTCCCCTGCCCTGCGTGCAGAGCAATTCCTTGTTCCACATCAAACGTGAAAGGAGCCTTGATTTCCTTGATGGCACTCCAGAGAAAACCCAAGATCACTGTCTCAAGTCTAGAGGGATCCTGAGGTCACTGGAGCAACAAGAAAGGGCTCCGTGGACCCCAAATCAACTCGAGATGAGAGCTTTGTACCTGGCTTCGACTCAAGAGGAATACCAACTTTCCACAAGCACCTCAAGAGGAGGCTTCTCTCAGCTACAGGTATGTGAGAGGGACCCTGAGTTTGTGGCCTCAAGTGGAATGGACACCGAGATGCTCTGACTCGAAGTAAGGCCGGATATCCCTGCAGTGAATTGAATGCAGGCTCGTCTTGCATCTCCCAAGACGAAGGTATGTCTGAATCCCCTGTGGAGACCACAGAGAAAGACCTAGTCCTCCGCCTCATCGCGACCGGAGGCCTCACATCCTTTGAAAACTCGAGAGGTCTGCAGAAATCAATGCTTCCAAAGGAGACGATGCCCGACTCCTCTTGAAAATGGATAGGAGTCCCAGGATCACTGTGGCACGTGGAAAGGGACCCTGGGTCTCATGCCTCACGTGGAGACGCATCCCAATTGCCATGCCAAGACTCGAGGAGAATCCCGAGGTGTCCCTCGCACCTAGGCAGGAGTCCTAACGTCCCTGAACAAACACGTGTCTGGAAGGGACCTCCCCGTCGTAACTCGAGAATATACCCCAGGTTCCGGCCGCAACTCGAGAAAAACCATGAGACTTCCCCCTCGCCGTGAGATGAGGCCCGATTCCCTTGCACTGCATGCAGAGCACTTCCGTGTTCGACATCAAACTTGAAAGGAGCCTTGATTTCCTTGATGGCACTCCAGAGAAAACCCAAGATGACTGTCTCAAGTCTAGAGGGATCCTGAGGTCACTGGAGCAACACGAAAGGGCTCCGTGGACCCCAAATCAAATCGAGATGAGAGCTTAGTCCCTGGCTTCAACTAAAGAGGAATACCAACTTTCCACAAGCACCTCAAGAGGAGGCTTCTCTCAGCTACAGGTATGTGAGAGGGACACTGAGTTTTTGGCCTCAAGTGGAATGGACACCGAGATGCTCTAACTTGAAGTAAGGCCGGGTGTCCCTGCAGTGAATTGAATGCAGGCTCGTCTTGCATCTCCCACGATGAAGGGATGTCTGAATACCCTGTGGAGACCACAGAGAAAGACCTAATTCTCCCCCTCATCGCGACCAGAGGCCTCACATCTTTGAAAATTCGAGAGGTCCACAGAGATCAATGCTTCCAAAGGAGACGATGCCTGACACCTCTTGAAAATGGATAGGAGTCCCAGGATCACTGTGGCACGGGGAAAGGGGCCCTGGGTCTCCCGCCTCACGTGGATACGCGTCCAAATTGCCATGCCAAGACTCGAGGAGAATCCCGAGGTGTCCCTCGCACCTAGGCAGGAGTCCTGACGTCGCTGAACAAACACATGTCTGGAAGGGCCGGCATCCGTCGTAACTCGAGAATATACTCCAGGTTCCGGCCGCAACTCGAGAAAAACCATGAGACTTCCCCCTCGCCGCGAGATGAGGCCCGATTCCCCTGCACTGCGTGCAGAGCAATTCCGTGTTCCAGATCAAACATGAAAGGAGCCTTGATTTCCTTGATGGCACTCTATAGAAAACCCAAGATCACTGTCTCAAGTCTAGAGAGATCCGGAGGACACTGTAGCAACACGATAGTGCTACGTGGACCCCAAATCAACTCGAGATGAGAGCTTAGTCCCTGGCTTCGACTCAAGAGGAATACCAACTTTCCACAAGCACCTCAAGAGGAGGCTTCTCTCAGCTACAGGTATGTGAGGGGGACCCTGAGTTTGTGGCCTCAAGCGGAATGGACCCCGAGATGCTCTGACTCGAAGTAAGGCTGGATATCCCTGCAGTGAATTGAATGCAGGCTCGTCTTGCATCTCCCAAGACGAAGGTATGTCTGAATCCCCTGTGGAGACCACAGAGAAAGACCTAGTCCTCCGACTCATCGCGACCGGAGGCCTCACATCCTTTGAAAACTCGAGAGGTCTGCAGAAATCAATGCTTCCAAAGGAGACGATGCCCGACTCCTCTTGAAAATGGATAGGAGTCCCAGGATCCCTGTGGCACGTGGAAAGGGACCCTGGGTCTCATGCCTCACGTGGAGACGCATCCCAATTGCCATGCCAAGACTCGAGGAGAATCCCGAGGTGTCCCTCGCACCTAGGCAGGAGTCCTGACGACGCTGAACATACACTTGTCTGGAAGGGACCTCCCCGTTGTAACTCGAGAATATACCCCAGGTTCCGGCCGCAACTCGAGAAAAACCATGAGACTTCCCCCTCGCCGCGAGATGAGGCCCGATTCCCCTGCCCTGCGTGCAGAGCAATTCCGTATTCCACATCAAAAGTGAAAGGAGCCTTGATTTCCTTGATGGCACTCCAGAGAAAACCCAAGATCACTGTCTCAAGTCTAGAGGGATCCTGAGGTCACTGGAGCAACACGAAAGGGCTCCGTGGACCCCAAATCAACTCGAGATGAGAGCTTAGTCCCTGGCTTCGACTCAAGAGGAATACCAACTTTCCACAAGCACATCAAGAGGAGGCTTCAGTCAGCTACAGGTATGTGAGAGGTACCCTGAGTTTGTGGCCTCAAATGGAATGGACACCGAGATGCTCTGACTCGAAGTAAGGCCGGATATCCCTGCAGTGAATTGAATGCAGACTCGCCTTGCATCTCCCAAGACGAAGGGATGTCTGAATCCCCTGTGGAGACCACAGAGAAAGACCGAGTTCTCCGCCTCATCGCGACCGGAGGCCTCACATCCTTTGAAAACTCGAGAGGTCCGCGGAGATCAATGCTTCCAAAGGAGACGATGCCTGACTCCTCTTGAAAATGGATAGGAGTCCCAGGATCACTGTGGCACGTGGAAAGGGACCCTGGGTCTCCCCCCTCACGTGGAGACGCATTCAAATTGCCATGCCAAGACTCGTGGAGAATCCCGAGGTGTCCCTCGCACCTAGGCAGGAGTCCTGACGTCGCTGAACAAACACGTGTCTGGAAGGGCCCTCTCCGTCATAACTCGAGAATATACCCCAGGTTTGGGCCGCAACTCGAGAAAAACCATGAGATTTCCCCCTCGCCGCGAGTTGAGGCCCGATTCCCCTGCACTGCATGCAGAGCAATTCCGTGTTCCACATCAAACGTGAAAGGAGCCTTGATTTCCTTGATGGCACTCCAGAGGAAACCCAAGATCACTGTCACTAGTCTAGAGGGATCCTGAGGTCACTGGACCAACAGGAAAGGGCTCCGTGGACCGAAATACACGCGAGATGAGAGCTTAGTCCCTGGCTTAGACTCAAGAGGAATACCAACTTTCCACAAGCACCTCAAGAGGAGGCTTCTCTCAGCTACATGTATATTTGAGGGACCCCGAGTTTGTGGCCTCAAGTAGAATGGACACCGGGATGCTCTGACTCGAAGTAAGGCTGGATATCCCTGCAGTGAATTGAATGCAGGCTCGTCTTGCATCTCCCAAGACGAAGGGATATCTGAATCCCCTGTGGAGACCACAGAGAAAAACCTAATTCTCCGCCTCATCGCGAGCGGAGGCCTCACATCCTTTGAAAACTCGAGAGGTCCACGGAGATCAATGCTTCCAAAGGAGACGATGCCTGACTCCTCTTGAAAATGGATAGGAGTCCCAGGATCCCTGTGGCACGTGGAAAGGGACCCTGGGTCTCCCGCCTCACGTGGAGACGCGTCCCAATTGCCATGCCAAGACTCGAGGAGTATCCCGAGTTGTCCCTCGCACCTAGGCAGGGGTCCTGACGTCGCTGAACAAACATGTGTCTGGAAAGACCCTCCCCGTCGTAACTCGAGAATATACCCCAGGTTCCGGCCGCAACTCGAGAACAACCATGAGACTTCCCCCTCGCCGCTAGATGAGGCCCGATTCCCCTGCAATGCGTGCAGAGCAATTCCTTGTTCCACATCAAACGTGAAAGGAGCCTTGATTTCCTTGATGGCACTCCAGAGAAAACCCAAGATCACTGTCTCAAATCTAGAGGGATCCTGAGGTCACTGGAGCAACACGAAAGGGCTCCGTGGACCCCAAATCAACTGGAGATGAGAGATTAGTCCCTGGCTTCAACTCAAGAGGAATACGAACTTTCCACAAGCCCCTCAAGAGGAGGCTTCTCTCAGCTACAGGTATGTGAGAGGGACCCTGAGTTTGTGGCCTCAAGTGGAATGGACACCGAGATGCTCTGACTCGAAGTAAGGCCAGATATCCCTGCAGTGAATTGAATGCAGGCTCGTCTTGCATCTCCCAAGACGAAGGGATGTCTGAATCCCCTGTGGAGACAACAGAGAAAGATCTATTTCTCCGCCTCATCGCGACCGGAGGCCTCACATCCTTTGAAAACTCTAGAGGTCCGCGGAGATCAATGCTTCCAAAGCAGACGATGCCTGACTCCTCTTGACAATGGACAGGAGTCCCAGGATCCCTGTGGCACGTTTAAAGGGACCCTGGGTCTCCCGCCTCACGTGGAGACGCGTCCCAATTGCCATGCCAAGACTCGAGGAGAATCCCGAGGTGTCCCTCGCACCCAGGCAGGAGTCCTGACGTCGCTGAAAAAACACGTGTCTGGAAGGGCCCTCCCCGTCGTAACTCGAGAATATACCCCAGGTTCCGGCCGCAACTCGAGAAAAACCATGAGACTTCCCCCTCGCCGCGAGATGAGGCCCGATTCCCCTGCCCTGCGTGCAGAGCAATTCCTTGTTCCACATCAAACGTGAAAGGAGCCTTGATTTCCTTGATGGCACTCCAGAGAAAACCCAAGATCACTGTCTCAAGTCTAGAGGGATCCTGAGGTCACTGGAGCTACAAGAAAGGGCTCCGTGGACCCCAAATCAACTCGAGACGAGAGCTTTGTACCTGGCTTCGACTCAAGAGGAATACCAACTTTCCACAAGCACCTCAAGAGGAGGCTTCTCTCAGCTACAGGTATGTGAGGGGGACCCTGAGTTTGTGGCCTCAAGTGGAATGGACACCGAGATGCTCTGACTCGAAGTAAGGCCGGATATCCCTGCAGTGAATTGAATGCAGGCTCGTCTTGCATCTCCCAAGACGAAGGGATGTCTGAATCCCCTGTGGAGACCACAGAGAAAGACCTAGTCCTACGCCTCATCGCGACCGGAGGCCTCACATCCTTTGAAAACTCGAGAGGTCTGCAGAAATCAATGCTTCCAAAGGAGACGATGCCCGACTCCTCTTGAAAATGGATAGGAGTCCCAGGATCCCTGTGGCACGTGGAAAGGGACCCTGGGTCTCATGCCTCACGTGGAGACGCATCCCAATTGCCATGCCAAGACTCGAGGAGAATCCCGAGGTGTCCCTCGCACCTAGGCAGGAGTCCTAATGTCCCTGAACAAACACGTGTCTGGAAGGGACCTCCCCGTCGTAACTCGAGAATATACCCCAGGTTCCGGCCGCAACTCGAGAAAAACCATGAGACTTCCCCCTCGCCGCGAGATGAGGCCCGATTCCCTTGCACTGCATGCAGAGCACTTCCGTGTTCGACATCAAACTTGAAAGGAGCCTTGATTTCCTTGATGGCACTCCAGAGAAAACCCAAGATGACTGTCTCAAGTCTAGAGGGATGCTGAGGTCACTGGAGCAACACGAAAGGGCTCCGTGGACCCCAAATCAACTCGAGATGAGAGCTTAGTCCCTGGCTTCGACTCAAGAGGAATACCAACTTTCCACAAGCACCTCAAGTGGAGGCTTCTCTCAGCTACAGGTATGTGAAAGCGACCCTGAGTTTGTGGCCTCAAATGGAATGGACACCGTGATGCTCTGACTCGAAGTAAGGTCGGATATCCCTGCAGTGAATTGAATGCAGGCTCGTCTTGCATCTCCCACGATGAAGGGATGTCTGAATACCCTGTGGAGACCACAGAGAAAGACCTAATTCTCCCCCTCATCGCGACCGGAGGCCTCACATCTTTGAAAATTCGAGAGGTCCACAGAGATCAATGCTTCCAAAGGAGACGATGCCTGACACCTCTTGAAAATGGATAGGAGTCCCAGGATCACTGTGGCACGGGGAAAGGGGCCCTGGGTCTCCCGCCTCACGTGGATACGCGTCCAAATTGCCATGCCAAGACTCGAGGAGAATCCCGAGGTGTCCCTCGCACCTAGGCAGGAGTCCTGACGTCGCTGAACAAACACATATCTGGAAGGGCCGGCATCCGTCGTAACTCGAGAATATACTCCAGGTTCCGGCCGCAACTCGAGAAAAACCATGAGACTTCCCCCTCGCCGCGAGATGAGGCCCGATTCCCCTGCACTGCGTGCAGAGCAATTCCGTGTTCCAGATCAAACATGAAAGGAGCCTTGATTTCCTTGATGGCACTCTATAGAAAACGCAAGATCACTGTCTCAAGTCTAGAGAGATCCGGAGGACACTGTAGCAACACGATAGGGCTACGTGGACCCCAAATCAACTCGAGATGAGAGCTTAGTCCCTGGCTTCGACTCAAGAGGAATACCAACTTTCCACAAGCACCTCAAGAGGAGGCTTCTCTCAGCTACAGGTATGTGAGGGGGACCCTGAGTTTGTGGCCTCAAGCGGAATGGACCCCGAGATGCTCTGACTCGAAGTAAGGCTGGATATCCCTGCAGTGAATTGAATGCAGGCTCGTCTTGCATCTCCCAAGACGAAGGTATGTCTGAATCCCCTGTGGAGACCACAGAGAAAGACCTAGTCCTCCGACTCATCGCGACCGGAGGCCTCACATCCTTTGAAAACTCGAGAGGTCTGCAGAAATCAATGCTTCCAAAGGAGACGATGCCCGACTCCTCTTGAAAATGGATAGGAGTCCCAGGATCCCTGTGGCACGTGGAAAGGGACCCTGGGTCTCATGCCTCACGTGGAGACGCATCCCAATTGCCATGCCAAGACTCGAGGAGAATCCCGAGGTGTCCCTCGCACCTAGGCAGGAGTCCTGACGTCGCTGAACCTACACTTGTCTGGAAGGGACCTCCCCGTTGTAACTCGAGAATATACCCCAGGTTCCGGCCGCAACTCGAGAAAAAACATGAGACTTCCCCCTCGCCGAGAGATGAGGCCCGATTCCCCTGCCCTGCGTGCAGAGCAATTCCGTATTCCACATCAAAAGTGAAAGGAGCCTTGATTTCCTTGATGGCACTCCAGAGAAAACCCAAGATCACTGTCTCAAGTCTAGAGGGATCCTGAGGTCACTGGAACAACACGAAAGGGCTCCGTGGACCCCAAATCAACTCTAGATGAGAGCTTAGTCCCTGGCTTCGACTCAAGAGGAATACCAACTTTCCACAAGCACATCAAGAGGAGGCTTCAGTCAGCTACAGGTATGTGAGAGGTACCCTGAGTTTGTGGCCTCAAATGGAATGGACACCGAGATGCTCTGACTCGAAGTAAGGCCGGATATCCCTGCAGTGAATTGAATGCAGACTCGCCTTGCATCTCCCAAGACGAAGGGATGTCTGAATCCCCTGTGGAGACCACAGAGAAAGACCGAGTTCTCCGCCTCATCGCGACCGGAGGCCTCACATCCTTTGAAAACTCGAGAGGTCCGCGGAGATCAATGCTTCCAAAGGAGACGATGCCTGACTCCTCTTGAAAATGGATAGGAGTCCCAGGATCACTGTGGCACGTGGAAAGGGACACTGGGTCTAACGCCTCACGTGGAGACGCGTTCAAATTGCCATGCCAAGACTCGTGGAGAATCCCGAGGTGTCCCTCGCACCTAGGCAGGAGTCCTGACGTCGCTGAACAAACACGTGTCTGGAAGGGCCCTCCCCGTCGTAACTCGAGAATATACCCCAGGTTTGGGCCGCAACTCGAGAAAAACCATGAGATTTCCCCCTCGCCGCGAGTTGAGGCCCGATTCCCCTGCACTGCATGCAGAGCAATTCCGTGTTCCACATCAAACGTGAAAGGAGCCTTGATTTCCTTGATGGCACTCCAGAGAAAACCCAAGATCACTGTCACTAGTCTAGAGGGATCCTGAGGTCACTGGACCAACAGGAAAGGGCTCCGTGGACCGAAATACACGCGAGATGAGAGCTTAGTCCCTGGCTTAGACTCAAGAGGAATACCAACTTTCCACAAGCACCTCAAGAGGAGGCTTCTCTCAGCTACATGTATATTTGAGGGACCCCGAGTTTGTGGCCTCAAGTAGAATGGACAGTGGGATGCTCTGACTCGAAGTAAGGCTGGATATACCTGCAGTGAATTGAATGCAGGCTCGTCTTGCATCTCCCAAGACGAAGGGATATCTGAATCCCCTGTGGAGACCACAGAGAAAAACCTAATTCTCCGCCTCATCGCGAGCGGAGGCCTCACATCCTTTGAAAACTCGAGAGGTCCACGGAGATCAATGCTTCCAAAGGAGACGATGCCTGACTCCTCTTGAAAATGGATAGGAGTCCCAGGATCCCTGTGGCACGTGGAAAGGGACCCTGGGTCTCCCGCCTCACGTGGAGACGCGTCCCAATTGCCATGCCAAGACTCGAGGAGTATCCCGAGTTGTCCCTCGCACCTAGGCAGGGGTCCTGACGTCGCTGAACAAACATGTGTCTGGAAAGACCCTCCCCGTCGTAACTCGAGAATATACCCCAGGTTCCGGCCGCAACTCGAGAACAACCATGAGACTTCCCCCTCGCCACGAGATGAGGCCCGATTCCCCTGCACTGCGTGCAGAGCAATTCCGTGTTCCACATCAAACGTGAAAGGAGCCTTGATTTCCTTGATGGCACTCCATACAAAACCCAAGATCACTGTCTCAAGTCTAGAGGGATCCTGAGGTCACTGTAGCAACAAGAAAGGGCTCCGTGGACCCCAAATCAACTCGAGATGAGAGCTTAGTCCCTGGCTTCAACTCAAGAGGAATACCAACTTTCCACAAGCACCTCAAGAGGAGGCTTCTCTCAGCTACAGGTATGTGAGAGGGACACTGAGTTTTTGGCCTCAAGTGGAATGGACACCGAGATGCTCTGACTTGAAGTAAGGCCGGGTGTCCCTGCAGTGAATTGAATGCAGGCTCGTCTTGCATCTCCCACGATGAAGGGATGTCTGAATACCCTGTGGAGACCACAGAGAAAGACCTAATTCTCCCCCTCATCGCGACCAGAGGCCTCACATCTTTGAAAATTCGAGAGGTCCACAGAGATCAATGCTTCCAAAGGAGACGATGCCTGACACCTCTTGAAAATGGATAGGAGTCCCAGGATCACTGTGGCACGGGGAAAGGGGCCCTGGGTCTCCCGCCTCACGTGGATACGCGTCCAAATTGCCATGCCAAGACTCGAGGAGAATCCCGAGGTGTCCCTCGCACCTAGGCAGGAGTCCTGACGTCGCTGAACAAACACATGTCTGGAAGGGCCGGCATCCGTCGTAACTCGAGAATATACTCCAGGTTCCGGCCGCAACTCGAGAAAAACCATGAGACTTCCCCCTCGCCGCGAGATGAGGCCCGATTCCCCTGCACTGCGTGCAGAGCAATTCCGTGTTCCAGATCAAACATGAAAGGAGCCTTGATTTCCTTGATGGCACTCTATAGAAAACCCAAGATCACTGTCTCAAGTCTAGAGAGATCCGGAGGACACTGTAGCAACACGATAGGGCTACGTGGACCCCAAATCAACTCGAGATGAGAGCTTAGTCCCTGGCTTCGACTCAAGAGGAATACCAACTTTCCACAAGCACCTCAAGAGGAGGCTTCTCTCAGCTACAGGTATGTGAGGGGGACCCTGAGTTTGTGGCCTCAAGCGGAATGGACCCCGAGATGCTCTGACTCGAAGTAAGGCTGGATATCCCTGCAGTGAATTGAATGCAGGCTCGTCTTGCATCTCCCAAGACGAAGGTATGTCTGAATCCCCTGTGGAGACCACAGAGAAAGACCTAGTCCTCCGACTCATCGCGACCGGAGGCCTCACATCCTTTGAAAACTCGAGAGGTCTGCAGAAATCAATGCTTCCAAAGGAGACGATGCCCGACTCCTCTTGAAAATGGATAGGAGTCCCAGGATCCCTGTGGCACGTGGAAAGGGACCCTGGGTCTCATGCCTCACGTGGAGACGCATCCCAATTGCCATGCCAAGACTCGAGGAGAATCCCGAGGTGTCCCTCGCACCTAGGCAGGAGTCCTGACGACGCTGAACATACACTTGTCTGGAAGGGACCTCCCCGTTGTAACTCGAGAATATACCCCAGGTTCCGGCCGCAACTCGAGAAAAACCATGAGACTTCCCCCTCGCCGCGAGATGAGGCCCGATTCCCCTGCCCTGCGTGCAGAGCAATTCCGTATTCCACATCAAAAGTGAAAGGAGCCTTGATTTCCTTGATGGCACTCCAGAGAAAACCCAAGATCACTGTCTCAAGTCTAGAGGGATCCTGAGGTCACTGGAGCAACACGAAAGGGCTCCGTGGACCCCAAATCAACTCGAGATGAGAGCTTAGTCCCTGGCTTCGACTCAAGAGGAATACCAACTTTCCACAAGCACATCAAGAGGAGGCTTCAGTCAGCTACAGGTATGTGAGAGGTACCCTGAGTTTGTGGCCTCAAATGGAATGGACACCGAGATGCTCTGACTCGAAGTAAGGCCGGATATCCCTGCAGTGAATTGAATGCAGACTCGCCTTGCATCTCCCAAGACGAAGGGATGTCTGAATCCCCTGTGGAGACCACAGAGAAAGACCGAGTTCTCCGCCTCATCGCGACCGGAGGCCTCACATCCTTTGAAAACTCGAGAGGTCCGCGGAGATCAATGCTTCCAAAGGAGACGATGCCTGACTCCTCTTGAAAATGGATAGGAGTCCCAGGATCACTGTGGCACGTGGAAAGGGACCCTGGGTCTCCCCCCTCACGTGGAGACGCATTCAAATTGCCATGCCAAGACTCGTGGAGAATCCCGAGGTGTCCCTCGCACCTAGGCAGGAGTCCTGACGTCGCTGAACAAACACGTGTCTGGAAGGGCCCTCCCCGTCATAACTCGAGAATATACCCCAGGTTTGGGCCGCAACTCGAGAAAAACCATGAGATTTCCCCCTCGCCGCGAGTTGAGGCCCGATTCCCCTGCACTGCATGCAGAGCAATTCCGTGTTCCACATCAAACGTGAAAGGAGCCTTGATTTCCTTGATGGCACTCCAGAGGAAACCCAAGATCACTGTCACTAGTCTAGAGGGATCCTGAGGTCACTGGACCAACAGGAAAGGGCTCCGTGGACCGAAATACACGCGAGATGAGAGCTTAGTCCCTGGCTTAGACTCAAGAGGAATACCAACTTTCCACAAGCACCTCAAGAGGAGGCTTCTCTCAGCTACATGTATATTTGAGGGACCCCGAGTTTGTGGCCTCAAGTAGAATGGACACCGGGATGCTCTGACTCGAAGTAAGGCTGGATATCCCTGCAGTGAATTGAATGCAGGCTCGTCTTGCATCTCCCAAGACGAAGGGATATCTGAATCCCCTGTGGAGACCACAGAGAAAAACCTAATTCTCCGCCTCATCGCGAGCGGAGGCCTCACATCCTTTGAAAACTCGAGAGGTCCACGGAGATCAATGCTTCCAAAGGAGACGATGCCTGACTCCTCTTGAAAATGGATAGGAGTCCCAGGATCCCTGTGGCACGTGGAAAGGGACCCTGGGTCTCCCGCCTCACGTGGAGACGCGTCCCAATTGCCGTGCCAAGACTCGAGGAGTATCCCGAGTTGTCCCTCGCACCTAGGCAGGGGTCCTGACGTCGCTGAACAAACATGTGTCTGGAAAGACCCTCCCCGTCGTAACTCGAGAATATACCCCAGGTTCCGGCCGCAACTCGAGAACAACCATGAGACTTCCCCCTCGCCGCTAGATGAGGCCCGATTCCCCTGCAATGCGTGCAGAGCAATTCCTTGTTCCACATCAAACGTGAAAGGAGCCTTGATTTCCTTGATGGCACTCCAGAGAAAACCCAAGATCACTGTCTCAAATCTAGAGGGATCCTGAGGTCACTGGAGCAACACGAAAGGGCTCCGTGGACCCCAAATCAACTGGAGATGAGAGATTAGTCCCTGGCTTCAACTCAAGAGGAATACGAACTTTCCACAAGCCCCTCAAGAGGAGGCTTCTCTCAGCTACAGGTATGTGAGAGGGACCCTGAGTTTGTGGCCTCAAGTGGAATGGACACCGAGATGCTCTGACTCGAAGTAAGGCCAGATATCCCTGCAGTGAATTGAATGCAGGCTCGTCTTGCATCTCCCAAGACGAAGGGATGTCTGAATCCCCTGTGGAGACAACAGAGAAAGATCTATTTCTCCGCCTCATCGCGACCGGAGGCCTCACATCCTTTGAAAACTCTAGAGGTCCGCGGAGATCAATGCTTCCAAAGCAGACGATGCCTGACTCCTCTTGACAATGGACAGGAGTCCCAGGATCCCTGTGGCACGTTTAAAGGGACCCTGGGTCTCCCGCCTCACGTGGAGACGCGTCCCAATTGCCATGCCAAGACTCGAGGAGAATCCCGAGGTGTCCCTCGCACCCAGGCAGGAGTCCTGACGTCGCTGAAAAAACACGTGTCTGGAAGGGCCCTCCCCGTCGTAACTCGAGAATATACCCCAGGTTCCGGCCGCAACTCGAGAAAAACCATGAGACTTCCCCCTCGCCGCGAGATGAGGCCCGATTCCCCTGCCCTGCGTGCAGAGCAATTCCTTGTTCCACATCAAACGTGAAAGGAGCCTTGATTTCCTTGATGGCACTCCAGAGAAAACCCAAGATCACTGTCTCAAGTCTAGAGGGATCCTGAGGTCACTGGAGCTACAAGAAAGGGCTCTGTGGACCCCAAATCAACTCGAGACGAGAGCTTTGTACCTGGCTTCGACTCAAGAGGAATACCAACTTTCCACAAGCACCTCAAGAGGAGGCTTCTCTCAGCTACAGGTATGTGAGGGGGACCCTGAGTTTGTGGCCTCAAGTGGAATGGACACCGAGATGCTCTGACTCGAAGTAAGGCCGGATATCCCTGCAGTGAATTGAATGCAGGCTCGTCTTGCATCTCCCAAGACGAAGGGATGTCTGAATCCCCTGTGGAGACCACAGAGAAAGACCTAGTCCTACGCCTCATCGCGACCGGAGGCCTCACATCCTTTGAAAACTCGAGAGGTCTGCAGAAATCAATGCTTCCAAAGGAGACGATGCCCGACTCCTCTTGAAAATGGATAGGAGTCCCAGGATCCCTGTGGCACGTGGAAAGGGACCCTGGGTCTCATGCCTCACGTGGAGACGCATCCCAATTGCCATGCCAAGACTCGAGGAGAATCCCGAGGTGTCCCTCGCACCTAGGCAGGAGTCCTAATGTCCCTGAACAAACACGTGTCTGGAAGGGACCTCCCCGTCGTAACTCGAGAATATACCCCAGGTTCCGGCCGCAACTCGAGAAAAACCATGAGACTTCCCCCTCGCCGCGAGATGAGGCCCGATTCCCTTGCACTGCATGCAGAGCACTTCCGTGTTCGACATCAAACTTGAAAGGAGCCTTGATTTCCTTGATGGCACTCCAGAGAAAACCCAAGATGACTGTCTCAAGTCTAGAGGGATGCTGAGGTCACTGGAGCAACACGAAAGGGCTCCGTGGACCCCAAATCAACTCGAGATGAGAGCTTAGTCCCTGGCTTCGACTCAAGAGGAATACCAACTTTCCACAAGCACCTCAAGTGGAGGCTTCTCTCAGCTACAGGTATGTGAAAGCGACCCTGAGTTTGTGGCCTCAAATGGAATGGACACCGTGATGCTCTGACTCGAAGTAAGGTCGGATATCCCTGCAGTGAATTGAATGCAGGCTCGTCTTGCATCTCCCACGATGAAGGGATGTCTGAATACCCTGTGGAGACCACAGAGAAAGACCTAATTCTCCCCCTCATCGCGACCGGAGGCCTCACATCTTTGAAAATTCGAGAGGTCCACAGAGATCAATGCTTCCAAAGGAGACGATGCCTGACACCTCTTGAAAATGGATAGGAGTCCCAGGATCACTGTGGCACGGGGAAAGGGGCCCTGGGTCTCCCGCCTCACGTGGATACGCGTCCAAATTGCCATGCCAAGACTCGAGGAGAATCCCGAGGTGTCCCTCGCACCTAGGCAGGAGTCCTGACGTCGCTGAACAAACACATATCTGGAAGGGCCGGCATCCGTCGTAACTCGAGAATATACTCCAGGTTCCGGCCGCAACTCGAGAAAAACCATGAGACTTCCCCCTCGCCGCGAGATGAGGCCCGATTCCCCTGCACTGCGTGCAGAGCAATTCCGTGTTCCAGATCAAACATGAAAGGAGCCTTGATTTCCTTGATGGCACTCTATAGAAAACGCAAGATCACTGTCTCAAGTCTAGAGAGATCCGGAGGACACTGTAGCAACACGATAGGGCTACGTGGACCCCAAATCAACTCGAGATGAGAGCTTAGTCCCTGGCTTCGACTCAAGAGGAATACCAACTTTCCACAAGCACCTCAAGAGGAGGCTTCTCTCAGCTACAGGTATGTGAGGGGGACCCTGAGTTTGTGGCCTCAAGCGGAATGGACCCCGAGATGCTCTGACTCGAAGTAAGGCTGGATATCCCTGCAGTGAATTGAATGCAGGCTCGTCTTGCATCTCCCAAGACGAAGGTATGTCTGAATCCCCTGTGGAGACCACAGAGAAAGACCTAGTCCTCCGACTCATCGCGACCGGAGGCCTCACATCCTTTGAAAACTCGAGAGGTCTGCAGAAATCAATGCTTCCAAAGGAGACGATGCCCGACTCCTCTTGAAAATGGATAGGAGTCCCAGGATCCCTGTGGCACGTGGAAAGGGACCCTGGGTCTCATGCCTCACGTGGAGACGCATCCCAATTGCCATGCCAAGACTCGAGGAGAATCCCGAGGTGTCCCTCGCACCTAGGCAGGAGTCCTGACGTCGCTGAACCTACACTTGTCTGGAAGGGACCTCCCCGTTGTAACTCGAGAATATACCCCAGGTTCCGGCCGCAACTCGAGAAAAAACATGAGACTTCCCCCTCGCCGAGAGATGAGGCCCGATTCCCCTGCCCTGCGTGCAGAGCAATTCCGTATTCCACATCAAAAGTGAAAGGAGCCTTGATTTCCTTGATGGCACTCCAGAGAAAACCCAAGATCACTGTCTCAAGTCTAGAGGGATCCTGAGGTCACTGGAACAACACGAAAGGGCTCCGTGGACCCCAAATCAACTCTAGATGAGAGCTTAGTCCCTGGCTTCGACTCAAGAGGAATACCAACTTTCCACAAGCACATCAAGAGGAGGCTTCAGTCAGCTACAGGTATGTGAGAGGTACCCTGAGTTTGTGGCCTCAAATGGAATGGACACCGAGATGCTCTGACTCGAAGTAAGGCCGGATATCCCTGCAGTGAATTGAATGCAGACTCGCCTTGCATCTCCCAAGACGAAGGGATGTCTGAATCCCCTGTGGAGACCACAGAGAAAGACCGAGTTCTCCGCCTCATCGCGACCGGAGGCCTCACATCCTTTGAAAACTCGAGAGGTCCGCGGAGATCAATGCTTCCAAAGGAGACGATGCCTGACTCCTCTTGAAAATGGATAGGAGTCCCAGGATCACTGTGGCACGTGGAAAGGGACACTGGGTCTAACGCCTCACGTGGAGACGCGTTCAAATTGCCATGCCAAGACTCGTGGAGAATCCCGAGGTGTCCCTCGCACCTAGGCAGGAGTCCTGACGTCGCTGAACAAACACGTGTCTGGAAGGGCCCTCCCCGTCGTAACTCGAGAATATACCCCAGGTTTGGGCTGCAACTCGAGAAAAACCATGAGATTTCCCCCTCGCCGCGAGTTGAGGCCCGATTCCCCTGCACTGCATGCAGAGCAATTCCGTGTTCCACATCAAACGTGAAAGGAGCCTTGATTTCCTTGATGGCACTCCAGAGAAAACCCAAGATCACTGTCACTAGTCTAGAGGGATCCTGAGGTCACTGGACCAACAGGAAAGGGCTCCGTGGACCGAAATACACGCGAGATGAGAGCTTAGTCCCTGGCTTAGACTCAAGAGGAATACCAACTTTCCACAAGCACCTCAAGAGGAGGCTTCTCTCAGCTACATGTATATTTGAGGGACCCCGAGTTTGTGGCCTCAAGTAGAATGGACAGTGGGATGCTCTGACTCGAAGTAAGGCTGGATATACCTGCAGTGAATTGAATGCAGGCTCGTCTTGCATCTCCCAAGACGAAGGGATATCTGAATCCCCTGTGGAGACCACAGAGAAAAACCTAATTCTCCGCCTCATCGCGAGCGGAGGCCTCACATCCTTTGAAAACTCGAGAGGTCCACGGAGATCAATGCTTCCAAAGGAGACGATGCCTGACTCCTCTTGAAAATGGATAGGAGTCCCAGGATCCCTGTGGCACGTGGAAAGGGACCCTGGGTCTCCCGCCTCACGTGGAGACGCGTCCCAATTGCCATGCCAAGACTCGAGGAGTATCCCGAGTTGTCCCTCGCACCTAGGCAGGGGTCCTGACGTCGCTGAACAAACATGTGTCTGGAAAGACCCTCCCCGTCGTAACTCGAGAATATACCCCAGGTTCCGGCCGCAACTCGAGAACAACCATGAGACTTCCCCCTCGCCACGAGATGAGGCCCGATTCCCCTGCACTGCGTGCAGAGCAATTCCGTGTTCCACATCAAACGTGAAAGGAGCCTTGATTTCCTTGATGGCACTCCATACAAAACCCAAGATCACTGTCTCAAGTCTAGAGGGATCCTGAGGTCACTGTAGCAACAAGAAAGGGCTCCGTGGACCCCAAATCAACTCGAGATGAGAGCTTAGTCCCTGGCTTCGACTCAAGAGGAATACCAACTTTCCACAAGCACCTCAAGAGTAGGCTTCTCTCAGCTACAGGTATGTGAGAGGGACCCTGAGTTTGTGGCCTCGAGTGGAATGGACACCGAGACGCTGTGACTTGAAGTAAGGCCGGATATCCCTGCAGTGAATTGAACGAATGCTCGTCTTGCATCTCCCAAGACGAAGGGATGTCTGAATCCCCTGTGGAGACCACAGAGAAAGACCTAGTTCTCGCCACATCGTGACCGGAGGACTCACAACCTTTGAAAACTCGAGAGGTCCGCGGAGATCAATGCTTCCAAAGGAGACGATGCCTGACTACTCTTCAAAATGGATACGAGTCACAGGATCCCGGTGGTACATATAAAGGGACACTGGGTATCCAGCCTCACGTGGAGACGCGTCCCAATTGCCATGCCAAGACTCGAGGAGAATCCCGAGGTGTCCCTCGCACCTAGGCAGGAGTCCTAACGTCGCTGAACAATCATGTGTCTGGAAGGGCACTCCCCGTCGTAAGTCGAGAATATACCCTAGGTTCCAGCCGCAACTCGAGAAAAACCATGAGACTTCCCCCTCGCCGCGAGATGAGGCCCGATTCCCCTGCACTGCGTGCAGAGCAATTCCGTGTTCCACATAAAACGTGAAAGGAGCCTTGATTTCCTTGATGGCACTCCAGAGAAAACCCAAGATCACTGTATCAAGTCTAGAGGGATCCTGAGGTCACTGTAGCAACACGAAAGGGCTCCGTGGACCCCAAATCAACTCGAGATGAGAGCTTAGTCCCTGGCTTCGACTCAAGAGGAATACCAACTTTCCACAAGCACCTCAAGGGGAGGCTTCTCTCAGCTACAGGTATGTGAGAGGGACCCTGAGTTTGTGTCCTCAAGTGGAATGGACACCGAGATGCTCTGACTCGAAGTAAGTCCGGATATCCCTGCAGTGAATTGAATGCAGGCTCGTCTTGCATCTCCCAAGACGAAGGGATGTCTGAATCCCCTGTGGATACCACAGAGAAAGACCTAGTCCTCCACCTCATTGCGACCGGAGGCCTCACATCCTTTGAAAACTCGAGAGGTCCGCGGAGATCAATGCTTCCAAAGGAGACGATGCCTGACTCCTCTTGGAAATGGATAGGAGCCCCAGGATCCCTGTGGCACGTGGAAAGGGATGCTGGGTCTCCCGCCTCACATGGAGACGGGTCTCAATTGCCATGCCAAGACTAGAGGAGAATCCCGAGGTGTCCCTCGCACCTAGGCAGGAGTCCTGACGTCGATGAACAAACACGTGTCAGGAAGGGCCCTCCACGTCGTAACTCGAGAATATACCCCAGGTTCCGGCCGCAACTCGAGAAAAACCATGAGAATTCCCCCTCGCCGCGAGATGAGGCCCGATTCCCCTGCACTGCGTTCAGAGCAATTCCGTGTTCCACATCAAACGTGAAAGGAGCCTTGATTTCCTTGACGGCACTCCAGATAAAACCCAAGATCACTGTCTCAAGTCTAGAGGGATCCTGCGGTCACTGGAGCAACACGAAAGGGCTCCGTGGACCCCAAATCAAGTCGAGATGAGAGCTTAGTCCCTGGCTTCGACTCAAGAGGAATACCAACTTTCCACATGCAGCTCAAGAGGAGGCTTCTCTCAGCTACAGGTATGTGAGAGGGACCCTGTGTTTGTGGCCTCAAGTGGAATGGACACGGAGATGCCCTGACTCGAAGTAAGGCTGGATATCCCTGCAGTGAATTGAATGCAGGCTCGTATTGCATCTCCCAAGACGAATGGATGTCTGAATCCTCTGTGGAGACCACAGAGAAAGACCTAGTCCTCCGCCTCAACGCGAACGGAGGCCTCACATCCTTTGAAAACTCGAGAAGTCCACGGAGATCAATGCTTCCAAAGGAGACGATGCCTGACTCCTCTTGAAAATGGATACGAGTCCCATGATCCCTGTGGCACATGCAAAGGGACCCTGGGTCTCCCGCCTCACATGGAGACGCGTCCCAATTGCCATGCCAAGACTCGAGGAGAATCCCGAGGTGTCCCTCGCACCTAGGCAGGAGTCCTGAAGTCGCTGAACAAACACGTGTCTGGAAGGGCCCTCCCCGTCGTAACTCAAGAATATACCCCAGGTTCCGGCCGCAACTCGAGAAAAACCATGAGACTTCCCCCTCGCCGCGAGATGAGGCCCGATTCCCCTGCACTGCGTGCAGAGCAATTCCGTGTTCCACATAAAAACTGAAAGGAGCCTTGATTTCCTTGATGGCACTCCAGAGAAACCCCAAGATCACTGTCTCAAGTCTAGAGGGATCCTGAGATCACTGGAGCAACACGAAAGGGTTCCGTGGACCCCAAATCAACTCGAGATGAGAGCTTAGTCCCTAGCTTCGACTCAAGAGGAATACCAACATTCCACAAGCACCTCAAGAGGAGGCTTCTCTCAGCCATAGGTATATGAGAGGGACCCTGAGTTTGTGGCCTCAAGTGGAATGGACACCGATATGCTCTGACTCGAAGTAAGGCCGGATATCCCTGCAGTGAATGGAATGCAGGCTCGTCTTGCATCTCCCAAGACGAAGGGATGTCTGAATCCCCTGTGGAGACCACAGAGAAAGACTGAGTCCGCCTCCTCAACGCGACCGGAGGCCTCACATCCTTTGAAACCTCGAGAGGTCCGCGGAGATCAATGCTCCCAAAGGAGACGATGCCTGACTCCTCTTGAAAATGGATAGGAGTCCCAGGATCCCTGTGGCACGTGGAATGGGACCCTCGGTCTCCCGCCTGACGTGGAGACGCGTCCCAATTGCCATGCCAAGACTCGAGGAGAATACCGAGGTGTCCCTCACACCTAGGCCGGAGTCATGACGTCGCTGAACAAACACGTGTCTGGAAGGGCCCTCCCCGTCGTAACTCGAGAATATACCCCAGGTTCCGGCCGCAACAAGAGAAAAACCATGAGACTTCCCCCTCGCCGCGAGATGAGACCCGATTCCCCTGAACTGCGTGCAGAGCAATTCCGTGTTCCACATCAAACTTGAAAGGAGCCTTGATTTCCTTGATGGCTCTCCAGAGAAAACCCAAGATCACTGTCTCAAGTCTAGAGGGATCCTGAGGTCACTGGAGCAACACGAAAGGGCTCCGTGGACCCCAAATCAACTCGAGATGAGAGCTTAGTCCCTGGCTTTGACTCAAGAGGAATACCAACTTTCCACAAGCACCTCAAGAGGAGGCTTCTCTCAGCACCAAGTATGTGAGAGGGACCCTGAGTTTGTGGCCTCCAGTGGAATGGACACCGAAATGCTCTCACTCGAAGTAAGGCCGGATATCCCTGCAGTGAACTGAATGCAGGCTCGTCTTGCATGTCCCAAGACGAAGGGATGTCTGAATTCCCTGTGCAGACCACAGAGAAAGACCTAGTTCTCCGCCTCAACGCGACCCGAGGCCTCATATCCTTTGAAAACTCGAGAGGTCCGTGGAGATTAATGCTTAAAAGGAGACGATGCCTGACTCATCTTGAAAATGGATAGGGGTCCCAGGATCCCTGTGGCACGTGGAAAGGGACCCTGGGTCTCCCGCCTCACGTGGAGACGCATCCCAATTGCCATGCCAAGACTCGAGGAGAATCCCGAGGTGTCCCTCGCACCTAGGCAGGAGTCCTGACGTCGCTGAACAAACACGTGTCAGGAAGGGCCCTCCCCGTCGTAACTCGAGAATATACCCCAGGTTCTGGCCGCAACTCGAGAAAAACCATTAGACTTCCCCCTTGCCACGAGATGAGGCCCGATTCCCCTGCACTGCGTGCAGAGCAATTCCGTGTTCCACATCAAATTTGAAAGGAGCCTTGATTTCCTTGATGGCACACCAGAGAAAACCCAAGATCACTGTCTCAAGTCTAGAGGGATCCTGAGGTCACTGGAGCAACACGAAAGGGCTCCATGGACCCCAAATCAACTCGAGATGAGAGCTTAGTCCCTGGCGTCGACTCAAGAGGAATATCAACTTTCCACAAGCACCTCAAGAGGAGGCTTCTCTGAGCTACAGGTTTGTGAGAGGGACCCTGAGTTTGTGGCCTCAAATGGAATGGACACCGAGATGCTCTGACTCGAAGTAAGGCCGGATATCCCTGCAGTGAATTGAATGCAGGCTCGTCTTGCATCTCCCAAGACGAAGGGATGTCTGAATCTCCTGTGGAGACCACAGAGAAAAACCTAATTCTCCGCCTCATCACGAGCAGAGGCCTCACATCCTTTGAAAACTCGAGAGGTCCGCGGAGATCATTGCTTCCAAAGGAGACGATGCCTGACTCCTCTTGAAAATGGATAGGAGTCCCAGGATCCCTGTGGCACGTGGAAAGGGACCCTGGGTCTCCCGCCTCACGTGGAGACGCGTCCCAATTGCCATGCCAAGACTCGAGGAGAATCCCGAGGTGTCCCTCGCACCTAGGCAGGAGTCCTGACGTCGCTGAACAAACACGTGTCTGGAAGGGCCCTCCCAGTCGTAACTCGAGAATATACCCCAGGTTCGGGCCGCAACTCGAGAAAAACCATGAGACTTCCCCCTCGCCGCTGGATGAAGCAAGATTCCCCTGCACTGCGAGCAGAACAATTCCGTGTTCCACATCAAACGTGAAAGGTGCCTTGAATTCCTTGATGGCACTGCAGAGAAAACGCAAGATCACTGTCTCAAGTCTAGAGGGATCCTGAGGTCACTGGAGCAACACGAAAGGGCTCTGTGGACCCCAAATCAACTCGAGATGAGAGCTTAGTCCCTGGCTTCGACTCAAGAGGAATACCAACTTTCCACAAGCACCTCAAGGGGAGGCTTCTCTCAGCTACAGGTATGTGAGAGGGACCCTGAGTTTGTGGCCTCAAGTGGAATGGACACCGAGATGCTCTGACTCGAAGTAAGGCCGGATATCCCTGCAGTGAATTGAATGCAGGCTCGTCTTGCATCTCCCAAGACGAAGGGATGTCTGAATCCCCTGTGGAGACCACAGAGAAAGACCGAGTTCTCCGCCTCATCGCGACCGGAGGCCTCACATCCTTTGAAAACTCGAGAGGTCTGCGGAGATCAATGCTTCCAAAGGAGACGATGCCTGACTCCTCTTGAAAATGGATAGGAGTCCCAGGATCCGTGTGGCACGTGGAAAGGGACCCTGGGTCTCCCGCCTCACGTGGAGACGCGTCCCAATTGCCATGCCAAGACTCGAGGAGAATCCCGAGATGTCCCTCGCACCTAGGCAGGAGTCCTGACGTCACTGAACAAACACGTGTCTGGAAGGGCCCTACCCGTCGTAACTCGAGAATATACCCCAGGTTCGGGCCGCAACTCGAGAAAAACCATGAGACTTCCCCCTCGCCGCGAGATGAGGTCTGATTCCCCTGCCCTGCGTGCAAAGCAATTCCGTTTTCCACATCAAAAGTGAAAGGAGCCTTGATTTCCTTGATGGCACTCCAGAGAAAACCCAAGTTCACTGTCTCAAGTCTAGAGGGATCCTGAGGTCACTGGAGCAACACGAAAGGGCTCCGTGGACCACAAATCAACTCGAGATGAGAGCTTAGTCCCTGGCTTCGACTCAAGAGGAATACCAACTTTCCACAAGCACCTCAAGAGGAGGCTTCTCTCAGCTACAGGTATGTGAGAGGGACCCTGAGTTTGTGGCCTCAAGTGGAATGGAAACCGAGATGCTCTGACTCGAAGTAAGGCCGGATATCCCTGCAGTGAATTGAATGCACGATCGTCTTGCATCTCCCAAGACGAAGGGATGTCTGAATCCCCTGTAGAGATGACAGAGAAAGAGCTAGTCCTCCGCCTCATCGCGAGCGGAGGCCTCACATCCTTTGAAAACTCGAGAGGTCTGCGGAGATCAATGCTTCCAAAGGAGACGATGCCTGACTCCTCTTGAAAATGGATAGGAGTCCCAGGATCCCTGTGGCACGTGGAAAGGGACCCTGGGTCTCCCTCCTCACGTGGAGACGCGTCCCAATTGCCATGCCAAGACTCGAGGAGAATCCCGAGGTGTCCCTTGCACCTAGGCAGGAGTCCTGACGTCGCTGAACAAACACGTGTCTGGAAGGGCGCTCCCCGTCGTAACTCGAGAATATACCCCAGGTTTCGGCCGCAACTCGAGAAAAACCATGAGACTTCCCCCTCGCCGCTGGATGAAGCCCGATTCCCCTGCACTGCGTGCAGAACAATTCCGTGTTCCACATCAAACGTGAAAGGAGCCTTGATTTCCTTGATGGCACTGCAGAGAAAACGCAAGATCACTGTCTCAAGTCTAGAGGGATCCGGAGGTCACTGGAGCAACACGAAAGGGCTCTTTGGACCCCAAATCAACTCGAGGTGAGAGCTTAGTCCCTGGCTTCGACTCAAGAGGAATACCAACTTTCCACAAGCACCTCAAGGGGAGGCTTCTCTCAGCTACAGGTATGTGAGAGGGACCCTGAGTTTGTGGCCTCAAGTGGAATGGACACCGAGATGCTCTGACTCGAAGTAAGGCCGGATATCCCTGCAGTGAATTGAATGCAGGCTCGTCTTGCATCTCCCAAGACGAAGGGATGTCTGAATCCCCTGTGGAGACCACAGAGAAAGACCGAGTTCTCCGCCTCATCGCGACCGGAGGCCTCACATCCTTTGAAAACTCGAGAGGTCCGCGGAGATCAATGCTTCCAAAGGCGACGATGCCTGACTCCGCTTGAAAATGGATAGGAGTCCCAGGATCCCTGTGGCACGTGGAAAGGGACCCTGGGTCTCCCGCCTCACGTGGAGACTTGTCCAAATTGCCATGCCAAGACTCGAGGAGAATCCCGAGGTGTCCCTCGCACCTAGGCAGGAGTCCTGACGTCGCTGAACAAACACGTGTCTGGAAGGGCCCTCCCCGTCGTAACTCGAGAATATACCCCAGGTTCCGGCCGCAACTCGAGAAAAACCATGAGACTTCCCCCTCGCCGCGAGTTGAGGTCCGATTCCCCTGCCCTGCATGCAGAGCAATTCCGTATTCCACATCAAAAGTGAAAGGAGCCTTGATTTCATTGATGGCACTCCAGAGAAAACCCAAGATCACTGTCCCTAGTCTAGAGGGATCCTGAGCTCACTGTAGCAACACGAAAGGGCTCCATGGACCCCAAATGAACTCGAAATGAGAGCTTAGTCCCTGGCTTAGACTCAAGAGGAATACCAACTTTCCACAAGCACCTCAAAAGGAGGCTTCTCTCAGCTACAGGTATGTGAGAGGGCCCCTGAGTTTGTGGCCTCAAGTGGAATGGACACCGGGATGTTCTGACTCGAAGTAAGGCCGGATATCCCTGCAGTGAATTGAATGCAGGCTCGTCTTGCATCTCCCAAGACGAAGGGATGTCTGAATCCCCTGTGGAGACCACAGAGAAAGACCGAGTTCTCCGCCTCATCGCGACCGGAGGCCTCACATCCTTTGAAAACTCGAGAGGTCCGCGGAGATCAATGCTTCCAAAGGCGACGATGCCTGACTCCGCTTGAAAATGGATAGGAGTCCCAGGATCCCTGTGGCACGTGGAAAGGGACCCTGGGTCTCCCGTCTCACGTGGAGACTTGTCCAAATTGCCATGCCAAGACTCGAGGAGAATCCCGAGGTGTCCCTCGCACCTAGGCAGGAGTCCTGACGTCGCTGAACAAACACGTGTCTGGAAGGGCCCTCCCCGTCGTAACTCGAGAATATACCCCAGGTTCCGGCCGCAACTCGAGAAAAACCATGAGATTTCCCCCTCGCCGCGAGTTGAGGTCCGATTCCCCTGCCCTGCATGCAGAGCAATTCCGTATTCCACATCAAACGTGAAAGGAGCCTTGATTTCCTTGATGACACTCCAGAGAAAACCCAAGATCACTGTCTCAAGTCTAGAGGGATCCTGAGGTCACTGGACCAACAGGAAAGGGCTCCGTGGACCGAAATCAACTCAAGATGAGAGCTTAGTCCCTGGTTTCAACTCAAGAGGAATACCAACTTTCCACAAGCACCTCAAGAGGAGGCTTCTCTCAGCTACAGGTATGTGAGAGGGACCCTGAGTTTGTGGCCTCAAGTGGAATGGACACCGGGATGCTCTGACTCGAAGTAAGGCCGGATATCCCTGCAGTGAATTGAATGCAGGCTCGTCTTGCATCTCCCAAGACGAAGGGATGTCTGAATCCCCTGTGGAGACCACAGAGAAAAACCTAATTCTCCGCCTCATCGCGAGCGGAGGCCTCACATCCTTTGAAAACTCGAGAGGTCCGCGGAGATCATTGCTTCCAAAGGAGACGATGACTGACTCCTCTTGAAAATGGATAGGAGTCCCAGGATCCCTGTGGCACGTGGAAAGGGACCCTGGGTCTCCCGCCTCACGTGGAGACGCGTCCCAATTGCCATGCCAAGACTCGAGGAGAATCCCGAGGTGTCCCTAGCACCTAGGCAGGAGTCCTGACGTCGCTGAACAAACACGTGTCTGGAAGGGCCCTCCCCGTCGTAACTCGAGAATATACCCCAGGTTCCGGCCGCAACTCGAGAAAAACCATGAGACTTCCCCCTCGCCGCGAGATGAGGCCCGATTCCCCTGCCCTGCATGCAGAGCAATTCCGTATTCCACATCAAAAGTGAAAGGAGCCTTGATTTCCTTGATGGCACTCCAGATAAAACCCAAGATCACTGTCCCTAGTCTAGAGGGATCCTGAGCTCACTGTAGCAACACGAAAGTGCTCCATGGACCCCAAATCAAGTCGAGATGAGAGCTTAGTCCCTGGCTTCGACTCAAGAGGAATACCAACTTTCCACAAGCACCTCAAGCGGAGGCTTCTCTCAGCTACAGGTATGTGAGAGGGACCCTGAGTTTGTGGCCTCAAATGGAATGGACACCGAGATGCTCTGACTCGAAGTAAGGCCGGATATCCCTGCAGTGAATTGAATGCAGGCTCGTCTTGCATCTCCCAAGGCGAAGGGAGGTCCGAATCCCCTGTGGAGACCACAGAGAAAGACCTAACTTTCTGCCTCATCGCGACCAGAGACCTCACATCCTTTGAAAATTCGAGAGGTCCGCGGAGATCAATGCTTCCAAAGGAGACGATGCCTGACTCCTCTTGAAAATGGATAGGAGTCCCAGGATCCCTGTGGCACGTGGAAAGGGACACTGGGTTTCCCACCTCACGTGGAGACGCGTCCCCATTGCCATGCCACGACTCGAGGAGAATCCCGAGGTGTCTCTCGCACCTAGGCAGGAGTCCTGACGTCGCTGAACAAACACGTGTCTGGAAGGGCCCTCCCCGTCGTAACTCGAGAATATACCCCAGGTTCCGGCCGCAACTCGAGAAAAACCATGAGACTTCCCCTCGCCGCTGGATGAAGCCCGATTCCCCTGCACTGCGTGCAGAACAATTCCGTGTTCCACATCAAACATGAAAGGAGCCTTGATTTCCTTGATGGCACTGCAGAGAAAACGCAAGATCACTGTCTCAAGTCTAGATGGATCCTGAGGTCCCTGTAGAAACACGAAAGGGCTCTGTGGACCCCAAATCAACTCGAGATGAGAGCTTAGTCCCTGGCTTCGACTCAAGAGGAATACCAACTTTCCACAAGCACCTCAAGAGGAGGCTTCTCTCAGCTACAGGTATGTGAGAGGGACCCTGAGTATGTGGCCTCAAGTGGAATGGACACCGAGATGCTCTGACTCGAAGTAAGGCCGGATATCCCTGCAGTGAATTGAATGCAGGCTCGTCTTGCATCTCCCAAGACGAAGGGATGTCTGAATCCCCTGTGGAGACCACAGAGAAAGACCGAGTTCTCCGCCTCACCGCGAGCGGAGGCCTCACATCCTTTGAAAACTCTAGAGGTCCGCGGAGATCAATGCTTCCAAAGGAGACGATGCCTGACTCCTCTTGAAAATGGATAGGAGTCCCAGGATCCCTGTGGCACGTGGAAAGGGACACTGGGTCTCCCGCCTCACGTGGAGACGCGTCCAAATTGCCATGCCAAGACTCGAGGAGAATCCCGAGGTGTCCCTCGCACCTAGGCAGGAGTCCTGACGTCGCTGAACAAACACGTGTCTGGAAGGGCCCTCCCCGTCGTAACTCGAGAATATACCCCAGGTTCCGGCCGCAACTCGAGAAAAACCATGAGATTTCCCCCTCGCCGCGAGTTGAGGTCCGATTCCCCTGCACTGCATGCAGAGCAATTCCGTATTCCACATCAAACGTGAAAGGAGCCTTGATTTCCTTGATGACACTCCAGAGAAAACCCAAGATCACTGTCTCAAGTCTAGAGGGATCCTGAGGTCACTGGACCAACAGGAAAGGGCTCCGTGGACCGAAATCAACTCAAGATGAGAGCTTAGTCCCTGGTTTCAACTCAAGAGGAATACCAACTTTCCACAAGCACCTCAAGAGGAGGCTTCTCTCAGCTACAGGTATGTGAGAGGGACCCTGAGTTTGTGGCCTCAAGTGGAATGGACACCGGGATGCTCTGACTCGAAGTAAGGCCGGATATCCCTGCAGTGAATTGAATGCAGGCTCGTCTTGCATCTCCCAAGACGAAGGGATGTCTGAATCCCCTGTGGAGACCACAGAGAAAAACCTAATTCTCCGCCTCATCGCGAGCGGAGGCCTCACATCCTTTGAAAACTCGAGAGGTCCGCGGAGATCATTGCTTCCAAAGGAGACGATGACTGACTCCTCTTGAAAATGGATAGGAGTCCCAGGATCCCTGTGGCACGTGGAAAGGGACCCTGGGTCTCCCGCCTCACGTGGAGACGCGTCCCAATTGCCATGCCAAGACTCGAGGAGAATCCCGAGGTGTCCCTCGCACCTAGGCAGGAGTCCTGACGTCGCTGAACAAACACGTGTCTGGAAGGGCCCTCCCCGTCCTAACTCGAGAATATACCCCAGGTTCCGGCCGCAACTCGAGAAAAACCATGAGACTTCCCCCTCGCCGCGAGATGAGGCCCGATTCCCCTTCCCTGCATGCAGAGCAATTCCGTATTCCACATCAAAAGTGAAAGGAGCCTTGATTTCCTTGATGGCACTCCAGAGAAAACCCAAGATCACTGTCCCTAGTCTAGAGGGATCCTGAGCTCACTGTAGCAACACGAAAGTGCTCCATGGACCCCAAATCAACTCGAGATGAGAGCTTAGTCCCTGGCTTCGACTCAAGAGGAATACCAACTTTCCACAAGCACCTCAAGAGGAGGCTTCTCTCAGCTACAGGTATGTGAGAGGGCCCCTGAGTTTGTGGCCTCAAGTGGAAAGGACACCGAGATGCTCTGACTCGAAGTAAGGCCGGATATCGCTGCAGTGAATTGAATGCAGGCTCGTCTTGCATCTCCCAAGTCGAAGGGATGTCTGAATCTCCTGTGGAGACCACAGAGAAAAACCTAATTCTCCGCCTCATCACGAGCAGAGGCCTCACATCCTTTGAAAACTCGAGAGGTCCGCGGAGATCATTGCTTCCAAAAGAGACGATGCCTGACTCCTCTTGAAAATGGATAGGAGTCCCAGGATCCCTGTGGCACGTGGAAAGAGACCCTGGGTCTCCCGCCTCACGTGGAGACGCGTCCCTATTGCCAGGCCAAGACTTGAGGAGAATCCTGAGGTGTCCCTCGCACCTAGGCAGGAGTCCTGACGTCGCTGAACAAACACGTGTCTGGAAGGGCCCTCCCAGTCCTAACTCGAGAATATACCCCAGGTTCGGGCCGCAACTCGAGAAAAACCATGAGACTTCCACCTCGCCGCGAGATGAGGCCTGATTCCCCTGCACTGCGTGCAAAGCAATTCCGTTTTCCACATCAAAAGTGAAAGGAGCCTTGATTTCCTTGATGGCACTCCAGAGAAAACCCAAGTTCACTGTCTCAAGTCTAGAGGGATCCTGAGGTCACTGGAGCAACACGAAAGGGCTTCGTGGACCACAAATCAACTCGAGATGAGAGCTTAGTCCCTGGCTTCGACTCAAGAGGAATACCAACTTTCCACAAGCACCTCAAGAGGAGGCTTCTCTCAGCTACAGGTATGTGAGAGGGACCCTGAGTTTGTGGCCTCAAGTGGAATGGACACCGAGATGCTCTGACTCGAAATAAGGCCGGATATCCCTGCAGTGAATTGAATGCAGGCTCGTCTTGCATCTCCCAAGACGAAGGGATGTCTGAATCCCCTGTGGAGATGACAGAGAAAGAGCTAGTCCTCCGCCTCATCGCGAGCGGAGGCCTCACATCCTTTGAAAACTCGAGAGGTCCGCGGAGATCAATGCTTCCAAAGGAGACGATGCCTGACTCCTCTTGAAAATGGATAGGAGTCCCAGGATCCCTGTGGCACTTGGAAAGGGACCCTGGGTCTCCCGCCTCACGTGGAGACGCGTCCCCATTGCCATGCCAAGACTCGAGGAGAATCCCGAGGTGTCCCTCGCACCTAAGCAGGAGTCCTGACGTCGCTGAACAAACACGTGTCTGGAAGGGCACTCCCCGTCGTAACTTGAGAATATACCCCAGGTTTCGGCCGCAACTTGAGAAAAACCATGAGACATCCCCCTTGCCACGAGATGAGGCCCGATTCCCCTGCACTGTGTGCAGAGCAATTCCGTGTTCCACATCAAATTTGAAAGGAGCCTTGATTTCCTTGATGGCACTCCAGAGAAAACCTAAGATCACTGTCTCAAGTCTAGAGGGATCCTGAGGTCACTGGAGCAACACGAAAGGGCTCCGTGGACCCCAAATCAACTCGAGATGAGAGCTTAGTCCCTGGCTTCGACTCAAGAGGAATATCAACTTTCCACAAGCACCTCAAGAGGAGGCTTCTCTGAGCTACAGGTATGTGAGAGGGACCCTGAGTTTGTGGCCTCAAATGGAATGGACACCGAGATGCTCTGACTCGAAGTAAGGCCGGATATCCCTGCAGTGAATTGAATGCAGGCTCGTCTTGCATCTCCCAAGGCGAAGGGATGTCCGAATCCCCTGTGGAGACCACAGAGAAAGACCTAACTTTCTGCCTCATCGCGACCAGAGACCTCACATCCTTTGAAAATTCGAGAGGTCCGCGGAGATCAATGCTTCCAAAGGAGACGATGCCTGACTCCTCTTGAAAATGGATAGGAGTCCCAGGATCCCTGTGGCACGTGGAAAGGGACACTGGGTTTCCCACCTCACGTGGAGACGCGTCCCCATTGCCATGCCACGACTCGAGGAGAATCCCGAGGTGTCTCTCGCACCTAGGCAGGAGTCCTGACGTCGCTGAACAAACACGTGTCTGGAAGGGCCCTCCCCGTCGTAACTCGAGAATATACCCCAGGTTCCGGCCGCAACTCGAGAAAAACCATGAGACTTCCCCTCGCCGCTGGATGAAGCCCGATTCCCCTGCACTGCGTGCAGAACAATTCCGTGTTCCATATCAAACGTGAAAGGAGCCTTGATTTCCTTGATGGCACTGCAGAGAAAACGCAAGATCACTGTCTCAAGTCTAGATGGATCCTGAGGTCCCTGTAGAAACACGAAAGGGCTCTGTGGACCCCAAATCAACTCGAGATGAGAGCTTAGTCCCTGGCTTCGACTCAAGAGGAATACCAACTTTCCACAAGCACCTCAAGAGGAGGCTTCTCTCAGCTACAGGTATGTGAGAGGGACCCTGAGTATGTGGCCTCAAGTGGAATGGACACCGAGATGCTCTGACTCGAAGTAAGGCCGGATATCCCTGCAGTGAATTGAATGCAGGCTCGTCTTGCATCTCCCAAGACGAAGGGATGTCTGAATCCCCTGTGGAGACCACAGAGAAAGACCGAGTTCTCCGCCTCACCGCGAGCGGAGGCCTCACATCCTTTGAAAACTCTAGAGGTCCGCGGAGATCAATGCTTCCAAAGGAGACGATGCCTGACTCCTCTTGAAAATGGATAGGAGTCCCAGGATCCCTGTGGCACGTGGAAAGGGACCCTGGGTCTCCCGCCTCACGTGGAGACGCGTCCAAATTGCCATGCCAAGACTCGAGGAGAATCCCGAGGTGTCCCTCGCACCTAGGCAGGAGTCCTGACGTCGCTGAACAAACACGTGTCTGGAAGGGCCCTCCCCGTCGTAACTCGAGAATATACCCCAGGTTCCGGCCGCAACTCGAGAAAAACCATGAGATTTCCCCCTCGCCGCGAGTTGAGGTCCGATTCCCCTGCACTGCATGCAGAGCAATTCCGTATTCCACATCAAACGTGAAAGGAGCCTTGATTTCCTTGATGACACTCCAGAGAAAACCCAAGATCACTGTCTCAAGTCTAGAGGGATCCTGAGGTCACTGGAGCAACAGGAAAGGGCTCCGTGGACCGAAATCAACTCAAGATGAGAGCTTAGTCCCTGGTTTCAACTCAAGAGGAATACCAACTTTCCACAAGCACCTCAAGAGGAGGCTTCTCTCAGCTACAGGTATGTGAGAGGGACCCTGAGTTTGTGGCCTCAAGTGGAATGGACACCGGGATGCTCTGACTCGAAGTAAGGCCGGATATCCCTGCAGTGAATTGAATGCAGGCTCGTCTTGCATCTCCCAAGACGAAGGGATGTCTGAATCCCCTGTGGAGACCACAGAGAAAAACCTAATTCTCCGCCTCATCGCGAGCGGAGGCCTCACATCCTTTGAAAACTCGAGAGGTCCGCGGAGATCATTGCTTCCAAAGGAGACGATGACTGACTCCTCTTGAAAATGGATAGGAGTCCCAGGATCCCTGTGGCACTTGGAAAGGGACCCTGGGTCTCCCGCCTCACGTGGAGACGCGTCCCAATTGCCATGCCAAGACTCGAGGAGAATCCCGAGGTGTCCCTCGCACCTAGGCAGGAGTCCTGACGTCGCTGAACAAACACGTGTCTGGAAGGGCCCTCCCCGTCGTAACTCGAGAATATACCCCAGGTTCCGGCCGCAACTCGAGAAAAACCATGAGACTTCCCCCTCGCCGCGAGATGAGGCCCGATTCCCCTGCCCTGCATGCAGAGCAATTCCGTATTCCACATCAAAAGTGAAAGGAGCCTTGATTTCCTTGATGGCACTCCAGAGAAAACCCAAGATCACTGTCCCTAGTCTAGAGGGATCCTGAGCTCACTGTAGCAACAGGAAAGTGCTCCATGGACCCCAAATCAACTCGAGATGAGAGCTTAGTCCCTGGCTTCGACTCAAGAGGAATACCAACTTTCCACAAGCACCTCAAGAGGAGGCTTCTCTCAGCTACAGGTATGTGAGAGGGCCCCTGAATTTGTGGCCTCAAGTGGAAAGGACACCGAGATGCTCTGACTCGAAGTAAGGCCGGATATCGCTGCAGTGAATTGAATGCAGGCTCGTCTTGCATCTCCCAAGTCGAAGGGATGTCTGAATCTCCTGTGGAGACCACAGAGAAAAACCTAATTCTCCGCCTCATCACGAGCAGAGGCCTCACATCCTTTGAAAACTCGAGAGGTCCGCGGAGATCATTGCTTCCAAAAGAGACGATGCCTGACTCCTCTTGAAAATGGATAGGAGTCCCAGGATCCCTGTGGCACGTGGAAAGAGACCCTGGGTCTCCCGCCTCACGTGGAGACGCGTCCCTATTGCCAGGCCAAGACTTGAGGAGAATCCCGAGGTGTCCCTCGCACCTAGGCAGGAGTCCTGACGTCGCTGAACAAACACGTGTCTGGAAGGGCCCTCCCAGTCGTAACTCGAGAATATACCCCAGGTTCGGGCCGCAACTCGAGAAAAACCATGAGACTTCCACCTCGCCGCGAGATGAGGCCTGATTCCCTTGCACTGCGTGCAAAGCAATTCCGTTTTCCACATCAAAAGTGAAAGGAGCCTTGATTTCCTTGATGGCACTCCAGAGAAAACCCAAGTTCACTGTCTCAAGTCTAGAGGGATCCTGAGGTCACTGGAGCAACACGAAAGGGCTTCGTGGACCACAAATCAACTCGAGATGAGAGCTTAGTCCCTGGCTTCGACTCAAGAGGAATACCAACTTTCCACAAGCACCTCAAGAGGAGGCTTCTCTCAGCTACAGGTATGTGAGAGGGACCCTGAGTTTGTGGCCTCAAGTGGAATGGACACCGAGATGCTCTGACTCGAAATAAGGCCGGATATCCCTGCAGTGAATTGAATGCAGGCTCGTCTTGCATCTCCCAAGACGAAGGGATGTCTGAATCCCCTGTGGAGATGACAGAGAAAGAGCTAGTCCTCCGCCTCATCGCGAGCGGAGGCCTCACATCCTTTGAAAACTCGAGAGGTCCGCGGAGATCAATGCTTCCAAAGGAGACGATGCCTGACTCCTCTTGAAAATGGATAGGAGTCCCAGGATCCCTGTGGCACGTGGAAAGGGACCCTGGGTCTCCCGCCTCACGTGGAGACGCGTCCCCATTGACATGCCAAGACTCGAGGAGAATCCCGAGGTGTCCCTCGCACCTAGGCAGGAGTCCTGACGTCGCTGAACAAACACGTGTCTGGAAGGGCACTCCCCGTCGTAACTCGAGAATATACCCCAGGTTTCGGCCGCAACTTGAGAAAAACCATGAGACATCCCCCTTGCCACGAGATGAGGCCCGATTCCCCTGCACTGCGTGCAGAGCAATTCCGTGTTCCACATCAAATTTGAAAGGAGCCTTGATTTCCTTGATGGCACTCCAGAGAAAACCCAAGATCACTGTCTCAAGTCTAGAGGGATCCTGAGGTCACTGGAGCAACACGAAAGGGCTCCGTGGACCCCAAATCAACTCGAGATGAGAGCTTAGTCCCTGGCTTCGACTCAAGAGGAATATCAACTTTCCACAAGCACTTCAAGAGGAGGCTTCTCTGAGCTACAGGTATGTGAGAGGGACCCTGAGGTTGTGGCCTCAAATGGAATGGACACCGAGATGCTCTGACTCGAAGTAAGGCGGGATATCCCTGCAGTGAAATGAATGCAGGCTCGTCTTGCATCTTCCAAGACGAAGGGATGTCTGAATCCCCTGTGGAGACCACAGAGAAAGACCTCACTTTCTGCCTCATCGCGACCAGAGACCTCACATCCTTTGAAAATTCGAGAGGTCCGCGGAGATCAATGCTTCCAAAGGAGACGATGCCTGACTCCTCTTGAAAATGGATAGGAGTCCCAGGATCCCTGTGGCACGTGGAAAGGGACACTGGGTTTCCCGCCTCACGTGGAGACGCGTCCCCATTGCCATGCCAAGACTCGAGGAGAATCCCGAGGTGTCCCTCGCATCTAGGCAGGAGTCCTGACGTCGCTGAACAAACACGTGTCTGGAAGGGCTCTCCCCGTCGTAACTCGAGAATATACCCCAGGTTCCGGCCGCAACTCGAGAAAAACCATGAGACTTCCCCTCGCCGCTGGATGAAGCCCGATTCCCCTGCACTGCGTGCAGAACAATTCCGTGTTCCACATCAAACGTGAAAGGAGCCTTGATTTCCTTGATGGCACTGCAGAGAAAACGCAAGATCACTGTCTCAAGTCTAGAGGGATCCTGAGGTCACTGGAGCAACACGAAAGGGCTCTGTGGACCCCAAATCAACTCGAGATGAGAGCTTAGTCCCTGGCTTCCACTCAAGAGGAATACCAAATTTCCACAAGCACCTCAAGAGGAGGCTTCTCTCAGCTACAAGTATGTGAGAGGGACCCTGAGTTTGTGGCCTCAAGTGGAATGGACACCGAGATGCTCTGACTCGAAGTAAGGCCGGATATCCCTGCAGTGAATTGAATGCAGGCTCGTCTTGCATCTCCCAAGACGAAGGGATGTCTGAATCCCCTGTGGAGACCACAGAGAAAGACCGAGTTCTCCGCCTCATCGCGACCGGAGGCCTCACATCCTTTGAAAACTCGAGAGGTCCACGGAGATCAATGCTTCCAAAGGAGACGATGCCTGACTCCTCTTGAAAATGGATAGGAGTCCCAGGATCCCTGTGGCACGTGGAAAGGGACACTGGGTTTCCCGCCTCACGTGGAGACGCGTCCCCATTGCCATGCCAAGACTCGAGGAGAATCCCGAGTTGTCCCTCGCACCTAGGCAGGAGTCCTGACGTCGCTGAACAAACACGTGTCTGGAAGGGCCCTCCCAGTCGTAACTCGAGAATATACCCCAGGTTCCGCCGCAACTCGAGAAAAACCATGAGACTTCCCCCTCGCCGCGAGATGAGGCCTGATTCCCCTGCCCTGCGTGCAAAGCAATTCCGTTTTCCACATCAAAAGTGAAAGGAGCCTTGATTTCCTTGATGGCACTCCAGAGAAAACCCAAGTTCACTGTCTCAAGTCTAGAGGGATCCTGAGGTCACTGGAGCAACAGGAAAGGGCTCCGTGGACCGAAATCAACTCGAGATGAGAGCTTAGTCCCTGGCTTAGACTCAAGAGGAATACCAACTTTCCACAAGCACCTCAAGAGGAGGCTTCTCTCAGCTACATGTATATTTGAGGGACCCCGAGTTTGTGGCCTCAAATGGAATGGACACCGGGATGCTCTGACTCGAAGTAAGGCCGGATATCCCTGCAGTGAATTGAATGCAGGCTCGTCTTGCATCTCCCAAGACGAAGGGATGTCTGAATCCCCTGTGGAGACCACAGAGAAAAACCTAATTCTCCGCCTCATTGCGAGCGGAGGCCTCACATCCTTTGAAAACTCGAGAGGTCCGCGGAGATCATTGCTTCCAAAGGAGACGATGACTGACTCCTCTTGAAAATGGATAGGAGTCCCAGGATCCCTGTGGCACGTGGAAAGGGACCCTGGGTCTCCCGCCTCACGTGGAGACGCGTCCCAATTGCCATGCCAAGACTCGAGGAGAATCCCGAGGTGTCCCTCGCACCTAGGCAGGAGTCCTGACGTCGCTGAACAAACACGTGTCTGGAAGGGCCCTCCCCGTCGTAACTCGAGAATATACCCCAGGTTCCGGCCGCAACTCGAGAAAAACCATGAGACTTCCCCCTCGCCGCGAGATGAGGCCCGATTCCCCTGCCCTGCATGCAGAGCAATTCCGTATTCCACATCAAAAGTGAAAGGAGCCTTGATTTCCTTGATGGCACTCCAGAGAAAACCCAAGATCACTGTCCCTAGTCTAGAGGGATCCTGAGTTCACTGTAGCAACACGAAAGGGCTCCGTGGACCCCAAATCAACTCGAGATGAGAGCTTAGTCCCTGGCTTCGACTCAAGAGGAATACCAACTTTCCACAAGCACCTCAAGAGGAGGCTTCTCTGAGCTACAGGTATGTGAGAGGGCCCCTGAGAATGTGGCCTCAAGTGGAATGGACACCGAGATGCTCTGACTCGAAGTAAGTCCGGATATTCCTGCAGTGAATTGAATGCAGGCTAGTCTTGCATCTCCCAAGACGAAGGGATGTCTGAATCTCCTGTGGAGACCACAGAGAAAAACCTAATTCTCCGCCTCATCACGAGCAGAGGCCTCACATCCTTTGAAAACTCGAGAGGTCCGCGGAGATCATTGCTTCCAAAGGAGACGATGCCTGACTCCTCTTGAAGACGGATAGGAGTCCCAGGATCCCTGTGGCACGTAGAAAGGGACCCTGGGTCTCCCGCCTCACGTGGAGACGCGTCCCAATTGCCATGCCAAGACTCGAGGAGAATCCCGAGGTGTCCCTCGCACCTAGGCAGGAGTCCTGACGTCGCTGAACAAACACGTGTCTGGAAGGGCTCTCCCCGTTGTAACTCGAGAATATACCCCAGGTTCCGGCCGCAACTCGAGAAAAACCATGAGACTTCCCCCTTGCCACGAGATGAGGCCCGATTCCCCAGCACTGCGTGCAGAGCAATTCCGTGTTCCACATCAAATTTGAAAGGAGCCTTGATTTCCTTGATGGCACTCCAGAGGAAACACAAGATCACTGTCTCAAGTCTAGAGGGATCCTGAGGTCACTGGAGCAACACGAAAGGGCTCCGTGGACCCCAGATCAACTCGAGATGAGAGCTTAGTCCCTGGCTTCGACTCAAGAGGAATATAAACTTTCCACAAGCACCTCAAGAGGAGGCTTCTCTGAGCTACAGGTATGTGAGAGGGACCCTGAGTTTGTGGCCTCAAATGGAATGGACACCGAGATGCTCTGACTCGAAGTAAGGCCGGATATCCCTGCAGTGAATTGAATGCAGGCTCGTCTTGCATCTCCCAAGACGAAGGGATGTCTGAATCCCCTGTGGAGACCACAGAGAAAGACCTAACTTTCTGCCTCATCGCGAGCGGAGGCCTCACATCCTTTGAAAATCCGAGAGGTCCGCGGAGATCAATGCTTCCAAAGGAGACGATGCCTGACTCCTCTTGAAAATGGATAGGAGTCCCAGGATCCCTGTGGCACGTGGAAAGGGACAATGGGTTTCCCGCCTCACGTGGAGACGCGTCCCCATTGCCATGCCAAGACTCGAGGAGAATCCCGAGGTGTCCCTCGCACCTAGGCAGGAGTCCTGACGTCGCTGAACAAACACGTGTCTGGAAGGGCCCTCCCCGTCGTAACTCGAGAATATACCCCAGGTTCCGGCCGCAACTCGAGAAAAACCATGAGACTTCCCCCTCGCCGCTGGATGAAGCCCGATTCCCCTGCACTGCGTGCAGAACAATTCCGTGTTCCACATCAAACGTGAAAGGAGCCTTGATTTCCTTGATGGCACTGCAGAGAAAACGCAAGATCACTGTCTCAAGTCTAGAGGGATCCTGAGGTCACTGGAGCAACACGAAAGGGCTCTGTGGACCCCAAATCAACTCGAGATGAGAGCTTAGTCCCTGGCTTCGACTCAAGAGGAATACCAACTTTCCACAAGCACCTCAAGGGGAGGCTTCTCTCAGCTACAGGTATGTGAGTGGGACCCTGAGTTTGTGGCCTCAAGTGGAATGGACACCGAGATACTCTGACTCGAAGTAAGGCCGGATATCACTGCAGTGAATTGAATGCAGGCTCGTCTTGCATCTCCCAAGACGAAGGGATGTCTGAATCCCCTGTGGAGACCACAGAGAAAGACCGAGTTCTCCGCCTCATCGCGACCGGAGGCCTCACATCCTTTGAAAACTCGAGAGGTCCACGGAGATCAATGCTTCCAAAGGAGACGATGCCTGACTCCTCTTGAAAATGGATAGGAGTCTCAGGATCCCTATGGCACGTGGAAAGGGACCCTGGGTCTCCGGCCTCACGTGGAGACGCGTCCACATTGCCATGCCAAGACTCGAGGAGAATCCCGAGGTGTCCCTCGCACCTAGGCAGGAGTCCTGACGTCGCTGAACAAACACGTGTCTGGAAGGGCCCTCCCCGTCGTAACTCAAGAATATACCCCAGGTTCGGGCCGCAACTCGAGAAAAACCATGAGATTTCCCCCTCGCCGCGAGTTGAGGTCCGATTCCCCTGCACTGCATGCAGAGCAATTCCGTGTTCCACATCAAACGTGAAAGGAGCCTTGATTTCCTTGATGACACTCCAGAGAAAACCCAAGATCACTGTCTCAAGTCTAGAGGGATCCTGAGGTCACTGGACCAACAGGAAAGGGCTCCGTGGACCGAAATCAACTCGAGATGAGAGCTTAGTCCCTGGCTTCGACTCAAGAGGAATACCAACTTTCCACAAGCACCTCAAGAGGAGGCTTCTCTCAGCTACATGTATATTTGAGGGACCCCGAGTTTGTGGCCTCAAGTGGAATGGACACCGGGATGCTCTGACTCGAAGTAAGGCCGGATATCCCTGCAGGGAATTGAATGCAGGCTCGTCTTGCATCTCCCAAGACGAAGGGATGTCTGAATCCCCTGTGGAGACCACAGAGAAAAACCTAATTCTCCGCCTCATCGCGAGCGGAGGCCTCACATCCTTTGAAAACTCGAGAGGTCCGCGGAGATCATTGCTCCCAAAGGAGACGATGACTGACTCCTCTTGAAAATGGATAGGAGTCCCAGGATCCCTGTGGCACGTGGAAAGGGACCCTGGGTCTCCCGCCTCACGTGGAGACGCGTCCCAATTGCCATGCCAAGACTCGAGGAGAATCCCGAGGTGTCCCTCGCACCTAGGCAGGAGTCCTGACGTCGCTGAACAAACACGTGTCTGGAAGGGCCCTCCCCGTCGTAACTCGAGAATATACCCCAGGTTCCGGCCGCAACTCGAGAAAAACCATGAGACTTCCCCCTCGCCGCGAGATGAGGCCCGATTCCCCTGCCCTGCATGCAGAGCAATTCCGTATTCCACATCAAAAGTGAAAGGAGCCTAGATTTCCTTGATGGCACTCCAGAGAAAACCCAAGATCACTGTCCCTAGTCTAGAGGGATCCTGAGCTCACTGTAGCAACACGAAAGGGCTCCATGGACCCCAAATCAACTCGAGATGAGAGCTTAGTCCCTGGCTTCGACTCAAGAGGAATACCAACTTTCCACAAGCACCTCAAGAGGAGGCTTCTCTCAGCTACAGGTATGTGAGAGGGCCCCTGAGATTGTGGCCTCAAGTGGAATGGACACCGAGATGCTCTGACTCGAAGTAAGTCCGGATATCCCTGCAGTGAATTGAATGCAGGCTCGTCTTGCATCTCCCAAGACGAAGGGATGTCTGAATCCCCTGTGGAGACCACAGAGAAAAACCTAATTCTCCGCCTCATCGCGAGCGGAGGCCTCACATCCTTTGAAAACTCGAGAGGTCCGCGGAGATCATTGCTTCCAAAGGAGACGAAGAATGACTCCTCTTGAAAATGGATAGGAGTACCAGGATCCCTGTGGCACGTGGAAAGGGACCCTGGGTATCCCGCCTCACGTGGAGACGCGTCCCAATTGCCATGCCAAGACTCGAGGAGAATCCCGAGGTGTCCCTCGCACCTAGGCAGGAGTCCTGACGTCGCTGAACAAACACGTGTCTGGAAGGGCCCTCCCCGTCGTAACTCGAGAATATACCCCAGGTTCCGGCCGCAACTCGAGAAAAACCATGAGACTTCCCCCTCGCCGCGAGATGAGGCCCGATTCCCCTGCCCTGCATGCAGAGCAATTCCGTATTCCACATCAAAAGTGAAAGGAGCCTTGATTTCCTTGATGGCACTCCAGAGAAAACCCAAGATCACTGTCCCTAGTCTAGAGGGATCCTGAACTCACTGTAGCAACACGAAAGGGCTCCGTGGACCCCAAATCAACTCGAGATGAGAGCTTAGTCCCTGGCTTCGACTCAAGAGGAATACCAACTTTCCACAAGCACCTCAAGAGGAGGCTTCTCTGAGCTACAGGTATGTGAGAGGGCCCCTGAGAATGTGGCCTCAAGTGGAATGGACACCGAGATGCTCTGACTCGAAGTAAGTCCGGATATCCCTGCAGTGAATTGAATGCAGGCTCGTCTTGCATCTCCCAAGACGAAGGGATGTCTGAATCTCCTGTGGAGACCACAGAGAAAAACCTAATTCTCCGCCTCTTCACGAGCAGAGGCCTCACATCCTTTGAAAACTCGAGAGGTCCGCGGAGATCATTGCTTCCAAAGGAGACGATGCCTGACTCCTCTTGAAAATGGATAGGAGTCCCAGGATCCCTGTGGCACGTGGAAAGGGACCCTGGGTCTCCCGCCTCACGTGGAGACGCGTCCCAATTGCCATGGCAAGACTTGAGGAGAATCCCGAGGTGTCCCTCGCACCTAGGAAGGAGTCCTGACGTCACTGAACAAAAACGTGTCTGGAAGGGCCCTACCCGTCGTAACTCGAGAATATACCCCAGGTTCCGGCCGCAACTCGAGAAAAACCATGAGACTTCCCCCTCGCCGCGAGATGAGGTCTGATTCCCCTGCCCTGCGTGCAAAGCAATTCCGTTTTACACATCAACCGTGAAAGGAGCATTGAGTTCCTTGATGGCACTCCAGAGAAAACCCAAGTTCACTATGTCAAGTCTAGAGGGATCCTGAGGTCACTGGAGCAACACGAAAGGGCTCCGTGGACCACAAATCAACTCGAGATGAGAGCTTAGTCCCTGGTTTCGACTCAAGAGGAATACCAACTTTCCACAAGCACCTCAAGAGGAGGCTTCTCTCAGCTACAGGTATGTGAGAGGGACCCTGAGTTTGTGGCCTCAAGTGGAATGGACACCGAGATGCTCTGACTCGAAGTAAGGCCGGATATCCCTGCAGTGAATTGAATGCACGATCGTCTTGCATCTCCCAAGACGAAGGGATGTCTGAATCCCCTGTAGAGATGACAGAGAAAGAGCTAGTCCTCCGCCTCATCTTGCGCGGAGGCCTCACATCCTTTGAAAACTCGAGAGGTCCGTGGAGATCAATGCTTCCAAAGGAGACGATGCCTGACTCCTCTTGAAAATGGATAGGAGTCCCAGGATCCCTGTGGCACGTGGAAAGGGACACTGGGTCTCCCGCCTCACGTGGAGACGTGTCCCAATTGCCATGCCAAGACTCGAGGAGAATCCCGAGGTGTCCCTCGCACCTAGGCAGGAGTCCTGACGTCGCTGAACAAACACGTGTCTGGAAGGGCACTCCCCGTCGTAACTCGAGAATATACCCCAGGTTTCGGCCGCAACTTGAGAAAAACCATGAGACATCCCCCTTGCCACGAGATGAAACCCGATTCCCCTGCACTGCGTGCAGAGCAATTCCGTGTTCCACATCAAATTTGAAAGGAGCCTTGATTTCCTTGATGGCACTCCAGAGAAAACCCAAGATCATTGTCTCAAGTCTAGAGGGATCCTGAGGTCACTGGAACAACACGAAAGGGCTCCGTGGACCCCAAATCAACTCGAGATGAGAGCTTAGTCCCTGGCTTCGACTCAAGAGGAATACCAACTTTCCACAAGCACCTCAAGAGGAGGCTTCTCTCAGCTACAGGTATGTGAGAGGGACCCTGAGGTTGTGGCCTCAAGTGGAATGGACACCGAGATGCTCTGACTCGAACTAAGGTGGGATATCCCTGCAGTGAATTGAATGCAGGCTCGTCTTGCAACTCCCAAGACGAAGGGATGTCTGAATCCCCTGTGGAGACCACAGAGAAAGACCGAGTTCTCCGCCTCATCGCGACCGGAGGCCTCACATCCTTTGAAAACTCGAGAGGTCCGCGGAGATCAATGCTTCCAAAGGAGACGATGCCTGACTCCTCTTGAAAATGGATAGGAGTCCCAGGATCCTTGTGGCACGTGGACAGGGACACTGGGTCTCCCGCCTCACGTGGAGACGCGTCCAAATTGCCATGCCAAGACTCGAGGAGAATCCCGAGGTGTCCCTCGCACCTAGGCAGGAGTCCTGACGTCGCTGAACAAACACGTGTCTGGAAGGGCCCTCCCCGTCGTAACTCGAGAATATACCCCAGGTTCGGGCCGCAACTCGAGAAAAACCATGAGATTTCCCCCTCGCCGCGAGTTGAGGTCCGATTCCCCTGCACTGCATGCAGAGCAATTCCGTGTTCCACATCAAACGTGAAAGGAGCCTTGATTTCCTTGATGGCACTCCAGAGAAAACCCAAGATCACTGTCTCAAGTCTGGAGGGATCCAGAGGTCACTGAAGCAACAGGAAAGGGCTCCGTGGACCGAAATCAACTCGAGATGAGAGCTTAGTCCCTGGCTTAGACTCAAGAGGAATACCAACTTTCCACAAGCACCTCAAGAGGAGGCTTCTCTCAGCTACATGTATATTTGAGGGACCCCGAGTTTGTGGCCTCAAGTGGAATGGACACCGGGATGCTCTGACTCGAAGTAAGGCCGGATATCCCTGCAGTGAATTGAATGCAGGCTCGTCTTGCATCTCCCAAGACGAAGGGATGTCTGAATCCCCTGTGGAGACCACAGAGAAAGACCGAGTTCTCCGCCTCATCGCGACCGGAGGCCTCACATCCTTTGAAAACTCGAGAGGTCCGCGGAGATCAATGCTTCCAAAGGCGACGATGCCTGACTCCTCTTGAAAATGGATAGGAGTCCCAGGATACCTGTGGCACGTGGAAAGGGACCCTCGGTCTCCCGCCTCACGTGGAGACGCGTCCAAATTGCCATGCCAAGACTCGAGGAGAATCCCGAGGTGTCCCTCGCACCTAGGCAGGAGTCCTGACGTCGCTGAACAAACACGTGTCTGGAAGGGCCCTCCCCGTCGTAACTCGAGAATATACCCCAGGTTCCGGCCGCAACTCGAAAAAAACCATGAGACTTCCCCCTCGCCGCGAGTTGAGGTCCGATTCCCCTGCCCTGCATGCAGAGCAATTCCGTATTCCACATCAAAAGTGAAAGCAGCCTTGATTTCCTTGATGGCACTCCAGAGAAAACCCAAGATCACTGTCCCTAGTCTAGAGGGATCCTGAGCTCACTGTAGCAACACGAAAGGGCTCCATGGACCCCAAATGAACTCGAAATGAGAGCTTAGTCCCTGGCTTAGACTCAAGAGGAATACCAACTTTCCACAAGCACCTCAAGAGGAGGCTTCTCTCAGCTACAGGTATGTGAGAGGGCCCCTGAGTTTTTGGTCTCAAGTGGAATGGACACCGGGATGCTCTGACTCGAAGTAAGGCCGGATATCCCTGCAGTGAATTGAATGCAGGCTCGTCTTGCATCTCCCAAGACGAAGGGATGTCTGAATCTCCTGTGGAGACCACAGAGAAAAACATAATTCTCCGCCTCATCGCGACCGGAGGCCTCACATCCTTTGAAAACTCGAGAGGTCCGCGGAGATCATTGCTTCCAAAGGAGACGATGGCTGACTCCTCTTGAAAATGGGTAGGAGTCCCAGGATCCCTGTGGCACGTGGAAAGGGACCCTGGGTCTCCCGCCTCACGTGGAGACGCGTCCCAATTGCCATGCCAAGACTCGAGGAGAATCCCGAGGTGTCCCTCGCACCTAGGCAGGAGTCCTTACCTCACTGAACAAACACGTGTCTGGAAGGGCCCTACCCGTCGTAACTCGAGAATATACCCCAGGTTTCGGCCGCAACTCGAGAAAAACCATGAGACTTCCCCCTCGCCGCGAGATGAGGTCTGATTCCCCTGCCCTGCGTGCAAAGCAATTCCGTTTTCCACATCAAACATGAAAGGAGCCTTGATTTCCTTGATGGCACTCCAGAGAAAACCCAAGCTCACTGTGTCAAGTCTAGAGGGATCCTGAGGTCACTGGAGCAACACGAAAGGGATCCGTGGACCACAAATCAACTCGAGATGAGAGCTTAGTCCCTGGCTTCGACTCAAGAGGAATACCAACTTTCCACAAGCACCTCAAGAGGAGGCTTCTCTCAGCTACAGGTATGTGAGAGGGACCCTGAGTTTGTGGCCTCAAGTGGAATGGACACCGAGATGCTCTGACTCGAAGTAAGGCCGGATATCCCTGCAGTGAATTGAATGCACGATCGTCTTGCATCTCCCAAGACGAAGGGATGTCTGAATCCCCTGTAGAGATGACAGAGAAAGAGCTAGTCCTCCGCCTCATCGCGAGCGGAGGCCTCACATCCTTTGAAAACTCGAGAGGTCCGCGGAGATCAATGCTTCCAAAGGAGACGATGCCTGACTCCTCTTGAAAATGGATAGGAGTCCCAGGATCCCTGTGGCACGTGGAAAGGGACCCTGGGTCTCCCTCCTCACATGGAGACGCGTCCCAATTGCCATGCCAAGACTCGAGGAGAATCCCGAGGTGTCCCTTGCACCTAGGCAGGAGTCCTGACGTCGCTGAACAAACACGTGTCTGGAAGGACCCTCCCCGTCGTAACTCGAGAATATACCCCAGGTTCCGGCCGCAACTCGAGAAAAACCATGAGACTTCCCCCTCGCCGCGAGATGAGGCCCGATTCCCCTGCCCTGCATGCAGAGCAATTCCGTATTCCACATCAAAAGTGAAAGGAGCCTTGATTTCCTTGATGGCACTCCAGAGAAAACCCAAGATCACTGTCTCAAGTCTAGAGGGATCCTGAGGTAACTGGAGCAACACGAAAGGGCTCCGTGGACCACAAAGCAACTCGGGATGAGAGCTTAGTCCCTGGCTTCGACTCAAGAGGAATATCAACTTTCCACAAGCACCTCAAGAGGAGGCTTCTCTGATCTACAGTTATGTGAGAGGGACCCTGAGTTTGTGGCCTCAAATGGAATGGACACCGAGGTGCTCTGACTCGAAGTAAGGCTGGATATCCCTGCAGTGAATTGAATGCAGGCTCGTCTTGCATCTCCCAAGACGAAGGGATGTCTGAATCCCCTGTGGAGACCACAGAGAAAGACCTAACTTTCTGCCTCATCGCGACCAGAGACCTCACATCCTTTGAAAATTCGAGAGGTCCGCGGAGATCAATGCTTCCAAAGGAGACGATGCCTGACTCCTCTTGAAAATGGATAGGAGTCCCAGGATCCCTGTGGCACGTGGAAAGGGACACTGGGTTTCCCACCTCACGTGGAGACGCGTCCCCATTGCCATGCCAAGACTCGAGGAGAATCCCGAGGTGTCCCTCGCACCTAGGCAGGAGTCCTGACGTCGCTGAACAAACACGTGTCTGGAAAGGCCCTCCCCGTCGTAAATCGAGAATATACCCCAGGTTCCGGCCGCAACTCGAGAAAAACCATGAGACTTCCCCTCGCCGCTGGATGAAGCCCGATTCCCCTGCACTGCGTGCAGAACAATTCCGTGTTCCACATCAAACGTGAAAGGAGCCTTGATTTCCTTGATGGCACTGCAGAGAAAACGCAAGATCACTGTCTCAAGTCTAGATGGATCCTGAGGTCCCTGTAGAAACACGAAAGGGCTCTGTGGACCCCAAATCAACTCGAGATGAGAGCTTAGTCCCTCGCTTCGACTCAAGAGGAATAGCAACTTTCCACAAGCACCTAAAGAGGAGGCTTCTCTCAGCTACAGGTATGTGAGAGGGACACTGAGTTTGTGGCCTCAAGTGGAATGGACACCGAGATGCTCTGACTCGAAGTAAGGCCGGATATCCCTGCAGTGAATTGAATGCAGGCTCGTCTTGCATCTCCCAAGACGAAGGGATGTCTGAATCCCCTGTGGAGACCACAGAGAAAGACCGAGTTCTCCGCCTCATCGCGACCGGAGGCCTCACATCCTTTGAAAACTCGAGAGGTCCGCGGAGATCAATGCTTCCAAAGGAGACGATGCCTGACTCCTCTTGAAAATGGAGAGGAGTCCCAGGATCCCTGTGGCACGTGGAAAGGGACCCTGGGTCTCCCGCCTCACGTGGAGACGCGTCCAAATTGCCATGCCAAGACTCGAGGAGAATCCCGAGGTGTCCCTCGCACCTAGGCAGGAGTCCTGACGTCGCTGAACAAACACGTGTCTGGAAGGGCCCTCCCCGTCGTAACTCGAGAATATACCCCAGGTTCCGGCCGCAACTCGAGAAAAACCATGAGATTTCCCCCTCGCCGCGAGTTGAGGTCCGATTCCCCTGAACTGCATGCAGAGCAATTCCGTGTTCCACATCAAACGTGAAAGGAGCCTTGATTTCCTTGATGACACCCCAGAGAAAACCCAAGATCACTGTCTCAAGTCTAGAGGGATCCTGAGGTCACTGGACCAACATGAAAGGGCTCCGTGGAACGAAATCAACTCAAGATGAGAGCTTAGTCCCTGGTTTCGACTCAAGAGGAATACCAACTTTCCACAAGCACCTCAAGAGGAGGCTTCTCTCAGCTACAGGTATGTGAGAGGGACCCTGAGTTTGTGGCCTCAAGTGGAATGAACACCGGGATGCTCTGACTCGAAGTAAGGCCGGATATCCCTGCAGTGAATTGAATGCAGGCTCGTCTTGCATCTCCCAAGACGAAGGGATGTCTGAATCTCCTGTGGAGACCACAGAGAAAAACCTAATTCTCCGCCTCATCACGAGCAGAGGCCTCACATCCTTTGAAAACTCGAGAGGTCCGCGGAGATCATTGCTTCCAAAGGAGACGATGCCTGACTCCTCTTGAAAATGGATAGGAGTCCCAGGATCCCTGTGGCACGTGGAAAGGGACCCTGGGTCTCCCGCCTCACGTGGAGACGCGTCCCAATTGCCATGCCAAGACTCGAGGAGAATCCCGAGGTGTCCCTCGCACCTAGGCAGGAGTCCTGACGTCGCTGAACAAACACGTTTCTGAAAGGGCCCTCCCTGTCGTAACTCGAGAATATACCCCAGGTTCCGGCCGCAACTGGAGAAAAACCATGAGACTTCCCCCTTGCCACGAGATGAGGCCCGATTCCCCTGCACTGCGTGCAGAGCAATTCCGTGTTCCACATCAAATTTGAAAGGAGCCTTGATTTCCTTGATGGCACTCCAGAGAAAACCCAAGATCACTGTCTCAAGTCTAGAGGGATCCTGAGGTCACTGGAGCAACACGAAAGGGCTCCGTGGACCCCAAATCAACTCGAGATGAGAGCTTAGTCCCTGGCTTCGACTCAAGAGGAATATCAACTTTCCACAAGCACCTCAAGGGGAGGCTTCTCTGAGCTACAGGTATGTGAGAGGGACCCTGAGTTTGTGGCCTCAAATGGAATGGACACCGAGATGCTCTGACTCGAAGTAAGGCCGGATATCCCTGCAGTGAATTGAATGCAGGCTCATCTTGCATCTCCCAAGACGAAGGGATGTCTGAATCCCCTGTGGAGACCACAGAGAAAGATCTAACTTTCTGCCTCATCGCGACCAGAGACCTCACATCCTTTGAAAATCCGAGAGGTCCGCGGAGATCAATGCTTCCAAAGGAGACGATGCCTGACTCCTCTTGAAAATGGATAGGAGTCCCAGGATCCCTGTGGCACGTGGAAAGGGACCCTGGGTCTCCCGCCTCACGTGGAGACGCGTCCCCATTGCCATGCCAAGACTCGACGAGAATCCCGAGGTGTCCCTCACACCTAGGCAGGAGTCCTGACGTCGCTGAACAAACGTGTCTGGAAGGGCCCTCCCCGTCGTAACTCGAGAATAAACCCCAGGTTCCGGCCGCAACTCGAGAAAAACAATGAGACTTCCCCCTCGCCGCTGGATGAAGCCCGATTCCCCTGCACTGCGTGCAGAACAATTCCGTGTTCCACATCAAACGTGAAAGGAGCCTTGATTTCCTTGATGGCACTGCAGAGAAAACGCAAGATCACTGTCTCAAGTCTAGAGGGATCCTGAGGTCACTGGAGCAACACGAAAGGGCTCTTTGGACCCAAAATCAACTCGAGGTGAGAGCTTAGTCCCTGGCTTCGACTCAAGAGGAATACCAACTTTCCACAAGCACCTCAAGGGGAGGCTTCTCTCAGCTACAGGTATGTGAGAGGGACCCTGAGTTTGTGGCCTCAAGTGGAATGGACACCGAGATGCTCTGACTCGAAGTAAGGCCGGATATCCCTGCAGTGAATTGAATGCAGGCTCGTCTTGCATCTCCCAAGACGAAGGGATGTCTGAATCCCCTATGGAGACCACAGAGAAAGACCGAGTTCTCTGCCTCATCGCGACCGGAGGCCTCACATCCTTTGAAAACTCGAGAGGTCCGCGGAGATCAATGCTTCCAAAGGAGACGATGCCTGACTCCGCTTGAAAATGGATAGGAGTCCCAGGATCCCTGTGGCACGTGGAAAGGGACCCTGGGTCTCCCGCCTCACGTGTAGACTGTCCAAATTGCCATGCCAAGACTCGAGGAGAATCCCGAGGTGTCCCTCGCACCTAGGCAGGAGTCCTGACGTCGCTGAACAAACACGTGTCTGGAAGGGCCCTCCCCGTCGTAACTCGAGAATATACCCCAGGTTCCGGCCGCAACTCGAGAAAAACCATGAGATTTCCCCCTCGCCGCGAGTTGAGGTCCGATTCCCCTGCCCTGCATGCAGAGCAATTCCGTATTCCACATCAAAAGTGAAAGGAGCCTTGATTTCCTTGATGGCACTCCAGAGAAAACCCAAGATCACTGTCCCTAGTCTAGAGGGATCCTGAGCTCACTGTAGCAACACGAAAGGGCTCCATGGACCCCAAATGAACTCGAAATGAGAGCTTAGTCCCTGGCTTAGACTCAAGAGGAATACCAACTTTCCACAAGCACCTCAAGAGGAGGCTTCTCTCAGCTACAGGTATGTGAGAGGGCCCCTGAGTTTGTGGCCTCAAGTGGAATGGACACCGGGATGCTCTGACTCGAAGTAAGGCCGGATATCCCTGCAGTGAGTTGAATGCAGGCTCATCTTGCATCTCCCAAGACGAAGGGATGTCTGAATCTCCTGTGGAGACCACACAGAAAAACCTAATTCTCCGCCTCATCGCGACCGGAGGCCTCACATCCTTTGAAAACTCGAGAGGTCCGCGGAGATCATTGCTTCCAACGGAGACGATGGCTGACTCCTCTTGAAAATGGGTAGGAGTCCCAGGATCCCTGTGGCACGTGGAAAGGGACCCTGGGTCTCCCGCCTCACGTGGAGACGCGTCCCAATTGCCATGCCAAGACTCGAGGAGAATCCCGAGGTGTCCCTCGCACCTAGGCAGGAGTCCTTACGTCACTGAACAAACCCGTGTCTGGAAGGGCCCTACCCGTCGTAACTCGAGAATATACCTCAGGTTTCGGCCGCAACTCGAGAAAAACCATGAGACTTCCCCCTCGCCGCGACATGAGGCCCGATTCCCCTGCACTGCGTGCAGAGCAATTCCGTGTTCCACATCAAACGTGAAAGGGGCCTTGATTTCCTTGATGGCACTCCAGAGAAAACCCAAGATCACTGTCTCAAGTCTAGAGGGATCCTGAGGTCACTGGAGCCACACGAAAAGGTTCCGTGGACCCCAAATCAACTCGAGATGATAGCTTAGTCCCTGGCTTTGAGTCAAGAGGAATACCAACTTTCCACAAGCACCTCAAGAGGAGGCTTCTCTCAGCTACAGGTATGTGAGAGGGACCCTGGTTTGCCTGCCTCAAGTGGAATGGACACCGAGATGGTCTGACTCGAAGTAAGGCCGGATATCCCTGCAGTGAATTGAATGCAGGCTCGGCTTGCATCTCCCAAGACAAAGGGATGTCTGAATCCCCTGTGGAGACGACACAGAAAGTCCTAGTCCTCCGCCTCATCGCGACCGGAGGCCTCACATACTTTGAAAACTCGAGAGGTCTGCGGAGATCAATGCTTCCAAAGGAGAGGATGCCTGACTCTTCTTGAAAATGGATAGGAGTCCCAGGATCCCTGTGGCACGTGGAAAGGGACCCTGGGTCTCCCGCTTCACGTGGAGACGCGTCCCAAACGCCATGCCAAGACTCGAGGAGAATCCCGAGTTGTCCCTCGCACCTAGGCAGGAGTTCTCACGTCGCTGAACAAACACGTGTCTGGGATGGCCCTCCCCGTCGTAACTCGAGAATATACCCCAGGTTCCGGCCGCAACCCGAGGAAAACCATGAGACTTCCCCCTCGCCGCGAGATGAGGCCCGATTCCCCTGCACTGCGTGCAGAGCAATTCCGTGTTCCACATCAAACAAGAAAGGAGCCTTGATTTCCTTAATGGCACTCCAGAGAAAACCCAAGATCACTGTCTCAAGTCTAGAGGGATCCTGAGGTCCCTGGAGCAACACGAAAGGGCTCCGTGGACCCCAAATCAACTCGAGATGAGAGCTTAGTCCCTGGCTTCGACTCAAGAGGAATACCAACTTTCCACAAGCACGTCAAGAGCAGGCTTCTTTCAGCTGCATGTATGTGAGAGGTACCCTGAGTTTGTGGCCTCAAGTGGAATGGACACCGAGATGCTCCTACTCGAAGAAAGGCCGGATATCTGAGAGGGTAACAGGCAGGAAGGCCAGGGGTCTCCAAATGGAGGAAAGAGGCTGTAAGTGCCAGACATTTTTATCTCTCTTAAGCAGCAGGAAGAAACAAACCAGCGATCTGTTTTTCCTTCTCTATACAAATTTAAGAGGAGGTTTCTCTTAACATTCTGTGTTGCCATGACACCTGGTCTCACCTAAAGCTAACTACTCTCAGACTTTGAGTTAACCAATACATTCCTTTTTCGTATGGAAATGTTGTCTTAAGCTATGTTAATGAACCCCAGACTCTACCTTCAAGTTGGTTCCGCCAAACGGCCTAACTTACTTACTCAGGTATTGTTCCCCTAATCTATGTAAATGGAACTATTTGTTGGTATTCTGCCCTTCTACAAGATTCCAGTCAATCGTTTTATGGCCTGGGATGGATTATCTGATGCCATTCTAAATTTTATGACATTCCTTTCATTTCATTAACAGACTGTGAGTGACTATCTAACATACAGCTAAACACTAGGAGGGGGGTACTCTTTTGCCCCCTTCTGATGCCTATGTCAGAAGCTTTCTCTATGCTTTAATAAAACTTTATTACACAAAAGCTCTGAGCGATCCAGCCTCGTCTCTGGCCCCGGATTGAATTCGTCTCCTCCGGAGGCCACGAATCCCGCGTCTTATCGTTCAGCAGCAACCTTTCATATCCCTGCAGTGAACTGAATGCAGGCTCGACTTGCATCTCCCAAGATGAACGGATGTCTGAATCCCGTGTGGAAACCACAGAGAAAGAACTAGTTCTCCGCATCATCGCGACTGGAGTCCTCACATCCTTTGAAAACTCGAGACGTCCGCGGAGATCAATGCTTCCAAAGGAGACGATGCCTGAGTCCTATTGAAAATGGATACGAGTCCCAGGATTCCTGTGGCACGTGGAAAGGGACCCTGGGACTCGCGACTCACGTGTAGTCGCGTCATAATTGCCATGCCAAGACTCGAGGAGAATCCCGAGGTGTCCCTCGCACCTAGGCAGGAGTCCTGACGTCGCTGAACAAACACGTGTCTGGAAGGGCCCTCCCCATCGTAACTCGAGAATATACCCCAGGTTCCAGCCGCAACTCGAGAAAAACCAGGAGACTTCCCCCTCGCCGCGAGATGAGACCTGATTCCCCTGCACTGCGTGCAGAGCAATTCCGTGTTCCCCTTCAAACATGAGAGGAGCCTTGATTTCCTTGATGACACTCCAGAGAAAACCCAAGATCACTGTCTCAAGTCTAGAGCGATCCTGAGGTCACTGTAGCAACACGAAAGGTCTCCGTGGACCCCAAATCAACTCGAGATGAGAGCTTAGTCCCTGGCTTCGACTCAAGAGGAATACCAACTTTTCACAAGCACCTCAAGTGGAGGCTTCTCTCAGCTACAGGTATGTGAGAGGGACCCTGCGTTTGTGGCCTCAAGTGGAATGGACACCAAGATGCTCTGACTCGAAGTAAACCGGATATCCCTGCAGTGAATTGAATGTAGGCTGGTCTTGCATCTCCCAAGACGAACGGATGTCTGAATCCCCTGTGGAGACCACAGAGAAGACCTAGTCCTCCGCCTCAACGCGACTGGAGGCCTCACATCCTTTGAAATCTCGAGAGGTCCGCGGAGATCAATGCTTCCAAAGGAGACGATGCCTGACTCCTCTTGAAAATGGATAGGAGTCCCAGCATCCCTGTTTCACGTGGAAAGGGGCCCTGGTCTCCCGCCTCACGTGGAGACGCGTCTCAATTGCCATGTCAAGATTCGCGGAGAATCCCGAAGTGTTCCTCGCACCTAGGCAGGAGTCCAGACGTTGCTGAAAAAACACGTGTCTGGAAGGGCCCTCCCCGTCGTAACTTGAGAATATACCCCAGGTTCCGGCTGCAACTCGAGAAAAACCATGAGACATCCCCCTCGCCGCGAGATGAGGCCCGATTCCCCTGCACTGCGTGCAGAGCAATTCCGTGTTCCACATCAAATGTGAAAGGAGCCTTGATTTTCTTGATGGCACTCCAGAGAAAACCCAAGATCACTGTCTCAAGTCTAGAGGGATCCTGAGGTCACTGTAGCAACAAGAAAGGGCTCCGTGGACCCCAAATCAACTCGAGATGAGAGCTTAGTCCCTGGCTTCGACTCAAGAGGAATACCAACTTTCCACAAGCACCTCAAGAGGAGGCTTCTCTCAGCTACAGGTATGTGAGAGGGACCCTGAGTTTGTGGCCTCAAGTGGAATGGACACCGAGATGCTCTGACTCGAAGTAAGGCGGGATATCCCTGCAGTGAATTGAATGCAGGCTCGTCTTCCATCTCCCAAGATGAAGGGATGTCTGAATCCACTGTGGAGACCACAGAGAAAGACCTAGTTCTCTGCCTCATCGCGACCGGAGGCCTCACGTCCTTTGATAACTCGAGAGTTTCGCGGAGATCAATGCTTCCAAAGGCGACGATGCCTGACTCCTCTCGAAAATGGATAGGAGTCCCAGGATCCCTGTGGCATGTGGAAAGGGACCCTGGGTCTCGCGCCTCACGTGGAGACGCGTCCCAATTGCCATGCCAAGACTCGAGGAGAATCCCGAGGAGTCCCTCGCACCTAGGCAGGAGTCCTGATGTCGCTGAACAAACACGTGTCTTGAAGGGCCCTCCCCGTCGTAACTCGAGAATATACCACAGGTTCCGGCCGCAACTCGAGAAAAACCATGAGACTTCCCCCTCGCCGCGAGATGAGGCCCGATTCCCCTGCAGTGCATGCAGAGAAATTCCGTGTTCCACATCAAACGTGAAAGGAGCCTTGATTTCCTTGATGGCACTCCAGAGAAAACCCAAGATCACTGTCTCAAGTCTAGAGGGATCCTGAGGTCACTGGAGCAACACGAAAAGGCTCCGTGGACCCCAAATCAACTCGAGATGAGAGCTTAGTCCCTGGCTTCGACTCAAGAGGAATATCAACTTTCCACAAGCACCTCAAGAGGAGGCTTCTCTGAGCTACAGGTATGTGAGAGGGACCCTGAGTTTGTGGCCTCAAATGGAATGGACACCGAGATGCTCTGACTCGAAGTAAGGCCGGATATCCCTGCAGTGAATTGAATGCAGGCTCGTCTTGCATCTCCCAAGACGAAGGGATGTCTGAATCCCCTGTGGAGACCACAGAGAAAGACCTAACTTTCTGCCTCATCGCGACCAGAGACCTCACATCTTTGAAAATCCGAGAGGTCCGCGGAGATCAATGCTTCCAAAGGATACGATGCTTGACTCCTCTTGAAAATGGATAGGCGTCCCAGGATCCCTGTGGCACGTGGAAAGGGACACTGGGTTTCCCGCCTCACGTGGAGACGCGTCCCCATTGCCATGCCAAGACTCGAGGAGAATCCCGAGGTGTCCCTCGCACCTAGGCAGGAGTTCTAACGTCGCTGAACAAACACGTGTCTGGAAGGGCCCTCCCCGTCTTAACTCGAGAATATAACCCAGGTTCCGGCCGCAACTCGAGAAAAACCATGAGACTTCCCCCTCGCCGCTGGATGAAGCGAGATTCCCCTGCACTGCGTGCAGAACAATTCCGTGTTCCACATCAAACGTGAAAGGAGCCTTGAATTCCTTGATGGCACTGCAGAGAAAACGCAAGATCACTGTCTCAAGTCTAGAGGGATCCTGAGGGCACAGGAGCAACACAAAAGGGCTCTGTGGACCCCAAATCAACTCGAGATGAGAGCTTAGTCCCTGGCTTCGACTCAAGAGGAATACCAACCTTCCACAAGCACCTCAAGGGGAGGCTTCTCTCAGCTACAGGTATGTGAGAGGGACCCTGAGTTTGTGGCCTCAAGTGGAATGGACACCGAGATGCTCTGACTCGAAGTAAGGCCGGATATCCCTGCAGTGAATTGAATGCAGGCTCGTCTTGCATCTCCCAAGACGAAGGGATGTCTGAATCCCCTGTAGAGATGACAGAGAAAGAGCTAGTCCTCCGCCTCATCGCGAGCGGAGGCCTCACATCCTTTGAAAACTCGAGAGGTCCGCGGAGATCAATGCTTCCAAAGGAGACGATGCCTGACTCCTCTTGAAAATGGATAGGAGTCCCAGGATCCCTGTGGCACGTGGAAAGGGTCCTTGGGTCTCGCGCCTCACGTGGAGACGCGTCCCAATTGCCATGCCAAGACTCGAGGAGAATCCCGAGGTGTCCCTCGCACCTAGGCAGGAGTCCTGACGTCGCTGAACAAACACGTTTCTGAAAGGGCCCTCCCTGTCGTAACTCGAGAATATACCCTAGGTTCCGGCCGCAACTCGAGAAAAACCATGAGACTTCCCCCTTGCCACGAGATGAGGCCCGATTCCCCTGCACTGCGTGCAGAGCAATTCCGTGTTCCACATCAAACGTGAAAGGAGCCTTGATTTCCTTGATGGCACTCCAGAGAAAACCCAAGATCACTGTCTCAAGTCTAGAGGGATCCTGAGGTCACTGGAGCAACACGAAAGGGCTCCGTGGACCCCAAATCAACTCGAGATGAGAGCTTAGTCCCTGGCGTCGACTCAAGAGGAATATCAACTTTCCACAAGCACCTCAAGGGGAGGCTTCTCTGAGCTACAGGTATGTGAGAGGGACCCTGAGTTTGTGGCCTCAAATGGAATGGACACCGAGATGCTCTGACTCGAAGTAAGGCCGGATATCCCTGCAGTGAATTGAATGCAGGCTCATCTTGCATCTCCCAATACGAAGGGATGTCTGAATCCCCTGTGGAGACCACAGAGAAAGACCTAACTTTCTGCCTCATCGCGACCAGAGACCTCACATCCTTTGAAAATCCGAGAGGTCCGCGGAGATCAATGCTTCCAAAGGAGACGATGCCTGACTCCTCTTGAAAATGGATAGGAGTCCCAGGATCCCTGTGGCACGTGGAAAGGGACCCTGGGTCTCCCGCCTCACGTGGAGACGCGTCCCCATTGCCATGCCAAGACTCGAGGGGAATCCCGAGGTGTCCCTCACACCTAGGCAGGAGTCCTGACGTCGCTGAACAAACGTGTCTGGAAGGGCCCTCCCCGTCGTAACTCGAGAATATACCCCAGGTTCCGGCCGCAACTCGAGAAAAACAATGAGACTTCCCCCTCGCCGCTGGATGAAGCCCGATTCCCCGGCACTGCGTGCAGAACAATTCCGTGTTCCACATCAAACATGAAAGGAGCCTTGATTTCCTTGATGGCACTGCAGAGGAAACGCAAGATCACTGTCTCAAGTCTAGAGGGATCCTGAGGTCACTGGAGCAACACGAAAGGGCTCTTTGGACCCAAAATCAACTCGAGGTGAGAGCTTAGTCCCTGGCTTCGACTCAAGAGGAATACCAACTTTCCACAAGCCCCTCAAGGGGAGGCTTCTCTCAGCTACAGGTATGTGAGAGGGACCCTGAGTTTGTGGCCTCAAGTGGAATGGACACCGAGATGCTCTGACTCGAAGTAAAGCCAGATATCCCTGCAGTGAATTGAATGCAGGCTCGTCTTGCATCTCCCAAGACGAAGGGATGTCTGAATCCCCTGTGGAGACAACAGAGAAAGATCTATTTCTCCGCCTCATCGCGACCGGAGGCCTCACATCCTTTGAAAACTCTAGAGGTCCGCGGAGATCAATGCTTCCAAAGCAGACGATGCCTGACTCCTCTTGACAATGGACAGGAGTCCCAGGATCCCTGTGGCACGTGGAAAGGGACCTTGGGTCTCCCACCTCACGTGGAGACGCGTCCCAATTGCCATGCCAAGACTCGAGGAGAATCCCGAGGTGTCCCTCGCACCCAGGCAGGAGTCCTGACGTCGCTGAAAAAACACGTGTCTGGAAGGGCCCTCCCCGTCGTAACTCGAGAATATACCCCAGGTTCCGGCCGCAACTCGAGCAAAACCATGAGACTTCCCCCTCGCCGCGAGATGAGGCCCGATTCCCCTGCCCTGCGTGCAGAGCAATTCCTTGTTCTACATCAAACGTGAAAGGAGCCTTGATTTCCTTGATGGCACTCCAGAGAAAACCCAAGATGACTATCTCAAGTCTAGAGAGATCCTGAGGTCACTGGAGCAACACGAAAGGGCTCCGTGGACCCCAAATCAACTCGAGATGAGAGCTTAGTCCCTGGCTTCGACTCAAGAGGAATACCAACTTTCCAAAAGCACCTCAAGTGGAGGCTTCTCTCAGCTACAGGTATGTGAAAGCGACCCTGAGTTTGTGGCCTCAAATGGAATGGACACCGTGATGCTCTGATTCGAAGTAAGGTCGGATATCCCTGCAGTGAATTGAATGCAGGCTCGTCTTGCATCTCCCACGATGAAGGGATGTCTGAATACCCTGTGGAGACCACAGAGAAAGACCTAATTCTCCCCCTCATCGCGACCGGAGGCCTCACATCTTTGAAAATTCGAGAGGTCCACAGAGATCAATGCTTCCAAAGGAGACGATGCCTGACACCTCTTGAAAATGGATAGGAGTCCCAGGATCACTGTGGCACGGGGAAAGGGGCCCTGGGTCTCCCGCCTCACGTGGAGAAGCGTCCAAATTGCCATGCCAAGACTCGAGGAGAATCCCGAGGTGACCCTCGCACCTAGGCAGGAGTCCTGACGTCGCTGAACAAACACATGTCTGGAAGGGCCGGCATCCGTCGTAACTCGAGAATATACTCCAGGTTCCGGCCGCAACTCGAGAAAAACCATGAGACTTCCCCCTCGCCGCGAGATGAGGCCCGATTCCCCTGCACTGCGTGCAGAGCAATTCCGTGTTCCAGATCAAACATGAAAGGAGCCTTGATTTCCTTGATGGCACTCTATAGAAAACGCAAGATCACTGTCTCAAGTCTAGAGAGATCCGGAGGACACTGTAGCAACACGATAGGGCTACGTGGACCCCAAATCAACTCGAGATGAGAGCTTAGTCCCTGGCTTCGACTCAAGAGGAATACCAACTTTCCACAAGCACCTCAAGAGGAGGCTTCTCTCAGCTACAGGTATGTGAGGGGGACCCTGAGTTTGTGGCCTCAAGCGGAATGGACCCCGAGATGCTCTGACTCGAAGTAAGGCTGGATATCCCTGCAGTGAATTGAATGCAGGCTCGTCTTGCATCTCCCAAGACGAAGGTATGTCTGAATCCCCTGTGGAGACCACAGAGAAAGACCTAGTCCTCCGACTCATCGCGACCGGAGGCCTCACATCCTTTGAAAACTCGAGAGGTCTGCAGAAATCAATGCTTCCAAAGGAGACGATGCCCGACTCCTCTTGAAAATGGATAGGAGTCCCAGGATCCCTGTGGCACGTGGAAAGGGACCCTGGGTCTCATGCCTCACGTGGAGACGCATCCCAATTGCCATGCCAAGACTCGAGGAGAATCCCGAGGTGTCCCTCGCACCTAGGCAGGAGTCCTGACGTTGCTGAACATACACTTGTCTGGAAGGGACCTCCCCATTGTAACTCGAGAATATACCCCAGGTTCCGGCCGCAACTCGAGAAAAAACATGAGACTTCCCCCTCGCCGAGAGATGAGGCCCGATTCCCCTGCCCTGCGTGCAGAGCAATTCCGTATTCCACATCAAAAGTGAAAGGAGCCTTGATTTCCTTGATGGCACTCCAGAGAAAACCCAAGATCACTGTCTCAAGTCTAGAGGGATCCTGAGGTCACTGGAACAACACGAAAGGGCTCCGTGGACCCCAAATCAACTCTAGATGAGAGCTTAGTCCCTGGCTTCGACTCAAGAGGAATACCAACTTTCCACAAGCACATCAAGAGGAGGCTTCAGTCAGCTACAGGTATGTGAGAGGTACCCTGAGTTTGTGGCCTCAAATGGAATGGACACCGAGATGCTCTGACTCGAAGTAAGGCCGGATATCCCTGCAGTGAATTGAATGCAGACTCGCCTTGCATCTCCCAAGACGAAGGGATGTCTGAATCCCCTGTGGAGACCACAGAGAAAGACCGAGTTCTCCGCCTCATCGCGACCGGAGGCCTCACATCCTTTGAAAACTCGAGAGGTCCGCGGAGATCAATGCTTCCAAAGGAGACGATGCCTGACTCCTCTTGAAAATGGATAGGAGTCCCAGGATCACTGTGGCACGTGGAAAGGGACACTTGGTCTCCCGCCTCACGTGGAGACGCGTTCAAATTGCCATGCCAAGACTCGTGGAGAATCCCGAGGTGTCCCTCGCACCTAGGCAGGAGTCCTGACGTCGCTGAACAAACACGTGTCTGGAAGGGCCCTCCCCGTCGTAACTCGAGAATATACCCCAGGTTTGGGCCGCAACTCGAGAAAAACCATGAGATTTCCCCCTCGCCGCGAGTTGAGGCCCGATTCCCCTGCACTGCATGCAGAGCAATTCCGTGTTCCACATCAAACGTGAAAGGAGCCTTGATTTCCTTGATGGCACTCCAGAGAAAACCCAAGATCACTGTCACTAGTCTAGAGGGATCCTTAGGTCACTGGACCAACAGGAAAGGGCTCCGTGGACCGAAATACACGCGAGATGAGAGCTTAGTCCCTGGCTTAGACTCAAGAGGAATACCAACTTTCCACAAGCACCTCAAGAGGAGGCTTCTCTCAGCTACATGTATATTTGAGGGACCCCGAGTTTGTGGCCTCAAGTAGAATGGACACCGGGATGCTCTGACTCGAAGTAAGGCTGGATATCCCTGCAGTGAATTGAATGCAGGCTCGTCTTGCATCTCCCAAGACGAAGGGATATCTGAATCCCCTGTGGAGACCACAGAGAAAAACCTAATTCTCCGCCTCATCGCGAGCGGAGGCCTCACATCCTTTGAAAACTCGAGAGGTCCACGGAGATCAATGCTTCCAAAGGAGACGATGCCTGACTCCTCTTGAAAATGGATAGGAGTCCCAGGATCCCTGTGGCACGTGGAAAGCGACCCTGGGTCTCCCGCCTCACGTGGAGACGCGTCCCAATTGCCATGCCAAGACTCGAGGAGTATCCCGAGTTGTCCCTCGCACCTAGGCAGGGGTCCTGACGTCGCTGAACAAACATGTGTCTGGAAAGACCCTCCCCGTCGTAACTCGAGAATATACCCCAGGTTCCGGCCGCAACTCGAGAACAACCATGAGACTTCCCCCTCGCCGCGAGATGAGGCCCGATTCCCCTGCACTGCGTGCAGAGCAATTCCGTGTTCCACATCAAACGTGAAAGGAGCCTTGATTTCCTTGATGGCACTCCATACAAAACCCAAGATCACTGTCTCAAGTCTAGAGGGATCCTGAGGTCACTGTAGCAACAAGAAAGGGCTCCGTGGACCCCAAATCAACTCGAGATGAGAGCTTAGTCCCTGGCTTCGACTCAAGAGGAATACCAACTTTCCACAAGCACCTCAAGAGTAGGCTTCTCTCAGCTACAGGTATGTGAGAGGGACCCTGAGTTTGTGGCCTCAAGTGGAATGGACACCGAGACGCTGTGACTTGAAGTAAGGCCGGATATCCCTGCAGTGAATTGAACGAATGCTCGTCTTGCATCTCCCAAGACGAAGGGATGTCTGAATCCCCTGTGGAGACCACAGAGAAAGACCTAGTTCTCGCCACATCGTGACCGGAGGACTCACAACCTTTGAAAACTCGAGAGGTCCGCGGAGATCAATGCTTCCAAAGGAGACGATGCCTGACTCCTCTTCAAAATGGATACGAGTCACAGGATCCCGGTGGTACATATAAAGGGACACTGGGTATCCAGCCTCACGTGGAGACGCGTCCCAATTGCCATGCCAAGACTCGAGGAGAATCCCGAGGTGTCCCTCGCACCTAGGCAGGAGTCCTAACGTCGCTGAACAATCATGTGTCTGGAAGGGCACTCCCCGTCGTAAGTCGAGAATATACCCTAGGTTCCGGCCGCAACTCGAGAAAAACCATGAGACTTCCCCCTCCCCGCGAGATGAGGCCCGATTCCCCTGCACTGCGTGCAGAGCAATTCCGTGTTCCACATAAAACGTGAAAGGAGCCTTGATTTCCTTGATGGCACTCCAGAGAAAACCCAAGATCACTGTCTCAAGTCTAGAGGGATCCTGAGGTCACTGTAGCAACACGAAAGGGCTCCGTGGACCCCAAATCAACTCGAGATGAGAGCTTAGTCCCTGGCTTCGACTCAAGAGGAATACCAACTTTCCACAAGCACCTCAAGGGGAGGCTTCTCTCAGCTACAGGTATGTGAGAGGGACCCTGAGTTTGTGTCCTCAAGTGGAATGGACACCGAGATGCTCTGACTCGAAGTAAGTCCGGATATCCCTGCAGTGAATTGAATGCAGGCTCGTCTTGCATCTCCCAAGACGAAGGGATGTCTGAATCCCCTGTGGATACCACAGAGAAAGACCTAGTCCTCCACCTCATTGCGACCGGAGGCCTCACATCCTTTGAAAACTCGAGAGGTCCGCGGAGATCAATGCTTCCAAAGGAGACGATGCCTGACTCCTCTTGGAAATGGATAGGAGCCCCAGGATCCCTGTGGCACGTGGAAAGGGATGCTGGGTCTCCCGCCTCACGTGGAGACGGGTCTCAATTGCCATGCCAAGACTAGAGGAGAATCCCGAGGTGTCCCTCGCACCTAGGTAGGAGTCCTGACGTCGATGAACAAACACGTGTCAGGAAGGGCCCTCCCCGTCGTAACTCGAGAATATACCCCAGGTTCCGGCCGCAACTCGAGAAAAACCATGAGAATTCCCCCTCGCCGCGAGATGAGGCCCGATTCCCCTGCACTGCGTGCAGAGCAATTCCGTGTTCCACATCAAACGTGAAAGGAGCCTTGATTTCCTTGACGGCACTCCAGATAAAACCCAAGATCACTGTCTGAAGTCTAGAGGGATCCTGCGGTCACTGGAGCAACACGAAAGGGCTCCGTGGACCCCAAATCAACTCGAGATGAGAGCTTAGTCCCTGGCTTCGACTCAAGAGGAATACCAACTTTCCACATGCAGCTCAAGAGGAGGCTTCTCTCAGCTACAGGTATGTGAGAGGGACCCTGTGTTTGTGGCCTCAAGTGGAATGGACACGGAGATGCCCTGACTCGAAGTAAGGCTGGATATCCCTGCAGTGAATTGAATGCAGGCTCGTATTGCATCTCCCAAGACGAATGGATGTCTGAATCCTCTGTGGAGACGACAGAGAAAGACCTAGTCCTCCGCCTCAACGCGAACGGAGGCCTCACATCCTTTGAAAACTCGAGAAGTCCACGGAGATCAATGCTTCCAAAGGAGACGATGCCTGACTCCTCTTGAAAATGGATACGAGTCCCAGGATCCCTGTGGCACATGCAAAGGGACCCTGGGTCTCCCGCCTCACATGGAGACGCGTCCCAATTGCCATGCCAAGACTCGAGGAGAATCCCGAGGTGTCCCTCGCACCTAGGCAGGAGTCCTGAAGTCGCTGAACAAACACGTGTCTGGAAGGGCCCTCCCCGTCGTAACTCGAGAATATACCCCAGGTTCCGGCCGCAACTCGAGAAAAACCATGAGACTTCCCCCTCGCCGCGAGATGAGGCCCGATTCCCCTGCACTGCGTGCAGAGAAATTCCGTGTTCCACATCAAAACTGAAAGGAGCCTTGATTTCCTTGATGGCACTCCAGAGAAAACCCAAGATCACTGTCTCAAGTCTAGAGGGATCCTGAGATCACTGGAGCAACACGAAAGGGTTCCGTGGACCCCAAATCAACTCGAGATGAGAGCTTAGTCCCTAGCTTCGACTCAAGAGGAATACCAACATTCCACAAGCACCTCAAGAGGAGGCTTCTCTCAGCCATAGGTATATGAGAGGGACCCTGAGTTTGTGGCCTCAAGTGGAATGGACACCGATATGCTCTGACTCGAAGTAAGGCCGGATATCCCTGCAGTGAATGGAATGCAGGCTCGTCTTGCATCTCCCAAGACGAAGGGATGTCTGAATCCCCTGTGGAGACCACAGAGAAAGACTGAGTCCGCCTCCTCAACGCGACCGGAGGCCTCACATCCTTTGAAACCTCGAGAGGTCCGCGGAGATCAATGCTCCCAAAGGAGACGATGCCTGACTCCTCTTGAAAATGGATAGGAGTCCCAGGATCCCTGTGGCACGTGGAATGGGACCCTCGGTCTCCCGCCTGACGTGGAGACGCGTCCCAATTGCCATGCCAAGACTCGAGGAGAATACCGAGGTGTCCCTCACACCTAGGCCGGAGTCATGACGTCGCTGAACAAACACGTGTCTGGAAGGGCCCTCCCCGTCGTAACTCGAGAATATACCCCAGGTTCCGGCCGCAACAAGAGAAAAACCATGAGACTTCCCCCTCGCCGCGAGATGAGACCCGATTCCCCTGAACTGCGTGCAGAGCAATTCCGTGTTCCACATCAAACTTGAAAGGAGCCTTGATTTCCTTGATGGCTCTCCAGAGAAAACCCAAGATCACTGTCTCAAGTCTAGAGGGATCCTGAGGTCACTGGAGCAACACGAAAGGGCTCCGTGGACCCCAAATCAACTCGAGATGAGAGCTTAGTCCCTGGCTTTGACTCAAGAGGAATACCAACTTTCCACAAGCACCTCAAGAGGAGGCTTCTCTCAGCACCAAGTATGTGAGAGGGACCCTGAGTTTGTGGCCTCCAGTGGAATGGACACCGAAATGCTCTCACTCGAAGTAAGGCCGGATATCCCTGCAGTGAACTGAATGCAGGCTCGTCTTGCATGTCCCAAGACGAAGGGATGTCTGAATTCCCTGTGCAGACCACAGAGAAAGACCTAGTTCTCCGCCTCAACGCGACCCGAGGCCTCATATCCTTTGAAAACTCGAGAGGTCCGTGGAGATTAATGCTTAAAAGGAGACGATGCCTGACTCATCTTGAAAATGGATAGGGGTCCCAGGATCCCTGTGGCACCTGGAAAGGGACCCTGGGTCTCCCGCCTCACGTGGAGACGCATCCCAATTGCCATGCCAAGACTCGAGGAGAATCCCGAGGTGTCCCTCGCACCTAGGCAGGAGTCCTGACGTCGCTGAACAAACACGTGTCAGGAAGGGCCCTCCCCGTCGTAACTCGAGAATATACCCCAGGTTCTGGCCGCAACTCGAGAAAAACCATTAGACTTCCCCCTCGCCGCGAGATGAGGCCCGATTCCCCTGCACTGCGTGCAGAGCAATTCCGTGTTCCAGATCAAACATGAAAGGAGCCTTGATTTCCTTGATGGCACTCTATAGAAAACGCAAGATCACTGTCTCAAGTCTAGAGAGATCCGGAGGACACTGTAGCAACACGATAGGGCTACGTGGACCCCAAATCAACTCGAGATGAGAGCTTAGTCCCTGGCTTCGACTCAAGAGGAATACCAACTTTCCACAAGCACCTCAAGAGGAGGCTTCTCTCAGCTACAGGTATGTGAGGGGGACCCTGAGTTTGTGGCCTCAAGCGGAATGGACCCCGAGATGCTCTGACTCGAATTAAGGCTGGATATCCCTGCAGTGAATTGAATGCAGGCTCGTCTTGCATCTCCCAAGACGAAGGTATGTCTGAATCCCCTGTGGAGACCACAGAGAAAGACCTAGTCCTCCGACTCATCGCGACCGGAGGCCTCACATCCTTTGAAAACTCGAGAGGTCTGCAGAAATCAATGCTTCCAAAGGAGACGATGCCCGACTCCTCTTGAAAATGGATAGGAGTCCCAGGATCCCTGTGGCACGTGGAAAGGGACCCTGCGTCTCATGCCTCACGTGGAGACGCATCCCAATTGCCATGCCAAGACTCGAGGAGAATCCCGAGGTGTCCCTCGCACCTAGGCAGGAGTCCTGACGTCGCTGAACATACACTTGTCTGGAAGGGACCTCCCCGTTGTAACTCGAGAATATACCCCAGGTTCCGGCCGCAACTCGAGAAAAAACATGAGACTTCCCCCTCGCCGAGAGATGAGGCCCGATTCCCCTGCCCTGCGTGCAGAGCAATTCCGTATTCCACATCAAAAGTGAAAGGAGCCTTGATTTCCTTGATGGCACTCCAGAGAAAACCCAAGATCACTGTCTCAAGTCTAGAGGGATCCTGAGGTCACTGGAACAACACGAAAGGGCTCCGTGGACCCCAAATCAACTCTAGATGAGAGCTTAGTCCCTGGCTTCGACTCAAGAGGAATACCAACTTTCCACAAGCACATCAAGAGGAGGCTTCAGTCAGCTACAGGTATGTGAGAGGTACCCTGAGTTTGTGGCCTCAAATGGAATGGACACCGAGATGCTCTGACTCGAAGTAAGGCCGGATATCCCTGCAGTGAATTGAATGCAGACTCGCCTTGCATCTCCCAAGACGAAGGGATGTCTGAATCCCCTGTGGAGACCACAGAGAAAGACCGAGTTCTCCGCCTCATCGCGACCGGAGGCCTCACATCCTTTGAAAACTCGAGAGGTCCGCGGAGATCAATGCTTCCAAAGGAGACGATGCCTGACTCCTCTTGAAAATGGATAGGAGTCCCAGGATCACTGTGGCACGTGGAAAGGGACACTGGGTCTCCCGCCTCACGTGGAGACGCGTTCAAATTGCCATGCCAAGACTCGTGGAGAATCCCGAGGTGTCCCTCGCACCTAGGCAGGAGTCCTGACGTCGCTGAACAAACACGTGTCTGGAAGGGCCCTCCCCGTCGTAACTCGAGAATATACCCCAGGTTTGGGCCGCAACTCGAGAAAAACCATGAGATTTCCCCCTCGCCGCGAGTTGAGGCCCGATTCCCCTGCACTGCATGCAGAGCAATTCCGTGTTCCACATCAAACGTGAAAGGAGCCTTGATTTCCTTGATGGCACTCCAGAGAAAACCCAAGATCACTGTCACTAGTCTAGAGGGATCCTTAGGTCACTGGACCAACAGGAAAGGGCTCTGTGGACCGAAATACACGCGAGATGAGAGCTTAGTCCCTGGCTTAGACTCAAGAGGAATACCAACTTTCCACAAGCACCTCAAGAGGAGGCTTGTCTCAGCTACATGTATATTTGAGGGACCCCGAGTTTGTGGCCTCAAGTAGAATGGACACCGGGATGCTCTGACTCGAAGTAAGGCTGGATATCCCTGCAGTGAATTGAATGCAGGCTCGTCTTGCATCTCCCAAGACGAAGGGATATCTGAATCCCCTGTGGAGACCACAGAGAAAAACCTAATTCTCCGCCTCATCGCGAGCGGAGGCCTCACATCCTTTGAAAACTCGAGAGGTCCACGGAGATCAATGCTTCCAAAGGAGACGATGCCTGACTCCTCTTGAAAATGGATAGGAGTCCCAGGATCCCTGTGGCACGTGGAAAGGGACCCTGGGTCTCCCGCCTCACGTGGAGACGCGTCCCAATTGCCATGCCAAGACTCGAGGAGTATCCCGAGTTGTCCGTCGCACCTAGGCAGGGGTCCTGACGTCGCTGAACAAACATGTGTCTGGAAAGACCCTCCCCGTCGTAAGTCGAGAATATACCCCAGGTTCCGGCCGCAACTCGAGAACAACCATGAGACTTCCCCCTCGCCGCGAGATGAGGCCCGATTCCCCTGCACTGCGTGCAGAGCAATTCCGTGTTCCACATCAAACGTGAAAGGAGCCTTGATTTCCTTGATGGCACTCCATACAAAACCCAAGATCACTGTCTCAAGTCTAGAGGGATCCTGAGGTCACTGTAGCAACAAGAAAGGGCTCCGTGGACCCCAAATCAACTCGAGATGAGAGCTTAGTCCCTGGCTTCGACTCAAGAGGAATACCAACTTTCCACAAGCACCTCAAGAGTAGGCTTCTCTCAGCTACAGGTATGTGAGAGGGACCCTGAGTTTGTGGCCTCGAGTGGAATGGACACCGAGACGCTGTGACTTGAAGTAAGGCCGGATATCCCTGCAGTGAATTGAACGAATGCTCGTCTTGCATCTCCCAAGACGAAGGGATGTCTGAATCCCCTGTGGAGACCACAGAGAAAGACCTAGTTCTCGCCACATCGTGACCGGAGGACTCACAACCTTTGAAAACTCGAGAGGTCCGCGGAGATCAATGCTTCCAAAGGAGACGATGCCTGACTCCTCTTCAAAATGGATACGAGTCACAGGATCCCGGTGGTACATATAAAGGGACACTGGGTATCCAGCCTCACGTGGAGACGCGTCCCAATTGCCATGTCAAGACTCGAGGAGAATCCCGAGGTGTCCCTCGCACCTAGGCAGGAGTCCTAACGTCGCTGAACAATCATGTGTCTGGAAGGGCACTCCCCGTCGTAAGTCGAGAATATACCCTAGGTTCCGGCCGCAACTCGAGAAAAACCATGAGACTTCCCCCTCGCCGCGAGATGAGGCCCGATTCCCCTGCACTGCGTGCAGAGCAATTCCGTGTTCCACATAAAACGTGAAAGGAGCCTTGATTTCCTTGATGGCACTCCAGAGAAAACCCAAGATCACTGTCTCAAGTCTAGAGGGATCCTGAGGTCACTGTAGCAACACGAAAGGGCTCCGTGGACCCCAAATCAACTCGAGATGAGAGCTTAGTCCCTGGCTTCGACTCAAGAGGAATACCAACTTTCCACAAGCACCTCAAGGGGAGGCTTCTCTCAGCTACAGGTATGTGAGAGGGACCCTGAGTTTGTGTCCTCAAGTGGAATGGACACCGAGATGCTCTGACTCGAAGTAAGTCCGGATATCCCTGCAGTGAATTGAATGCAGGCTCGTCTTGCATCTCCCAAGACGAAGGGATGTCTGAATCCCCTGTGGATACCACAGAGAAAGACCTAGTCCTCCACCTCATTGCGACCGGAGTCCTCACATCCTTTGAAAACTCGAGAGGTCCGCGGAGATCAATGCTTCCAAAGGAGACGATGCCTGACTCCTCTTGGAAATGGATAGGAGCCCCAGGATCCCTGTGGCACGTGGAAAGGGATGCTGGGTCTCCCGCCTCACGTGGAGACGGGTCTCAATTGCCATGCCAAGACTAGAGGAGAATCCCGAGGTGTCCCTCGCACCTAGGTAGGAGTCCTGACGTCGATGAACAAACACGTGTCAGGAAGGGCCCTCCCCGTCGTAACTCGAGAATATACCCCAGGTTCCGGCCGCAACTCGAGAAAAACCATGAGAATTCCCCCTCGCCGCGAGATGAGGCCCGATTCCCCTGCACTGCGTGCAGAGCAATTCCGTGTTCCACATCAAATGTGAAAGGAGCCTTGATTTCCTTGACGGCACTCCAGATAAAACCCAAGATCACTGTCTCAAGTCTAGAGGGATCCTGCGGTCACTGGAGCAACACGAAAGGGCTCCGTGGACCCCAAATCAACTCGAGATGAGAGCTTAGTCCCTGGCTTCGACTCAAGAGGAATACCAACTTTCCACATGCAGCTCAAGAGGAGGCTTCTCTCAGCTACAGGTATGTGAGAGGGACCCTGTGTTTGTGGCCTCAAGTGGAATGGACACGGAGATGCCCTGACTCGAAGTAAGGCTGGATATCCCTGCAGTGAATTGAATGCAGGCTCGTATTGCATCTCCCAAGACGAATGGATGTCTGAATCCTCTGTGGAGACCACAGAGAAAGACCTAGTCCTCCGCCTCAACGCGAACGGAGGCCTCACATCCTTTGAAAACTCGAGAAGTCCACGGAGATCAATGCTTCCAAAGGAGACGATGCCTGACTCCTCTTGAAAATGGATACGAGTCCCAGGATCCCTGTGGCACATGCAAAGGGACCCTGGGTCTCCCGCCTCACATGGAGACGCGTCCCAATTGCCATGCCAAGACTCGAGGAGAATCCCGAGGTGTCCCTCGCACCTAGGCAGGAGTCCTGAAGTCGCTGAACAAACACGTGTGTGGAAGGGCCCTCCCCGTCGTAACTCGAGAATATACCCCAGGTTCCGGCCGCAACTCGAGAAAAACCATGAGACTTCCCCCTCGCCGCGAGATGAGGCCCGATTCCCCTGCACTGCGTGCAGAGAAATTCCGTGTTCCACATCAAAACTGAAAGGAGCCTTGATTTCCTTGATGGCACTCCAGAGAAACCCCAAGATCACTGTCTCAAGTCTAGAGGGATCCTGAGATCACTGGAGCAACACGAAAGGGTTCCGTGGACCCCAAATCAACTCGAGATGAGAGCTTAGTCCCTAGCTTCGACTCAAGAGGAATACCAACATTCCACAAGCACCTAAAGAGGAGGCTTCTCTCAGCCATAGGTATATGAGAGGGACCCTGAGTTTGTGGCCTCAAGTGGAATGGACACCGATATGCTCTGACTCGAAGTAAGGCCGGATATCCCTGCAGTGAATGGAATGCAGGCTCGTCTTGCATCTCCCAAGACGAAGGGATGTCTGAATCCCCTGTGGAGACCAGAGAAAGACTGAGTCCGCCGCCTCAACGCGACCGGAGGCCTCACATCCTTTGAAACCTCGAGAGGTCCGCGGAGATCAATGCTCCCAAAGGAGACGATGCCTGACTCCTCTTGAAAATGGATAGGAGTCCCAGGATCCCTGTGGCACGTGGAATGGGACCCTCGGTCTCCCGCCTGACGTGGAGACGCGTCCCAATTGCCATGCCAAGACTCGAGGAGAATACCGAGGTGTCCCTCACACCTAGGCCGGAGTCATGACGTCGCTGAACAAACACGTGTCTGGAAGGGCCCTCCCCGTCGTAACTCGAGAATATACCCCAGGTTCCAGCCGCAACAAGAGAAAAACCATGAGACTTCCCCCTCGCCGCGAGATGAGACCCGATTCCCCTGAACTGCGTGCAGAGCAATTCCGTGTTCCACATCAAACTTGAAAGGAGCCTTGATTTCCTTGATGGCTCTCCAGAGAAAACCCAAGATCACTGTCTCAAGTCTAGAGGGATCCTGAGGTCACTGTAGCAACACGAAAGGGCTCCGTGGACCCCAAATCAACTCGAGATGAGAGCTTAGTCCCTGGCTTCGACTCAAGAGGAATACCAACTTTCCACAAGCACCTCAAGGGGAGGCTTCTCTCAGCTACAGGTATGTGAGAGGGACCCTGAGTTTGTGTCCTCAAGTGGAATGGACACCGAGATGCTCTGACTCGAAGTAAGTCCGGATATCCCTGCAGTGAATTGAATGCAGGCTCGTCTTGCATCTCCCAAGACGAAGGGATGTCTGAATCCCCTGTGGATACCACAGAGAAAGACCTAGTCCTCCACCTCATTGCGACCGGAGGCCTCACATCCTTTGAAAACTCGACAGGTCCGCGGAGATCAATGCTTCCAAAGGAGACGATGCCTGACTCCTCTTGGAAATGGATAGGAGCCCCAGGATCCCTGTGGCACGTGGAAAGGGATGCTGGGTCTCCCGCCTCACGTGGAGACGGGTCTCAATTGCCATGCCAAGACTAGAGGAGAATCCCGAGGTGTCCCTCGCACCTAGGTAGGAGTCCTGACGTCGATGAACAAACACGTGTCAGGAAGGGCCCTCCCCGTCGTAACTCGAGAATATACCCCAGGTTCCGGCCGCAACTCAAGAAAAACCATGAGAATTCCCCCTCGCTGCGAGATGAGGCCCGATTCCCCTGCACTGCGTGCAGAGCAATTCCGTGTTCCACATCAAATGTGAAAGGAGCCTTGATTTCCTTGACGGCACTCCAGATAAAACCCAAGATCACTGTCTCAAGTCTAGAGGGATCCTGCGGTCACTGGAGCAACACGAAAGGGCTCCGTGGACCCCAAATCAACTCGAGATGAGAGCTTAGTCCCTGGCTTCGACTCAAGAGGAATACCAACTTTCCACATGCAGCTCAAGAGGAGGCTTCTCTCAGCTACAGGTATGTGAGAGGGACCCTGTGTTTGTGGCCTCAAGTGGAATGGACACGGAGATGCCCTGACTCGAAGTAAGGCTGGATATCCCTGCAGTGAATTGAATGCAGGCTCGTATTGCATCTCCCAAGACGAATGGATGTCTGAATCCTCTGTGGAGACCACAGAGAAAGACCTAGTCCTCCGCCTCAACGCGAACGGAGGCCTCACATCCTTTGAAAACTCGAGAAGTCCACGGAGATCAATGCTTCCAAAGGAGACGATGCCTGACTCCTCTTGAAAATGGATACGAGTCCCAGGATCCCTGTGGCACATGCAAAGGGACCCTGGGTCTCCCGCCTCACATGGAGACGCGTCCCAATTGCCATGCCAAGACTCGAGGAGAATCCCGAGGTGTCCCTCGCACCTAGGCAGGAGTCCTGAAGTCGCTGAACAAACACGTGTCTGGAAGGGCCCTCCCCGTCGTAACTCGAGAATATACCCCAGGTTCCGGCCGCAACTCGAGAAAAACCATGAGACTTCCCCCTCGCCGCGAGATGAGGCCCGATTCCCCTGCACTGCGTGCAGAGAAATTCCGTGTTCCACATCAAAACTGAAAGGAGCCTTGATTTCCTTGATGGCACTCCAGAGAAACCCCAAGATCACTGTCTCAAGTCTAGAGGGATCCTGAGATCACTGGAGCAACACGAAAGGGTTCCGTGGACCCCAAATCAACTCGAGATGAGAGCTTAGTCCCTAGCTTCGACTCAAGAGGAATACCAACATTCCACAAGCACCTCAAGAGGAGGCTTCTCTCAGCCATAGGTATATGAGAGGGACCCTGAGTTTGTGGCCTCAAGTGGAATGGACACCGATATGCTCTGACTCGAAGTAAGGCCGGATATCCCTGCAGTGAATGGAATGCAGGCTCGTCTTGCATCTCCCAAGACGAAGGGATGTCTGAATCCCCTGTGGAGACCAGAGAAAGACTGAGTCCGCCTCCTCAACGCGACCGGAGGCCTCACATCCTTTGAAACCTCGAGAGGTCCGCGGAGATCAATGCTCCCAAAGGAGACGATGCCTGACTCCTCTTGAAAATGGATAGGAGTCCCAGGATCCCTGTGGCACGTGGAATGGGACCCTCGGTCTCCCGCCTGACGTGGAGACGCGTCCCAATTGCCATGCCAAGACTCGAGGAGAATACCGAGGTGTCCCTCACACCTAGGCCGGAGTCATGACGTCGCTGAACAAACACGTGTCAGGAAGGGCCCTCCCCGTCGTAACTCGAGAATATACCCCAGGTTCCAGCCGCAACAAGAGAAAAACCATGAGACTTCCCCCTCGCCGCGAGATGAGACCCGATTCCCCTGAACTGCGTGCAGAGCAATTCCGTGTTCCACATCAAACTTGAAAGGAGCCTTGATTTCCTTGATGGCTCTCCAGAGAAAACCCAAGATCACTGTCTCAAGTCTAGAGGGATCCTGAGGTCACTGTAGCAACACGAAAGGGCTCCGTGGACCCCAAATCAACTCGAGATGAGAGCTTAGTCCCTGGCTTCGACTCAAGAGGAATACCAACTTTCCACAAGCACCTCAAGGGGAGGCTTCTCTCAGCTACAGGTATGTGAGAGGGACCCTGAGTTTGTGTCCTCAAGTGGAATGGACACCGAGATGCTCTGACTCGAAGTAAGTCCGGATATCCCTGCAGTGAATTGAATGCAGGCTCGTCTTGCATCTCCCAAGACGAAGGGATGTCTGAATCCCCTGTGGATACCACAGAGAAAGACCTAGTCCTCCACCTCATTGCGACCGGAGGCCTCACATCCTTTGAAAACTCGAGAGGTCCGCGGAGATCAATGCTTCCAAAGGAGACGATGCCTGACTCCTCTTGGAAATGGATAGGAGCCCCAGGATCCCTGTGGCACGTGGAAAGGGATGCTGGGTCTCCCGCCTCACGTGGAGACGGGTCTCAATTGCCATGCCAAGACTAGAGGAGAATCCCGAGGTGTCCCTCGCACCTAGGTAGGAGTCCTGACGTCGATGAACAAACACGTGTCAGGAAGGGCCCTCCCCGTCGTAACTCGAGAATATACCCCAGGTTCCGGCCGCAACTCGAGAAAAACCATGAGAATTCCCCCTCGCCGCGAGATGAGGCCCGATTCCCCTGCACTGCGTGCAGAGCAATTCCGTGTTCCACATCAAATGTGAAAGGAGCCTTGATTTCCTTGACGGCACTCCAGATAAAACCCAAGATCACTGTCTCAAGTCTAGAGGGATCCTGCGGTCACTGGAGCAACACGAAAGGGCTCCGTGGACCCCAAATCAACTCGAGATGAGAGCTTAGTCCCTGGCTTCGACTCAAGAGGAATACCAACTTTCCACATGCAGCTCAAGAGGAGGCTTCTCTCAGCTACAGGTATGTGAGAGGGACCCTGTGTTTGTGGCCTCAAGTGGAATGGACACGGAGATGCCCTGACTCGAAGTAAGGCTGGATATCCCTGCAGTGAATTGAATGCAGGCTCGTATTGCATCTCCCAAGACGAATGGATGTCTGAATCCTCTGTGGAGACCACAGAGAAAGACCTAGTCCTCCGCCTCAACGCGAACGGAGGCCTCACATCCTTTGAAAACTCGAGAAGTCCACGGAGATCAATGCTTCCAAAGGAGACGATGCCTGACTCCTCTTGAAAATGGATACGAGTCCCAGGATCCCTGTGGCACATGCAAAGGGACCCTGGGTCTCCCGCCTCACATGGAGACGCGTCCCAATTGCCATGCCAAGACTCGAGGAGAATCCCGAGGTGTCCCTCGCACCTAGGCAGGAGTCCTGAAGTCGCTGAACAAACACGTGTCTGGAAGGGCCCTCCCCGTCGTAACTCGAGAATATACCCCAGGTTCCGGCCGCAACTCGAGAAAAACCATGAGACTTCCCCCTCGCCGCGAGATGAGGCCCGATTCCCCTGCACTGCGTGCAGAGAAATTCCGTGTTCCACATCAAAACTGAAAGGAGCCTTGATTTCCTTGATGGCACTCCAGAGAAACCCCAAGATCACTGTCTCAAGTCTAGAGGGATCCTGAGATCACTGGAGCAACACGAAAGGGTTCCGTGGACCCCAAATCAACTCGAGATGAGAGCTTAGTCCCTAGCTTCGACTCAAGAGGAATACCAACATTCCACAAGCACCTCAAGAGGAGGCTTCTCTCAGCCATAGGTATATGAGAGGGACCCTGAGTTTGTGGCCTCAAGTGGAATGGACACCGATATGCTCTGACTCGAAGTAAGGCCGGATATCCCTGCAGTGAATGGAATGCAGGCTCGTCTTGCATCTCCCAAGACGAAGGGATGTCTGAATCCCCTGTGGAGACCAGAGAAAGACTGAGTCCGCCTCCTCAACGCGACCGGAGGCCTCACATCCTTTGAAACCTCGAGAGGTCCGCGGAGATCAATGCTCCCAAAGGAGACGATGCCTGACTCCTCTTGAAAATGGATAGGAGTCCCAGGATCCCTGTGGCACGTGGAATGGGACCCTCGGTCTCCCGCCTGACGTGGAGACGCGTCCCAATTGCCATGCCAAGACTCGAGGAGAATACCGAGGTGTCCCTCACACCTAGGCCGGAGTCATGACGTCGCTGAACAAACACGTGTCTGGAAGGGCCCTCCCCGTCGTAACTCGAGAATATACCCCAGGTTCCAGCCGCAACAAGAGAAAAACCATGAGACTTCCCCCTCGCCGCGAGATGAGGCCCGATTCCCCTGCACTGCGTGCAGAGCAATTCCGTGTTCCACATCAAATGTGAAAGGAGCCTTGATTTCCTTGACGGCACTCCAGATAAAACCCAAGATCACTGTCTCAAGTCTAGAGGGATCCTGAGGTCACTGGAGCAACACGAAAGGGCTCCGTGGACCCCAAATCAACTCGAGATGAGAGCTTAGTCCCTGGCTTTGACTCAAGAGGAATACCAACTTTCCACAAGCACCTCAAGAGGAGGCTTCTCTCAGCACCAAGTATGTGAGAGGGACCCTGAGTTTGTGGCCTCCAGTGGAATGGACACCGAAATGCTCTCACTCGAAGTAAGGCCGGATATCCCTGCAGTGAACTGAATGCAGGCTCGTCTTGCATGTCCCAAGACGAAGGGATGTCTGAATTCCCTGTGCAGACCACAGAGAAAGACCTAGTTCTCCGCCTCAACGCGACCCGAGGCCTCATATCCTTTGAAAACTCGAGAGGTCCGTGGAGATTAATGCTTAAAAGGAGACGATGCCTGACTCATCTTGAAAATGGATAGGGGTCCCAGGATCCCTGTGGCACCTGGAAAGGGACCCTGGGTCTCCCGCCTCACGTGGAGACGCATCCCAATTGCCATGCCAAGACTCGAGGAGAATCCCGAGGTGTCCCTCGCACCTAGGCAGGAGTCCTGACGTCGCTGAACAAACACGTGTCAGGAAGGGCCCTCCCCGTCGTAACTCGAGAATATACCCCAGGTTCTGGCCGCAACTCGAGAAAAACCATTAGACTTCCCCCTCGCCGCGAGATGAGGCCCGATTCCCCTGCCCTGCGTGCAGAGCAATTCCGTGTTCCACATGAAACATGAAAGGAGCCTTGATTTCCTTGATGGCACTCTATAGAAAACCCAAGATCACTGTCTCAAGTCTAGAGAGATCCGGAGGACACTGTAGCAACAAGATAGGGCTACGTGGACCCCAAATCAACTCGAGATGAGAGCTTAGTCCCTGGCTTAGACTCAAGAGGAATACCAACTTTCCACAAGCACCTCAAGAGGAGGCTTCTCTCAGCTACAGGTATGTGAGGGGGACCCTGAGTTTGTGGCCTCAAGTGGAATGGACACTGAGATGCTCTGACTCGAAGTAAGGCCGGATATCCCTGCAGTGAATTGAATGCAGGCTCGTCTTGCATCTCCCAAGACGAAGGTATGTCTGAATCCCCTGTGGAGACCACAGAGAAAGACCTAGTCCTCGGCCTCATCGCGACCGGAGGCCTCACATCCTTTGAAAACTCGAGAGGTCTGCAGAAATCAATGCTTCCAAAGGAGACGATGCCCGACTCCTCTTGAAAATGGATAGGAGTCCCAGGATCCCTGTGGCACGTGGAAAGGGACCCTGGGTCTCATGCCTCACGTGGAGACGCATCCCAATTGCCATGCCAAGACTCGAGGAGAATCCCGAGGTGTCCCTCGCATCTAGGCAGGACTCCTGACGTCGCTGAACAAACACGTGTCTGGAAGGGACCTCCCAATCGTAACTCGAGAATATACCCCAGGTTCCGGCCGCAACTCGAGAAAAACCATGAGACTTCCCCCTCGCTGCGAGATGAGGCCCGATTCCCCTGCACTGCATGCAGAGCAATTCCGTGTTCCACATCAAACGTGAAAGGAGCCTTGATTTCCTTGATGGCACTCCAGAGAAAACCCAAGATCACTGTCTCAAGTCTAGAGGGATCCTGAGGTCACTGGAGCAACACGAAAGGGCTCCGTGGACCCCAAATCAACTCGAGATGAGAGCTTAGTCCCTGGCTTCGACTCAAGAGGAATACCAAGTTTCCACAAGCACCTCAAGAGGAAGCTTCTCTCAGCTACAGGTATGTGAGAGGGACCCTGAGTTTGTGGCCTCAAGTGGAATGGACACCGAGATGCTCTGACTCGAAGTAAGGCCGGATATCCCTGCAGTGAATTGAATGCCGGCTCGTCTTGCATCTCCCAAGACGAAGGGATGTCTGAAGCCCCTGTGGAGACCATAGAGAAAAATCTAGTCCTCCGCCTCATTGCGACCGGAGGCCTCACATCCTTTGAAAACTCGAGAGGTCCGCAGAGATCAATGCTTCCAAAGGAGACGATGCCTGACTCCTCTTGAAAATGGATAGGAGCCCCAGATTCCCTGTGGCACGTTGAAAGGGACCCTGGGTCTCACGCCTCACGTGGAGACGCGTCTCAATTGCCATGCCAAGACTCGAAGAGAATCCCGAGGTGTCCCTCGCACCTAGGCAGGACTCCTGACGTCGATGAACAAACACGTGTCTGGAAGGGCCCTCCCCGTCGTAACTCGAGAATATACCCCAGGTCCCGGCCGCAACTCGAGAAAAACCATTAGACTTCCCCCTCGCTGCGAGATGAGGCCCGATTCCCCTGCACTGCGTGCAGAGCAATTCCATGTTCCACATCAAACGTGAAAGGAGCCTTGATTTCCTTGATGGCACTCCAGAGAAAACCCAAGATCACTGTCTCAAGTCTAGAGGGATCCTGAGGTCACTGTAGCAACAGGAAAGGGCTCCGTGGACCCCAAATCAACTCGAGATGAGAGCTTAGTCCCTGGCTTCGACTCAAGAGGAATACCAACTTTCCACAAGCACCTCAAGAGGAGGCTTCTCTCAGCTACAGGTATGTGAGAGGGACCCTGAGTTTGTGGCCTCAAGTGGAATGGACACCGAGATGCTCTGACTCTACGTAAGGCCGGATATCCCTGCAGTGAATTGAATGTAAGCTCGTCTTGCATCTCCCAAGACGAAGGGATGTCTGAATCCCCTGTGGAGACGACAGAGAAAGACCTAGTCCTCAGCCTCATCGCGACCGGAGGCTTCACATCCTTTGAAAAATCGAGAGGTCTGCGGAGATCAATGCTTCCAAAGGAGACGATGCCTGACTCCTCTTGAAAATGGATAGGAGTCCCAGGATCCCTGTGGCACGTGGAAAGGGACCCTGGGTCTCCCGCCTCACGTGGAGACGCGTCCCTATTGCCATGCCAAGATTCGAGGAGAATCCCGAGGTGTCCCTCGCACCTAGGCAGGAGTCCTGACATCGCTGAACAAACACGTGTCTGGAAGGCATTCCCCGTCGTAACTCGAGAATATACCCCAGGTTCCGGGCGCAACTTGAGAAAAACCATGAGACTTCCCCCTCGACGCGACATGAGGCCCGATTCCCCTGCACTGCGTGCAGAGCAATTCCGTGTTCCACATCAAACGTTAAAGGAGCCTTGATTTCCTTGACGGCACTCCAGAGAAACCCCAAGATCACTGTCTCAAGTCTAGAGGGATCCTGAGGTCACTTTAGCAACACGAAAGGGCTCCGTGGACCCCAAATCAACTCGAGATGAGAGCTTAGTCCCTGGCTTTGACTCAAGAGGAATACCAACTTTCCACAAGCACCTCAAGAGGAGGCTTCTCTCAGCTACAGGTATGTGAGAGGGACCCTGAGTTTTTGGCCTCAAGTGGAATGGACACGGAGATGCTCTGACTCGAAGTAAGGCCGGATATCCATGCAGTGAATTGAATGCAGGCTCGTCTTGCATCTCCCAAGACCAACGGATGTCTGAATCCCCTGTGGAGACCACAGAGAAAGACCTAGTCCTCCGCCTCAACGCGATCGGAGGCCTCACATCCTTTGAAAACTCGAGAGGTCTGCGGAGATCAATGCTTGCAAAGGAGACGATGCCTGACTCCTCTTGAAAATGGATAGGAGTCCCAGGATCCCTGTGGCACGTGGAAAGGGACCCTGCGTCTCCCGCCTCACGTGGAGACACGTCCCAATTGCCATGCCAAGTCTCAAGGAAAATCCCGAAGTGTCCCTCGCACATAGGCTGGAGTCTTGACGTCGCTGACCAAACACGTGTATGGAAGGGACCTCCCCGTCGTAACTCGAGAATATACCCCAGGTTCCGGCCTCGACTCGAGAAAAACCATGAGACTTCCCCCTCGCCGCGAGATGAGGCCCGATTCCCCTGCACTGCGTGCAGAGCAATTCCGTGTTCCACATCAAACGTGAAAGGAGCCTTGATTTCCTTGATGACACTCCAGAGAAAACCCAAGATCACTGTCTCAAGTCTAGAGGGATCCTGAGGTCACTGGAGCAACACGAAAGGGCTCCGTGGACCCCAAATCAACTCGAGATGAGAGCTTAGTCCCTGGCTTCGACTCAAGAGGAATACCAACTTTCCACAAGCACCTCAAGAGGAGGCTTCTCTCAGCTACAGGTAGTGAGAGGGACCCTGAGTTTGTGGCCTCAAGTGGAATGGACACCGAGATGCTCTGACTCGAAGTAAGGCCGGATATCCCTGCAGTGAATTGAATGCCGGCTCGTCTTGCATCTCCCAAGACGAAGGGATGTCTGAAGCCCCTGTGGAGACCATAGAGAAAAATCTAGTCCTCCGCCTCATTGCGACCGGAGGCCTCACATCCTTTGAAAACTCGAGAGGTCCGCGGAGATCAATGCTTCCAAAGGAGACGATGCCTGACTCCTCTTGAAAATGGATAGGAGCCCCAGATTCCCTGTGGCACGTCGAAAGGGACCCTGGGTCTCACGCCTCACGTGGAGACGCGTCTCAATTGCCATGCCAAGACTCGAAGAGAATCCCGAGGTGTCCCTCGCACCTAGGCAGGAGTCCTGACGTCGATGAACAAACACGTGTCAGGAAGGGCCCTCCCCGTCGTAACTCGAGAATATACCCCAGGTTCCGGCCGCAACTCGAGAAAAACCATGAGACTTCCCCCTCGCCGCGAGATGAGGCCCGATTACCCTGCACTGCGTGCAGAGCAATTCCATGTTCCACATCAAACGTGAAAGGAGCCTTGATTTCCTTGATGGCACTCCAGAGAAAACCCAAGATCACTGTCTCTAGTCTAGAGGGATCCTGAGGTCACTGGAGCAACACGAAAGGGCTCCGTGGACCCCAAATCAACTCGAGATGAGAGCTTAGTCCCTGGCTTCGACTCAAGAGGAATACCAACTTTCCACAAGCACCTCAAGAGGAGGCTTCTCTCAGCTACAGGTATGTGAGAGGGACCCTGAGTTTGTGGCCTCAAGTGGAATGGACACCGAGATGCTGTGACTCGAAGTAAGACCAGATATCCCTGGAGTGAATTGAATGCAGGCTCATCTTGCATCTCCCAAGACGAAGGGATGTCTGAATCCCCTGTGGAGTCCACAGAGAAAGACCTAGTCCTCCGCCTCAACGCGACCGGAGGCCTCACATCCTTTGAAAACTCGAGAGGTCTGCGGAGATCAATGCTTCCAAAGGAGACGATGCCTGTCTCCTCTTGAAAATGGATAGGAGTCCAAGGATCCCTGTGGCACGTGGAAAGGGACCCTGCGTCTCCCGCCTCACGTGGAGACGCGTCCCAATTGCCATGCCAAGACTCGAGGAGAATCCCGAGGTGTCCCTCGCACCTAGGCTGGAGTCCTTACGTCGCTGAACAAACACGTGTCTGGAAGGGCCCTCCCCGTCGTAACTCGAGAATACACCCCAGGTTCCGGCCGCAACTCGAGAAAAACCATGAGACTTCCCCCTCGCCGCGAGATGAGGCCCGATTCCCCTGCACTGCGTGCAGAGCAATTCCGTGTTCCACATCAAACGTGAAAGGAGCCTTGATTTCCTTGATGGCACTCCAGAGAAAACCCAAGATCACTGTCTCAAGTCTAGAGGGATCCTGAGGTCACTGGAGCAACACGAAAGGGCTCCATGGACCCCAAATCAACTCGAGATGAGAGCTTAGTCCCTGGCTTCGACTCAAGAGGAATACCAACTTTCCACAAGCACCTCAAGAGGAGGCTTCTCTCAGCTACAGGTATGTGAGAGGGACCCTGAGTTTGTGGCCTCAAGTGGAATGGACACCGAGATGCTCTGACTCGAAGTAAGGCCGGATATCCCTGCAGTGAATTGAATGCAGGCTCGTCTTGCATCTCCCAAGATGAAGGGTTGTCTGAATACCCTGTGGAGACCACAGAGAAAGACCTAGTCCTCCGCCTCAACGCGAACGGAGGCCTCACATCCTTTGAAAACTCGAGAAGTCCGCGGAGATCAATGCTTCCAAAGGAGACGATGCCTGACTCCTCTTGAAAATGGATAGGAGTCCCAGGATCCCTGTGGCACGTGGAAAGGGACCCTGGGTCTCCCGCCTCACGTGGAGACGCGTCCCAATTGCCATGCCAAGACTCGAGGAGAATCCCGAGGTGTCCCTCGCACCTAGGCAAGAGTCCTGACGTCGCTGAACAAACACGTGTCTGGAAGGGCCCTCCCCGTCGTAACTCGAGAATATACCCCAGGTTCCGACCGCAACTCGAGAAAAACCATGAGACTTCCCCCTCGCTGCGAGATGAGGCCCGATTCCCCTGCACTGCATGCAGAGCAATTCCGTGTTCCACATCAAACGTGAAAGGAGACTTGATTTCCTTGATGGCACTCCAGAGAAAACCCAAGATCACTGTCTCAAGTCTAGAGGGATCCTGAGGTCACTGGAGCAACACGAAAGGGCTCCGTGGACCCCAAATCAACTCGAGATGAGAGCTTAGTCCCTGGCTTCGACTCAAGAGGAATACCAAGTTTCCACAAGCACCTCAAGAGGAAGCTTCTCTCAGCTACAGGTATGTGAGAGGGACCCTGAGTTTGTGGCCTCAAGTGGAATGGACACCGAGATGCTCTGACTCGAAGTAAGGCCGGATATCCCTGCAGTGAATTGAATGCCGGCTCGTCTTGCATCTCCCAAGACGAAGGGATGTCTGAAGCCCCTGTGGAGACCATAGAGAAAAATCTAGTCCTCTGCCTCATTGCGACCGGAGGCCTCACATCCTTTGAAAACTCGAGAGGTCCGCGGAGATCAATGCTTCCAAAGGAGACGATGCCTGACTCCTCTTGAAAATGGATAGGAGCCCCAGATTCCCTGTGGCACGTCGAAAGGGACCCTGGGTCTCACGCCTCACGTGGAGACGCGTCTCAATTGCCATGCCAAGACTCGAAGAGAATCCCGAGGTGTCCCTCGCACCTAGGCAGGAGTCCTGACGTCGATGAACAAACACGTGTCTGGAAGGGCCCTCCCCGTCGTAACTCGAAAATATACCCCAGGTCCCGGCCGCAACTCGAGAAAAACCATGAGACTTCCCCCTCGCCGCGAGATGAGGCCCGATTCCCCTGCACTGCGTGCAGAGCAATTCCATGTTCCACATCAAACGTGAAAGGAGCCTTGATTTCCTTGATGGCACTCCAGAGAAAACCCAAGATCACTGTCTCAAGTCTAGAGGGATCCTGAGGTCACTGTAGCAACAGGAAAGGGCTCCGTGGACCCCAAATCAACTCGAGATGAGAGCTTAGTCCCTGGCTTCGACTCAAGAGGAATACCAACTTTCCACAAGCACCTCAAGAGGAGGCTTCTCTCAGCTACAGGTATGTGAGAGGGACCCTGAGTTTGTGGCCTCAAGTGGAATGGACACCGAGATGCTCTGACTCTACGTAAGGCCGGATATCCCTGCAGTGAATTGAATGCAGGCTCGTCTTCCATCTCCCAAGATGAAGGGATGTCTGAATCACCTGTGGAGACCACAGAGAAGACCTAGTTCTCCACCTCTTCACCACTGGAGGCCTCACATCCTTTGAAAACTCGAGACGTCCACGGAGATCAATGCTTCCAAAGGAGACGATGCCTGACTCCTCTTGAAAACGGATAGGAGTCCCAGGATCCCTGTGGCACGTGGAAAGGGACCCTGGGTCTCCCGCCTCACGTGGAGACGCGTCCCAATTGCCATGCCAAGGCTCGAGGAGAATCCCGAGGTGTCCCTCGCACCTAGGCAGGAGTCCTGACATCGCTGAACAAACACGTGTCTGGAAGGGCCCTCCCCGTCGTAACTCGAGAATATACCCCAGGTTCCGGCCGCAACTCGAGAAAAACCATGAGACTTCCCCCTCGCCGCGAGATGAGGCCCAATTCCCCTGCACTGCGTGCACAGCAATTCCGTGTTCCACATCAAATGTGAAAGGAGCCTTGATTTCCTTGCTGGCACTCCACAGAAAACCCAAGATCACTGTCTCAAGTCTAGAGGGATCCTGAGGTCACTGGAGCAACACGAAAGGGCTCCGTGGACCCCAAATCAACTCGAGATGAGAGCTTAGTCCCTGGCTTCGACTCAAGAGGAATACCAAGTTTCCACAAGCACCTCAAGAGGAGGCTTCTCTCAGCTACAGGTATGTGAGAGGGACCCTGAGTTTGTGGCCTCAAGTGGAATGGACACCGAGATGCTCTGACTCGAAGTAAGGCCGGATATCCCTGCAGTGAATTGAATGTAAGCTCGTCTTGCATCTCCCAAGACGAAGGGATGTCTGAATCCCCTGTGGAGACGACAGAGAAAGACCAAGTCCTCCGCCTCATCGCGACCGGAGGCTTCACATCCTTTGAAAAATCGAGAGGTCTGCGGAGATCAATGCTTCCAAAGGAGACGATGCCTGACTCCTCTTGAAAATGGATAGGAGTCCCAGGATCCCTGTGGCACGTGGAAAGGGACCCTGGGTCTCCCGCCTCACGTGGAGACGCGTCCCTATTGCCATGCCAAGATTCGAGGAGAATCCCGAGGTGTCCCTCGCACCTAGCCAGGAGTCCTGACATCGCTGAACAAACACGTGTCTGGAAGGCCTTCCCCGTCGTAACTCGAGAATATACCCCAGGTTCCGGGCGCAACTTGAGAAAAACCATGAGACTTCCCCCTCGACGCGACATGAGGCCCGATTCCCCTGCACTGCGTGCAGAGCAATTCCGTGTTCCACATCAAACGTGAAAGGAGCCTTGATTTCCTTGACGGCACTCCAGAGAAACCTCAAGATCACTGTCTCAAGTCTAGAGGGATCCTGAGGTCACTGTAGCAACACGAAAGGGCTCCGTGGACCCCAAATCAACTCGAGATGAGAGCTTAGTCCCTGGCTTTGACTCAAGAGGAATACCAACTTTCCACAAGCACCTCAAGAGGAGGCTTCTCTCAGCTACAGGTATGTGAGAGGGACCCTGAGTTTTTGGCATCAAGTGGAATGGACACGGAGATGCTCTGACTCGAAGTAAGGCCGGATATCCATGCAGTGAATTGAATGAAGGCTCGTCTTGCATCTCCCAAGACCAACGGATGTCTGAATCCCCTGTGGAGACCACAGAGAAAGACCTAGTCCTCCGCCTCAACGCGATCGGAGGCCTCATATCCTTTGAAAACTCGAGAGGTCTGCGGAGATCAATGCTTGCAAAGGAGACGATGCCTGACTCCTATTGAAAATGGATAGGAGTCCCAGGATCCCTGTGGCACGTGGAAAGGGACCCTGCGTCTCCCGCCTCACGTGGAGACACGTCCCAATTGCCATGCCAAGACTCAAGGAAAATCCCGAAGTGTCCCTCGCACATAGGTTGGAGTCCTGACGTCGCTGACCAAACACGTGTATGGAAGGGCCCTCCCCGTCGTAACTCGAGAATATACCCCAGGTTCCGGCCTCGACTCGAGAAAAACCATGAGACTTCCCCCAGCCGCGAGATGAGGCCCGATTCCCCTGCACTGCCTGCAGAACAATTCCGTGTTCCACATCAAACGTGAAAGGAGCCTTGATTTCCTTGATGACACTCCAGAGAAAACCCAAGATCACTGTCTCAAGTCTAGAGGGATCCTGAGGTCACTGGAGCAACACGAAAGGGCTCCGTGGACCCCAAATCAACTCGAGATGAGAGCTTAGTCCCTGGCTTCGACTCAAGAGGAATACCAACTTTCCACAAGCACCTCAAGAGGAGGCTTCTCTCAGCTACAGGTATGTGAGAGGGACCCTGAGTTTGTGGCCTCAAGTGGAATGGACACCGAGATGCTCTGACTCGAAGTAAGGCCGGATATCCCTGCAGTGAATTGAATGCAGGCTCGTCTTGCATCTCCCAAGACGAAGGAATGTCTGAATCCCCTGTGGAGACCACAGAGAAAGACCTAGTCCTCCGCCTCATCGCGACCAGAGGCCTCACATCCTTTGAAAACTGTAGAGGTCCGCGGAGATCAATGCTTCCAAAGGAGACGATGCCTGACTCCTCTTGAAAATGGATAGGAGTCCCAGGATCCCTGTGGCACGTGGAAAGGGACCCTGGGTCTCCCGCCTCACGTGGAGACGCGTCCCAATTGCCATGCCAAGACTCGAGGAGAATCCCGAGGTGTCCCTCGCAGCTAGGCAGGAGTCCTGACGTCGCTGAACAAACACGTGTCTGGAATGGCCCTCCCGGTTGTAACTCGAGAATATACCCCAGGTTCCGGCCGCAACTCGAGAAAAACCATGAGACTTCCCCCTCGCCGCGAGATGAGGCCCGATTCCCCTGCACTGCGTGTAGAGCAATTCCGTGTTCCACAACAAACGATAAAAAAGCCTTGATTTCCTTGATGGCACTCCAGAGAAAACCCAAGATCACTGTCTCAAGTCTAGAGGGATCCTGAGGTCACTGGAGCAACACGAAAGGGCTCCGTGGACCCCAAATTAACTCGAGATGAGAGCTTAGTCCCTGGCTTCGACTCAAGAGGAATACCAACTTTCCACAAGCACCTCAAGAGAAGGGTTCTCTCAGCCACAAGTATGTGAGAAGGACCCTGAGTTTGTGGCCTCAAGTGGAATGGACACCGAGATGCTCTGACTCGAAGTAAGGCCGGATATCCCTGCAGTGAATTGAAAGCAGGCTCGTCTTGCATCTGCCAAGACGAAGGGATGTCTGAATCCCCTGTGGAGACCACAAGAAAGACCTAGTTCTCTGCCTCATCGCGACCGGAGGCCTCATATCCTTTGAAAACTCGAGAGGTCCGCGGAGATCAATGCTTCCAAAGGAGACGATGCCTGACTCCTATTGAAAATGGATAGGAGTCCCAGGATCCCTGAATCACGTGGAAAGGGACCCTGGGTCTCCCACCTCACGTGGAGACGCCTCCCAATTGCCATGCCAAGACTCGAGGAGAATCCCAAGTTGTCCCTCGCACCTAGGCAGGAGTCCTGACGTCGCTGAACAAACACGTGTCTGGAAGGGCACTCCCCGTCTGAACTCGAGAATATACCCCAGGTTCTGGCCGCAACTCGAGAAAAGCCATGAGACTTCCCCCTCACCACGAGATGAGGCCCGATTCCCCTGCCCTGCGTGCAGAGCAATTCCGTGTTCGACATCAAAAGTGAAAGGAGCCTTGATTTCCTTGATGGCACTCCAGAGAAAACCCAAGATCACTGTCTCAAGTCTAGAGGGATCCTGAGGTCACTGGAGCAACACGAAAGGGCTCCGTGGACCCCAAATCAACTCGAGATGAGAGCTTAGTCCCTGGCTTCGACTCAAGAGGAATACCAACTTTCCACAAGCACCTCAAGAGGAGGCTTCTCTCAGCTACAGGTATATGAGAGGGGCCCTGAGTTTGTGGCCTCAAGTGGAATGGACACCGAGATGCTCTGACTCGAAGTAAGGCCAGATATCCCTGCAGTGAATTGAATGCAGGCTCGTCTTGCATCTCTCAAGATGAAGGGTTGTCTGAATCCCCTGTGGAGACCACAGAGAAAGACCTAGTCCTCCGCCTCAACGCGAACGGAGGCCTCACATCCTTTGAAAACTCGAGAAGTCCGCAGATATCAATGCTTCCAAAGGAGACGATGCCTGACTCTTCTTGAAAATGGATAGGAGTCCCAGGATCCCTGTGACTCGTGGAAAGGGACCCTGGGTCTCCCGCCTCACGTGGAAACGCGTCCCAATTACAATGCCAAGACTCGAGGAGAATCCCGAGTTGTCCCTCGCACCTAGGCAGGAGTCCAGACGTCGCTGAACAAACACGTGTCTGGAAGGGCCCTCCCCGTCGTAACTCGAGAATATACCCCAGGTTCCGGCCTCAACTCGAGAAAAACCATGAGACTTCCCCATCGCCGCGACATGAGGCCCGATTCCCCTGCACTGCGTGCAGAGCAATTCCGTGTTCCACATCAAACGTGAAAGGAGCCTTGATTTCCTTGATGGCACTCCAGAGAAAACCCAAGATCACTGTCTCAAGTCTGGAGGGATCCTGAGGTCACTGGAGCAACAGGAAAGGGCTCCGTGGACCCCAAATCAACTCGAGATGAGAGCTTAGTCCCTGGCTTTGAGTCAAGAGGAATACCAACTTTCCACAAGCACCTCAAGAGGAGGCTTCTCTCAGCTACAGGTATATGAGAGGGACCCTGAGTTTTTGGCCTCAAGTGGAATGGACACGGAGATGCTCTGACTCGAAGTAAGGCCGGATATCCATGCACTGAATTGAATGCAGGCTCGTCTTGAATCTCCCAAGACCAACGGATGTCTGAATCCCCTGTGGAGACCACAGAGAAAGACCTAGTCCTCCGCCTCAACGCGATCGGAGGCCTCACATCCTTTGAAAACTCGAGAGGTCTGCGGAGATCAATGCTTGCAAAGGAGACGATGCCTGATTCCTCTTGAAAATGGATAGGAGTCCCAGGATCCCTGAATCACGTGGAAAGGGACCCTGGGTCTCCCACCTCACGTGGAGACGCGTCCCAATTGCCATGCCAAGACTCGAGGAGAATCCCAAGTTGTCCCTCGCACCTAGGCAGGAGTCCTGACGTCGCTGAACAAACACGTGTCTGGAAGGGCACTCCCCGTCCGAACTCGAGAATATACCCCAGGTTCTGGCCGCAACTCGAGAAAAACCATGAGACTTCCCCCTGACCACGAGATGAGGCCCGATTCCCCTGCCGTGCGTGCAGAGCAATTCCGTGTTCGACATCAAAAGTGAAAGGAGCCTTGATTTCCTTGATGGCACTCCAGAGAAAACCCAAGATCACTGTCTCAAGTCTAGAGGGATCCTGAGGTCACTGGAGCAACACGAAAGGGCTCTGTGGACGCCAAATCAACTCGAGATGAGAGCTTACTCCCTGGCTTTGACTCAAGAGGAATACCAAAGTTTCACAAGCACCTCAAGAGGAGGCTTCTCTCAGCTACAGGTATGTGAGAGGGACCCTGAGTTTGTGGCCTCAAGTGGAATGGACACCGAGATGCTCTGACTCGAAGTAAGGCCGGATATCCCTGCAGTGAATTGAATGCAGGCTCGTCTTTCATCTCCCAAGACGAAGGGATGTCTGAATCCCCTGTGGAGACCACAGAGAAAGACCTAATTCTCCGCCTCATCGCGACCGGAGGCCTCACATCCTTTGAAAACTCGAGAGGTCTGCGGAGATCAATGCTTTCAAAGGAGACGATGCCTGACTCCTCTTGAAAATGGATAGGAGTCCCAGGATCCCTGTGGCACGTGGAAAGGGACCCTGGTCTCCCGCCTCACGTGGAGACGCATCCCAATTGCCATGCCAAGACTCGAGAAGAATCCCGAGGTGTCCCTCGCACCTAGGCAGGAGTCCTGACGTCGCTGAACTAACACGTGTCTGGAAGGGCCCTCCCCGTCGTAACTTGAGAATATACCCCAGGTTCCGGCCGCAACTTGAGAAAAACCATGAGACATCCCCCTTGCCGCGAGATGAGGCCCGATTCCCCTGCACTGCGTGTAGAGCAATTCCGTGTTCCACATCAAACGAGAAAAAAGCCTTGATTTCCTTGATGGCACTCCAGAGAAAACCCAAGATCACTGTCTCAAGTCTAGAGGGATCCTGAGGTCACTGGAGCAACACGAAAGGTCTCCGTGGACCCCAAATTAACTCGAGATGAGAGCTTAGTCCCTGGCTTCGACTCAAGAGGAATACCAACTTTCCACAAGCACCTCAAGAGGAGGGTTCTCTCAGCCACAGGTATGTGAGAAGGACCCTGAGTTTGTGGCCTCAAGTGGAATGGACACCGAGATGCTCTGACTCGAAGTAAGGCCAGATATCCCTGCAGTGAATTGAAAGCAGGCTCGTCTTGCATCTGCCAAGACGAAGGCATGTCTGAATCCCCTGTGGAGACCACAGAGAAAGAACTAGTTCTCCACCTCATCGCGACCGGAGGCCTCACATCCTTTGAAAACTCGAGAGGTCTGCGGAGATCAATGCTTCCAAAGGAGACGATGCCTGACTCCTCTTGAAAATGGATAGGAGTCCCAGGATCCCTGTGGCACGTAGAAAGGGACCCTGGTCTCCCGCCTCACGTGGAGACGCGTCCCAATGGCCATGCCTAGACTCGAGGAGAATCCCAAGGTGTCCCTCGCACCTAGGCAGGAGTCCTGACGTCGATGAACAAACACGTGTCAGGAAGGGCCCTCCCCGTCGTAACTGGAGAATATACCCCAGGTTCCGGCCGCAACTCCAGAAAAACCATGAGACTTCCCCCTCGCCGCGAGATGAGGCCCGATTCCCCTGCACTGTGTGCAGAGCAATTCCATGTTCCACATCAAACGTGAAAGGAGCCTTGATTTCCTTGATGGCACTCCAGAGAAAACCCAAGATCACTGTCTCTAGTCTAGAGGGATCCTGAGGTCACTGGAGCAACACGAAAGGGCTCCGTGCACCCCAAATCAACTCGAGATGAGAGCTTAGTCCCTGGCTTCGACTCAAGAGGAATACCAACTTTCCACAAGCACCTCAAGAGGAGGCTTCTCTCAGCTACAGGTATCTGAGAGGGACCCTGAGTTTGTGGCCTCAAGTGGAATGGACACCGAGATGCTCTGACTCTACGTAAGGCCGGATATCCCTGCAGTGAATTGAATGCAGGCTCGTCTTCCATCTCCCAAGATGAAGGGATGTCTGAATCACCTGTGGAGACCACAGAGAAGACCTAGTTCTCCACCTCTTCACGACTGGAGGCCTCACATCCTTTGAAAACTCGAGACGTCCACGGAGATCAATGCTTCCAAAGGAGACGATGCCTGACTCCTCTTGAAAATGGATAGGAGTCCCAGGATCCCTGTGGCACGTGGAAAGGGACCCTGGGTCTCCCGCCTCACGTGGAGACGCGTCCCAATTGCCATGCCAAGGCTCGAGGAGAATCCCGAGGTGTCCCTCGCACCTAGGCAGGAGTCCTGACATCGCTGAACAAACACGTGTCTGGAAGGGCCCTCCCCGTCGTAACTCGAGAATATACCCCAGGTTCCGGCCGCAACTCGAGAAAAACCATGAGACTTCCCCCTCGCCGCGAGATGAGGCCCAATTCCCCTGCACTGCGTGCACAGCAATTCCGTGTTCCACATCAAATGTGAAAGGAGCCTTGATTTCCTTGCTGGCACTCCAGAGAAAACCCAAGATCACTGTCTCAAGTCTAGAGGGATCCTGAGGTCACTGGAGCAACACGAAAGGGCTCCGTGGACCCCAAATCAACTCGAGATGAGAGCTTAGTCCCTGGCTTCGACTCAAGAGGAATACCAACTTTTCACAAGCACCTCAAGAGGAGGCTTCTCTCAGCTACAGGTATGTGAGAGGGACCCTGAGTTTGTGGCCTCAAGTGGAATGGACACCGAGATGCTGTGACTCGAAGTAAGACCAGATATCCCTGGAGTGAATTGAATGCAGGCTCATCTTGCATCTCCCAAGACGAAGGGATGTCTGAATCCCCTGTGGAGTCCACAGAGAAAGACCTAGTCCTCCGCCTCATCGCGACCGGAGGCCTCACATCCTTTGAAAACTCGAGAGGTCCGCGGAGATCAATGCTTCCAAAGGAGACGATGCCTGACTCCTCTTGAAAATGGATAGGAGTCCCAGGATCCCTGTGGCACGTGAAAAGGGACCCTGGGTCTCCCGCCTCACGTGGAGACACGTCCCAATTGCCATGCCAAGACTCGAGGAGAATCCCGAGGTGTCCCTCGCACCTATGCAGGAGTCCTGACGTCACTGAACAAACACGTGTCTGGAAGGGCCCTCCCCGTCGTAACTCGAGAATATACCCCAGGTTCCGGCCGCAACTCGAGAAAAACCATGAGACTTCCCCCTCGCCGCGAGATGAGGCCCGATTCCCCTGCACTGCGTGCACAGCAATTCCGTGTTCCACATCAAATGTGAAAGGAGCCTTGATTTCCTTGCTGGCACTCCACAGAAAACCCAAGATCACTGTCTCAAGTCTAGAGGGATCCTGAGGTCACTGGAGCAACACGAAAGGGCTCCGTGGACCCCAAATCAACTCGAGATGAGAGCTTAGTCCCTGGCTTCGACTCAAGAGGAATACCAACTTTCCACAAGCACCTCAAGAGGAGGCTTCTCTCAGCTACAGGTATGTGAGAGGGACCCTGAGTTTGTGGCCTCAAGTGGAATGGACACCGAGATGCTGTGACTCGAAGTAAGACCAGATATCCCTGGAGTGAATTGAATGCAGGCTCATCTTGCATCTCCCAAGACGAAGGGATGTCTGAATCCCCTGTGGAGTCCACAGAGAAAGACCTAGTCTTCCGCCTCATCGCGACCGGAGGCCTCACATCCTTTGAAAACTCGAGAGGTCCGCGGAGATCAATGCTTCCAAAGGAGACGATGCCTGACTCCTCTTGAAAATGGATAGGAGTCCCAGGATCCCTGTGGCACGTGGAAAGGGACCCTGGGTCTCCCGCCTCACGTGGAGACGCGTCCCAATTGCCATGCCAAGACTCGAGGAGAATCCCGAGGTGTCCCTCGCACCTATGCAGGAGTCCTGACGTCGCTGAACAAACACGTGTAAGGAAGGGCCCTCCCCGTCATAACTCGAGAATATACCCCAGGTTCCGGCCGCAACTCGAGATAAACCATGAGACTTCCCCCTCGCCGCGAGATGAGGTCCGATTCCCCTGCACTGCGTGCAGAGCAATTCCGTGTTCCACATCAAACGTGAAAGGAGCCTTGATTTCCTTGATGGCACTCCAGAGAATACCCAAGGTCACTGTCTCAAGTCTAGAGGGATCCTGAGGTCACTGGAGCAACACGAAAGGGCTCCGTGGACCCCAAATCAACTCGAGATGAGAGCTTAGTCCCTGCCTTCGACTCAAGAGGAATACCAAGTTTCCACAAGCACCTCAAGAGGAGGCTTCTCTCAGCTACAGGTATGTGAGAGGGACCCTGAGTTTGTGGCCTCAAGTCGAATGGACACCGAGATGCTTTGACTCGAAGTAAGGCCAGATATCCCTGCAGTGAATTGAATGCAGGCTCGTCTTGCATCTCCCAAGACGAAGGGTTGTCTGAATCCCCTGTGGAGACCACAGAGAAAGACCTAGTCCTCCGCCTCAACGCGACCGGAGGCCTCACATCCTTTGAAAACTCGAGAGGTCTGTGGAGATCAATGCTTCCAAAGGAGACGATGCCTGTCTCCTCTTGAAAAAGGATAGGAGTCCAAGGATCCCTGTGGCACGTGGAAAGGGACCCTGCGTCTCCCGCCTCACGTGGAGACGCGTCCCAATTGCCATGCCAAGACTCGAGGAGAATCCCGAGGTGTCCCTCGCACCTAGGCTGGAGTCCTTACGTCGCTGAACAAACACGTGTCTGGAAGGGCCCTCCCCGTCGTAACTCGAGTATACACCCAGGTTCCGGCCGCAACTCGAGAAAAACCATGAGACTTCCCCCTCGCCGCGAGATGAGGCCCGATTCCCCTGCACTGCGAGCAGAGCAATTCCGTGTTCCACATCAAACGTGAAAGGAGCCTTGATTTCCTTGATGGCACTCCAGAGAAAACCCAAGATCACTGTCTCAAGTCTAGAGGGATCCTGAGGTCACTGGAGCAACACGAAAGGGCTCCATGGACCCCAAATCAACTCGAGATGAGAGCTTAGTCCCTGGCTTCGACTCAAGAGGAATACCAACTTTCCACAAGCACCTCAAGAGGAGGCTTCTCTCAGCTACAGGTATGTGAGAGGGACCCTGAGTTTGTGGCCTCAAGTGGAATGGACACCGAGATGCTCTGACTCGAAGTAAGGCCGGATATACCTGCAGTGAATTGAATGCAGGCTCGTCTTGCATCTCCCAAGATGAAGGGTTGTCTGAATACCCTGTGGAGACCACAGAGAAAGACCTAGTCCTCCGCCTCAACGCGAACGGAGGCCTCACATCCTTTGAAAACTCGAGAAGTCCGCGGAGATCAATGCTTCCAAAGGAGACGATGCCTGACTCCTCTTGAAAATGGATAGGAGTCCCAGGATCCCTGTGGCACCTGGAAAGGGACCCTGGGTCTCCCGCCTCACGTGGAGACGCGTCCCAATTGCCATGCCAAGACTCGAGGAGAATCCCGAGGTGTCCCTCGCACCTAGGCAGGAGTCCTGACGTCGCTGAACAAACACGTGTCTGGAAGGGCCCTCCCCGTCGTAACTCGAGAATATACCCCAGGTTCCGGCCGCAACTCGAGAAAAACCATGAGACTTCCCCCTCGCTGCGAGATGAGGCCCGATTCCCCTGCACTGCATGCAGAGCAATTCCGTGTTCCACATCAAACGTGAAAGGAGCCTTGATTTCCTTGATGGCACTCCAGAGAAAACCCAAGATCACTGTCTCAAGTCTAGAGGGATCCTGAGGTCACTGGAGCAACACGAAAGGGCTCCGTGGACCCCAAATCAACTCGAGATGAGAGCTTAGTCCCTGGCTTCGACTCAAGAGGAATACCAAGTTTCCACAAGCACCTCAAGAGGAAGCTTCTCTCATCTACAGGTATGTGAGAGGGACCCTGAGTTTGTGGCCTCAAGTGGAATGGACACCGAGATGCTCTGACTGGAAGTAAGGCCAGATATCCCTGCAGTGAATTGAATGCCGGCTCGTCTTGCATCTCCCAAGACGAAGGGATGTCTGAAGCCCCTGTGGAGACCATAGAGAAAAATCTAGTCCTCCGCCTCATTGCGACCGGAGGCCTCACATCCTTTGAAAACTCGAGAGGTCCGCGGAGATCAATGCTTCCAAAGGAGACGATGCCTGACTCCTCTTGAAAATGGATAGGAGCCCCAGATTCCCTGTGGCACGTCGAAAGGGACCCTGGGTCTCCTGCCTCACATGGAGACGCGTCTCAATTGCCATGCCAAGACTCGAAGAGAATCCCGAGGTGTCCCTCGCACCTAGGCAGGAGTCCTGACGTCGCTGAACAAACACGTGTCTGGAAGGGCCCTCCCCGTCGTAACTCGAGAATATACCCCAGGTCCCGGCCGCAACTCGAGAAAAACCATTAGACTTCCCCCTCGCCGCGAGATGAGGCCCGATTCCCCTGCACTGCGTGCAGAGCAATTCCATGTTCCACATCAAACGTGAAAGGAGCCTTGATTTCCTTGATGGCACTCCAGAGAAAACCCAAGATCACTGTCTCAAGTCTAGAGGGATCCTGAGGTCACTGTAGCAACAGGAAAGGGCTCCGTGGACCCCAAATCAACTCGAGATGAGAGCTTAGTCCCTGGCTTCGACTCAAGAGGAATACCAACTTTCCACAAGCACCTCAAGAGGAGGCTTCTCTCAGCTACAGGTATGTGAGAGGGACCCTGAGTTTGTGGCCTCAAGTGGAATGGACACCGAGATGCTCTGACTCTACGTAAGGCCGGATATCCCTGCAGTGAATTGAATGCAGGCTCGTCTTCCATCTCCCAAGATGAAGGGATGTCTGAATCACCTGTGGAGACCACAGAGAAGACCTAGTTCTCCACCTCTTCACCACTGGAATCCTCACATCCTTTGAAAACTCGAGACGTCCACGGAGATCAATGCTTCCAAAGGAGACGATGCCTGACTCCTCTTGAAAACGGATAGGAGTCCCAGGATCCCTGTGGCACGTGGAAAGGGACCCTGGGTCTCCCGCCTCACGTGGAGACGCGTCCCAATTGCCATGCCAAGGCTCGAGGAGAATCCCGAGGTGTCCCTCGCACCTAGGCAGGAGTCCTGACATCGCTGAACAAACACGTGTCTGGAAGGGCCCTCCCCGTCGTAACTCGAGAATATACCCCAGGTCCCGGCCGCAACTCGAGAAAAACCATGAGACTTCCCCCTCGCCGCGAGATGAGGCCCAATTCCCCTGCACTGCGTGCACAGCAATTCCGTGTTCCACATCAAATGTGAAAGGAGCCTTGATTTCCTTGCTGGCACTCCACAGAAAACCCAAGATCACTGTCTCAAGTCTAGAGGGATCCTGAGGTCACTGGAGCAACACGAAAGGGCTCCGTGGACCCCAAATCAACTCGAGATGAGAGCTTAGTCCCTGGCTTCGACTCAAGAGGAATACCAAGTTTCCACAAGCACCTCAAGAGGAGACTTCTCTCAGCTACAGGTATGTGAGAGGGACCCTGAGTTTGTGGCCTCAAGTGGAATGGACACCGAGATGCTCTGACTCGAAGTAAGGCCGGATATCCCTGCAGTGAATTGAATGTAAGCTCGTCTTGCATCTCCCAAGACGAAGGGATGTCTGAATCCCCTGTGGAGACCACAGAGAAAGACCTAGTCCTCCGCCTCATCGCGACCGGAGGCTTCACATCCTTTGAAAAATCGAGAGGTCTGCGGAGATCAATGCTTCCAAAGGAGACGATGCCTGACTCCTCTTGAAAATGGATAGGAGTCCCAGGATCCCTGTGGCACGTGGAAAGGGACCCTGGGTCTCCCGCCTCACGTGGAGACGCGTCCCTATTGCCATGCCAAGATTCGAGGAGAATCCCGAGGTGTCCCTCGCACCTAGGCAGGAGTCCTGACATCGCTGAACAAACACGTGTCTGGAAGGCCATCCCCGTCGTAACTCGAGAATATACCCCAGATTCCGGGCGCAACTTGAGAAAAACCATGAGACTTCCCCCTCGACGCGACATGAGGCCCGATTCCCCTGCACTGCGTGCAGAGCAATTCCGTGTTCCACATCAAACGTGAAAGGAGCCTTGATTTCCTTGACGGCACTCCAGAGAAACCTCAAGATCACTGTCTCAAGTCTAGAGGGATCCTGAGGTCACTTTAGCAACACGAAAGGGCTCCGTGGACCCCAAATCAACTCGAGATGAGAGCTTAGTCCCTGGCTTTGACTCAAGAGGAATACCAACTTTCCACAAGCACCTCAAGAGGAGGCTTCTCTCAGCTACAGGTATGTGAGAGGGACCCTCAGTTTGTGGCCTCAAGTGGAATCGACACGGAGATGCTCTGACTCGAAGTAAGGCCGGATATCCATGCAGTGAATTGAATGCAGGCTCGTCTTGCATCTCCCAAGACCAACGGATGTCTGAATCCCCTGTGGAGACCACAGAGAAAGACCTAGTCCTCCGCCTCAACGCGATCGGAGGCCTCATATCCTTTGAAAACTCGAGAGGTCTGCGGAGATCAATGCTTGCAAAGGAGACGATGCCTGACTCCTCTTGAAAATGGATAGGAGTCCCAGGATCCCTGTGGCACGTGGAAAGGGACCCTGCGTCTCCCGCCTCACGTGGAGACACGTCCCAATTGCCATGCCAAGACTCAAGGAAAATCCCGAAGTGTCCCTCGCACATAGGCTGGAGTCCTGACGTCGCTGACCAAACACGTGTATGGAAGGGACCTCCCCGTCGTAACTCGAGAATATACCCCAGGTTCCGGCCTCGACTCGAGAAAAACCATGAGACTTCCCCCTCGCCGCGAGATGAGGCCCGATTCCCCTGCACTGCCTGCAGAGCAATTAAGTGTTCCACATCAAACGTGAAAGGAGCCTTGATTTCCTTGATGACACTCCAGAGAAAACCCAAGATCACTGTCTCAAGTCTAGAGGGATCCTGAGGTCACTGGAGCAACACGAAAGGGCTCCGTGGACCCCAAATCAACTCGAGATGAGAGCTTAGTCCCTGGCTTCGACTCAAGAGGAATACCAACTTTCCACAAGCACCTCAAGAGGAGGCTTCTCTCAGCTACAGGTATGTGAGAGGGACCCTGAGTTTGTGGCCTCAAGTGGAATGGACACCGAGATGCTCTGACTCGAAGTAAGGCCGGATATCCCTGCAGTGAATTGAATGCAGGCTCGTCTTGCATCTCCCAAGACGAAGGAATGTCTGAATCCCCTGTGGAGACCACAGAGAAAGACCTAGTCCTCCGCCTCATCGCGACCAGAGGCCTCACATCCTTTGAAAACTGTAGAGGTCCGCGGAGATCAATGCTTCCAAAGGAGACGATGCCTGACTCCTCTTGAAAATGGATAGGAGTCCCAGGATCCCTGTGGCACGTGGAAAGGGACCCTGGGTCTCCCGCCTCACGTGGAGACGCGTCCAAATTGCCATGCCAAGACTCGAGGAGAATCCCGAGGTGTCCCTCGCACCTAGGCAGGAGTCCTGACGTCGCTGAACAAACACGTGTCTGGAATGGCCCTCCCGGTTGTAACTCGAGAATATACCCCAGGTTCCGGCCGCAACTCGAGAAAAACCATGAGACTTCCCCCTCACCGCGAGATGAGGCCCGATTCCCCTGCACTGCGTGTAGAGCAATTCCGTGTTCCACAACAAACGAGAAAAAAGCCTTGATTTCCTTGATGGCACTCCAGAGAAAACCCAAGATCACTGTCTCAAGTCTAGAGGGATCCTGAGGTCACTGGAGCAACACGAAAGGGCTCCGTGGACCCCAAATTAACTCGAGATGAGAGCTTAGTCCCTGGCTTCGACTCAAGAGGAATACCAACTTTCCACAAGCACCTCAAGAGAAGGGTTCTCTCAGCCACAAGTATGTGAGAAGGACCCTGAGTTTGTGGCCTCAAGTGGAATGGAAACCGAGATGCTCTGACTCGAAGTAAGGCCGGATATCCCTGCAGTGAATTGAAAGCAGGCTCGTCTTGCATCTGCCAAGACGAAGGGATGTCTGAATCCCCTGTGGAGACCACAAGAAAGACCTAGTTCTCTGCCTCATCGCGACCGGAGGCCTCATATCCTTTGAAAACTCGAGAGGTCCGCGGAGATCAATGCTTCCAAAGGAGACGATGCCTGACTCCTATTGAAAATGGATAGGAGTCCCAGGATCCCTGAATCACGTGGAAAGGGACCCTGGGTCTCCCACCTCACGTGGAGACGCCTCCCAATTGCCATGCCAAGACTCGAGGAGAATCCCAAGTTGTCCCTCGCACCTAGGCAGGAGTCCTGACGTCGCTGAACAAACACGTGTCTGGAAGGGCACTCCCCGTCTGAACTCGAGAATATACCCCAGGTTCTGGCCGCAACTCGAGAAAAACCATGAGACTTCCCCCTCACCACGAAATGAGGCCCGATTCCCCTGCCCTGCGTGCAGAGCAATTCCGTGTTCGACATCAAAAGTGAAAGGAGCCTTGATTTCCTTGATGGCACTCCAGAGAAAACCCAAGATCACTGTCTCAAGTCTAGAGGGATCCTGAGGTCACTGGAGCAACACGAAAGGGCTCCGTGGACCCCAAATCAACTCGAGATGAGAGCTTAGTCCCTGGCTTCGACTCAAGAGGAATACCAACTTTCCACAAGCACCTCAAGAGGAGGCTTCTCTCAGCTACAGGTATGTGAGAGGGACCCTGAGTTTGTGGCATCAAGTGGAATGGACACGGAGATGCTCTGACTCGAAGTAAGGCCAGATATCCCTGCAGTGAATTGAATGCAGGCTCGTCTTGCATCTCTCAAGATGAAGGGTTGTCTGAATCCCCTGTGGAGACCACAGAGAAAGACCTAGTCCTCCGCCTCAACGCGAACGGAGGCCTCACATCCTTTGAAACCTCGAGAAGTCCGCAGATATCAATGCTTCCAAAGGAGACGATGCCTGACTCTTCTTGAAAATGGATAGGAGTCCCAGGATCCCTGTGGCTCGTGGAAAGGGACCCTGGGTCTCCCGCCTCACGTGGAAACGCGTCCCAATTACAATGCCAAGACTCGAGGAGAATCCCGAGTTGTCCCTCGCACCTAGGCAGGAGTCCAGACGTCGCTGAACAAACACGTGTCTGGAAGGGCCCTCCCCGTCGTAACTCGAGAATATACCCCAGGTTCCGGCCGCAACTCGAGAAAAACCATGAGACTTCCCCATCGCCGCGACATGAGGCCCGATTACCCTGCACTGCGTGCAGAGCAATTCCGTGTTCCACATCAAACGTGAAAGGAGTCTTGATTTCCTTGATGGCACTCCAGAGAAAACCCAAGATCACTGTCTCAAGTCTAGAGGGATCCTGAGGTCACTGGAGCAACAGGAAAGGGCTCCGTGGACCCCAAATCAACTCGAGATGAGAGCTTAGTCCCTGGCTTTGAGTCAAGAGGAATACCAACTTTCCACAAGCACCTCAAGAGGAGGCTTCTCTCAGCTACAGGTATATGAGAGGGACCCTGAGTTTTTGGCCTCAAGTGGAATGGACACCGAGATGCTCTGACTCTACGTAAGGCCGGATATCCATGCACTGAATTGAATGCAGGCTCGTCTTGAATCTCCCAAGACCAACGGATGTCTGAATCCCCTGTGGAGACCACAGAGAAAGACCTAGTCCTCCGCCTCAACGCGATCGGAGGCCTCACATCCTTTGAAAACTCGAGAGGTCTGCGGAGATCAATGCTTGCAAAGGAGACGATGCCTGACTCCTCTTGAAAATGGATAGGAGTCCCAGGATCCCTGAATCACGTGGAAAGGGACCCTGGGTCTCCCACCTCACGTGGAGACGCGTCCCAATTGCCATGCCAAGACTCGAGGAGAATCCCAAGTTGTCCCTCGCACCTAGGCAGGAGTCCTGACGTCGCTGAACAAACACGTGTCTGGAAGGGCACTCCCCGTCCGAACTCGAGAATATACCCCAGGTTCTGGCCGCAACTCGAGAAAAACCATGAGACTTCCCCCTGACCACGAGATGAGGCCCGATTCCCCTGCCCTGCGTGCAGAGCAATTCCGTGTTCGACATCAAAAGTGAAAGGAGCCTTGATTTCCTTGATGGCACTCCAGAGAAAACCCAAGATCACTGTCTCAAGTCTAGAGGGATCCTGAGGTCACTGGAGCAACACGAAAGGGCTCTGTGGACGCCAAATCAACTCGAGATGAGAGCTTACTCCCTGGCTTTGACTCAAGAGGAATACCAAAGTTTCACAAGCACCTCAAGAGGAGGCTTCTCTCAGCTACAGGTATGTGAGAGGGACCCTGAGTTTGTGGCCTCAAGTGGAATGGACACCGAGATGCTCTGACTCGAAGTAAGGCCGGATATCCCTGCAGTGAATTGAATGCAGGCTCGTCTTTCATCTCCCAAGACGAAGGGATGTCTGAATCCCCTGTGGAGACCACAGAGAAAGACCTAATTCTCCGCCTCATCGCGACCGGAGGCCTCACATCCTTTGAAAACTCGAGAGGTCTGCGGAGATCAATGCTTTCAAAGGAGACGATGCCTGACTCCTCTTGAAAATGGATAGGAGTCCCAGGATCCCTGTGGCACGTGGAAAGGGACCCTGGTCTCCCGCCTCACGTGGAGACGCATCCCAATTGCCATGCCAAGACTCGAGAAGAATCCCGAGGTGTCCCTCGCACCTAGGCAGGAGTCCTGACGTCGCTGAACTAACACGTGTCTGGAAGGGCCCTCCCCGTCGTAACTTGAGAATATACCCCAGGTTCCGGCCGCAACTTGAGAAAAACCATGAGACATCCCCCTTGCCGCGAGATGAGGCCCGATTCCCCTGCACTGCGTGTAGAGCAATTCCGTGTTCCACATCAAACGAGAAAAAAGCCTTGATTTCCTTGATGGCACTCCAGAGAAAACCCAAGATCACTGTCTCAAATCTAGAGGGATCCTGAGGTCAATGGAGCAACACGAAAGGGCTCCGTGGACCCCAAATTAACTCGAGATGAGAGCTTAGTCCCTGGCTTCGACTCAAGAGGAATACCAACTTTCCACAAGCACCTCAAGAGGAGGGTTCTCTCAGCCACAGGTATGTGAGAAGGACCCTGAGTTTGTGGCCTCAAGTGGAATGGACACCGAGATGCTCTGACTCGAAGTAAGGCCAGATACCCCTGCAGTGAATTGAAAGCAGGCTCGTCTTGCATCTGCCAAGACGAAGGCATGTCTGAATCCCCTGTGGAGACCACAGAGAAAGAACTAGTTCTCCACCTCATCGCGACCGGAGGCCTCACATCCTTTGAAAACTCGAGAGGTCTGCGGAGATCAATGCTTCCAAAGGAGACGATGCCTGACTCCTCTTGAAAATGGATAGGAGTCCCAGGATCCCTGTGGCACGTAGAAAGGGACCCTGGTCTCCCGCCTCACGTGGAGACGCGTCCCAATGGCCATGCCTAGACTCGAGGAGAATCCCAAGGTGTCCCTCGCACCTAGGCAGGAGTCCTGACGTCGCTGAACAAACATGTGTCTGGAAGGGCCCTCCCCGTCGTAAGTCGAGAATATACCCCAGGTTCCGGCCGCAACTCGAGAAAAACCATGAGACTTCCCCCTCGCTGCGAGATGAGGCCCGATTCCCCTGCACTGCGTGAATAGAAATTCCGTTTTCCACATCAAACGTGAAAGGAGCCTTGATTTCCTTGATGGCACTCCAGAGAAAACCCAAGATCACTGTCTCAAGTCTAGAGGGACCCTGAGGTCACTGTAGCAAAACGAAAGGTCTCTGTGGACCCCAAATCAACTCGAGATGAGAGCTTAGTCCCTGGCTTCGACTCAAGAGGAATACCAACTTTCCACAAGCACCTCAAGAGTAGGCTTCTCTCAGCTACAGGTATGTGAGAGGGCCCCTGAGTTTGTGGCCTCAAGTGGAATGGACACCGAGATGCTCTGACTCGATGTAAGGCCGGATATCCCTGCAGTGAATTGAATGCAGGCTCGTCTTGCATCTCCCAAGACGAAGGGATGTCTGAATCCCCTGTGGAGACCACAGAGAAAGACCTAATTCTCCGCCTCATCGCGACCAGAGGCCTCACATCCTTCGAAAACTCGAGAGGTCCGCGGAGATCAATACTTCCGAAGGGGAGGATGCCTAACTCCTCTTGAAAATGGATAGGAGTCCCAGGATCCCTGTGGCACGTGGAAAGGGACCCTGGGTCTACCTCCTCGCGTGGAGTCGCGTCCCAATTGCCATGCCATGACTCGAGGAGGATCCGAGGTGTCCCTCGCACCTAGGTAGGAGTCCTGACATCACTGAACAAACACGTGTCTGGAAGGGCCCTCCCCGTAGTAACTCGAGAATATACCCCAGGTTCCGGCCGCAACTCGAGAAAATCCATGAGACTTCCCCCTCGCCGCGAGATGAGGCCCAATTCCCCTGCACTGCGTGCAGAGCAATTCCGTGTTCCACATCAAACGTGAAAGGAGCCTTGATTTCCTTGATGGCACTCCAGAGAAAACCCGAGATCACTGTCTCAAGTCTAGAGGGATCCTGAGGTCACTGGAGCAACAGGAAAGGGCTCCGTGGACCCCAAATCAACTCGAGATGAGAGCTAAGTCCCTGGCTTCGACTCAAGAGGAATACCAACTTTCCACAAGCACCTCAAGAGGAGGCTTCTCTCAGCTACAGGTATGTGAGATGGACCCTGAGTTTGTGGCCTCAAGTGGAATGGACACCGAGATGCTCTGACTCGAAGTAAGGCCGGATATCCCTGCAGTGAATTGAATGCAGGCTCGTCTTGCATCTCCCAAGACGAAGGGATGTCTGATTCCCCTGTGGAGACCATAAGAAAGACCTAGTTCTCGCCACATCGCGATCGGAGGCCTCACATCCTTTGAAAATTCGAGAGGTCCTCGGAGATCAATGCTTATAAAGGAGACGATGCCTGACTACTCTTGAAAATGGATAGGAGTCCCAGGATCCCTGTGGCACGTGGAAAGGGACCCTGGGTCTCCCGCCTCACGTGGAGACGCGTCCCAATTGCCATGCCAAGACTCGAGGAGAATCCCGAGGTGTCCCTCGCACCTAGGCAGGAGTGCTGACGTCGCTGAACAAACATGTGTCTGGAAGGGCCCTCCCCGTCGTAACTCGAGAATATACCCCAGGTTCGGGCCGCAACTCGAGAAAAACCATGAGACTTCCCCCTCGAGGCGAGATGAGGCCCGATGCCCCTGCACTGTGTGCAGAGCAATTCCGTGTTCCACATCAAACATGAAAGGAGCCTTGATTTCCGTGATGGCACTCCAGAGAATACCGAAGATCACTGTCTCAAGGGTAGAGGGATCCTGAGGTCACTGTAGCAACACGAAAGGGCTCCGTGGACCCCAAATCAACTCGAGATGAGAGCTTAGTCCCTGGCTTCGACTCAAGAGGAATACCAACTTTCCACAAGCACCTCAAGAGGAGTCTTCTCTCAGCTACAGGTATGTGAGAGGGACCCTGAGTTTGTGGCCTCAGGTGGAATGGACACCGAGATGCTGTGACTCGAAGTAAGGCCGGATATCCCTGCAGTGAATTGAATGCAGGCTCATCTTGCATCTCCCAAGACGAAGGGATGTCTGAATCCCCTGTGGAGTCCACAGAGAAAGACCTAGTCCTCCGCCTCATCGCGACCGGAGGCCTCACATCCTTTGAAAACTCGAGAGGTCCGCGGAGATCAATGCTTCCAAAGGAGACGATGCCTGACTCCTCTTGAAAATGGATAGGAGTCCCAGGATCCCTGTGGCACGTGGAAAGGGACCCTGGGTCTCCCGCTTCAAGTGGAGACACGTCCCAATTGCCATGCCAAGGCTCGAGGAGAATCCCGAGGTGTTCCTCGCACCTATGCAGGAGTCCTGACGTCGCTGAACAAACACGTGTAAGGAAGGGCCCTCCCCGTCGTAACTCGAGAATATACCCCAGGTTCCGGCCGCAACTCGAGATAAACCATGAGACTTCCCCCTCGCCGCGAGATGAGTCCGATTCCCCTGCACTGCGTGCAGAGCAATTCCGTGTTCCACATCAAACGTGAAAGGCACCTTGATTTCCTTGATGGCACTCCAGAGAAAACCCAAGGTCACTGTCTCAAGTCTAGAGGGATCCTGAGGTCACTGGAGCAACAAGAAAGGGCTCCGTGGACCCCAAATCAACTCGAGATGAGAGCTTAGTCCCTGGCTTCGACTCAAGAGGAATACCAACTTTCCAAAAGCACCTGAAGAGGAGGCTTCTCTCAACTACATGTATGTGAGAGGGACCCTGAGTTTGTGGCCTCAAGTGGAATGGACACCGAGATGCTCTGACTCGAAGTAAGGCCGGATATCCCTGCAGTGAATTGAATGCAGGCTCGTCTTGCATCTCCCAAGACGAAGGGTTGTCTGAATCCCCTGTGGAGACCACAGAGAAAGACCCAGTCCTACGCCTCAACGCGACCAGAGGCCTCACATCCTTTGAAAACTCGAGGGGTACGCGGAGATCAATGCTTCCAAAGGAGACGATGCCTGACTCCTCTTGAAAATGGATAGGAGTCCCAGGATCCCTGTGACACGTGGAAATGGACCCTGGGTCTCCCGCCTCACGTGGAGACGCGTCTCAATTGCCATGCCAAGAATCGAAGAGAATCCCGAGGTGTCCCTCGCACCTAGGCAGGAGTCCTGACGTCGCTGAACAAACACGAGTCTGGAAGGGCCCTTCCCGTCGTAACTCGGGAATATACCCCAGGTTCCGGCCGCAACTCGAGAAAAACCATGAGACTTCCCCCTCGCCGCGAGATGAGGCCCGATTCCCCTGCACTGCGTGCAGAGCAATTCCGTGTTCCACATCAAACTTGAAAGGAGTCTTGATTTCCTTGATGGCACTCCAGAGAAAACCCAAGATCACTGTCTCAAGTCTAGAGGGATCCTGAGGTCACTGGAGCAACACGAAAGGGCTCCGTGGACCCCAAATCAACTCGAGATGAAAGCTTAGTCCCTGGCTTCGACTCAAGAGGAATACCAACTTTCCACAAGCACCTCAAGAGGAGGCTTCTCTCAGCTACAGGTATGTGAGAGGGACCCTGAGTTTGTGGCCTCAAGTGGAATGGACACCGAGATGCTCTGACTCGAAGTAAGGCCGGATATCCCTGAAGTGAATTGAATGCAGGCTCGTCTTGCATCTCCCAAGACGAAGGGTTGTCTGAATCCCCTGTGGAGACCACAGAGAAAGACCTAATCCTACGCCTCAATGCGAACAGAGGCCTCACATCCTTTGAAAACTCGAGACGTCCACGGAGATCAATGCTTCCAAAGGAGACGATGCCTGACTCCTCTTGAAAATGGATAGGAGTCCCAGGATCCCTGTGGCTCGTGGAAAGGGACCCTGGGTCTCCCGCCTCACGTGGAGACGCGTCTCAATTGCCATGCCAAGAATCGAAGAGAATCCCGAGGTGTCCCTCGCACCTAGGCAGGAGTCCTTACGTCGCTGAACAAACACGAGTCTGGAAGGGCCCTCCCCGTCGTAACTCGAGAATATACCCCAGGTTCCGGCCGCAACTCGAGAAAAACCATGAGACTTACCTCTCGCCGCGAGATGAGGCCCGATTCCCCTGCACTGCGTGCAGAGCAATTCCGTGTTCCACATCAAACTTGAAAGGAGTCTTGATTTCCTTGATGGCACTCCAGAGAAAACCCAAGATCACTGTCTCAAGTCTAGAGGGATCCTGAGGTCACTGGAGCAACACGAAAGGGCTCCGTGGACCCCAAATCAACTCGAGATGAGAGCTTAGTCCCTGGCTTCGACTCAAGAGGAATACCAACTTTCCACAAGCACCTCAAGAGGAGGCTTCTCTCAGCTACAGGTATCTGAGAGGGACTCTGAGTTTGTGGCCTCAAGTGGAATGGACACCGAGATGCTCTGACTCTAAGTAAGGCCGGATATCCCTGCAGTGAATTGAATGCAGGCTCGTCTTCCATCTCCCAAGATGAAGGGATGTCTGAATCCCCTGTTGAGACCACAGAGAACACCTAGTTCTCCACCTCTTCACGACTGGAGGCCTCACATCCTTTGAAAACTCGAGACGTCCACGGAGATCAATGCTTCCAAAGGAGACGATGCCTGACTCCTCTTGAAAATGGATAGGAGTCCCAGGATCCCTGAGGCACGTGGAAAGGGACCCTGGGTCTCCCGCCTCACGTGGAGACGCATCCCAATTGCCATGCCAAGACTCGAGGAGAATCCCGAGGTGTCCCTCGCACCTAGGCAGGAGTCCTGACGTCGCTGAACAAACACGTGTCTGGAAGGGCCCTCCCCGTCGTAACTCGAGAATATACCCCAGGTTCCGGCCGCAACTCGAGAAAAACCATGAGACTTCCCCCTCGCTGCGAGATGAGGCCCGATTCCCCTGCACTGCGTGCAGAGCTATTCCGTGTTCCACATCAAACGTGAAAGGAGACTTGATTTCCTTGATGGCACTCCAGAGAAAACCCAAGATCACTGTCTCAAGTCTAGAGGGATCCTGAGGTCACTGGAGCAACACGAAAGGGCTCCGTGGACCCCAAATCAACTCGAGATGAGAGCTTAGTCCCTGGCTTCGACTCAAGAGGAATACCAAGTTTCCACAAGCACCTCAAGAGGAGGCTTCTCTCAGCTACAGGTATGTGAGAGGGACCCTGAGTTTGTGGCCTCAAGTCGAATGGACACCAAGATGCTCTGACTCGAAGTAAGGCCAGATATCCCTGCAGTGAATTGAATGCAGGCTCGTCTTGCATCTCCCAAGACGAAGGGTTGTCTGAATCCCCTGTGGAGACCACAGAGAAAGACCTAGTCCTCCGCCTCAACGCGACCGGAGGCCTCACATCCTTTGAAAACTCGAGACGTCCGCGGAGATCAATGCTTCCAAAGGAGACGATGCCTGACTCCTCTTGAAAATGGATAGGAGTCCCAGGATCCCTGTGGCACGTGGAAATGGACCCTGCGTCTCCCGCCTCACGTGGAGACGCGTCCCAATTGCCATGCGAAGACTCGAGGAGAATCCCGAGGTGTCCCTCGCACCTAGGCTGGAGTCCTTACGTCGCTGAACAAACACGTGTCTGGAAGGGCCCTCCCCGTCGTAACTCGAGAATACACCCCAGGTTCCGGCCGCAACTCGAGAAAAACCATGAGACTTCCCACTCGCCGCGAGATGAGGCCCTATTCCCCTGCACTGCGTGCAGAGCAATTCCTTGTTCCACTTCAAACGTGATAGGAGCCTTGATTTCCTTGACGGCACTCCAGAGAAAACCCAAGATCACTGTCTCAAGTCTAGAGGGATCCTGAGGTCACTGGAGCAACACGAAAGGGCTCCGTGGACCCCAAATCAACTCGAGATGAGAGCTTAGTCCCTGGCTTCGACTCAAGAGGAATACCAACTTTCCAAAAGCACCTCAACAGGAGGCTTCTCTGAGCTACAGGTATGTGAGAGGGACCCTGAGTTTGTGACCTCAAGTGGAATGGTCACCGAGATGCTCTGACTCGAAGTAAGGCCAGATATCCCTACAATGAATTGAATGCAGGCTCGTCTTGCATCTCCCAAGACGAAGGGTTGTCTGAATCCCCTGTGGAGACCACAGAGAAAGACCTAGTCCTCCGCCTCAACGCGACCAGAGGCCTCACATCATTTGAAAACTCGAGAGGTCTGCGGAGATCAATGCTTCCAAAGGAGACGATGCCTGACTCCTCTTGAAAATGGATAGGAGTCCCAGGATTCCTGTGACACGTGGAAAAGGACCCTGCGTCTCCTGCCTCAAGTGGAGACGCGTCCCAAATGCCATGCGAAGACTCGAGGAGAATCCCGAGGTGTCCCTCGCACCTAGGCTGGAGTCCTTACGTCGCTGAACAAACACGTGTATGGAAGGGACCTCCCCGTTGTAACTCGAGAATATACCCCAGGTTCCGGCCTCAACTCGAGAGAAACCATGAGTCTTCCCCCTCGCCGCGAGATGAGGCGCGATTCCTATGCACTGCGTCCAGAGCAATTCCGTGTTCCACATCAAACGTGAAAGGAGCCTTGATTTCCTTGATGACACTCCAGAGAAAACCCAAGATCACTGTCTCAAGTCTTGAGGGATCCTGAGGTCACTGGAGCAACACGAAAGGGCTCCGTGGACCCCAAATCAACTCGAAATGAGAGCTTAGTCCCTGGCTTCGACTCAAGAGGAATACCAACTTTCCACAAGCACCTCAAGAGGAGGCTTCTCTCAGCTACAGGTATGTGAGAGGGACCCTGAGTTTGTGGCCTCAAGTGGAATGGACACCGGGATGCTCTGACTTGAAGTAAGGCCGGATATACCTGCAGTGAATTGAATGCAGGCTCGTCTTGCATCTCCCAAGACGAAGGGTTGTCTGAATCCCCTGTGGAGACCACAGAGAAAGACCTAGTCCTCCGCCTCAACGCGAACGGAGGCCTCACATCCTTTGAAAACTCGAGAAGTCCGCGGAGATCAATGCTTCCAAAGGAGACGATGCCTGACTCCTCTTGAAAATGGATAGGAGTCCCAGGATCCCTGTGGCACGTGGAAAGGGACCCTGGGTCTCCCGCCTCACGTGGAGACGCGTCCCAATTGCCATGCCAAGACTCGAGGAGAATCCCGAGGTGTCCCTCGCACCTAGCCAGGAGTCCTGACGACGCTGAACAAACACATGTCTGGAAGGGCCCTCCCCGTCTTAACTCGAGAATATACCCCAGGTTCCGGCCGCAACTCGAGAAAAACCATGAGACTTCCCCCTCGCTGCGAGATGAGGCCCGATTCCCCTGCACTGCGTGCAGAGCAATTCCGTGTTCCACATCAAACGTGAAAGGAGACTTGATTTCCTTGATGGCACTCCAGAGAAAACCCAAGATCACTGTCTCAAGTCTAGAGGGATCCTGAGGTCACTGGAGCAACACCAAAGGGATCCGTGGACCCCAAATCAACTCGAGATGAGAGCTTAGTCCCTGGCTTTGACTCAAGAGGAATACCAAGTTTCCACAAGCACCTCAAGAGGAGGCTTCTCTCAGCTACAGGTATGTGAGATGGACCCTGAGTTTGTGGCCTCAAGTGGAATGGACACCGAGATGCTCTGACTCGAAGTAAGGCCAGATATCCCTGCAGTGAATTGAATGCAGGCTCGTCTTGCATCTCCCAAGACGAAGGGTTGTCTGAATCCCCTGTGGAGACCACAGAGAAAGACCTAGTCCTCCGCCTCAACGCGACCGGAGTCCGCACATCCTTTGAAAAATCGAGACGTCCGCGGAGATCAATGCTTCCAAAGGAGACAATGCCTGACTCCTCTTGAAAATGGATAGGAGTCCCAGGATCCCTGTGGCACGTGGAAAGGGACCCTGCGTCTCCCGCCTCACGTGGAGACGCGTCCCAATTGCCATGCGAAGACTCGAGGAGAATCCCGAGGTGTCCCTCGCACCTAGGCTGGAGTCCTTACGTCGCTGAACAAACACGTGTCTGGAAGGGCCCTCCCCGTCGTAACTCGAGAATACACCCCAGGTTCCAGCCGCAACTCGAGAAAAACCATGAGACTTCTCCCTCGCCGCGAGATGAGGCCCGATTCCCCTACACTGCGTGCAGAGCAATTCCGTGTTCGACATCAAAAGTGAAAGGAGCCTTGATTTCCTTGACGGCACTCCAGAGAAAACCCAAGATCACTGTCTCAAGTCTAGAGGGATCCTGAGGTCACTGGAGCAACACGAAAGGGCTCCGTGGACCCCAAATCAACTCGAGATGAGAGCTTAGTCCCTGGCTTCGAATCAAGAGGAATACGACCTTTCCAAAAGCACCTCAACAGGAGGCTTTTCTCAGCTACAGGTATGTGAGAGGGACCCTGAGTTTTTGGCCTCAAGTGGAATGGACACCGAGATGCTCTGACTCGAAGTAAGGCCGGATATCCCTGCAGTGAATTGAATGCAGGCTCGTCTTGCATCTCCCAAGACGAAGGGATGTCTGAATCCCCTGTGGAGACCACAGAGAAAGACCTAATTCTCCGCTTCATCGCGACCGGAGGCCTCACATCCTTTGAAAACTCGAGAGGTCCGCGGAGATCAATGCTTCCAAAGGAGACGATGCCTGACTCCTCTTGAAAATGGATAGGTGTCCCAGGATCCCTGTGGCACGTGGAAAGGGACCCTGGGTCTCCCGCCTCACCTGGAGACGCGTCCCAATTGCCATGCCAAGACTCGAGGAGAATCCCGAGGTGTCCCTCGCACCTAGGCAGGAGTCCTGACGTCGCTGAACAAACACGTGTCTGGAAGGGCCCTCCCGTAGTAACTCGAGAATATAACCGAGGTTCCGGCCGCAACTCGAGAAAAACCATGAGACTTCCCCCTCGCCGCGAGATGAGGCCCGATTCCCCTGCAGTGCGTGCAGAGCAAATCCGTGTTCCACATCAAAGCTGAAAGGAGCCTTGATTTCCTTGATGGCACTCCAGAGAAAACACAAGATCACTGTCTCAAGTCTAGAGGGATCCTGAGGTCACTGGAGCAACAAGAAAGGGCTCCGTGGACCCCAAATCAACTCGAGATGAGAGCTTAGTCCCTGGCTTCGACTCAAGAGGAATACCAATTTCCACAAGCACCTCAAGATGAGGCTTCTCTCAGCTACAGGTATGTGAGAGGGACCCTGAGTTTGTGGCCTCAAGTGGAATGGACACGGAGATGCTCTGACTCGAAGTAAGGCCGGATATCCCTGCAGTGATTTGAAAGCGGGCTCGTCTTGCATCTCCCAAGACAAAGGGATATCTGAATCCCCTGTGGACACCACAGAGAAAGACCTAGTTCTCCGCCTCATCGAGACCGGAGGCCTCCCATCCTTTGAAAACTCGAGAGGTCCGCGGAGATCAATGCTTCCAAAGGAGACGATGCCTGACTCTTCTTGAAAATGGATAGGAGTCCCAGGATCCCTGTGGAACGTGGAAAGGGACACTGGGTCTCCCGCCTCACGTGGAGACGGGTCCCAATTGCCATGCCAAGACTCGAGGAGAATCCCGAGGTGTACCTCGCACCTAGGCAGGAGTCCTGACGTCGCTGAACAACACGTGTCTGGAAGGGCCCTTCCCTTCGTAACTCTCGAATATACCCCAGGTTCCGGCCGCAACTCGAGAAAAACCATGAGACTTCCCCTTCGCCGCGAGATGAGGCCCAATTCCCGTGCACTGCGTGCAGAGCAATTCCGTGTTCGACAGCAAAAGTGAAAGGAGCCTTGATTTCCTTGATGGCACTCCAGAGAAAACCCAAGATCACTGTCTCAAGTCTAGAGGGATCCTGAGGTCACTGGAGCAACACGAAAGGGCTCCGTGGACCCCAAATCAACTCGAGATGAGAGATTAGTCCCTGGCCTCGACTCAAGAGGAATACCAACTTTCCACAAGCACCTCAAGAGGAGGCTTCTCTCAGCTACAGGTATGTGAGAGGGACCCTGAGTTTGTGGCATCAAGTGGAATGGACACCGAGATGCTCTGACTCGAATTAAGGCCGGATATCCCATTAGTGAATTGAATGCAGGCTTGTCTTGAATCTCCCAAGACGAAGGGATGTCTGAATCCCCTGTGGAGACCCCAGAGAAAGACCTAATTCTCCGCCTCATCGCGACCGGAGGCCTCACATCCTTTGAAAACTCGAGAGGTCCGCGGAGATCAATGCTTCCAAAGGAGACGATGCCTGACTCCTCTTGAAAATGGATAGGTGTCCCAGGATCCCTGTGGCACGTGGAAAGGGACCCTGGGTCTCCCGCCTCACCTGGAGACGCGTCCCAATTGCCATGCCAAGACTCGAGGAGAATCCCGAGGTGTCCCTCGCACCTAGCCAGGAGTCCTGACGACGCTGAACAAACACGTGTCTGGAAGGGCCCTCCCAGTCGTAACTCGAGAATATAACCGAGGTTCCGGCCGCAACTCGAGAAAAACCATGAGACTTCCCCCTCGCCGCGAGATGAGGCCCGATTCCCCTGCAGTGCGTGCAGAGCAATTCCGTGTTCCACATCAAAGCTGAAAGGAGCCTTGATTTCCTTGATGACACTCCAGAGAAAACCCAAGATCACTGTCTCAAGTCTAGAGGGATCCTGAGGTCACTGGAGCAACAAGAAAGGGCTCCGTGGACCCCAAATCAACTCGAGATGAGAGCTTAGTCCCTGGCTTCGACTCAAGAGGAATACCAATTTCCACAAGCACATCAAGATGAGGCTTCTCTCAGCTACAGGTATGTGAGAGGGACCCTGAGTTTGTGGCCGCAAGTGGAATGGACACGGAGATGCTCTGACTCGAAGTAAGGCCGGATATCCCTGCAGTGAATTGAAAGCAGGCTCGTCTTGCATCTCCCAAGACGAAGGGATGTCTGAATCCCCTGTGGAGACCACAGAGAAAGACCTAGTTCCCCGCCTCATCGAGACCGGAGGCCTCCCATCCTTTGAAAACTCGAGAGGTCTGCGGAGATCAATGCTTCCAAAGGAGACGATGCCTGACTCTTCTTGAAAATGGATAGGAGTCCCAGGATCCCTGTGGCACGTGGAAAGGGACCCTGGGTCTCCCGCCTCACGTGGAGACGCGTCCCAATTACCATGCCAAGACTCGAGGAGATTCCCGAGGTGTCCCTCACACCTAGGCAGGAGTCCTGACGTCGCTGAACAAACACGTGTCTGGAAGGGCCCTCCCCGTCGTAACTCGAGAATATTCCCTAGGTTCCGACCGTAACTTCAGAAAAACAATGAGACATCCCCCTTGCCGCGAGATGAGGCCCGATTCCCATGCACTGTGTGCAGAGCAATTCCGTGGTCCACATCAAACTTGAAAGGAGCCTTGATTTCCTTGATGGCACCCCAGAGAAAACCCAAGATCACTGTCTCAAGTCTAGAGGGATCCTGAGGTCACTGGAGCAACAAGAAAGGGCTCCGTGGACCCCAAATCAACTCGAGATGAGAGCTTAGTCCCTGGCTTCGACTCAAGAGGAATACCAACTTTCCATAAGCACCTCAAGAGGAGGCTTCTCTCAGCTACAGGTATGTGAGAGTGACCCTGAATTTGTGGCCTCAAGTGTAATGGACACCGAGATGCTCTGACTCGAAATAAGGCCGGATATCCCTGCAGTGAATTGAATGCAGGCTCGTCTTGCATCTCCCAAGACGAAGGGATGTCTGAATCCCCTGTGGAGACGACAGAGAAAGACCTAGTCCTCCGCCTCATCACGACCGGAGGCCTCACATCCTTTGAAAATTCGAGATGTCTGCGGAGATCAATGCTTCCAAAGGAGACGATGCCTGACTCCTCTTGAAAATGGATAGGAGTCCCGGGATCCCTGTGGCACGTGGAAATTGACACTGGGTCTCCCGCCTCACGTGGAGACGCGTCCCAATTGCCATGCCAAGACTCGAGGAGAATCCCGAGGTGTACCTCGCACCTAGGCAGGAGTCCTGACGTCGCTGAACAACACGTGTCTGGAAGGGCCCTCCCCGTCGTAACTCTCGAATATACCCCAGGTTCCGGCCGCAACTCGAGAAAAACCATGAGACTTCCCCTTCGCCGCGAGATGAGGCCCAATTTCCCTGCACTGCGTGCAGAGCAATTCCGTGTTCGACATCAAAAGTGAAAGGAGCCATGATTTCCTTGATGGCACTCCAGAGAAAACCCAAGATCACTGTCTCAAGTCTAGAGGGATCCTGAGGTCACTGGAGCAACACGAAAGGTCTCCGTGGACCCCAAATCAACTCGAGATGAGAGCTTAGTCCCTGGCCTCGACTCAAGAGGAATACCAACTTTCCACAAGCACCTCAAGAGGAGGCTTCTCTCAGCTACAGGTATGTGAGAGTGACCCTGAGTTTGTGGCCTCAAGTGGAATGGACACCGAGATGCTCTGACTCGAAGTAAGGCCGGATATCCCAATAGTGAATTGAATGCAGGCTCGTCTTGCATCTCCCAAGACGAAGGGATGTCTGAATCCCCTGTGGAGACCACAGAGAAAGACCTAATTCTCCGCCTCATCGCGACCGGAGGCCTCACATCCTTTGAAAACTCGAGAGGTCCATGGAGATCAATGCTTCCAAAGGAGACGATGCCTGACTCCTCTTGAAAATGGATAGGTTTCCCAGGATCCCTGTGGCACGTGGAAAGGGACCCTGGGTCTCCCCCCTCACGTGGATACGCATCCCAATTGCCATGGCAAGACTCGAGGAGAATCCTGAGGTGTACCTCGCACCTAGGCAGGAGTCCTGACGTCGCTGAACACACGTGTCTGGAAGGGCCCTCCCCGTCGTAACTGGAGAATATACCCCAGGTTCCGGCCGCAAATCGCGAAAAACCATGAGACTTCCCACTCGCTGCGAGATGAGGCCCGACTCCCATGCACTGCGTGCAGAGCAATTCCGTGTTCCACATCAAACGTGAAAGGAGCCTTGATTTCCTTGATGGCACTCCAGAGGAAACCCAAGATCACTCTCTCAAGTCTAGAGGGATCCTGAGGTCACTGTAGCAACACGAAATGGCTCCGTGGACCCCAAATCGAATCGAGATGAGAGCTTAGTCCCTGGCTTCGACTCTGGAGGAATACTAGCTTTTCACAAGCACCTCAAGAGGAGGCTTCTTTCAGCTACAGGTATGTGATAGGGACCCTGAGTTTGTGGCCTCAAGTGGAATGGACACAGAGATGCTCTGACTCGAAGTAAGGCCGGATATCCCTGCAGTGAATTGAATGCAGGCTCGTCTTGCATCTCCCAAGACGAAGGGATGTCTGAATCCCCTGTGGAGACGACTGAGAAAGAACTAGTCCTCCGCCTCATCGCGTCCGGAGGCCTCACATCCTTTGAAAACTCGAGAGGTGTGCGGAAATCAATGCTTCCAAAGGAGACGATGCCTGACTCCTCCTGAAAATGGATAGGAGTCCCAGGATCCCTGTGGCACGTGGAAAGGGACCCTGGGTCTCCCGCCTCACGTGGAGACGCGTCCCAATTTCCATGCCAAGACTCGAGGTGAATTCCGAGGTGTCCCTCGGACCTAGGCAGGAGTCCTGACGTCGCTGAACAAACACGTGTCTGGAAGGGCCCTCCCCGTCGTAACTCGAGAATATACCCCAGGTTCCGGCCGCAACTCGAGAAAAACCATGAGACTTCCAACTCGCCGCGATATGAGGCCCAATTTCCCTGCACTGCGTGCAGAGCAATCCGTGTTCCACATCAAACATGATGGGAGCCTTGATTTCCTTGATGGCACTCCAGAGAAAACCCAAGATCACTGTCTCAAGTCTAGAGGGATCCTGAGGTCACTGTAGCAACACAAAAGGGCTCCGTGGACCCCAAATCAACTCGAGATGAGAGCTTAGTCCCTGGCTTCGACTCAAGAGGAATACCAACTTTCCACAAGCACCTCAAGATGAGGCTTCTCTCAGCTACAGGTATGTGAGAGGGACCCTGAGTTTGTGGCCTCAAGTGGAATGGACACCGAGATGCTCTGACTCGAAGTAAGGCCGGATATCCCTGCAGTGAATTGAAAGCAGGCTCGTCTTGCATCTCCCAAGACGAAGGGATGTCTGAATCCCCTGTGGAGACGACAGAGAAAGACCTAGTCCTCCAAATCAACGCAACCGGAGGCCTCATATCCTTTGAAAACTCGAGAGGTCCGCAGAGATCAATACTTTCGAAGGAGACGATGCCTGACTCCTCTTGAAAATGGATAGGAGTCCCAGGATCCCTGTGGCACGTGGAGAGGGCCCCTGGGTCTCCCGCCTCACGTGGAGACGCCTCCCAATTGCCATGCCAAGACTCGAGGAGAATCCCGAGGTGTCCCTTGCACCTAGGCAGGAGTCCTGACGTCGCTGAACAAACACGTGTCTGGAAGGGCCCTCCCCGTCGTAACTCGAAAATATACCCCAGGTTCCGGCCGGAACTCGAGAAAAACCATGAGACTTCCCCCTCGCTGCGAGATGAGGCCCGATTCCCCTGCACTGCGTGAATAGAAATTCCGTTTTCCACATCAAACGTGAAAGGAGCCTTGATTTCCTTGATGGCACTCCAGAGAAAACCCAAAATCACTGTCTCAAGTCTAGAGGGACCCTGAGGTCACTGTAGCAAAACGAAAGGTCTCTGTGGACCCCAAATCAACTCGAGATGAGAGCTTAGTCCCTGGCTTCGACTCAAGAGGAATACCAACTTTCCACAAGCACCTCAAGAGTAGGCTTCTCTCAGCTACAGGTATGTGAGAGGGCCCCTGAGTTTGTGGCCTCAAGTGGAATGGACACCGAGATGCTCTGACTCGATGTAAGGCCGGATATCCCTGCAGTGAATTGAATGCAGGCTCGTCTTGCATCTCCCAAGACGAAGGGATGTCTGAATCCCCTGTGGAGACCACAGAGAAAGACCTAATTCTCCGCCTCATCGCGACCAGAGGCCTCACATCCTTTGAAAACTCGAGAGGTCCGCGGAGATCAATACTTCCGAAGGGGAGGATGCCTAACTCCTCTTGAAAATGGATAGGAGTCCCAGGATCGCTGTGGCACGTGGAAAGGGACCCTGGGTCTACCTCCTCGCGTGGAGTCGCGTCCCAATTGCCATGCCATGACTCGAGGAGAATCCGAGGTGTCCCTCGCACCTAGGCAGGAGTCCTGACATCACTGAACAAACACGTGTCTGGAAGGGCCCTCCCCGTAGTAACTCGAGAATATACCCCAGGTTCCGGCCGCAACTCGAGAAAATCCATGAGACTTCCCCCTCGCCGCGAGATGAGGCCCAATTCCCCTGCACTGCGTGCAGAGCAATTCCGTGTTCCACATCAAACGTGAAAGGAGCCTTGATTTCCTTGATGGCACTCCAGAGAAAACCCGAGATCACTGTCTCAAGTCTAGAGGGATCCTGAGGTCACTGGAGCAACAGGAAAGGGCTCCGTGGACCCCAAATCAACTCGAGATGAGAGCTTAGTCCCTGGCTTCGACTCAAGAGGAATACCAACTTTCCACAAGCACCTCAAGAGGAGGCTTCTCTCAGCTACAGGTATGTGAGATGGACCCTGAGTTTGTGGCCTCAAGTGGAATGGACACCGAGATGCTCTGACTCGAAGTAAGGCCGGATATCCCTGCAGTGAATTGAATGCAGGCTCGTCTTGCATCTCCCAAGACGAAGGGATGTCTGATTCCCCTGTGGAGACCATAAGAAAGACCTAGTTCTCGCCACATCGCGATCGGAGGCCTCACATCCTTTGAAAATTCGAGAGGTCCTCGGAGATCAATGCTTATAAAGGAGACGATGCCTGACTACTCTTGAAAATGGATAGGAGTCCCAGGATCCCTGTGGCACGTGGAAAGGGACCCTGGGTCTCCCGCCTCACGTGGAGACGCGTCCCAATTGCCATGCCAAGACTCGAGGAGAATCCCGAGGTGTCCCTCGCACCTAGGCAGGAGTGCTGACGTCGCTGAACAAACATGTGTCTGGAAGGGCCCTCCCCGTCGTAACTCGAGAATATACCCCAGGTTCGGGCCGCAACTCGAGAAAAACCATGAGACTTCCCCCTCGAGGCGAGATGATGCCCGATTCCCCTGCACTGTGTGCAGAGCAATTCCGTGTTCCACATCAAACATGAAAGGAGCCTTGATTTCCGTGATGGCACTCCAGAGAATACCGAAGATCACTGTCTCAAGGGTAGAGGGATCCTGAGGTCACTGTAGCAACACGAAAGGGCTCCGTGGACCCCAAATCAACTCGAGATGAGAGCTTAGTCCCTGGCTTCGACTCAAGAGGAATACCAACTTTCCACAAGCACCTCAAGAGGAGTCTTCTCTCAGCTACAGGTATGTGAGAGGGACCCTGAGTTTGTGGCCTCAGGTGGAATGGACACCGAGATGCTGTGACTCGAAGTAAGGCCGGATATCCCTGCAGTGAATTGAATGCAGGCTCGTCTTGCATCTCCCAAGACGAAGGGATGTCTGAATCCCCTGTGGAGTCCACAGAGAAAGACCTAGTCCTCCGCCTCATCGCGAGCGGAGGCCTCACATCCTTTGAAAACTCGAGAGGTCCGCGGAGATCAATGCTTCCAAAGGAGACGATGCCTGACTCCTCTTGAAAATGGATAGGAGTCCCAGGATCCCTGTGGCACGTGGAAAGGGACCCTGGGTCTCCCGCTTCAAGTGGAGACACGTCCCAATTGCCATGCCAAGGCTCGAGGAGAATCCCGAGGTGTTCCTCGCACCTATGCAGGAGTCCTGACGTCGCTGAACAAACACGTGTAAGGAAGGGCCCTCCCCGTCGTAACTCGAGAATATACCCCAGGTTCCGGCCGCAACTCGAGATAAACCATGAGACTTCCCCCTCGCCGCGAGATGAGTCCGATTCCCCTGCACTGCGTGCAGAGCAATTCCGTGTTCCACATCAAACGTGAAAGGCACCTTGATTTCCTTGATGGCACTCCAGAGAAAACCCAAGGTCACTGTCTCAAGTCTAGAGGGATCCTGAGGTCACTGGAGCAACAAGAAAGGGCTCCGTGGACCCCAAATCAACTCGAGATGAAAGCTTAGTCCCTGGCTTCGACTCAAGAGGAATACCAACTTTCCACAAGCACCTCAAGAGGAGGCTTCTCTCAGCTACAGGTATGTGAGAGGGACCCTGAGTTTGTGGCCTCAAGTGGAATGGACACCGAGATGCTCTGACTCGAAGTAAGGCCGGATATCCCTGAAGTGAATTGAATGCAGGCTCGTCTTGCATCTCCCAAGACGAAGGGTTGTCTGAATCCCCTGTGGAGACCACAGAGAAAGACCTAGTCCTACGCCTCAATGCGAACAGAGGCCTCACATCCTTTGAAAACTCGAGACGTCCACGGAGATCAATGCTTCCAAAGGAGACGATGCCTGACTCCTCTTGAAAATGGATAGGAGTCCCAGGATCCCTGTGGCTCGTGGAAAGGGACCCTGGGTCTCCCGCCTCACGTGGAGACGCGTCTCAATTGCCATGCCAAGAATCGAAGAGAATCCCGAGGTGTCCCTCGCACCTAGGCAGGAGTCCTTACGTCGCTGAACAAACACGAGTCTGGAAGGGCCCTCCCCGTCGTAACTCGAGAATATACCCCAGGTTCCGGCCGCAACTCGAGAAAAACCATGAGACTTACCTCTCGCCGCGAGATGAGGCCCGATTCCCCTGCACTGCGTGCAGAGCAATTCCGTGTTCCACATCAAACTTGAAAGGAGTCTTGATTTCCTTGATGGCACTCCAGAGAAAACCCAAGATCACTGTCTCAAGTCTAGAGGGATCCTGAGGTCACTGGAGCAACACGAAAGGGCTCCGTGGACCCCAAATCAACTCGAGATGAGAGCTTAGTCCCTGGCTTCGACTCAAGAGGAATACCAACTTTCCACAAGCACCTCAAGAGGAGGCTTCTCTCAGCTACAGGTATCTGAGAGGGACTCTGAGTTTGTGGCCTCAAGTGGAATGGACACCGAGATGCTCTGACTCTAAGTAAGGCCGGATATCCCTGCAGTGAATTGAATGCAGGCTCGTCTTCCATCTCCCAAGATGAAGGGATGTCTGAATCCCCTGTTGAGACCACAGAGAACACCTAGTTCTCCACCTCTTCACGACTGGAGGCCTCACATCCTTTGAAAACTCGAGACGTCCACGGAGATCAATGCTTCCAAAGGAGACGATGCCTGACTCCTCTTGAAAATGGATAGGAGTCCCAGGATCCCTGAGGCACGTGGAAAGGGACCCTGGGTCTCCCGCCTCACGTGGAGACGCGTCCCAATTGCCATGCCAAGACTCGAGGAGAATCCCGAGGTGTCCTTCGCACCTAGGCAGGAGTCCTGACGTCGCTGAACAAACACGTGTCTGGAAGGGCCCTCCCCGTCGTAACTCGAGAATATACCCCAGGTTCCGGCCGCAACTCGAGAAAAACCATGAGACTTCCCCCTCGCTGCGAGATGAGGCCCGATTCCCCTGCACTGCGTGCAGAGCTATTCCGTGTTCCACATCAAACGTGAAAGGAGACTTGATTTCCTTGATGGCACTCCAGAGAAAACCCAAGATCACTGTCTCAAGTCTAGAGGGATCCTGAGGTCACTGGAGCAACACGAAAGGGCTCCGTGGACCCCAAATCAACTCGAGATGAGAGCTTAGTCCCTGGCTTCGACTCAAGAGGAATACCAAGTTTCCACAAGCACCTCAAGAGGAGGCTTCTCTCAGCTACAGGTATGTGAGAGGGACCCTGAGTTTGTGGCCTCAAGTCGAATGGACACCAAGATGCTCTGACTCGAAGTAAGGCCAGATATCCCTGCAGTGAATTGAATGCAGGCTCGTCTTGCATCTCCCAAGACGAAGGGTTGTCTGAATCCCCTGTGGAGACCACAGAGAAAGACCTAGTCCTCCGCCTCAACGCGACCGGAGGCCTCACATCCTTTGAAAACTCGAGACGTCCGCGGAGATCAATGCTTCCAAAGGAGACGATGCCTGACTCCTCTTGAAAATGGATAGGAGTCCCAGGATCCCTGTGGCACGTGGAAATGGACCCTGCGTCTCCCGCCTCACGTGGAGACGCGTCCCAATTGCCATGCGAAGACTCGAGGAGAATCCCGAGGTGTCCCTCGCACCTAGGCTGGAGTCCTTACGTCGCTGAACAAACACGTGTCTGGAAGGGCCCTCCCCGTCGTAACTCGAGAATACACCGCAGGTTCCGGCCGCAACTCGAGAAAAACCATGAGACTTCCCACTCGCCGCGAGATGAGGCCCTATTCCCCTGCACTGCGTGCAGAGCAATTCCTTGTTCCACTTCAAACGTGATAGGAGCCTTGATTTCCTTGACGGCACTCCAGAGAAAACCAAAGATCACTGTCTCAAGTCTAGAGGGATCCTGAGGTCACTGGAGCAACACGAAAGGGCTCCGTGGACCCCAAATCAACTCGAGATGAGAGCTTAGTCCCTGGCTTCGACTCAAGAGGAATACCAACTTTCCAAAAGCACCTCAACAGGAGGCTTCTCTGAGCTACAGGTATGTGAGAGGGACCCTGAGTTTGTGACCTCAAGTGGAATGGTCACCGAGATGCTCTGACTCGAAGTAAGGCCAGATATCCCTACAATGAATTGAATGCAGGCTCGTCTTGCATCTCCCAAGACGAAGGGTTGTCTGAATCCCCTGTGGAGACCACAGAGAAAGACCTAGTCCTCCGCCTCAACGCGACCAGAGGCCTCACATCATTTGAAAACTCGAGAGGTCTGCGGAGATCAATGCTTCCAAAGGAGACGATGCCTGACTCCTCTTGAAAATGGATAGGAGTCCCAGGATTCCTGTGACACGTGGAAAAGGACCCTGCGTCTCCTGCCTCAAGTGGAGACGCGTCCCAAATGCCATGCGAAGACTCGAGGAGAATCCCGAGGTGTCCCTCGCACCTAGGCTGGAGTCCTTACGTCGCTGAACAAACACGTGTATGGAAGGGACCTCCCCGTTGTAACTCGAGAATATACCCCAGGTTCCGGCCTCAACTCGAGAGAAACCATGAGTCTTCCCCCTCGCCGCGAGATGAGGCGCGATTCCTATGCACTGCGTCCAGAGCAATTCCGTGTTCCACATCAAACGTGAAAGGAGCCTTGATTTCCTTGATGACACTCCAGAGAAAACCCAAGATCACTGTCTCAAGTCTTGAGGGATCCTGAGGTCACTGGAGCAACACGAAAGGGCTCCGTGGACCCCAAATCAACTCGAGATGAGAGCTTAGTCCCTGGCTTCGACTCAAGAGGAATACCAACTTTCCACAAGCACCTCAAGAGGAGGCTTCTCTCAGCTACAGGTATGTGAGAGGGACCCTGAGTTTGTGGCCTCAAGTGGAATGGACACCGGGATGCTCTGACTTGAAGTAAGGCCGGATATACCTGCAGTGAATTGAATGCAGGCTCCTCTTGCATCTCCCAAGACGAAGGGTTGTCTGAATCCCCTGTGGAGACCACAGAGAAAGACCTAGTCCTCCGCCTCAACGCGAACGGAGGCCTCACATCCTTTGAAAACTCGAGAAGTCCGCGGAGATCAATGCTTCCAAAGGAGACGATGCCTGACTCCTCTTGAAAATGGATAGGAGTCCCAGGATCCCTGTGGCACGTGGAAAGGGACCCTGGGTCTCCCGCCTCACGTGGAGACGCGTCCCAATTGCCATGCCAAGACTCGAGGAGAATCCCGAGGTGTCCCTCGCACCTAGCCAGGAGTCCTGACGACGCTGAACAAACACATGTCTGGAAGGGCCCTCCCCGTCTTAACTCGAGAATATACCCCAGGTTCCGGCCGCAACTCGAGAAAAACCATGAGACTTCCCCCTCGCTGCGAGATGAGGCCCGATTCCCCTGCACTGCGTGCAGAGCAATTCCGTGTTCCACATCAAACGTGAAAGGAGACTTGATTTCCTTGATGGCACTCCAGAGAAAACCCAAGATCACTGTCTCAAGTCTAGAGGGATCCTGAGGTCACTGGAGCAACACCAAAGGGATCCGTGGACCCCAAATCAACTCGAGATGAGAGCTTAGTCCCTGGCTTTGACTCAAGAGGAATACCAAGTTTCCACAAGCACCTCAAGAGGAGGCTTCTCTCAGCTACAGGTATGTGAGATGGACCCTGAGTTTGTGGCCTCAAGTGGAATGGACACCGAGATGCTCTGACTCGAAGTAAGGCCAGATATCCCTGCAGTGAATTGAATGCAGGCTCGTCTTGCATCTCCCAAGACGAAGGGTTGTCTGAATCCCCTGTGGAGACCACAGAGAAAGACCTAGTCCTCCGCCTCAACGCGACCGGAGTCCGCACATCCTTTGAAAAATCGAGACGTCCGCGGAGATCAATGCTTCCAAAGGAGACAATACCTGACTCCTCTTGAAAATGGATAGGAGTCCCAGGATCCCTGTGGCACGTGGAAAGGGACCCTGCGTCTCCCGCCTCACGTGGAGACGCGTCCCAATTGCCATGCGAAGACTCGAGGAGAATCCCGAGGTGTCCCTCGCACCTAGGCTGGAGACCTTACGTCGCTGAACAAACACGTGTCTGGAAGGGCCCTCCCCGTCGTAACTCGAGAATACACCCCAGGTTCCAGCCGCAACTCGAGAAAAACCATGAGACTTCTCCCTCGCCGCGAGATGAGGCCCGATTCCCCTGCACTGCGTGCAGAGCAATTCCGTGTTCGACATCAAAAGTGAAAGGAGCCTTGATTTCCTTGACGGCACTCCAGAGAAAACCCAAGATCACTGTCTCAAGTCTAGAGGGATCCTGAGGTCACTGGAGCAACACGAAAGGGCTCCGTGGACCCCAAATCAACTCGAGATGAGAGCTTAGTCCCTGGCTTCGAATCAAGAGGAATACGACCTTTCCAAAAGCACCTCAACAGGAGGCTTTTCTCAGCTACAGGTATGTGAGAGGGACCCTGAGTTTTTGGCCTCAAGTGGAATGGACACCGAGATGCTCTGACTCGAAGTAAGGCCGGATATCCCTGCAGTGAATTGAATGCAGGCTCGTCTTGCATCTCCCAAGACGAAGGGATGTCTGAATCCCCTGTGGAGACCACAGAGAAAGACCTAATTCTCCGCCTCATCGCGACCGGAGGCCTCACATCCTTTGAAAACTCGAGAGGTCCGCGGAGATCAATGCTTCCAAAGGAGACGATGCCTGACTCCTCTTGAAAATGGATAGGTGTCCCAGGATCCCTGTGGCACGTGGAAAGGGACCCTGGGTCTCCCGCCTCACCTGGAGACGCGTCCCAATTGCCATGCCAAGACTCGAGGAGAATCCCGAGGTGTCCCTCGCACCTAGGCAGGAGTCCTGACGTCGCTGAACAAACACGTGTCTGGAAGGGCCCTCCCGTAGTAACTCGAGAATATAACCGAGGTTCCGGCCGCAACTCGAGAAAAACCATGAGACTTCCCCCTCGCCGCGAGATGAGGCCCGATTCCCCTGCAGTGCGTGCAGAGCAAATCCGTTTTCCACATCAAAGCTGAAAGGAGCCTTGATTTCCTTGATGGCACTCCAGAGAAAACACAAGATCACTGTCTCAAGTCTAGAGGGATCCTGAGGTCACTGGAGCAACAAGAAAGGGCTCCGTGGACCCCAAATCAACTCGAGATGAGAGCTTAGTCCCTGGCTTCGACTCAAGAGGAATACCAATTTCCACAAGCACCTCAAGATGAGGCTTCTCTCAGCTACAGGTATGTGAGAGGGACCCTGAGTTTGTGGCCTCAAGTGGAATGGACACGGAGATGCTCTGACTCGAAGTAAGGCCGGATATCCCTGCAGTGATTTGAAAGCGGGCTCGTCTTGCATCTCCCAAGACAAAGGGATATCTGAATCCCCTGTGGACACCACAGAGAAAGACCTAGTTCTCCGCCTCATCGAGACCGGAGGCCTCCCATCCTTTGAAAACTCGAGAGGTCTGTGGAGATCAATGCTTCCAAAGGAGACGATGCCTGACTCTTCTTGAAAATGGATAGGAGTCCCAGGATCCCTGTGGAACGTGGAAAGGGACACTGGGTCTCCCGCCTCACGTGGAGACGGGTCCCAATTGCCATGCCAAGACTCGAGGAGAATCCCGAGGTGTACCTCGCACCTAGGCAGGAGTCCTGACGTCGCTGAACAACACGTGTCTGGAAGGGCCCTTCCCTTCGTAACTCTCGAATATACCCCAGGTTCCGGCCGCAACTCGAGAAAAACCATGAGACTTCCCCTTCGCCGCGAGATGAGGCCCAATTCCCGTGCACTGCGTGCAGAGCAATTCCGTGTTCGACAGCAAAAGTGAAAGGAGCCTTGATTTCCTTGATGGCACTCCAGAGAAAACCCAAGATCACTGTCTCAAGTCTAGAGGGATCCTGAGGTCACTGGAGCAACACGAAAGGGCTCCGTGGACCCCAAATCAACTCGAGATGAGAGCTTAGTCCCTGGCCTCGACTCAAGAGGAATACCAACTTTCCACAAGCACCTCAAGAGGAGGCTTCTCTCAGCTACAGGTATGTGAGAGGGACCCTGAGTTTGTGGCATCAAGTGGAATGGACACCGAGATGCTCTGACTCGAATTAAGGCCGGATATCCCATTAGTGAATTGAATGCAGGCTTGTCTTGAATCTCCCAAGACGAAGGGATGTCTGAATCCCCTGTGGAGACCCCAGAGAAAGACCTAATTCTCCGCCTCATCGCGACCGGAGGCCTCACATCCTTTGAAAACTCGAGAGGTCCGCGGAGATCAATGCTTCCAAAGGAGACGATGCCTGACTCCTCTTGAAAATGGATAGGTGTCCCAGGATCCCTGTGGCACGTGGAAAGGAACCCTGGGTCTCCCGCCTCACCTGGAGACGCGTCCCAATTGCCATGCCAAGACTCGAGGAGAATCCCGAGGTGTCCCTCGCACCTAGCCAGGAGTCCTGACGACGCTGAACAAACACGTGTCTGGAAGGGCCCTCCCAGTCGTAACTCGAGAATATAACCGAGGTTCCGGCCGCAACTCGAGAAAAACCATGAGACTTCCCCCTCGCCGCGAGATGAGGCCCGATTCCCCTGCAGTGCGTGCAGAGCAATTCCGTGTTCCACATCAAAGCTGAAAGGAGCCTTGATTTCCTTGATGACACTCCAGAGAAAACCCAAGATCACTGTCTCAAGTCTAGAGGGATCCTGAGGTCACTGGAGCAACAAGAAAGGGCTCCGTGGACCCCAAATCAACTCGAGATGAGAGCTTAGTCCCTGGCTTCGACTCAAGAGGAATACCAATTTCCACAAGCACATCAAGATGAGGCTTCTCTCAGCTACAGGTATGTGAGAGGGACCCTGAGTTTGTGGCCGCAAGTGGAATGGACACGGAGATGCTCTGACTCGAAGTAAGGCCGGATATCCCTGCAGTGAATTGAAAGCAGGCTCGTCTTGCATCTCCCAAGACGAAGGGATGTCTGAATCCCCTGTGGAGACCACAGAGAAAGACCTAGTTCCCCGCCTCATCGAGACCGGAGGCCTCCCATCCTTTGAAAACTCGAGAGGTCTGCGGAGATCAATGCTTCCAAAGGAGACGATGCCTGACTCTTCTTGAAAATGGATAGGAGTCCCAGGATCCCTGTGGCACGTGGAAAGGGACCCTGGGTCTCCCGCCTCACGTGGAGACGCGTCCCAATTACCATGCCAAGACTCGAGGAGATTCCCGAGGTGTCCCTCGCACCTAGGCAGGAGTCCTGACGTCGCTGAACAAACACGTGTCTGGAAGGGCCCTCCCCGCCATAACTCGAGAATATTCCCTAGGTTCCGACCGTAACTTCAGAAAAACAATGAGACATCCCCCTTGCCGCGAGATGAGGCCCGATTCCCATGCACTGTGTGCAGAGCAATTCCGTGGTCCACATCAAACTTGAAAGGAGCCTTGATTTCCTTGATGGCACCCCAGAGAAAACCCAAGATCACTGTCTCAAGTCTAGAGGGATCCTGAGGTCACTGGAGCAACAAGAAAGGGCTCCGTGGACCCCAAATCAACTCGAGATGAGAGCTTAGTCCCTGGCTTCGACTCAAGAGGAATACCAACTTTCCATAAGCACCTCAAGAGGAGGCTTCTCTCAGCTACAGGTATGTGAGAGTGACCCTGAATTTGTGGCCTCAAGTGTAATGGACACCGAGATGCTCTGACTCGAAATAAGGCCGGATATCCCTGCAGTGAATTGAATGCAGGCTCGTCTTGCATCTCCCAAGACGAAGGGATGTCTGAATCCCCTGTGGAGACGACAGAGAAAGACCTAGTCCTCCGCCTCATCACGACCGGAGGCCTCACATCCTTTGAAAATTCGAGATGTCTGCGGAGATCAATGCTTCCAAAGGAGACGATGCCTGACTCCTCTTGAAAATGGATAGGAGTCCCGGGATCCCTGTGGCACGTGGAAATTGACACTGGGTCTCCCGCCTCACGTGGAGACGCGTCCCAATTGCCATGCCAAGACTCGAGGAGAATCCCGAGGTGTACCTCGCACCTAGGCAGGAGTCCTGACGTCGCTGAACAACACGTGTCTGGAAGGGCCCTCCCCATCGTAACTCTCGAATATACCCCAGGTTCCGGCCGCAACTCGAGAAAAACCATGAGACTTCCCCTTCGCCGCGAGATGAGGCCCAATTTCCCTGCACTGCGTGCAGAGCAATTCCGTGTTCGACATCAAAAGTGAAAGGAGCCATGATTTCCTTGATGGCACTCCAGAGAAAACCCAAGATCACTGTCTCAAGTCTAGAGGGATCCTGAGGTCACTGGAGCAACACGAAAGGTCTCCGTGGACCCCAAATCAACTCGAGATGAGAGCTTAGTCCCTGGCCTCGACTCAAGAGGAATACCAACTTTCCACAAGCACCTCAAGAGGAGGCTTCTCTCAGCTACAGGTATGTGAGAGTGACCCTGAGTTTGTGGCCTCAAGTGGAATGGACACCGAGATGCTCTGACTCGAAGTAAGGCCGGATATCCCAATAGTGAATTGAATGCAGGCTCGTCTTGCATCTCCCAAGACGAAGGGATGTCTGAATCCCCTGTGGAGACCACAGAGAAAGACCTAATTCTCCGCCTCATCGCGACCGGAGGCCTCACATCCTTTGAAAACTCGAGAGGTCCATGGAGATCAATGCTTCCAAAGGAGACGATGCCTGACTCCTCTTGAAAATGGATAGGTGTCCCAGGATCCCTGTGGCACGTGGAAAGGGACCCTGGGTCTCCCCCCTCACGTGGATACGCATCCCAATTGCCATGGCAAGACTCGAGGAGAATCCTGAGGTGTACCTCGCACCTAGGTAGGAGTCCTGACGTCGCTGAACACACGTGTCTGGAAGGGCCCTCCCCGTCGTAACTGGAGAATATACCCCAGGTTCCGGCCGCAAATCGCGAAAAACCATGAGACTTCCCACTCGCTGCGAGATGAGGCCCGACTCCCATGCACTGCGTGCAGAGCAATTCCGTGTTCCACATCAAACGTGAAAGGAGCCTTGATTTCCTTGATGGCACTCCAGAGGAAACCCAAGATCACTCTCTCAAGTCTAGAGGGATCCTGAGGTCACTGTAGCAACACGAAATGGCTCCGTGGACCCCAAATCGAATCGAGATGAGAGCTTAGTCCCTGGCTTCGACTCTGGAGGAATACTAGCTTTTCACAAGCACCTCAAGAGGAGGCTTCTTTCAGCTACAGGTATGTGATAGGGACCCTGAGTTTGTGGCCTCAAGTGGAATGGACACAGAGATGCTCTGACTCGAAGTAAGGCCGGATATCCCTGCAGTGAATTGAATGCAGGCTCGTCTTGCATCTCCCAAGACGAAGGGATGTCTGAATCCCCTGTGGAGACGACTGAGAAAGAACTAGTCCTCCGCCTCATCGCGTCCGGAGGCCTCACATCCTTTGAAAACTCGAGAGGTGTGCGGAAATCAATGCTTCCAAAGGAGACGATGCCTGACTCCTCCTGAAAATGGATAGGAGTCCCAGGATCCCTGTGGCACGTGGAAAGGGACCCTGGGTCTCACGCCTCACGTGGAGACGCGTCCCCATTGCCAAGCCAAGACTCGAGGAGAATCCCGAGGTGTCCCTTGCACCTAGGCAGGAGTCCTGATGTCGCTGAACAAACACGTGTCTCGAAGGGCCCTCCCCGTCGTAACTCGAGAATATATCCCAGGTTCCGGCCGCAACTCGAGAAAAACCATGAGACTTCCCCCTCGCCGCGAGATGAGGCCCGATTCCCCTGCACTGCGTGCAGAGCAATTCCGTGTTCCACATCAAACGTGAAAGGAGCCTTGATTTCCTTGATGGCACTCCAGAGAAAACCCAAGATAACTGTCTCAAGTCTAGAGGGATCCTGAGGTCACTGGAGCAAAAGGAAAGGGCTCCGTGGACCCCACATCAACTCGAGATGAGAGCTTAGTCCCTGGCTTCGACTCAAGAGGAATACCAACTTTCCACAAGCACCTCAAGAGGAGGCTTCTCTCAGCTACAGGTATGTGAGACGGACCCTGAGTTTGTGGCCTCAAGTGGAATGGACACCGAGATGCTCTGACTCGAAGTAAGGCCAGATATCCCTGCAGTGAATTGAATGCAGGCTCGTCTTCTATCTCCCAAGACAAAGGGATGTCTGAATCCCCTGTGGAGACCACAGAGAAAGACCGAGTTCTCCGCCTCTTAACGACCGGAGGCCTCATATTCTTTGAAAACTCGAGAGGTCCGCGGAGATCAATGCTTCCAAAGGAGACGATGCCTGACTCCTCTTGAAAATGGATAGGAGTCCCAGGATCCCTGTGGCACGTGGAAAGGGACCCTGGGTCTCCCGCCTCACGTGGAGACGCGTCCCAATTGCCATGCCAAGACTCGAGGAGAATCCCGAGGTGTCCCTCGCACCTAGGCAGGAGTCCTGATGTCGCTGAATAAACACGTGTCTGGAAGGGCCCTCCCCGTCGTAACTCGAGAATATACCCCAGGTTCCGGCCGCAACTCGAGAAAAACCATGAGACTTCCCCCTCGCCACGAGATGAGGCCCGATTCCCCTGCACTGCGTGCAGAGCAATTCCGTGTTCCACATCAAACGTGAAAGGAGCCTTGATTTCCTTGATGGCACTCCAGAGAAAACCCAAGATCACTGTCATAAGTCTAGAGGGATTCTGAGGTCACTGGAGCAACACGAAAGGGCTGCGTGGACCCCACATCAACTCGAGATGAGAGCTTAGTCCCTGGCTTCGACTCAAGAGGAATACCAACTTTCCACAAGCACCTCAAGTGGAGGCTTCTCTCAGCTACAGGTATGTGAGAGGGCCCCTGAGTTTGTGGCCTCAAGTGGAATGGACACCGAGATGCTCTGACTCGAAGTAAGGCCGGATATCCCTGCAATGAATTGAATGCAGGCTCGTCTTGCATCTCCCAAGACGAAGGGATGTCTGAATCCCCTGTGGAGACCACAGAGAAAGACCTAGTCCTCAGCCTCATCGCGACCGAAGGCCTCACATCCTTTGAAAACTCGAGAGGTCCGCCGAGATCAATTCTTCCAAAGGAGACGATGCCTGACTCCTCTTGAAAATGGATAGGAGTCCCAGGATCCCTGTGGCACGTGGAAAGGGACCCTGGGTCTCCCGCCTCACGTGAAGACGCGTCCCAATTGCCATGCCAAGACTCGAGGAGAATCCCGAGGTGTACCTCGCACCTAGGCAGGAGTCCTTACATCGCTGAACAAACAAGTGTCTGGAAAGGCCCTCCCCGTCGTAACTCGAGAATATACCCCAGGTTCCGGCCGCAACTCGAGAAAAACCATGAGACTTCCCGCTCGCCGCGAGATGAGGCCCGATTCCCCGCCCTGCATGCAGAGCAATTCCGTGTTCCACATCAAACGTGAAAGGAGACTTGATTTCCTTGATGGCACTCCAGAGAAAACCCAAGATCACTGTCTCAAGTCTAGAGGGATCCTGAGGTCACTGTAGCAGCACGAAAGGGCTCCGTGGACCCCAAATCTACTCGAGATGAGAGCTTAGTCCCTGGCTTTGACTCAAGAGGAATACCAAGTTTCCACAATCACCTGAAGAGTAGGTTTCTCTCAGCTACAAGTATGTGAGAGGGACCCTGAGTTTTTGGCCTCAATTGGAATGGACAGCGAGATGCTCTGACTTAAGTAAGGCCGGATATCCCTGCAGTGAATTGAATGCAGGCTCGTCTTGCATCTCCCAAGACGAAGGGATGTCTGAATCCCCTGTGGAGACCACAAGAACGACCTAGTTCTCCGCCTCATCGCTTCCGGAGTCCTCACATCCTTTGAAAACTCGAGAGGTCCGCGGAGATCAATGCTTTCAAAGGAGGCGATGTCTGACTCCTCTTGAAAATGGATAGGAGTCCCAGGAACCCTGTGGTACGTGGAAGGGGCCCTGGGTCTCCCGCCTCACGTGCAGACGCGTCCCAATTTCCATGCCAAGACTCGAGGAGAATCCCGAGGTGTCCCTCGCACCTAGGCAGGAGTCCTGACGTCGCTGAACAAACACGTGTCTGTAAGGGACCTCCCCGTCGTAACTCGAGAATATACCCCAGGTTGTGGCCGCTACTCGAGAAAAACCATGAGACTTCCCCCTCGCCGCGAGTTGGGGCCCGATTCCCCTGCAGTGCGTGCAGAGCAATTCCGTGTTCCACATCAAACGTGAAAGGAGCCTTGATTTCCTTGAAGGCACTCAGGAGAAAACCCAAGATCACTGTCTCAAGTCTAGAGGGATCTTGAGGTCATTGGAGCAACACGAAACGGCTCAGTGGACCCCAAATCAACTCGAGATGAGAGCTTAGTGTCTGGCATCGACTCAAGAGGAATTCCAACTTTCCACAAGCATCTCAAGAGGAGGCTTCTCTCAGCTACAGGTATGTGAGAGGGACCCTGAGTTTGTGGCCTCAATGGAATGGACACGGAGATGCTCTGACTCGAAGTAAGGCCGGATATCCCTGCAGTGAATTGAAAGCAGGCTCGTCTTCATCTCCCAAGACGAAGGGATGTCTGAATCCCCTTTGGAGACCACAGAGAAAGACCTAGTTTTCCGCCTCATCGAGACCTGAGGCCTCACATCCTTTGAAAACTCGAGATGTCTGCGGAGATCAATGCTTCCAAAGGAGACGATGCCTGACTCCTCTTGAAAATGGATAGGAGTCCCGGGGTCCCTTTGGCACGTGGAAAGGGACACTGGGTCTCCCGCCTCACGTGGAGACGGGTCCCAATTGCCATGCCAAGACTCGAGGAGAATCCCGAGGTGTACCTCGCACCTAGGCAGGAGTCCTGAAGTCGCTGAACAACACGTGTCTGGAAGGGCCCTCCCCATCGTAACTCGAGAATATACCCCAGGTTCCGGCCGCAATTCGAGAAAAACCATGAGACTTCCCCTTCGCCGCGAGATGAGGCCCAATTCCCCTGCACTGCGTGCAGAGCAATTCCGTGTTCGACATCAAAAGTGAAAGGAGCCTTGATTTCCTTGATGGCACTCCAGAGAAAACCCAAGATCACTGTCTCAAGTCTAGAGGGATCCTGAGGTCACTGGAGCAACAAGAAAGGGCTCCGTGGACCCCAAATCAACTCGAGATGAGAGCTTAGTCCCTGGCTTCGACTCAAGAGGAATACCAACTTTCCATAAACACCTCAAGATGAGGCTTCTCTCAGCTACAGGTATGTGAGAGTGACCCTGAATTTGTGGCCTCAAGTGTAATGGACACCGAGATGCTCTGACTCGAAGTAAGGCCGGATATCCCTGCAGTGAATTGAATGCAGGCTCGTCTTGCATCTCCCAAGACGAAGGGATGTCTGAATGCCCTGTGGAGACGACAGAGAAAAACCTAGTCCTCCGCCTCATCGCGACCGGAGGACTCACATCCTTAGAAAATTCGAGATGTCTGCGGAGATCAATGCTTCCAAAGGAGACGATGCCTGACTCCTCTTGAAAATGGATAGGAGTCCCGGGATCCCTGTCGCACGTAGAAAGGGACACTGGGTGTCCCGCCTCACGTGGAGACGCGTCCCAATTGCCATGCCAAGACTCGAGGAGAATCCCGAGGTGTCCCTCGCACCTAGGCAGGAGTCCTGACGTCGCTGAAAAACACGTGTCTGGAAGGGCCCTCCCCGTCGTAACTCTCGAATATACCCCAGGTTCCGGCCGCAACTCGAGAAAAACCATGAGACTTCCCCCTCGCCGCGAGATGAGGCCCGATTCCCCTGCAGTGCGTGCAGAGCAATTCCGTGTTCCACATCAAAGCTGAAAGGAGCCTTGATTTCCTTGATGGCACTCCAGAGAAAACACAAGATCACTGTCTCAAGTCTAGAGGGATCCTGAGGTCACTGGAGCAACAAGAAAGGGATCCGTGGACCCCAAATCAACTCGAGATGAGAGCTTAGTCCCTGGCTTCGACTCAAGAGGAATACCAATTTCCACAAGCACCTCACGATGAGGCTTCTCTCAGCTACAGGTATGTGAGAGTGACCCTGAGTTTGTGGCCTCAAGTGGAATGGACACGGAGATGCTCTGACTCGAAGTAAGTCCGGATATCCCTGCAGTGAATTGAAAGCAGGCTCGTCTTGCATCTCCCAAGATGAAGGGATGTCTGAATCCCCTGTGGAGACCACAGAGAAAGACCTAGTTCCCCGCCTCATCGAGACCGGAGGCCTCCCATCCTTTGAAAACTCGAGAGGTCTGCGGAGATCAATGCTTCCAAAGGAGAGGATGCCTGACTCTTCTTGAAAATGGATAGGAGTCCCAGGATCCCTGTGGCACGTGGAAAGGGACCCTGGGTCTCCCGCCTCACGTGGAGACGCGTCCCAATTACCATGCCAAGACTCGAGGAGATACCCGAGGTGTCCCTCGCACCTAGGCAGGAGTCCTGACGTCGCTGAACAAACACGTGTCTGGAAGGGCCCTCCCCGTCGTAACTCGAGAATATTCCCTAGGTTCCGACCGTAACTTCAGAAAAACAATGAGACATCCCCCTTGCCGCGAGATGAGGCCCGATTCCCATGCACTGTGTGCAGAGCAATTCCGTTTTCCACATCAAACATGAAAGGAGCCTTGATTTCCTTGAAGGCACCCCAGAGAAAACCCAAGATCACTGTCTCAAGTCTAGAGGGATCCTGAGGTCACGGAAGCAGCACGAAAGGGCTAAGTGGATGCCAAATCAACTCGAGATGAGAGATTAGTCTCTGGCTTCGACTCAAGAGGAATACCAACTTTTCACAAGCACGTCAAGAGGAGGCTTCTCTCAGCTACAGGTATGTGAGAGGGACCCTGAGTTTGTGGCCTCAAGTGGAATGGACACCGAGATGCTCTGACTCGAAGTAAGGCCGGATATCCCTGCAGTGAATTGAATGCAGGCTCGTCTTGCATCTCCCAAGACGAAGGGATGTCTGAATCCCCTGTGGAGACGACAGAGAAAGACCTAGTCCTCAGCCTCATCGCGACCGGAGACACCACATCCTTTGAAAAATCGAGAGGTCTGCGGAGATCAATGCTTCCAAAGGAGACGATGCCTGACTCCTCTTGAAAATGGATAGGAGTCCCAGGATCCCTGTGGCACGTGGAAAGGGACCCTGGGTCTCCCGCCTCACGTGGAGACGCGTCCCAATTGCCATGTCAAGACTCGAGGAGAACCCCGAGGTGTCCCTCGCACCTAGGCAGGATTCCTGACGTCGCTGAACAAACACGTGTCTGGAAGGGCCCTCCCCGTCGTAACTCGAGAATATACCCCAGGTTCCGGCCTCATCTCGAGAAAAACCATGAGACTTCCCCCTCGCCGCGACATGAGGCCCGATTCCCCTGCACTGCGTGCAGAGCAATTCCGTGTTCCACATCAAACGTGAAAGGAGCCTTGATTTCCTTGATGGCACCCCAGAGAAAACCCAAAATCACTGTCTCAAGTCTAGAGGGATCCTGAGGTCACTGGAACAACACGAAAGGGATCCGTGCACCCCAAATCAACTCGAGATGAGAGCTTAGTCCCTGGCTTCGAGTCAAGAGGAATACCAACTTTCTACAAGCACCTCAAGAGGAGGCTTCTCTCAGCTACAGGTATGTGAGAGGGACACTGAGTTTGTGGCCTGAAGTGGAATGGACACCGAGATGCTTTGACTCGAAGTAAGGCCGGATATCCCTGCAGTGAATTGAATGCAGGCTCGTCTTGCATCTCCCAAGACGAAGGGATGTCTGAATCCGGTGTGGAGACCACAGAGAAAGACCTAGTCCTCCGCCTCATCGCGACCGGAGGCCTCACATCCTTTGAAAACTCGAGAGGTCCACGGAGATCAATGCTTCCAAAGGAGACGATGCCTGACTCTCTTGAAAATGGATAGGAGTCCCAGGATCCCTGTGGCACGTGGAAAGGGACCCTGGGTCTCCCGCCTCACGTGGAGACGCGTCCCAATTGCCATGTCAAGACTCGAGGAGAACCCCGAGGTGTCCCTCGCACCTAGCCAGGAGTCCTGACGTCGCTGAACAAACACGTGTCTGGAAGGGCCCTCCCCGTCGTAACTCGAGAATATACCCCAGGTTCCGGCCTCAACTCGAGAAAAACCATGAGACTTCCCCCTCGCCGCGACATGAGGCCCGATTCCCCTGCACTGCGTGCAGAGCAATTCCGTGTTCCACATCAAACGTGAAAGGAGCCTTGATTTCCTTGATGGCACTCCAGAGAAAACCCAAAATCACTGTCTCAAGTCTAGAGGGATCCTGAGGTCACTGGAACAACACGAAAGGGCTCCGTGCACCCCAAATCAACTCGAGATGAGAGCTTAGTCCCTGGCTTCGAGTCAAGAGGAATACCAACTTTCTACAAGCACCTCAAGAATAGGCTTCTCTCAGCTACAGGTATGTGAGAGGGACACTGAGTTTGTGGCCTGAAGTGGAATGGACACCGAGATGCTTTGACTCGAAGTAAGGCCGGATATCCCTGCAGTGAATTGAATGCAGGCTCGTCTTGCATCTCCCAAGACGAAGGGATGTCTGAATCCGGTGTGGAGACCACAGAGAAAGACCTAGTCCTCCGCCTCATCGCGACCGGAGGCCTCACATCCTTTGAAAACTCGAGAGGTCCACGGAGATCAATGCTTCCAAAGGAGACGATGCCTGACTCTCTTGAAAACGGATAGGAGTCCCAGGATCCCTGTGGCACGTGGAAAGGGACCCTGCGTCTCCCGCCTCACGTGGGGACGCGTCCCAATTGCCATGCCAAGACTCGAGGAGAATCCCGAGGTGTCCCTCGCACCTAGGCAAGAGTCCTGACGTCGCTGAACAAACACGTGTCTGGAAGGGCCCTCCCCGTCGTAACTCGAGAATATACCCCAGGTTCCGGCCGCAACTCGAGAAAAACCATGAGACTTCCCCCTCGCCGCGAGATGAGGTCAGATTCCCCTGCACTGCGTGCAGAGCAATTCCGTGTTCCACATCAAACGTGAAAGGAGCCTTGATTTCCTTGATGGCACTCCAGAGAAAACCCAAGATCACTGTCTCAAGAATAGAGGGATCCCGAGGTCACTGGAGGAACACGAAAGGGCTCCGTGGACCCCAAATCAACTCGAGATGAGAGCTTAGTCCCTAGCTTCGACTCAAGAGGAATACCAACTTTCCACAAACACCTCAAGAGGAGGCTTCTCTCAGCTACAGGTATGTGAGAGGGACCCTGAGTTTGTGGCCTCAAGTGGAATGGACACCGAGATGCTCTGACTCGTAGTAAGGCCGGATATCCCAACAGTGAATTGAATGCAGGCTCATCTTGCATCTCCCAAGACGAAGAAATGTCTGAATCCCCTCTGGAGACGACAGAGAAAGACCTAGTCCTCTGCCTCATCGCGACCGGAGGCCTCACATCCTTTGAAAATTCGAGAGGTCTGCGGAGATCAATGCTTCCAAAGGAGACGATGCCTGACTCCTCTTGAAAATGGATAGGAGTCCCAGGATCCCTGTGGCACGTGGAAGGGACCCTGGGTCTCCCGCCTCACGTGGAGACGCGTCCCAATTGCCATGCCAAGACTCGAGGTGAATTCCGAAGTGTCCCTCGCACCTAGGCAGGAGTCCTGACGTCGCTGAACAAACATGTGTGTGGAAGGGCCCTCCCCGTCGTAACTCGAGAATATACCCCAGGTTCCGGCCTCAACTCGAGAAAAACCATGAGACTTCCCCCTCGACGCGACATGAGGCCCGATTCCCCTGCACTGCGTGCAGAGCAATTCCGTGTTCCACATCAAACGTGAAAGGAGCCTTGATTTCCTTGATCGCACTCCAGAGAAAACCCAAAATCACTGTCTCAAGTCTAGAGGGATCCTGAGGTCACTGGAACAACACGAAAGGGCTCCGTGCACCCCAAATCAACTCGAGATGAGAGCTTAGTCCCTGGCTTCGAGTCAAGAGGAATACCAACTTTCCACAAGCACCTCAAGAGGAGGCTTCTCTCAGCTACAGGTATGTGAGAGGGACACTGAGTTTGTGGCCTGAAGTGGAATGGACACCGAGACTTTGACTCGAAGTAAGGCCGGATATCCCTGCAGTGAATTGAATGCAGGCTCGTCTTGCATCTCACAAGACGAAGGGATGTCTGAATCCGGTGTGGAGACCACAGAGAAAGACCTAGTCCTCCGCCTCATCGCGACCGGAGGCCTCACATCCTTTGAAAATTCGAGAGGTCCACGGAGATCAATGCTTCCAAAGGAGACGATGCCTGACTCTCTTGAAAATGGATAGGAGTCCCAGGATCCCTGTGGCACGTGGAAAGGGACCCTGGGTCTCCCGCCTCACGTGGAGACGCGTCCCAATTGCCATGCCAAGACTCGAGGAGAATCCCGAGGTGTCCCTCGAACCTAGGCAGGAGTCCTGACGTCGCTGAACAAACACGTGTCTGGAAGGGCCCTCCCCGTCGTAACTCGAGAATATACCCCAGGTTCCGGCCGCAACGCGAGAAAAACCATGAGACTTCCCCCTCGCCGCGAGATGAGGCCAGATTCCCCTGCACTGCGTGCAGAGCAATTCCGTGTTCCACATCAAACGTGAAAGGAGCCTTGATTTCCTTGATGGCACTCCAGAGAAAACCCAAGATCACTGTCTCAAGAATAATGGGATCCCGAGGTCACTGGAGGAACACGAAAGGGCTCCGTGGACCCCAGATCAACTCGAGATGAGAGCTTCGTCCCTAGCTTCGACTCAAGAGGAATACCAACTTTCCACAAGCTCCTAAAGAGGAGGCTTCTCTCAGCTACAGGTATGTGAGAGGGACCCTGAGTTTGTGGCCTCAAGTGGAATGGACACCGAGATGCTCTGACTCGTAGTAAGGCCGGATATCCCAACAGTGAATTGAATCCAGGCTCATCTTGCATCTCCCAAGACGAAGAGATGTCTGAATCCCATGTGGAGACCACAGAGAAAGACCTAGTTTTCGCCACATCGCGACCAGATGCCTCTCATCCTTTGAAAACTCGAGAGGTCCGCGGAGATCAATGCTTCCAAAGGAGACGATGCCTGACTCCTCTTGAAAATGGATAGGAGTCCCAGGACACTGTGGCATGTGGAAAGGGACCCTGGGTCTCCCGCCTCATGTGGAGACGCGAGCCAATTGCCATGACGAGACTCGAGAAGAATCCCGGGTGTCCCTCCCACCTAGGCAGGAGTCCTGACGTCGCTGAACAAACACGTGACTGGAAGGGCCCTCCCCATCGTAACTCGAGAATATACCCCAGGCTCGTGCCGCAACTCGAGGAAAACCATGAGACTTCCCCCTCGCCGTGAGATGAGGCCCAATTCCCCTGTAATGCGTGCAGAGCAATTCGGTGTTCCACATCAAACGTGAAAGGAGCCTTGATTTCCTTGATGGCACTCCAGAGAAAACCCAAGATCACTGTCTCAAGTGTAGAGGGATCCTGAGGACACTGGAGCAACAAGAAAGGGCTCCGTGGACCCCAAATCAACTCGAGATGAGAGCTTAGTCCCTGCCTTAGACTCAAGAGGAATGCCAACTTTCCACAAGCACCTCAAGAGGAGGCTTCTCTCAGCTACAGGTATGTGAGAGGGACCCTGAGTTTGTGGCCTCAAGTGCAATGGACACCGAGATGCTCTGACTCGAAGTAAGGCCGGATATCCCTGCAGTGAATTGAATGCAGGCTCGTCTTGCATCTCCCAAGACGAAGGGATGTCTGAATACCCTGTGGAGACCACAGAGAAAGACCTAGTCCTCCGCCTCATCGCGACCGGAGGCCTCACATCCTTTGAAAACTCGAGAGGTCTGCAGAGATCAATGCTTCCAAAGGAGACGATGCCTGACTCCTCTTGAAAATGGATAGGAGTCCCAGGATCACTGTGGCACGTGGAAAGGGACCCTGGGTCTCCCGCCTCACGTGGAGACGCGTCCCAATTGCCATGCCAAGACTCGAGGAGAATCCCGAGGTGTCCCTCGCACCTAGTCAGGAGACCTGACGTCGCTGAACAAACACGTGACTGGAAGGGCCCTCCCTGTCGTAACTCGAGAATATACCCTAGGTTCCGGCCGCAATTCGAGAAAAACCATGAGACTTCCCCCTCGCCGCGAGATGAGGTCCAATTCCCCTGCCCTGCGTGCAGAGCAATTCCGTATTCCACATCAAAAATGAAAGGAGCCTTGATTTCCTTGATGGCACTCCAGAGAAATCCCAAGACCACTGTCTCAAGTCTAGAGGGATCCTGAGGTCACTGGAGCAACAAGAAAGGGCTCAGTGGGCCCCAAATCAACTCGAGTTGAGAGATTAGTCATCGGCTTCAACTCAAGAGGAATACGAACTTTCCGCAAGCCCCTCAAGACGAGGCTTCTCTCAGCTACAGGTAAGTGAGAAGGACCCTCAGTTTGTGGCATCAAGTGGAATGGACACCGAGATGCTCTGACTCGAAGTACGGCCGGATATCCCTGCAGTGAATTGAATGCAGACTCATCTTGCATCTCCCAAGACGAAGGGATGTCTGAATCCCCTGTGCAGAACACAGAGAAAGACCTAGTTCTCCGCTTCAACGCGACCGGAGGCCTCACATCCTTTGAAAACTCGAGAGGTCCGCGCAGATCAATGCTTCCAAAGGAGACGATGCCTGACTCCTCTTGAAAATGGATAGGAGTCCCAGGATTCCTTTGGCACGTGGAAAGGGATCCTGGGTCTCCCGCCTCACGTTGAGACGCGTCCCAATTGCCATGCCAAGACTCAAAGAGAATCCCGAGGTGTCCCTCGCACCTAGGCAGGAGTCCTGACGTCGCTGAACAAACACGTGTCTGGAAGGGCCCTCCCCGTCGTAACTCGAGAATATACCAAAGGTTCCGGCCGCAACTCGAGAAGAACCATGAGACTTCCCCCTCGCCGCGAGATGAGGCCCGATTCCCCTGGACTGCGTGCAGAGCAATTCCGTGTTCCACATCAAACGTGACAGGAGCCTTGATTTTCTTGATGGCAGTCCAGAGAAAACCCAACATCACTGTCTCATGTCTAGAGGGATCCTGAGGTCACTGGAGCAACACGAAACGGCTCCGTGGACCCCAAATCAACTCGAGATGAGAGCTTAGTCCCTGGCTTCAACTCAAGAGGAATACCAACTTTCCACGAGCACCTCAAGAGGAGGCTTCTCTCAGCTACAGGTATATTTGAGGGACCCTGAGTTTGTGGCCTCAAGTGGAATGGACACCGAGATGCTCTGACTCGAAGTAAGGCCGGATATCCCTGCAGTGAATTGAATGCAGGCTCGTCTTGCATCTCCCAAGACGAAGGGATGTCTGAATCCCCTGTGGAGACCACAGAGAAAGACCTAGTCCTCCACCTCAACGCAACCGGAGGCCTTATATCCTTTGAAAACTCGAGAGGTCTGCGGAGATCAATGCTTCCACAGGAGACGATGCCTGACTCCTCTTGAAAATGGATAGGAGTCCCAGGATCCCTGTGGCACGTGGAAAGGGACCCTGGGTCTCCCGCCTCACGTGGAGACGCGTCCCAATTGCCATGCCAAGACTCGAGGAGTATCCCGAGGTGTCCCTCGCACCTAGGCAGGAGTCCTGACGTCGCTGAACAAACACGTGTCTGGAATGGCCCTCCCCGTCGTAACTCGAGAATATACCCCAGGTTCCGGCCGCAACTCGAGAAAAACCATGAGACTTCCCCCTCGCCGCGAGATGAGGCCCGATTCCCCTGCACTGCGTGCAGAGCAATTCCGTGTTCCACATCAAACGTGAAAGGAGCCTTGATTTCCTTGATGGCACTCCAGAGAAAACCCAAGTTCACTGTCTCAAGTCTAGAGGGATCCTGAGGTCACTGGAGCAACACGAAAGGCCTCCGTGGACCCCAAATCAACTCGAGATGAGAGCTTAGTCCCTGGCTTCGACTCAAGAGGAATACCAACTTTCCACAAGCACCTCAAGAGGAGGCTTCTCTCAGCTACAGGTATGTGAGAGGGCCCCTGTGTTTGTGGCCTCAAGTGGAATGGACACCGAGATGCTCTGACTCGAAGTAAGGACGGATATCCCTGCAGTGAATTGAATGCAGGATCGTCTTGCATCTCCCAAGACGAAGTGTTGTCTGAATCCCCTGTGGAGACCACAGAGAAAGACCTCCTTCTCCGCCTCATCGAGACCGAAGGCCTCACATCCTTTGAAAACTCGAGAGGTCCGCGGAGATCAATGCTTCCAAAGGAGAAGATGCCTGACTCTTCTTGAAAATGGATAGGAGTCCCAGGATCCCTGTGGCACGTGGAATGGGACCCTGGGTCTCCCGCCTCACGTGGAGACGCGTCCCAATTGCCATGCCAAGACTCGAGGAGAATCCCGAGGTGTCCCTCGCACCTAGGCAGGAGTCCTGACGTCGCTGAACAAACACGTGTCTGGAAGGGCCCTCCCCGTCGTAACTCGAGAATATACCCCAGGTTTCAGCCGCAACTTGAGAAAAACCATGAGACATCCCCCTTGCTGGGAGATGAGGCCCGATTCCCCTGCACTGCGTGCAGAGCAATTCCGTGTTCCACATCAAACGAAAAAGGAGCCTTGATTTCCTTGATGGCACTCCATAGAAAACCCAAAATCACTTTCTCAAGTCTCGAGTCATCCTGAGGTCACTGGAGCAACACGAAAGGGCTCCGTGGACCCCAAATCAACTCGAGATGAGAGCTTAGTCCCTGGCTTCAACTCAAGAGGAATACCAAGTTTCCACAAGCACGTCAAGAGGAGCCTTCTCTCAGCTACAGGTATGTGAGCGGGCCCCTGAGTTTGTGGCCTCAAGTGGAATGGACACCGAGATGCTCTGACTCGAAGTAAGGCCGGATATCCCTGCAGTGAATTGAATGCAGGCTCGTCTTGCATTTCCCAAGACGAAGGGATGTCTGAATCCCCTGTGGAGACCACAGAGAAAGACCTAGTCCTCCGCCTCTACGCGACCGGAGACCTCACATCCTTTGAAAACTCGAGAGGTCCGCGGAGATCAATGCTTCCAAAGGAGACGATGCCTGACTCCTCTTGAAAATGGATAGGAGTCCCAGGATCCCTGTGGCACGTTTAAAGGGACCCTGGGTCTCCCGCCTCCCGTGGAGACGCGTCCCAATTGCCATGCCAAGAATCGAGGAGAATCCCGAGGTGTCCCTCGCACCAAGGCAGGAGTCCTGACGTCGCTGAACAAACTCGTGTCTGGAAGGGCCCTCCTCGTCGTAACTCGAGAATATACCCAAGGTTCCGGCCGCAACTCGAGAAAAACCATGAGATTTCCCCCTTGCCGCGAGCTTAGGCCCGATTCCCCTGCACTGCATGCAGAGCAATTCCGTGTTCCACATCAAACGTGAAAGGAGCCTTGATTTCCTTGATGGCACTCCAGAGAAAACCCAAGATCACTTTCTCAAGTCTCGAGGGATCCTGAGGTCACTGGAGCAACACGAAAGGGCTCCGTGGACCCCAAATCAACTCGAGATGAGAGCTTAGTCCTTGGCTTAGACTCAAGAGGAATACCAACTTTCCACAAGCACCTCAAGAGGAGGCTTCTCTCAGCTACAGGTATGTGAGAGGGACCCTGAGTTTGTGGCCTCAAGTGCAATGGACACCGAGATGCTCTGACTCGAAGTAAGGCCGGATATCCCTGCAGTGAATTGAATGCAGGCTCGTCTTGCATCTCCCAAGATGAAGGGATGTCTGAATCCCTTGTGGAGAGCACAGAGAAAGACCTAGTCCTCCGCCTCATCGCGACCGGAGGCCTCACATCCTTTGAAAACTCGAGAGGTCTGCAGAGATCAATGCTTCCAAAGGAGACGATGCCTGACTCCTCTTGAAAATGGATAGGAGTCCCAGGATCACTGTGGCACGTGGAAAGGGACCCTGGGTCTCCCGCCTCATGTGGAAACGCGTCCCAATTGCCATGCCAAGACTCGAGGAGAATCCCGAGGTGTCCCTCGCACCTAGTCAGGAGTCCTGACGTCGCTGAACAAACACGTGACTGGAAGGGCCCTCCCCATCGTAACTCGAGAATATACCCCAGGTTCCTGCCGCAACTCGAGGAAAACCATGAGACTTCCCCCTCGCCGTGAGATGAGGCCCGATTCCCCTGTAATGCGTGCAGAGCAATTCCGTGTTCCACATCAAACGTGAAAGGAGCCTTGATTTCCTTGACGGCACTCCAGAGAAAAACCAAGATCACTGTCTCAAGTATAGAGGGATCCTGAGGTCACTGGAGCAACAAGAAAGGGCTCCGTGGACCCCAAATCAACTCGAGATGAGAGCTTAGTCCCTGGCTTAGACTCAAGAGGAATACCAACTTTCCACAAGCACTTCAAGAGGAGGCTTCTCTCAGCTACAGGTATGTGAGAGGGACGCTGAGTTTGTGGCCTCAAGTGCAATGGACACCGAGATGCTCTGACTCGAAGTAAGGCCGGATATCCCTGCAGTGAATTGAATGCAGGCTCGTCTTGCATCTCCCAAGACGAAGGGATGTCTGAATCCCCTGTGGAGACCACAGAGAAAGACCTAGTCCTCCGCCTCATCGCGACCGGAGGCCTCACATCCTTTGAAAACTCGAGAGGTCTGCAGAGATCAATGCTTCCAAAGGAGACGATGCCTGACTCCTCTTGAAAATGGATAGGAGTCCCAGGATCCCTGTGGCACGTGGAAAGGGACCCTGGGTCTCCCGCCTCACGTGGAGACGCGTCCCAATTGCCATGCCAAGACTCGAGGAGAATCCCGAGGTGTCCCTCGCACCTAGTCAGGAGTCCTGACGTCGCTGAACAAAGACGTGACTGGAAGGGCCCTCCCCGTCGTAACTCGAGAATATACCCCAGGTTCCGGCCGCAATTCGAGAAAAACCATGAGACTTCCCCCTCGCCGCGAGATGAGGTCCAATTCCCCTGCCCTGCGTGCAGAGCAATTCCGTATTCCACATCAAAAATGAAAGGAGCCTTGATTTCCTTGATGGCACTCCAGAGAAATCCCAAGACCACTGTCTCAAGTCTAGAGGGATCCTGAGGTCACTGGAGCAATAAGAAAGGGCTCCGTGGACCCCAAATCAACTCGAGTTGAGAGATTAGTCATCGGCTTCAACTCAAGAGGAATACGAACTTTCCACAAGCCCCTCAAGACGAGGCTTCTCTCAGCTACAGGTAAGTGAGAAGGACCCTCAGTTTGTGGCATCAAGTGGAATGGACACCGAGATGCTCTGACTCGAAGTACGGCCGGATATCCCTGCAGTGAATTGAATGCAGACTCATCTTGCATCTCCCAAGACGAAGGGATGTCTGAATCCCCTGTGCAGAACACAGAGAAAGACCTAGTTCTCCGCCTCAACGCGACCGGAGGCCTCACATCCTTTGAAAACTCGAGAGGTCCGCGCAGATCAATGCTTCCAAAGGAGACGATGCCTGACTACTCTTGAAAATGGATAGGAGTCCCAGGATCCCTGTGACACGTGGAAAGGGATCCTGGGTCTCCCGCCTCACGTGGAGACGCGTCCCAATTGCCATGCCAAGACTCAAAGAGAATCCCGAGGTGTCCCTCGCACCTAGGCAGGAGTCCTGACGTCGCTGAACAAACACGTGTCTGGAAGGGCCCTCCCCGTCGTAACTCGAGAATATACCAAAGGTTCCGGCCGCAACTCGAGAAAAACCATGAGACTTCCCCCTCGCCGCGAGATGAGGCCCGATTCCCCTGGACTGCGTGCAGAGCAATTCCGTGTTCCACATCAAACGTGAAAGGAGCCTTGATTTCCTTGATGGTACTCCAGAGAAAACCCAAGTTCACTGTCTCAAGTCTAGAGGGATCCTGAGGTCACTGGAGCACCAAGAAAGGCCTCCGTGGACCCCAAATCAACTCGAGATGAGAGCTTAGTCCCTGGCTTCGACTCAAGAGGAATACCAACTTTCCACAAGCACCTCAAGAGGAGGCTTCTCTCAGCTACAGGTATGTGAGAGGGACCCTGAGTTTGTGGCCTCAAGTGGAATGGACACCGAGATGCTCTGACTCGAAGTAAGGCCGGATATCCCTGCAGTGAATTGAATGCAGGATCGTCTTGCATCTCCCAAGACGAAGGGTTGTCTGAATCCCCTGTGGAGACCACAGAGAAAGACCTCCTTCTCCGCCTCATCGAGACCGAAGGCCTCACATCCTTTGAAAACTCGAGAGGTCCGCGGAGATCAATGCTTCCAAAGGAGAAGATGCCTGACTCTTCTTGAAAATGGATAGGAGTCCCAGGATCCCTGTGGCACGTGGAAAGGGACCCTGGGTCTCCCGCCTCACGTGGAGACGCGTCCCAATTGCCATGCCAAGACTCGAGGAGAATCCCAAGGTGTCCCTCGCACCTAGGCAGGAGTCCTGACGTCGCTGAACAAACACGTGTTTGGAAAGGCCCTCCCCGTCGTAACTCGAGAATATACCCCAGGTTTCAGCCGCAACTTGAGAAAAACGATGAGACATCCCTCTTGCTGGGAGATGAGGCCCGATTCCCCTGCACTGCGTGCAGAGCAATTCCGTGTTCCACATCAAACGTGAAAGGAGCCTTGATTTCCTTGATGGCAATCCAGAGAAAACCCAAGATCACTGTCTCAAGTCTAGAGGGATGCTGAGGTCACTGGAGCAACACGAAAGGGCTCCGTGGACCCCAAATCAACTCGAGATGAGAGCTTAGTCCCTGGCTTCGACTCAAGAGGCATTCCAAATTTCCACAAGCACCTCAAGAGGAGGCTTCTCTCAGCTACAGGTATGTGAGAGGGACCCTGAGTTTGTGGCCTCAAGTGGAATGGACACCGAGATGCTCTGACTCCAAGTAAGGCGGGATAACCCTGCAGTGAATTGAATGCAGGCTCGTATTGCATCTCCCAAGATGAAGGGATGTCTGAATCCCCTGTGGAGACCACAGAGAAAGACCTAGTTCTCCGCCTCATCGCGACCGGAGGCCTCACATCCTTTGAAAACTCGAGAGGTCCGCGGAGATCAATGCTTCCAAAGGAGACGATGCCTGACTCCTCTTGAAAATGGATAGGAGTCCCAGGATCCCTGTTTCACGTGGAAAGGGACCCTGGGTCTCCAGCCTCACGTGGAGACGCGTCTCAATTGCCATGCCAAGATTCGCGGAGAATCCCGAGGTGTCCCTCGCACCTAGGCAGGAGTCCAGACGTTGCTGAACAAACACGTGTCTGGAAGGGCCCTCCCCGTCGTAACTCGAGAATATACCCCAGGTTCCGGCTGCAACTCGAGAAAAACCATGAGACTTCCCCCTCGCCGCGAGATGAGGCCCGATTCCCCTGCACTGTGTGCAGAGCAATGCCGTGTTCCACATCAAACGTGAAAGGAGCCTTGATTTCCTTGATGGCACTCCAGAGAAAACCCAAGATCACTGTCTCAAGTCTAGAGGGATCCTGAGGTCACTGGAGCAACACGAAAGGGCTCCGTGGACCCCAAATCAACTGGAGATGAGTGCTTAGTGTCTGGCTTCAACTCAAGAGGAATACCAACTTTCCACAAGCACCTCAAGAGGAGGCTTCTCTCAGCTACAGGTATGTGAGAGGGACCCTGAGTTTGTGGCCACAAGTGGAATGGACACCAAGATGCTATGACTCGAAGTAAGGCCGGATATCCCTGCAGTGAATTGAATGCAGGCTCGTCTTGCATCTCCCAAGACGAAGGGATGTCTGAATCCCCTGTGGAGACCACAGAGAAATACCTAGTCCTCCGCCTCAACGCGACCAGAGGCCTCACATCCTTTGAAAACTCGAGAGGTCTGCGGAAATCAATGCTTCCAAAGGAGACGATGCCTGACTCCTCTTGAAAATGGATAGGAGTCCCAGGATCCCTGTGGCACGTGGAAAGGGACACTGGGTCTCCCGCCTCAAGTGGAGACGCGTCCCAATTGCCATGCCAAGACTCGAGGAGAATCCCGAGGTGTCCCTCGCACCTAGGCAGGATTCCTTACGTCGCTGAACAAACACGTGTCTGGAAGGGCCCTCCCCGTCGTAACTCGAGAATATATCCCAGGTTCCGGCCGCAACTCGAGAAAAACCATGAGACTTCCCCCTGGCCGCGAGATGAGGCCCGATTCACCAGCACTGCATGCAGAGCAATTCCGTGTTTCACATCAAACGTGAAAGGAGCCTTGATTTCCTTGATGGCACTCCAGAGAAAACCCAAGATCACTGTCTCAATTCTAGAGGGATCCTGAGGTCACTGGAGCAACACCAAAGGGCTCAGTGGACCCCAAATCAACTCGAGATGAGAGCTTAGTCCCTGGCTTCGACTCAAGAGGAATACCAACTTTCCACAAGCACCTCAAGAGGAGGCTTCTCTCAGCTACAGGTATGTGAGAGGGCCCCTGAGTTTGTGGCCTCAAGTGGAATGGACACCGAGATGATCTGACTCGAAGTAAAGCCGGATATCCCTGCAGTGAATTGAATGCAGGATCGTCTTGCATCTTCCAAGACGAAGGTTTGTCTGAATCCCCAGTGGAGTCCACAGAGAAAGACATAGTTCTCAGCCTCAACGCGAACGGAGGCCTCACGTCCTTTGAAAATTAGAGAGGTCCGCGGAGATCAATGCTTCCAAAGGAGACGATGACTTGAAAATGGATAGGAGTCCCAGGATCCCTGTGGCACGTGGAAAGGGACCCTGGGTCTCCCGCCTCACGTGGAGACGCGTCCCAATTGCCATGCCGAGACTCGAGGAGAATCCTGAGTTGTCCCTCACACCTAGGTAGGAGTCCTGACGTCACTGAACAAACACGTGTCTGGAAGGGCCCTCCCCGTCGTAACTCGAGAATATACCCCGTGTTCCGGCCGCAACTTGAGAAAAACCATGAGACATCCCCCTTGCCACGACATGAGGCCCGATTCCCCTGCACTGCGTGCAGAGCAATTCCGTGTTCCACATCAAACGTGAAAGGAGCCTTGATTTCCTTGATGGCACTGCAGAGAAAACGCAAGATCACTGTCTCAAGTCTAGAGGGATCCTGAGGTCACTGGAGCAACACGAAAGGGCTCTTTGGACCCCAAATCAACTCGAGGTGAGAGCTTAGTCCCTGGCTTTGACTCAAGAGGAATACCAACTTTCCACAAGCACCTCAAGGGGAGGCTTCTCTCAGCTACAGGTATGTGAGAGGGACCCTGAGTTTGTGGCCTCAAGTGGAATGGACACCGAGATGCTCTGACTCGAAGTAAGGCCGGATATCCCTGCAGTGAATTGAATGCAGGCTCGTCTTGCATCTCCCAAGACGAAGGGATGTCTGAATCCCCTGTGGAGACCACAGAGAAAGACCGAGTTCTCCGCCTCATCGCGACCGGAGGCCTCACATCCTTTGAAAACTCGAGAGGTCCGCGGAGATCAATGCTTCCAAAGGCGACGATGCCTGACTCCGCTTGAAAATGGATAGGAGTCCCAGGATCCCTGTGGCACGTGGAAAGGGACCCTGGGTCTCCCGCCTCACGTGGAGACTTGTCCAAATTGCCATGCCAAGACTCGAGGAGAATCCCGAGGTGTCCCTCGCACCTAGGCAGGAGTCCTGACGTCGCTGAACAAACACGTGTCTGGAAGGGCCCTCCCCGTCGTAACTCGAGAATATACCCCAGGTTCCGGCCGCAACTCGAGAAAAACCATGAGACTTCCCCCTCGCCGCGAGTTGAGGTCCGATTCCCCTGTCCTGCATGCAGAGCAATTCCGTATTCCACATCAAACGTGAAAGGAGCCTTGATTTCCTTGATGGCACTCCAGAGAAAACCCAAAATCACTGTCCCTAGTCTAGAGGGATCCTGAGCTCACTGTAGCAACACGAAAGGGCTCCATGGACCCCAAATGAACTCGAAATGAGAGCTTAGTCCCTGGCTTAGACTCAAGAGGGATACCAACTTTCCACAAGCACCTCAAGAGGAGGCTTCTCTCAGCTACAGGTATGTGAGAGGGCCCCTGACTTTGTGGCCTCAAGTGGAATGGACACCGGGATGCTCTGACTCGAAGTAAGGCCGGATATCCCTGCAGTGAATTGAATGCAGGCTCGTCTTGCATCTCCCAAGATGAAGGGATGTCTGAATCTCCTGTGGAGACCACAGAGAAAAACCTAATTCTCCGCCTCATCGCGACCGGAGGCCTCACATCCTTTGAAAACTCGAGAGTTACGCGGAGATCATTGCTTCCAAAGGAGACGATGCCTGACTCCTCTTGAAAATGGGTAGGAGTCCCAGGATCCCTGTGGCACGTGAAAAGGGACCCTGGGTCTCCCGCCTCACGTGGAGACGCGTCCCAATTGCCATGCCAAGACTCGAGGAGAATCCCGAGGTGTCCCTCGCACCTAGGCAGGAGTCCTTACGTCACTGAACAAACACGTGTCTGGAAGGGCCCTATCCGTCGTAACTCGAGAATATACCCCAGGTTTCGGCCGCAACTCGAGAAAAACCATGAGACTTCCCCCTCGCCGCGAGATGAGGTCTGATTCCCCTGCCCTGCGTGCAAAGCAATTCCGTTTTCCACATCAAAAGTGAAAGGAGCCTTGATTTCCTTGATGGCACTCCAGAGAAAACCCAAGATCACTGTCTCAAGTCTAGAGGGATCCTGAGGTCACTGGACCAACAGGAAAGGGCTCCGTGGACCGAAATCAACTCAAGATGAGAGCTTAGTCCCTGGTTTCGACTCAAGAGGAATACCAACTTTCCACAAGCACCTCAAGAGGAGGCTTCTCTCAGCTACAGGTATGTGAGAGGGACCCTGAGTTTGTGGCCTCAAGTGGAATGGACATCGGGATGCTCTGACTCGAATTAAGGCCGGATATCCCTGCAGTGAATTGAATGCAGGCTCGTCTTGCATCTCCCAAGACGAAGGGATGTCTGAATCCCCTGTGGAGATGACAGAGAAAGAGCTAGTCCTAAGTCTCATCGCGAGCGGAGGCCTCACATCCTTTGAAAACTCGAGAGGTCCGCGGAGATCAATGCTTCCAAAGGAGACGATGCCTGACTCCTCTGGAAAATGGATAGGAGTCCCCGCAGTCCTGTGGCACGTGGAAAGGGACCGTGGGTCTCCCGCCTCACGTGGAGACGCGTCCCAATTGCCATGCCAAGACTCCAGGCGAATCCCGAGGTGTCCCTCGCAACTAGGCAGGAGTCCTGACGTCGCTGAACAAACACGTGTCTGGAAGGGCCCTCCCGTCGTAACTCGAGAATATACCCCAGTTCCGGCCGCAACTCGAGAAAAACCATGAGACTTCCCCCTTGCCACGAGATGAGGCCCGATTCCCCTGCACTGCGTGCAGAGCAATTCCGTTTTCCACATCAAATTTGAAAGGAGCCTTGATTTCCTTGATGGCACTCCAGAGAAAACCCAAGATCACTGTCTCATGTCTAGAGGGATCCTGAGGTCACTGGAGCAACACGAAAGGGCTCCGTGGACCCCAAATCAACTCGAGATGAGAGCTTAGTCCCTGGCGTCAACTCAAGAGGAATATCAACTTTCCACAAGCACCTCAAGAGGAGGCTTCTCTGAGCTACAGGTATGTGAGAGGGACCCTGAGTTTGTGGCCTCAAATGGAATGGACACCGAGATGCTCTGACTCGAAGTAAGGCCGGATATCCCTGCAGTGAATTGAATGCAGGCTCGTCTTGCATCTCCCAAGACGAAGGGATGTCTGAATCCCCTGTGGAGACCACAGAGAAAGACCTAACTTTCTGCCTCATCGCGACCAGAGACCTCACATCCTTTGAAAATCCGAGAGGTCCGCGGAGATCAATGCTTCCAAAGGAGACGATGCCTGACTCCTCTTGAAAATGGATAGGAGTCCCAGGATCCCTGTGGCACGTGGAAAGGGACCCTGGGTCTCCCTCCTCACGTGGAGAAGCGTCCCAATTGCCATGCCAAGACTCGAGGAGAATCCCGAGGGGTCCCTTGCACCTAGGCAGGAGTCCTGACGTCGCTGAACAAACACGTGTCTGGAAGGGCCCTCCCCGTCGTAACTCGAGAATATACCCCAGGTTCCGGCCGCAACTCGAGAAAAACCATGAGACTTCCCCCTCGCCACGAGATGAGGCCCGATTCCCCTGCCCTGCATGCAGAGCAATTCCGTATTCCACATCAAAAGTGAAAGGAGCCTTGATTTCCTTGATGGCACTCCAGAGAAAACCCAAGATCACTGTCCTTAGTCTAGAGGGATCCTGAGGTCAGTGTAACAACACGAAAGGTCTCCATGGACCCCAAATCAACTCGAGATGAGAGCTTAGTCCCTGGCTTCGACTCAAGAGGAATACCAACTTTCCACAAGCACCTCAAGAGGAGGCTTCTCTCAGCTACAGGTATGTGAGAGGGCCCCTGAGTTTGTGGCCTCAAGTGGAATGGACACTGTGATGCTCTGACTCGAAGTAAGGCCGGATATCCCTGCAGTGAATTGAATGCAGGCTCGTCTTGCATCTCCCAAGACGAAGGGATGTCTGAATCCCCTGTGGAGACCACAGAGAAAAACCTAATTCTCCGCCTCATCGCGAGCGGAGGCCTCACATCCTTTGAAAACTCGAGAGGTCCGCGGAGATCAATGCTTCCATAGGAGACGATACCTGACTCCTCTTGAAAATGGATAGGAGTCCCAGGATCACTGTGGCACGTGGAAAGGGACCCTGGGTCTCCTGCCTCACGTGGAGACGCGTCCCAATTGCCATGCCAAGACTCGAGGAGAATCCCGAGGTGTCCCTCGCACCTAGGCAGGAGTCCTGACGTCGCTGAACAAACACGTGTCTGGAAGGGCCCTCCCCGTCGTAACTCGAGAATATACCCCAGGTTCGGGCCGCAACTCGAGAAAAACCATGAGACTTCCCCCTCGCCGCGAGATGAGGCCTGATTCCCTTGCCCTGCGTGCAAACCAATTCCGTTTTCCACATCAAACGTGAAAGGAGCCTTGATTTCCTTGATGACACTCCAGAGAAAACACAAGTTCACTGTCTCAAGTCTAGAGGGATCCTGAGGTAACTGGAGCAACACGAAAGGGCTCCGTGGACCACAAATCAACTCGGGATTAGAGCTTAGTCCCTGGATTCGACTCAAGAGGAATACCAACTTTCCACAAGCACCTCAAGAGGAGGCTTCTCTCAGCTACATATATATTTGAGGGACCCCGAGTTTGTGGCCTCAAGTCGAATGGACACCGGGATGCTCTGATTCGAAGTAAGGCCGGATATCCCTGCAGTGAATTGAATGCAGGTTCGTCTTGCATCTCCCAAAACGAAGGGATGTCTGAATCCCCTGTGGAGACCACAGAGAAAAACCTAATTCTCCGCCTCATCGCGAGCGGAGGCCTCACATCCTTTGAAAACTCGAGAGGTCCGCGGAGATCATTGCTTCCAAAGGAGACGATGACTGACTCCTCTTGAAAATGGATAGGAGTCCCAGGATCCCTGTGGCACGTGGAAAGGGACCCTGGGTCTCCCGCCTCACGTGGAGACGCGTCCCAATTGCCATGCCAAGACTCGAGGAGAATCCCGAGGTGTCCCTCGCACCTAGGCAGGAGTCCTGACGTCGCTGAACAAACACGTGTCTGGAAGGGCCCTCCCCGTCGTAACTCGAGAATATACCCCAGGTTCCAGCCGCAACTCGAGAAAAACCATGAGACTTCCACCTCGCCGCGAGATGAGGCCCGATTCCCCTGCCCTGCATGCAGAGCAATTCCGTATTCCACATCAAAAGTGAAAGGAGCCTTGATTTCCTTGATGGCACTCCAGAGAAAACCCAAGATCACTGTCCCTAGTCTAGAGGGATCCTGAGCTCACTGTAGCAACACGAAAGGGCTCCATGGACCCCAAATCAACTCGAGATGAGAGCTTAGTCCCTGGCTTCGACTCAAGAGGAATACCAACTTTCCACAAGCACCTCAAGAGGAGGCTTCTCTCAGCTACAGGTATGTGAGAGGGCCCCTGAGTTTGTGACCTCAAGTGGAATGGACACCGAGATGCTCTGACTCGAAGTAAGGCCGGATATCCCTGCAGTGAAATGAATGCAGGATCGTCTTGCATCTCCCAAGACGAAGGGATGTCTGAATCCCCTGTGGAGACCACAGAGAAAAACCTAATTCTCCGCCTCATCACGAGCAGAGGCCTCACATCCTTTGAAAACTCGAGAGGTCCGCGGAAATCATTGCTTCCAAAGGAGACGATGCCTGACTCCTCTTGAAAATGGATAGGAGTCCCAGGATCCCTGTGGCACGTGGAAAGGGACCCTGGGTCTCCCGGCTCACGTGGAGACGCGTCCCAATTGCCATGCCAAGACTCGAGGAGAATCCCGAGGTGTCCCTCGCACCTAGGCAGGAGTTCTGACGTCGCTGAACAAACACGTGTCTGGAAGGGCCCTCCCAGTCGTAACTCGAGAATATACCCCAGGTTCCGGCCCCAACTCGAGAAAAACCATGAGACTTCCCCCTCGCCGCGAGATGAGGCCTGATTTCCCTGCCCTGCGTGCAAAGCAATTCCGTTTTCCACATCAAAAGTGAAAGGAGCCATGATTTCCTTGATGGCACTCCAGAGAAAACCCAAGTTCACTGTCTCAAGTCTAGAGGGATCCTGAGGTCACTGGAGCAACACGAAAGGGCTCCATGGACCACAAATCAACTCGAGATGAGAGCTTAGTCCCTGGCTTCGACTCAAGAGGAATACCAACTTTCCACAAGCACCTCAAGAGGAGGCTTCTCTCAGCTACAGGTATGTGAGAGGGACCCTGAGTTTGTGGCCTCAAGTGGAATGGACACCGAGATGCTCTGACTCGAAGTAAGGCTGGATATCCCTGCAGTGAATTGAATGCAGGCTCGTCTTGCATCTCCCAAGACGAAGGGATGTCTGAATCCCCTGTGGAGATGACAGAGAAAGACCTAGTCCTCCGCCTCATCGCGAGCGGAGGCCTCACATCCTTTGAAAACTCGAGAGGTCCGCGGAGATCAATGCTTCCAAAGGAGACGATGCCTGACTCCTCTTGAAAATGGATAGGAGTCCCAGGATCCCTGTGGCACGTGGAAAGGGACCTTGGGTCTCGCGCCTCACGTGGAGACGCGTCCCAATTGCCATGCCAAGACTCGAGGAGAATCCCGAGGTGTCCCTCGCACCTAGGCAGGAGTCCTGACGTCGCTGAACAAACACGTTTCTGGAAGGGCCCTCCCCGTCGTAACTCGAGAATATACCCCAGGTTCCGGCCGCAACTCGAGAAAAACCATGAGACTTCCCGCTTGCCACGAGATGAGGCCCGATTCCCCTGCACTGCGTGCAGAGCAATTCCGTGTTCCACATCAAATTTGAAAGGAGCCTTGATTTCCTTGATGGCACTCCAGAGAAAACCCAAGATCACTGTCTCAAGCCTAGAGGGATCCTGAGGTCACTGGAGCAACACGAAAGGGCTCCGTGGACCCCAAATCAACTCGAGATGAGAGCTTAGTCCCTGGCTTAGACTCAAGAGGAATACCAACTTTCCACAAGCACCTCAAGAGGAGGCTTCTCTGAGCTACAGGTATGTGAGAGGGACCCTGAGTTTGTGGCCTCAAATGGAATGGACACTGAGATGCTCTGACTCGAAGTAAGGCCGGATATCCCTGCAGTGAATTGAATGCAGGCTCGTCTTGCATCTCCCAAGACGAAGGGATGTCTGAATCCCCTGTGGAGACCACAGAGAAAGACCTAACTTTCTGCCTCATCGCGACCAGAGACCTCACATCCTTTGAAAATCTGAGAGGTCCGCGGAGATCAATGCTTCCAAAGGAGACGATGCCTGACTCCTCTTGAAAATGGATAGGCGTCCCAGGATCCCTGTGGCACGTGGAAAGGAACACTGGGTTTCCCGCCTCACGTGGAGACGCGTCCCCATTGCCATGCCAAGACTCGAGGAGAATCCCGAGGTGTCCCTCGCACCTAGGCATGAGTCCTAACGTCGCTGAACAAACACGTGTCTGGAAGGGCCCTCCCCGTCGTAACTCGAGAATATAACCCAGGTTCCGGCCGCAAGTCGAGAAAAACCATGAGACTTCCCCCTCGCCGCTGGATGAAGCAAGATTCCCCTGCACTGCGTGCAGAACAATTCCGTGTTCCACATCAAACGTGAAAGGAGCCTTGAATTCCTTGATGGCACTGCAGAGAAAACGCAAGATCACTGTCTCAAGTCTAGAGGGATCCTGAGGGCACTGGAGCAACACGAAAGTGCTCTGTGGACCCCAAATCAACTCGAGATGAGAGCTTAGTCCCTGGCTTCGACTCAAGAGGAATACCAACTTTCCACAAGCACCTCAAGAGGAGGCTTCTCTCAGCTACAGTTATGTGAGAGGGACCCTGAGTTTGTGGCCTCAAGTGGAATGGACACCGAGATGCTCTGACTCGACGTAAGGCCGGATATCCCTGCAGTGAAGTGAATGCAGGCTCGTCTTGCATCTCCCAAGACGAAGAGATGTCTGAATCCGCTGTGGAGACCACAGAGAAAGACCTAGTCCCCCGCCTCATCGCGACCGGAGGCCTCACATCCTTTGAAAATTCGAGAGGTCTGCGGAGATCAATGCTTCCAAAGGAGACGATGCCTGACTCCTCTTGAAAATGGATACGAGTCCCAGGATCCCTGTGGCACGTGGAAAGGGACCCTGCGTCTCCCGCCTCACGTGGAGACGCGTCCCAATTGCCATGCCAAGACTCGTGGAGAATCCCGAGGTGTCCCTCGCACCTAGGCAGGAGTCCTGACGTCGCTGAACAAACACGTGTCTGGAAGGGCCCTCCCCGTCATAACTCGAGAATATACCCCAGGTTCCGGCCGCAACTCGAGAAAAACCATGAGACTTACTCCTCGCCGCGAGATGAGGCCCGATTCCACTGCACTGCATGCAGAGCAATTCCGTGTTCCACAACAAACGTGAAAGGAGCCTTGATTTCCTTGATGGCACTCCAGAGAAAACCCAAGATCACTGTCTCAAGTCTAGAGGGATCCTGAGGTCACTGGTGCAACACGAAAGGGCTCTGTGGACCCCAAATCAACTCGAGATGAGAGCTTGGTCCCTGGCTTCGACGCAAGAGGAATACCAACTTTCCACAAGCACCTCAAGAGGAGGCTTCTCTCAGCTACAGGTATGTGAGAGGGACCCTGAGTTTGTGGCCTCAAGTGGAATGGACACCGAGATGCTCTGACTCGAAGTAAGCACGGATATCCCTGCAGTGAATTGAATGCAGGCTCGTCTTGCATCTCCCAAGACGAAGGGATGTCTGAATCCCCTGTGGAGACCACAGAGAAAAACCTAGTTCTCCGCCTCAACGCGAACGGAGGCCTCACATCCTTTGAAAACTCGAGAGGTGCGCGGAGATCAATGCTTCCAAGGAGACGTTGCCTGACTCCTCTTGAAAATGGATAGGAGTCCCAGGATCCCTGTGGCACGTGGAAAGGGACCCTGGGTCTCCCGCATCACGTGGAGGCGCGTCCCAATTACCATGCCAAGACTCGTGGAGAATCCCGAGGTGTCCCTCGCACCTAGGCAGGAGTCCTGACGTCGCTGAACAAACACGTGTCTGCAGGGGCCCTCCCCGTCATAACTCGAGAATATACCCCAGGTTCCGGCCGCAACTCGAGAAAAACCATGAGACTTACTCCTCGCCGAGAGATGAGGCCCGAATCCCCTGCAATGCGTGCAGAGCAATTCCGTGTTCCACATCAAACGTGAAAGGAGCCTTGATTTCCTTGATGGCACTCCAGAGAAAACCCAAGATCACTGTCTCAAATCTAGAGGGATCCTGAGGTCACTGGAGCAACACGAAAGGGCTCCGGGACCCCAAATCAACTCGAGATGAGAGCTTAGTCCCTGGCTTCGACTCAAGAAGAATACCAACTTTCCACAAGCACCTAAAGAGGAGGCTTCTCTCAGCTACAGGTATGTGAGTGGGACCCTGAGTTTGTGGCCTCAAGTGGAATGGACACCGAGATGCTCTGACTCGAAGTAAGGCCGGATATCCCTGCAGTGAATTGAATGCAGGCTCGTCTTGCATCTCCCAAGACGAAGGGATGTCTGAATCCCCTGTGGAGACCACAGAGAAAGACCTAGTTCTCCGCCTCATCGCGACCTGTGGCCTCACATGTTTTGAAAACTCGAGAGGTCAGCGGAGATCAATGCTTCCAAAGGAGACGATGCCTGACTCCTCTTGAAAATGGATAGGAGTCCCAGGATCCCTGTGGCACGGGGAAAGGGACCCTGGGTCTCCCGCCTCACGTGGAGACGCGTCCCATTTGCCATGCCAAGACTCGAGGAGAATCCCGAGGTGTCCCTTGCACCTAGGCAGGAGTCCTGACGTCTCTGAACAAACACGTGTCTGGAAGGGCATCCCCGTCGTAACTCGAGAATATACCCCATGTTCCAGCCGCAACTCGAGATAAACCATGAGACTTACTCCTCGCCGCGAGATGAGGCCCGATTCCCCTGCACTGCGTGCAGAGCAATTCGGTGTTCCACATCAAACGTGAAAGGAGCCTTGATTTCCTTGATGGCACTCCAGAGAAAACCCAAAATCACTGTCTCAAGTCTAGAGGGATCCTGAGGTCACTGGAGCAACTCGAAAGGGCTCTGTGCACCCCAAATCAACTCGAGATGAGAGCTTAGTCCCTGGCTTCGACTCAAGAGGAATACCAACTTTCCACAAGCACCTCAAGAGGAGGCTTCTCTGAGCTACAGGTATGTGAGAGGGACCCTGAGTTTGTGGCCTCAAATGGAATGGACACCGAGATGCTCTGACTCAAAGTAAGGCCGGATATCCCTGCAGTGAATTGAATGCAAGCTCGTCTTGGATCTCCCAAGACGAAGGGATGTCTGAATCCCCTGTGGAGACCAAAGAGAAAGACCTAGTCTTCCGCCTCAATGCGCCCGGAGGCCTGACATCCTTTGAAAACTCGAAAGGTCTGCGGAGATCAATGCTTCCAAAGGAGACGATGCCTGACTCCTCTTGAAAATGGATAGGAGTCCCAGGATTACTCTGGCAAGTGGAAAGGGACACTGGGTCTCCCGCCTCACGTGGAGACGCATCCCAATTGCCATGCCAAGACTCGAGGAGAATCCCGAGGTGTCCCTCGCACCTAGGCAGGAGTCCTGACGTCGCTGAACAAACACGTGTCTGGAAGGGCCCTCCCCATCGTAACTCGAGAATATACCCCAGGTTCCGGCCGAAACTCGAGAAAAACCATGAGACTTCCCCCTCGCCGCGAGATGAGGCCCGATTCCCCTGCCCTGCGTGCAGAGCAATTCCGTATTCCACATCAAAAGTGAAAGGAGCCTTGATTTCCTTGATGGCACTCCAGAGAAAACCCAAGATCACTGTCTCAAGTCTAGAGGGATCCTGAGGTCACTGGAGCAACACGAAAGGGCTCCGTGGACCCCAAATCAACTCGAGATGAGAGCTTAGTCCCTGGCTTCGACTCAAGAGGAATACCAACTTTCCACAAGCACCTCAAGAGGAGGCTTCACTCAGCTACAGGTATGTGAGAGGGACCCTGAGTTCGTGGCCTCAAGTGGAATGGACACCGAGATGCTCTGACTCGAAGTAAGGCCAGATATCCCTGCAGTGAATTGAATGCAGGCTCGTCTTGCATCTCCCAAGACGAAGGGATGTCTGAATCCCCTGTGGAGACCACAGAGAAAGACCTAATTCTCCGCCTCATCGCGAGCGGAGGCCTCACATCCTTTGAAAACTCGAGAGGTCCGAGGAGATCAATGCTTCCAATGGAGATGATGCCTGACTCCTCTTGAAAATGGGTAGGAGTCCCAGGATCACTGTGGCACGTGGAAAGGGACCCTGGGTCTCCCGCCTCACGTGGAGACGCGTCCCAATTGCCATGCCAGGACTCGAGGGGAATCCCGAGGTGTCCCTCGCACCTAGGCAGGAGTCTTGATGTCGCTGAACAAACACGTGTCTGGAACGGCCCTCCCCGTCGTAACTCGAGAATATAACCCAGGTTCCGGCCGCAACTCGAGAAAAACCATGAGACTTCCCCCTCGCCGCGACATCAGGCCCGATTCCCATACCCTGCGTGCAGAGCAATGCCGTATTGCACATCAAAAGTGAAAGGAGCCTTGATTTCCTAGATGGCACTCCAGAGAAAACCCAAGATCACTCTCGCAAGTCTAGATTGACCCTGAGGTCACTGTAGCAAAACGAAAGGGCTCTGTGGACCCCAAATCAACTCGAGATGAGAGCTTAGTCCCTGGCTTCGACTCAAGAGGAATACCAACTTTCCACAAGCACCTCAAGAGGAGGCTTCTCTCAGCTACAGGTATGTGAGAGGGCCCCTGAGTTTGTGGCCTCAAGTGGAATGGACACCGAGATGCTCTGACTCGAAGTAAGGCCGGATATCCCTGCAGTGAATTGAATGCAGGCTCGCCTTGTATCTCCCAAGACGAAGGGATGTCTGAATCCCCTGATGAGACCACAGAGAAAGACCTAATTCTCCGCCTCATCGCGACCAGAGGCCTCACATCCTTTGAAAACTCGAGAGGTCCGCGGATATCAATGCTTCCAAAGGAGACGATGCCTGACTCCTCTTGAAAATGGATAGGAGTCCCAGCATCCCTGTGGCACGTAGAAAGGGACCCTGGGTCTCCCGCCTCACGTGGAGACGCGTCCCAATTGCCATGCCAAGACTCGAGGAGAATCCCGAGTTGTCCCTCGCACCTAGGCAGGAGTCCTGACGTTGCTGAACAAACACGTGTCTGGAAGGGCCCTCCCCGTCGTAACTCGAGAATATACCCCAGGTTCCGGCCGCAACTCGAGAAAAACCATGAGACTTCCCCCTCACCGCGACATGAGGCCCGATTCCCCTAGATTGCGTGCAGAGCAATTCCGTGTTCCACATCAAACGTGAAAGGAGACTTGATTTCCTTGATGGCACTCCAGAGAAAACCCAAGATCACTGTCTCAAGTCTAGAGGGATCCTGAGGTCACTGGAGCAACAGGAAAGGTCTCCGTCGACCCCAAATCAACTCGAGATGAGAGCTTAGTCCCTGGCTTCGACTCAAGAGGAATACCAACTTTCCACATGCACCTCAAGAGGAGGCTTCTCTCAGCTACAGGTATATTTGAGGAACCCTGAGTTTGTGGCCTCAAGTGGAATGGACACCGAGATGCTCTGACTCGAAGTAAGGCCGGATATCCCTGCAGTGAATTGAATGCAGGCTCGTCTTGCATCTCCCAAGACGAAGGGATGTCTGAATCCCCTGTGGAGACCACAGAGAAAGACCTAATTCTCCGCCTCATCGCGAGCGGAGGCCTCACATCCTTTGAAAACTCGAGAGGTCCGAGGAGATCAATGCTTCCAATGGAGATGATGCCTGACTCCTCTTGAAAATGGATAGGAGTCCCAGGATCCCTGTGGCACGTGGAAAGGGACCCTGGGTCTCCCGCCTCACGTGGAGACGCGTCCCAATTGCCATGCCAGGACTCGAGGGGAATCCCGAGGTGTCCCTCGCACCTAGGCAGGAGTCTTGATGTCGCTGAACAAACACGTGTCTGGAAGGGCCCTCCCCGTCGTAACTCGAGAATATAACCCAGGTTCCGGCCGCAACTCGAGAAAAACCATGAGACTTCCCCCTCGCCGCGACATCAGGCCCGATTCCCGTACCCTGCGTGCAGAGCAATGCGGTATTGCACATCAAAAGTGAAAGGAGCCTTGATTTCCTTGATGGCACTCCAGAGAAAACCCAAGATCACTGTCTCAAGTCTAGAGGGATCCTGAGGTCACTGGAGCAACACGAAAGGGCTCCGTGGACCCGAAATCAACTCGAGATGAGAGCTTAGTCCCTGGCTTCGACTCAAGAGGAATACCAACTTTCCACAAGCACCTCAAGAGGAGGCTTCACTCAGCTACAGGTATGTGAGAGGGACCCTGAGTTTGTGGCCTCAAGTGGAATGGACACCGAGATGCTCTGACTCGAAGTAAGGCCGGATATCCCAGCAGTGAATTGAATGCAGGCTCGTCTTGCATCTCCCAAGACGAAGGGTTGTCTGAATCCCCTGTGGAGACCACAGAGAAAGACCTAATTCTCCGCCTCATCGCGAGCGGAGGCCTCACATCCTTTGAAAACTCGAGAGGGCCGAGGAGATCAATGCTTCCAAAGGAGATGATGCCTGACTCCTCTTGAAAATGGATAGGAGTCCCAGGATCCCTGTGGCACGTGGAAAGGGACCCTGGGTCTCCCGCCTCACGTGGAGACGCGTCCCAATTGCCATGCCAGGACTCGAGGGGAATCCCGAGGTGTCCCTCGCACCTAGGCAGGAGTCTTGATGTCGCTGAACAAACACGTGTCTGGAAGGGCCCTCCCCGTCGTAACTCGAGAATATAACCCAGGTTCCGGCCGCAACTCGAGAAAACCCATGAGATATCCCCCTCGCCGTGAGTTGAGGCCCGATTCCCCTGCACTGCATGCAGAGCAATTCCGTGTTCCACATCAAACGTGAAAGGAGCCTTGATTTCCTTGATGGCACTCCAGAGAAACCCAAGATCACTGTTTCAAGTCTAGAGGGATCCTGAGGTCACTGGACCAATATGAAAGGGCTCCGTCGACAAAAAATCCACACGAGATGAGAGCTTAGTCCCTGGCTTAGACCCAAGAGGAATACCAACTTTCCACAAGCACTTCAAGAGGAGGCTTCTCTCAACTACAGGTATATTTGAGGGACCCTGAGTTTGTGGCCTCAAGTGGAATGGACACCGAGATGCTCTGACTCGAAGTAAGGCCGGATATCCCTGCAGTGAATTGAATGCAGGCTCGTCTTGCATCTCCCAAGACGAAGGAATATCTGAATCCCCTGTGGAGACCACAGAGAAAAACCTAGTCCTCCGCCTCAATGCGACCGGAGGCCTGACATCCTTAGATAATTCGAGAGGTCTGCGGAGATCAATGCTTCCAAAGGAGACGATGCCTGACTCCTCTTGAAAATGGATAGGAGTCCCAGGATCCCTGTGGCACGTGGAAAGGGACCCTGGGTCTCCCGACTCACGTGGAGACACGTCCCAATTGACATGCCAAGAATCGAGGAGAATCCCGAGGTATCCCTCGCACCTAGGCAGGAGTCCTGACGTCGCTGAACAAACACATGTCTGGAAGGGCCCTCCCCATCTTAACTCGAGAATATAGCCGAGGTTCCGGCCGCAACTCGAGAAAAACCATGCGACTTCCCCCTCGCCGCGACATCAGGCCCGATTCATCTGCCCTGCGTGCAGAGCAATTCCCTATTCCACATCAAAAGTGAAAGGAGCCTTGATTTCCTTGATGGCACTCCAGAGAAAACCCAAGGTCACTGTCTCAAGTCTAGAGGGATCCTGAGGTCACTGTACCAACACGAAAGGGCTCCGTGGACCCCAAATCAACTCGAGATGAGAGCTTAGTCCCTAGCTTCGACTCAAGAGGAATACCAACTTTCCACAAGCACCTCAAGAGGAGGCTCCTCTCAGCTACAGGTATGTGAGAGGGACACTGAGTTTGTGGCCTCAAGTGGAATGGACACCGAGATGCTCTGACTCGAAGTAAGGCCGGATATCCCTGCAGTGAATTGAATGCAGGCTCGTCTTGCATCTCCCAAGACGAAGGGATGTCTGAATCCCCTGTGTAGACCACAGAGAAAGACCTAGTTCTCTGCCTCATCGCGACCGGAGGCCTCACATCCTTTGAAAACTCGAGAGGTCAGCGGAGATCAATGCTTCCAAAGGAGACCATGCCTGACTCCTCTTCAAAATGGATAGGAGTCCCAGGATCCCTGTGGCACGTGGAAAGGGACCCTGGGTCTCCCGCCTCACGTGGAGACGCGTCCCAATTGCCATGCCAAGAATCGAGGAGAATCCCGAGGTGTCCCTCGCACCTAGGCAGGAGTCCTGACGTCGCTGAACAAACACGTGTCTCGAAGGGCCCTCCCCGTCGTAACTCAAGAATATACCCCAGGTTCTGTCCGCAACTCGAGACAAACCATGAAATTCCCCCTCGCCGCGAGATGAGGCCCGAATCCCCTGCACTGCGTGCTGAGCAATTCCGTGTTCCACATCGAACGTGAAAGGAGCCTTGATTTCCTTGATGGCACTCCAGAGCAAACCCAAGATCACTGTCTCAAGTCTAGAGGCATTCTGAGGTCACTGTAGCAACACGAAAGGGCTCCGTGGACCCCAAATCAACTCGAGATGAGAGCCTAGTTCCTGGCTTTGACTCAGGAGAAATACCAACTTTCCACAAGCACCTGAAGAGGAGGTTTCTCTCAGCTAGAGGTATGTGAGAGGGACCCTGAATTTGTGGCCTCAAGTGGAATGGACACCGAGATGCTCTGACTAGAAATAAGGCCGGATATCCCTGCAGTGAATTGAATGCAGGCTCGTCTTGCATCTCCCAAGAGGAAGGGAGGTCTGAATCTCCTGTGGAGACCACAGAGAAAGACTTAGTTCTCCCCCTCATAGCGACCGGAGGCCTCACATCCTTTGAAAACTCTAGAGGTCCGCGGAGATCAATGCTTCCAAAGGAGACGATGCCTGACTCCTCCTGAAAATGGATAGGAGTCCCAGGATCCCTGTCGCATGTGGAAAGGGACCCTGGGTCTCCCGCCTCACGTGGAGACGCCTCCCAATTGCCATGCCAAGACTCGAGCAGAATCCCTAGGTGTCCCTCGCACCTAGGCAGGAGTCCTGACGTCGCTGAACAAACACGTGTCTGGAAGGGCCCTCCCCATCGTAAATCGAGAATGTACCCCAGGTTCCGGCCGTAACTCGAGAAAAACCATGAGACTTCCCCCTCTCCGCGACATGATGCCCGATTCCCCTTCACTGCGTGCAGAGCAATTCCGTGTTCCAAATCAAACGTGAAAGGAGCCTTGATTTCCTTGATGGCACTCCAGAGAAAACCCAAGATCACTGTCTCAAGTCTAGGGGGATCCTGAGGTCACTGGAGCAACAGGAAAGGGCTCCGTGGACCCCAAATCAACTCGAGATGAGAGCTTAGTCCCTGGTTTCCACTAAAGAGGAATACCAACTTTCCACAAGCACCTCAAGAGGAGGCTTCTCTCAGCTACAGGTATGTGAGAGGGACCCTGAGTTTGTGGCCTCAAGTGGAATGGACACCGAGATGCTCTGACTCGAAGTAAGGCCGGATATCCCTGCAGTGAATTGAATGCAGGCTCGTCTTGCATCTCCCAAGACGAAGGGATGTCTGAATCCCCTGTCAAGACCACAGAGAAAGACCTAGTCCTCGGCATCAACGCAAACGGAGGCCTCATATCCTTTGAAAACTCGAGAGGTCCGCGGAGATCAATACTTCCAAAGGAGACGATGCCTGACTCCTCTTGAAAATGGATAGGAGTCCCAGGATCCCTGTGGCACGTGGAAAGGGACCTTGGGTCTCCCGCCTCACGTGGAGACGCGTCCCAATTGCCATGCCAAGACTCGAGGAGAATCCCGAGGTGTCCCTCGCACCTAGGCAGGAGTCCTGACGTCGCTGAACAAACACGTGTCTGGAAGGGCCCTCCCCATCGTAACTCGAGAATATACCCCAGGTTCCGGCCGCAACTCGAGAAAAACTATGAGACTTCCCCCTCGCCGCAACTTGAGCCCCGATTTCCCTGCACTGCATGCAGAGCAATTCCGTGTTCCAAGTCAAAAGTGAAAGGAGCCTTGATTTCCTTGATGGCACTCCAGAGAAAACCCAAGATCACTGTCTCAAGTCTAGAGGGATCCTGAGGTCACTGGAGCAAAAGGAAAGGGCTCCGTGGACCCCAAATCAACTCGAGATGACAGCTTAGTCCCTGGCTTCGACTCAAGAGGAATACCAACATTCCACAAGCACCTCAAGAAGAGTCTTCTCTCAGCCACAGGTATGTGAGAAGGACCCTGAGTTTGTGGCCTCAAGTGGAATGGACACCGAGATGCTCTGATTCGAAGTAAGGCCGGATATCCCTGCAGTGAAGTGAATGTAGGCTCGTCTTGCATCTCCCAAGACGAAGAGATGTCTGAATCCGCTGTGGAGACCACAGAGAAAGACCTAGTCCCCCGCCTCATCGCGACCGGAGGCCTCACATCCTTTGAAAATTCGAGAGGTCTGCGGAGATCAATGCTTCCAAAGGAGACGATGCCTGACTCCTCTTGAAAATGGATAGGAGCCCCAGGATCCCTGTGGCACGTGGAAAGGGACCCTGCGTCTCCCGCCTCACGTGGAGACGCGTCCCAATTGCCATGCCAAGACTCGAGGAGAATCCCGAGGTGTCCCTCGCACCTAGGCAGGAGTCCTGACGTCGCTGAACAAACACGTGTCTGGAAGGGCCCTCCCCGTCGTAACTCGAGAATATACCCCAGGTCCCGGCCGCAACTCGAGAAAAACCATGAGACTTCCCCCTCGCCGCGAGATGAGGCCCGATTCCCTTGCACTGTGTGCAGAGCAATTCCGTGTTCCACATCAAACGTGAAAGGAGCCTTGATTTCCTTGATGGCACTCCAGAGAAAACCCAAGATCACTGTCTCAAGTCTAGAGGGATCCTGAGGTCACTGTAGCAACACGAAAGGGCTCCGTGGACCCAAAATCAATTCGAGATGAGAGCTTAGTCCCTGGCTTCGACTCAAGAGGAATACCACGTTTCCACAAGCACCTCAAGAGGAGGCTTCTCTCAGCTACAGGTATGTGAGAGGGACCCGCAGTTTGTGGCCTCAAGTGGAATGGACACCGAGATGCTCTGACTCGAAGTAAGGCCGGTTATCCCTGTAGTGAATTGAATGCAGGCTCGTCTTGCATCTCCCAAGATGAAGGGATGTCTGAATCCCCTGTGGAGACCACAGAGAAAGACCTAGTTCTCCCTCTCATTGCGACCGGAGGCCTCACATCCTTTGAAAATTCAAGAGGTCCACAGAGATCAATGCTTTCAAAGGAGACGATTCCTGACTCCTCTTGAAAATGGATAGGAGTCCCAGGATCCCTGTGGCACGTGGAAAGGGACTCTGGGGCTCCCGCCTCACGTGGAGACGCATCCCAATTGCCATGCCAAGACTCGAGGAGAATCCCGAGGTGTCCCTCGCCCCTAGCCAGGGGTCGTGAGGTCGCTGAACAAACACGTGTCTGGAAAGACCCTCCCCGTCGTAAATCGAGAATATACCGCAGGTTCCGGCCGCAACTCGAGAACAACCATGAGAGTTCCCCTTCGCCGTGAGATGAGGCCCGATTCCCCTGCACTGCGTGCGGAGCAATTCCGTGTTCCACATCAAACGTGAAAGGAGCCTTGATATCCTTGATGGCCCTCCAGAGAAAACCCAAGATCACTGTCTCAAGTCTAGAGGTATACTCAGGTCACTGTAGCAACTCGAAAGGGCTTCGTGGACCCCAAATCACCTCGAGATGAGAGCTAAGTCCCTGGCTTCGACTCAAGAGGAATACCAACTTTCCACAAGCACCTCAAGAGGAGGCTTCTCTCAGCTACAGGTATGTAAGAGGGACCTTGAGTTTGTGGCCTCAAGTGGAATGGACACCGAGATACTCTGCCTCGAAGTAAGGCCGGATATCCCTGCAGTGAATTGAATGCAGGCTCGTCTTGCATCTCCCAAGAAGACTGGATGTCTGAATCCCCTGTGGAGACCACAGAGAAAGACCTAGTTCTCGCCACATCGCGACTGGAGGCCTCACATCCTTTGAAAATTCGAGAGGTCCGCGGAGATCAATGCTTCCAAAGGAGATGATTCCTGACTCCTCTTGAAAATGGATAGGAGTCCCAGGATCCCTGTGGCACGTGGAAAGGGAACCTGGGTCTCCCGCCACACGTGGAGACGCGTCCAAATTGCCATGCCAAGACTCGGGGAGAATCCCGAGTTGTCCATCGAACCAAGGCAGGAGTTCTGCGTCGTTAAACAAACACGTTTCTGGAAGGGCCACCCACTTCATAACTCGAGAATATACCCCAGGTTCCGGCCACAAGTGGAGTAAAACCATGAGACTTCCGCCTCGCCGCGAGATGAGGCCCGATTCCCCTGCACTGCGGGCAGAGCAATTCTGTGTTCCACATCAAACGTGAAAGGAGCCTTGATTTCCTTGATGGCACTCCAGAGAAAACCCAAGATCACTGTCTCAAGTCTAGAGGGATCCTGAAGTCACTGGAGCAACACGAAAGGGCTCCGTGGACCCCAAATCAACTCGAGATGAGAGCTTAGTCCCTGGCTTCGAGTCAAGAGGAATACCAACTTTCCCCAAGAACCTCAAGAGGAGGCTTTTCTCAGCTACATGTATGTGAGAGGGACCCTGAGTTTGTGGCCTCAAGTGGAATGGACACCGAGATGCTCTGACTCGAAGTAAGGCTGTATATCCCTGCAGTGAATTGAGTGCAGGCTCGACTTGCATCTCCCAAAACGAAGGGATGTCTGAATCCACTGTGGAGACCACAGAGAAAGACCTAGTTCTCCTCCTCATCGCGACAGGAGGCCTCACATCCTTTGAAAACTGGAGAGGTCCGTGGAGTTCAATGCTTCCAAAGGAGATGATGCCTGACTCCTCTTGAAAATGGATAGGAGTCCCAGGATCCCTGTGGCACGTGGAAAGGGACCCTGGGTCTCCCGCCTCACGTGGAGACGCTAGCCAATTGCCATGCCAAGACTCGAGGTGAATCCCGAGGTGTCCCTCACACCAAGGCAGGAGTCCTGACGTCGCTGAACAAACACGTGTCTGGAAGGGCCCTCCCCGTCGTAACTCGAGAATATACCCCTGGATCCGGCCGCAACTCGAGAAAAACCATGAGACTTCCCCCTCGCCGCGAGATGAGGCCCGATTTCCCTGGACTGGCTGCAGAGCAATTCCGTCTTCCACATCAAACGTGAAAGGAGCCTTGATATCCTTGATGGCCCTCCAGAGAAAACCCAAGATCACTGTCTCAAGTCTAGAGGGATCCTGAGGTCACTGTAGCAACATGAAAGGGCTCCGAGGACCCGAAATCAACTCAAGATGAGAGCTTAGTCCCTGGCTTCGACTCAAGAGCAATACCAACTTTCCACAAGCACCTCAAGAGGAGGCTTCTCTCAGCTGCAGGTATGTGAGAGGGACCCTGAGTTTGTGGCCTCAAGTGGAATGGACACCGAGATGCTTTGACTCGAAGTAAGCCCGGATATCCCTGCAGTGAATTGAATGCAGGCTCGTCTTGCATCTCCCAAGACGAAGGGATGTCTGAATCCCCTGTGGAGACGACAGAGAAAGAACTAGTCCTCTGCCTCATCGCGTCCGGAGGACTCACATCCTTTGAAAACTCGAGAGGTCTGCAGAGATGAATGCTTCCAAAGGAGACGATGCCTGACTCTTCTTGAAAATGGATAGGAGTCCCAGGATCCCTGTGGCACGTGGAAATGGACCCTGGGTCTCCCGCCTCACGTGGAGACGCGTCCCAATTGCCATGCCAAGACTCGAGGAGAATCCCGAGGTGTCCCTCGCACCTAGGCAGGAGTCCTGACGTCGCTGAACAAACACGTGTCTGGAAGGGCCCTGCCCGTCGTAACTCGAGAATATACCCCAGGTTCCGGCCACAACTCGAGAAAAACCATGAGACTTCCCCCTCGCCGCGAGATGAGGCCCGATTCCCCTGCACTGCGGGCAGAGCAATTCTGTGTTCCACATCAAACGTGAAAGGAGCCTTGATTTCCTTGATGGCACTCCAGAGAAAACCCAAGATCACTGTTTCAAGTCTAGAGGGATCCTGAGGTCACTGTAGCAACACGAAAGGGCTCCGTGAACCCCAAATCAACTCGAGATGAGAGCTTAGTCCCTGGCTTCGAATCAAGACGAATACCAACTTTCCCCAAGAACCTCAAGAGGAGGCTTTTCTCTGCTACATGTATGTGAGAGGGACCCTGAGTTTGTGGCCTCAAGTGGAATGGACACCGAGATGCTCTGACTCGAAGTAAGGCCGGATTTCCCTGCAGTGAATTGAGTGCAGGCTCGACTTGCATCTCCCAAAACGAAGGGATGTCTGAATCCCCTGTGGAGACCACAGAGAAAGACCTAGTTCTCCTCCTCATCGCGACAGGAGGCCTCACATCCTTTGAAAACTGGAGAGGTCCGTGGAGTTCAATGCTTCCAAAGGAGATGATGCCTGACTCCTCTTGATCCCTGTGGCACGTGGAAAGGGACCCTGGGTCCCCCGCCTCATGTGGAGACGCGAGCAAATTGCCATGCCAAGACTCGAGGTGAATCCCGAGGTGTCCCTCACACCAAGGCAGGAGTCCTGACGTCGCTGAACAAACACGTGTCTGGAAGGGCCTTCCCCGTCGTAACTCGAGAATATACCCCAGGATCCGGCCGCAACTCGAGAAAAACCATGAGAATCCCCCCTCGCCGAGAGATGAGGCCCGATTTCCCTGGACTGGCTGCAGAGCAATTCCGTGTTCCACATCAAACGTGAAAGGAGCCTTGATTTCCTTGATGGCCCTCCAGAGAAAACCCAAGATCACTGTCTCAAGTCTAGAGGGAACCTGAGGTCACTGTAGCAACATGAAAGGGCTCCGAGGACCCGAATCAACTCAAGATGAGAGCTTAGTCCCTGGCTTCGACTCAAGAGCAATACCAACTTTCCACAAGCACCTCAAGAGGAGGCTTCTCTCAGCTGCAGGTATGTGAGAGGGACCCTGAGTTTGTGGCCTCAAGTGTAATGGACATCGAGGTGTTCTGACTCGAAGTAAGGCGAGATATCCCTACAGTGAATTGAATGCAGGCTCGTCTTGCATCTCCCAAGACGAAGGCATGTCTGAATCCCCTGTGGAGACCACAGAGAATGTCCTAGTTCTCCGCCTCATCGCGACCGCAAGCCTCACATCCTTTGAAAACTCGAGAGGTCCGCGGAGATCAGTACTTCCAAAGGAGATGATGCCTGACTCCTCTTGAAAATGGATAGGAGTCCCAGGATCCCTGTGGCACGTGGAATGGGACCCTGGGCCTCCCGCCTCACGTGGAGTCGCGTCCCAATTGCTATGCCAAGACTTGAGGAGAATCCCGAGGTGTCCCTCGCACCTAGGCAGGAGTCCTGACGTCGCTGAACAAACACGTGTCTGGAAGGGCCCTCCCCGTCGTAACTCGAGAATATACCCCAGGTTCCGGCCGCAACTCGAGAAAAACCCTGAGACTTCCCCCTCGCCGCAAGATGAGGACCGATTCCCCTGCACTGCGTACAGAGAAATTCCGTGTTCCACATCAAACGTGAAAGGAGCCTTGATTTCCTTGATGGCACTCCAGAGAAAACCCAACATCACTGTCTCAAGACTAGAGGGGTCCTGAGGTCACTGGAGCAACACGAAAGGGCTCCGAGGACCCCAAATCAACTCGAGATGAGAGCTTAGTCCCTGGATTCGACTCAAGAGGAATACCAACTTTCCACAAGCACCTTAAGAGGAGGCTTCTCTCAGCTACACGTAGGTGAGAGGGACCCTGAGTCTGTGGCCTCAAGTGGAATGGACACCGACACGCTGTGACTCGAAGTAAGGCCGGATATCCCTGCAGTGAATTGAATGCAGGCTCGTCTTGCATCTCCCAAGACGAAGGGATGTCTGAATCCCCTGTGGAGACCACAGAGAAAGACCTAGTTCTCCACCTCATCGCGAGCGGAGGCCTCACATCCTTTGAAAACTCGAGAGGTCCGCGGACATCAATGCTTCCAAAGGAGACGATGCCTGACTCCTCTTGAAAATGGATAGGAGACCCAGGATCCCTGTGGCACGTGGAAAGGGAACCTGGGTCTCCCGCCTCACGTGGGGACGCGTCACAATTGCCATGCCAAGACTCGAGGAGAACCCCGAGGTGTCCCTCGCACCTAGGCAGGAGTCCTGACGTCGCTGTACAAACACGTGTCTGGAAGGGCCCTCCCCGTCGTAACTCAAGAATATACCCCAGGTTCCGGCCGCAACTCGAGAAAAACCATGAGACTTCCCCCTCGCCGCAAGATGAGGCCCGATTCCCTTGCACTGCGTGCAGCACAATTCCGTGTTCGACATCAAACGTGAAAGGAGCCTTGATTTCCTTGATGGCACTCCAGAGAAAACTCAAGATGACTGTCTCAAGTCTAGAGGGATCCTGAGGTCACTGGAGCAACACGAAAGGGCTCCGTGGACCCCAAATCAACTCGAGATGAGAGCTTAGTCCCTGGCTTCAACTGAAGAGGAATACCAAGTTTCCACAAGCACCTCAAGAGGAGGCTTCTCTCAGCTACAGTATGTGATAGCGACCCTGAGTTTGTGGCCTCAAGTGGAATGGACACCGAGATGCTCTGGCTCGATGTAAGGCCGGATATCCCTGCAGGGAATTGAATGCACGCTCGTCTTGCATCTCCCAAGACGAAGGGATGTCTGAATCCCCTCTGGAGACCACAGAGAAAGACCTAATTCTCCCCCTCATCGCAACCGGAGGCCTCACATCCTTTGAAAATTCGAGAGGTCCACAGAGATTAATGCTTCCAAAGAGGACGATGCCTGACTCCTCTTGAAAATGGATAGGAGTCCCAGGATCCCTGTGGCACGTGGAAAGGGACACTGGGTCTCCCGCCTCACGTGGAGACGCGTCCCAATTGCCATGCCAAGACTCGAGGAGAATCCCGAAGTGTCCCTCGCACTTAGGCAGGAGTCCTGACGTCGCTGAACAAACACGTGTCTGGAAGGGCCCTCCCCGTCGTAACTCGAGAATATACCCCAGGTTCCGGCCACAACTCGAGAAAAACCATGAGATTTCCCCCTCGCCGCGAGTTGAGGCCCGATTCCCCTGCACTGCATGCAGAGCAATTCCGTTTTCCACATCAAACGTGAAAGTAGCCTTGATTTCCTGGATGGAACTCCAGAGAAAACCCAAGATCACTGTCTCAAGTCTAGAGGGATCCTGAGGTCACTGGAGCAACATGAAAGGGCTCCATGGACCCCAAATCAACTCGAGATGAGAGCTTAGTCCCTGGCTTCCACACAAGTGGAATACCAACTTTCCACAAGCAACTCAAGAGGAGGCTTCTCTCAGCTACAGTTATGTGAGAGGGACCCTGAGTTTGTGGCCTCAAGTGGAATGGACACCGAGATGCTCTGACTCGAAGTAAGGCCGGATATCCCTGCAGTGAATTGAATGCAGGCTCGTCTTGCATCTCCCAAGACGAAGGGATGGCTGAATCCCCTGTGGAGACCACAGAGAAAGACCTACTCCTCCGCCTGATCGCGACCGGAGGCCTCACATCCTTTGAAAACTCGAGAGGTCTGCAGAGATCAATGCTTCTAAAGGATACGATGCCTGACTCTTCTTGAAAATGGATAGGAGTCCCAGGATCACTGTGGCACTTGGAAAGGGACTCTGGGTCTCCCGCCTCACGTGGAGACACGTCCCAATTGCCATGCCAGACTCGAGGAGAATCCCGAGGAGTCCCTCGCACCTAGGCAGGAGTCCTGACGTCGCTGAACAAACACGTGTCTGGAAGGGCCCTCGCCGTCGTAACTCGAGAATATACCCCAGGTTCCGGCCGCAACTCGAGAAAAACCATGAGACTTCCCCCTAGCCGCGGGATGAGGCCCATTTCCCCTGCCCTGCGTGCAGAGCAATTCCGTGTTCCACATCAAACGTGAAAGGAGCCTTGATTTCCTTGATGGCACTCCAGAGAAAAACCAAGGTCACTGTCTCAAGTCTAGAGGGATCCTGAGGTCACTGGAGCAACATGAAAGGGCTCCATGGACCCCAAATCAACTCGAGATGAGAGCTTAGTCCCTGGCTTCGACACAAGTGGAATACCAACTTTCCACAAGCAACTCAAGAGGAGGCTTCTCTCAGCTACAGGTATGTGAGAGGGACCCTGAGTTTGTGGCCTCAAGTGGAATGGACACCGAGATGCTCTGACTCGAAGTAAGGCTGGATATCCCTGCAGTGAATTGAATGCAGGCTCGTCTTGCATCTCCCAAGACGAAGGGATGTCTGAATCCCCTGTGGAGACCACAGAGAAAAACCTACTCCTCCGCCTCATCGCGACCGGAGGCCTCACATCCTTTGAAAACTCGAGAGGTCTGCAGAGATCAATGCTTCTAAAGGATACGATGCCTGACTCTTCTTGAAAATGGATAGGAGTCCCAGGATCACTGTGACACTTGGAAAGGGACTCTGGGTCTCCCGCCTCACGTGGAGACACGTCCCAATTGCCATGCCAGACTCGAGGAGAATCCCGAGGTGTCCCTCGCACCTAGGCAGGAGTCCTGACGTCGCTGAACAAACACGTGTCTGGAAGGGACCTCCCCGTCGTAACTCGAGAATATACCCCAGGTTCCGGCCGCAACTCGAGAAAAACCATGAGACTTCCCCCTCGCCGCGAGATGAGGCCCAATTCCCCTGCCCTGCGTGCAGAGCAATTCCATATTCCACATCAAAAATGAAAGGAGCCTTGATTTCCTTGATGGCACTCCAGAGAAAACCCAAGATCAGTGTCTCAAGTCTAGAGGGATCCTGAGGTCACTGTAGCAACACGAAATGGCTCCGTGGAACCCAAATCAACTCGAGATGAGAGCTTAGTCCCTGGCTTCAACTCAAGAGGAATACCAATTTTCCACAAGCACCTCAAGAGGAGGCTTCTCTCAGCTACAGGTATGTGAGAGGGACCCTGAGTTTGTGACCTCAAGTGGAATGGACACCGAGAAGCTCTGACTCGAAGTTAGGCCGGATATCCCTGCAGTGAATTGAATGCAGGCTCGTCTTGCATCTCCCAAGACGAAGGGATATCTGAATCCCCTGTGGAGACCACAGAGAAAGACCCAGTTCTCCGCCTCATTGCGACGGGAAGACTCACATCCTTTGAAAACTCGAGAGGACCGCGGAGATCAATGCTTCCAAAGGAGACGATGCCTGACTCCTCTTGAAAATGGATAGGAGTCCCAGGATCCGTGTGGCACGTGGAAAGGGTCCCTGGGTCTCCCGCCTCACGTGGAGACGCGTCCCAATTGCCATGCCAAGACTCGAGGAGAATCCCGAGGTGTCCCTCGCACCTAGGCAGGAGTCCTGACGTCGCTGAACAAACACTTGTCTGGAAGGGCCCTCCCCGTCGTAACTCGAGAATATACCCCAGGTTCCGGCCGCAACTCGAGAAAAACCATGAGACTTCCCCCTCGGCGCGAGATGAGGCCCGATGCCCCTGCACTGCGTGCAGAGTAATTCCGTGTTCCACATCAAACGTGAAAGGAGACTTGATTTCCTTGGTGGCACTCCAGAGAAAACCCAAGATCACTGTCTCAAGTCTAGAGGGATCCTGAGGTCACTGGAGCAACACGAAAGGGCTCCGTGGACCCCAAATCAACTCGAGATGAGAGCTTAGTCCCTGGCTTCGAGTCAAGAGGAATACCAACTTTCCACAAGCACCTCAAGAAGAGGCTTCTCTCAGCTACAGGTATGTGAGAGGGACCCTGAGTTTGTGGCCTCAAGTGGAATGGACACCGAGATGCTCTGACTCGAAGTAAGGCCGGATATCCTTGCAGTGAATTGAATGCAGGCTCGTCTTGCATCTCCCAAGACGAAGGGATGTCTGAATCCGCTGGGGAGACCACAGAAAGACCGAGTACTCCGCCTCATCGCGACCGGAGGCCTCACATCCTTTGAAAACTCGAGAGGTCCGAGGAGATCAATGCTTCCAAAGAGAAGATGCCTGACTCCTCTTGAAAATGGATAGGAGTCCCAGGATCCCTGTGGCACGTGAAAAGGGACCCTGGGTCTCCCGCCTCACGTGGAGACGCGGCCAAAATGCCATGCCAAGACTCGAGGAGAATCCCGAGGTGTCCCTCGCACCTAGGCAGGAGTCCTGACGTCGCTCAACAAACACGTGTCTGGAAGGGCCCTCCCCGTCGTAACTCGAGAATATATCCCAGGTTCCGGCCGCAACTGAACAAAACCATGAGATTCACCCCTCGCCGCGAGTTGAGGCCCGATTCCCCTGCACTGCATGCAGAGCAATTCCGTGTTCGACATCAAACGTGAAAGGAGCCTTGATTTCCTTGATGGCACTCCAGAGAAAACCCAAGATCACTGTTTCAAGTCTAGAGGGATCCTGAGGTCACTGTAGCAACACGAAAGGGCTCTGTGGACCCGAAATCAACTCGAGATGAGAGTTTAGTCCCTGGCTTCGACTCAAGAAGAATACCAACGTTCCACAAGCACCTCAAGAGGAGGCTTCTCTCAGCTACAGGTATGTGAGAGGGCCCCTGAGTTTGTGGCCTCAAATGGAATGGACACCGAGATGCTCTGACTCGAAGTAAGGCCGGATATCCCTGCAGTGAATTGAATGCAGGCTCGTCTTGCATCTCCCAAGGCGAAGGGATGTCTGAATCCCCTGTGGAGACCACAGAGAAAGACCTAATTCTCCGCCTCATCGCGAGCGAAGGCCTCACATCCTTTGAAAACTCGAGAGGTCCGCGGAGATCAATGCTTCCAAAGGAAACGATGCCTGACTCCTCTTGAAAATGGATAGGAGTCCCAGGATCCCTGTGGCACGTGGAAAGGGACACTGGGTCTCCCGCCTCACGTGGAGAGGCGTCCCAATTGCCATGCCAAGACTCGAGGAGAATCCCGATGTGTCCCTCGCACCTAGGCAGTAGTCCTGACGTCACTGAACAAACACGGTTCTGGAAGGCCCCTCCCTGTCGTAACTCGAGAATATACCCCAGGTTCCGGCCGCAACTCGAGAAAAACCATGAGACTCCCCCCTTGCCGCGAGATGAGGCCCGATTCCCCTGCCCTGCGTGCAGAGCAATTCCGTGTTCCACATCAAACGTGAAAGGAGCCTTGATTTCCTTGATGGCACTCCAGAGAAAACCCAAGATCACTGTCTCAAGTCTAGAGGGATCCTGAGGTCACTGGAGCAACAAGAAAGGGCTCCGTGGACCCCAAATCAACTCGAGATGAGAGCTTAGTCCCTGGCTTTGACTCAAGAGGAATACCAACTTTCCACAAGCACCTCAAGAGGAGGCTTCTCTCAGCTACAGGTATATTTGAGGGACCCTGAGTTTGTGGCCTCAAGTGGAATGGACACCGAGATGCTCTGACTCGAAGTAAGGCCGGATATTCCTGCAGTGAATTGAATGCAGGCTCGTCTTGCATCTCCCAAGACGAAGGGATATGTGAATCCCCTGTGGAGACCACAGAGAAAGACCGAGTTCTCCGCCTCATCGCGACCGGAGGCCTCACATCCTTTGAAAATTCGAGAGGTCCCCGGAGATCAATGCTTCCAAAGGAGACGATGCCTGACTCCTCTTGAAAATGGATAGGAGTCCCAGGATTCCCGTGGCACGTGAAAAGGGACCCTGGGTCTCCCGCCTCACGTGGAGACGCGTCCCCATTGCCATGGCAAGACTCGAGGAGAATCCCGAGGTGTCCCTCGCACCTAGGCAGGAGTCCTGACGTCGCTCAACAAACACGTGTCTGGAAGGGCCCTCCCTGTCGTAACTCGAGAATATATCCCAGGTTCCGGCCGCAACTGAAAAATACCATGAGATTTACCCCTCCCCGCGAGTTGAGGCCCGATTCCCCTGCACTGCATGCAGAGCAATTCCGTGTTCGACATCAAACGTGAAAGGAGCCTTTATTTCCTTGATGGCACTCCAGAGAAAACCCAAGATCACTGTTTCAAGTCTAGAGGGATCCTGAGGTCACTGGACCAACAGGAAAGGGCTCCGTGGACCACAAATCAACTCGAGATGAGAGCTTAGTCCCTGGCTTCAACTCAAGAGGAATATGAACTTTCCACAAGCCCCTCAAGAGGAGGCTTCTCTCAGCTACAGGTATGTGAGAGGGACCCTGAGTTTGTGGCATCAAGTGGAATGGACACCGAGATGCTCTGACTCGAAGTAAGGCCGGATATCCCTGCAGTGAATTGAATGCAGTCTCGTCTTGCATCTCCCAAGAAGAAGGGATGTCTGAATCCCCTGTGGAGACCACAGAGAAAGACCTACTCCTCTGACTCATCGCGACCGGAGGCCTCACATCCTTTGAAAACTCGAGAGGTCTGCGGAGATCAATGCTTCCAAAGGAGACGATGCCTGACTCCTCTTGAAAATGGATAGGAGTCCCAGGATCCCTGTGGCACGTGGAAAGGGACACTGGGTCTCTCGCCTCACGTGGAGACGCGTCCCAATTGCCATGCCAGACTCGAGGAGAATCCCGAGGTGTCCCTCGCACCTAGGCAGGAGTCCTGACGTCGCTGTACAAACACGTGTCTGGAAGGGACCTCCCCGTCGTAACTCGAGAATATACCCCAGGTTCCGGCCGCAACTCGAGAAAAACCATGAGACTTCCCCCTCGCCGCGAGATGAGGCCCAATTCCCCTGCCCTGCGTGCAGAGCAATTCCGTATTCCACATCAAAAATGAAAGGAGCCTTGATTTCCTTGATGGCACTCCAGAGAAAACCCAAGATCAGTGTCTCAAGTCTAGAGGGATCCTGAGGTCACTGTAGCAACAACAAAGGGCTCAGTGGACCCCAAATCAACTCGAGATGAGAGCTTAGTCCCTGGCTTCGACTCAAGAGGAATACGAACTTTCCACAAGCACCTCAAGAGGAGGCTTCTCTCAGCTACAGGTATGTGAGAGGGACCCTGAGTTTGTTGCCTCAAGTGGAATGGACACCGAGATGCTCTGACTAGAAGTAAGGCCGGACATCCCTGCAGTGAATTGAATGCAGGCTCATCTTGCATCTCCCAAGACGAAGGGATGTCTGAATCCGCTGGGGAGACCACAGAGAAAGAGCGAGTTCTCCGCCTGATCGCGACCGGAGGCCTCACATCCTTTGAAAACTCGAGAGGTCCGAGGAGATCAATGCTTCCAAAGAGACGATGCCTGACTCCTCTTGAAAATGGATAGGAGTCCCAGGATCCCTGTGGCACGTGAAAAGGGACCCTGGGTCTCCCGCCTCACGTGGAGACGCGTCCAAAATGCCATGCCAAGACTCGAGGAGAATCCCGAGGTGTCCCTCGCACCTAGGCAGGAGTCCTGACGTCGCTCAACAAACACGTGTCTGGAAGGGCCCTCCCCGTCGTAACTCGAGAATATATCCCAGGTTCCGGCCGCAACTGAACAAAACCATGAGATTTACCCCTCGCCGCGAGTTGAGGCCCGATTCCCCTGCACTGCATGCAGAGCAATTCCGTGTTCGACATCAAACGTGAAAGGAGCCTTGATTTCCTTGATGGCACTCCAGAGAAAACCCAAGATCACTGTTTCAAGTCTAGAGGGATCCTGAGGTCACTGTAGCAACACGAAAGGGCTCTGTGGACCCGAAATCAACTCGAGATGAGAGTTTAGTCCCTGGCTTCGACTCAAGAAGAATACCAACTTTCCACAAGCACCTCAAGAGGAGGCTTCTCTCAGCTACAGGTATGTGACAGGGACCCTGAGTTTGTGGCCTCAAATGGAATGGACACCGAGATGCTCTGACTCGAAGTAAGGCCGGATATCCCTGCAGTGAATTGAATGCAGGCTCGTCTTGCATCTCCCAAGGCGAAGGGATGTCTGAATCCCCTGTGGAGACCACAGAGAAAGACCTAATTCTCCGCCTCATCGCGAGCGGAGGCCTCACATCCTTTGAAAACTCGAGAGGTATGCGGAGATCAATGCTTCCAAAGGAAACGATGCCAGACTCCTCTTGAAAATGGATAGGAGTCCCAGGATCCCTGTGGCACGTGGAAAGGGACACTGGGTCTCCCGCCTCACGTGGAGAGGCGTCCCAATTGCCATGCCAAGACTCGAGGAGAATCCCGAGGTGTCCCTCGCACCTAGGCAGGAGTCCTGACGTCATTGAACAAACACGTGTCTGGAAGTCCCCTCCCCGTCGTAACTCGAGAATATACCCCAGGTTCCGGCCGCAACTCGAGAAAAACCATGAGACTCCCCCCTCGCCGCGAGATGAGGCCCGATTCCCCTGCCCTGCGAGCAGAGCAATTCCGTATTCCACATCAAAAATGAAAGGAGCCTTGATTTCCTTGATGGCACTCCAGAGAAAACCCAAGATCACTGTCTCAAGTCTAGAGGGATCCTGAGGTCACTGGAGCAACAAGTAAGGGCTCCGTGGACCCCAAATCAACTCGAGATGAGAGCTTAGTCCCTGGTTTTGACTCAAGAGGAATACCAACTTTCCACAAGCACCTCAAGAGGAGGCTTCTCTCAGCTACAGGTATATTTGAGGGACCCTGAGTTTGTGGCCTCAAGTGGAATGGACACCGAGATGCTCTGACTCGAAGTAAGGCCGGATATTCCTGCAGTGAATTGAATGCAGGCTCGTCTTGCATCTCCCAAGACGAAGGGATGTGTGAATCCCCTGTGGAGACCACAGAGAAAGACCGTGTTCTCCGCCTCATCGCGACCGGAGGCCTCACATCCTTTGAAAACTCGAGAGGTCCCCGGAGATCAATGCTTCCAAAGGAGACGATGCCTGACTCCTCTTGAAAATGGATAGGAGTCCTAGGATTCCTGTGGCACGTGAAAAGGGACCCTGGGTCTCCCGCCTCACATGGAGACGCGTCCCCATTGCCATGGCAAGACTCGAGGAGAATCCCGAGGTGTCCCTCGCACCTAGGCAGGAGTCCTGACGTCGCTCAACAAACACGTGTCTGGAAGGGCCCTCCCTGTCGTAACTCGAGAATATATCCCAGGTTCCGGCCGCAACTGAAAAATACCATGAGATTTACCCCTCCCCGCGAGTTGAGGCCCGATTCCCCTGCACTGCATGCAGAGCAATTCCGTGTTCGACATCAAACGTGAAAGGAGCCTTGATTTCCTTAATGGCACTCCAGAGAAAACCCAAGATCACTGTCTCAAGTCTAGAGGGATCCTGAGGTCACTGGAGCAACATGAAAGGGCTCCATGGACCCCAAATCAACTCGAGATGAGAGCTTAGTCCCTGGCTTCCACACAAGTGGAATACCAACTTTCCACAAGCAACTCAAGAGGAGGCTTCTCTCAGCTACAGTTATGTGAGAGGGACCCTGAGTTTGTGGCCTCAAGTGGAATGGACACCGAGATGCTCTGACTCGAAGTAAGGCCGGATATCCCTGCAGTGAATTGAATGCAGGCTCGTCTTGCATCTCCCAAGACGAAGGGATGTCTGAATCCCCTGTGGAGACCACAGAGAAAGACCTACTCCTCCGCCTCATCGCGACCGGAGGCCTCACATCCTTTGAAAACTCGAGAGGTCTGCAGAGATCAATGCTTCTAAAGGAGACGATGCCTGACTCTTCTTGAAAATGGATAGGAGTCCCAGGATCACTGTGGCACTTGGAAAGGGACTCTGGGTCTCCCGCCTCACGTGGAGACACGTCCCAATTGCCATGCCAGACTCGAGGAGAATCCCGAGGTGTCCCTCGCACCTAGGCAGGAGTCCTGACGTCACTGAACAAACACGTGTCTGGAAGGGCCCTCGCCGTCGTAACTCGAGAATATACCCCAGGTTCCGGCCGCAACTCGAGAAAAACCATGAGACTTCCCCCTAGCCGCGGGATGAGGCCCATTTCCCCTGCCCTGCGTGCAGAGCAATTCCGTGTTCCACATCAAACGTGAAAGGAGCCTTGATTTCCTTGATGGCACTCCAGAGAAAAACCAAGGTCACTGTCTCAAGTCTAGAGGGATCCTGAGGTCACTGGAGCAACATGAAAGGGCTCCATGGACCCCAAATCAACTCGAGATGAGAGCTTAGTCCCTGGCTTCGACACAAGTGGAATACCAACTTTCCACAAGCAACTCAAGAGGAGGCTTCTCTCAGCTACAGGTATGTGAGAGGGACCCTGAGTTTGTGGCCTCAAGTGGAATGGACACCGAGATGCTCTGACTCGAAGTAAGGCCGGATATCCCTGCAGTGAATTGAATGCAGGCTCGTCTTGCATCTCCCAAGACGAAGGGATGTCTGAATCCCCTGTGGAGACCACAGAGAAAAACCTACTCCTCCGCCTCATCGCGACCGGAGGCCTCACATCCTTTGAAAACTCGAGAGGTCTGCAGAGATCAATGCTTCTAAAGGATACGATGCCTGACTCTTCTTGAGAATGGATAGGAGTCCCAGGATCACTGTGACACTTGGAAAGGGACTCTGGGTCTCCCGCCTCACGTGGAGACACGTCCCAATTGCCATGCCAGACTCGAGGAGAATCCCGAGGTGTCCCTCGCACCTAGGCAGGAGTCCTGACGTCGCTGAACAAACACGTGTCTGGAAGGGACCTCCCCGTCGTAACTCGAGAATATACCCCAGGTTCCGGCCGCAACTCGAGAAAAACCATGAGACTTCCCCCTCGCCGCGAGATGAGGCCCAATTCCCCTGCACTGCATGCAGAGCAATTCCGTGTTCCACATCAAACGTGAAAGGAGCCTTGATTTCCTTGATGGCACTCCAGAGAAACCCAAGATCACTGTTTCAAGTCTAGAGGGATCCTGAGGTCACTGGACCAATATGAAAGGGCTCCGTCGACAAAAAATCCACACGAGATGAGAGCTTAGTCCCTGGCTTAGACCCAAGAGGAATACCAACTTTCCACAAGCACCTCAAGAGGAGGCTTCTCTCAGCTACAGGTATGTGAGAGGGACCCTGAGTTTGTGACCTCAAGTGGAATGGACACCGAGAAGCTCTGACTCGAAGTTAGGCCGGATATCCCTGCAGTGAATTGAATGCAGGCTCGTCTTGCATCTCCCAAGACGAAGGGATATCTGAATCCCCTGTGGAGACCACAGAGAAAGACCCAGTTCTCCGCCTCATTGCGACGGGAAGACTCACATCCTTTGAAAACTCGAGAGGACCGCGGAGATCAATGCTTCCAAAGGAGACGATGCCTGACTCCTCTTGAAAATGGATAGGAGTCCCAGGATCCGTGTGGCACGTGGAAAGGGTCCCTGGGTCTCCCGCCTCACGTGGAGACGCGTCCCAATTGCCATGTCAAGACTCGAGGAGAATCCAGAAGTGTCCCTGGCACCTAGGCAGGAGTCCTGACGTCGCTGAACAAACACTTGTCTGGAAGGGCCCTCCCCGTCGTAACTCGAGAATATACCACAGGTTCCGGCCGCAACTCGAGAAAAACCATGAGACTTCCCCCTCGGCGCGAGATGAGGCCCGATGCCCCTGCACTGCGTGCAGAGTAATTCCGTGTTCCACATCAAACGTGAAAGGAGACTTGATTTCCTTGGTGGCACTCCAGAGAAAACCCAAGATCACTGTCTCAAGTCTAGAGGGATCCTGAGGTCACTGTTGCAACACCAAAGGGCTCCGTCGAACCCAAATCAACTCGAGATGAGAGCTTAGTCCCTGGCTTCGACTCAAGAGGAATACCAAGTTTCCACAAGCACCTCAAGAGGAGGCTTCTCTCAGCTACAGGTATGTGAGAGGGACCCTGAATTTGTGGCCTCATGTGGAATGGACACCGAGATGCTCTGACTCGAGGTAAGGCCGGATATCCCTTCAGTTAATTGAATGCCGGCCCGTCTTGAATCTCCCAAGACGAAGGGATGTCTGAATCCCCTGTGGAGACCACAGAGAAAGACCTAGTTCTCCGCCTCATCGCGAACGGAGGCCTCGGATCCTTTGAAAATTCAAGAGGTCTGCGGAGATCAATGCTTCCAAAGGAGACGATGCCTGACTCCTCTTGAAAATGGATAGGAGTCCCAGGATCCCTGTGGCACGTGGAAAGGGACACTAGGTCTCCCGCCTCACGTGGAGACGCGTCTCAATTGCCATGCCAAAACTCGAGGAGAATCCCTAGTTGTCCCTCGCACCTAGGCAGGAGTCCAGACGTCGCTGAACAAACACGTGTCTGGAAGGGCCCTCGCCGTCGTAACTCGAGAATATACCCCAGGTTCCGACCGCAACTCGAGAAAAACCATGAGACTTCCCCCTAGCCGCGGGATGAGGCCCATTTCCCCTGCCCTGCGTGCAGAGCAATTCCGTGTTCCACATCAAACGTGAAAGGAGCCTTGATTTCCTTGATGGCACTCCAGAGAAAACCCAAGGTCACTGTCTCAAGTCTAGAGGGATCCTGAGGTCACTGGAGCAACACGAAAGGGCGCCGTGGACCCCAAATCAACTCGAGATGAGAGCTTAGTCCCTGGCTTCGAGTCAAGAGGAATACCAACTTTCCACAAGCACCTCAAGAAGAGGCTTCTCTCAGCTACAGGTATGTGAGAGGGACCCTGAGTTTGTGGCCTCAAGTGGAATGGACACCGAGATGCTCTGACTCGAAGTAAGGCCGGATATCCCTGCAGTGAATTGAATGCAGGCTCGTCTTGCATCTCCCAAGGCGAAGGGATGTCTGAATCCGCTGGGGAGACCACAGAAAGACCGAGTACTCCGCCTCATCGCGACCGGAGGCCTCACATCCTTTGAAAACTCGAGAGGTCCGAGGAGATCAATGCTTCCAAATAGACGATGCCTGACTCCTCTTGAAAATGGATAGGAGTCCCAGGATCCCTGTGGCACGTGAAAAGGGACCCTGGGTCTCCCGCCTCATGTGGAGACGCGGCCAAAATGCCATGCCAAGACTCGAGGAGAATCCCGAGGTGTCCCTCGCACCTAGGCAGGAGTCCTGACGTCGCTCAACAAACACGTGTCTGGAAGGGCCCTCCCCGTCGTAACTCGAGAATATATCCCAGGTTCCGGCCGCAACTGAACAAAACCATGAGATTCACCCCTCGCCGCGAGTTGAGGCCCGATTCCCCTGCACTGCATGCAGAGCAATTCCGTGTTCGACATCAAACGTGAAAGGAGCCTTGATTTCCTTGATGGCACTCCAGAGAAAACCCAAGATCACTGTTTCAAGTCTAGAGGGATCCTGAGGTCACTGTAGCAACACGAAAGGGCTCTGTGGACCCGAAATCAACTCGAGATGAGAGTTTAGTCCCTGGCTTCGACTCAAGAAGAATACCAACTTTCCACAAGCACCTCAAGAGGAGGCTTCTCTCAGCTACAGGTATGTGAGAGGGCCCCTGAGTTTGTGGCCTCAAATGGAATGGACACCGAGATGCTCTGACTCGAAGTAAGGCCGGATATCCCTGCAGTGAATTGAATGCAGGCTCGTCTTGCATCTCCCAAGGCGAAGGGATGTCTGAATCCCCTGTGGAGACCACAGAGAAAGACCTAATTCTCCGCCTCATCGCGAGCGAAGGCCTCACATCCTTTGAAAACTCGAGAGGTCCGCGGAGATCAATGCTTCCAAAGGAAACGATGCCTGACTCCTCTTGAAAATGGATAGGAGTCCCAGGATCCCTGTGGCACGTGGAAAGGGACACTGGGTCTCCCGCGTCACGTGGAGAGGCGTCCCAATTGCCATGCCAAGACTCGAGGAGAATCCCGAGGTGTCCCTCGCACCTAGGCAGTAGTCCTGACGTCACTGAACAAACACGGTTCTGGAAGGCCCCTCCCTGTCGTAACTCGAGAATATACCCCAGGTTCCGGCCGCAACTCGAGAAAAACCATGAGACTCCCCCCTCGCCGCGAGATGAGGCCCGATTCCCCTGCCCTGCGTGCAGAGCAATTCCGTGTTCCACATCAAACGTGAAAGGAGCCTTGATTTCCTTGATGGCACTCCAGAGAAAACCCAAGATCACTGTCTCAAGTCTAGAGGGATCCTGAGGTCACTGGAGCAACAAGAAAGGGCTCCGTGGACCCCAAATCAACTCGAGATGAGAGCTTAGTCCCTGGCTTTGACTCAAGAGGAATACCAACTTTCCACAAGCACCTCAAGAGGAGGCTTCTCTCAGCTACAGGTATATTTGAGGGACCCTGAGTTTGTGGCCTCAAGTGGAATGGACACCGAGATGCTCTGACTCGAAGTAAGGCCAGATATTCCTGCAGTGAATTGAATGCAGGCTCGTCTTGCATCTCCCAAGACGAAGGGATGTGTGAATCCCCTGTGGAGACCACAGAGAAAGACCGAGTTCTCCGCCTCATCGCGACCGGAGGCCTCACATCCTTTGAAAATTCGAGAGGTCCCCGGAGATCAATGCTTCCAAAGGAGACGATGCCTGACTCCTCTTGAAAATGGATAGGAGTCCCAGGATTCCCGTGGCACGTGAAAAGGGACCCTGGGTCTCCCGCCTCACGTGGAGACGCGTCCCCATTGCCATGGCAAGACTCGAGGAGAATCCCGAGGTGTCCCTCGCACCTAGGCAGGAGTCCTGACGTCGCTCAACAAACACGTGTCTGGAAGGGCCCTCCCTGTCGTAACTCGAGAATATATCCCAGGTTCCGGCCGCAACTGAAAAATACCATGAAATTTACCCCTCGCCGCGAGTTGAGGCCCGATTCCCCTGCACTGCATGCAGAGCAATTCCGTGTTCGACATCAAACGTGAAAGGAGCCTTGATTTCCTTGATGGCACTCCAGAGAAAACCCAAGATCACTGTTTCAAGTCTAGAGGGATCCTGAGGTCACTGGACCAACAGGAAAGGGCTCCGTGGACCACAAATCAACTCGAGATGAGAGCTTAGTCCCTGGCTTCAACTCAAGAGGAATATGAACTTTCCACAAGCCCCTCAAGAGGAGGCTTCTCTCAGCTACAGGTATGTGAGAGGGACCCTGAGTTTGTGGCATCAAGTGGAATGGACACCGAGATGCTCTGACTCGAAGTAAGGCCGGATATCCCTGCAGTGAATTGAATGCAGTCTCGTCTTGCATCTCCCAAGAAGAAGGGATGTCTGAATCCCCTGTGGAGACCACAGAGAAAGACCTACTCCTCTGCCTCATCGCGACCGGAGGCCTCACATCCTTTGAAAACTCGAGAGGTCTGCGGAGATCAATGCTTCCAAAGGAGACGATGCCTGACTCCTCTTGAAAATGGATAGGAGTCCCAGGATCCCTGTGGCACGTGGAAAGGGACACTGGGTCTCTCGCCTCACGTGGAGACGCGTCCCAATTGCCATGCCAGACTCGAGGAGAATCCCGAGGTGTCCCTCGCACCTAGGCAGGAGTCCTGACGTCGCTGTACAAACACGTGTCTGGAAGGGACCTCCCCGTCGTAACTCGAGAATATACCCCAGGTTCCGGCCGCAACTCGAGAAAAACCATGAGACTTCCCCCTCGCCGCGAGATGAGGCCCAATTCCCCTGCCCTGCGTGCAGAGCAATTCCGTATTCCACATCAAAAATGAAAGGAGCCTTGATTTCCTTGATGGCACTCCAGAGAAAACCCAAGATCAGTGTCTCAAGTCTAGAGGGATCCTGAGGTCACTGTAGCAACAACAAAGGGCTCAGTGGACCCCAAATCAACTCGAGATGAGAGCTTAGTCCCTGGCTTCGACTCAAGAGGAATACGAACTTTCCACAAGCACCTCAAGAGGAGGCTTCTCTCAGCTACAGGTATGTGAGAGGGACCCTGAGTTTGTTGCCTCAAGTGGAATGGACACCGAGATGCTCTGACTCGAAGTAAGGCCGGACATCCCTGCAGTGAATTGAATGCAGGCTCATCTTGCATCTCCCAAGACGAAGGGATGTCTGAATCCGCTGGGGAGACCACAGAGAAAGAGCGAGTTCTCCGCCTGATCGCGACCGGAGGCCTCACATCCTTTGAAAACTCGAGAGGTCCGAGGAGATCAATGCTTCCAAAGAGACGATGCCTGACTCCTCTTGAAAATGGATAGGAGTCCCAGGATCCCTGTGGCACGTGAAAAGGGACCCTGGGTCTCCCGCCTCACGTGGAGACGCGTCCAAAATGCCATGCCAAGACTCGAGGAGAATCCCGAGGTGTCCCTCGCACCTAGGCAGGAGTCCTGACGTCGCTCAACAAACACGTGTCTGGAAGGGCCCTCCCCGTCGTAACTCGAGAATATATCCCAGGTTCCGGCCGCAACTGAACAAAACCATGAGATTTACCCCTCGCCGCGAGTTGAGGCCCGATTCCCCTGCACTGCATGCAGAGCAATTCCGTGTTCGACATCAAACGTGAAAGGAGCCTTGATTTCCTTGATGGCACTCCAGAGAAAACCCAAGATCACTGTTTCAAATCTAGAGGGATCCTGAGGTCACTGTAGCAACACGAAAGGGCTCTGTGGACCCGAAATCAACTCGAGATGAGAGTTTAGTCCCTGGCTTCGACTCAAGAAGAAAACCAACTTTCCACAAGCACCTCAAGAGGAGGCTTCTCTCTGCTACAGGTATGTGACAGGGACCCTGAGTTTGTGGCCTCAAATGGAATGGACACCGAGATGCTCTGACTCGAAGTAAGGCCGGATATCCCTGCAGTGAATTGAATGCAGGCTCGTCTTGCATCTCCCAAGGCGAAGGGATGTCTGAATCCCCTGTGGAGACCACAGAGAAAGACCTAATTCTCCGCCTCATCGCGAGCGGAGGCCTCACATCCTTTGAAAACTCGAGAGGTATGCGGCGATCAATGCTTCCAAAGGAAACGATGCCAGACTCCTCTTGAAAATGGATAGGAGTCCCAGGATCCCTGTGGCACGTGGAAAGGGACACTGGGTCTCCCGCCTCACGTGGAGAGGCGTCCCAATTGCCATGCCAAGACTCGAGGAGAATCCCGAGGTGTCCCTCGCACCTAGGCAGGAGTCCTGACGTCACTGAACAAACACGTGTCTGGAAGTCCCCTCCCCGTCGTAACTCGAGAATATATCCCAGGTTCCGGCCGCAACTCGAGAAAAACCATGAGACTCCCCCCTCGCCGCGAGATGAGGCCCGATTCCCCTGCCCTGCGTGCAGAGCAATTCCGTATTCCACATCAAAAATGAAAGGAGCCTTGATTTCCTTGATGGCACTCCAGAGAAAACCCAAGATCACTGTCTCAAGTCTAGAGGGATCCTGAGGTCACTGGAGCAACAAGTAAGGGCTCCGTGGACCCCAAATCAACTCGAGATGAGAGCTTAGTCCCTGGTTTTGACTCAAGAGGAATACCAAATTTCCACAAGCACCTCAAGAGGAGGCTTCTCTCAGCTACAGGTATATTTGAGGGACCCTGAGTTTGTGGCCTCAAGTGGAATGGACACCGAGATGCTCTGACTCGAAGTAAGGCCGGATATTCCTGCAGTGAATTGAATGCAGGCTCGTCTTGCATCTCCCAAGACGAAGGGATGTGTGAATCCCCTGTGGAGACCACAGAGAAAGACCGTGTTCTCCGCCTCATCGCGACCGGAGGCCTCACATCCTTTGAAAACTCGAGAGGTCCCCGGAGATCAATGCTTCCAAAGGAGACGATGCCTGACTCCTCTTGAAAATGGATAGGAGTCCTAGGATTCCTGTGGCACGTGAAAAGGGACCCTGGGTCTCCCGCCTCACATGGAGACGCGTCCCCATTGCCATGGCAAGACTCGAGGAGAATCCCGAGGTGTCCCTCGCACCTAGGCAGGAGTCCTGACGTCGCTCAACAAACACGTGTCTGGAAGGGCCCTCCCTGTCGTAACTCGAGAATATATCCCAGGTTCCGGCCGCAACTGAAAAATACCATGAGATTTACCCCTCCCCGCGAGTTGAGGCCCGATTCCCCTGCACTGCATGCAGAGCAATTCCGTGTTCGACATCAAACGTGAAAGGAGCCTTGATTTCCTTGATGGCACTCCAGAGAAAACCCAAGATCACTGTTTCAAGTCTAGAGGGATCCTGAGGTCACTGGACCAACAGGAAAGGCCTCCGTGGACCACAAATCAACTCGAGATGAGAGCTTAGTCCCTGGCTTCAACTCAAGAGGAATATGAACTTTCCACAAGCCCCTCAAGAGGAGGCTTCTCTCAGCTACAGGTATGTGAGAGGGACCCTGAGTTTGTGGCATCAAGTGGAATGGACACCGAGATGCTCTGACTCGAAGTAAGACCGGATATCCCTGCAGTGAATTGAATGCAGGCTCATCTTGCATCTCCCAAGACGAAGGGATGTCTGAATCCCCTGTGGAGACCACAGAGAAAGACCTAATTCTCCGCCTCATCGCGAGCGGAGGCCTCACATCCTTTGAAAACTCGAGAGGTCCGCGGAGATCAATGCTTCCAAAGGAGACGATGCCTGACTCCTCTTGAAAATGGACAGGAGTCCCAGGATCCCTGTGGCACGTGGAAAGGGACACTGGGTCTCCCGCCTCACGTGGAGACGCGTCCCAATTGCCATGCCAAGACTCGAGGAGAATCCCGAGGTGTCCCTCGCACCTAGGCAGGAGTCCTGACGTCGCTGAACAAACACGTGTCTGGAAGGGCCCTCCCCATCGTAACTCGAGAATATACCCCAAGTTCCGGCCGCAACTCGAGGAAAACCATGAGACTTCCCCCTCGCCGCGAGATGAGGCCCGATTCCCCTGCACTGCGTGCAGAGCAATTCGGTTTTCCACATCAAACGTGAAAGGAGCCTTGATTTCCTTGATGGCACTCCAGAGAAAACTCAAGATCACTGACTCAAGTCTAGAGGGATCCTGAGGTCACTGGAGCAACATGAAATGGCTCCGTGGACCCCAAATCAACTCGAGATGAGAGCTTAGTCCCTGGCTTAGACTCAAGAGGAATACCAACTTTCCACAAGCATCTCAAGAGGAGGCTTCTCTCAGCTTCAGGTATATTTGAGGGACCCCGAGTTTGTGGCCTCAAGTGGAAAGGACACCGAGATGCTCTGACTCGAAGTAAGTCTGGATATCCCTGCAGTGAATTGAATGCAGGCTCGTCTTGCATCTCCCAAGTAGAAGGGATGTCTGAATCCCCTGTGGAGACCACAGAGAAAGACCGAGTTCTCCGCCTCATCGCGACCAGAGGCCTCACATCCTTTGAAAACTCGAGAGGTCTGCGGAGATCAATGCTTCCAAAGGAGACGATGCCTGACTCCTCTTGAAAATGGATAGGAGTCCCAGGATCCCTGTGGCACGTGGAAAGGGACACTGGGTCTCCCGCCTCACGTGGAGACGCGTCCCAATTGCCATGCCAAGACTCGAGGAGAATCCCGAAGTGTCCCTCGCACTTAGGCAGGAGTCCTGACGTCGCTGAACAAACACGTGTCTGGAAGGGCCCTCCCCGTCGTAACTCGAGAATATACCCCAGGTTCCGGCCGCAACTCGAGAAAAACCATGAGATTTCCCCCTCGCCGCGAGTTGAGGCCCGATTCCCCTGCACTGCATGCAGAGCAATTCCGTTTTCCACATCAAACGTGAAAGTAGCCTTGATTTCCTTGATGGCACTCCAGAGAAAACGCAAGATCACTGTCTCAAGTCTAGAGGGATCCTGAGGTCACTGGAGCCACATGAAAGGGCTCCATGGACCCCAAATCAACTCGAGATGAGAGCTTAGTCCCTGGCTTCGACACAAGAAGAAAACCAACTTTCCACAAGCACCTCAAGAGGAGGCTTCTCTCTGCTACAGGTATGTGACAGGGACCCTGAGTTTGTGGCCTCAAATGGAATGGACACCGAGATGCTCTGACTCGAAGTAAGGCCGGATATCCCTGCAGTGAATTGAATGCAGGCTCGTCTTGCATCTCCCAAGGCGAAGGGATGTCTGAATCCCCTGTGGAGACCACAGAGAAAGACCTAATTCTCCGCCTCATCGCGAGCGGAGGCCTCACATCCTTTGAAAACTCGAGAGGTATGCGGCGATCAATGCTTCCAAAGGAAACGATGCCAGACTCCTCTTGAAAATGGATAGGAGTCCCAGGATCCCTGTGGCACGTGGAAAGGGACACTGGGTCTCCCGCCTCACGTGGAGAGGCGTCCCAATTGCCATGCCAAGACTCGAGGAGAATCCCGAGGTGTCCCTCGCACCTAGGCAGGAGTCCTGACGTCACTGAACAAACACGTGTCTGGAAGTCCCCTCCCCGTCGTAACTCGAGAATATACCCCAGGTTCCGGCCGCAACTCGAGAAAAACCATGAGACTCCCCCCTCGCCGCGAGATGAGGCCCGATTCCCCTGCCCTGCGTGCAGAGCAATTCCGTATTCCACATCAAAAATGAAAGGAGCCTTGATTTCCTTGATGGCACTCCAGAGAAAACCCAAGATCACTGTCTCAAGTCTAGAGGGATCCTGAGGTCACTGGAGCAACAAGTAAGGGCTCCGTGGACCCCAAATCAACTCGAGATGAGAGCTTAGTCCCTGGTTTTGACTCAAGAGGAATACCAAATTTCCACAAGCACCTCAAGAGGAGGCTTCTCTCAGCTACAGGTATATTTGAGGGACCCTGAGTTTGTGGCCTCAAGTGGAATGGACACCGAGATGCTCTGACTCGAAGTAAGGCCGGATATTCCTGCAGTGAATTGAATGCAGGCTCGTCTTGCATCTCCCAAGACGAAGGGATGTGTGAATCCCCTGTGGAGACCACAGAGAAAGACCGTGTTCTCCGCCTCATCGCGACCGGAGGCCTCACATCCTTTGAAAACTCGAGAGGTCCCCGGAGATCAATGCTTCCAAAGGAGACGATGCCTGACTCCTCTTGAAAATGGATAGGAGTCCTAGGATTCCTGTGGCACGTGAAAAGGGACCCTGGGTCTCCCGCCTCACATGGAGACGCGTCCCCATTGCCATGGCAAGACTCGAGGAGAATCCCGAGGTGTCCCTCGCACCTAGGCAGGAGTCCTGACGTCGCTCAACAAACACGTGTCTGGAAGGGCCCTCCCTGTCGTAACTCGAGAATATATCCCAGGTTCCGGCCGCAACTGAAAAATACCATGAGATTTACCCCTCCCCGCGAGTTGAGGCCCGATTCCCCTGCACTGCATGCAGAGCAATTCCGTGTTCGACATCAAACGTGAAAGGAGCCTTGATTTCCTTGATGGCACTCCAGAGAAAACAAAAGATCACTGTTTCAAGTCTAGAGGGATCCTGAGGTCACTGGACCAACAGGAAAGGCCTCCGTGGACCACAAATCAACTCGAGATGAGAGCTTAGTCCCTGGCTTCAACTCAAGAGGAATATGAACTTTCCACAGGCCCCTCAAGAGGAGGCTTCTCTCAGCTACAGGTATGTGAGAGGGACCCTGAGTTTGTGGCATCAAGTGGAATGGACACCGAGATGCTCTGACTCGAAGTAAGACCGGATATCCCTGCAGTGAATTGAATGCAGGCTCATCTTGCATCTCCCAAGACGAAGGGATGTCTGAATCCCCTGTGGAGACCACAGAGAAAGACCTAATTCTCCGCCTCATCGCGAGCGGAGGCCTCACATCCTTTGAAAACTCGAGAGGTCCGCGGAGATCAATGCTTCCAAAGGAGACGATGCCTGACTCCTCTTGAAAATGGACAGGAGTCCCAGGATCCCTGTGGCACGTGGAAAGGGACACTGGGTCTCCCGCCTCACGTGGAGACGCGTCCCAATTGCCATGCCAAGACTCGAGGAGAATCCCGAGGTGTCCCTCGCACCTAGGCAGGAGTCCTGACGTCGCTGAACAAACACGTGTCTGGAAGGGCCCTCCCCATCGTAACTCGAGAATATACCCCAAGTTCCGGCCGCAACTCGAGGAAAACCATGAGACTTCCCCCTCGCCGCGAGATGAGGCCCGATTCCCCTGCACTGCGTGCAGAGCAATTCGGTTTTCCACATCAAACGTGAAAGGAGCCTTGATTTCCTTGATGGCACTCCAGAGAAAACCCAAGATCACTGACTCAAGTCTAGAGGGATCCTGAGGTCACTGGAGCAACATGAAATGGCTCCGTGGACCCCAAATCAACTCGAGATGAGAGCTTAGTCCCTGGCTTAGACTCAAGAGGAATACCAACTTTCCACAAGCATCTCAAGAGGAGGCTTCTCTCAGCTTCAGGTATATTTGAGGGACCCCGAGTTTGTGGCCTCAAGTGGAAAGGACACCGAGATGCTCTGACTCGAAGTAAGTCTGGATATCCCTGCAGTGAATTGAATGCAGGCTCGTCTTGCATCTCCCAAGTAGAAGGGATGTCTGAATCCCCTGTGGAGACCACAGAGAAAGACCGAGTTCTCCGCCTCATCGCGACCAGAGGCCTCACATCCTTTGAAAACTCGAGAGGTCTGCGGAGATCAATGCTTCCAAAGGAGACGATGCCTGACTCCTCTTGAAAATGGATAGGAGTCCCAGGATCCCTGTGGCACGTGGAAAGGGACACTGGGTCTCCCGCCTCACGTGGAGACGCGTCCCAATTGCCATGCCAAGACTCGAGGAGAATCCCGAAGTGTCCCTCGCACTTAGGCAGGAGTCCTGACGTCGCTGAACAAACACGTGTCTGGAAGGGCCCTCCCCGTCGTAACTCGAGAATATACCCCAGGTTCCGGCCGCAACTCGAGAAAAACCATGAGATTTCCCCCTCGCCGCGAGTTGAGGCCCGATTCCCCTGCACTGCATGCAGAGCAATTCCGTTTTCCACATCAAACGTGAAAGTAGCCTTGATTTCCTTGATGGCACTCCAGAGAAAACGCAAGATCACTGTCTCAAGTCTAGAGGGATCCTGAGGTCACTGGAGCCACATGAAAGGGCTCCATGGACCCCAAATCAACTCGAGATGAGAGCTTAGTCCCTGGCTTCGACACAAGTGGAATACCAACTTTCCACAAGCAACTCAAGAGGAGGCTTCTCTCAGCTACAGGTATGTGAGAGGGACCCTGAGTTTGTGACCTCAAGTGGAATGGACACCGAGATGCTCTGACTCGAAGTAAGGCCGGATATCCCTGCAGTGAATTGAATAAAGGCTCGTCTTGCATCTCCCAAGACGATGGGATGTCTGAATCCCCTGTGGAGACCACAGAGAAAGACCTACTCCTCCGCCTCATCGCGACCGGAGGCCTCACATCCTTTGAAAACTCGAGAGGTCTGCAGAGATCAATGCTTCTAAAGGAGACGATGCCTGACTCTTCTTGAAAATGGATAGGAGTCCCAGGATCACTGTGGTACTTGGAAAGGGACCCTGGGTCTCCCGCCTCACGTGGAGACACGTCCCAATTGCCATGCCAGACTCGAGGAGAATCCCGAGGTGTCCCTCGCACTTAGGCAGGAGTCCTGACGTCGCTGAACAAACACGTCTCTGGAAGGGCCCTCCCCGTCGTAACTCGAGAATATACCCCAGGTTCCGGCCGCAACTCGAGAAAAACCATGAGATTTCCCCCTCGCCGCGAGTTGAGGCCCGATTCCCCTGCACTGCATGCAGAGCAATTCCGTTTTCCACATCAAAAGTGAAAGTAGCCTTGATTTCCTTGATGGCACTCCAGAGAAAACGCAAGATCACTGTCTCAGTTCTAGAGGGATCCTGAGGTCACTGGAGCCACATGAAAGGGCTCCATGGACCCCAAATCAACTCGAGATGAGAGCTTAGTCCCTGGCTTCGACACAAGTGGAATACCAACTTTCCACAAGCAACTCAAGAGGAGGCTTCTCTCAGCTACAGGTATGTGAGAGGGACCCTGAGTTTGTGACCTCAAGTGGAATGGACACCGAGATGCTCTGACTCGAAGTAAGGCCGGATATCCCTGCAGTGAATTGAATGCAGGCTCGTCTTGCATCTCCCAAGACGAAGGGATGTCTGAATCCCCTGTGGAGACCACAGAGAAAGACCTACTCCTCCGCCTCATCGTGACCGGAGGCCTCACATCCTTTGAAAACTCGAGAGGTCTGCAGAGATCAATGCTTCTAAAGGAGACGATGCCTGACTCTTCTTGAAAATGGATAGGAGTCCCAGGATCCCTGTGGCACGTGGAAAGGGACCCTGGGTCTCCCGCCTCACGTGAAGACGCATCCCAATTGCCATGTCAAGACTCGAGGAGAATCCAGAGGTGTCCCTGGCACTTAGGCAGGAGTCCTGACATCGCTGAACAAACACTTGTCTGGAAGGGCCCTCCCCGTCGTAACTCGAGTATATACCCCAGGTTCCGGCCGCAACTCGAGAAAAACCATGAGAGTTCCCCCTCGGCGCGAGATAAGGCCCGATGCCCCTGCACTGCGTGCAGAGCAATTCCGTGTTCCACATCAAACGTGAAAGGAGACTTGATTTCCTTGGTGGCACTCCAGAGAAAACCCAAGATCACTGTCTCAAGTCTAGAGGGATCCTGACGTCACTGTTGCAACACCAAAGGGCTTCGTGGAACCCAAATCAACTCGAGATGAGAGCTTAGTCCCTGGCTTCGACTCAAGAGGAATACCAAGTTTCCACAAGCACCTCAAAAGGAGGCTTCTCTCAGCTACAGGTATGTGAGAGGGACCCTGAATTTGTGGCCTCATGTGGAATGGACACCGAGATGCTCTGACTCGAAGTAAGGCCGGATATCCCTTCAGTTAATTGAATGCCGGCCCGTCTTGAATCTCCCAAGACGAAGGGATGTCTGAATCCCCTGTGGAGACCGCAGAGAAAGACCTAGTTCTCCGCCTCATCGCGAACGGAGGCCTCACATCCTTTGAAAACTCAAGAGGTCCGAGGAGATCAATGCTTCCAAAGGAGACGATGCCTGACTCCTCTTGAAAATGGATAGGAGTCCCAGGATCCCTGTGGCACGTGAAAAGGGAACCTGGGTCTCCCGCCTCACGTGGAGACGCGTCCAAAATGCCATGCCAAGACTCGAGGAGAATCCCGAGGTGTCCCTCGCACCTAGGCAGGAGTCCTGACGTCGCTCAACAAACACGTGTCTGGAAGGGCCTTCCCCGTCGTAACTCGAGAATATACCCCAGGATCCGGCCGCAACTCGAGAAAAACGATGAGAATCCCCCCTCGCCGAGAGATGAGGCCCGATTTCCCTGGACTGGCTGCAGAGCAATTCCGTGTTCCACATCAAACGTGAAAGGAGCCTTGATTTCCTTGATGGCCCTCCAGAGAAAACCCAAGATCACTGTCTCAAGTCTAGAGGGATCCTGAGGTCACTGTAGCAACATGAAAGGGCTCCGAGGACCCGAAATCAACTCGAGATGAGAGCTTAGTCCCTGGCTTCGACTCAAGAGCAATACCAACTTTCCACAAGCACCTCAAGAGGAGGCTTCTCTCAGCTGCAGGTATGTGAGAGGGACCCTGAGTTTGTGGCCTCAAGTGTAATGGACATCGAGGTGTTCTGACTCGAAGTAAGGCGAGATATCCCTGCAGTGAATTGAATGCAGGCTCGTCTTGCATCTCCCAAGACGAAGGCATGTCTGAATCCCCTGTGGAGACCACAGAAAAAGACCTAGTTCTCCGCATCATCACCACTGGAGTCCTCACATCCTTTGAAAAATGGAGAGGTCCGCGGAGATCAATGCTTCCAAAGGAGACGATGACTGACTCCTCTTGAAAATGGATAGGAGTCCGAGGATCCCTGTTGCACGTGGAAAGGGAACCTGGGTCTCCCGCCTCACGTGGAGAAGCGAGCCAATTGCCATGACGAGACTCGAGGAGAATCCCGGGTGTCCCTCCCACCTAGGCAGGAGTCCTGACGTCGCTGAACAAACACGTTTCTGGAAGGGCCCTCCCCGTCGTAACTCGGGAATATACCCCAGGTTGCGGTCGCAACTCGAGAAAAACCATGAGACTTCCCCCTCGCTGCGAGATGAGGCCCGATTCCCCTGCACTGCGTGCAGAGCAATTCCGTGTTCCACATCCAACCTGAAAGGAGCCTTGATTTCCTTGATGGCACTCCAGAGAAAACCCAAAGTCACTGTCTCTAGTCTAGAGGGATCCTGAGGTCACTGGTGCATAAAGAAAGGGATCCGTGGACCCCAAATCATCTCGAGATGAGAGCTTAGTCCCTGGCTTCGACTCAAGAGGAATACCAACTTTCCACAAGCACCTCAAGAGGAGGCTTCTCTCAGCTACAGGTATGTGACAGGGACCCTGAGTTTGTGGCCTCAAGTGGAATGGACACCGAGATGCTCTGACTGGAAGTAAGGCTGGATATCCCTGCAGTGAATGGAATGCAGGCTCGTCTTGCATCGCCCAAGACAAAGGGATGTCTGAATCCCCTGTGGAGACCACAGAGAAAGTCCTAGTTCTCCGCCTCATCGCGACCGCAAGCCTCACATCCTTTGAAAACTCGAGAGGTCTGCGGAGATCAATACTTCCAAAGGAGATGATGCCTGACTCCTCTTGAAAATGGATAGGAGTCCCAGGATCCCTGTGGCACGTGGAAAGGGACCCTGGGTCTCCCGCCTCACGTGGAGTCGCGTCCCAATTGCTATGCCAAGACTTGAGGAGAATCCCCAGGTGTCCCTCGCACCTAGGCAGGAGTCCTGACGTCGCTGAACAAACACGTGTCTGGAAGGGCCCTCCCCGTCGTAACTCGAGTATATACCCCAGGTTCCGGCCGCAACTCGAGAAAAACCCTGAGACTTCCCCCTCGCCGCGAGATGAGGCCCGATTCCCCTGCACTGCGTACAGAGAAATTCCGTGTTCCACATCAAATGTGAAAGGAGCCTTGATTTCCTTGATGGCACTCCAGAGAAAACCCAACATCACTGTCTCAAGACTAGAGGGGTCCTGAGGTCACTGGAGCAACACGAAAGGGCTCCGAGGACCCCAAATCAACTCGAGATGAGAGCTTAGTCCCTGGATTCGACTCAAGAGGAATACCAACTTTCCACAAGCACCTTAAGAGGAGGCTTCTCTCAGCTACACGTAGGTGAGAGGGACCCTGAGTCTGTGGCCTCAAGTGGAATGGACACCGACACGCTGTGACTCGAAGTAAGGCCGGATATCCCTGCAGTGAATTGAATGCAGGCTCGTCTTGCATCTCCCAAGACGAAGGGATGTCTGAATCCCCTGTGGAGACCACAGAGAAAGACCTAGTTCTCCGCCTCATCGCGACCGGAGGCCTGACATCCTTTGAAAACTCGAGAGGTCCGCGGACATCAATGCTTCCAAAGGAGACGATGCCTGACTCCTCTTGAAAATTGATAGGAGACCCAGGATCCCTGTGGCACGTGGAAAGGGACCCTGGGTCTCCCGCCTCACGTGGGGACGCGTCCCAATTGCCATGCCAAGACTCGAGGAGAACCCCGAGGTGTCCCTCGCACCTAGGCAGGAGTCCTGACGTCGCTGTACAAACACGTGTCTGGAAGGGCCCTCCCCGTCGTAACTCAAGAATATACCCCAGGTTCCGGCCGCAACTCGAGAAAAACCATGAGACTTCCCCCTCGCCCCAAGATGAGGCCCGATTCCCTTGCACTGCATGCAGCACAATTCCGTGTTCCACATCAAACGTGAAAGGAGCCTTGATTTCCTTGATGGCACTCCAGAGAAAACTCAAGATGACTGTCTCAAGTCTAGAGGGATCCTGAGGTCACTGGAGCAACACGAAAGGGCTCCGTGGACCCCAAATCAACTCGAGATGAGAGCTTAGTCCCTGGTTTCAACTGAAGAGGAATACCAAGTTTCCACAAGCACCTCAAGAGGAGGCTTCTCTCAGCTACAGTATGTGATGGCGACCCTGAGTTTGTGGCCTCAAGTGGAATGGACACCGAGATGCTCTGGCTCGATGTAAGGCCGGATATCCCTGCAGGGAATTGAATGCACGCTAGTCTTGCATCTCCCAAGACGAAGGGATGTCTGAATCCCCTGTGGAGACCACAGAGAAAGACCTAATTCTCCCCCTCATCGCAACCGGAGGCCTCACATCCTTTGAAAATTCGAGAGGTCCACAGAGATTAATGCTTCCAAAGAGGACGATGCCTGACTCCTCTTGAAAATGGATAGGAGTCCCAGGATCCCTGTGGCACGTGGAAAGGGACACTGGGTCTCCCGCCTCACGTGGAGACGCGTCCCAATTGCCATGCCAAGACTCGAGGAGAATCCCGAAGTGTCCCTCGCACTTAGGCAGGAGTCCTGACGTCGCTGAACAAACACGTGTCTGGAAGGGCCCTCCCCGTCGTAACTCGAGAATATACCCCAGGTTCCGGCCGCAACTCGAGAAAAACCATGAGATTTCCCCCTCGCCGCGAGTTGAGGCCCGATTCCCCTGCACTGCATGCAGAGCAATTCCGTTTTCCACATGAAACGTGAAAGTAGCCTTGATTTCCTGGATGGACCTCCAGAGAAAACCCAAGATCACTGTCTCAAGTCTAGAGGGATCCTGAGGTCACTGTAGCAACACGAAATGGCTCCGTGGACCCCAAATCAACTCGAGATGAGAGCTTAGTCCCTGGCTTCAACTCAAGAGGAATACCAATTTTCCACAAGCACCTCAAGAGAAGGCTTCTCTCAGCTACAGGTATGTGAGAGGGACCCTGAGTTTGTGACCTCAAGTGGAATGGACACCGAGAAGCTCTGACTCGAAGTTAGGCCGGATATCCCTGCAGTGAATTGAATGCAGGCTCGTCTTGCATCTCCCAAGACGAAGGGATATCTGAATCCCCTGTGGAGACCACAGAGAAAGACCCAGTTCTCCGCCTCATCGCGACGGGAAGCCTCACATCCTTTGAAAACTCGAGGGGACCGCGGAGATCAATGCTTCCAAAGGAGACGATGCCTGACTCCTCTTGAAAATGGATAGGAGTCCCAGGATCCGTGTGGCACGTGAAAAGGGACCCTGGGTCTCCCGCCTCACGTGGAGACGCGTCCCAATTGCCATGTCAAGACTCGAGGAGAATCCAGAAGTGTCCCTGGCACCTAGGCAGGAGTCCTGACGTCGCTGAACAAACACTTGTCTGGAAGGGCCCTCCCCGTCATAAATCGAGAATATACCCCAGGTTCCGGCCGCAACTCGAGAAAAACCATGAGACTTCCCCCTCGGCGCGAGATGAGGCCCGATGCCCCTGCACTGCGTGCAGAGTAATTCCGTGTTCCACATCAAACGTGAAAGGAGACTTGATTTCCTTGGTGGCACTCCAGAGAAAACCCAAGATCACTGTCTCAAGTCTAGAGGGATCCTGACGTCACTGTTGCAACACCAAAGGGCTCCGTGGAACCCAAATCAACTCGAGATGAGAGCTTAGTCCCTGGCTTCGACTCAAGAGGAATACCAAGTTTCCACAAGCACCTCAAGAGGAGGCTTCTCTCAGCTACAGGTATGTGAGAGGGACCCTGAATTTGTGGCCTCATGTGGAATGGACACCGAGATGCTCTGACTCGAAGTAAGGCCGGATATCCCTTCAGTGAATTGAATGCCGGCCCGTCTTGAATCTCCCAAGACGAAGGGATGTCTGAATCCCCTGTGGAGACCACAGAGAAAGACCTAGTTCTCCGCCTCATCGCGAACGGAGGCCTCGGATCCTTTGAAAACTCAAGAGGTCTGCGGAGATCAATGCTTCCAAAGGAGACGATGCCTGACTCCTCTTGAAAATGGATAGGAGTCCCAGGATCCGTGTGGCACGTGGAAAGGGACACTAGGTCTCCCGCCTCACGTGGAGACGCGTCTCAATTGCCATGCCAAAACTCGAGGAGAATCCCTAGTTGTCCCTCGCACCTAGGCAGGAGTCCAGACGTCGCTGAACAAACACGTGTCTGGAAGGGCCCTCGCCGTCGTAACTCGAGAATATACCCCAGGTTCCGGCCGCAACTCGAGAAAAACCATGAGACTTCCCCCTAGCCGCGGGATGAGGCCCATTTCCACTGCCCTGCGTGCAGAGCAATTCCGAGTTCCACATCAAACGTGAAAGGAGCCTTGATTTCCTTGATGGCACTCCAGAGAAAAACCAAGGTCACTGTCTCAAGTCTAGAGGGATCCTGAGGTCACTGGAGCAACATGAAAGGGCTCCATGGACCCCAAATCAACTCGAGATGAGAGCTTAGTTCCTGGCTTCGACACAAGTGGAATACCAACTTTCCACAAGCAACTCAAGAGGAGGCTTCTCTCAGCTACAGGTATGTGAGAGGGACCCTGAGTTTGTGGCCTCAAGTGGAATGGACACCGAGATGCTCTGACTCGAAGTAAGGCCGGATATCCCTGCAGTGAATTGAATGCAGGCTCGTCTTGCATCTCCCAAGACGAAGGGATGTCTGAATCCCCTGTGGAGACCACAGAGAAAGACCTACTCCTCCGCCTCATCGCGACCGGAGGCCTCACATCCTTTGAAAACTCGAGAGGTCTGCAGAGATCAATGCTTCTAAAGGATACGATGCCTGACTCTTCTTGAAAATGGATAGGAGTCCCAGGATCACTGTGGCACTTGGAAAGGGACTCTGGGTCTCCCGGCTCACGTGGAGACACGTCCCAATTGCCATGCCAGACTCGAGGAGAATCCCGAGGTGTCCCTCGCACCTAGGCAGGAGTCCTGACGTCGCTGAACAAACACGTGTCTGGAAGGGACCTCCCCGTCGTAACTCGAGAATATACCCCAGGTTCCGGCCGCAACTCGAGAAAAACCATGAGACTTCCCCCTCGCCGCGAGATGAGGCCCAATTCCCCTGCCCTGCGTGCAGAGCAATTCCGTATTCCACATCAAAAATGAAAGGAGCCTTGATTTCCTTGATGGCACTCCAGAGAAAACCCAAGATCAGTGTCTCAAGTCTAGAGGGATCCTGAGGTCACTGTAGCAACACGAAATGGCTCCGTGGAACCCAAATCAACTCGAGATGAGAGCTTAGTCCCTGGCTTCAACTCAAGAGGAATACCAATTTTCCACAAGCACCTCAAGAGGAGTCTTCTCTCAGCTACAGGTATGTGAGAGGGACCCTGAGTTTGTGACCTCAAGTGGAATGGACACCGAGAAGCTCTGACTCGAAGTTAGGCCGGATATCCCTGCAGTGAATTGAATGCAGGCTCGTCTTGCATCTCCCAAGACGAAGGGATGTCTGAATCCCCTGTGGAGACCACAGAGAAAGACCCAGTTCTCCGCCTCATTGCGACGGGAAGCCTCACATCCTTTGAAAACTCGAGAGGACCGCGGAGATCAATGCTTCCAAAGGAGACGATGCCTGACTCCTCTTGAAAATGGATAGGAGTCCCAGGATCCGTGTGGCACGTGGAAAGGGACCCTGGGTCTCCCGCCTCACGTGGAGACGCGTCCCAATTGCCATGTCAAGACTCGAGGAGAATCCAGAAGTGTCCCTGGCACCTAGGCAGGAGTCCTGACGTCGCTGAACAAACACTTGTCTGGAAGGGCCCTCCCCGTCGTAACTCGAGAATATACCCCAGGTTCCGGCCGCAACTCGAGAAAAACCATGAGACTTCCCCCTCGGCGCGAGATGAGGCCCGATGCCCCTGCACTGCGTGCAGAGTAATTCCGTGTTCCACATCAAACGTGAAAGGAGACTTGATTTCCTTGGTGGCACTCCAGAGAAAACCCAAGATCACTGTCTCAAGTCTAGAGGGATCCTGAGGTCACTGTTGCAACACCAAAGGGCTCCGTGGAACCCAAATCAACTCGAGATGAGAGCTTAGTCCCTGGCTTCGACTCAAGAGGAATACCAAGTTTCCACAAGCACCTCAAGAGGAGGCTTCTCTCAGCTACAGGTATGTGAGAGGGACCCTGAATTTGTGGCCTCATGTGGAATGGACACCGAGATGCTCTGACTCGAAGTAAGGCCGGATATCCCTTCAGTGAATTGAATGCCGGCCCGTCTTGAATCTCCCAAGACGAAGGGATGTCTGAATCCCCTGTGGAGACCACAGAGAAAGACCTAGTTCTCCGCCTCATCGCGAACGGAGGCCTCGGATCCTTTGAAAACTCAAGAGGTCTGCGGAGATCAATGCTTCCAAAGGAGACGATGCCTGACTCCTCTTGAAAATGGATAGGAGTCCCAGGATCCGTGTGGCACGTGGAAAGGGACACTAGGTCTCCCGCCTCACGTGGAGACGCGTCTCAATTGCCATGCCAAAACTCGAGGAGAATCCCTAGTTGTCCCTCGCACCTAGGCAGGAGTCCAGACGTCGCTGAACAAACACGTGTCTGGAAGGGCCCTCGCCGTCGTAACTCGAGAATATACCCCAGGTTCCGGCCGCAACTCGAGAAAAACCATGAGACTTCCCCCTAGCCGCGGGATGAGGCCCATTTCCCCTGCCCTGCGTGCAGAGCAATTCCGTGTTCCACATCAAACGTGAAAGGAGCCTTGATTTCCTTGATGGCACTCCAGAGAAAACCCAACGTCACTGTCTCAAGTCTAGAGGGATCCTGAGGTCACTGGAGCAACACGAAAGGGCTCCGTGGACCCCAAATCAACTCGAGATGAGAGCTTAGTCCCTGGCTTCGAGTCAAGAGGAATACCAACTTTCCACACGCACCTCAAGAAGAGGCTTCTCTCAGCTACAGGTATGTGAGAGGGACCCTGAGTTTGTGGCCTCAAATGGAATGGACACCGAGATGCTCTGACTCGAAGTAAGGCCGGATATCCCTGCAGTGAATTGAATGCAGGCTCGTCTTGCATCTCCCAAGACGAAGGGATGTCTAAATCCGCTGGGGAGACCACAGAATGACCGAGTACTCCGCCTCATCGCGACCGGAGGCCTCACATCCTTTGAAAACTCGAGAGGTCCGAGGAGATCAATGCTTCCAAAGAGACGATGCCTGACTCCTCTTGAAAATGGATAGGAGTCCCAGGATCCCTGTGGCACGTGAAAAGGGACCCTGGGTCTCCCGCCTCACGTGGAGACGCGGCCAAAATGCCATGCCAAGACTCGAGGAGAATCCCGAGGTGTCCCTCGCACCTAGGCAGGAGTCCTGACGTCGCTCAACAAACACGTGTCTGGAAGGGCCCTCCCCGTCGTAACTCGAGAATATATCCCAGGTTCCGGCCGCAACTGAACAAAACCATGAGATTCACCCCTCGCCGCGAGTTGAGGCCCGATTCCCCTGCACTGCATGCAGAACAATTCCGTGTTCCACATCAAACGTGAAAGGAGCCTTGATTTCCTTGATGGCACTCCAGAGAAAACCCAAGATCACTGTTTCAAGTCTAGAGGGATCCTGAGGTCACTGTAGCAACACGAAAGGGCTCTGTGGACCCGAAATCAACTCGAGATGAGAGTTTAGTCCCTGGCTTCGACTCAAGAAGAATACCAACTTTCCACAAGCACCTCAAGAGGAGGCTTCTCTCAGCTACAGGTATGTGAGAGGGCCCCTGAGTTTGTGGCCTCAAATGGAATGGACACCGAGATGCTCTGACTCGAAGTAAGGCCGGATATCCCTGCAGTGAATTGAATGCAGGCTCGTCTTGCATCTCCCAAGGCGAAGGGATGTCTGAATCCCCTGTGGAGACCACAGAGAAAGACCTAATTCTCCGCCTCATCGCGAGCGGAGGCCTCACATCCTTTGAAAACTCGAGAGGTCCGCGGAGATCAATGCTTCCAAAGGAAACGATGCCTGACTCCTCTTGAAAATGGATAGGAGTCCCAGGATCCCTGTGGCACGTGGAAAGGGGCACTGGGTCTCCCGCCTCACGTGGAGAGGCGTCCCAATTGCCATGCCAAGACTCGAGGAGAATCCCGAGGTGTCCCTCGCACCTAGGCAGGAGTCCTGACGTCGCTGAACAAACACGTGTCTGGAAGGGCCCTCCCCATCGTAACTCGATAATATACCCCAGGTTCCGGCCGCAACTCGAGAAAAACCATGAGATTTCCCCCTCGCCGCGAGATGAGGCCCGATTCCCCTGCCCTGCGTGCAGAGCAATTCCGTGTTCCACATCAAACGTGAAAGGAGCCTTGATTTCCTTGATGGCACTCCAGAGAAAACCCAAGATCACTGTCTCAAGTCTAGAGGGATCCTGAGGTCACTGGAGCAACATGAAATGGCTCCGTGGACCCCAAATCAACTCGAGATGAGAGCTTAGTCCCTGCCTTCGACTCAAGAGGAATACCAACTTTCCACAAGCACCTCAAGAGGAGGCTTCTCTCAGCTACAGCTATGTGAGTGGGCCACTGAGTTTGTGGCCTCAAGTGGAATGGACACGGAGATGCTCTGACTCGAAGTAAGGCCGGATATCCCTGCAGTGAATTGAATGCAGGCTCGTCTTGCATCTCCCAAGAAGAAGGGATATCTGAATTCCCTGTGGAGACCACAGAGAAAGACCGAGTTCTCCGCCTCATCGCGACGAGAGGCCTCACATCCTTTGAAAACTCGAGAGGTCTGCGGAGATCAATGCTTCCAAAGGAGACGATGCCTGACTCCTCTTGAAAATGGATAGGAGTCCCAGGATCCCTGTGGCACGTGGAAAGGGACCCTGGGTCTCCCGCCTCACGTGGAGACGCGTCCCAATTGCCATGCCAAGACTCGAGGAGAATCCCGAGGTGTCCGTCGCACCTAGGCAGGAGTCCTGATGTCGCTGAACAAACACGTGTATGGAAGGGCCCTCCCCATCATAACTCGAGAATATACCCCAGGTTCCGGCCGCAACTCGAGAAAAACCATGAGACTTCCCCCTCGACGCGACATGAGGCCCGATTCCCCTGCACTGCATGCAGAGCAATTCCGTTTTCCACATCAAACGTGAAAGGAGCCTTGATTTCCTTGATGACACTCCAGAGAAAACCCAAGATCACTGTCTCAAGTCTAGAGGGATCCTGAGGTCACTGGAGCAAAATGAAAGGGCTCCATGGACCCCAAATCAACTCGAGATGAGAGCTTAGTCCCTGGCTTCGACACAAGAGGAATACCAACTTTCCACAAGCAACTCAAGAGGAGGCTTCTCTCAGCTACAGGTATGTGAGAGGGACCCTGAGTTTGTGGCCTCATGTGGAATGCACACCGAGATGCTCTGACTCGAAGTAAGGCCGGATATCCCTGCAGTGAATTGAATGCAGGCTCGTCTTGCATCTCCCAAGACGAAGGGTTGTCTGAATCCCCTGTGGAGACCACAGAGAAAGACCTACTCCTCCGCCTCATCGCGACCGGAGGCCTCACATCCTTTGAAAACTCGAGAGGTCTGAAGAGATCAATGCTTACAAAGGAGACAATGCCTGACTCTTCTTGAAAATGGATAGGGGTCCCAGGATCACTGTGACACTTGGAAAGGGACCCTGGGTCTCCCGCCTCACGTGGAGACACGTCCCAATTGCCATGCAAGACTCGAGGAGAATCCCGAGGTGTCCCTCGCACCTAGGCAGGAGTCCTGACGTCGCTGAACAAACACGTGTCTGGAAGGGACCTCCCTGTCGTAACTCGAGAATATACCCCAGGTTCCGGCCGCAACTCGAGAAAAACCATGAGACTTCCCCCTCGCCGCGAGATGAGGCCCGATTCCCCTGCCCTGCGTGCAGAGCAATTCCGTATTCCACATCAAAAATGAAAGGAGACTTGATTTCCTTGATGGCACTCCAGAGAAAACCCAAGATCAGTGTCTCAAGTCTAGAGGGATCCTGAGGTCACTGGAGCAACAAGAAAGGGCTCCAAGGACCCCAAATCAACTCGAGATGAGAGCTTAGTCCCTGGCTTAGACTCAAGAGGAATACCAACTTTGCACAAGCACCTCAAGAGGAAGCTTCTCTCAGCTAGAGGTATGTGAGTGGAACCCTGAATTTGTGGCCTCAAGTGCAATGTACACCGAGATGCTCTGACTCGAAGTAAGGCCGGATATCCCTGCAGTGAATTGAATGCAGGCTCGTCTTGCATCTCCCAAGACGAAGGGATATCTGAATCCCCTGTGGAGACCACAGAGAAAGACCCAGTTCTCCGCCTCATTGCGACGGGAAGCCTCACATCCTTTGAAAACTCGAGAGGACCGCGGAGATCAATGCTTCCAAAGGAGACGATGCCTGACTCCTCTTGAAAATGGATAGGAGTCCCAGGATCCGTGTGGAACGTGGAAAGGGACCCTGGGTCTCCCGCCTCACGTGGAGTCGCATCCCAATTGCCATGTCAAGACTCGAGGAGAATCCAGAAGTGTCCCTGGCACCTAGGCAGGAGTCCTGACGTCGCTGAACAAACACTTGTCTGGAAGGGCCCTCCCCGTCGTAACTCGAGAATATACCCCAGGTTCCGGCCGCAACTCGAGAAAAACCATGAGACTTCCCCCTCGGCGCGAGATGAGGCCCGATGCCCCTGCACTGCGTGCAGAGTAATTCCGTGTTCCACATCAAACGTGAAAGGAGACTTGATTTCCTTGGTGGCACTCCAGAGAAAACCCAAGATCACTGTCTCAAGTCTAGAGGGATCCTGAGGTCACTGTTGCAACACCAAAGGGCTCCGTGGAACCCAAATCAACTCGAGATGAGAGCTTAGTCCCTGGCTTCGACTCAAGAGGAATACCAAGTTTCCACAAGCACCTCAAGAGGAGGCTTCTCTCAGCTACAGGTATGTGAGAGGGACCCTGAATTTGTGGCCTCATGTGGAATGGACACCGAGATGCTCTGACTCGAAGTAAGGCCGGATATCCCTTCAGTGAATTGAATGCCGGCCCGTCTTGAATCTCCCAACACGAAGGGATGTCTGAATCCCCTGTGGAGACCACAGAGAAAGACCTAGTTCTCCGCCTCATCGCGAACGGAGGCCTCGGATCCTTTGAAAACTCAAGAGGTCTGCGGAGATCAATGCTTCCAAAGGAGACGATGCCTGACTCCTCTTGAAAATGGATAGGAGTCCCAGGATCCGTGTGGCACGTGGAAAGGGACACTAGGTCTCCCGCCTCACGTGGAGACGCGTCTCAATTGCCATGCCAAAACTCGAGGAGAATCCCTAGTTGTCCCTCGCACCTAGGCAGGAGTCCAGACGTCGCTGAACAAACACGTGTCTGGAAGGGCCCTACCCATCGTAACTCGAGAATATACCCCAGGTTCCGGCCGCAACTCGAGAAAAACCATGAGACTTCCCCCTAGCCGCGGGATGAGGCCCATTTCCCCTGCCCTGCGTGCAGAGCAATTCCGTGTTCCACATCAAACGTGAAAGGAGCCTTGATTTCCTTGATGGCACTCCAGAGAAAACCCAACGTCACTGTCTCAAGTCTAGAGGGATCCTGAGGTCACTGGAGCAACACGAAAGGGCTCCGTGGACCCCAAATCAACTCGAGATGAGAGCTTAGTCCCTGGCTTCGAGTCAAGAGGAATACCAACTTTCCACAAGCACCTCAAGAAGAGGCTTCTCTCAGCTACAGGTATGTGAGAGGGACCCTGAGTTTGTGGCCTCAAATGGAATGGACACCGAGATGCTCTGACTCGAAGTAAGGCCGGATATCCCTGCAGTGAATTGAATGCAGGCTCGTCTTGCATCTCCCAAGACGAAGGGATGTCTGAATCCGCTGGGGAGACCACAGAAAGACCGAGTACTCCGCCTCATCGCGACCGGAGGCCTCACATCCTTTGAAAACTCGAGAGGTCCGAGGAGATCAATGCTTCCAAAGAGACGATGCCTGACTCCTCTTGAAAATGGATAGGAGTCCCAGGATCCCTGTGGCACGTGAAAAGGGACCCTGGGTCTCCCGCCTCACGTGGAGACGCGGCCAAAATGCCATGCCAAGACTCGAGGAGAATCCCGAGGTGTCCCTCGCACCTAGGCAGGAGTCCTGACGTCGCTCAACAAACACGTGTCTGGAAGGGCCCTCCTCGTCGTAACTCGAGAATATATCCCAGGTTCCGGCCGCAACTGAACAAAACCATGAGATTCACCCCTCGCCGCGAGTTGAGGCCCGATTCCCCTGCACTGCATGCAGAACAATTCCGTGTTCCACATCAAACGTGAAAGGAGCCTTGATTTCCTTGATGGCACTCCAGAGAAAACCCAAGATCACTGTTTCAAGTCTAGAGGGATCCTGAGGTCACTGTAGCAACACGAAAGGGCTCTGTGGACCCGAAATCAACTCGAGATGAGAGTTTAGTCCCTGGCTTCGACTCAAGAAGAATACCAACTTTCCACAAGCACCTCAAGAGGAGGCTTCTCTCAGCTACAGGTATGTGAGAGGGCCCCTGAGTTTGTGGCCTCAAATGGAATGGACACCGAGATGCTCTGACTCGAAGTAAGGCCGGATATCCCTGCAGTGAATTGAATGCAGGCTCGTCTTGCATCTCCCAAGGCGAAGGGATGTCTGAATCCCCTGTGGAGACCACAGAGAAAGACCTAATTCTCCGCCTCATCGCGAGCGGAGGCCTCACATCCTTTGAAAACTCGAGAGGTCCGCGGAGATCAATGCTTCCAAAGGAAACGATGCCTGACTCCTCTTGAAAATGGATAGGAGTCCCAGGATCCCTGTGGCACGTGGAAAGGGACCCTGGGTCTCCCGCCTCACGTGGAGAGGCGTCCCAATAGCCATGCCAAGACTCGAGGAGAATCCCGAGGTGTCCCTCGCACCTAGGCAGTAGTCCTGACGTCACTGAACAAACACGGTTCTGGAAGGCCCCTCCCTGTCGTAACTCGAGAATATACCCCAGGTTCCGGCCGCAACTCGAGAAAAACCATGAGACTCCCCCCTCGCCGCGAGATGAGGCCCGATTCCCCTGCCCTGCGTGCAGAGCAATTCCGTGTTCCACATCAAACGTGAAAGGAGCCTTGATTTCCTTGATGGCACTCCAGAGAAAACCCAAGATCACTGTTTCAAGTCTAGAGGGATCCTGAGGTCACTGGACCAACAGGAAAGGGCTCCGTGGACCACAAATCAACTCGAGATGAGAGCTTAGTCCCTGGCTTCAACTCAAGAGGAATATGAACTTTCCACAAGCCCCTCAAGAGGAGGCTTCTCTCAGCTACAGGTATGTGAGAGGGACCCTGAGTTTGTGGCATCAAGTGGAATGGACACCGAGATGCTCTGACTCGAAGTAAGGCCGGATATCCCTGCAGTGAATTGAATGCAGGCTCGTCTTGCATCTCCCAAGAAGAAGGGATGTCTGAATCCCCTGTGGAGACCACAGAGAAAGACCTACTCCTCCGCCTCATCGCGACCGGAGGCCTCACATCCTTTGAAAACTCGAGAGGTCTGCGGAGATCAATGCTTCCAAAGGAGACGATGCCTGACTCCTCTTGAAAATGGATAGTAGTCCCAGGATCCCTGTGGCACGTGGAAAGGGACACTGGGTCTCCCGCCTCACGTGGAGACGCGTCCCAATTGCCATGCCAGACTCGAGGAGAATCCCGAGGTGTCCCTCGCACCTAGGCAGGAGTCCTGACGTCGCTGTACAAACACGTGTCTGGAAGGGACCTCCCCGTCGTAACTCGAGAATATACCCCAGGTTCAGGCCGCAACTCGAGAAAAACCATGAGACTTCCCCCTCGCCGCGAGATGAGGCCCAATTCCCCTGCCCTGCGTGCAGAGCAATTCCGTATTCCACATCAAAAATGAAAGGAGCCTTGATTTCCTTGATGGCACTCCAGAGAAAACCCAAGATCAGTGTCTCAAGTCTAGAGGGATCCTGAGGTCACTGTAGCAACAACAAAGGGCTCAGTGGACCCCAAATCAACTCGAGATGAGAGCTTAGTCCCTGGCTTCGACTCAAGAGGAATACGAACTTTCCACAAGCACCTCAAGAGGAGGCTTCTCTCAGCTACAGGTATGTGAGAGGGACCCTGAGTTTGTTGCCTCAAGTGGAATGGACACCGAGATGCTCTGACTCGAAGTAAGGCCGGATATCCCTGCAGTGAATTGAATGCAGGCTCATCTTGCATCTCCCAAGACGAAGGGATGTTTGAATCCGCTGGGGAGAACACAGAGAAAGAGCGAGTTCTCCGCCTCATCGCGACCGGAGGCCTCACATCCTTTGAAAACTCTAGAGGTCCGAGGAGATCAATGCTTCCAAAGAGACGATGCCTGACTCCTCTTGAAAATGGATAGGAGTCCCAGGATCCCTGTGGCACGTGGAAAGGGACACTGGGTCTCCCGCCTCACGTGGAGAGGCGTCCCAATTGCCATGCCAAGACTCGAGGAGAATCCCCAGGTGTCCCTCGCACCTAGGCAGGAGTCCTGACGTCACTGAACAAACACGTGTCTGGAAGTCCCCTCCCCGTCGTAACTCGAGAATATACCCCAGGTTCCGGCCGCAACTCAAGAAAAACCATGAGACTCCCCCCTCGCCGCGAGATGAGGCCCGATTCCCCTGCCCTGCGTGCAGAGCAATTCCGTATTCCACATCAAAATAGAAAGGAGCCTTGATTTCCTTGATGGCACTCCAGAGAAAACCCAAGATCACTGTCTCAAGTCTAGAGGGATCCTGAGGTCACTGGAGCAACAAGTAAGGGCTCCATGGACCCCAAATCAACTCGAGATGAGAGCTTAGTCCCTGGTTTTGACTCAAGAGGAATACCAACTTTCCACAAGCACCTCAAGAGGAGGCTTCTCTCAGCTACAGGTATATTTGAGGGACCCTGAGTTTGTGGCCTCAAGTGGAATGGACACCGAGATGCTCTGACTCGAAGTAAGGCCGGATATTCCTGCAGTGAATTGAATGCAGGCTCGTCTTGCATCTCCCAAGACGAAGGGATGTGTGAATCCCCTGTGGAGACCACAGAGAAAGACCGTGTTCTCCGCCTCATCGCGACCGGAGGCCTCACATCCTTTGAAAACTCGAGAGGTCCCCGGAGATCAATGCTTCCAAAGGAGACGATGCCTGACTCCTCTTGAAAATGGATAGGAGTCCTAGGATTCCTGTGGCTCGTGAAAAGGGACCCTGGGTCTCCCGCCTCACGTGGAGACGCGTCCCCATTGCCATGGCAAGACTCGAGGAGAATCCCGAGGTGTCCCTCGCACCTAGGCAGGAGTCCTGACGTCGCTCAACAAACACGTGTCTGGAAGGGCCCTCCCTGTCGTAACTCGAGAATATATCCCAGGTTCCGGCCGCAACTGAAAAATACCATGAGATTTACCCCTCCCCGCGAGTTGAGGCCCGATTCCCCTGCACTGCATGCAGAGTAATTCCGTGTTCGACATCAAACGTGAAAGGAGCCTTGATTTCCTTGATGGCACTCCAGAGAAAACCCAAGATCACTGTTTCAAGTCTAGAGGGATCCTGAGGTCACTGGACCAACAGGAAAGGGCTCCGTGGACCACAAATCAACTCGTGATGAGAGCTTAGTCCCTGGCTTCAACTCAAGAGGAATATGAACTTTCCACAAGCCCCTCAAGAGGAGGCTTCTCTCAGCTACAGGTATGTGAGAGGGACCCTGAGTTTGTGGCATCAAGTGGAATGGACACCGAGATGCTCTGACTCGAAGTAAGACCGGATATCCCTGCAGTGAATTGAATGCAGGCTCATCTTGCATCTCCCAAGACGAAGGGATGTCTGAATCCCCTGTGGAGACCACAGAGAAAGACCTAATTCTGCGCCTCATCGCGAGCGGAGGCCTCACATCCTTTGAAAACTCGAGAGGTCCGCGGAGATCAATGCTTCCAAAGGAGACGATGCCTGACTCCTCTTGAAAATGGATAGGTGTCCCAGGATCCCTGTGGCACGTGGAAAGGGACCCTGGGTCTCCCGCCTCACGTGGAGACGCGTCCCAATTGCCATGCCAAGACTCGAGGAGAATCCCGATGTGTCCCTCGCACCTAGGCAGGAGTCCTGACGTCGCTGAACAAACACGTGTCTGGAAGGGCCCTCCCCATCGTAACTCGAGTATATACCCCAGGTTCCGGCCGCAACTCGAGAAAAACCATGAGATTTCCCCCTCGCCGCGAGTTGAGACCCGATTCCCCTGCACTGCATGCAGAGCAATTCCGTGTTCCACATCAAACGTGAAAGGAGCCTTGATTTCCTTGATGGCACTCCAGAGAAAACCCAAGATCACTGTCTCAAGTCTAGAGGGATCCTGAGGTCACTGGAGCAACATGAAATGGCTCCGTGGACCCCAAATCAACTCGAGATGAGAGCTTAGTCCCTGGCTTCGACTCAAGAGGAATAGCAACTTTCCACAAGCACCTCAAGAGGAGGCTTCTCTCAGCTACAGCTATGTGAGAGGGCCACTGAGTTTGTGGCCTCAAGTGGAATGGACACCGAGATTCTCTGACTCGAAGTAAGGCCGGATATCCCTGCAGTGAATTGAATGCAGGCTCGTCTTGCATCTCCCAAGTAGAAGGGATGTCTGAATCCCCTGTGGAGACCACAGAGAAAGACCGAGTTCTCCGCCTCATCGCGACCAGAGGCCTCACATCCTTTGAAAACTCGAGAGGTCTGCGGAGATCAATGCTTCCAAAGGAGACGATGCCTGACTCCTCTTGAAAATGGATAGGAATCCCAGGATCCCTGTGGCACGTGGAAAGGGACACTGGGTCTCCCGCCTCACGTGGAGTCGCGTCCCAATTGCCATGCCAAGACTCGAGGAGAATCCCGAAGTGTCCCTCGCACTTAGGCAGGAGTCCTGACGTCGCTGAACAAACACGTGTCTGGAAGGGCCCTCCCCGTCGTAACTCGAGAATATACCCCAGGTTCCGGCCGCAACTCGAGAAAAACCATGAGATTTCCCCCTCGCCGCGAGTTGAGGCCCGATTCCCCTGCACTGCATGCAGAGCAATTCCGTTTTCCACATCAAACGTGAAAGTAGCCTTGATTTCCTTGATGGCACTCCAGAGAAAACGCAAGATCACTGTCTCAAGTCTAGAGGGATCCTGAGGTCACCGGAGCCACATGAAAGGGCTCCATGGACCCCAAATCAACTCGAGATGAGAGCTTAGTCCCTGGCTTCGACACAAGTGGAATACCAACTTTCCACAAGCAACTCAAGAGGAGGCTTCTCTCAGCTACAGGTATGTGAGAGGGACCCTGAGTTTGTGACCTCAAGTGGAATGGACACCGAGATGCTCTGACTCGAAGTAAGGCCGGATATCCCTGCAGTGAATTGAATGCAGGCTCGTCTTGCATCTCCCAAGACGAAGGGATGTCTGAATCCCCTGTGGAGACCACAGAGAAAGACCTACTCCTCCGCCTCATCGCGACCGGAGGCCTCACATCCTTTGAAAACTCGAGAGGTCTGCAGAGATCAATGCTTCTAAAGGAGACGATGCCTGACTCTTCTTGAAAATGGATAGGAGTCCCAGGATCACTGTGGCACTTGGAAAGGGACCCTGGGTCTCCCGCCTCACGTGGAGACACGTCCCAATTGCCATGCCAAGACTCGAGGAGAATCCCGAGGTGTCCCTCGCACTTAGTCAGGAGTCCTGACGTCGCTGAACAAACACGTGTCTGGAAGGGCCCTCCCCGTCGTAACTCGAGAATATACCCCAGGTTCCGGCCGCAACTCGAGAAAAACCATGAGATTTCCCCCTCGCCGCGAGTTGAGGCCCGATTCCCCTGCACTGCATGCAGAGCAATTCCGTTTTCCACATCAAACGTGAAAGTAGCCTTGATTTCCTTGATGGCACTCCAGAGAAAACGCAAGATCACTGTCTCAAGTCTAGAGGGATCCTGAGGTCACCGGAGCCACATGAAAGGGCTCCATGGACCCCAAATCAACTCGAGATGAGAGCTTAGTCCCTGGCTTCGACACAAGTGGAATACCAACTTTCCACAAGCAACTCAAGAGGAGGCTTCTCTCAGCTACAGGTATGTGAGAGGGACCCTGAGTTTGTGACCTCAAGTGGAATGGACACCGAGATGCTCTGACTCGAAGTAAGGCCGGATATCCCTGCAGTGAATTGAATGCAGGCTCGTCTTGCATCTCCCAAGACGAAGGGATGTCTGAATCCCCTGTGGAGACCACAGAGAAAGACCTACTCCTCCGCCTCATCGCGACCGGAGGCCTCACATCCTTTGAAAACTCGAGAGGTCTGCAGAGATCAATGCTTCTAAAGGAGACGATGCCTGACTCTTCTTGAAAATGGATAGGAGTCCCAGGATCACTGTGGCACTTGGAAAGGGACCCTGGGTCTCCCGCCTCACGTGGAGACACGTCCCAATTGCCATGCCAGACTCGAGGAGAATCCCGAGGTGTCCCTCGCACCTAGGCAGGAGTCCTGACGTCGCTGTACAAACACGTGTCTGGAAGGGACCTCCCCGTCGTAACTCGAGAATATACCTCAGGTTCCGGCCGCAACTCGAGAAAAACCATGAGACTTCCCCCTCGCCGCGAGATGAGGCCAAATTCCCCTGCCCTGCGTGCAGAGCAATTCCGTATTCCACATCAAAAATGAAAGGAGCCTTGATTTCCTTGATGGCACTCCAGGGAAAGCCCAAGATCAGTCTCTCAAGTCTAGAGGGATCCTGAGGTCACTGTAGCAACACGAAATGGCTCCGTGGACCCCAAATCAACCCGAGATGAGAGCTTAGTCCCTGGCTTCGACTCAAGAGGAATACCAATTTTCCCCAAGCACCTCAAGAGGAGGCTTCTCTCAGCTACAGGTATGTGAGAGGGACCCTGAGTTTGTGACCTCAAGTGGAATGGACACCGAGAAGCTCTGACTCGAAGTTAGGCCGGATATCCCTGCAGTGAATTGAATGCAGGGTCGTCTTGCATCTCCCAAGACGAAGGGATGTCTGAATCCCCTGTGGAGACCACAGAGAAAGACCCAGTTCTCCGCCTCATCGCGACGGGAAGCCTCACATCCTTTGAAAACTCGAGAGGTCGGCGGAGATCAATGCTTCCAAAGGAGACGATGCCTGACTCCTCTTGAAAATGGATAGGAGTCCCAGGATCCCTGTGACACGTGGAAAGGGACCCTGGGTCTCCCGCCTCACGTGAAGACGCATCCCAATTGCCATGTCAAGACTCGAGGAGAATCCAGAGGTGTCCCTGGCACCTAGGCAGGAGTCCTGACATCGCTGAACAAACACTTGTCTGGAAGGGCCCTCCCCGTCGTAACTCGAGTATATACCCCAGGTTCCCGTCGCAACTCGAGAAAAACCATGAGAGTTCCCCCTCGGCGCGAGATGAGGCCCGATGCCCCTGCACTGCGTGCAGAGCAATTCCGTGTTCCACATCAAACGTGAAAGGAGACTTGATTTCCTTGGTGGCACTCCAGAGAAAACCCAAGATCACTGTCTCAAGTCTAGAGGGATCCTGACGTCACTGGAGCAACAGGAAAGGGCTCCGTGGACCCCAAATCAACTCGAGATGAGAGCTTAGTCCCTGGCTTCGACTCAAGAGGAATACCAAGTTTCCACAAGCACCTCAAGAGGAGGCTTCTCTCAGCTACAGGTATGTGAGAGGGACCCTGAATTTGTGGCCTCATGTGGAATGGACACCGAGATGCTCTGACTCGAAGTAAGGCCGGATATCCCTTCAGTTAATTGAATGCCGGCCCGTCTTGAATCTCCCAAGACGAAGGGATGTCTGAATCCCCTGTGGAGACCGCAGAGAAAGACCTAGTTCTCCGCCTCATCGCGAACGGAGGCCTCGGATCCTTTGAAAACTCAAGAGGTCCTCGGAGATCAATGCTTCCAAAGGAGACGATGCCTGACTCCTCTTGAAAATGGATAGGAGTCCCAGGATCCGAGTGGCACGTGGAAAGGGACACTGGGTCTCCCGCCTCACGTGGAGACGCGTCTCAATTGCCATGCCAAAACTCGAGGAGAATCCCGAGTTGTCCCTCGCACCTAGGCAGGAGTCCAGACGTCGCTGAACAAACACGTGTCTGGAAGGGCCCTCCCCGTCGTAACTGGAGAATATACCCCAGGTTCCGGCCGCAACTCGAGAAAAACCATGAGACTTCCCCCTCGCCGCGGGATGAGGCCCATTTCCCCTGCCCTGCGTGCAGAGCAATTCCGTGTTCCACATCAAACGTGAAAGGAGCCTTGATTTCCTTGATGGCACTCCAGAGAAAACCCAAGATCACTGTCTCAAGTCTAGAGGGATCCTGAGTTCACTGGAGCAACACCAAAGGGCTCCATGAACCCCAAATCAACTCGAGATGAGAGCTTAGTCCCTGGCTTCGACTCAAGAGGAATACGAACTTTCCACAAGCACCTCAAGAGGAGGCTTCTCTCAGCTAAAGGTATGTGAGAGGGACCCTGAGTTTGTTGCCTCAAGTGGAATGGACACCGAGATGCTCTGACTCGAAGTAAGGCCGGATATCCCTGCAGTGAATTGAATGCAGGCTCATCTTGCATCTCCCAAGACGAAGGGATGTCTGAATCCGCTGGGGAGACCACAGAGAAAGACCGAGTTCTCCGCCTCAACGCGAACCTAGGCCTCACATCCTTTGAAAACTCGAGAGGTCCGAGGAGATCAATGCTTCCAAAGGAGACGATGCCTGACTCCTCTTGAAAATGGATAGGAGTCCCAGGATCCCTGTGGCACGTGAAAAGGGACCCTGGGTCTCCCGCCTCACGTGGAGACGCGTCCAAAATGCCATGCCAAGACTCGAGGAGAATCCCGAGGTGTCCCTTGCACCTAGGGAGGAGTCCTGACGTCGCTCAACAAACACGTGTCTGGAAGGGCCCTCCTCGTCGTAACTCGAGAATATATCCCAGGTTCCGGCCGCAACTGAACAAAACCATGAGATTCACCCCTCGCCGCGAGTTGAGGCCCGATTCCCCTGCACTGCATGCAGAACAATTCCGTGTTCGACATCAAACGTGAAAGGAGCCTTGATTTCCTTGATGGCACTCCAGAGAAAACCCAAGATCACTGTTTCAAGTCTAGAGGGATCCTGAGGTCACTGTAGCAACACGAAAGGGCTCTGTGGACCCGAAATCAACTCGAGATGAGAGTTTAGTCCCTGGCTTCGACTCAAGAAGAATACCAACTTTCCACAAGCACCTCAAGAGGAGGCTTCTCTCAGCTACAGGTATGTGAGAGGGCCCCGGAGTTTGTGGCCTCAAATGGAATGGACACCGAGATGCTCTGACTCGAAGTAAGGCCGGATATCCCTCCAGTGAATTGAATGCAGGCTCGTCTTGCATCTCCCAAGGCGAAGGGATGTCTGAATCCCCTGTGGAGACCACAGAGAAAGACCTAATTCTCCGCCTCATCGCGAGCGGAGGCCTCACATCCTATGAAAACTCGAGAGGTCCGCGGAGATCAATGCTTCCAAAGGAAACGATACCTGACTCCTCTTGAAAATGGATAGTAGTCCCAGGATCCCTGTGGCACGGGGAAAGGGACACTGGGTCTCCCGCCTCACGTGGAGAGGCGTCCCAATTGCCATGCCAAGATTCGAGGAGAATCCCGAGGTGTCCCTCGCACCTAGGCAGGAGTCCTGACGTCACTGAACAAACACGTGTCTGGAAGGGCCCTCCCCGTTGTAACTCGAGAATATACCCCAGGTTCCGGCCGCAACTCGAGAAAAACCATGAGACTTCCCCCTCGCCGCGAGATGAGGCCCGATTCCCCTGCCCTGCGTGCAGAGCAATTCCGTATTCCACATCAAAAAAGAAAGGAGCCTTGATTTCCTTGATGGCACTCCAGAGAAAACCCAAGATCACTGTCTCAAGTCTAGAGGGATCCTGAGGTCACTGGAGCCACATGAAAGGGCTCCATGGACCCCAAATCAACTCGAGATGAGAGCTTAGTCCCTGGCTTAGACTCAAGAGGAATACCAACTTTCCACAAGCACCTCAAGAGGAGGCTTCTCTCAGCTACAGGTATATTTGAGGGACCCCGAGTTTGTGGCCTCAAGTGGAAAGGACACCGAGATGCTCTGACTCGAAGTAAGACCGGATATCCCTGCAGTGAATTGAATGCAGGCTCGTCTTGCATCTCCCAAGACGAAGGGTTGTCTGAATCCCCTGTGGAGACCACAGAGAAAGACCTACTCCTCCGCCTCATCGCGACCGGAGGCCTCACATCCTTTGAAAACTGGAGAGGTCTGAAGAGATCAATGCTTCTAAAGGAGACGATTCCTGACTCCTCTTGAAAATGGATAGGAGTCCCAGGATCCCTGTGGCACTTGGAAAGGGAACCTGGGTCTCCCGCCTCACATGGACACACGTCCCAATTGCCATGCCAGACTCGAGGAGAATCCCGAGGTGTCCCTCGCACCTAGGCAGGAGTCCTGACGTCGCTGAACAAACACATGTCTGGAAGGGACCTCCCCGTCGTAACTCGAGAATATACCCCAGGTTCCGGCCGCAACTCGAGAAAAACCATGAGACTTCCCCCTCGCCGCGAGATGAGGCCCGATTCCCCTGCCCTGCGTGCAGAGCAATTCCGTATTCCACATCAAAAATGAAAGGAGCCTTGATTTCCTTGATGGCACTCCAGAGAAAACCCAACATCAGTGTCTCAAGTCTAGAGGGATCCTGAGGTCCCTGGAGCAACACGAAAGGGCTCCAAGGACCCCAAATCAACTCGAGATGAGAGCTTAGTCCCTGGCTTAGACTCAAGGGGAATACCAACTTTCCACAAGCACCTCAAGAGGAAGCTTCGCTCAGCTACAGGTATGTGAGAGGAACCCTGAATTTGTGGCCTCAAGTGGAATGGACACGGAGATGCTCTGACTCGAAGTAAGGCCGGATATCCCTGCAGTGAATTGAATGCAGGATCGTCTTGCATCTCCCAAGACGAAGGGTTGTCTGAATCCCCTGTGGAGACCACAGAGAAAGACATCGTTCTCCGCCTCATCGAGCCCGAAGGCCCCACATCCTTTGAAAACTCGAGAGGTCTGCGGAGATCAATGCTTCCAAAGGAGACGATGCCTGACTCCTCTTGAAAATGGATAGGAGTCCCAGGATCCCTGTGGCACGTGGAAAGGGACCCTGGGTCTCCCGCCTCACATGGAGAGGCGTCGCAATTGCCATGCCAAGACTCGAGAAGAATCCCGAGGTGTCCCTCGCACCTAGGCAGGAGTCCTGACGTCGCTGAACAAACACGTGTCTGGGAGGGCCCTCCCCGTCGTAACTCGAGAATATACCCCAGGTTCCGGCCGCAACTCGAGAAAAACCAGGAGACTTCCCCCTCGCCGCGAGATGAGGCACGATTCCCCTGCACTGCGTGCAGAACATTTCCGTGTTCCACATCAAACGTGAAAGGAGCCTTGATTTCCTTGATGGCACTCCAGAGAAAACCCAAGATCACTGTCTCAAGTCTAGAGGGATCCTGAGGTCACTGGAGCAACACGAAAGGGCTCCGTGGACCCCAAATCAACTCGAGATGAGAGCTTAGTCCCTAGCTTCGACTCAAGAGGAATACCAACTTTCCACAAGCACCTCAAGAGGAGGCTTCTCTCAGCTACAGGTATGTGAGAGGGACCCTGAGTTTGAGGCCTCAAGTGGAATGGACACCGAGATGCTGTGACTCGAAGTAAGACCAGATATCCCTGGAGTGAATTGAATGCAGGCTCATCTTGCATCTCCCAAGACGAAGGGATGTCTGAATCCCCTGTGGAGTCCACAGAGAAAGACCTAGTCCTCCGCCTCATCGCGACCGGAGGCCTCACATCCTTTGAAAACTCGAGAGGTCCGCGGAGATCAATGCTTCCAAAGGAGACGATGCCTGACTCCTCTTGAAAATGGATAGGAGTCCCAGGATCAATGTGGCACGTGGAAAGGGACCCTGGGTCTCCCGCCTCACGTGGAGACACATCCCAATTGCCATGCCAAGACTCGAGGAGAATCCCGAGGTGTCCCTCGCACCTATGCAGGAGTCCTGACGTCGCTGAACAAACACGTGTAAGGAAGGGCCCTCCCCGTCGTAACTCGAGAATATACCCCAGGTTCCGGCCGCAACTCGAGATAAACCATGACACTTCCCACTCGCCGCGAGATGAGGTCCGATTCCCCTGCACTGCGTGCAGAGCAATTCCGTGTTCCACATCAAACGTGAAAGGAGCCTTTATATCCTTGATGGCACTCCAGAGAAAACCCAAGGTCACTGTTTCAAGTCTAGAGGGATCCTGAGGTCACTGGAGCAACACGAAAGGGCTCCGTGGACCCCAAATCAACTCGAGATGAGAGCTTAGTCCCTGGCTTCGACTCAAGAGGAATACCAACTTTCCACAAGCACCTCAAGAGGAGGCTTCTCTCAACTACATGTATGTGAGAGGGACCCTGAGTTTGTGGCCTCAAGTGGAATGGACCCCGAGATGCTCTGACTCGAAGTAAGGCTGGATATCCCTGCAGTGAATTGAATGCAGGCTCGTCTTGCATCTCCCAAGACGAAGGGTTGTCTGAATCCCCTGTGGAGACCACAGAGAAAGACCTAGTCTCCGTCTCAACGCGAACAGAGGCCTCACATCCTTTGAAAACTCGAGAAGTCTGCGGAGATCAATGCTTCCAAAGGAGACGATGCCTGACTCCTCTTGAAAATGGATAGGAGTCCCAGGATCCCTGTGGCACGTGGAAAGGGACCCTGCGTCTCCCGCCTCACGTGGAGACGCGTCCCAATTGCCATGCCAAGACTCGAGGAGAATCCCGAGGTGTCCCTCGCACCTAGGCAGGAGTCCTGACGTCGCTGAACAAACACATGTCTGGAAGGGCCCTCCCCGTCGTAACTCGAGAATATACCCCAGGTTCCGGCCGCAACTCGAGAAAAACCATGAGACTTCCCCCTCGCTGCGAGATGAGGCCCGATTCCCCTGCACTGCGTGCAGAGCAATTCCGTATTCCACAACAAAAAAGAAAGGAGACTTGATTTCCTTGATGGCACTCCAGAGAAAACCCAAGATCACTGTCTCAAGTCTAGAGGGATCCTGAGGTCACTGGAGCAACACGAAAGGGCTCCGTGGACCCCAAATCAACTCGAGATGAGAGCTTAGTCCCTGGCTTCGACTCAAGAGGAATACCAAGTTTCCACAAGCACCTCAAGAGGAGGCTTCTCTCAGCTACAGGTATGTGAGAGGGACCCTGAGTTTGTGGCCTCAAGTCGAATGGACACCGAGATGCTCTGACTCGAAGTAAGGCCAGATATCCCTGCAGTGAATTGAATGCAGGCTCGTCTTGCATCTCCCAAGACGAAGGGTTGTCTGAATCCCCTGTGGAGACCACAGAGAAAGACCTAGTTCTCCGCCTCAACGCGACCGGAGGCCTCACATCCTTTGAAAACTCGAGACGTCCGCGGAGATCAATGCTTCCAAAGGAGACGATGCCTGACTCCTCTTGAAAATGGATAGGAGTCCCAGGATCCCTGTGGCACGTGGAAAGGGACCCTGCGTCTCCCGCCTCACGTGGAGACGCGTCCCAATTGCCATGCGAAGACTCGAGGAGAATCCCGAGGTGTCCCTCGCACCTAGGCAGGAGTCCTGACGTCGCTGAACAAACACGTGTCTGGAAGGTCCCTCCCCGTCGTAACTCGAGAATACACCCCAGGTTCCGGCCGCAACTCGAGAAAAACCATGAGACTTCCCCCTCGCTGCGAGATGAGGCCCGATTCCCCTGCACTGCGTGCAGAGCAATTCCGTGTTCCACATCAAACGTGAAAGGAGCCTTGATTTCCTTGACGGCACTCCAGAGAAAACCCAAGATCACTGTCTCAAGTCTAGAGGGATCCTGAGGTCACTGGAGAAACACGAAAGGGCTCCGTGGACCCCAAATCAACTCGAGATGAGAGCTTAGTCCCTGGCTTCGACTCAAGAGGAATACCAACTTTCCAAAAGCACCTCAACAGGAGGCTTCTCTCAGCTACAGGTATGTGAGAGGGACCCTGAGTTTGTGACCTCAAGTGGAATGGACACCGAGATGCTCTGACTCGAAGTAAGGCCAGATATCCCTGCAGTGAATTGAATGCAGGCTCGTCTTGCATCTCCCAAGACGAAGGGTTGTCTGAATCCCCTGTGGAGACCACAGAGAAAGACCCAGTTCTCCGCCTCATCGCGACGGGAAGCCTCACATCCTTTGAAAACTCGAGAGGACTGCGGAGATCAATGCTTCCAAAGGAGACGATGCCTGACTCCTCTTGAAAATGGATAGGAGTCCCAGGATCCCTGTGACACGTGGAAAGGGACCCTGGGTCTCCCGCCTCCCGTGGAGACGCATCCCAATTGCCATGTCAAGACTCGAGGAGAATCCAGAGGTGTCCCTGGCACCTAGGCAGGAGTCCTGACGTCGCTGAACAAACACTTGTCTGGAAGGGCCCTCCCCGTCGTAACTCGAGTATATACCCCAGGTTCCGGCCGCAACTCGAGAAAAACCATGAGACTTCCCCCTCGGCGCGAGATGAGGCCCGATGCCCCTGCACTGCGTGCAGAGCAATTCCGTGTTCCACATCAAACGTGAAAGGAGACTTGATTTCCTTGGTGGCACTCCAGAGAAAACCCAAGATCACTGTCTCAAGTCTAGAGGGATCCTGACGTCACTGTTGCAACACCAAAGGGCTCCGTGGAACCCAAATCAACTCGAGATGAGAGCTTAGTCCCTGGCTTCGACTCAAGAGGAATACCAAGTTTCCACAAGCACCTCAAGAGGAGGCTTCTCTCAGCTACAGGTATGTGAGAGGGACCCTGAATTTGTGGCCTCATGTGGAATGGACACCGAGATGCTCTGACTCGAAGTAAGGCCGGATATCCCTTCAGTGAATTGAATGCCGGCCCGTCTTGCATCTCCCAAGACGAAGGGATGTCTGAATCCCCTGTGGAGACCGCAGAGAAAGACCTAGATCTCCGCCTCATCGCGAACGGAGGCCTCGGATCCTTTGAAAACTCAAGAGGTCCTCGGAGATCAATGCTTCCAAAGGAGACGATGCCTGACTCCTCTTGAAAATGGATAGGAGTCCCAGGATCCGAGTGGCACGTGGAAAGGGACACTGGGTCTCCCGCCTCACGTGGAGACGCGTCCCCATTGCCATGCCAGGACTCGAGGAGAATCCCGAGGTGTCCCTCGCACCTAGGCAGGAGTCCTGACGTCGCTGAACAAACACATGTCTGGAAGGGACCTCCCCGTCGTAACTCGAGAATATACCCCAGGTTCCGGCCGCAACTCGAGAAAAACCATGAGACTTCCCCCTCGCCGCGAGATGAGGCCCGATTCCCCTGCCCTGCGTGCAGAGCAATTCCGTATTCCACATCAAAAATGAAAGGAGCCTTGATTTCCTTGATGGCACTCCAGAGAAAACCCAACATCAGTGTCTCAAGTCTAGAGGGATCCTGAGGTCCCTGGAGCAACACGAAAGGGCTCCAAGGACCCCAAATCAACTCGAGATGAGAGCTTAGTCCCTGGCTTAGACTCAAGGGGAATACCAACTTTCCACAAGCACCTCAAGAGGAAGCTTCGCTTAGCTACAGGTATGTGAGAGGGACCCTGAGTTTGTGGCCTCAAGTCGAATGGACACCGAGATGCTCTGACTCGAAGTAAAGCCAGATATCCCTGCAGTGAATTGAATGCAGGCTCGTCTTGCATCTCCCAAGACGAAGGGTTGTCTGAATCCCCTGTGGAGACCACAGAGAAAGACCTAGTTCTCCGCCTCAACGCGACCGGAGGCCTCACATCCTTTGAAAACTCGAGACGTCCGCGGAGATCAATGCTTCCAAAGGAGACGATGCCTGACTCCTCTTGAAAATGGATAGGAGTCCCAGGATCCCTGTGGCACGTGGAAAGGGACCCTGCGTCTCCCGCCTCACGTGGAGACGCGTCCCAATTGCCATGCGAAGACTCGAGGAGAATCCCGAGGTGTCCCTCGCACCTAGGCAGGAGTCCTGACGTCGCTGAACAAACACGTGTCTGGAAGGGCCCTCCCCGTCGTAACTCGAGAATATACCCCAGGTTCCGACCGTAACTTGAGAAAAAACCTGAGACATCCCCCTTGCCGCGAGATGAGGCCCGATTCCCATGCACTGTGTGCAGAGCAATTCCGTGTTCCACATCAAACTTGAAAGGAGCCTTGATTTCCTTGATGGCACTCCAGAGAAAACCCAAGATCACTGTCTCAAGTCTAGAGGGATCCTGAGGTCACTGGAGCAACAAGAAAGGGCTCCGTGGACCCCAAATCAACTCGAGATGAGAGCTTAGTCCCTGGCTTCGACTCAAGAGGAATAAGAACTTTCCACAAGCACCTCAAGAGGAGGCTTCTCTCAGCTACAGGTATGTGAGAGTGACCCTGAATTTGTGGCCTCAAGTGTAAAAGACACCGAGATGCTCTGACTCGAATTAAGGCCGGATATCCCTGCAGTGAATTGAATGCAGGCTCGTCTTGCATCTCCCAAAACGAAGGGATGTCTGAAAGCCCTGTGGAGACGACAGAGAAAGACCTAGTCCTCTGCCTCATCGCGACCCGAGGCCTCACATCCTTTGAAAACTCGAGAGGTCTGAGGAGATCAATGCTTCCAAAGGAGACAATGCCTGAATCCTCTTGAAAATGGATAGGAGTCCCAGGATCCCTGTGGCACGTGGAAAGGGACCAAGGGTCTCTTGCCTCATGTGGAGACGCGTTCCAATTGCCATGCCAAGACTTTAGGAGAATCCAAAGGTGTCCCTCGCACCTATCACGTGTCTGGAAGGGCCCTCCCCTTCGTAACTCGAGAATATACCCCAGGTTCAGGCCGCAACTCGAGAAAAACCATGAGACTTCCCCCTCGCCGCGAGATGAGGCCCGATTCCCCTGCCCTGCGTGCAGAGCAACTCCGTATTCCACATCAAAAATGAAAGGAGCCTTGATTTCTTTGATGGCACTCCAGAGAAAACCCAAGATTACTGTCTCAAGTCTAGAGGGATCCTGAGGTCACTGTAGCAACATGAAAGGGCTCTGTGGTCCCCAAATCAACTCGAGATGAGAGCTTAGTCCCTGGCTTCGACTCAAGAGGAATACCAACTTTCCACAAGCAGCTCAAGAGGAGGCTTCTCTCAGCTACATGTAAGTGAGAGGGCCCCTGAGTTTGTGGCCTCAAATGGAATGGACACCGAGATGCTCTGACTCGAAGTAAGGCCGAATATCCCTGCAGTGAATTGAATGCAGGCTCGTTTTGCATCTCCCAAGATGAAGGGATGTCTAAACCCCTGTGGAGACCACAGGGAAAGACCTAGTCCACCGCCTCATCGCGACCAGAGGCCTCACATCCTTTGAAAATTCGAGAGGTCCGCGGAGATCAATGCTTCCGAAGGAGACGATGCCTGACTCCTCTTGAAAATGGATAGGAGTCCCAGGATCGCTGTGGCACGTGGAAAGGGACCCTGGGTCTCCCGCCTCACATGGAGACGCGTCCAAATTGCCATGCCAAGACTCGAGGAGAATCCCGAGGTGTCCCTCGCACCTAGGCAGGAGTCCTGACGTCGCTGAACAAACACGTGTCTGGAAGGGCCCTCCCCGTCGTAACTCGAGCATATACCCCAGGTTCCGCCCGCAACTCGCGAAAAACCATGAGACTTCCCCCTCGCCGCTAGATGAGGCCCGATTCCCCTGCACTGCATGCAGAGCAATTAAGTGTTCCACATCAAAAGTGAAAGGAGCCTTGATTTCCTTGATGGCACTCCAGAGAAACCCCAAGATCACTGTCTCAAGTCTAGAGGGATCCTGAGGTCACTGGAGCAACAGGAAAGGGCTCCGTGGACCCCAAATCAACTCGAGATGAGAGCTTAGTCCCTGGCTTCGACTCAAGAGGAATATCAACTTTCCACAAGAACCTCAACAGGAGGCTTCTCTCAGGTACAGGTATGTGAGAGGGACCCTGAGTTTGTGGCCTCAAGTGGAATGGACACCGAGATGCTCTGACTCGACGTAAGGCCGGATATCCCTGCAGTGAATTGAATGCAGGCTCGTCTTGCATCTCCCAAGACGAAGGGATGTCTGATCCCCTGAGGAGACCACAGAGAAAGACCTAACTTTCTGCCTCATCGCGACTAGAGGCCTCACATCCTTTGAAAACTCGAGAGCTCCACAGATAACAATGCTTCCAAAGGAGACGATGCCTGACTCCTCTTGAAAATGGATAGGAGTCCCAGGATCCATGTGGCACGTGGAAAGGGACGCTGGGTCTCCCGCCTCACGTGGAGACGCGTCCCAATACCCATGCCAAGACTCGAGGAGAATCCCGAGGTGTCCCTCGCACCTAGGCAGGAGTCCTGACGTCGCTGAACAAACACATGTCTGGAAGGGCCCTCCCCGTCGTAACTCGAGAATATACCCCAGGTTCGGGCCGCAACTCGAGAAAAACCATGAGACTTCCCCCTCGCCGCGAGATGAGGCCTGATTCCCCTGCCCTGCGTGCAAAGCAATTCCGTTTTCCACATCAAACGTGAAAGGAGCCTTGATTTCCTTGATGGCACTCCAGAGAAAACCCAAGTTCTCTGTCTCAAGTCTAGAGGGATCCTGAGGTCACTGGAGCAACACGAAAGGGCTCCGTGGACCACAAATCAACTCGAGATGAGAGTTTAGTCCCTAGCTTCGACTCAAGAGGAATACCAACTTTCCACAAGCACCTCAAGAGGAGGCTTCTCTCAGCTACAGGTATGTGAGAGGGACCCTGAGTTTGTGGCCTCAAGTGGAATGGACACCGAGATGCTCTGACTCAAAGTAAGGCCGGATATCCCTGCAGTGAATTGAATGCACGATCGCCATGCATCTCCCAAAACGAAGGGATGTCTGAATCCCCTGTGGAGATGACAGAGAAAGAGCTAGTCCTCCGCCTCATCACGAGCGGAGGCCTCACATCCTTTGAAAACTCGAGAGGTCCGCGGAGATCAATGCTTCCAAAGGAGACGATGCCTGACTCCTCTTGAAAATGGATAGGAGTCCCAGGATCCCTGTGGCACGTGGAAAGGGACCCTGGGTCTCCCGCCTCACGTGGAGACACGTCCCAATTGCCATGCCAAGACTCGAGGAGAATCCCGAGGTGTCCCTCGCACCTATGCAGGAGTCCTGACGTCGCTGAACAAACACGTGTAAGGAAGGGCCCTCCCCGTCGTAACTCGAGAATATACCCCAGGTTCCGGCCGCAACTCGAGATAAACCATGACACTTCCCCCTCGCTGCGAGATGAGGCCCGATTCCCCTGCACTGCGTGCAGAGCAATTCCGTATTCCACAACAAAAAAGAAAGGAGACTTGATTTCCTTGATGGCACTCCAGAGAAAACCCAAGATCACTGTCTCAAGTCTAGAGGGATCCTGAGGTCACTGGAGCAACACGAAAGGGCTCCGTGGACCCCAAATCAACTCGAGATGAGAGCTTAGTCCCTGGCTTCGACTCAAGAGGAATACCAAGTTTCCACAAGCACCTCAAGAGGAGGCTTCTCTCAGCTACAGGTATGTGAGAGGGACCCTGAGTTTGTGGCCTCAAGTCGAATGGACACCGAGATGCTCTGACTCGAAGTAAGGCCAGATATCCCTGCAGTGAATTGAATGCAGGCTCGTCTTGCATCTCCCAAGACGAAGGGTTGTCTGAATCCCCTGTGGAGACCACAGAGAAAGACCTAGTTCTCCGCCTCAACGCGACCGGAGGCCTCACATCCTTTGAAAACTCGAGACGTCCGCGGAGATCAATGCTTCCAAAGGAGACGATGCCTGACTCCTCTTGAAAATGGATAGGAGTCCCAGGATCCCTGTGGCACGTGGAAAGGGACCCTGCGTCTCCCGCCTCACGTGGAGACGCGTCCCAATTGCCATGCGAAGACTCGAGGAGAATCCCGAGGTGTCCCTCGCACCTAGGCAGGAGTCCTGACGTCGCTGAACAAACACGTGTCTGGAAGGTCCCTCCCCGTCGTAACTCGAGAATACACCCCAGGTTCCGGCCGCAACTCGAGAAAAACCATGAGACTTCCCCCTCGCTGCGAGATGAGGCCCGATTCCCCTGCACTGCGTGCAGAGCAATTCCGTGTTCCACATCAAACGTGAAAGGAGCCTTGATTTCCTTGACGGCACTCCAGAGAAAACCCAAGATCACTGTCTCAAGTCTAGAGGGATCCTGAGGTCACTGGAGAAACACGAAAGGGCTCCGTGGACCCCAAATCAACTCGAGATGAGAGCTTAGTCCCTGGCTTCGACTCAAGAGGAATACCAACTTTCCAAAAGCACCTCAACAGGAGGCTTCTCTCAGCTACAGGTATGTGAGAGGGACCCTGAGTTTGTGACCTCAAGTGGAATGGACACCGAGATGCTCTGACTCGAAGTAAGGCCAGATATCCCTGCAGTGAATTGAATGCAGGCTCGTCTTGCATCTCCCAAGACGAAGGGTTGTCTGAATCCCCTGTGGAGACCACAGAGAAAGACCCAGTTCTCCGCCTCATCGCGACGGGAAGCCTCACATCCTTTGAAAACTCGAGAGGACTGCGGAGATCAATGCTTCCAAAGGAGACGATGCCTGACTCCTCTTGAAAATGGATAGGAGTCCCAGGATCCCTGTGACACGTGGAAAGGGACCCTGGGTCTCCCGCCTCCCGTGGAGACGCATCCCAATTGCCATGTCAAGACTCGAGGAGAATCCAGAGGTGTCCCTGGCACCTAGGCAGGAGTCCTGACGTCGCTGAACAAACACTTGTCTGGAAGGGCCCTCCCCGTCGTAACTCGAGTATATACCCCAGGTTCCGGCCGCAACTCGAGAAAAACCATGAGACTTCCCCCTCGGCGCGAGATGAGGCCCGATGCCCCTGCACTGCGTGCAGAGCAATTCCGTGTTCCACATCAAACGTGAAAGGAGACTTGATTTCCTTGGTGGCACTCCAGAGAAAACCCAAGATCACTGTCTCAAGTCTAGAGGGATCCTGACGTCACTGTTGCAACACCAAAGGGCTCCGTGGAACCCAAATCAACTCGAGATGAGAGCTTAGTCCCTGGCTTCGACTCAAGAGGAATACCAAGTTTCCACAAGCACCTCAAGAGGAGGCTTCTCTCAGCTACAGGTATGTGAGAGGGACCCTGAATTTGTGGCCTCATGTGGAATGGACACCGAGATGCTCTGACTCGAAGTAAGGCCGGATATCCCTTCAGTGAATTGAATGCCGGCCCGTCTTGCATCTCCCAAGACGAAGGGATGTCTGAATCCCCTGTGGAGACCGCAGAGAAAGACCTAGATCTCCGCCTCATCGCGAACGGAGGCCTCGGATCCTTTGAAAACTCAAGAGGTCCTCGGAGATCAATGCTTCCAAAGGAGACGATGCCTGACTCCTCTTGAAAATGGATAGGAGTCCCAGGATCCGAGTGGCACGTGGAAAGGGACACTGGGTCTCCCGCCTCACGTGGAGACGCGTCCCCATTGCCATGCCAGGACTCGAGGAGAATCCCGAGGTGTCCCTCGCACCTAGGCAGGAGTCCTGACGTCGCTGAACAAACACATGTCTGGAAGGGACCTCCCCGTCGTAACTCGAGAATATACCCCAGGTTCCGGCCGCAACTCGAGAAAAACCATGAGACTTCCCCCTCGCCGCGAGATGAGGCCCGATTCCCCTGCCCTGCGTGCAGAGCAATTCCGTATTCCACATCAAAAATGAAAGGAGCCTTGATTTCCTTGATGGCACTCCAGAGAAAACCCAACATCAGTGTCTCAAGTCTAGAGGGATCCTGAGGTCCCTGGAGCAACACGAAAGGGCTCCAAGGACCCCAAATCAACTCGAGATGAGAGCTTAGTCCCTGGCTTAGACTCAAGGGGAATACCAACTTTCCACAAGCACCTCAAGAGGAAGCTTCGCTTAGCTACAGGTATGTGAGAGGGACCCTGAGTTTGTGGCCTCAAGTCGAATGGACACCGAGATGCTCTGACTCGAAGTAAAGCCAGATATCCCTGCAGTGAATTGAATGCAGGCTCGTCTTGCATCTCCCAAGACGAAGGGTTGTCTGAATCCCCTGTGGAGACCACAGAGAAAGACCTAGTTCTCCGCCTCAACGCGACCGGAGGCCTCACATCCTTTGAAAACTCGAGACGTCCGCGGAGATCAATGCTTCCAAAGGAGACGATGCCTGACTCCTCTTGAAAATGGATAGGAGTCCCAGGATCCCTGTGGCACGTGGAAAGGGACCCTGCGTCTCCCGCCTCACGTGGAGACGCGTCCCAATTGCCATGCGAAGACTCGAGGAGAATCCCGAGGTGTCCCTCGCACCTAGGCAGGAGTCCTGACGTCGCTGAACAAACACGTGTCTGGAAGGGCCCTCCCCGTCGTAACTCGAGAATATACCCCAGGTTCCGACCGTAACTTGAGAAAAAACCTGAGACATCCCCCTTGCCGCGAGATGAGGCCCGATTCCCATGCACTGTGTGCAGAGCAATTCCGTGTTCCACATCAAACTTGAAAGGAGCCTTGATTTCCTTGATGGCACTCCAGAGAAAACCCAAGATCACTGTCTCAAGTCTAGAGGGATCCTGAGGTCACTGGAGCAACAAGAAAGGGCTCCGTGGACCCCAAATCAACTCGAGATGAGAGCTTAGTCCCTGGCTTCGACTCAAGAGGAATACGAACTTTCCACAAGCACCTCAAGAGGAGGCTTCTCTCAGCTACAGGTATGTGAGAGTGACCCTGAATTTGTGGCCTCAAGTGTAAAAGACACCGAGATGCTCTGACTCGAATTAAGGCCGGATATCCCTGCAGTGAATTGAATGCAGGCTCGTCTTGCATCTCCCAAAACGAAGGGATGTCTGAAAGCCCTGTGGAGACGACAGAGAAAGACCTAGTCCTCTGCCTCATCGCGACCCGAGGCCTCACATCCTTTGAAAACTCGAGAGGTCTGAGGAGATCAATGCTTCCAAAGGAGACAATGCCTGAATCCTCTTGAAAATGGATAGGAGTCCCAGGATCCCTGTGGCACGTGGAAAGGGACCAAGGGTCTCTTGCCTCATGTGGAGACGCGTTCCAATTGCCATGCCAAGACTTTAGGAGAATCCAAAGGTGTCCCTCGCACCTATCACGTGTCTGGAAGGGCCCTCCCCTTCGTAACTCGAGAATATACCCCAGGTTCAGGCCGCAACTCGAGAAAAACCATGAGACTTCCCCCTCGCCGCGAGATGAGGCCCGATTCCCCTGCCCTGCGTGCAGAGCAACTCCGTATTCCACATCAAAAATGAAAGGAGCCTTGATTTCTTTGATGGCACTCCAGAGAAAACCCAAGATTACTGTCTCAAGTCTAGAGGGATCCTGAGGTCACTGTAGCAACATGAAAGGGCTCTGTGGTCCCCAAATCAACTCGAGATGAGAGCTTAGTCCCTGGCTTCGACTCAAGAGGAATACCAACTTTCCACAAGCAGCTCAAGAGGAGGCTTCTCTCAGCTACATGTAAGTGAGAGGGCCCCTGAGTTTGTGGCCTCAAATGGAATGGACACCGAGATGCTCTGACTCGAAGTAAGGCCGAATATCCCTGCAGTGAATTGAATGCAGGCTCGTTTTGCATCTCCCAAGATGAAGGGATGTCTAAACCCCTGTGGAGACCACAGGGAAAGACCTAGTCCACCGCCTCATCGCGACCAGAGGCCTCACATCCTTTGAAAATTCGAGAGGTCCGCGGAGATCAATGCTTCCGAAGGAGACGATGCCTGACTCCTCTTGAAAATGGATAGGAGTCCCAGGATCGCTGTGGCACGTGGAAAGGGACCCTGGGTCTCCCGCCTCACATGGAGACGCGTCCAAATTGCCATGCCAAGACTCGAGGAGAATCCCGAGGTGTCCCTCGCACCTAGGCAGGAGTCCTGACGTCGCTGAACAAACACGTGTCTGGAAGGGCCCTCCCCGTCGTAACTCGAGCATATACCCCAGGTTCCGCCCGCAACTCGCGAAAAACCATGAGACTTCCCCCTCGCCGCTAGATGAGGCCCGATTCCCCTGCACTGCATGCAGAGCAATTAAGTGTTCCACATCAAAAGTGAAAGGAGCCTTGATTTCCTTGATGGCACTCCAGAGAAACCCCAAGATCACTGTCTCAAGTCTAGAGGGATCCTGAGGTCACTGGAGCAACAGGAAAGGGCTCCGTGGACCCCAAATCAACTCGAGATGAGAGCTTAGTCCCTGGCTTCGACTCAAGAGGAATATCAACTTTCCACAAGAACCTCAACAGGAGGCTTCTCTCAGGTACAGGTATGTGAGAGGGACCCTGAGTTTGTGGCCTCAAGTGGAATGGACACCGAGATGCTCTGACTCGACGTAAGGCCGGATATCCCTGCAGTGAATTGAATGCAGGCTCGTCTTGCATCTCCCAAGACGAAGGGATGTCTGATCCCCTGAGGAGACCACAGAGAAAGACCTAACTTTCTGCCTCATCGCGACTAGAGGCCTCACATCCTTTGAAAACTCGAGAGCTCCACAGATAACAATGCTTCCAAAGGAGACGATGCCTGACTCCTCTTGAAAATGGATAGGAGTCCCAGGATCCATGTGGCACGTGGAAAGGGACGCTGGGTCTCCCGCCTCACGTGGAGACGCGTCCCAATACCCATGCCAAGACTCGAGGAGAATCCCGAGGTGTCCCTCGCACCTAGGCAGGAGTCCTGACGTCGCTGAACAAACACATGTCTGGAAGGGCCCTCCCCGTCGTAACTCGAGAATATACCCCAGGTTCGGGCCGCAACTAGAGAAAAACCATGAGACTTCCCCCTCGCCGCGAGATGAGGCCTGATTCCCCTGCCCTGCGTGCAAAGCAATTCCGTTTTCCACATCAAACGTGAAAGGAGCCTTGATTTCCTTGATGGCACTCCAGAGAAAACCCAAGTTCTCTGTCTCAAGTCTAGAGGGATCCTGAGGTCACTGGAGCAACACGAAAGGGCTCCGTGGACCACAAATCAACTCGAGATGAGAGTTTAGTCCCTAGCTTCGACTCAAGAGGAATACCAACTTTCCACAAGCACCTCAAGAGGAGGCTTCTCTCAGCTACAGGTATGTGAGAGGGACCCTGAGTTTGTGGCCTCAAGTGGAATGGACACCGAGATGCTCTGACTCAAAGTAAGGCCGGATATCCCTGCAGTGAATTGAATGCACGATCGCCATGCATCTCCCAAAACGAAGGGATGTCTGAATCCCCTGTGGAGATGACAGAGAAAGAGCTAGTCCTCCGCCTCATCACGAGCGGAGGCCTCACATCCTTTGAAAACTCGAGAGGTCCGCGGAGATCAATGCTTCCAAAGGAGACGATGCCTGACTCCTCTTGAAAATGGATAGGAGTCCCAGGATCCCTGTGGCACGTGGAAAGGGACCCTGGGTCTCCCGCCTCACGTGGAGACACGTCCCAATTGCCATGCCAAGACTCGAGGAGAATCCCGAGGTGTCCCTCGCACCTATGCAGGAGTCCTGACGTCGCTGAACAAACACGTGTAAGGAAGGGCCCTCCCCGTCGTAACTCGAGAATATACCCCAGGTTCCGGCCGCAACTCGAGATAAACCATGACACTTCCCCCTCGCCGCGAGATGAGGTCCGATTCCCCTGCACTGCGTGCAGAGCAATTCCGTGTTCCACATCAAACGTGAAAGGAGCCTTTATATCCTTGATGGCACTCCAGAGAAAACCCAAGGTCACTGTTTCAAGTCTAGAGGGATCCTGAGATCACTGGAGCAACACGAAAGGGCTCCGTGGACCCCAAATCAACTCGAGATGAGAGCTTAGTCCCTGGCTTCGACTCAAGAGGAATACCAACTTTCCACAAGCACCTCAAGAGGAGGCTTCTCTCAACTACATGTATGTGAGAGGGACCCTGAGTTTGTGGCCTCAAGTGGAATGGACCCCGAGATGCTCTGACTCGAAGTAAGGCTGGATATCCCTGCAGTGAATTGAATGCAGGCTCGTCTTGCATCTCCCAAGACGAAGGGTTGTCTGAATCCCCTGTGGAGACCACAGAGAAAGACCTAGTCCTCCGTCTCAACGCGAACAGAGGCCTCACATCCTTTGAAAACTCGAGAAGTCCGCGGAGATCAATGCTTCCAAAGGAGACGATGCCTGACTCCTCTTGAAAATGGATAGGAGTCCCAGGATCCCTGTGGCACGTGGAAAGGGACCCTGGGTCTCCCGCCTCACGTGGAGACGCGTCCCAATTGCCATGCCAAGACTCGAGGAGAATCCCGAGGTGTCCCTCGCACCTAGGCAGGAGTCCTGACGTCGCTGAACAAACACATGTCTGGAAGGTCCCTCCCCGTCGTAACTCGAGAATACACCCCAGGTTCCGGCCGCAACTCGAGAAAAACCATGAGACTTCCCCCTCACTGCGAGATGAGGCCCGATTCCCCTGCACTGCGTGCAGAGCAATTCCGTGTTCCACATCAAACGTGAAAGGAGCCTTGATTTCCTTGACGGCACTCCAGAGAAAACCCAAGATCACTGTCTCAAGTCTAGAGGGATCCTGAGGTCAGTGGAGCAACACGAAAGGGCTCCGTGGACCCCAAATCAACTCGAGATGAGAGCTTAGTCCCTGGCTTCGACTTAAGAGGAATACCAACTTTCCAAAAGCACCTCAACAGGAGGCTTCTCTCAGCTACAGGTATGTGAGAGGGACCCTGAGTTTATGACCTCAAGTGGAATGGACACCGAGATGCTCTGACTCGAAGTAAGGCCAGATATCCCTGCAGTGAATTGAATGCAGGCTCGTCTTGCATCTCCCAAGACGAAGGGTTGTCTGAATCCCCTGTGGAGACCACAGAGAAAGACCCAGTTCTCCGCCTCATCGCGACGGGAAGCCTCACATCCTTTGAGAACTCGAGAGGACCGCGGAGATCAATGCTTCCAAAGGAGACGATGCCTGACTCCTCTTGAAAATGGATAGGAGTCCCAGGATCCCTGTGACACGTGGAAAGGGACCCTGGGTCTCCCGCCTCCCGTGGAGACGCATCCCAATTGCCATGTCAAGACTCGAGGAGAATCCAGAGGTGTCCCTGGCACCTAGGCAGGAGTCCTGACGTCGCTGAACAAACACTTGTCTGGAAGGGCCCTCCCCGTCGTAACTCGAGTATATACCCCAGGTTCCGGCCGCAACTCGAGAAAAACCATGAGACTTCCCCCTCGGCGCGAGATGAGGCCCGATGCCCCTGCACTGCGTGCAGAGCAATTCCGTGTTCCACATCAAACGTGAAAGGAGACTTGATTTCCTTGGTGGCACTCCAGAGAAAACCCAAGATCACTGTCTCAAGTCTAGAGGGATCCTGACGTCACTGTTGCAACACCAAACGGCTCCGTGGAACCCAAATCAACTCGAGATGAGAGCTTAGTCCCTGGCTTCGACTCAAGAGGAATACCAAGTTTCCACAAGCACCTCAAGAGGAGGCTTCTCTCAGCTACAGGTATGTGAGAGGGACCCTGAATTTGTGGCCTCATGTGGAATGGACACCGAGATGCTCTGACTCGAAGTAAGGCCGGATATCCCTTCAGTGAATTGAATGCCGGCCCGTCTTGCATCTCCCAAGACGAAGGGATGTCTGAATCCCCTGTGGAGACCGCAGAGAAAGACCTAGATCTCCGCCTCATCGCGAACGGAGGCCTCGGATCCTTTGAAAACTCAAGAGGTCCTCGGAGATCAATGCTTCCAAAGGAGACGATGCCTGACTCCTCTTGAAAATGGATAGGAGTCCCAGGATCCGAGTGGCACGTGGAAAGGGACACTGGGTCTCCCGCCTCACGTGGAGACGCGTCCCCATTGCCATGCCAGGACTCGAGGAGAATCCCGAGGTGTCCCTCGCACCTAGGCAGGAGTCCTGACTTCGCTGAACAAACACGTGTGTGGAAGGGCCCTCCCCGTCGTAACTCGAGAAAATACCCTAGGTTCCGACCGTAACTTGAGAAAAACCATGAGACATCCCCCTTGCCGCGAGATGAGGCCCGATTCCCATGCACTGTGTGCAGAGCAATTCCGTGTTCCACATCAAACGTGAAAGGAGCCTTGATTTCCTTGATGGCACTCCAGAGAAAACCCAAGATCACTGTCTCAAGTCTAGAGGGATCCTGAGGTCACTGGAGCAACACCAAAGGGCTCCGTGGACCCCAAATCAACTCGAGATGAGAGCTTAGTCCCTGGCTTCGACTCAAGAGGAATACCAATTTCCACAAGCACCTCAAGAGGAGGCTTCTCCCAGCTACAGGTATGTGAGAGGGACCCTGAGTTTGTGGCCTCAAGTGGAATGGACACGAAGATGCTCTGACTCGAAGTAAGGCCGGATATTCCTGCAGTGAATTGAAAGCAGGCTTGTCTTGCATCTCCCAAGACGAAGGGATGTCTGAATCCCCTGTGGAGACCACAGAGAAAGACCTAGTTCTCCGCCTCATCGAGACCGGAGGCCTCCCATACTTTGAAAACTCGAGAGGTCCGCTGAGATCAATGCTTCCAAAGGAGACGATGCCTGACTCTTCTTGAAAATGGATAGGAGTCCCAGGATCCCTGTGGCACGTGGAAAGGGACCCTGGGTCTCCCGCCTCACGTGGAGACGCATCCCAATTGCCATGCCAAGACTCGAGGAGAATCCCGAGGTGTCCCTCCCACCTAGGCAGGAGTCCTGACGTCGCTGAACAAACACGTGTCTGGAAGGGCCCTCCCCGTCGTAACTCGAGAATATACCCCAGGTTCCGACCGTAACTTGAGAAAAAACCTGAGACATCCCCCTTGCCGCGAGATGAGGCCCGATTCCCATGCACTGTGTGCAGAGCAATTCCGTGTTCCACATCAAACTTGAAAGGAGCCTTGATTTCCTTGATGGCACTCCAGAGAAAACCCAAGATCACTGTCTCAAGTCTAGAGGGATCCTGAGGTCACTGGAGCAACAAGAAAGGGCTCCGTGGACCCCAAATCAACTCGAGATGAGAGCTTAGTCCCTGGCTTCGACTCAAGAGGAATACGAACTTTCCACAAGCACCTCAAGAGGAGGCTTCTCTCAGCTACAGGTATGTGAGAGTGACCCTGAATTTGTGGCCTCAAGTGTAAAAGACACCGAGATGCTCTGACTCGAATTAAGGCCGGATATCCCTGCAGTGAATTGAATGCAGGCTCGTCTTGCATCTCCCAAAACGAAGGGATGTCTGAAAGCCCTGTGGAGACGACAGAGAAAGACCTAGTCCTCTGCCTCATCGCGACCCGAGGCCTCACATCCTTTGAAAACTCGAGAGGTCTGAGGAGATCAATGCTTCCAAAGGAGACAATGCCTGAATCCTCTTGAAAATGGATAGGAGTCCCAGGATCCCTGTGGCACGTGGAAAGGGACCAAGGGTCTCTTGCCTCATGTGGAGACGCGTTCCAATTGCCATGCCAAGACTTTAGGAGAATCCAAAGGTGTCCCTCGCACCTATCACGTGTCTGGAAGGGCCCTCCCCTTCGTAACTCGAGAATATACCCCAGGTTCAGGCCGCAACTCGAGAAAAACCATGAGACTTCCCCCTCGCCGCGAGATGAGGCCCGATTCCCCTGCCCTGCGTGCAGAGCAACTCCGTATTCCACATCAAACGTGAAAGGAGCCTTGATTTCCTTGATGGCACTCCAGAGAAAACCCAAGATCACTGTCTCAAGTCTAGAGGAATCCTGAGGTCACTGGAGCAACACGAACGGGCTCCGTGGACCCCAAATCAACTCGAGATGAGAGCTTAGTCCCTGGCTTCGACTCAAGAGGAATACCAACTTTCCACAAGGACCTCAAGAGGTGGCTTCTCTCAGTTACAGGTATGTGAGAGGGACCCTGAGTTTGTGGCCTCAAGTGGAATGGACACCGAGATGCTCTGACTCGAAGTAAGGCCGGATATCCCTGCAGTGAATTGAATGCAGACTCGTCTTGCATCTAACAAGACGAAGGGATGTCTGAATCCCCTGTGGAGACCACAGAGAAAGACCGAGTTCTCCGCCTCATCGAGACCGGAGGCCTCACATTCTTTGAAAACTCGAGAGGTCCGCGGAGATCAATGCTTCCAAAGGAGACGATGCCTGACTCCTCTTGAAAATGGATAGGAGTCCCAGGATCCCTGTGGCACGTGGAAAGGGACCCTGGGTCTCCCGCCTCACGTGGAGACGCGTCCAAATTGCCATGCCAAGACTCGAGGAGAATCCCGAGGTGTCCCTCACACCTAGGCAGGAGTCCTGACGTCGCTGAACAAACACGTGTCTGGAAGGGCCCTCCCCGTCGTAACTCGAGAACATACCCCAGGTTCGGGCCGCAACTCGAGAAAAACAATGAGATTTCCCCCTCGCCGCGAGTTGAGGCACGATTTCCCTGCACTGCATGCATAGCAATTCCGTGTTCCACATCAAACGTGAAAGGAGCCTTGATTTCCTTGATGACACTCCAGAGAAAACCCAAGATCACTGTCTCAAGTCTAGAGGGATCCTGAGGTCACTGGACCAACAGGAAAGGGCTCCGTGGACCGAAATACACTCGAGATGAGAGCTTAGTCCCTGGCGTAGACTCAAGAGGAATACCAACTTTCCACAAGCACCTCAAGAGGAAGCTTCTCTCAGCTACATGTATATTTGAGGGACCCCGAGTTTGTGGCCTCAAGTGGAATGGACACCGGGATGCTCTGACTCGAAGTAAGGCCGGATATCCCTGCAGTGAATTGAATGCAGGCTCGTCTTGCATCTCCCAAGACGAAGGGATGTCTGAATCCCCTGTGGAGACCACAGAGAAAAACCTAATTCTCCGCCTCATCGCGAGCGGAGGCCTCACATCCTTTGAAAACTCGAGAGGTCTGCAGAGATCAATGCTTCCAAAGGAGACGATGCCCGACTCCACTTGAAAATGGATAGGAGTCCCAGGATCCCTATGGCACGTGGAAAGGGACACTGGGTTTCATGCCTCACGTGGAGACGCATCCCAATTGCCATGCCAAGACTCGAGGAGAATCCCGAGGTGTCCCTCGCACCTAGGCAGGAGCCCTGACGTCGCTGAAGAAACACATGTCTGGAAGGGACCTCCCCGTCGTAACTCGAGAATATACCCCAGGTTCCGGCCGCAACTCGAGAAAAACCATGAGACTAACCCCTCGCCGCGAGATGAGGCCCGATTCCCCTGCCCTGCGTGCAGAGCAATTCCGTAATCCACATCAAAAGGGAAAGGAGCCTTGATTTCCTTGATGGCACTCCAGAGAAAACCCAAGATCACTGTCTCAAGTCTAGAGGGATCCTGAGGTCACTGTAGCAACACGAAAGGGCTCCGTGGACCCCAAATCAATTCGAGATGAGAGCTTAGTCCCTGGCTTCGACTCAAGAGGAATACCAACTTTCCACAAGCACCTCAAGAGGAGGCTTCTCTCAGCTACAGGTATGTGAGAGGGCCCCTGAGTTTGTGGCCTCAAGTGGAATGGACACCGAGATGCTCTGACTCGACGTAAGGCCGGATATCCCTGCAGTGAATTGAATGCAGGCTCGTCTTGCATCTCCCAAGACGAAGGGATGTCTGAATCCCCTGTGGAGACCACAGAGAAAAACCTAATTCTCCGCCTCATCGCGAGCGGAGGCCTCACATCCTTTGAAAACTCGAGAGGTCCGCGGAGATCAATGCTTCCAAAGGAGACGATGCCTGACTCCTCTTGAAAATGGATAGGAGTCCAAGGATCCCTGTGGCACGTAGAAAGGGACCCTGAGTCTCCCGCCTCACATGGAGACACGTCCCCATTGCCATGCCAGGACTCGAGGAGAATCCCGAGGTGTCCCTCGCACCTAGGCAGGAGTCCTGAGGTCGCTGAACAAACACGTGTCTGGAAGGGCCCTCCCCGTCGTAACTCGAGAATATACCCAAGGTTCCGGCCGCAACTCGAGAAAAACCATGAGGCTTCCCACTCGCCGCGAGATGAGGCCCGATTCCCCTGCACTGCGTGCAGAGCAATTCCGAGTTCCACATCAAACGTGAAAGGAGCCTTGATTTCCTTGATGGCACTCCAGAGAAAACCCAAGATCACTGTCTCAAGTCTAGAGGGATCCTGAGTTCACTGGAGCAAAAGGAAAGTCCTCCTTGGCCCCCAAATCAACTCGAGATGAGATCTTAGTCCCTGGCTTCGACTCAAGAGGAATACCAACTTTCCAAAAGCACCTCAAGAGGAGGCTTCTCTCAGCTACAGGTATGTGAGAGGGCCCCTGAGTTTGTGGCCTCAAGTGGAATGGACACCGAGTTGCTCTGACTCCAAGTAAGGCCAGATATTCCTGCAGTGAATTGAATGCAGGCTCGTCTTGCATCTCCCAAGACGAAGGGATGTCTGAATCCCCTGTGGAGACGACAGTGAAAGACCTAGTCCTCCACCTCATCGCGACCAGAGGCCTCACATCCTTTGAAAATTCGAGAGGTCCGCGGAGATCAATGCTTCCGAAGGAGACGATGCCTGACTCCTCTTGAAAATAGACAGGAGTCCCAGGATCCCTGTGGCACGTGGAAAGGGACCCTGGGTCTCCCGCCTCACGTGGAGACGCGTCCCAATTGCCATGCCAAGACTCGAGGAGAATCCCGAGGGGTCCCTCGGACCTAGGCAGGAGTCCTGACGTCGATAAACAAACACGTGTCTGGAAAGGACCTCCCCGTCGTAACTCGAGAATATACCCCAGGTTCCGCCCGCAACTCGAGAAAAACAATGAGACTTCCCCCTCGCAGCGAGATGAGGCCCGATTCCCCTGCACTGCGTGCAGAGCAATTCCGTGTTCCACATCAAAAGTGAAAGGAGCCTTGATTTCCTTGATGGCACTCCAGAGAAAACCCAAGATCACTGTCTCAAGTCTAGAGGGATCCTGAGGTCACTGGAGCAACAGGAAAGGGCTCCGTGGACCCCAAATCAACTCGAGATGAGAGCTTAGTCCCTGGCTTAGACTCAAGAGGAATATCAACTTTCCACAAGCACCTCAAGAGGAGGCTTCTCTCAGCTACAAGTATGTGAGAGGGACCCTGAGTTTGTGGCCTCAAGTGGAATGGACACCGAGATGCTCTGACTCGAAGTAAGTCCGGATATCCCTGCAGTGAATTGAATGCAGGCTCGTCTTGCATCTCCCAAGACGAAGGGATGTCTGAATCCCCTGTGGAGACCACAGAGAAAGACCTCATTTTCTGCCTCATCGCGACCAGAGGCCTCACATCCTTTGAAAATTCGAGAGGTCCGCGGAGATCAATGCTTCCAAAGGAGACGATGCCTGACTCCTCTTGAAAATGAATAGGAGTCCCAGGATCCCTGTGGCACGTGGAATGGGACCCTGGGTCTCCCGCCTCCCGTGGAGACGCGTCCCCTTTGCCATGCCAAGATTCGAGGAGAATACCGAGGTGTCCCTCGCACCTAGGCAGGAGTCCTGACGTCGCTGAACAAACACGTGTCTGGAAGGGCCCTCCCCGTCGTAACTCGAGAATATACCCCCGGTTCCGGCCGCAACTCGAGAAAAACCATGAGACTTCGCCCTCGCCGCGAGATGAGGCCCGATTCCCCTGCACTGCATGCAGAGCAATTCCGTGTTCCACATCAAACGTGAAAGGAGCCTTGATTTCCTTGATGGCACTCCAGAGAAAACCCAAGATCACTATCTCAAGTCTAGAGGGATCCTGAGGTCACTGGAGCAACACGAAAGGGCTCCGTGGACCCCAAATCAACTCGAGATGAGAGCTTAGTCCCTGGCTTCGACTCAAGAGGAATATCAACTTTCCACAAGCACCTCAAGAGGAGGCTTCTCTCAGCTACAGGTATGTGAGAGGGACCCTGAGTTTGTGGCCTCAAGTGGAATGGACACCGAGATGCTCTGACTCGAAGTAAGGCCGGATATCCCTGCAGTGAATTGAATGCAGGCTCGTCTTGCATCTCCCAAGACGAAGGGATGTCTGAATCCCCTGTGGAGACCACAGAGAAAGACCGAGTTCTCCGCCTCATCGCGACCGGAGGCCTCACATCCTTTGAAAACTCGAGAGGTCCGCGGAGATCAATGCTTCCAAAGGAGACGATGCCTGACTCCTCTTGAAAATGGATAGGAGTCCAAGGATCCCTGTGGCACGTGGAAAGGGACCCTGGGTCTCCCGCCTCACGTGGAGACGCGTCCCAATTGCCATGCCAAGACTCGAGGAGAATCCCGAGGTGTCCCTCGCACCTAGGCAGGAGTCCTGACGTCGCTGAACAAACACGTGTCTGGAAGGGCCCTCCCCGTCGTAACTCGAGAATATACCCCAGGTTCCGGCCGCAACTCGAGAAAAACCATGAGACTTCCCCCTCGCCGCGAGATGAGGCCGGATTCCCCTGCACTGCGTGCAGAGCAATTCCTTGTTCCACATCAAAAGTGAAAGGAGCCTTGATTTCCTTGATGGCACTCCAGAGAAAACCCAAGATCACTGTCTCCAGTCTAGAGGGATCCTGAGGTCACTGGAGCAACATGAAAGGGCTCCGTTGACCCCAAATCAACTCGAGATGAGAGCTTAGTCCCTGGCTTCGAATCAAGAGGAATATCAACTTTCCGCAAGCACCTCAAGAGGAGGCTTCTCTCAGCTACAGGTATGTGAGAGGGACCCCGAGTTTGTGGCCTCAAGTGGAATGGACACCGAGTTGCTCTGACTCCACGTAAGGCCGGATATCCCTGCAGTGAATTGAATGCAGGCTCGTCTTGCATCTCCCAAGACGAAGGGATGTCTGAATCCCCTGTGGAGACCACAGAGAAAGACCTAATTTTCTGCCTCATCGCGACCAGAGGCCTCACATCCTTTGAAAATTCGAGAGGTCCGCAGAGATCAATGCTTCCAAAGGAGACGATGCCTGACTCCTCTTGAAAATGGATAGGAGTCCCAGGATCCCTGTGGCACGTGGAAAGGGACCCTGGGTCTCCCGCCTCACGTGGAGACGCGTCCCCATTGCCATGCCAAGACTCGAGGTGAATCCCGAGGTGTCCCTCGCACCTAGGCAGGAGTCCTGACGTCGCTGAACAAACACGTGTCTGGAAGGGCCCTCCCCGTCGTAACTCGAGAATATACCCCAGGTTCCGGCCGCAACTCGAGAAAAACCATGAGACTTCCCCCTCGCCACTGGATGAAGCCCGATTCCCCTGCACTGCGTGCAGAACAATTCCGTGTTCCACATCAAACGTGAAAGGAGCCTTGATTTCCTTGATGGCACTCCAGAGAAAACCCAAGATCACTGTCTCAAGTCTAGAGGGATCCTGAGGTCACTGGAGCAACACGAAGGAGCTCCGTGGACCCCAAATCAACTCGAGATGAGAGCTTAGTCCCTGGCTTCGACTCAAGAGGAATACCAACTTTCCACAAGCACCTCAAGAGGAGGCTTCTCTCAGCTACAGGTATGTGAGAGGGACCCTGAGTTTGTGGCCTCAAGTGGAATGGACACCGAGATGCTCTGACTCGAAATAAGGCCGGATATCCCTGCAGTGAATTCAATGCAGGCTCGTCTTGCATCTCCCAAGACGAAGGGATGTCTGAATCCCCTGTGGAGACCACAGAGAAAGACCTAGTCCTCCGCCTCCTCGCGACCGGAGGCCTCATATCCTTTGAAAACTCGAGAGGTCCGCGGAGATCAATGCTTCCAAAGGAGACGATGCCTGACTCCTCTTGAAAACAGATAGGAGTCCCAGGATCCCTGTGGCACGTGGAAAGGGACCCTGGGTCTCCCGCCTCACGTGGAGACGCGTCCAAATTGCCATACCAGGACTCGAGGAGAATCCCGAGGTGTCACTCGCACCTAGGCAGGAGTCCTGACGTCGCTGAACAAACACGTGTCTGGAAGGGCCCTCCCCGTCGTAACTCGTGAGTATACCCCAGGTTTGGGCCGCAACTCGAGAAAAACCATGAGATTTCCCCCTCGCCGCGAGTTGAGGCCCGATTCCCCTGCACTGCATGCAGAGCAATTCCGTGTTCCACATCAAACGTGAAAGGAGCCTTGATTTCCTTGATGGCACTCCAGAGAAAACCCAAGATCACTGTTTCAAGTCTAGAGGGATCCTGAGGTCACTGGACCAAAAGGAAACGGCTCCGTGGACCGAAATCAACTCGAGATGAGAGCTTAGTCCCTGGCTTAGACTCAAGAGGAATACCAACTTTCCACAAGCACCTCAAGAGGAGGCTTCTCTCAGCTACAGGTATATTTGAGGGACCCCGAGTTTGTGGCCTCAAGTGGAATGGACAGCGGGATGCTCTGACTCGAAGTAAGGCCGGATATCCCTGCAGTGAATTGAATGCAGGCTCGTGGTGCATCTCCCAAGACGAAGGGTTGTCTGAATCCCCTGTGGAGACCACAGAGAAAGACCTAGTCCTCCGCCTCATCGCGACCAGAGGCCTCACATCCTTTGAAAACTCGAGAGGTCTGCAGAGATCAATGCTTCCAAAGGAGACGATGCCCGACTCCTCTTGAAAATGGATAGGAGTCCCAGGATCCCTGTGGCACGTGGAAAGGGAGCCTGGGTCTCACGCCTCACGTGGAGACGCATCCCAATTGCCATGCCAAGACTCGAGGAGAATCCTGAGTTGTCCCTCGCACCTAGGCAGGAGTCCTGACGTCACTGAACAAACACGTGTCTGGAAGGGCCCTCTCCGTCATAACTCGAGAAGATACCCCAGGTTCTGGCCGCAACTCGAGAAAAACCATGAGACTTTCCCCTCGGCGCGAGATGAGGCCCGATTCCCGTGTACTGCGTGCAGAGCAATTCCGTGTTCCACATCAAACGTGAAAGGAGCCTTGATTTCCTTGATGGCACTCCAGAGAAAACCCAAGATCACTGTTTCAAGTCTAGAGGGATCCTGAGGTCACTGGAGCAACACGAAAGGGCTCCTCAGACCCCAAATCAACTCGAGATGAGAGCTTAGTCCCTGGCTTCGACTCAAGAGGAATACCAACTTTCCACAAGCACCTCAAGAGGAGGCTTCTCTCAGCTACAGGAATGTGAGAGGGACCCAGAGTTTGTGGCCTCAAGTGGAATGGACATCGAGATGCTCTGACTCGAAGTAAGGCCGGATATCCCTGCAGTGAATTGAATGCAGGCTCGTCTTGCATCTCCCAAGACGAAGGGATGTCTGAATCCCCTGTGGAGACGACAGAGAAAGACCTAGTCCTCGGCCTCATTGCGCCCGGAGGCCTCACATCCTTTGAAAACTCGAGAGGTATGCGGAGATCAATGCATCCAAAGGAGATGATGCCTGACTCCTCTTGAAAATGGATAGGAGTCCCAGGTTCCCTGTGGCACGTGGAAAGGGACCCTGGGTCTCCCGCCTCACGTGGAGACGCGTCCCAATTGCCATGCCAAGACTCAAGGAGAATCCCGAGGTGTCCCTCGCACCTAGGCAGGAGTCCTGACGTCGCTGAACAAACACGTGTCTGGAAGGGCCCTCCCCGTCGTAACTCGAGAATATACCACAGGTTCCGGCCGCAACTCGAGAAAAACCATGAAACTTCCCCCTCGCCGCGAGATGAGGCCCGATTACCCTGCAGTGCGTGCAGAGCAATTCCGTGTTCCACATCAAACGTGAAAGGAGCCTTGATTTCCTTGATGGCACTCCAGAGAAAACCAAGATCACACTCTCAAGTCTAGAGGGATCCTGAGGTCAATGGAGCAACACGAAAGGGCTCCGTGGACCCCAAATCAACTCGAGATGAGAGCTTAGTCCCTGGCTTCGACTCAAGAGGAATACCAACTTTCCACAAGCACCTCAAGAGGAGGCTTCTCTCAGCTACAGGTATGTGAGAGGGACCCTGAGTTTGTGGCCTCAAGTGGAATGGACACCGAGATGCTCTGACTCGAAGTAAGGCCGGATATCCCTGCAGTGAATTGAAAGCAGGCTCGTCTTGCATCTCCCAAGACGAAGGGATGTCTGAATCCCCTGTCGAGACCACAGAGAAAGTCCTAGTCCTCCGCCTCATCGCGACCGGAGGCCTCACATCCTTTGAAAACTCGAGAGGTCTGCGAAGATCAATGCTTCCAAAGGAGACGATGCCTGACTCCTCTTGAAAATGGATAGGAGTCCCAGGATCCCTGTAGCACGTGGAAAGGGACCCTTGGTCTCCCGCCTCACGTGGAGACGCGTCCCAATTGCCATGTCAAGACTCGAGGAGAAACCCGAGGTGTCCCTCGCACCTAGGCAGGAGTCCTGACGTCGCTGAACAAACATGTGTCTGGAAGGGCCCTCCCCGTCGTAACTCGAGAATATACCCCAGGTTTCGGCCGCAACTCGAGAAAAACCATGAGACTTCCCCCTCACCGCGAGATGAGGCCCGATTCCCCTGCCCTGCGTGCAGAGCAATTCCGTGTTCGACATCAAAAGTGAAAGGAGCCTTGATTTCCTTGATGGCACTCCAGAGAAAACCCAAGATGACTGTCTCAAGTCTAGAGGGTTCCTGAGGTCACTGTAGCAACACGAAAGGGCTCCGTGGACCCCAAATCAACTCGAGATGAGAGCTTAGTCCCTGGCCTCGACTCAAGAGGAATACCAACTTTCCACAAGCACCTCAAGAGGAGGCTTCTCTCAGCTACAGGTATGTGAGAGGGACCCTGAGTTTGTGGCCTCAAATGGAATGGACACCGAGATGCTCTGACTCGAAGTAAGGCCGGATATCCCTGCAGTGAATTGAATGCAGGCTCGTCTTGCATCTCCCAAGATGAAGGGATGTCTGAATCCCCTGTGGAGACCACAGAGAAAGACCTAGTCCTCCGCCTCATAGCGACCGGAGGCCTCACATCCCTTGAAAACTCGAGAGGTCTGCGGAGATCAATGCTTCCAAAGGAGACAATGCCTGACTCCTCTTGAAAATGGATAGCAGTCCCAGGATCCCTGTGGCTCGTGGAAAGGGACCCTGGGTCTCCCGCCTCAAGTGGAGAGCGTCCCAATTGCCATGCCAAGACTCGAGGAGAATCCCGAGGTGTCCCTCGCACCTAGGCAGGAGTCCTGACGTCGCTGAACAAACATGTGTCTGGAAGGGCCCTCCCCGTCGTAACTCGAGAATATACCCCAGGTTCCGGCCGCAACTCGAGAAAAACCATGAGACTTCCCCCTAGCCGCGAGATGAGGCCCGATTCCCCTGCACTGCGTGCAGAGCAATTCCGTGTTCCACATCAAACGTGAAAGGAGCCTTGATTTCCTTGATGGCATTCAAGAGAAAACCCAAGATCACTGTCTCAAGTCTAGAGGGATCCTGAGGTCACTGTAGCAAAACGAAAGGGCTCCGTGGACCCCAAATAAACACGAGATGAGAGCTTAGTCCCTGGCTTCGACAAAAGAGAAATGCCAACTTTCTACAAGCACCTCAAGAGGAGGCTTCTCTCAGCTACAGGTATGTGAGAGGGACCCTGAGTTTGTGGCCTCAAGTGGAATGGACACAGAGATGCTCTGACTTGAAGTAAGGCCGGATATCCCTGCAGGGAATTGAATGCAGGCTCGTCTTGCATCTCCCAAGACGAAGGGATGTCTGAATCCCCTGTGGAGACCACAGAGAAAGTCCTAGTCCTCCACCTCAACGCGACCGGAGGCCTCACAACCTTTGAAAATTCGAGAGGTCCGCGGAGACGAATGCTTCCAAAGGAAACGATGCCTGACTCCTCCTGAAAATGGAATGGAGTCCCAGGATCCCTGTGGCACGTGGAAAGGGACCCTGGGTCTCCCGCCTCACGTGGAGACGCGTCCCATTTGTCATGCCAAGACTCGAGGAGAATCCCGAGGTTTCCCTCGCACCTAGGCAGGAGTCCTGAGGTCGCTGAAAAAACACGTGTCTGGAAGGGTCCTCCCAATCGTAACTCGAGAATATACCCCAGGTTCCGGCCGCAAATGGAGAAAAACCATGAGATTTCCGCCTCGCCGCGAGTTGAGGCCCGATTTCCCTGCACTGCATGCAGAGCAATTCCGTGTTCCACATGAAACGGGAAAGGAGACTTGATTTCCTTGATGGCACTCCAGAGAAAACCCAAGATCACTGTCTCAAGTCTAGAGGGATCCTGAGGTCACTGGAGCAACACGAAAGGGCTCCGTGGACCCCAAATCAACTCGAGATGAGAGCTTAGTCCCTGGCTTTGACTCAAGAGGAATACCAACTTTCCACAAGCACCTCAAGAGGAGGCTTCTCTCAGCTACAGGTATGTGAGAGGGACCCTGAGTTTGTGGCCTCAAATGGAATGGACACCGAGATGCTCTGACTCGAAGTAAGGCCGGATATCCCTTCAGTGAATTGAATGCAGGCTCGTCTTGCATCTCCCAAGACGAAGGAATGTCTGAATCCCCTGTGGAGACCACAGAGAAAGACCTAGTTCTCTGCCAACTCGCGACCGGAGGCCTCACATCCTTTGAAAACTCGAGAGGTCCGCGGAGATCAATGCTTCCAAAGGATACGATGCCTGACTCCTCTTGAAAATGGATAGGAGTCCCAGGATCCCTGTGGCACGTGGAAAGGGACCCTGGGTCTCCCACCTCACGTGGAGACGCGACCCAATTGCCATGCCAAAACTCGAGGAGAATCCCGAGGTGTCCCTCGCACCTAGGCAGGAGTCCTGACGTCGCTGAACAAACACGTGTCTGAAAGGGCCCTCCCAATCGTAAATCGAGAATATACCCCAGGTTCCGACCGCAACTCGAGAAAAACCATGAGACTTCCCCCTCGCCGCGAGATGAGGCCCGATTCCCCTGCACTGCGTGCAGAGCAATTCCGTGTACCACATCATACGTGAAAGGAGCCTTGATTTCCTTGATGGCACACCAGAGAAAACCCAAGATCACTCTCTCAAGTCTAGAGGGATCCTGAGGTCACTGGAGCAACAGGAAAGGGCTCCGTGGACCCCAAATCAACTCGAGATGAGAGCTTAGTCCCTGGCTTCAACTCAAGAGGAATACCAACTTTCTACAAGTACCTCAAGAGGAGGCTTCTCTCAGCTACAAGTATGTGAGAGGGACCGTGAGTTTGTGGCCTCAAGTGGAATGGACACCGAGATGCTCTGACTCGAAGTAAGGCCGGACATCCCTGCAGTGAATTGAATACAGGCTCGTCTTGCATCTCCCAAGACGAAGGGATGTCTGAATCCCCTGTGGAGACAACAGATAAAGACCTAGTCCTCCGCCTCAACGCGACCGGAGGCCTCACATCTTTTGAAAACTCGAGAGGCCCGCAGAGATCAATGCTTCCAAAGGAGACGATGCCTGACTCCTCTTGAAAATGGATAGGAGTCCCAGGATCCCTGTGGCACGTGGAAAGGGACCCTGCGTCTCCCGCCTCACGTGGAGACGCATCCCAGTTGCCATGCCAAGACTCGAGGAGAATCCCGAGGTGTCCCTCGCACCTAGGTAGGAGTCCTGACGTCGCTGAACAAACACGTGTCTGGAAGGGTCCTCCCAATCGTAACTCGAGAATATACCCCTGGTTCCGGCCGCAAATCGAGATAAACCATGAGATTTCCACCTAGCCTCGAGTTGAGGCCCGATTCCCCTGCCCTACGTGCAGAGCAATTCCGTGTTCGAAATCAAAAGTGAAAGGAGCCTTGATTTCCTTGATGGCACTCCAGAGAAAACCCAAGATCACTGTCTCAAGTCTAGAGGGATCCTGAGGTCACTGTAGCAACACGAAAGGGCTCCGTGGACCCCAAATCAACACGAGATGAGAGCTTAGTCCCTGGCTTCGACAAAAGAGAAATGCCAACTTTCTACAAGCACCTCAAGAGGAGGCTTCTCTCAGCTACAGGTATGTGAGAGGGACCCTGAGTTTGTGGCCTCAAGTGGAATGGACACAGAGATGCTCTGACTTGAAGTAAGGCCGGATATCCCTGCAGGGAATTGAATGCAGGCTCGTCTTGCATCTGCCAAGACGAAGGGATGTCTGAATCCCCTGTGGAGACCACAGAGAAAGTCCTAGTTCTCCGCCTCATCGCGACCGGAGGCCTCACATCCTTTGAAAACTCGACAGGTCCGCGGAGATCAATGCTTCCAAAGGAGACGATGCCTGACTCCTCTTGAAAATGGATATGAGTCCCAGGATCCCTGTGGCATGTGGAAAGGGACCCTGGGTCTCCCGCCTCACGTGGAGACGCGACCCAATTGCCATGCCAAAACTCGAGGAGAATCCCGAGGTGTCCCTCGCACCTAGGCAGGAGTCCTGACGTCGCTGAACAAACACGTCTCTCGAAGAGCCCTCCCCGTCGTAACTCGAGAATATACCCCAGGTTCCGGCCGCAACTCGAGAAAAACAATGAGACTTCCCCCTCGCCGCGAGATGAGGCCCGATTCTCCTGCCCTGCGTGCAGAGCAATTCCGTGTTCCACATCAAACTTGAAAGGAGCCTTGATTTCCTTGATGGCACTCTAGAGAAACCCAAGATCACTGTCTCAATTCTAGAGGGATCCTGAGGTCACTGGAGCAACACGAAAGGGCTCCGTGGACCCCAAATCAACTCGAGATGAGAGCTTAGTCCCTGGCTTCGACTCAAGAGGAATACCAATTTCCACAAGCACCTCAAGAGGAGGCTTCTCTCAGCTACAGGTATGTGAGAGGGACCCTGAATTTGTGGCCTCAAGTGTAATGTACACCGAGATGCTCTGACTCAAAATAAGGCCGGATATCCCTGCAGTGAATTGAATGCAGGCTCGTCTTGCATCTCCCAAGACGAAGGGATGTCTGAATCCCCTGTGGAGACCACAGAGAAAGTCCTAGTCCTCCGCCTCATCGCGACCGGAGGCCTCACAACCTTTGAAAATTCGAGAGGTCCGCGGAGACGAATGCTTCCAAAGGAAACGATGCCTGACTCCTCCTGAAAATGGAATGGAGTCCCAGGATCCCTGTGGCACGTGGAAAGGGACCCTGGGTCTCCCGCCTCACGTGGAGACGCGTCCCATTTGTCATGCCAAGACTCGAGGAGAATCCCGAGGTTTCCCTCGCACCTAGGCAGGAGTCCTGAGGTCGCTGAAAAAACACGTGTCTGGAAGGGTCCTCCCAATCGTAACTCGAGAATATACCCCAGGTTCCGGCCGCAAATGGAGAAAAACCATGAGATTTCCGCCTCGCCGCGAGTTGAGGCCCGATTTCCCTGCACTGCATGCAGAGCAATTCCGTGTTCCACATGAAACGTGAAAGGAGACTTGATTTCCTTGATGGCACTCCAGAGAAAACCCAAGATCACTGTCTCAAGTCTAGAGGGATCCTGAGGTCACTGGAGCAACACGAAAGGGCTCCGTGGACCCCAAATCAACTCGAGATGAGAGCTTAGTCCCTGGCTTTGACTCAAGAGGAATACCAACTTTCCACAAGCACCTCAAGAGGAGGCTTCTCTCAGCTACAGGTATGTGAGAAGCACCCTGAGTTTGTGGCCTCAAATGGAATGGACACCGAGATGCTCTGACTCGAAGTAAGGCCGGATATCCCTTCAGTGAATTGAATGCAGGCTCGTCTTGCATCTCCCAAGACGAAGGAATGTGTGAATCCCCTGTGGAGACCACAGAGAAAGACCTAGTTCTCTGCCAACTCGCGACCGGAGGCCTCACATCCTTTGAAAACTCGAGAGGTCCGCGGAGATCAATGCTTCCAAAGGATACGATGCCTGACTCCTCTTGAAAATGGATAGGAGTCCCAGGATCCCTGTGGCACGTGGAAAGGGACCCTGGGTCTCCCACCTCACGTGGAGACGCGACCCAATTGCCATGCCAAAACTCGAGGAGAATCCCGAGGTGTCCCTCGCACCTAGGCAGGAGTCCTGACGTCGCTGAACAAACACGTGTCTGAAAGGGCCCTCCCAATCGTAAATCGAGAATATACCCCAGGTTCCGACCGCAACTCGAGAAAAACCATGAGACTTCCCCCTCGCCGCGACATGAGGCCCGATTCCCCTGCACTCTGTGCAGAGCAATGCCGTGTTCCACATCAAACGTGAAAGGAGCCTTGATTTCCTAGATGGCACTCCAGAGAAAACCCAAGATCACTGTCTCAAGTCTAGAGGGATCCTGAGGTCACTGGAGCAACACGAAAGTTCTCCGTGGACCCCAAATCAACTCGAGATGAGAGCTTAGTCCCTGGCTTCGACACAAGAGGAATACCAACTTTCCACAAGCACCTCAAGAGGAGGCTTCTCTCAGCTACAGGTATGTGAGAGGGACACTGAGTTTGTGGCCTCAAGTGGAATGGACACCGAGATGCTCTGACTCGAAGTAAGGCCGGATATCCCTGCAGTGAATTGAATGCTGGCTCGTCTTGCATCTCCCAAGACGAACGGATGTCTGAATCCGCTGTGGAGACCACAGAGAAAGACCTAGTCCTCCGCCTCATCGCGACCGTAGGCCTCACATCCTTTGACATCTCGAGAGGTCCACGGAGATCAATGCTTCCAAAGGAGACGATGCCTGACTCTCTTGAAAATAGATAGGAGTCCCAGGATCCCTATGGCACGTGTAAAGGGACTCTGGGTCTCACGCCTCACATGGATACGCGTCCCAATTGCCATGCCAAGACTCGAGGAGAATCCCGAGGTGTCCCTCGCACCTAGGCAGGAGTCCTGACGTCGCTGAACAAACACGTTTCTGGAAGGGCCCTCCCCGTCGTTACTCGAGAATATACCCCAAGTTCCGACCGCAACTCGAGAAAAACCATGAGACTTCCCCCTCGCCGCGAGATGAGACCCGATTCCCCTGCACTGTGTGCAGAGCAATTCCGTATTCCACATCAAACGTGAAAGGAGCCTTGATTTCCTTGATGGCACTCCAGAGAAAACTCAAGATCACTGTCTCATGTCTAGAGGGATCCTGAGGTCACTGGAGTAACACGAAAGGGCTCCGTGGACCCCAAATCAACTCGAGATGAGAGCTTAGTGTCTGGCTTCGACTCAAGAGGATTACCAACTTTACACAAGCACCTCAAGAGGAGGCTTCTCTCAGCTACAGGTATGTGAGAGGGACCCTGAGTTTGTGGCCTCAAGTGGACTGGACACCGAGATGCTCTGACAGGAAGTAAGGCCGGATATCACTGCAGTGAATTGAGTGCAGGCTCGTCTTGCATTTCCCAAGACGAAGGGATGTCTGAATCCCCTGTGGAGACCACAGAGAAAGACCTAGTTCTCCGCATCATCGCGACCGGAGGCCTCACATCCTTTGAAAACTCGAGAGGTCCGCGGAGATTAATGCTTCCAAAGGAGACGATTCCTGACTCCTCTTGAAAATGGATAGGAGTCCCAGGATCCCTGTGGCACGTGGAAAGGGACCCTGGGTCTCCCGCCTCACGTGGAGACGCGTCCCAATTGCCATGCCAAGACTCGAGGAGAATCCGTAGGTGTCCCTCGCACCTAGGCCCGAGTCCTGACGTCCCTGAACAAACACGTGTCTGGAAGGGCCCTCCCCGTCGTAACTCGTGAATATACCCCAGGGTCCTTCCGCAACTGGAGAAAAAATATGAGACTTCCCCCTCGCCGCGAGATGAGGCCCGATTCCCCTACACTGCGTGCAGTGCAATTCCGTGTTCCACATCAAACGTGAAAGGAGCCTTGATTTCCTTGATGGCACTCCAGAGAAAACCCAAGATCACTGTCTAAAGTCTAGAGGGATCCTGAGGTCACTGGAGCAAAACGAAAGGGCTCAGTCGACCCCAAATCAACTCAAGATGAGAGCTTCATCCCTGGCATCGACTCAAGAGGAATACCAACTTTCCACAAGCACCTCAAGAGGAGGCTTCTCTCAGCTACAGGTATGTGAGAGGGCCACTGAGTTTGTGGCCTCAAGTGGAATGGACACCGAGATACTCTGACTCGAAGTAAGGCCGGATATCCCTGCAGTGAATTGAATGCAGGCTCGTCTTGCATCTCCCAAGACGAAGGGATGTCTGAATCCCCTGTGGAGACCACAGAGAAAGACCTAGTTCTCCGCCTCATCGCGACCGGAGGCCTCACATCCTTTGAAAACTCGAGAGGTCCGCGGAGATCAATGCTTCCAAAGGAGACGATGCCTGACTCCTCTTGAAAATGGATAGGAGTTCCAGGACACCTGTGGAACTTGGAAAGGGACACTGGGTCTCCCGACTCACTTGGAGACGCCATGCAAAGACTCGAAGAGAATCCCGAGGTGTCCCTCGCACCAAGTCAGGAGTCCTGACGTCGCTGAACAAACACTTGTCTGGAAGGGCCCTCCCCGTCGTAACTCGAGAATATACCCCAGGTTTCGGCCGCAACTCGAGAAAAACCATGAGACTTCCCCCTCGCCACGAGATGAGGCCCGATTCCCCTGCACTGCGTGCAGAGCAATTCCGTGTTCCACATGAAACGTGAAAGGAACCTTGATTTCCTTGATGGCACTCCAGAGAAAACCCAAGATCACTGTCTCAATTCTAGAGGGATCCTGAGGTCACTGGAGCAACACCAAAGGCTCAGTGGACCCCAAATCAACTCGAGATGAGAGCTTAGTCCCTGGCTTCGACTCAAGAGGAATACCAACTTTCCACAAGCACCTCAAGAGGAGGCTTCTCTCAGCTACAGGTATGTGAGAGGGCCCCTGAGTTTGTGGCCTCAAGTGGAATGGCCCCGAGATGCTCTGACTCGAAGTAAAGCAGGATATCCCTGCAGTGAATTGAATGCAGGCTCGTCTTGCATCTCCCAAGACGAAGGTTTGTCTGAATCCCCAGTGGAGTCCACAGAGAAAGACATAGTTCTCAGCCTCAACGCGAACGGAGGCCTCACGTCCTTTGAAAATTAGAGAGGTCCGCGGAGATCAATGCTTCCAAAGGAGACGATGACTTGAAAATGGATAGGAGTCCCAGGATCCCTGTGGCACGTGGAAAGGGACCCTGGGTCTCCCGCCTCACGTGGAGACACGTCCCAATTGCCATGCCAAGACTCGAGGAGAATCCTGAGTTGTCCCTCGCACCTAGGCAGGAGTCCTGACGTCGCTGAACAAACACGTGTCTGGAAGGGCCCTCTCCGTCATAACTCGAGAAGATACCCCAGGTTCTGGCCGCAACTCGAGAAAAACCATGAGACTTTCCCCTCGGCGCGAGATGAGGCCCGATTCCCGTGTACTGCGTGCAGAGCAATTCCGTGTTCCACATCAAACGTGAAAGGAGCCTTGATTTCCTTGATGGCACTCCAGAGAAAACCCAAGATCACTGTTTCAAGTCTAGAGGGATCCTGAGGTCACTGGAGCAACACGAAAGGGCTCCTCAGACCCCAAATCAACTCGAGATGAGAGCTTAGTCCCTGGCTTCGACTCAAGAGGAATACCAACTTTCCACAAGCACCTCAAGAGGAGGCTTCTCTCAGCTACAGGAATGTGAGAGGGACCCAGAGTTTGTGGCCTCAAGTGGAATGGACATCGAGATGCTCTGACTCGAAGTAAGGCCGGATATCCCTGCAGTGAATTGAATGCAGGCTCGTCTTGCATCTCCCAAGACGAAGGGATGTCTGAATCCCCTGTGGAGACGACAGAGAAAGACCTAGTCCTCGGCCTCATTGCGCCCGGAGGCCTCACATCCTTTGAAAACTCGAGAGGTATGCGGAGATCAATGCATCCAAAGGAGATGATGCCTGACTCCTCTTGAAAATGGATAGGAGTCCCAGGTTCCCTGTGGCACGTGGAAAGGGACCCTGGGTCTCCCGCCTCACGTGAGACGCGTCCCAATTGCCATGCCAAGACTCAAGGAGAATCCCGAGGTGTCCCTCGCACCTAGGCAGGAGTCCTGACGTCGCTGAACAAACATGTGTCTGGAAGGGCCCTCCCCGTCGTAACTCGAGAATATACCCCAGGTTCCGGCGGCAACTCGAGAAAAACCATGAGACTTCCCCCTAGCCGCGAGTTGAGGCCCGATTCCCCTGCACTGCGTGCAGTGCAATTCCGTGTTCCACATCAAACGTGAAAGGAGCCTTGATTTCCTTGATGGCACTCCAGAGAAAACGCAAGATCACTGTCTCAAGTCTAGAGGGGTCCTGAGGTCACTGGAGCAACACGAAAGGGCTCCGTGGACCCCAAATCAACTCGAGATGAGAGCTTAGTCCCTGGCTTCAACTCAAGAGGAATACCAACTTTCTACAAGCACCTCAAGAGGAGGCTTCTCTCAGCTACAAGTATGTGAGAGGAACCCTGAGTTTGTGGCCTCAAGTGGAATGGACACCGAGATGCTCTGACTCGAAGTAAGGCCGGATATCCCTGCAGTGAATTGAATACAGGCTCGTCTTGCATCTCCCAAGACAAAGGGATGTCTGAATCCCCTGTGGAGACCACAGATAAAGACCTAGTCCTCCGCCTCAACGCGACCGGAGGCCTCACATCCTTTGAAAACTCGAGAGGTCCGCGGAGTTCAATGCTTCCAAAGGAGTCGATGCCTGACTCCTCTTGAAAATGGATAGGAGTCCCAGGATCCCTGTGGCACGTTGAAAGGGACACTGGGTCTCCCGCCTCACGTGGAGACGCGTCCCAATTGCCATGCCAAGACTCGAGGAGAATCCCGAGATGTCCTCCGCACCTAGGTAGGAGTCCTGACGTCGCTGAACAAACACGTGTCTGGAAGGGTCCTCCCAATCGTAACTCGAGAATATACCCCAGGTTCCGGCCGCAAATCAAGAAAAACCATGAGATTTCCACCTAGCCGCGAGTTGAGGCCCGATTCCCCTGCACTGCATGCAGAGCAATTCCGTATTCCACATCAAACGTGAAAGGAGCCTTGATTTCCTTGATGGCATTCAAGAGAAAACCCAAGATCACTGTCTCAAGTCTAGAGGGATCCTGAGGTCACTGTAGCAACACGAAAGGGCTCCGTGGACCCCAAATCAACACGAGATGAGAGCTTAGTCCCTGGCTTCGACAAAAGAGAAATGCCAACTTTCTACAAGCACCTCAAGAGGAGGCTTCTCTCAGCTACAGGTATGTGAGAGGGACCCTGAGTTTGTGGCCTCAAGTGGAATGGACACAGAGATGCTCTGACTTGAAGTAAGGCCGGATATCCCTGCAGGGAATTGAATGCAGGCTCGTCTTGCATCTCCCAAGACGAAGGGATGTCTGAATCCCCTGTGGAGACCACAGAGAAAGACCGAGTTCTCCGCCTCATCGCGACCGGAGGCCTCACATCCTTTGAAAACTCGACAGGTCCGCGGAGATCAATGCTTCCAAAGGAGACGATGCCTGACTCCTCTTGAAAATGGATATGAGTCCCAGGATCCCTGTGGCATGTGGAAAGGGACCCTGGGTCTCCCGCCTCACGTGGAGACGCGACCCAATTGCCATGCCAAAACTCGAGGAGAATCCCGAGGTGTCCCTCGCACCTAGGCAGGAGTCCTGACGTCGCTGAACAAACACGTCTCTCGAAGAGCCCTCCCCGTCGTAACTCGAGAATATACCCCAGGTTCCGGCCGCAACTCGAGAAAAACAATGAGACTTCCCCCTCGCCGCGAGATGAGGCCCGATTCTCCTGCCCTGCGTGCAGAGCAATTCCGTGTTCCACATCAAACTTGAAAGGAGCCTTGATTTCCTTGATGGCACTCCAGAGAAACCCAAGATCACTGTCTCAAGTCTAGAGGGATCCTGAGGTCACTGGAGCAACACGAAAGGGCTCCGTGGACCCCAAATCAACTCGAGATGAGAGCTTAGTCCCTGGCTTCGACTCAAGAGGAATACCAATTTCCACAAGCACCTCAAGAGGAGGCTTCTCTCAGCTACAGGTATGTGAGAGGGACCCTGAATTTGTGGCCTCAAGTGTAATGTACACCGAGATGCTCTGACTCAAAATAAGGCCGGATATCCCTGCAGTGAATTGAATGCAGGCTCGTCTTGCATCTCCCAAGACGAAGGGATGTCTGAATCCCCTGTGGAGACCACAGAGAAAGTCCTAGTCCTCCGCCTCATCGCGACCGGAGGCCTCACAACCTTTGAAAATTCGAGAGGTCCGCGGAGACGAATGCTTCCAAAGGAAACGATGCCTGACTCCTCTTGAAAATGGAATGGAGTCCCAGGATCCCTGTGGCACGTGGAAAGGGACCCTGGGTCTCCCGCCTCACGTGGAGACGCGTCCCATTTGTCATGCCAAGACTCGAGGAGAATCCCGAGGTTTCCCTCGCACCTAGGCAGGAGTCCTGAATTCGCTGAAAAAACACGTGTCTGGAAGGGTCCTCCCAATCGTAACTCGAGAATATACCCCAGGTTCCGGCCGCAAATCGAGAAAAACTATGAGATTTCCGCCTCGCCGCGAGTTGAGGCCCGATTTCCCTGCACTGCATGCAGAGCAATTCCGTGTTCCACATGAAACGTGAAAGGAGACTTGATTTCCTTGATGGCACTCCAGAGAAAACCCAAGATCACTGTCTCAAGTCTAGAGGGATCCTGAGGTCACTGGAGAAACACGAAAGGGCTCCGTGGACCCCAAATCAACTCGAGATGAGAGCTTAGTCCCTGGCTTTGACTCAAGAGGAATACCAACTTTCCACAAGCACCTCAAGAGGAGGCTTCTCTCAGCTACAGGTATGTGAGAAGCACCCTGAGTTTGTGGCCTCAAATGGAATGGACACCGAGATGCTCTGACTCGAAGTAAGGCCGGATATCCCTGCAGTGAATTGAATGCAGGCTCGTCTTGCATCTCCCAAGACGAAGGAATGTCTGAATCCCCTGTGGAGACCACAGAGAAAGACCTAGTTCTCTGCCAACTCGCGACCGGAGGCCTCACATCCTTTGAAAACTCGAGAGGTCCGCGGAGATCAATGCTTCCAAAGGATACGATGCCTGACTCCTCTTGAAAATGGATAGGAGTCCCAGGATCCCTGTGGCACGTGGAAAGGGACCCTGGGTCTCCCACGTCACGTGGAGACGCGACCCAATTGCCATGCCAAAACTCGAGGAGAATCCCGAGGTGTCCCTCGCACCTAGGCAGGAGTCCTGACGTCGCTGAACAAACACGTGTCTGAAAGGGCCCTCCCAATCGTAAATCGAGAATATACCCCAGGTTCCGACCGCAACTCGAGAAAAACCATGAGACTTCCCCCTCGCCGCGAGATGAGGCCCGATTCCCCTGCACTGCGTGCACAGCAATTCCGTGTACCACATCAAACGTGAAAGGAGCCTTGATTTCCTTGATGGCACACCAGAGAAAACCCAAGATCACTCTCTCAAGTCTAGAGGGATCCTGAGGTCACTGGAGCAACAGGAAAGGGCTCCGTGGACCCCAAATCAACTCGAGATGAGAGCTTAGTCCCTGGCTTCAACTCAAGAGGAATACCAACTTTCTACAAGTACCTCAAGAGGAGGCTTCTCTCAGCTACAAGTATGTGAGAGGGACCGTGAGTTTGTGGCCTCAAGTGGAATGGACACCGAGATGCTCTGACTCGAAGTAAGGCCGGACATCCCTGCAGTGAATTGAATACAGGCTCGTCTTGCATCTCCCAAGACGAAGGGATGTCTGAATCCCCTGTGGAGACCACAGATAAAGACCTAGTCCTCCGCCTCAACGCGACCGGAGGCCTCACATCTTTTGAAAACTCGAGAGGCCCGCGGAGATCAATGCTTCCAAAGGAGACGATGCCTGACTCCTCTTGAAAATGGATAGGAGTCCCAGGATCCCTGTGGCACGTGGAAAGGGACCCTGCGTCTCCCGCCTCACGTGGAGACGCATCCCAGTTGCCATGCCAAGACTCGAGGAGAATCCCGAGGTGTCCCTCGCACCTAGGTAGGAGTCCTGACGTCGCTGAACAAACACGTGTCTGGAAGGGTCCTCCCAATCGTAACTCGAGAATATACCCCTGGTTCCGGCCGCAAATCGAGAAAAACCATGAGATTTCCACCTAGCCTCGAGTTGAGGCCCGATTCCCCTGCCCTACGTGCAGAGCAATTCCGTGTTCGACATCAAAAGTGAAAGGAGCCTTGATTTCCTTGATGGCACTCCAGAGAAAACCCAAGATCACTGTCTCAAGTCTAGAGGGATCCTGAGGTCACTGTAGCAACACGAAAGGGCTCCGTGGACCCCAAATCAACTCGAGATGAGAGCTTAGTCCCTGGCTTCGACTCAAGAGGAATACCAATTTCCACAAGCACCTCAAGAGGAGGCTTCTCTCAGCTACAGATATGTGAGAGGGACCCTGAGTTTGTGGCCTCAAGTGGAATGGACACCGAGATGCTCTGACTCGAAGTAAGGCCGGATATCCCTGCAGGGAATTGAATGCAGGCTCGTCTTGCATCTCCCGAGACGAACGGATGTCTGAATCCCCTGTGGAGACGACAGAGAAAGAACTAGTCCTCCGCCTCATCGCGACCGGAGGCCTCACATCCTTTGAGAACTTGAGAGGTCTGCGGATATCAATGCTTCCAAAGGAGACGATGCCTGACTCCTCTTGAAAATGGATTGGAGTCCCAGAATCACTGTGGCACGTGGAAAGGGACCCTGGGTCTCCCGCCTCACGTGGAGACGCGTCCCAATTGCCATGCCAAGACTCGAGGATAATCCCGAAGTGTCCCTCGCACCTAGGCAGGAGTCCTGACGTCGCTGAACAAACACGTGTCTGCAAGGGCCCTCCCCGTCGTAACTCGAGAATATACCCCAGGTTCCGGCCGCAACTCGAGAAAAACCATGAGATTTCCCCCTCGCCGCGAGTTGATGCCCGATTCCCCTGCACTGCATGCAGAGCAATTCCGTGTTCCACATCAAACGTGAAAGGAGCCTTGATTTCCTAGATGGCACTCCAGAGAAAACCCAAGATCACTGTCTCAAGTCTAGAGGGATCCTGAGGTCACTGGAGCAACACGATAGGGCTCCGAGGACCCCAAATCAACTCGAGATGAGAGTTTAGTCCCTGGCTTAGACTCAAGAGGAATACCAACTTTCCACAAGCACCTCAAGAGGAAGCTTCTGTCAGCTACAGCTATGTGAGAGGAACCCTGAATTTGTGGCCTCAAGTGGAATGGACACCGAGATGCTCTGACTCGAAGTAAGGCCGGATATCCCTGCAGTGAATTGAATGCAGGCTCGTCTTGCATCTCCCAAGACGAAGGGATGTCTGAATCCCCTGTGGAGACCACAGAGAAAGACCTAGTCCTCCGCCTCAAGGCGACCGGAGGCCTCACATCCTTTGAAAACTCGAGAGGTCTGCAGAGATAATGCTTCCAAAGGAGACGATGCCTGAGTCCTCTTGAAAATGGATAGGAGTCCCAGGATTACTGTGGCACGTGGAAAGGGACACTGGGTCTCCCGCCTCACGTGGAGACGCGTCCCCATTGCCATGCCAAGACTCGAGGAGAATCCCGAGGTGTCCCTCGCACCTAGGCAGGAGTCCTGACGTCGCTGAACAAACACGTGTCTGGAAGGGCCCTCCCCATCGTAACTCGAGAATATACCCCAGGTTCCGGCCGCAACTCGAGAAAAACCATGAGACTTCCCCCTTGCCGCGAGATGAGGCCCGATTCCCCTGCCCTGCATGCAGAGCAATTCCGTGTTCGACATCAAACGTGAAAGGAGCCTTGATTTCCTTGATGGCACTCCAGAGAAAACCTAAGATCACTGTCTCAAGTCTAGAGGGATCCGGAGGTCACTGGACCAACAGGAAAGGGCTCCGTGCACCCCAAATCAACTCGAGATGAGAGCTTAGTCCCTGGCTTCAACTCAAGAGGAATACCAACTTTCCACAGGCACCTCAAGAGGAGGCTTCTCTCAGCTACAGGTATATTTGAGGGAACCTGAGTTTGTTGCCTCAAGTGGAATGGACACCGAGATGCTCTGACTCGAATTAAGGCCGGATATTCCTGCAGTGAATTGAATGCAGGCTCGTCTTGCATCTCCCAAGACGAAGGGATGTGTGAATCCCCTGTGGAGACCACAGAGAAAGACCGAGTTCTCCGCCTCATCGCGACCGGAGGCCTCACATCCTTTGAAAACTCGAGAGGTCCGCGGAGATCAATGCTTCCAAAGGAGACGATGCCTGACTCCTCTTGAAAATGGATAGGAGTCACAGGATACCTGTGGCACGTGGAAAGGGACCCTGGGTCTCCCGCCTCACGTGGAGACGCGTCCAAATTGCCATGCCAAGACTCGAGGAGAATCCCGAGATGTCCCTCGCACCTAGGCAGGAGTCCTGACGTCGCTGAACAAACACGTGTCTGGAAGGGCCCTCCCCGTCGTAACTCGAGAATATACCCCAGGTTCCGGCCGCAACTCGAGAAAAACCATGAGATTTACCCCTCGCCGCGAGTTGAGGCCCGATTCCCCTGCACTGCATGCAGAACAATTCCGTGTTCCACATCAAACGTGACAGGAGCCTTGATTTCCTTGATGGCACTCCAGAGAAAACCCAAGATCACTGTCTCAAGTCTAGAGGGATCCTGAGGTCACTGGACCAACAGGAAAGGGCTCCGTGGATCCCAAATCAACTCGAGATGAGAGCTTAGTCCCTGGCTTCAACTCAAGAGGAATACCAACTTTACACAAGCACCTCAAGAGGAGGCTTCTCTCAGCTACAGGTATATTTGAGGGACCCTGAGTGTGTGGCCTCAAGTGGAATGGACACCGAGATGCTCTGACTCGAAGTAAGGCCGGATATTCCTGCAGTGAATTGAATGCAGGCTCGTCTTGCATCTCCCAAGACGAAGGGATGTCTGAATCCCCTGTGGAGACCACAGAGAAAGACCTAGTCCTCCACCTCAACGCAACCGGAGGCCTCATATCCTTTGAAAATTCGAGAGGTCCACGGAGATCAATACTTCCGAAGGAGACGATGCCTGACTCCTCTTGAAAATGGATAGGAGTCCCAGGATCCCTGTGGCACGTGGAAAGGGACCCTGGGTCTCCCGCCTCACGTGGAGACGCGTCCCAATTGCCATGCCAAGACTCGAGGAGAATCCCGAGGTGTCCCTCGCACCTAGGCAGGAGTCCTGACGTCGCTGAACAAACACGTGTCTGGAAGGGCCCTCCCCATCGTAACTCGAGAATATACCCCAGGTTCCAGCCGCAACTCGAGAAAAACCATGAGACTTCCCCCTCGCCGCGAGATGAGGCCCTATTCCCCTGCACTGCGTGCAGAGCAATTCCGTTTTCCACATCAAACGTGAAAGGAGCCTTGATTTCCTTGATGGCACTCCAGAGAAAACCCAAGTTCACTGTCTCAAGTCTAGAGGGATCCTGAGGTCACTGGAACAACACGAAAGGGCTCAGTGGACCCCAAATCAACTCGAGATGAGAGTTTAGTCCCTGGCTTCGACTCAAGAGGAATACCAACTTTCCACAAGCACCTCAAGAGGAGGCTTCTCTCAGCTACAGGTATGTGAGAGGGACCCTGAGTTTGTGGCCTCAAGTGGAATGGACACCGAGATGCTCTGACTCGAAGTAAGGCCGGATATCCCTGAAGTGAATTGAATGCAGGATCGTCTTGCATCTCCCAAGACGAAGGGTTGTCTGAATCCCCTGTGGAGACCACAGAGAAAGACCTCGTTCTCCGCCTCATCGAGACCGAAGTCCTCACATCCTTTGAAAACTCGAGAGGTCCGCGGAGATCAATGCTTCCAAAGGAGACGATGCCTGACTCTTCTTGAATATGGATAGGAGTCCCAGGATCCCTGTGGCACGTGGAAAGGGACCCTGGGTCTCCCGCCTCACGTGGAGACGCGTCCCAATTGCCATGCCAAGACTCGAGGAGAATCCCGAGGTGTCCCTCGCACCTAGGCAGGAGTCCTGACGTCGCTGAACAAACACGTGTCTAGAAGGGCCCTCCCCGTCGTAACTCGAGAATATACTCCAGGTTTCAGCCGCAACTTGAGAAAAACCATGAGACATCCCCCTTGCCGCGAGATGAGGCCCGATTCCCCTGCACTGCGGGCCGAGCAATTCCGTGTTCCACATCAAACTTTAAAGGAGCCTTGATTTCCTTGATGGCACTCCAGAGAAAACCCAAGATAACTGTCTCAAGTCTAGAGGGATCCTGAGGTCACTGGAGCAACACGAAAGGGCTCCATGGACCCCAAATCAACTCGAGATGAGAGCTTAGTCCCTGGCTTCGACTCAAGAGGAATACGAACTTTCCACAAGCACCTCTAGAGGAGGCTTCTCTCAGCTACAGGTATGTGAGAGGGACCCTGAGTTTGTTGCCTCAAGTGGAATGGACACCGAGATGCTCTGACTCGAAGTAAGGCCGGATATCCCTGCAGTGAATTGAATGCAGGCTCATCTTGCATCTCCCAAGACGAAGGGATGTCTGAATCCCCTGTGGAGACCACAGAGAAAGACCTAGTTCTCCGCCTCATCGCGACCTGAGGCCTCACATCCTTTGAAAATTCGAGAGGTCCGCGGAGATCAATGCTTCCAAAGGAGACGATGCCTGACTCCTCTTGAAAATGGATAGGAGTCCCAGGATCCCTGTGGCACGTGAAAAGGGACCCTGGGTCTCCAGCCTCACGTGGAGACGCGTCCCCATTGCCATGGCAAGACTCGAGGATAATCCCGAGGTGTCCCTCGCACCTAGGCAGGAGTCCTGACGTCGCTCAACAAACACGTGTCTGGAAGGGCCCTCCCTGTCGTAACTCGAGAATATATCCCAGGTTCCGGCCGCAACTGAACAATACCATGAGATTTACCCCTCGCCGCGAGTTGAGGCCCGATTCCCCTGAACTGCGTGCAGAGCAATTCCGTGTTCCACATCAAACGTGAAAGGAGCCTTGATTTCCTTGATGGCACTCCAGAGAAAACCCAAGATCACTGTTTCAAGTCTAGAGGGATCCTGAGGTCACTGGACCAATAGGAAAGGGCTCCGTGGACCCCAAATCTACTCGAGATGAGAGCTTAGTCCCTGGCTTCAACTCAAGAGGAATACGAACTTTCCACAAGCCCCTCAAGAGGAGGCTTCTCTCAGCTACAGGTATGTGAGAGGGACCCTGAGTTTGTGGCATCAAGTGGAATGGACACCGAGATGCTCTGACTCGAAGTAAGGCCGGATATCCCTGCAGTGAATTGAATGCAGGCTCATCTTGCATCTCCCAAGACGAAGGGATGTCTGAATCCCCTGTGGAGACCACAGAGAAAGACGTAATTCTCCGCCTCATCGCGAGCGGAGGCCTCACATCCTTTGAAAACTCGAGAGGTCCGCGGAGATCAATGCTTCCATAGGAGCCGATGCCTGACTCCTCTTGAAAATGGATAGGAGTCCCAGGATCCCTGTGGCACGTGGAAAGGGACCCTGGGTCTCCCGCCTCACGTGGAGCCACGTCCCAATTGCCATGCCAAGACTCGAGGAGAATCCCGAGGTGTCCCTCGCACCTAGGCAGGAGTCCTGACGTCGCTGAACAAACACGTGTCTGGAAGGGCCCTCCCCATCCTAACTCGAGAATATACCCCAGGTTCCGGCCGCAACTCGAGAAAAACCATGAGATTTCTCCCTCGCCGCGAGTTGAGGCCCGATTCCCCTGCCCTGCATGCAGAGCAATTCCGTGTTCCACATCAAACGTGAAAGGAGCCTTGATTTCCTTGATGGCACTCCAGAGAAAACCCAAGATCACTGTCTCAAGACTAGAGGGATCCTGAGGTCACTGGAGCAACATGAAATGGCTCCGTGGACCCCAAATCAACTCGAGATGAGAGCTTAGTCCCTGGCTTAGACTCAAGAGGAATACCAACTTTCCACAAGCACCTCAAGAGGAGGCTTCTCTCAGCTACAGGTATATTTGAGGGACCCCGAGTTTGTGGCCTCAAGCGGAAAGTACACCGAGATGCTCTGACTCGAAATAAGGCCGGATATCCCTGCAGTGAATTGAATGCAGGCTCGTCTTGCATCTCCCAAGAAGAAGGGATGTCTGAATCCCCTGTGGAGACCACAGAGAAAGACCGAGTTCTCCGCCTCATCGCGACCAGAGGCCTCACATCCTTTGAAAACTCGAGAGGTCTGCGGAGATCAATGCTTCCAAAGGAGACGATGCCTGACTCCTCTTGAAAATGGATAGGAGTCCCAGGATCCCTGTGGCACGTGGAAAGGGACACTGGGTCTCCCGCCTCACGTGGAGACGCGTCCCAATTGCCATGCCAAGACTCGAGGAGAATCCCGAGGTGTCCGTCGCACCTAGGCAGGAGTCCTGACGTCGCTGAACAAACACGTGTCTGGAAGGGCCCTCCCCGTCGTAACTCGAGAATATACCCCAGGTTCCGGCCGCAACTCGAGAAAAACCATGAGACTTCCCCCTCGGCGCGAGATGAGGCCCGATGCCCCTGCACTGCGTGCAGAGCAATTCCGTGTTCCACATCAAACGTGAAAGGAGACTTGATTTCCTTGGTGGCACTCCAGAGAAAACCCAAGATCACTGTCTCAAGTCTAGAGGGATCCTGAGGTCACTGTTGCAACACCAAAGGGCTCCGTGGAACCCAAATCAACTCGAGATGAGAGCTTAGTCCCTGGCTTCGACTCAAGAGGAATACCAAGTTTCCACAAGCACCACAAGAGGAGGCTTCTCTCAGCTACAGGTATGTGAGAGGGACCCTGAATTTGTGGCCTCATGTGGAATGGACACCGAGATGCTCTGACTTGAAGTAAGGCTGGATATCCCTTCAGTGAATTGAATGCCGGCCCGTCTTGAATCTCCCAAGACGAAGGGATGTCTGAATCCCCTGTGGAGACCACAGAGAAAGACCTAGTTCTCCGCCTCATCGCGAACGGAGGCCTCGGATCCTTTGAAAACTCAAGAGGTCCTCGGAGATCAATGCTTCCAAAGGAGACGATGCCTGACTTCTCTTGAAAATGGATAGGAGTCCCAGGATCCGTGTGGCACGTGGAAAGGGACACTGGGTCTCCCGCCTCACGTGGAGAGGCGTCCCAATTGCCATGCCAAAACCCGAGGAGAATCCCGAGTTGTCCCTCGCACCTAGGCAGGAGTCCTGACGTCGCTGAACAAACACGTGTCTGGAAGGGCCCTCCCCGTCGTAACTCGAGAATATACCCCAGGTTCCGGCCGCAACTCGAGAAAAACCATGAGACTTCCCCCTCGCCTCGGGATGAGGCCCATTTCCCCTGCCCTGCGTGCAGAGCAATTCCGTGTTCCACATCAAACGTGAAAGGAGCCTTGATTTCCTTGATGGCACTCCAGAGAAAACCCAAGATCACTGTCTCAAGTGTAGAGGGATCCTGAGGTCACTGGAGCAACACCAAAGGGCTCCATGGACCCCAAATCAACTCGAGATGAGACCTTAGTCCCTTGCTTCGACTCAAGAGGAATACGAACTTTCCACAAGCACCTCAAGAGGAGGCTTCTCTCAGGTACAGGTATGTGAGAGGGACCCTGAGTTTGTTGCCTCAAGTGGAATGGACACCGAGATGCTCTGACTCGAAGTAAGGCCGGATATCCCTGCAGTGAATTGAATGCAGGCTCATCTTGCATCTCCCAAGACGAAGGGTTGTCTGAATCCGCTGGGGAGACCACAGAGAAAGACCGAGTTCTCCGCCTCATCGCGACCGGAGGCCTCACATCCTTTGAAAACTCGAGAGGTCCGAGGAGATCAATGCTTCCAAAGGAGACGATGCCTGACTCCTCTTGAAAATGGATAGGAGTCCCAGGATCCCTGTGGCACGTGAAAAGGGACCCTGGGTCTCCCGCCTCACGTGGAGACGCGTCCAAAATTCCATGCCAAGACTCGAGGAGAATCCCGAGGTGTCCCTCGCACCTAGGCAGGAGTCCTGACGTCGCTCAACAAACACGTGTCTGGAAGGGCCCTCCCCGTCGTAACTCGAAAATATATCCCAGGTTCCGGCCGCAACTGAACAAAACCATGAGATTTACCCCTCGCCGCGAGTTGAGGCCCGATTCCCCTGCACTGCATGCAGAGCAATTCCGTGTTCGACATCAAACGTGAAAGGAGCCTTGATTTCCTTGATGGCACTCCAGAGAAAACCCAAGATCACTGTTTCAAGTCTAGAGGGATCCTGAGGTCACTGTAGCAACACGGAAGGGCTCTGTGGACCCGAAATCAACTCGAGATGAGAGTTTAGTCCCTGGCTTCGACTCAAGAAGAATACCAACTTTCCACAAGCACCTCAAGAGGAGGCTTCTCTCAGCTACAGGTATGTGAGAGGGCCCCTGAGTTTGTGGCCTCAAATGGAATGGACACCGAGATGCTCTGACTCGATGTAAGGCCGGATATCCCTGCAGTGAATTGAATGCAGGCTCGTCTTGCATCTCCCAAGAAGAAGGGATGTCTGAATCCCCTGTGGAGACCACAGAGAAAGACCTAATTCTCCGCCTCATCGCGAGCGGAGGCCTCACATCCTTTGAAAACTCGAGAGGTCCGCGGAGATCAATGTTTCCAAAGGAAACGATGCCTGACTCCTCTTGAAAATGGATAGGAGTCCCAGGATCCCTGTGGCACGTGGAAAGGGACACTGGGTCTCCCGCCTCACGTGGAGAGGCGTCCCAATTGCCATGCCAAGACTCGAGGAGAATCCCGAGGTGTCCCTCGCACCTAGGCAGGAGTCCTGACGTCAATGAACAAACACGTGTCTGGAAGGGACCTCCCCGTCGTAACTCGAGAATATACCCCAGGTTCCGGCCGCAACTCGAGAAAAACCATGAGACTTCCCCCTCGCCGCGAGATGAGGCCCGATTCCCCTGCCCTGCGTGCAGAGCAATTCCGTATTCCACATCAAAAATGAAAGGAGCCTTGATTTCCTTGATGGCACTCCAGAGAAAACCCAAGATCACTGTCTCAAGTCTAGAGGGATCCTGAGGTCACTGGAGCAACATGAAATGGCTCCGTGGACCCCAAATCAACTCGAGATGAGAGCTTAGTCCCTGGCTTCGACTCAAGAGGAATACCAACTTTCCACAAGCACCTCAAGAGGAGGCTTCTCTCAGCTACAGGTATATTTGAGGGACCCCGAGTTTGTGGCCTCAAGTGGAAAGGACACCGAGATGCTCTGACTCGAAGTAAGGCCGGATATCCCTGCAGTGAATTGAATGCAGGCTCGTCTTGCATCTCCCAAGAAGAAGGGATGTCTGAATCCCCTGTGGAGACCACAGAGAAAGACCGAGTTCTCCGCCTCATCGCGACCAGAGGCCTCACATCCTTTGAAAACTCGAGAGGTCTGCGGAGATCAATGCTTCCAAAGGAGACGATGCCTGACTCCTCTTGAAAATGGATAGGAGTCCCAGGATCCCTGTGGCACGTGGAAAGGGACCCTGGGTCTCCCGCCTCACGTGGAGACGCGTCCCAATTGCCATGCCAAGACTCGAGGAGAATCCCGAGGTGTCCCTCGCACCTAGGCAGGTGTCCTGACGTCGCTGAACAAACACGTGTCTGGAAGGGCCCTCCCCGTCGTAACTCGAGAATATACCCCAGGTTCCGTCCGCAACTCGAGAAAAACCATGAGATTTCCCCCTCGCCGCGAGTTGAGGCCCGATTCCCCTGCACGGCATGCAGAGCAATTCCGTTTTCCACATCAAACGTGAAAGGAGCCTTGATTTCCTTGATGGCACTCCAGAGAAAACCCAAGATCACTGTCTCAAGTCTAGAAAGATCCTGAGGTCACTGGAGCAACATGAAAGGGCCCCAGGGACCCCAAATCAACTCGAGATGAGAGCTTAGTCCCTGGCTTCGACGCAAGAGGAATACCAACTTTCCACAAGCAACTCAAGAGGAGGCTTCTCTCAGCTACAGGTATGTGAGAGAGACCCTGAGTTTGTGGCCTCAAGTGGAATGGACACCGAGATGCTCTGACTCGAAGTAAGGCCGGATATCCCTGCAGTGAATTGAATGGAGGCTCGTCTTGCATCTCCCAAGACGAAGGGTTGTCTGAATCCCCTGTGGAGACCACAGAGAAAGACCTACTCCTCCGCCTCATCGCGACCGCAGGCCTCACATCCTTTGAAAACTCGAGAGGTCTGAAGAGATCAATGCTTCTAAAGGAGACGATGCCTGACTTTTCTTAAAAATGGATAGGAGTCCCAGGATCACTGTGGCACTTGGAAACGGAACCTGGGTCTCCCGCCTCACGTGGAGACACGTCCCATTTGCGATGCCAGACTCGAGGAGAATCCCGAGGTGTTCCTCGCACCTAGGCAGGAGTCGTGACGTTGCTGAACAAACACGTGTCTGGAAGTCACCTCCCCGTCGTAACTTGGGAATATACCCCAGGTTCCGGCCGCAACTCGAGAAAAACCATGAGACTTCCCCCTCGCCGCGAGATGAGGCCCGATTCCCCTGCCCTGCGTGCAGAGCAATTCCGTATTCCATATCAAAAATGAAAGGAGCCTTGATTTCCTTGATGGCACTCCAGAGAAAACCCAAGATCAGTGTCTCAAGTCTAGAGGGATCCTGAGGTCACTGGAGCAACACGAAAGGGCTCCAAGGACCCCAAATCAACTCGAGATGCGAGCTTAGTCCCTGGCTTAGACTCAAGAGGAATACCAACTTTCCACAAGCACCTCAAGAGGAAGCTTCTCTCAGCTACAGGTATGTGAGAGGAATCCTGAATTTGTGGCCTCAAGTGCAATGGACACCGAGATGCTCTGACTCGAAGTAAGGCCGGATATCCCTGCAGTGAATTGAATGCAGGCTCGTCTTGCATCTCCCAAGAAGGAGGGATGTCTGAATCCCCTGTGGAGACCACAGAGAAAGACCTAGTCCTCCGCCTCATCGTGACCGGAGGCCTCACATCCTTTGAAAACTCGAGAGGTCTGCAGAGATCAATGCTTCCAAAGGAGACGATGCCTGACTCCTCTTGAAAATGGATAGGAGTCCCAGGATTACTGTGGCACGTGGAAAGGGACACTGGGTCTCCCGCAACACGTGGAGACGCGGCCCAATTGCCATGCCAAGACTAGAGGAGAATCCCGAGGTGTCCCTCGCACCTAGGCAGGAGTCCTGACGTCGCTGAACAAACACGTGTCTGTAAGGGCCCTCCCCGTCGTAACTCGAGAATATACCCCAGGTTCCGGCCGCAACTCGAGAAAAACCATGAGACTTCCCCCTCGCCGCGAGATTAGGCCCGATTCCCCTGCACTGCATCCAGAACAATTCCGTGTTCCACATCAAACGTGAAAGGAGCCTTGATTTCCTTGATGACACTCCAGAGAAAACCCAAGATCACTGTCTCAAGACTAGAGGGATCCTGAGGTCACTGGAGCAACACGAAAGGGCTCTGTGGAAGCCAAATCAACTCGAGATGAGAGCTTACTCGCTGGCTTCGACTCAAGAGGAATACCAACTTTCCACAAGCACCTCAAGAGGAGGCTTCTCTCAGCTACAGGTATGTGAGAGGGACCCTGAGTTTGTGGCCTCAAGTGGAATGGACACCGAGATGCTCTGACTCGAAGTAAGGCCGGATATCCCTGCAGTGAATTGAATGCAAGCTCGTCTTGCATCTCCCAAGACGAAGGGATGGCTGAATCCCCTGTGGAGACCACAGAGAAAGACCTAGTCCTCCGCGTCAACGCGAACGGAGGCCTCACATCCTTTGAAAACTCGAGAAGTCCGCGGATATCAATGCTTCCAAAGGAGACGATGCCTGACTCCTCTTGAAAATGGATAGGAGTCCCAGGATCCCTCTGGCTCGTGGAAAGGGAACCTGGGTCTCCCGCTTCACGTGGAAACGCGTCCCAATTGCCATGCCAAGACTCGAGGAGAATCCCGAGTTGTCCCTCGCACCTAGGCAGGAGTCCTGACGTCGCTGAACAAACACGTGTCTGGAAGGGCCCTCCCCGTCGTAACTCGAGAATATACCCCAGGTTCCGGGCGCAACTTGAGAAAAACCATGAGACTTCCCCCTCGACGCGACATGAGGCCCGATTCCCCTGAACTGCGTGCAGAGCAATTCCGTGTTCCACATCAAACGTGAAAGGAGCCTTGATTTCCTTGATGGCACTCCAGAGAAAACCCAAAATCACTGTCTCAAGTCTAGAGGGATCCTGAGGTCACTGGAGCAACACGAAAGGGCTCCGTGCACCCCAAATCAACTCGAGATGAGAGCTTAGTCCCTGGCTTCGAGTCAAGAGGAATACCAACTTTCCACAAGCACCTCAAGAGGAGGCTTCTCTCAGCTACAGGTATGTGAGAGGGCCCCTGAGTTTGTGGCCTCAAGTGGAATGGACACCGAGATGCTCTGACTCGATGTAAGGCCGGATATCCCTGCAGTGAATTGAATGCAGGCTCGTCTTGCATCTCCCAAGACGAAGGGATGTCTGAATCCCCTGTGGAGACCACAGAGAAAGACCTAATTCTCCGCCTCATCGTGACCAGAGGCCTCACATCCTTTGAAAACTCGAGAGGTCCGCGGAGATCAATACTTCCGAAGGGGAGGATGCCTAACTTCTCTTGAAAATGGATAGGAGTCCCAGGATCGCTGTGGCACGTGGAAAGGGACCCTGGGTCTCCCGCCTCACGTGGATACGCGTCCCAATTGCCATGCCAAGACTCGAGGAGAATCCGAGGTGTCCCTCGCACCTAGGCAGGAGTCCTGATGTCGCTGAAAAAACACGTGTCTGGAAGGGCATTCCTCGTCGTAACTCGAGAATATAACCCAGGTTCCGGCCGCAACTCAAGAAAAACCATGAGATTTCCCCCGCGCCGTGTGTTGAGGCCCGATTCCCCTGCACTGCATGCAGAGAAATTCCGTGTTCCACATCAAACGTGAAAGGAGCCTTGATTTCCTTGATGGCACTCCAGAGAAAACCCAAGATCACTGTCTCAAGTCTAGAGGGATACTGAGGTCACTGGACCAACAGGAAAGGGCTCCGTCGACCCCAAATCAACTCGAGATGAGAGCTTAGACCCTTGCTTCGACTCAAGAGGAATACCAACTTTCCAGAAGCACCTCAAGAGGAGGCTTCTCTCAGCTACAGGTATGTGAGAGGGCCCCTGAGTTTCTGGCCTCAAGTGGAATGGGCACCGAGATGTTCTGACTCGAAGTAAGGCCGGATATCCCTGCAGTGAATTGAATGTAGGCTCGTATTTCATCTTCCAAGACGAAGGGATGTATGAATCCCCTGTGGAGACCACAGAGAAAGACCGAGTTCTCCGCCTCATCGCGACCGGAGGCCTCACATCCTTTGATAACTCGAGAGGTCTGCGGAGATCAATGCTTCCAAAGGAGACGATGCCTGACTCCTCTTGAAAATGGATAGGAGTCCCAGGATCCCTTTGGCACGTGGAAAGGGACCCTGGGTCTCCCGCCTCACGTGGAGACGCGTCCCACTTGCAATGCCAAGACTCGAGGAGAATCCCGAGGTGTCCCTCGCACCTAGGCAGGAGTCCTGACATCACTGAACAAACACGTGTCTGGAAGGGCCCTCCCCGTCGTAACTCGAGAATATACCCCAGGTTCCGGCCGCAACTCGAGAAAAACCATGAGACTTCCCCCTCGCCGCGAGATGAGGCCCGATTCCCCTGCACTGCGTTCAGAGCAATTCCGTGTTCCACATCAAACATGAAAGGAGCCTTGATTTCTTTGATGGCACTCTAGAGAAAACCCAAGATCACTGTCTCAAGTCTAGAGGGATCCTGAGGTCACTGGAGCAACACGAAAGGGCTCCGTGGACCCCAAATCAACTCGAGATGAGAGCTTAGTCCCTGGCTTCGACACAAGAGGAATACCAACTTTCCACAAGCACCACAAGGGGAGGCTTCTCTCAGCTACATGTATATTTGAGGGACCCTGAATTTGTGGCTTCAAGTGTAATGGACACCGAGATGCTCTGACTCGAAGTAAGGCCGGATATCCCTGCAGTGAATTGAATGCAGGCTCGTATTGCATCTCCCAAGACGAAGGGATGTTTGAATCCCCTGTGGAGACCACAGAGAAAGACCGAGTTCTCCGCCTCATCGCGACCAGAGGCCTCACATCCTTTGAAAACTCGAAAAGTCCGCGGAGATCAATGCTTCCAAAGGAGACGATGCCTGACTCCTTTTGAAAATGGATAGGAGTCCCAGGATCCCTGTGGCACGTGGAAAGGGACCCTGGGTCTCCTGCCTCACGTGGATACGCGTCCCAATTGCCATGCCAAGACTCGAGGAGAATCCCGAGGTGTCCCTCGCACCTAGGCAGGAGTCCTGATGTCGCTGAACAAACACGTGTCTGGAAGGGCCCTCCTCGTCGTAACTCGAGAATATAACCCAGGTTCCGGCCGCAACTCAAGAAAAACCATGAGATTTCCCCCGCGCCGCGAGTTGAGGCCCGATTCCCCTGCACTGCATGCAGAGAAATTCCGTGTTCCACATCAAACGTGAAAGGAGCTTTGATTTCCTTGATTGCACTCCAGAGAAAACCCAAGATCACTGTCTCAAGTCTAGAGGGATCCTGAGGTCACTGGACCAACAGGAAAGGGCTCCGTCGACCCCAAATCAACTCGAGATGAGAGCTTAGTCCCTGGCTTAGACTCAAGAGGAATACCAACTTTCCACAAGCACCTCAAGAGGATGCTTCTCTCAGCTACAGGTATATTTGAAGGACCCTGAGTTTGTGGCCTCAAGTGGAATGGACACCGAGATGCTCTGACTCGAAGTAAGGCCGGATATCCCTGCAGTGAATTGAATGCAGGCTCGTCTTGCATCTCCCAAGACGAAGGGTTGTCTGAATCCCCTGTGGAGACCACAGAGAAAGACCTCGTTCTCCGCCTCATCGAGACTGGAGGCGTCACATCCTTTGAAAACTCGAGAGGTCCGCGGAGATCAATGCTTCCAAAGGAGAAGATGCCTGACTCTTCTTGAAAATGGATAGGAGTCCCAGGATCCCTGTGGCACGTGGAAAGGAACCCTGGGTCTCCCGCCTCACGTGGAGACGCGTCCCAATTGCCATGCCAAGACTCGAGGAGAATCCCGAGGTGTCCCTCGCACCTAGGCAGGAGTCCTGACGTCGCTGAACAAAAACGTGTCTGGAAGGGCCCTCCCCGTCGTAACTTGAGAATATACCCCAGGTTTCGACCGCAACTTGAGAAAAACCATGAGACATCCCCCTTGACGCGAGATGAGGCCCGATTCCCCTGCACTGCGTGCAGAACAATTCCGTGTTCCACATCAAACTTGAAAGGAGCCTTGATTTCCTTGATGGCGCTCCAGAGAAAACCCAAGATCACTGTTTCAAGTCTAGAGGGATCCTGAGGTCACTGGAGCAACATGTAATGGCTCCGTGGACCCCAAATCAACTCGAGATGAGAGCTTAGTCCCTGGCTTAGACTCAAGAGGAATACCAACTTTCCACAGGCACCTCAAGAGGAGGCTTCTCTCAGCTACAGGTATATTTGAGGGACCCCGAGTTTGTGGCCTCAAGTGGAAAGAACACCGAGATGCTCTGACTCGAAGTAAGGCCGGATATCCCTGCAGTGAATTGAATGCAGGCTCGTCTTGCATCTCCCACGAAGAAGGGATGTCTGAATCCCCTGTGGAGACCACAGAGAAAGACCGAGTTCTCCGCCTCATCGCGACCAGAGGCCTCACATCCTTTGAAAACTCGAGAGGTGTGCGGAGATCAATGCTTCCAAACGAGATGATGCCTGACTCCTCTTGAAAATGGATAGGAGTCCCAGGATCCCTGTGGCACGTGGAAAGGGACACTGGGTCTCCCGCCTCACGTGGAGACGCGTCCCAATTGCCATGCCAAGACTCGAGGAGAATCCCGAGGTGTCCCTCGCACCTAGGCAGGAGTCCTGACGTCGCTGAACAAACACGTGTCTGGAAGGGCCCTCCCCGTCGTAACTCGAGAATATACCCCAGGTTTCAGCCGCAACTTGAGAAAAACCATGAGACATCCCCCTTGCCGCGAGATGAGGCCTGATTCCCCTGCACTGCGTGCAGAGCAATTCCGTGTTCCACATCAAACATCAAAGGAGACTTGATTTCCTTGATGGCACTCCAGAGAAAACCCAAGATCACTGTCTCAAGTCTAGAGGGATCCTGAGGTCACTGTAGCAACACGAAAGGGCTCCGTGGACCCCAAATCAACTCGAGATGAGAGCTTAGTCCCTGGCTTCGACTCAAGAGGAATACCAACTTTCCACAAGCACCTCAAGAGGAGGCTTCTCTCAGCTACAGGTATGTGAGATGGACCCTGAGTTTGTGGCCTCAACTGGAATGGACACCGAGATGCTCTGACTCGAAGTAAGGCCGGATATTCCTGCAGTGAATTGAATGCAGGCTCGTCTTGCATCTCCCAAGACGAAGGGATGTCTGAGTCCCTTGTGGAGACCATAAGAAAGACCTAGTTCTCGCCACATCGCGACTGGAGGCCTCACATCCTTTGAAAATTCGAGAGGTCCTCGGAGATCAATGCTTATAAAGGAGAAGATGCCTGACTCCTCTTGAAAATGGATAGCAGTCCCAGGATCCGTGTGGCACGTGGAAAGGGAGCCTGGGTCTCCCGCCGCACGTGGAGACGTGTCCCAATGGCAATGCCAAGACTCGAGGAGAATCCCGAGGTGTCCCTGGCACCTAGGCAGGAGTCCTGACGTCGCTGAACAAACACGTGTCTGAAAGGGCCCTCCCCGTCGCAACTCGAGAATATACCCCAGGTTCCGGCCGCAACTCTAGAGAAACAATGAGACTTCCCCCTCGGCGCGAGATGAGGCCCGATTCCCCTGCACTGCGTGCAGAGCAATTCCGTGTTCCACATCAAACGTGAAAGGAGCCTTGATTTCCTTGATGGCACTCCAGACAAAACCCAAGATCACTGTCTCAAGTCTAGAGGGATCCTGAGGTCACTGTAGCAACACTAAAGGGCTCCGTGGACCCCAAATCAACTCGAGATGAGAGCTTAGTCCCTGGCTTCGACTCAAGAGGTATACCAAGTTTCCACAAGCACCTCAAGAGGAGGCTTCTCTCAGCTACAGGTATGTGAGAGGGACCCTGAGTTTGTGGCCTCAAGTGGAATGGACACCGAGAAGCTCTGACTCGAAGTTAGGCCGGATATCCCTGCAGTGAATTGAATGCAGTCTGGTTTTGCATCTCCCAAGACGAAGGGATGTCTGAATCCCCTGTGGAGACCACAGAGAAAGACCTAGTTCTCCGCCTCATCGCGACCGGAAGCCTCACATCCTTTGAAAACTCGAGAGGTCCGCGGAGATCAATGCTTCCAAAGGAGACAATGCCTGACTCCACTTGAAAGTGGATAGGAGTCCCAGGATCCCTGCGGCACGTGGAAAGGGACTCTGGGTCTCCCGCCTCACGTGGAGACGCGTCCCAATTGCCATGTCAAGACTCGAGGAGAATCCCGAGGTGTCCCTCGCACCTAGGCAGGAGTCCTGACGACGCTGAACAAACACGTGTCTGGAAGGGCCCTCCTCGTCGTAACTCGAGAATATACCCCAGGTTCCGGCCGAAACTGGAGAAAAACCATGAGACTTCCATCTAGCCGCGAGATGAGGCAAAATTTCCCTGCACTGCGTGCAGAGCAATTCCGTGTTCCACATCAAACGAGAAAAAAGCCTTGATTTCCTTGATGGCACTCCAGATAAAAACCAAGATCACTCTCTCAAGTCTAGAGGGATACTGAGGTCACTGTAGCAACACGAAAGGGCTCCGTACACCCCAAATCAACTCGAGATGAGACCTTAGTCCCTGGCTTCAACTCAAGAGGAATACCAACTTTAAACAAGCACCTCAAGAGGAGGCTTTTCTCAGCTACAGGTATGTGAGAGGGACCCTGAGTTTGTGGCCTCAAGTGGAATGGACACCGAGATGCTCTGACTCGAAGTAAGGCTGGATATCCCCGCAGTGAATTGAATGCAGGCTCGTCTTGCATCTCCCAAGACGAAGGGATGTCTGTATCCCCTGTGGAGACCACAGAGAAAGACCTAGTTCTCCGCCTCATTGCGACCGGAGGCCTCACATCCTTTGAAAACTCGAAAGGTCCGCGGAGATCAATGCTTCCAAAGGAGACGATGCCTGATTCCTCTTGAAAATGGATAGGAGTCCCAGGATCCCTGTGGAGTGTAGAAAGGGACCCTGGGTCTCCTACTCACGTGGAGACGCGTCCCAATTACCATGCCAAGACTCGAGGAGAATCCCGAGGTGTCCCTAGCACCTAGGCAGGAGTCCTGACGTCGCTGAACAAACACGTGTCTGGAAGGGCCCTTCCTGTCGTAACTCAAGAATATACCCCAGGTTCCGGCCGCAACTCGAGAAAAACCATGAGACTTCCACCTCGCCGCGAGATGAGGCCCGATTTCCCTGCACTGCGTGCAGAGCAATTCTGTGTTCCACATCAAACGTGAAAGGAGCCTTGATTTCCTTGATGGCACTCCAGAGAAAACCCAAGATCACTGTCTCAAGTCTAGAGGGACCCTGAGGTCACTGTAGCAACACGAAAGGGCTCTGTGGACCCCAAATCAACTCGAGATGATAGCTTAGTCCCTGGCTTTGACTCAAGAGGAATACCAACTTTCCACAAGCACCTCAAGAGGAGGCTTCTCTCTGATACAGGTATGTGAGAGGGACCCTGAATTTGTGGCCTCAAGTGGAATATACACCGAGATGCTCTGATTCGAAGTAAGGCCGGATATCCCTGCAGTGAATTGAATGCAGGCTCGTCTTGCATCTCCCAAGACGAAGGCATGTCTGAATCCCCTGTGGAGACCACAGAGAGACATAGTTCTCGCCTCATCGCGACCGGAGGCCTCACATCCTTTGAAAACTCGAGAGGTCCGCGGAGATCAATGCTTCCAAAGGAGACGATGCCTGACTCCTCTTGAAAGTGAATAGGAGTTCCAGGATCCCTGTGGCACGTGGAAAGGGTCCCTGGGTCTCCCGCCTCACGTGGAGACCCGTCCCAATTGCCATGCCAAGACTTCAGGCGAATCCCGAGGTGTCCCTCGCACCTAGGCAGGAGTGATGATGTCAGTGAACAAACACTTTTCTTGCACGGCCCTCCCTGTCGTAACTCGAGAATATACCCCAGGTTCCGGCCGCAACTCGAGAACAACCATGAGACTTCCCAATCGCCGCGAGATGAGGCCCGATTCCCCTGCACTGCGTGCAGAGCAATTCCGTGTTCCACATCAAACGTGAAAGGAGCCTTGATTTCCTTGATGGCACTCCAGAGAAAACCCAAGATCACTGTCTCAAGTCTAGAGGGATCCTGAGGTCACTGGAGCAACACGAAAGGGCTCCGTGGACCCCAAATCAACTCGAGATGAGAGCTTAGTTCCTGGCTTCGACTCAAGTGGAATACCAACTTTCCACAAGCACCTCAAGAGGAGGCTTCTCTCAGCTACAGGTATGTGAGAGGGACCCTGAGTTTGTGGCCTCAAATGGAATGGACACCGAGATGTTCTGACGTGAAGTAAGGCCGGATAGCCCTGCAGTGAATTGAATGCAGGCTCGTCTTGCATTTCCCAAGACGAAGGGATGTCTGAATCCCCAGTGGAGACCACAGAGAAAGACCTCGTTCTCCGCCTCATCGAGACCGGAGGCCTCACATCCTTTGAAAACTCGAGAGGTCCGCGGAGATCAATGCTTCCAAAGGAGACGATGCCTGACTCCTCTTGAAAATGGATAGGAGTCCCAGGATCCCTGTGGCACGTGGAAACGGACACTGGGTCTCCCGCCTCACGTAGAGAAGCGTCCCAATTGCCATGCCAAGACTCGAGGAGAATCCTGAAGTGTCCCTCGCACCTAGGCAGGAGTCCTGACGTCGCTGAACAAACACGCTTCTGGAAGGGCCCCCAACGTCGTAACTCGAGAATATACCCCAGGTTCCGGCCACAAGTGGAGAAAAACCATGAGACATCCGCTTCGCTGCGAGATGAGGCCCGAATCCCCTTCACTGCGTGCAGAGCAATTCCGTGTTCCACATCAAACGTGAAAGGAGCCTTGATTTCCTTGATGGCACTCCAGAGAAAACCCAAGATCACTGTCTCAAGTCTAGAGGGATCCTCAGGTGACTGTAGCAACACGAAAGGACTCCGTGGACCCCAAATCAACTCGAGATGAGAGCTTAGTCCCTGGCTTCGACTCAAGTGGAATACCAACTTTCCCCAAGCACCTCAAGAGGAGGCTTCTCTCAGCTACAGGTATGTGAGAGGGACCCTGTGTTTGTGGCCTCAAGTGGAATGGACACCGAGATGCTCTCATTCGAAGTAAGGCCGGATATCCATGCAGTGAATTGAGTGCAGGCTCTTCTTGCATCTCCCAAGACGAAGGGATGTCTGAATCCCCTGTGGAGACCACAGAGAAAGACCTAGTTCTCGCCACACAGCGACCGGAGACCTCACATCCTCTGAAAACTCGAGAGGTCCTCGGAGATCAATGCTTCCAAAGGAGACGATGCCTGACTCCTCTTGAAAATGGATAGGAGTCCCAGGATCACTCTGTCCCGTGGAAAGAGACCCTTGATCTCCCGCCTCACGTGGAGACGCTTCCAAATTGCCATGCCAAGACTCGAGGAGAATCCCGAGGTGTCCCTCGCACCTAGGCCCGAGTCCTGACGTTGCTGAACAAACAGGTGTCTGGAAGGGCCCTCCCCGTCGTAACTCGAGAATACACCCCAGGTTCCGGCCGCAACTCGAGAAAAACCCTGAGACTTCCCGCTCGCCGCGAGATGAGGCCCGATTCCCCTGCACTGCGTGCAGAGAAATTCCGTGTTCCACATCAAACGTGAAAGGAGCCTTGATTTCCTTGATGGCACTCCAGAGAAAACCCAAGATCACTGTCTCAAGACTAGAGGGATCCTGAGGTCACTGGAGCAACACGAAAGGGCTCCATGGACCCCAAATCAACTCGAGATGAGAGCTTAGTTTCTGGATTCGACTCAAGAGGAATACCAACTGTCCACAAGCACCTCAAGAGGAGGCTTCTCTCAGCTACAGGTATGTGATAGCGACCCTGAGTTTGTGGCCTCAAGTGGAATGGACACCGAGATGCTCTGACTCGAAGTAAGGCTGGATATCCCTGCAGTGAATTGAATGCAGGCTTGTCTTGCATCTCCCAAGGCGAAGGGATGTCTGAATCCCCTGTGGAGACCACAGAGAAAGACCTAGTTCTCCGACTCAACGCGACCGGAGGCCTCACATCCTTTGAAAACTCGAGAGGTCCATGGAGATCAATGCTTCCAAAGGAGACGATGCCTGACTCCTCTTGAAAAGGGATGGGAGTCCCAGGATCCCTGTGGCACGTGGACAGGGACCCTGGGTCTCCCACCTCACGTGGAGACGCGTCCCAATTTCCATGTCAAGACTCTAGGAGTATCCCGAGGTGTCCCTCGCACCTAGGCAGGAGTGCTGACGTCGCTGAACAAACACGTGTCTGGAAGGGCCCTCCCCGTCGTAACTCGAGAATATACCCCAGGTTCCGGCCGCAACTCGAGAAAAACCATGAGACTTCTGCCTCTCCTCGAGATGAGGCCCGATTCCCCTACACTGCGTGCAGAGCAATTCCGTGTTCCACATCAAACGTGAAAGGAGCCTTGATTTCCTTGATGGCACTTCAGATAAAACTCAAAATCACTGTCTCAAGTCTAGAGGGATCCTGAGGTCACTGTAGAAACATGAAAGGGCTCCGTGGACCCCAAATCAACTCCAGATGAGAGCTTAGTCCCTGGCTTCGATTCAAGAGTCATACCAACTTTCCACAAGCACCTCAAGAGGAGGCTTCTCTCAGCTACAGGTATGTGAGAGGGACCCTGAGTTTGTGGCCTCAAGTGGAATGGATACCGAGATGCTCTGACTCGAAGTAAGGCCGGATATCCCTGCAGTGAATTGAATGCAGGCTCGTCTTGCATCTCCGAAGACGAAGGGATGTCTGAATCCCCTGTGGAGACGGCAGAAAAAGACCTAGTTCTCCGCCTCATCGCGACCGGAGGCCTCACATCCTTTGAAAACTCGAGAGGTCCACGGAGATCAATGCTTCCAAAGGAGACGATGCCTGACTCCTCTTGAAAATGGATAGGAGTCCCAGGATCCCTGTAGCACGTGGAAAGGGACCCTGCGTCTCCGCATCACGTGGAGACGCATCCCAATTGCCATGCCAAGACTCGAGGAGAATCCCGAGGTGTCCCTCGCACCTAGGCAGGGGTCCTGAGGTCGCTGAACAAACACGTGCCTGGAAGGGCCCTCCCCATCGTAACTCGAGAATATAACCCAGGTTCCGGTCGCAACTCGAGAAAAACCATGAGACTTCCCCCTAGCCGTGACATGAGTCCCGAATCCCCTGAACTGCGTGCAGAGAAATTCCGTTTTCCACATCAAACGTGAAAGGAGCCTTGATTTCCTTGATGGCACTACAGAGAAAACCCAAGATCACTGTCTCAAGTCTAGAGGGATCCTGAGGTCACTGTAGCAACACAAAAGGGCTCCGTGGACCCCAAATCAACTCGAGATGAGAGCTTAGTCCCTGGCTTCGACTCAAGAGGAATACCACCTTTCCACAAGCACCTCAAGAGGAGGCTTCTCTCAGGTACAGGTATGTGAGAGGGACCCTGAGTTTGTGGCCTCAAGTGGAATGGACACCGAGATGCTCTGACTCGAAATAAGGCCGGATATCCCTGCAGTGAATTGAATGCAGGCTCGTCTTGCATCTCCCAAGACGAAGGGATGTCTGAATCCCCTGTGGAGACCACAGAGAAAGACCTAATTCTCCGCCTCATCGCGAGCGGAGGCCTCACATCCTTTGAAAACTCGAGAGGTCCGCGGAGATCAATGCTTCCAAAGGAGACGATGCCTGACTCCTCTTGAAAATGGATAGGAGTCCCAGGATCCCTGTGGCACGTGGAAAGGGACCCTGGGTCTCCCGCCTCACGTGGAGACGCGTCCCAATTGCCATGCCAAGACTCGAGGAGAATCCCGAGGTGTTCCTCGCACCTAGGCAGGAGTGCTGACGTCGCTGAAAAAACACGTGTCTGGAAGGGCCCTCCCTGTCGTAACTCGAGAATATACCCCAGGTTCCGGCTGCAACTCGAGAAAAACCATGAGACTTCCCCCTCGCCGCGAGATGAGGCCCGATTCCCCTGCACTGCGTGCAGAGCAATTCCGTGTTCCACATCAAACGGGAAAGGAGCCTTGATTTTTTTGATGGCACTCGAGAGAAAACCCAAGATCACTGTCTCAAGTCTAGAGGGATCCTGAGGTCACTGTAGCAACTCGAAAGGGCTCCGTGGACCCCAAATCAACTCGAGATGAGAGCTTAGTCCCTGGCTTCGACTCAAGAGGAATACCAACTTTCCACAAGCACCTCAAGAGGAGGCTTCTCTCAGCTACAGGTATGTGAGAGGGACCCTGAGATTCTGGCCTCAGGTGGAATGGACACAGAGATGCTCTGACTCGAAGTAAGGCCCGATATCCCTGCAGTGAATTGAATGCAGGCTCGTCTTGCATCTCCCAAGACGAAGGGATGTCTGAAACCCCTGTGGAGACCACAGAGAAAAACCTAAATCTCCGCATCATCGCGACCGGAGGACTCTCATCCTTGAAAACTCGAGAGGTCCACGGAGATCAATGCTTCCAAAGGAGACGATGCCTGACTCCTCTTGAAAATGGATAGGAGTCCCAGGATCCCTGTGGCACGTGGAAAGGGACCCTGGGTCTCCTGCCTCACGTGGAGACGCGTCCCAATTGCCATGCCAAGAATCGAGGAGAATCCCGAGATTTCCCTCGCACCTAGGCAGGAGTCCTGACGTCGCTGAACAAACACGTGTCTGGAAGGGCCCTCCCCATCATAACTCGAGAATATACCCAAGGTTCTGGCCGCAACTCTAGAAAAACCATGAGACTTACCCCTCGCCGCGAGATGAGGCCCGATTCCCCTGCACTGCGTGCAGAGCAATTCCGTGTTCCACATCAAACGTGAAAGGAGCCTTGATTTCCTTGATGGCACTCCAGAGAAAACCCAAGATCACTGTCTCAAGTCTAGAGGGATCCTGAGGTCACTGGAGCAACACGAAAGGGCTCCGGGACCCCAAATCAACTCGAGATGAGAGCTTAGTCCCTGGCTTCGACTCAAGAAGAATACCAACTTTCCAGAAGCACCTCAAGAGGAGGCTTCTCTCAGCTACAGGTATGTGAGAGGGACCCTGAGTTTGTGGCCTCAAGTGGAATGGACACCGAGATGCTCTGACTCGAAGTAAGGCCGGATATCCCTGCAGTGAATTGAATGCAGGCTCGTCTTGCATCTCCCAAGACGAAGGGATGTCTGAATCCCCTGTGGAGACCACAGAGAAAGACCTAGTTCTCCGCCTCAACGCGACCTGTGGCCTCACATTCTTTGAAAACTCGAGAGGTCAGCGGAGATCAATGCTTCCAAAGGAGACGATGCCTGACTCCTCTTGAAAATGGATAGGAGTTCCAGGATCCCTGTGGCACGTGGAATGGGACCCTGGGTCTCCCGCCTCACGTGGAGACGCGTCCCAATTGCCATGCCAAGACTGGAGGAGAATCCCGAGGTGTCTCTCGCACCTAGGCAGGAGTCCTGACGTCGCTGAACAAACACGTGTCTGGAAGGTCCCTCCCCGTTGTAACTCGAGAATATACCCCAGGTTCCGGCCGCAATTCGAGAAAAACCATGAGACATCCCCCTCGCCGCGAGATGAGGCCCGATTCCCCTGCACTGCGTGCAGAGCAATTCCGTGTTCCACATCAATCGTGAAAGGAGCCTTGATTTCCTTGATGGCACTCCAGAGAAAACCCAAGATCACTGTCTCAAGTCTAGAGGGATCCTGAGGTCACTGGAGCAACACGAAAGGGCTCCGTGGACCCCAAATCAACTCGAGATGAGAGCTTAGTCCCTGGCTTCGACTCAAGAGGAATACCAACTTTCCACAAGCACCTCAAGAGGAGGCTTCTCTCAGCTACAGGTATGTGAGAGTGACCCTGAGTTTGTGGCCTCACGTGGAATGGACACCGAGATGCTTTGACTAGAAGTAAGGCCGGATATCCCTGCAGTGAATTGAATGCAGGCTCGTCTTGCATCTCCCAAGACGAAGGGATGTCTGAATCCCCAGAGGAGACCACAGAGAAAGACCTAGTCCTCCACCTTATCGCGACTGGAGATTTCACATCCTTTGATAACTCGAGAGGTCTGCGGAGATCAATGTTTCCAAAGGAGACGATGCCTGACTCCTCTTGAAAATGGATAGGAGTCCCAGGATCCCTGTGGCACGTGGAAAGGGACCCTGGGTCTATTGCCTCATGTGGAGACGCGTCCCAATTGCCATGCCAAGACTCGAGGAGAATCCCGAGGTGTCCTTCCACCTAGGCAGGAGTCCTGAAGTCGCTGAACAAACACGTGTCTGGAAGGGCCCTCCCTATCGTGACTCGAGAATATACCCCAGGTTCTGGCCGCAATTCGAGAAAAACCATGAGACTTCCCTCCCGCCGAGGCATGAGGCCCGATTCCCCTGCACTGCGTGCAGAGCAATCCCGTGTTCCACATCAAACGTGAAAGGAGCCTTGATTTACTTGATGGCACTCCAGAGAAAACCCAAGATCACTGTCTCAAGCCTAGAGGGATCCTGAGGTCACTGGAGCAACACGAAAGGGCTCCGTGGACACCAAATCAACTCGAGATGAGAGGTTAGTCCCTGGCTTCGACTCAAGCGGAATACCAACTTTCCACAAGCACCTCAAGAGGAGGCTTCTCTCAGCTACAGGTATGTGAGAGGGACCCTGAGTTTGTGGCCTCAAGTGGAATGGACACCGAGATGCTCTGACTCGAAATAAGGCTGGATATCCCTGCAGTGAATTGAATGCAGGCTCGTCTTGCATCTGCCAAGACGAAGGGATGTCTGAATCCTCTGAGGAGACCACAGAGAAAGACCTAGTCCTCCGCCTCATCGCGACCGGAGGCCTCACATCCTTTGATAACTCGAGAGGTCTGCGGAGATCAATGCTTCCAAAGGAGACGATGCCTGACTCCTCTTGAAAATGGATAGGAGTCCCAGGATCCCTGTGGCACGTGGAAAGGGACCCTGGGTCTCCCGCCTCACGTGGAGACGCGTCCCAATTGCCATGCCAAGACTCGAGGAGAATCCCGAGGTGTCCCTCGCACCTAGTCAGGAGTCCTGACGTCGCTGAGCAAACACGTGTCTGGAAGGGCCCTCCCCGTCGTAACTCGAGAATATACCCCAGGTTCCGGCCGCAACTCGAGAAAAACCATGAGATTTCCCGTTCGCCGCGAGTTGAGGTCCGATTCCCCTGCACTGCATGCAGACCAATTCCGTGTTCCACATCAAACGTGAAAGGAGCCTTGATTTCCTTGATGGCACTCCAGAGAAAACCCAAGATCACTGTCTCAAGTCTAGAGGGATCCTGAGGTCACTGGAGCAACAAGAAAGGGCTCCGTGGACCCCAAATCAACTCGAGATGAGAGCTTAGTCCCTGGCTTAGACTCAAGAGGAATACCAACTTTCCACAAGACCCTCAAGAGGAGGTTTCTCTCAGCTACAGGTATGTGAGAGGGACCCTGAGATTGTGGCCTCAAATGGAATGGACACAGAGATGCTCTAACTCGAAATAAGGCCCGATATCCCTGCAGTGAATTGAATGCAGGCTCGTCTTGCATCTCCCAAGACGAAGGGATGTCTGAATCTCCTGTGGAGACCACAGAGAAAGCCCTAGATCTCCGCATCATCGCGACCGGAGGCCTCTCATCCTTTGAAAACTCGAGAGGTCCACGGAGATCAATGCTTCCAAAGGAGAAGATGCCTGACTCCTCTTGAAAATGGATAGGAGTCCCAGGATCCCTGTGGCACGTGGAAAGGGACCCTGGGTCTACTGCCTCATGTGGAGACGCGTCCCAATTGCCATGCCAAGACTCTACGAGAATCCCGAGTTGTCCTCGCACCTAGGCAGGAGTACTGAAGTCGCTGAACAAACACGTGTCTGGAAGGGCCCTCCCCATCGTAACTCGAGAATATACCCCAGGTTCTGGCCGCAATTCGAGAAAAACCATGAGACTTCCCTCTCGCCGCGAGATGAGGCCCGATTCCCCTGCACTGCGTGCAGAGCAATTCCGTGTTCCACCTCAAACGTGAAAGGAGCCTTGATTTCCTTGATGGCACTCCAGAGAATACCCAAGATCACTGTCTCAAGCCTAGAGGGATCCTGAGGTCACTGGAGCAACACGAAAGGGCTCCGTGGACCCCAAATCAACTCGAGATGAAAGCTTAGTCCCTGGCTTCAACTCAAGAGGAATACCAAGTTTCTACAAGCACAGCAAGAGGAGGCTTCTCTCAGCTACCGGTATGTGAGAGGGACCCTCAGATTGTGACCTCAAGTGGAATGGACACCGAGGTGCTCTGACTGGAAATAAGGCCCGATATCAATGCAGTGAATTGAATGCAGGCTCGTCTTGCATCTCCCAAGACGAAGGGATGTCTGAATCCCCTGTGGAGACCACAGAGAAAGACCTAGATCTCCGCCTCATCGCGACCGGAGGCCTCGCATCCTTTGAAAACTCAAGAGGACCACGGAGATCAATGCTTCCAAAGGAGACGATGCCTGACTCCTCTTGAAAATGGATAGGAGTCCCAGGATCCCTGTGGCACGTGGAAAGGGACCCTGGGTCTCCTGCCTCACGTGGAGACGAGTCCCAATTGCCATGAAAAGACTCGAGGAGAATCCCGAGGTGTCCCTCGCACCTAGGCAGGAGTCCTGACGTCGCTGAACAAACACGTGTCTGGAAAGGCCCTCCCCATCGTAACTCGAGAATATACCCTAGGTTCTGGCCGCAACTCTAGAAAAATCATGAGACTTCCCCCTCGCCGCGAGATGAGGCCCGATTCCCCTGCACTGCGTGCAGAGCAATTCCGTGTTCCACATCAAACGTGAAAGGAGCCTTGATTTCCTTGATGGCACTCCAGAGAAAACCCAAGATCACTGTCTCAAGTCTAGAGGGATCCTGAGGTCACTGGAGCAACATGAAAGGGCTCCGTGGACCCCAAATCAACACGAGATGAGAGCTTAGTCCCTGGCTTCGACTCAAGAGGAATACCAACTTTCCACAAGCACCTCAAGAGGAGGCTTCTCTCAGCTACAGGTATGTTAGAGGGACCCTGAGTTTTTGGCCTCAAGTGGAATGGACACTGAGATGCTCTGACTCGAAGTAAGGCCGGATATCCCTGCAGTGAATGGAATGCAGGCTCGTCTTGCATCTCCCAAGACGAAGGGATGTATGAATCCCCTGTGGAGAACACAGAGAAAGACCTAGTTCTCCGCCTCATCGCGACCTGTGGCCTCACATCCTTTGAAAACTCGAGAGGTCAGCGGAGATCAATGCTTCCAAAGGAGACGATGCCTGACTCCTCTTGAAAATGGATAGCAGTCCCAGGATCCCTGTGGCACGTGGAAAGGGACCCTGGATCTCCCGCCTCACGTGGAGACGCGTCCCAATTGCCATGCCAAGACTCGAGGAGAATCCCGAGGTGTCCCTCGCACCTAGGCAGGAGTGCTGACGTCGCTGAACAAACACGTGTCTGGAAGGGCCCTCCAGGTCGTAACTCGAGAATATACCCCAGGTTCCGGCCGCAAATCGCGAAAAACCATGAGACTTCCCCCTCGCCGCGAGATGAGGCCCGATTCCCCTGCACTGCGTGCAGAGCAATTCCGTGTTCCACATCAAACGGGAAAGGAGCCTTGATTTCCTTGATGGCACTCCAGAGAAAACCCAAGATCACTGTCTCAAGTCTAGAGGGATCCGGAGGTCACTGTAGCAACAAGAAAGGGCTCCGTGGACCCCAAATAACTCGAGATGAGAGCTTAGTCCCTGGCTTCGACTCAAGAGGAATACCAATTTTCCACAAGCACCTCAAGAGGAGGCTTCTCTCAGCTACAGGTATGTGAGAAGGACCCTGAATTTGTGGCCTCACGTGGAATGGACACCGAGATGCTCTGACTCGAAGTAAGGCTGGATATCCCTGCAGTGAATTGAATGCAGGCTCGTCTTGCATCTCCCAAGACGAAGGGTTGTCTGAATCCCCTGTGGAGACCACAGAGAAAGACCTAGTCCTCTGCCTCAACGCAACCGGAGGCCTCACATCCTTTGACAACTCGAGAGGTATGCGGAGATCAATGCTTCCAAAGGAGACGATGCCTGACTCCTCTTGAAAATGGATAGGAGCCCCAGATTCCCTGTGGCACGTCGAAAGGGACCCTGGGTCTCCCGCCTCACGTGGAGACGCGTCCCAATTGCCATGCCAAGACTCGAGGAGAATCCCGAGGTGTCCCTCGCACCTAGGAAGGAGTCCTGACGTCGCTGAACAAACACGTGTCTGGAAGGGCCTTCCCCGTTTTAACTCGAGAATATAGCCCAGTTTCAGGCCGCAACTCGAGAAAAACCATGAGACTTCCCCCTCGCCGCGAGATGAGGCCCGATTCCCCTGCAGTGCGTGCAGAGCAATTCCGTGTTCCACATCAAACGTGAAAGGAGCCTTGATTTCCTTGATGGCACTCCAGAGAAAACCCAAGATCACTGTCTCAAGTCTAGAGGGATCCTGAGGTCACTGGAGCAACAAGAAAGGGCTCCGTGGACCCCAAATCAACTCGAGATGAGAGCTTAGTCCCTGGCTTCGACTCAAGAGGAATACCAATTTCCACAAGCACTTCAAGAGGAGCCTTCTCTCAGCTACAGGTATGTTAGAGGGACCCTGAGTTTGTGGCCTCAAGTGGAATGGTCACGGAGATGCTCTGACTCGAGTAAGGCCGGATATCCCTGCAGTGAATTGAAAGCAGGCTCGTCTTGCATCTCCCAAGACGAAGGGATGTCTGAATCCCCTGTGGAGACCACAGAGAAAGACCTAGTTCCCCGCCTCATCGAGACCAGAGGCCTCCCATCCTTTGAAAACTCGAGAGGTCTGCGGAGATCAATGCTTCCAAAGGAGACGATGCCTGACTCTTCTTGAAAATGGATAGGAGTCCCAGGATCCCTGTGGCACGTGGAAAGGGACCCTGGGTCTCCCGCCTCACATGGAGACGCGTCCCAATTACCATGCCAAGACTCGAGGAGATTCCCGAGGTGTACCTCGCACCTAGGCAGGAGTCCTGACGTCGCTGAACAACACGTGTCTGGAAGGGCCCTCCCCGTCGTAACTCTCGAATATACCCCAGGTTCCGGCCGAAACTCGATAAAAACCATGAGACTTCCCCTTCGCCCCGAGATGAGGCCCAATTCCCCTGCACTGCGTGCAGAGCAATTCCGTGTTCGACATCAAAAGTGAAAGGAGCCTTGATTTCCTTGATGGCACTCCAGAGAAAACCCAAGATCACTGTCTCATGTCTAGAGGGATCCTGAGGTCACTGGAGCAACACGAAAGGTCTCCTTGGACCCCAAATCAACTCGAGATGAGAGCTTAGTCCCTGGCCTCGACTCAAGAGGAATACCAACTTTCCACAAGCACCTCAAGAGGTGGCTTCTCTCAGCTACAGGTATGTGAGAGTGACCCTGAGTTTGTGGCATCTAGTGGAATGGACACCGAGATGCTCTGACTCGAAGTAAGGCCGGATATCCCAATAGTGAATTGAATGCAGGCTCGTCTTGCATCTCCCAAGATGAAGGGATGTCTCAATCCCCTGTGGAGACCACAGAGAAAGACCTAATTCTCCGCCTCATCGCGACCGGAGGCCTCACATCCTTTGAAAACTCGAGAGGTCCGCGGAGATCAATGCTTCCAAAGGAGACGATGCCTGACTCCTCTTGAAAATGGATAGGTGTCCCAGGATCCCTGTGGCACGTGGAAAGGGACCCTGGGTCTCCCGCCTCACGTGGAGACGCGTCCCAATTGCCATGCCAAGACTCGAGGAGAATCCCGAGGTGTCCCTCGCACCTAGTCAGGAGTCCTGACGTCGCTGAACAAACACGTGTCTGGAAGGGCCCTCCCAGTCGTAACTCGAGAATATAACCGAGGTTCCGGCCGCAACTCGAGAAAAACCATGAGACTTCCCCCTCGCCGCGAGATGAGGCCCGATTCCCCTGCACTGCGTGCAGAGCAATTCCGTGTTCCACATCAAAGCTGAAAGGAGCCTTGATTTTCCTTGATGGCACTCCAGAGAAAACACAAGATCACTGTCTCAAGTCTAGAGGGATCCTGAGGTCACTGGAGCAACAAGAAAGGGCTCCGTGGACCCCAAATCAACTCGAGATGAGAGCTTAGTCCCTGGCTTCGACTCAAGAGGAATACCAATTTCCACAAGCACCTCAAGATGAGGCTTCTCTCAGCTACAGGTATGTGAGAGGGACCCTGAGTTTGTGGCCTCAAGTGGAATGGACACGGAGATGCTCTGACTCGAAGTAAGGCCGGATATCCCTGCAGTGAATTGAAAGCAGGCTCGTCTTGCATCTCCCAAGACGAAGGGATGTCTGAATCCCCTGCAGAGACCACAGAGAAAGACCTAGTTCTCCGCCTCATCTCGACCGGAGGCCTCACATCCTTTGAAAACTCGAGAGGTCCGCGGAGATCAATGCTTCCAAAGGAGACGATGACTGACTCCTCTTGAAAATGGATAGGAGTACCAGGATCCCTGTGGCACGAGGAAAGGGACCCTGGGTCTCCCGCCTCACGTGGAGACGCGTCCCAATTGCCATGCCAAGACTCGAGGAGAATCCCGAGGTGTCCCTCGCACCTAGGCAGGAGTCCTGACGTCGCTGAACAAACACGTGTCTGGAAGGGCCCTCCCCGTCGTAACTCGGGAATATAACCCAGGTTCCGGCCGCAACTCGAGAAAAACCATGAGACTTCCCCCTCGCCGCGAGATGAGGCCCGATTACCCTGCACTGCGTGCCGAGCAATTCCGTGTTCCACATCAAACGTGAAAGGAGCCTTGATTTCCTTGATGGCACTCCAGAGAAAACCCAAGATCACTGTCTCAAGTCTAGAGGGATCCTGAGGTCAGTGGAGCAACAAGAAAGTTCTCCATGGACCCCAAATCAACTCGAGATGAGAGCTTAGTCCCTGGCTTCGACTCAAGAGGAATACCAACTTTACACAAGTACCTCAAGAGGAGGCTTCTCTCAGCTACAGGTATGTGAGAGGGACCCTGTGTTTGTGCCTCAAGTGGAATGGACACCGAGATGCTCTGACTCGAAGTAAGTCCGGATATCCCTGCAGTGAATTGAATGCAGGCTCGTCTTGCATCTCCCAAGACGAAGGGATGTCTGAATCCCCTGCGGAGACCACAGAGAAAGACCTAGTCCTCCGCCTCATCGCGAACGGAGGCCTCACATCCTTTGAAAACTCGAGAGGTCCGCGGAGATCAATGCTTCCAAAGAGACGATGCCTGACTCCTCTTGAAAATGGATAGGAGTACCAGGATCCCTGTGGCACGTGGAAAGGGACCCTGGGTCTCCCGCCTCATGTGGAGACGCGTTCCAATTGCCATGCCAAGGCTTTAGGAGAATCCCGAGGTGTCCCTCGCACCTAAGCAGGAGTCCTGACGTCGCTGAACAAACACGTGCCTGGAAGTGCCCTCCCCGTCGTAACTCGAGAATATACCCCAGGTTCCGGCCGCAAATCGAGAAAAACCATGAGATTTTCCCCTCGCCGCGAGTTGAGGCCCGATTCCCCTGCACTGCATGAAGAGCAATTCCGTGTTCCACATCAAACGTGAAAGGAGCCTTGATTTCCTTGATGGCACTCCAGAGAAAACCCAAGATCACTGTCTCAAGTCTAGAGGGATCCTGAGGTCACTGGAGCAACATGAAATGGCTCCGTGGACCCCAAATCAACTCGAGATGAGAGCTTAGTCCCTGGCTTAGACTCAAGAGGAATAGCAACTTTCCACAAGCACCTCAAGAGGAGGCTTCTCTCAGCTACAGGTATATTTGAGGGACCCCGAGTTTGTGGCCTCAAGTGGAAAGGACACCGAGATGCTCTGACTCGAAGTAAGGCCGGATATCCCTGCAGTGAATTGAATGCAGGCTCGTCTTGCATCTCCCAAGAAGAAGGGATGTCTGAATCCCCTGTGGAGACCACAGAGAAAGACCTACTCCTCCGCCTCATCGCGACCGGAGGCCTCACATCCTTTGAAAACTCGAGAAGTCTGAAGAGATCAATGCTTCTAAAGGAGACGATGCCTGACTTTTCTTAAAAATGGATAGGAGTCCCAGGATCATTGTGGCACTTGGAAAGGGAACCTGGGTCTCCCGCCTCACGTGGAGACACGTCCCAATTGCGATGCCAGACTCGAGGAGAATCCCGAGGTGTCCCTCGCACCTAGGCAGGAGTCCTGACGTCGCTGAACAAACACGTGTCTGGAAGTCACCTCCCCGTCGTAACTCGGGAATATACCACAGGTTCCGGCCGCAACTCGAGAAAAACCATGAGACTTCCCCCTCGCCGCGAGATGAGGCCCGATTCCCCTGCCCTGCGTGCAGAGCAATTCCGTATTCCATATCAAAAATGAAAGGAGCCTTGATTTCCTTGATGGCACTCCAGAGAAAACCCAAGATCAGTGTCTCAAGTCTAGAGGGATCCTGAGGTCACGGGAGCAACACGAAAGGGCTCCAAGGACCCCAAATCAACTCGAGATGAGAGCTTAGTCCCTGGCTTCAACTCAAGTGGAATACCAACTTTCTACAAGCACCTCAAGAGGAGGCTTCTCTCAACTACAGGTATATTTGAGGGACCCTGAGTTTGTTTCCTCAAGTGGAATGGACACCGAGATGCTCTGACTCGAAGTAAGGCCGGATATCCCTGCAGTGAATTGAATGCAGGCTCGTCTTGCATCTCCCAAGACGAAGGGTTGTCTGAATCCCCTGTGGAGACCACAGAGAAGACCTAGTCCTCCACCTCAACGCAACCGGAGGCCTCATATCCTTTGAAAACTCGAGAGGTCCGCGGAGATCAATACTTCCGAAGGAGACGATGCCTGACTCCTCTTGAAAATGGATAGGTGTCCCAGCATCCCTGTGGCACGTGGAAAGGGACCCTGGGTCTCCCGCCTCACGTGGAGATGCGTCCCAATTGCCATGCCAAGACTCGAGGAGAATCCCGAGGTGTCCCTCGCACCTAGGCAGGAGTCCTGACTTCGCTGAACAAACACGTGTCTGGAAGGGCCCTCCCCGTCGTAACTCGAGAATATACCCCAGGTTCCGGCCACAACTCGAGAAAAACCATGAGACGTCCCCCTCGCCGCGAGATGAGGCCCGATTCCCCTGCCCTGTGTGCAGAGCAATTCCGTATTCCACATCAAAAATGAAAGGAGCCTTGATTTCCTTGATGGCACTCCAGAGAAAACCCAAGATCACTGACTCAAGTCTAGAGGGATCCTGAGGTCACTGGAGCAACATGAAATGGCTCCGTGGACCCCAAATCAACTCGAGATGAGAGCTTAGTCCCTGGCTTAGACTCAAGAGGAATACCAACTTTCCACAAGCATCTCAAGAGGAGGCTTCTCTCAGCTTCAGGTATATTTCAGGGACCCCGAGTTTGTGGCCTCAAGTGGAAAGGACACCGAGATGCTCTGACTCGAAGTAAGGCCGGATATCCCTGCAGTGAATTGAATGCAGGCTCGTCTTGCATCTCCCAAGAAGAAGGGATGTCTGAATCCCCTGTGGAGACCACAGAGAAAGACCGAGTTCTCCGCCTCATCGCGACCAGAGGCCTCACATCCTTTGAAAACTCGAGAGGTCTGCGGAGATCAATGCTTCCAAAGGAGACGATGCCTGACTCCTCTTGAAAATGGATAGGAGTCCCAGGATCCCTGTGGCACGTGGAAAGGGACACTGGGTCTCCCGCCTCACGTGGAGACGCGTCCCAATTGCCATCCCAAGACTCGAGGAGAATCCCGAAGTGTCCCTCGCACTTAGGCAGGAGTCCAGACGTCGCTCAACAAACACGTGTCTGGAAGGGCCCTCCCCGTCGTAACTCGAGAATATACCCCAGGTTCGGGCCTCAACTCGAGAAAAACCATGAGATTTCCCCCTCGCCGCGAGTTGAGGCCCGATTCCCCTGCACTGCATGCAGAGCAATTCCATTTTCCACATCAAACGTGAAAGTAGCCTTGATTTCCTTGATGGCACTCCAGAGAAAACGCAAGATCACTGTCTCAAGTCTAGAGGGATCCTGAGGTCACTGGAGCAACATGAAAGGGCTCCATGGACCCCAAATCAACTCGAGATGAGAGCTTAGTCCCTGGCTTCGACACAAGTGGAATACCAACTTTCCACAAGCAACTCAAGAGGAGGCTTCTCTCAGCTACAGGTATGTGAGAGGGACCCTGAGTTTGTGGCCTCAAGTGGAATGGACACCGAGATGCTCTGACTCGAAGTAAGGCCGGATATCCCTGCAGTGAATTGAATGCAGGCTCGTCTTGCATCTCCCAAGACGAAGGGATGTCTGAATCCCCTGTGGAGACCACAGAGAAAGACCTACTCCTCCGCCTCATCGCGACCGGAGGCCTCACATCCTTTGAAAACTCGAGAGGTCTGCAGAGATCAATGCTTCTAAAGGAGACGATGCCTGACTCTTCTTGAAAATGGATCGGAGTCCCAGGATCACTGTGGCACTTGGAAAGGGACCCTGGGTCTCCCGCCTCACGTGGAGACGCGTCCCAATTGCCATGCCAGACTCGAGGAGAATCCCGAGGTGTCCCTCGCACCTAGGCAGGAGTCCTGACGTCGCTGAACAAACACGTGTCTGGAAGGGACCTCCCCGTCGTAACTCGAGAATATACCACATGTTCCGGCCGCAACTCGAGAAAAACCATGAGACTTCCCCCTCGCCGCGAGATGAGGCCCAATTCCCCTGCACTGCGTGCAGAACAATTCCGTATTCCACATCAAAAATGAAAGGAGCCTTGATTTCCTTGATGGCACTCCAGAGAAAACCCAAGATCAGTGTCTCAAGTCTAGAGGGATCCTGAGGTCAATGTAGCAAAACGAAATGGCTCCGTGGACCCCAAATCAACTCGAGATGAGAGCTTAGTCCCTGGCTTCGACTCAAGAGGAATACCAATTTTCCACAAGCACCTCAAGAGGCTTCTCTCAGCTACAGGTATGTGAGAGGGACCCTGAGTTTGTGACCTCAAGTGGAATGGAAACCGAGATGCTGTGACTCGAAGTAAGACCAGATATCCCTGGAGTGAATTGAATGCAGGCTCATCTTGCATCTCCCAAGACGAAGGGATGTCTGAATCCCCTGTGGAGTCCACAGAGAAAGACCTAGTCTTCCGCCTCATCGCGACCGGAGGCCTCACATCCTTTGAAAACTCGAGAGGTCCGCGGAGATCAATGCTTCCAAAGGAGACGATGCCTGACTCCTCTTGAAAATGGATAGGAGTCCCAGGATCCCTGTGGCACGTGGAAAGGGACCCTGGGTCTCCCGCCTCACGTGGAGACGCGTCCCAATTGCCATGCCAAGACTCGAGGAGAATCCCGAGGTGTCCCTCGCACCTATGCAGGAGTCCTGACGTCGCTGAACAAACACGTGTAAGGAAGGGCCCTCCCCGTCGTAACTCGAGAATATACCCCAGGTTCCGGCCGCAACTCGAGATAAACCATGAGACTTCCCCCTCGCCGCGAGATGAGGTCCGATTCCCCTGCACTGCGTGCAGAGCAATTCCGTGTTCCACATCAAACGTGAAAGGAGCCTTGATTTCCTTGATGGCACTCCAGAGAAAACCCAAGGTCACTGTCTCAAGTCTAGAGGGATCCTGAGGTCACTGGAGCAACACGAAAGGGCTCCGTGGACCCCAAATCAACTCGAGATGAGAGCTTAGTCCCTGCCTTCGACTCAAGAGGAATACCAAGTTTCCACAAGCACCTCAAGAGGAGGCTTCTCTCAGCTACAGGTATGTGAGAGGGACCCTGAGTTTGTGGCCTCAAGTCGAATGGACACCGAGATGCTCTGACTCGAAGTAAGGCCAGATATCCCTGCAGTGAATTGAATGCAGGCTCGTCTTGCATCTCCCAAGACGAAGGGTTGTCTGAATCCCCTGTGGAGACCACAGAGAAAGACCTAGTCCTCAACCTCAAGGCGACCGGAGGCCTCACATCCTTTGAAAACTCGAGAGGTCTGCGGAGATCAATGCTTCCAAAGGAGACGATGCCTGACTCCTCTTGAAAATGGATAGGAGTCCAAGGATCCCTGTGGCACGTGGAAAGGGACCCTGCGTCTCCCGCCTCACGTGGAGACGCGTCCCAATTGCCATGCCGAGACTCGAGGAGAATCCCGAGGTGTCCCTCGCACCTAGGCTGGAGTCCTTACGTCGCTGAACAAACACGTGTCTGGGAGGGCCCTCCCCGTCGTAACTCGAGAATACACCCCAGGTTCCGGCCGCAACTCGAGAAAAACCATGAGACTTCCCCCTCGCCGCGAGATGAGGCCCGATTCCCCTGCACTGCGTGCAGAGCAATTCCGTGTTCCACATCAAACGTGAAAGGAGCCTTGATTTCCTTGATGGCACTCCAGAGAAAACCCAAGATCACTGTCTCAAGTCTAGAGGGATCCTGAGGTCACTGGAGCAACACGAAAGGGCTCCATGGACCCCAAATCAACTCGAGATGAGAGCTTAGTCCCTGGCTTCGACTCAAGAGGAATACCAACTTTCCAAAAGCACCTCAAGAGGAGGCTTCTCTCAGCTACAGGTATGTGAGAGGGACCCTGAGTTTGTGGCCTCAAGTGGAATGGACACCGAGATGCTCTGACTCGAAGTAAGGCCGGATATACCTGCAGTGAATTGAATGCAGGATCGTCTTGCATCTCCCAAGACGAAGGGTTGTCTGAATACCCTGTGGAGACCACAGATAAAGACCTAGTCCTCCGCCTCAACGCGAACGGAGGCCTCACATCCTTTGAAAACTCGAGAGGTCCGCGGAGATTAATGCTTCCAAAGGAGACGATTCCTGACTCCTCTTGAAAATGGATAGGAGCCCAAGATTCCCTGTGGCACGTCGAAAGGGACCCTGGGTCTCACGCCTCACGTGGAGACGCGTCTCAATTGCCATGCCAAGACTCGAAGAGAATCCCGAGGTGTCCCTCGCACCTAGGCAGGAGTCCTGACGTCGATGAACAAACAAGTGTCAGGAAGGGCCCTCCCCGTCGTAACTCGAGAATATACCCCAGGTTCCGGCCGCAACTCGAGAAAAACCATTAGACTTTCCGCTCACCGCGAGATGAGGCCCGATTCCCCTGCACTGCATGCAGAGCAATTCCATGTTCCACATCAAACGTGAAAGGAGCCTTGATTTCCTTTATGGCACTCCAGAGAAAACCCAAGATCACTGTCTCAAGTCTAGAGGGATCCTGAGGTCACTGGAGCAACACGAAAGGGCTCTGTGGACCCCAAATCAACTCGAGATGAGAGCTTAGTCCCTGGCTTCGACTCAAGAGGAATACCAACTTTCCACAAGCACCTCAAGAGGAGGCTTCTCTCAGCTACAGGTATGTGAGAGGGACCCTGAGTTTGTGGCCTCAAGTGGAATGGACACCGAGATGCTCTGACTCTACGTAAGGCCGGATATCCCTGCAGTGAATTGAATGCAGGCTCGTCTTCCATCTCCCAAGATGAAGGGATGTCTGAATCACCTGTGGAGACCACAGAGAAGACCTAGTTCTCCACCTCTTCACGTCTGGAGGCCTCACATCCTTTGAAAACTCGAGACGTCCACGGAGATCAATGCTTCCAAAGGAGACGATGCCTGACTCCTCTTGAAAATGGATAGGAGTCCCAGGATCCCTGTGGCACGTGGAAAGGGACCCTGGGTCTCCCGCCTCACGTGGAGACGCGTCCCAATTGCCATGCCAAGGCTCGAGGAGAATCCCGAGGTGTCCCTCGCACCTAGCCAGGAGTCCTGACATCGCTGAACAAACACGTGTCTGGAAGGGCCCTCCCCATCGTAACTCGAGAATATACCCCAGGTTCCGGCCGCAACTCGAGAAAAACCATGAGACTTCCCCCTCGCCGCGAGATGAGGCCCGATTCCCCTGCACTGCGTGCACAGCAATTCCGTGTTCCACATCAAATGTGAAAGGAGCCTTGATTTCCTTGCTGGCACTCCACAGAAAACCCAAGATCACTGTCTCAAGTCTAGAGGGATCCTGAGGTCACTGGAGCAACACGAAAGGGCTCCGTGGACCCCAAATCAACTCGAGATGAGAGCTTAGTCCCTGGCTTCGACTCAAGAGGAATACCAACTTTCCACAAGCACCTAAAGAGGAGGCTTCTCTCAGCTACAGGTATGTGAGAGGGACCCTGAGTTTGTGGCCTCAAGTGGAATGGACACCGAGATGCTGTGACTCGAAGTAAGACCAGATATCCCTGGAGTGAATTGAATGCAGGCTCGTCTTGCATCTCCCAAGACGAAGGGATGTCTGAATCCCCTGTGAAGTCCACAGAGAAAGACCTAGTCTTCCGCCTCATCGCGACCGGAGGACTCACATCCTTTGAAAACTCGAGAGGTCCGCGGAGATCAATGCTTCCAAAGGAGACGATGCCTGACTCCTCTTGAAAATGGATAGGAGTCCCAGGATCCCTGTGGCACGTGGAAAGGGACCCTGGGTCTCCCGCCTCACGTGGAGACGCGTCCCAATTGCCATGCCAAGACTCGAGGAGAATCCCGAGGTGTCCCTCGCACCTATGCAGGAGTCCTGACGTCGCTGAACAAACACGTGTAAGGAAGGGCCCTCCCCGTCGTAACTCGAGAATATACCCCAGGTTCCGGCCGCAACTCGAGATAAACCATGAGACTTCCCCCTCGCCGCGAGATGAGGTCCGATTCCCCTGCACTGCGTGCAGAGCAATTCCGTGTTCCACATCAAACGTGAAAGGAGCCTTGATTTCCTTGATGGCACTCCAGAGAAAACCCAAGGTCACTGTCTCAAGTCTAGAGGGATCCTGAGGTCACTGGAGCAACACGAAAGGGCTCCGTGGACCCCAAATCAACTCGAGATGAGAGCTTAGTCCCTGCCTTCGACTCAAGAGGAATACCAAGTTTCCACAAGCACCTCAAGAGGAGGCTTCTCTCAGCTACAGGTATGTGAGTGGGACCCTGAGTTTGTGGCCTCAAGTCGAATGGACACCGAGATGATCTGACTCGAAGTAAGGCCAGATATCCCTGCAGTGAATTGAATGCAGGCTCGTCTTGCATCTCCCAAGACGAAGGGTTGTCTGAATCCCCTGTGGAGACCACAGAGAAAGACCTAGTCCTCCGCCTCAACGCGACCGGAGGCCTCACATCCTTTGAAAACTCGAGAGGTCTGCGGAGATCAATGCTTCCAAAGGAGACGATGCCTGACTCCTCTTGAAAATGGATAGGAGTCCAAGGATCCCTGTGGCACGTGGAAAGGGACACTGCGTCTCCCGCCTCACGTGGAGACGCGTCCCAATTGCCATGCCAAGACTCGAGGAGAATCCCGAGGTGTCCCTCGCACCTAGGCTGGAGTCCTTACGTCGCTGAACAAACACGTGTCTGGAAGGACCCTCCCCGTCGTAACTCGAGAATACACCCCCGTTCCGGCCGCAACTCGAGAAAAACCATGAGACTTCCCCCTCGCCGCGAGATGAGGCCCGATTCCCCTGCACTGCGTGCAGAGCAATTCCGTGTTCCACATCAAACGTGAAAGGAGCCTTGATTTCCTTGATGGCACTCCAGAGAAAACCCAAGATCACTGTCTCAAGTCTAGAGGGATCCTGAGGTCACTGGAGCAACACGAAAGGGCTCCATGGACCCCAAATCAACTCGAGATGAGAGCTTAGTCCCTGGCTTCGACTCAAGAGGAATACCAACTTTCCAAAAGCACCTCAAGAGGAGGCTTCTCTCAGCTACAGGTATGTGAGAGGGACCCTGAGTTTGTGGCCTCAAGTGGAATGGACACCGAGATGCTCTGACTCAAAGTAAGGCCGGATATACCTGCAGTGAATTGAATGCAGGCTCGTCTTGCATCTCCCAAGACGAAGGGTTGTCTGAATACCCTGTGGAGACCACAGAGAAAGACCTAGTCCTCCGCCTCAACGCGAACGGAGGCCTCACATCCTTTGAAAACTCGAGAAGTCCGCGGAGATCAATGCTTCCAAAGGAGACAATGCCTGACTCCTCTTGAAAATGGATAGGAGTCCCAGGATCCCTGTGGCACGTGGAAAGGGACCCTGGGTCTCCCGCCTCACGTGGAGACGCGTCCCAATTGCCATGCCAAGACTCGAGGAGAATCCCGAGGTGTCCCTCGCACCTAGGCAGGAGTCCTGACGTCGCTGAACAAACACGTGTCTGGAAGGGCCCTCCCCGTCGTAACTCGAGAATATACCCCAGGTTCCGGCCGCAACTCGAGAAAAACCGTGAGACTTCCCCCTCGCTGCGAGATGAGGCCCGATTCCCCTGCACTGCGTGCAGAGCAATTCCGTGTTCCACATCAAACGTGAAAGGAGCCTTGATTTCCTTGATGGCACTCCAGAGAAAACCCAAGATCACTGTCTCAAGTCTAGAGGGATCCTGAGGTCAGTGGAGCAACACGAAAGGGCTCCGTGGACCCCAAATCAACTCGAGATGAGAGCTTAGTCCCTGGCTTCGACTCAAGAGGAATACCAAGTTTCCACAAGCACCTCAAGAGGAAGCTTCTCTCAGCTACAGGTATGTGAGAGGGACCCTGAGTTTGTGGCCTCAAGTGGAATGGACACCGAGATGCTCTGACTCGAAGTAAGGCCGGATATCCCTGCAGTGAATTGAATGCCGGCTCGTCTTGCATCTCCCAAGACGAAGGGATGTCTGAAGCCCCTGTGGAGACCATACAGAAAAATCTAGTCCTCCGCCTCATTGCGACCGGAGGCCTCACATCCTTTGAAAACTCGAGAGGTCCGCGGAGATCAATGCTTCCAAAGGAGACGATGCCTGACTCCTCTTGAAAATGGATAGGAGCCCCAGATTCCCTGTGGCACGTCGAAAGGGACCCTGGGTCTCACGCCTCACGTGGAGACGCGTCTCAATTGCCATGCCAAGACTCGAAGAGAATCCCGAGGTGTCCCTCGCACCTAGGCAGGAGTCCTGACGTCGATGAACAAACACGTGTCAGGAAGGGCCCTCCCCGTCGTAACTCGAGAATATACCCCAGGTTCCGGCCGCAACTCGAGAAAAACCATTAGACTTCCCCCTCGCCGTGAGATGAGGCCCGATTCCCCTGCACTGCGTGCAGAGCAATTCCATGTTCCACATCAAACGTGAAAGGAGCCTTGATTTCCTTGATGGCACTCCAGAGAAAACCCAAGATCACTGTCTCAAGTCTAGAGGGATCCTGAGGTCACTGTAGCAACAGGAAAGGGCTCCGTGGACCCCAAATCAACTCGAGATGAGAGCTTAGTCCCTGGCTTCGACTCAAGAGGAATACCAACTTTCCACAAGCACCTCAAGAGGAGGCTTCTCTCAGCTACAGGTATGTGAGAGGGACCCTGAGTTTGTGGCCTCAAGTGGAATGGACACCGAGATGCTCTGACTCTACGTAAGGCCGGATATCCTTGCAGTGAATTGAATGCAGGCTCGTCTTCCATCTCCCAAGATGAAGGGCTGTCTGAATCACCTGTGGAGACCACAGAGAAGACCTAGTTCTCCACCTCTTCTCGACTGGAGGCCTCACATCCTTTGAAAACTCGAGACGTCCACGGAGATCAATGCTTCCAAAGGAGACGATGCCTGACTCCTCTTGAAAATGGATAGGAGTCCCAGGATCACTGTGGCACGTGGAAAGGGACCCTGGGTCTCCCGCCTCACGTGGAGACGCGTCCCAATTGCCATGCCAAGGCTCGAGGAGAATCCCGAGGTGTCCCTCGCACCTAGCCAGGAGTCCTGACATCGCTGAACAAACACGTGTCTGGAAGGGCCCTCCCCGTCGTAACTCGAGAATATACCCCAGGTTCCGGCCGCAACTCGAGAAAAACCATGAGACTTCCCCCTTGCCGCGAGATGAGGCCCAATTCCCCTGCACTGCGTGCAGAGCAATTCCGTGTTCCACATCAAATGTGAATGGAGCCTTGATTTCCTTGCTGGCACTCCACAGAAAACCCAAGATCACTGTCTCAAGTCTAGAGGGATCCTGAGGTCACTGGAGCAACACGAAAGGGCTCCGTGGACCCCAAATCAACTCGAGATGAGAGCTTAGTCCCTGGCTTCGACTCAAGAGGAATACCAAGTTTCCACAAGCACCTCAAGAGGAGGCTTCTCTCAGCTACAGGTATGTGAGAGGGACCCTGAGTTTGTGGCCTCAAGTGGAATGGTCACCGAGATGCTGTGACTCGAAGTAAGACCAGATATCCCTGGAGTGAATTGAATGCAGGCTCATCTTGCATCTCCCAAGGCGAAGGGTTGTCTGAATCCCCTGTGGAGACCACAGAGAAAGACCTAGTCCTCCGCCTCAACGCGAACGGAGGCCTCACATCCTTTGAAAACTCGAGAAGTCCGCGGAGATCAATGCTTCCAAAGGAGACGATGCCTGACTCCTCTTGAAAATGGATAGGAGTCCCAGGATCCCTGTGGCACGTGGAAAGGGACCCTGGGTCTCCCGCCTCACGTGGAGACGCGTCCCAATTGCCATGCAAAGACTCGAGGAGAATCCCGAGGTGTCCCTCGCACCTAGGCAGGAGTCCTGACGTCGCTGAACAAACACGTGTCTGGAAGGGCCCTCCCCGTCGTAACTCGAGAATATACCCCAGGTTCCGGCCGCAACTCGAGAAAAACCATGAGACTTCCCCCTCGCTGCGAGATGAGGCCCGATTCCCCTGCACTGCGTGCAGAGCAATTCCGTGTTCCACATCAAACGTGAAAGGAGCCTTGATTTCCTTGATGGCACTCCAGAGAAAACCCAAGATCACTGTCTCAAGTCTAGAGGGATCCTGAGGTCACTGGAGCAACACGAAAGGGCTCCGTGGACCCCAAATCAACTCGAGATGAGAGCTTAGTCCCTGGCTTCGACTCAAGAGGAATACCAAGTTTCCACAAGCACCTCAAGAGGAAGCTTCTCTCAGCTACAGGTATGTGAGAGGGACCCTGAGTTTGTGGCCTCAAGTGGAATGGACACCGAGATGCTGTGACTCGAAGTAAGACCAGATATCCCTGGAGTGAATTGAATGCAGGCTCATCTTGCATCTCCCAAGACGAAGGGATGTCTGAATCCCTGTGAAGTCCACAGAGAAAGACCTAGTCTTCCGCCTCATCGCGACCGGAGGACTCACATCCTTTGAAAACTCGAGAGGTCCGCGGAGATCAATGCTTCCAAAGGAGACGATGCCTGACTCCTCTTGAAAATGGATAGGAGTCCCAGGATCCCTGTGGCACGTGGAAAGGGACCCTGGGTCTCCCGCCTCACGTGGAGACGCGTCCCAATTGCCATGCCAAGACTCGAGGAGAATCCCGAGGTGTCCCTCGCACCTATGCAGGAGTCCTGACGTCGCTGAACAAACACGTGTAAGGAAGGGCCCTCCCCGTCGTAACTCGAGAATATACCCCAGGTTCCGGCCGCAACTCGAGATAAACCATGAGACTTCCCCCTCGCCGCGAGATGAGGTCCGATTCCCCTGCACTGCGTGCAGAGCAATTCCGTGTTCCACATCAAACGTGAAAGGAGCCTTGATTTCCTTGATGGCACTCCAGAGAAAACCCAAGGTCACTGTCTCAAGTCTAGAGGGATCCTGAGGTCACTGGAGCAACACGAAAGGGCTCCGTGGACCCCAAATCAACTCGAGATGAGAGCTTAGTCCCTGCCTTCGACTCAAGAGGAATACCAAGTTTCCACAAGCACCTCAAGAGGAGGCTTCTCTCAGCTACAGGTATGTGAGTGGGACCCTGAGTTTGTGGCCTCAAGTCGAATGGACACCGAGATGCTCTGACTCGAAGTAAGGCCAGATATCCCTGCAGTGAATTGAATGCAGGCTCGTCTTGCATCTCCCAAGACGAAGGGTTGTCTGAATCCCCTGTGGAGACCACAGAGAAAGACCTAGTCCTCCGCCTCAACGCGACCGGAGGCCTCACATCCTTTGAAAACTCGAGAGGTCTGCAGAGATCAATGCTTCCAAAGGAGACGATGCCTGACTCCTCTTGAAAATGGATAGGAGTCCAAGGATCCCTGTGGCACGTGGAAAGGGACCCTGCGTCTCCCGCCTCACGTGGAGACGCGTCCCAATTGCCATGCCAAGACTCGAGGAGAATCCCGAGGTGTCCCTCGCACCTAGGCTGGAGTCCTTACGTCGCTGAACAAACACGTGTCTGGAAGGACCCTCCCCGTCGTAACTCGAGAATACACCCCAGGTTCCGGCCGCAACTCGAGAAAAACCATGAGACTTCCCCCTCGCCGCGAGATGAGGCCCGATTCCCCTGCACTGCGTGCAGAGCAATTCCGTGTTCCACATCAAACGTGAAAGGAGCCTTGATTTCCTTGATGGCACTCCAGAGAAAACCCAAGATCACTGTCTCAAGTCTAGAGGGATCCTGAGGTCACTGGAGCAACACGAAAGGGCTCCATGGACCCCAAATCAACTCGAGATGAGAGCTTAGTCCCTGGCTTCGACTCAAGAGGAATACCAACTTTCCAAAAGCACCTCAAGAGGAGGCTTCTCTCAGCTACAGGTATGTGAGAGGGACCCTGAGTTTGTGGCCTCAAGTGGAATGGACACCGAGATGCTCTGACTCGAAGTAAGGCCGGATATACCTGCAGTGAATTGAATGCAGGCTCGTCTTGCATCTCCCAAGACGAAGGGTTGTCTGAATACCCTGTGGAGACCACAGAGAAAGACCTAGTCCTCCGCCTCAACGCGAACGGAGGCCTCACATCCTTTGAAAACTCGAGAAGTCCGCGGAGATCAATGCTTCCAAAGGAGACAATGCCTGACTCCTCTTGAAAATGGATAGGAGTCCCAGGATCCCTGTGGCACGTGGAAAGGGACCCTGGGTCTCCCGCCTCACGTGGAGACACATCCCAATTGCCATGCCAAGACTCGAGGAGAATCCCGAGGTGTCCCTCGCACCTATGCAGGAGTCCTGACGTCGCTGAACAAACACGTGTAAGGAAGGGCCCTCCCCGTCGTAACTCGAGAATATACCCCAGGTTCCGGCCGCAACTCGAGATAAACCATGAGACTTCCCCCTCGCCGCGAGATGAGGTCCGATTCCCCTGCACTGCCTGCAGAGCATTTCCGTGTTTCACATCAAACGTGAAAGGAGCCTTGATTTCCTTGATGGCACTCCAGAGAAAACCCAAGGTCACTGACTCAAGTCTAGAGGGATCCTGAGGTCACTGGAGCAACACGAAAGGGCTCCGTGGACCCCAAATCAACTCGAGATGAGAGCTTAGTCCCTGGCTTCGACTCAAGAGGAATACCAACTTTCCACAAGCACCTCAAGAGGAGGCTTCTCTCAGCTACAGGTATGTGAGAGGGACCCTGAGTTTGTGGCCTCAAGTGGAATGGACTCCGAGATGCTCTGACTCGAAGTAAGGCCGGATATCCCTGCAGTGAATTGAATGCCGGCTCGTCTTGCATCTCCCAAGACGAAGGGATGTCTGAAGCCCCTGTGGAGACCATAGAGAAAAATCTAGTCCTCCGCCTCATTGCGACCGGAGGCCTCACATCCTTTGAAAACTCGAGAGGTCCGCGGAGATCAATGCTTCCAAAGGAGACGATGCCTGACTCCTCTTGAAAATGGATAGGAGCCCCAGATTCCCTGTGGCACGTCGAAAGGGACCCTGGGTCTCACGCCTCACGTGGAGACGCGTCTCAATTGCCATGCCAAGACTCGAAGAGAATCCCGAGGTGTCCCTCGCACCTAGGCAGGAGTCCTGACGTCGATGAACAAACACGTGTCAGGAAGGGCCCTCCCCGTCGTAACTCGAGAATATACCCCAGGTTCCGGCCGCAACTCGAGAAAAACCATTAGACTTCCCCCTCGCCGCGAGATGAGGCCCGATTCCCCTGCACTGCGTGCAGAGCAATTCCATGTTCCACATCAAACGTGAAAGGAGCCTTGATTTCCTTGATGGCACTCCAGAGAAAACCCAAGATCACTGTCTCAAGTCTAGAGGGATCCTGAGGTCACTGTAGCAACAGGAAAGGGCTCCGTGGACCCCAAATCAACACGAGATGAGAGCTTAGTCCCTGGCTTCGACTCAAGAGGAATACCAACTTTCCACAAGCACCTCAAGAGGAGGCTTCTCTCAGCTACAGGTATGTGAGAGGGACCCTGAGTTTGTGGCCTCAAGTGGAATGGACACCGAGATGCTCTGACTCTACGTAAGGCCGGATATCCCTGCAGTGAATTGAATGCAGGCTCGTCTTCCATCTCCCAAGATGAAGGGATGTCTGAATCACCTGTGGAGACCACAGAGAAGACCTAGTTCTCCACCTCTTCACGACTGGAGGCCTCACATCCTTTGAAAACTCGAGACGTCCACGGAGATCAATGCTTCCAAAGGAGACGATGCCTGACTCCTCTTGAAAATGGATAGGAGTCCCAGGATCCCTGTGGCACGTGGAAAGGGACCCTGGGTCTCCCGCCTCACGTGGAGACGCGTCCCAATTGCCATGCCAAGGCTCGAGGAGAATCCCGAGGTGTCCCTCGCACCTAGCCAGGAGTCCTGACATCGCTGAACAAATACGTGTCTGGAAGGGCCCTCCCCTTTGTAACTCGAGAATATACCCCAGGTTCCGGCCGCAACTCGAGATAAACCATGAGACTTCCCCCTTGCCGCGAGATGAGGCCCAATTCCCCTGCACTGCGTGCAGAGCAATTCCGTGTTCCACATCAAATGTGAATGGAGCCTTGATTTCCTTGATGGCACTCCAGAGAAAACCCAAGATCACTGTCTCAAGTCTAGAGGGATCCTGAGGTCACTGGAGCAACACGAAAGGGCTCCGTGGACCCCAAATCAACTCGAGATGAGAGCTTAGTCCCTGGCTTCGACTCAAGAGGAATACCAAGTTTCCACAAGCACCTCAAGAGGAGGCTTCTCTCAGCTACAGGTATGTGAGAGGGACCCTGAGTTTGTGGCCTCAAGTGGAATGGTCACCGAGATGCTGTGACTCGAAGTAAGACCAGATATCCCTGGAGTGAATTGAATGCAGGCTCATCTTGCATCTCCCAAGACGAAGGGTTGTCTGAATACCCTGTGGAGACCACAGAGAAAGACCTAGTCCTCCGCCTCAACGCGAACGGAGGCCTCACATCCTTTGAAAACTCGAGAAGTCCGCGGAGATCAATGCTTCCAAAGGAGACGATGCCTGACTCCTCTTGAAAATGGATAGGAGTCCCAGGATCCCTGTGGCACGTGGAAAGGGACCCTGGGTCTCCCGCCTCACGTGGAGACGCGTCCCAATTGCCATGCAAAGACTCGAGGAGAATCCCGAGGTGTCCCTCGCACCTAGGCAGGAGTCCTGACGTCGCTGAACAAACACGTGTCTGGAAGGGCCCTCCCCGTCGTAACTCGAGAATATACCCCAGGTTCCGGCCGCAACTCGAGAAAAACCATGAGACTTCCCCCTCGCTGCGAGATGAGGCCCGATTCCCCTGCACTGCGTGCAGAGCAATTCCGTGTTCCACATCAAACGTGAAAGGAGCCTTGATTTCCTTGATGGCACTCCAGAGAAAACCCAAGATCACTGTCTCAAGTCTAGAGGGATCCTGAGGGCACTGGAGCAACACGAAAGGGCTCCGTGGACCCCAAATCAACTCGAGATGAGAGCTTAGTCCCTGGCTTCGACTCAAGAGGAATACCAAGTTTCCACAAGCACCTCAAGAGGAAGCTTCTCTCAGCTACAGGTATGTGAGAGGGACCCTGAGTTTGTGGCCTCAAGTGGAATGGACACCGAGATGCTCTGACTCGAAGTAAGGCCGGATATCCCTGCAGTGAATTGAATGCTGGCTCGTCTTGCATCTCCCAAGACGAAGGGATGTCTGAAGCCCCTGTGGAGACCATAGAGAAAAATCTAGTCCTCCGCCTCATTGCGACCGGAGGCCTCACATCCTTTGAAAACTCGAGAGGTCCGCGGAGATCAAAGCTTCCAAAGGAGACGATGCCTGACTCCTCTTGAAAATGGATAGGAGCCCCAGATTCCCTGTGGCACGTCGAAAGGGACCCTGGGTCTCACGCCTCACGTGGAGACGCGTTTCAATTGCCATGCCAAGACTCGAAGAGAATCCCGAGGTGTCCCTCGCACCTAGGCAGGAGTCCTGACGTCGATGAACAAACACGTGTCAGGAAGGGCCCCCCCCGTCGTAACTCGAGAATATACCCCAGGTTCCGGCCGCAACTCGAGAAAAACCATTAGACTTCCCCCTCGCCGTGAGATGAGGCCCGATTCCCCTGCACTGCGTGCAGAGCAATTCCATGTTCCACATCAAACGTGAACGGAGCCTTGATTTCCTTGATGGCACTCCAGAGAAAACCCAAGATCACTGTCTCAAGTCTAGAGGGATCCTGAGGTCACTGGAGCAACACGAAAGGGCTCCGTGGACCCCAAATCAACTCGAGATGAGAGCTTAGTCCCTGGCTTCGACTCAAGAGGAATACCAACTTTCCACAAGCACCTCAAGAGGAGGCTTCTCTCAGCTACAGGTATGTGAGAGGGACCCTGAGTTTGTGGCCTCAAGTGGAATGGACACCGAGATGCTCTGACTCTACGTAAGGCCGGATATCCCTGCAGTGAATTGAATGCAGGCTCGTCTTCCATCTCCCAAGATGAAGGGATGTCTGAATCACCTGTGGAGACCACAGAGAAGACCTAGTTCTCCACCTCTTCACGTCTGGAGGCCTCACATCCTTTGAAAACTCGAGACGTCCACGGAGATCAATGCTTCCAAAGGAGACGATGCCTGACTCCTCTTGAAAATGGATAGGAGTCCCAGGATCCCTGTGGCACGTGGAAAGGGACCCTGGGTCTCCCGCCTCACGTGGAGACGCATCCCAATTGCCATGCCAAGACTCGAGGAGAATCCCGAGGTGTCCCTCGCACCTATGCAGGAGTCCTGACGTCGCTGAACAAACACGTGTAAGGAAGGGCCCTCCCCGTCGTAACTCGAGAATATACCCAAGGTTCCGGCCGCAACTCGAGATAAACCATGAGACTTCCCCCTCGCCGCGAGATGAGGTCCGATTCCCCTGCACTGCCTGCAGAGCAATTCCGTGTTCCACATCAAACGTGAAAGGAGCCTTGATTTCCTTGACGGCACTCCAGAGAAAACCCAAGATCACTGTCTCAAGTCTAGAGGGATCCTGAGGTCACTGGAGCAACACGAAAGGGCTCTGTGGACCCCAAATCAACTCGAGATGAGAGCTTAGTCCCTGGCTTCGACTCAACAGGAATACCAACTTTCCAAAAGCACCTCAACAGGAGGCTTCTCTCAGCTACAGGTATGTGAGAGGGACCCTGAGTTTTTGGCCTCAAGTGGAATGGACACCGAGATGCTCTGACTCCAAGTAAGGCCGGATATCCCTGCAGTGAATTGAATGCAGGCTCGTCTTGAATCTCCCAAGACGAAGGGATGTCTGAATCCCCTGTGGAGACCACAGATAAAGACCTAGTCCTCCGCCTCAACGCGATCGGAGGCCTCACATTCTTGGAAAACTCGAGAGGTCTGCGGAGATCAATGCTTCCAAAGGAGACGATGCCTGACTCCTCTTGAAAATGGATAGGAGTCCCAGGATCACTGTGGCACATGGAAAGGGACCCTGGGTCTCCCGCCTCACGTGGAGACGCGTCCCAATTGCCATGCCAAGACTCGAGGAAAATCCCGAGGTGTCCCACGCACCTAGGCAGGAGTCCTTACGTCGCTGAACAAACACGTGTATGGAAGGGACCTCCCCGTCGTAACTCGAGAATATACACCAGGTTCCGGCCGCAACTCGAGAAAAACCATGAGACTTCCCCCTCGCCGCGACATGAGGCCCGATTCCCCTGCACTGCATCCAGAACAATTCCGTGTTCCACATCAAACGTGAAAGGAGCCTTGATTTCCTTGATGACACTCCAGAGAAAACCCAAGATCACTGTCTCAAGTCTAGAGGGATTCTCAGGTAACTGGAGCAACACGAAAGGGCTCTGTGGACGCCAAATCAACTCGAGATGAGAGCTTACTCCCTGGCTTCGACTCAAGAGGAATATCAACTTTCCACAAGCACCTCAAGAGGAGGCTTCTCTCAGCTACAGGTATGTGAGAGGGACCCTGAGTTTGTGGCCTCAAGTGGAATGGACACCGAGATGCTCTGACTCGAAGTAAGGCCGGATATCCCTGCAGTGAATTGAATGCAGGCTCGTCTTGCATCTCCCAAGACGAAGGGATGTCTGAATCCCCTGTGGAGACCACAGAGAAAGACGTAGTCCTCCGCCTCATCGCGACCGGAGGCCTCACATCCTTTGAAAACTGTAGAGGTCCGCGGAGATCAATGCTTCCAAAGGAGACGATGCCTGACTCCTCTTGAAAATGGATAGGAGTCCCAGGATCCCTGTGGCACGTGGAAAGGGACCCTGGGTCTCCCGCCTCACGTGGAGACGCGTCCCAATTGCCATGGCAAGACTCGAGGAGAATCCCGAGGTGTCCCTCGCACCTAGGCAGGAGTCCTGACGTCGCTGAACAAACACGTGTCTGGAATGGCCCTCCCCGTCGTAACTTGAGAATATACCCCAGGTTCCGGGCGCAACTCGAGAAAAACCATGAGACTTCCCCCTCACCGCGAGATGAGGCCCGATTCCCCTGCACTGCGTGTAGAGCAATTCCGTGTTCCACAACAAACGAGAAAAAAGCCTTGATTTCCTTGATGGCACTCCAGAGAAAACCCAAGATCACTGTCTCAAGTCTAGAGGGATCCTGAGGTCACTGGAGCAACACGAAAGGGCTCCGTGGACCCCAAATTAACTCGAGATGAGAGCTTAGTCCCTGGCTTCGACTCAAGAGGAATACCAACTTTCCACAAGCACCTCAAGAGGAGGCTTCTCTCAGCCACAGTTATGTGAGAGCGACCCTGAGTTTGTGTCCTCAAGTGGAATGGACACCGAGATGCTCTGACTCGAAGTAAGGCCGGATATCCCTGCAGTGAATTGAATGCAGGCTCGTCTTGCATCTCCCAAGACGATGGGTTGTCTGAATCCCCTGTGGAGACCACAGAGAAAGACCTAGTCCTCCGCCTCATTGCGACCGGAGGCCTCACATCCTTTGAAAACTCGAGAGGTCCGCGGAGATCAATGCTTCCAAAGGAGACGATGCCTGACTCCTCTTGAAAATGGATAGGAGTCCCAGGATCCCTGTGGCACGTCGAAAGGGACCCTGGGTCTCCCGCCTCACGTGGAGATGCGTCTCAATTGCCATGCCAAGACTCGAGGAGAATCCCGAGTTGTCCCTCGCACCTAGGCAGGAGTCCTGACGTTGATGAACAAACACGTGTCTGGAAGGGCCCTCCCCGTCGTAACTCGAGAATATACCCCAGGTTCCGGCCGCAACTCGAGAAAAACCATGAGACTTCCCCCTCGCCGCGACATGAGGCCCGATGCCCCTGCACTGCGTGCAGAGCAATTCCGTGTTCCACATCAAACGTGAAAGGAGCCTTGATATCCTTGATGGCACTCCAGAGAAACCCCAAGATCACTGTCTCAAGTCTAGAGGGATCCTGAGGTCACTGTAGCAACACAAAAGGGCTCCGAGGACCCCAAATCAACTCGAGATTAGAGCTTAGTCCCTGGCTTTGACTCAAGAGGAATACCAACTTTCCACAAGCACCTCAAGAGGAGGCTTCTCTCAGCTACAGGTATGTGAGAGGGACCCTGAGTTTGTGGCCTCAAGTGGAATGGACACGGAGATGCTCTGACTCGAAGTAAGGCCGGATATCTATGCAGTGAATTGAATGCAGGCTCGTCTTGCATCTCCCAAGACCAACGGATGTCTGAATCCCCTGTGGAAACCACAGAGAAAGACCTAGTCCTCCGCCTCAACGCGATCGGAGGCCTCACATCCTTTGAAAACTCGAGAGGTCTGCGGAGATCAATGCTTGCAAAGGAGACGATGCCTGACTCCTCTTGAAAATGGATAGGAGTTCCAGGATCCCTGTGGCACGTGGAAAGGGACCCTGCGTCTCCCGCCTCACGTGGAGACGCGTCCCAATTGCCATGCCAAGACTCAAGGAAAAGCCCGAGGTGTCCCTCGCACCTAGGCTGGAGTTCTTACGTCGCTGAACAAACACGTGTATGGAAGGGACCTCCCCGTCGTAACTCGAGAATATACCCCAGGTTCCGGCCTCGACTCGAGAAAAACCATGAGACTTCCCCCTCGCCGCGAGATGAGGCCCGATTCCCTTGCACTGCGTCCAGAGCAATTCCGTGTTCCACATCAAACGTGAAAGGAGCCTTGATTTCCTTGATGACACTCCAGAGAAAACCCAAGATCACTGTCTCAAGTCTAGAGGGATCCTGAGGTCACTGGAGCAACACGAAAGGGCTCCGTGGACCCCAAATCAACTCGAGATGAGAGCTTAGTCCCTGGCTTCGACTCAAGAGGAATACCAACTTTCCACAAGCACCTCAAGAGGAGGCTTCTCTCAGCTACAGGTATGTGAGAGGGACCCTGAGTTTTTGGCCTCAAGTGGAATGGACACCGAGATGCTCTGACTCCAAGTAAGGCCGGATATCCCTGCAGTGAATTGAATGCAGGCTCGTCTTGCATCTCCCAAGACGAAGGAATGTCTGAATCCCCTGTGGAGACCACAGAGAAAGACCTAGTTCTCCGCCTCATCGCGACCAGAGGCCTCATATCCTTTGAAAACTCGAGAGGTCCGCGGAGATCAATGCTTCCAAAGGAGACGATGCCTGACTCCTCTTGAAAATGGATAGGAGTCCCAGGATCCCTGAATCACGTGGAAAGGGACCCTGGGTCTCCCACCTCACGTGGAGACGCGTCCCAATTGCCATGCCAAGACTCGAGGAGAATCCCAAGTTGTCCCTCGCACCTAGGCAGGAGTCCTGACGTCGCTGAACAAACACGTGTCTGGAAGGGACCTCACCGTCGTAACTCGGGAATATACCCCAAGTTCCGGCCGCAACTCGAGTAAAACCATGAGACTTCAAACTCGCCGCGAGATGAGGCCGAATTTCCTTGCACTGCGTGCAGAGCAATGCCGTGTTCCACATCAAAGTTGAAAGGAGCCTTGATATCCTTGATGGCACTCCAGAGAAAACCCAAGATCACTGTCTCAAGTCTAGAGGGATCCTGAGGTCACTGTAGCAACACGAAAGGTCTCCGTGGACCCCAAATCAAGTCGAGATGAGAGCTTAGTCCCTGGCTTCGACTCAAGAGGAATACCAGCTTTCCACAAGCACCTCAAGAGGAGGCTTCTCTCACCTACCGTTATGTGAGAGGGACCCTGATTTTGTGGCCTCAAGTGGAATGCACACCGATATGCTCTGACTCGAAGTAAGGCCGAATATCCCTGCAGTGAATTGAATGCATGCTCGTCTTTCATCTCCCAAAACGAAGGGATGTCTGAATCCCCTGTGGAGACCACAGAGAAAGACCTAGTTCTCCACCTCATCGCGACCGGAGGCCTCACATCCTTTGAAAACTCGAGAGGTCTGCGAAGATCAATGCTTCCAAAGGAGACGATGCCTGACTCCTCTTGAAAATGGATAGGAGTCCCAGGATCCCTGTGGCACGTGGAAAGGGACCCTGGTCTCCCGCCTCACGTGGAGACGCGTCCCAATGGCCATGACTAGACTCGAGGAGAATCCCAAGGTGTCCCTCGCACCTAGGCAGGAGTCCTGAAGTCGCTGAACAAACACGTGTCTGGAAGGGCCCTCCCCGTCGTAACTCGAGAATATACCCCAGGTTCCGGCCGCAACTCGAGAAAAACCATGAGACTTCCAACTCGCCGCGAGATGAGGCCCAATTTCCCTGCACTGCGTGCAGAGCAATTCCGTGTTCCACATCAAACGAGAAAAAAGCCTTGATTTCCTTGATGGCACTCCAGAGAAAACCCAAGATCATTGTCTCAAGTCTAGAGGGATCCTGAGGTCACTGGAGCAACACGAAAATGCTCCGTGGACCCAAAATCAACTCGAGATGAGAGCTTAGTCCCTGGCTTCGACTCAAGAGGAATACCAACTTTCCACAAGCACCTCAAGAGGAGGCTTCTCTCAGCTACAGGTATGTGAGATGGACCCTGAGTTTGTGGCCTCAAGTGCAATGGACACCGAGATGCTCTGACTCGAAGTAAGGCCGGATATCCCTGCAGTGAATTGAATGCAGGCTCATCTTGCATCTCCCAAGACGAAGGGATGTCTGAATCCCCTGTGGAGACCATAAGAAAGACCTAGTTCTCGCCACATCGCAACCGGAGGCCTCACATCCTTTGAAAATTCGAGAGGTCCTCGGAGATCAATGCTTATAAAGGAGACGATGCCTGACTACTCTTGAAAATGGATAGCAGTCCCAGGATCCGTGTGGCACGTGGAAAGGGACCCTGGGTCTCCCGCCTCACGTGGAGACGCGTCCCAATTGCCATGTCAAGACTCGAGGAGAATCCAGAGGTGTCCCGGGCACCTAGGCAGGAGTCCTGACGTCGCTGAACAAACACTTGTCTGGAAGGGCCCTCCCCGTCGTAAGTCGAGAATATACCCCAGGTTCCGCCGCAACTCGAGAAAAACCATCAGACTTACCCCTCGCCGCGAGATGAGACCCGATTCCCCTGCACTGCGTGCAGAGCAATTCCGTGTTCCACATCAAAATTGAAAGGAGCCTTGATATCCTTGATGGCACTCCAGAGAAAACCCAAGATCACTGTCTCAAGTCTAGAGGGATCCTGAGGTCACTGTAGCAACACGAAAGGGCTCCGTGGACCCCAAATCAACTCGAGATGAGAGCTTAGTCCCTGGCTTCGACTTAAGAGGTATACCAACTTTCCACAAGCACCTCAAGAGGAGGCTTCTCTCATCTACAGTTATGTGAGAGGGACCCTGATTTTGTGGCCTCAAGTGGAATGGACACCGAGATGCTCTGACTCAAAATAAGGCCGAATATCCCTGCAGTGAATTGAATGCCGGCTCTTCATGCATTTCCCCAGACGAAGGGATGTCTGAATCCCCTGTGGAGACCACAGAGAAAGACCTAGTTCTCCACCTCATCGCGAACGGAGGCCTCACATCCTTTGAAAACCCGAGAGGTCCGCGGAGATCAATGCTTCCAAAGGAGAAGATGCCTGACTCATCTTGAAAATGGATAGGAGTCCCAGGATCCCTGAGGCACGTGGAATGGGACACTGGGTCTCCCGCCTCACGTGGAGACGCGTCCCAATTGCCATGCCAAGACTCGAGGAGAATCCCGAGGTGTCCCTCGCACCTAGGCAGGAGTCCTGACGTCGCTGAACAAACACGTGTCTGAAAGGGCCCTCCCCGTCATAACTCGAGAATATACCCCAGGTTCCGGCCGCAACTCGAGAAAAACCATGAGACTTCCCCCTCGGCGAGAGATGAGGCCCGATTCCCCTGCACTGGGTGCAGAGCAATTCCGTGTTCCACATCAAACGTGAAAGGAGCCTTGATTTCCTTGATGGCACTCCAGACAAAACCCAAGATCACTGTCTCAAGTCTAGAGGGATCCTGAGGTCACTGTAGCAACACCAAAGGGCTTCGTGGACCCCAGATCAACTCGAGATGAGAGCTTAGTCCCTGGCTGCGACTCAAGTGGAATACCAAGTTTCCACAAGCACCTCAAGAGGAGGCTTCTCTCAGCTACAGGTATGTGAGAGGGCCCCTGAGTTTGTTGCCTCAAGTGGAATGGACACCGAGAAGCTCTGACTCGAAGTTAGGCCGGATATCCCTGCAGTGAATTGAATGCAGGCTCGTCTTGCATCTCCCAAGACGAAGGGATGTCTGAATCCCCTGTGGAGACCACAGAGAAAGACCTAGTTCTCCGCCTCATCGCGACCGGAAGCCTCACATCCTTTCAAAACTCGAGAGGTCCGCGGAGATCAATGCTTCCAAAGGAGACGATGCCTGACTCCACTTGAAAATGGATAGGAGTCCCAGGATCCGTGTGGCACGTGGAAAGGGACGCTGGGTCTTCCGCCTCATGTGGAGACGCGTCCCAATTGCCATGTCAAGACTCGAGGAGAATCCAGAGGTGTCCCTCGCACCTAGGCAGGAGTAATGACGTCGCTCAACAAACAGTTGACTGGAAGGGCTCTCCCCATCGTAAGTCGAGAATGTACCCCAGGTTCCGGCCGCAACACGAGAAAAACCATGAGACTTCCACCTCGCCGCGAGATGAGGCCCGATTCCCCTGCACTGCGTGCAGAGCAATTCCGTGTTCGACATCAAAAGTGAAAGGAGCCATGATTTCCTTGATGGCACTCCAGAGAAAACCCAAGATCACTGTCTCAAGTCTAGAGGGATCCTGAGGTCACTGGAGCAACACGAAAGGTCTCCGTGGACCCCAAATCAACTCGAGATGAGAGCTTAGTCCCTGGCCTCGACTCAAGAGGAATACCAACTTTCCACAAGCACCTCAAGAGGAGGCTTCTCTCAGCTACAGGTATGTGAGAGGGACCCTGAGTTTGTGGCATCAAGGGGAATGGACACCGAGATGCTCTGACTCGAAGTAAGGCCGTGTATCCCTGCAGTGAAGTGAATGCAGCCTCGTCTTGCATCTCCCAAGACGAAGGGATGTCTGAATCCGCTGTGGAGACCACAGAGAAAGACCTAGTCCCCCGCCTCATCGCGACCGGAGGCCTCACATCCTTTGAAAATTCGAGAGGTGCGCGGAGATCAATGCTTCCAAAGGAGCCGATGCCTGACTCCTCTTGAAAATGGATATTAGTCCCAGTATCCCTGTGGCACGTGGAAAGGGACCCTGGGTCTCCCCCCTCACGTGGATACGCATCCCAATTGCCATGGCAAGACTCGAGGAGAATCCTGAGGTGTACCTCGCACCTAGGCAGGAGTCCTGACGTCGCTGAACACACGTGTCTGGAAGGGCCCTCCCCGTCGTAACTGGAGAATATACCCCAGGTTCCGGCCGCAACTCGCGAAAAACCATGAGACTTCCCACTCGCTGCGAGATGAGGCCCGACTCCCATGCACTGCGTGCAGAGCAATTCCGTCTTCCACATCAAACGTGAAAGGAGCCTTGATTTCCTTGATGGCACTCCAGAGGAAACCCAAGATCACTCTCTCAAGTCTAGAGGGATCCTGAGGTCACTGTAGCAACACGAAAGGGCTCCGTGGACCCCAAATCGAATCGAGATGAGAGCTTAGTCCCTGGCTTCGACTCTGGAGGAATACTAGCTTTTAACAAGCACCTCAAGAGGAGGCTTCTTTCAGCTACAGGTATGTGAGAGGGACCCTGAGTTTGTGGCCTCAAGTGGAATGGACACAGAGATGCTCTGACTCGAAGTAAGGCCGGATATCCCTGCAGTGAATTGAATACAGGCTCGTCTTGCATCTCCCAAGACGAAGGGATGTCTGAATCCCCTGTGGAGACCAGAGAGAAAGACCTAGTCCTCAGCCTCATCGCGACCGAAGGCCTCACATCCTTTGAAAACTCGAGAGGTCCGCCGAGATCAATTCTTCCAAAGGAGACGATGCCTGACTCCTCTTGAAAATGGATAGGAGTCCCAGGATCCCTGTGGCACGTGGAAAGGGACCCTGGGTCTCCCGCCTCACGTGGAGACGCGTCCCAATTGCCATGCCAAGACTCGAGGAGAATCCCGAGGTGTCCCTCGCACCTAGGCAGGAGTCCTGACGTCGCTGAACAAACACGTGTCTGTAAGGGACCTCCCCGTCGTAACTCGAGAATATACCCCAGGTTGTGGCCGCTACTCGAGAAAAACCATGAGACTTCCACCTCGCCGCGAGTTGGGGCCCGATTCCCCTGCAGTGCGTGCAGAGCAATTCCGTGTTCCACATCAAACGTGAAAGGAGCCTTGATTTCCTTGATGGCACTCCAGAGAAAACCCAAGATCACTGTCTCAAGTCTAGAGGGATCCTGAGGTCACTGGAGAAACACGAAACGGCTCAGTGGACCCCAAATCAACTCGAGATGAGAGCTTAGTGTCTGGCTTCGACTCAAGAGGAATACCAACTTTCCACAAGCACCTCAAGAGGAGGCTTCTCTCAGCTACAGGTATGTGAGAGGGACCCTGAGTTTGTGGCCTCAAGTGGAATGGACACGGAGATGCTCTGACTCGAAGTAAGGCCGGATATCCCTGCAGTGAATTGAAAGCAGGCTCGTCTTCATCTCCCAAGACGAAGGGATGTCTGAATCCCCTGTGGAGACCACAGAGAAAGACCTAGTTTTCTGCCTCATCGAGACCTGAGGCCTCACATCCTTTGAAAACTCGAGAGGTCTGCGGAGATCAATGCTTCCAAAGGAGATGATGCCTGACTCTTCTTGAAAATGGATAGGAGTCCCAGGATTCCTGTGGCACGTAGAAAGGGACCCTGGGGTTCCCGCCTCACGTGGAGACGCGTCCCAATTGCCATGCCAAGACTCGAGGAGAATCCCGAGATGTCCCTCGCACCTAGGCAGGAGTCCTGACATCGCTGAACAAACACGTGTCTGGAATGGCCCTCCCCGTCGTAACTCGAGAATATACCCTAGGTTCCGCCAGCAACTTGAGAAAAACCATGAGACATCCCCATTGCCCCGAGATGAGGCCCGATTCCCATGCACTGTGTGCAGAGCAATTCCGTGTTCCACATCAAACTTGAAAGGAGCCTTGATTTCCTTGATGGCACTCCAGAGAAAACCCAAGATCACTGTCTCAAGTCTAGAGGGATCCTGAGGTCACTGGAGCAACAAGAAAGGGCACCGTGGACCCCAAATCACTCGAGATGAGAGCTTAGTCCCTGGCTTTGACTCAAGAGCAATACCAACTTTCCATAAGCACCTCAAGAGGAGGCTTCTCTCAGCTACAGGTATGTGAGAGTGACCCTGAATTTGTGGCCTCAAGTGTAATGGACACCGAGATGCTCTGACTCGCAGTAAGGCCGGATATCCCTGGAGTGAATTGAATGCAGGCTCGTCTTGCATCTCCCAAGACGAAGGGATGTCTGAATCCCCTGTGGAGACGACAGAGAAAGACCTAGTCCTCCGCCTCATCGCGACCGGAGGCCTCACATCCTTTCAAAACCCGAGAGGTCTGCGGAGATCAATGCTTCCAAAGGAGACAATGCCTGACTCCTCTTGAAAATGGATAGGAGTCCCAGGATCCCTGTGGCACGTGGAAAGGGACGCTGGGTCTCCCGCCTCAAGTGGAGACGCGTCCCAATTGCCATGCCAAGACTCGAGGAGAATCCCGAGGTGTCCCTCGCACCTAGGCAGGAGTCCTGACGTCGCTGAGCAAACACGTGTCTGGAAGGGCCCTCCCCGTCGTAACTCGAGAATATACCCCAGGTTCCGGCCGCAACTCGAGAAAAACCATGAGACTTCCCCTTCGCCGCGAGATGAGGCCCAATTCCCCTGCACTGCGTGCAGAGCAATTCCGTGTTCGACATCAAAAGTGAAAGGAGCCTTGATTTCCTTGATGGCACTCCAGAGAAAACCCAAGATCACTGTCTCAAGTCTAGAGGGATCCTGAGGTCACTGGAGCAACACGAAAGGTCTCCGTGGACCCCAAATCAACTCGAGATGAGAGCTTAGTCCCTGGCCTCGACTCAAGAGGAATACCAACTTTCCACAAGCACCTCAAGAGGAGGCTTCTCTCAGCTACAGGTATGTGAGAGGGACCCTGAATTTGTGGCATCAAGTGGAATGGACACCGAGATGCTCTGACTCAAAGTAAGGCCGGATATCCCAATAGTGAATTGAATGCAGGCTCGTCTTGCATCTCCCAAGACGAAGGGATGTCTGAATCCCCTGTGGAGAAAACAGAGAAAGACCTAATTCTCTGCCTCTTCGCGACCGGAGGCCTCACATCCTTTGAAAACTCGAGAGGTCCGCGGAGATCAATGCTTCCAAAGGAGACGATGCCTGACTCCTCTTGAAAATGGATAGGTGTCCCAGGATCCCTGTGGCACGTGGAAAGGGACCCTGGGTCTCCCGCCTCACGTGGAGACGCGTCCCAATTGCCATGCCAAGACTCGAGGAGAATACCGAGGTGTCCCTCGCACCTAGGCAGGAGTCCTGACGTCGCTGAACAAACACGTGTCTGGAAGGGCCCTCCCAGTCGTAACTCGAGAATATAACCGAGGTTCCGGCCGCAACTCGAGAAAAACCATGAGACTTCCCCCTCGCCGCGAGATGAGGCCCGATTCCCCTGCAGTGCGTGCAGAGCAATTCCGTGTTCCACATCAAAGCTGAAAGGAGACTTGATTTCCTTGATGGCACTCCAGAGAAAACACAAGATCACTGTCTCAAGTCTAGAGGGATCCTGAGGTCACTGGAGCAACAAGAAAGGGCTCCGTGGACCCCAAATCAACTCGAGATGAGAGCTTAGTCCCTGGCTTCGACTCAAGAGGAATACCAATTTCCACAAGCACCTCAAGATGAGGCTTCTCTCAGCTACAGGTATGTGAGAGGGACCCTGAGTTTGTGGCCTCAAGTGGAATGGACACGGAGATGCTCTGACTCGAAGTAAGGCCGGATATCCCTGCAGTGAATTGAAAGCAGGCTCGTCTTGCATCTCCCAAGACGAAGGGATGTCTGAATCCCCTGTGGAGACCACAGAGAAAGACCTAGTTCTCCGCCTCATCGAGACCGGAGGCCTCCCATCCTTTGAAAACTCAAGAGGTCCGCGGAGATCAATGCTTCCAAAGGAGACGATGCCTGACTCTTCTTGAAAATGGATAGGAGTCCCAGGATCCCTGTGGCACGTGGAAAGGGACCCTGGGTCTCCCGCCTCACGTGGAGACACGTACCAATTACCATGCCAAGACTCGAGGAGATTCCCGAGGTGTCCCTCGCACCTAGGCAGGAGTCCAGACGTCGCTGAACAAACACGTGTCTGGAAGGGCCCTCCCCATCGTAACTCGAGAATATTCCCTAGGTTCCGACCGTAACTTCAGAAAAACAATGAGACATCCCCCTTGCCGCGAGATGAGGCCCGATTCCCTTGCACTGTGTGCAGAGCAATTCCGTGTTCCACATCAAACTTGAAAGGAGCCTTGATTTCCTTGATGGCACCCCAGAGAAAACCCAAGATCACTGTCTCAAGTCTAGAGGGATCCTGAGGTCACTGGAGCAACAAGAAAGGGCTCCGTGGACCCCAAATCAACTCGAGATGAGAGCTTAGTCCCTGGCTTCGACTCAAGAGAAATACCAACTTTCCATAAGCACCTCAAGAGGAGGCTTCTCTCAGCTACAGGTATGTGAGAGTGACCCTGAATTTGTGGCCTCAAGTGTAATGGACACCGAGATGCTCTGACTCGAAGTAAGGCCGGATATCCATGCAGTGAATTGAATGCAGGCTCGTCTTGCATCTCCCAAGACGAAGGGATGTCTGAATCCCCTGTGGAGACGACAGAGAAAGACCTAGTCCTCCGCCTCATCACGACCGGAGGCCTCACATCCTTTGAAAATTCGAGATGTCTGCGGAGATCAATGCTTCTAAAGGAGACGATGCCTGATTCCTCTTGAAAATGGATAGGAGTCCCGGGATCCCTGTGGCACGTGGAAAGGGACACTGGGTCTCCCGCCTCACGTGGAGACGGGTCCCAATTGCCATGCCAAGACTCGAGGAGAATCCCGAGGTGTACCTCGCACCTAGGCAGGAGTCCTGACGTCGCTGAACAACACGTGTCTGGAAGGGCCCTCCCCGTCGTAACTCTCGAATATACCCCAGGTTCCGGCCGCAACTCGAGAAAAACCATGAGACTTCCCCTTCGCCGCGAGATGAGGCCCAATTCCCCTGCACTGCGTGCAGAGCAATTCCGTGTTCGACATCAAAAGTGAAAGGAGCCTTGATTTCCTTGATGGCACTCCAGAGAAAACCCAAGATCACTGTCTCAAGTCTAGAGGGATCCTGAGGTCACTGGAGCAACACGAAAGGTCTCTGTGGACCCCAAATCAACTCGAGATGAGAGCTTAGTCCCTGGCCTCGACTCAAGAGGAATACCAACTTTCCACAAGCACCTCAAGAGGAGGCTTCTCTCAGCTACAGGTATGTGAGAGTGACCCTGAGTTTGTGGCATCAAGTGGAATGGACACCGAGATGCTCTGACTCGAAGGAAGGCCGGATATCCCAATAGTGAATTGAATGCAGGCTCGTCTTGCATCTCCCAAGACGAAGGGATGTCTGAATCCCCTGTGGAGACCACAGAGAAAGACCTAATTCTCCGCCTCATCGCGACCGGAGGCCTCACATACTTTGAAAACTCGAGAGGTCCGCGGAGATCAATGCTTCCAAAGGAGACGATGCCTGACTCCTCTTGAAAATGGATAGGTGTCCCAGGATCCCTGTGGCACGTGGAAAGGGACCCTGGGTCTCCCGCCTCACGTGGAGACGCGTCCCAATTGCCATTCCAAGACTCGAGGAGAATCCCGAGGTGTCCCTCGCACCTAGGCAGGAGTCCTGACGTCGCTGAACAAACAGGTGTCTGGAAGGGCCCTCCCAGTCGTAACTCGAGAATATAACCGAGGTTCCGGCCGCAACTCGAGAAAAACCATGAGACTTCCCCCTCGCCGCGAAATGAGGCCCGATTCCCCTGCAGTGCGTGCAGAGCAATTCCGTGTTCCACATCAAAGCTGAAAGGAGCCTTGATTTCCTTGATGGCACTCCAGAGAAAACACAAGATCACTGTCTCAAGTCTAGAGGGATCCTGAGGTCACTGGAGCAACAAGAAAGGGCTCCGTGGACCCCAAATCAACTCGAGATGAGAGCTTAGTCCCTGGCTTCGACTCAAGAGGAATACCAACTTTCCATAAGCACCTCAAGATGAGGCTTCTCTCAGCTACAGGTATGTGAGAGTGACCCTGAATCTGTGGCCTCAAGTGTAATGGAAACCGAGATGCTCTGACTCGAAGTAAGGCCGGATATCCCTGCAGTGAATTGAATGCAGGCTCGTCTTGCATCTCCCAAGACGAAGGGATGTCTGAATGCCCTGTGGAGACGACAGAGAAAAACCTAGTCCTCCGCCTCATCGCGACCGGAGGACTCACATCCTTAGAAAATTCGAGATGTCTGCGGAGATCAATGCTTCCAAAGGAGACGATGCCTGACTCCTCTTGAAAATGGATAGGAGTCCCGGGATCCCTGTCGCACGTTGAAAGGGACACTGGGTCTCCCGCCTCACGTGGAGACGCGTCCCAATTGCCATGCCAAGACTCGAGGAGAATCCCGAGGTGTCCCTCGCACCTAGGCAGGAGTCCTGACGTCGCTGAAAAACACGTGTCTGGAAGGGCCCTCCCCGTCGTAACTCTCGAATATACCCCAGGTTCCGGCCGCAACTCGAGAAAAACCATGAGACTTCCCCTTCGCCGCGAGATGAGGCCCAATTCCCCTGCACTGCGTGCAGAGCAATTCCGTGTTCGATATCAAAAGTGAAAGGAGCCTTGATTTCCTTGATGGCACTCCAGAGAAAACCCAAGATCACTGTCTCAAGTCTAGAGGGATCCTGAGGTCACTGGAGCAACACAAAAGGTCTCCGTGGACCCCAAATCAACTCGAGATGAGAGCTTAGTCCCTGGCCTCGACTCAAGAGGAATACCAACTTTCCACAAGCACCTCAAGAGGAGGCTTCTCTCAGCTACAGGTATGTGAGAGGGACCCTGAGTTTGTGGCATCAAGTGGAATGGACACCGAGATGCTCTGACTCGAAGTAAGGCCGGATATCCCAATAGTGAATTGAATGCAGGCTTGTCTTGCATCTCCCAAGACGAAGGGATGTCTGAATCCCCTGTGGAGACCACAGAGAAAGACCTAATTCTCCGCCTCATCGCGACCGGAGGCCTCACATCCTTTGAAAACTCGAGAGGTCCGCGGAGATCAATGCTTCCAAAGGAGACGATGCCTGACTCCTCTTGAAAATGGATAGGTGTCATTAAAAAGAATTCATTTGAACCAGTCCTAATGAGATGGATGAAGCTGGAGCCCATTATACAGAGTGAAGTAAGCCAGAAAGATAAAGAACATTACAGCATACTGACACATGTATATGGAATTTAGAATGGTGATAACGATAACCCTATATGCAAAACAGAAAAAGAGACACAGAAATACAGAACAGACTTTTGAACTTTGTGGGAGAATGTGAGGGTGGGATATTTCAAAAGAACAGCATGTATACTATCTATGGTGAAACAGATCACCAGCCCAGGAGGGATGCACGGGACGGGCGCTCCGGCCTGGTGCACTGGGAAGACCCGGAGGAATCGGGTGGAGAGGGAGGTGGGAGGGGGGATCGGGATTGGGAATACATGTAAATCCATGGCTGATTCATATCAATGTATGACAAAACCCACTGGAAAAAAATAATAATAATAATAATAAAAAATTAAAAAAAAAAAATAAAAAAATAAATTCAAAAAAAAAAAAAAAAAAAAAAAAAGAAAATGGATAGGTGTCCCAGGATCCCTGTGGCACGTGGAAAGGGACTCTGGGTCTCCCGCCTCACGTGGAGACGCGTCCCAATTGCCATGCCAAGACTCGAGGAGAATCCCGAGGTGTCCCTCGCACCTAGGCAGGAGTCCTGACGTCGCTGAACAAACACGTGTCTGGAAGGGCCCTCCCCGTCGTAACTCGAGAATATAACCGAGGTTCCGGCCGCAACTCGAGAAAAACCATGAGACTTCCCCCTCGCCGCGAAATGAGGCCCGATTCCCCTGCAGTGCGTGCAGAGCAATTCCGTGTTCCACATCAAAGCTGAAAGGAGCCTTGATTTCCTTGATGGCACTCCAGAGAAAACACAAGATCACTGTCTCAAGTCTAGAGGGATTCTGAGGTCACGGAAGCAGCACCAAAGGGCTAAGTGGATGCCAAATCAACTCGAGATGAGAGATTAGTCCCTGGCTTCGACTCAAGAGGAATACCAATTTCCACAAGCACCTCAAGATGAGGCTTCTCTCAGCTACAGGTATGTGAGAGTGACCCTGAGTTTGTGGCCTCAAGTGGAATGGACACGGAGATGCTCTGACTCGAAGTAAGGCCGGATATCCCTGCAGTGAATTGAAAGCAGGCTCGTCTTGCATCTCCCAAGACGAAGGGATGTCTGAATCCCCTGTGGAGACCACAGAGAAAGACCTAGTTCCCCGCCTCATCGAGACCGGAGGCCTCCCATCCTTTGAAAACTCGAGAGGTCTGCGGAGATCAATGCTTCCAAAGGAGACGATGCCTGACTCCTCTTGAAAATGGATAGGAGTCCCAGGATTCCTGTGGCACGTGGAAAGGGACCCTGGGTCTCCCGCCTCACGTGGAGACGCGTCCCAATTACCATGCCAAGACTCGAGGAGATTCCCGAGGTGTCCCTCGCACCTAGGCAGGAGTCCTGACGTCGCTGAACAAACACGTGTCTGGAAGGGCCCTCCCCGTCGTAACTCGCGAGTATTCCCTAGGTTCCGACCGTAACTTCAGAAAAGCAATGAGACATCCCCCTTGCCGCGAGATGAGGCCCGATTCCCATGCACTGTGTGCAGAACAATTCCGTTTTCCACATCAAACATGAAAGGAGCCTTGATTTCCTTGATGGCACCCCAGAGAAAACCCAAGATCACTGGCTCAAGTCTAGAGGGATCTTGAGGTCACGGAAGCAGCACGAAAGGGCTAAGTGGATGCCAAATCAACTCGAGATGAGAGATTAGTCCCTGGCTTCGACTCAAGAGGCATACCAACTATTCACAAGCACCTCAAGAGGAGGCTTCTCTCAGCTACAGGTATCTGAGAGGGACCCTGAGTTTGTGGCCTCAAGTGGAATGGACACCGAGATGCTCTGACTCGAAGTAAGGCCAGATATCCCTGCAGTGAATTGAATGCAGGCTCGTCTTGCATCTCCCAAGACGAAGGGTTGTCTGAATCCCCTGTGGAGTCCACAGAGAAAGACCTAGTCCTCCGCCTCAACGCGAACGGAGGCCTCACGTCCTTTGAAAACTAGAGAGGTCCGCGGAGATCAATGCTTCCAAAGGAGACGATGCCTGACAACTCTTGAAAATGGATAGGAGTCCCAGGATTCCTGTGGCACGTGGAAAGGGACCCTGGGTCTTCCGCCTCACGTGGAGACGCGTCCCAATTGCCATGCCAAGACTCGGGAAGAATACCGAGGTTTCCCTCGCACCTAGGCAGGAGTCCTGACGTCGCTGAACAAACACGTGTCTGGAAGGGCCCTCCCCGTCGTAACTCGAGAATATACCCCAGGTTCCGGCCGCAACTCGAGAAAAACCATGAGACTTCCCCCTCGCTGCGAAAAGAGGCCCGATTCCACTACACTGCGTGCAGAGCAATTCCGTGTTCCACATCAAACGTGAAAGGAGAGTTGATTTCCTTGATGGCACTCAAGAGAAAACCCAAGATCACTGTCTCAAGTCTAGAGGGATCCTGAGGTCACTGGAGCAACACGAAAGGGCTCCGTGGACCCCAAATGAACTCGAGATGAGGGCTTAGTCTCTGGCTTCGAGTCAAGAGGAATACCAACTTTCCACAAGCACCTCAAGAGGAGGCTTCTCTCAGTTACAAGTATGTGAGAGGGACCCTGAGTTTGTGGCCTCAAGTGGAATGGACACCGAGATGCTCTGACTCGAACTAAGGCCGGTTATCCCTGCAGTGAATTGAATACAGGCTCGTCTTGCATCTCCCAAGATGAAGTGTTGTCTGAATCCCCTGAGGAGACCACAGAGAAAGACCTAGTCCTCCACCTCAACGCAACCTGAGGCCTCATATCCTTTGAAAACTCGAGAGGTCCGCGGAGATCAATGCTTCCAAAGGAGACGATGCCTGACTCCTCTTGAAAATGGATAGGAGTCCCAGGATCCCTGTGGCACGTGGAAAGGGACCCTGGGTCTCCCTCCTCACGTGGAGACGCGTCCCAATTGCCATGCCAAGACTCGAGGAGAATCCCGAGGTGTCCCTTGCACCTAGGCAGGAGTCCTGACGTCGCTGAACAAACACGTGTCTGGAAGGGCCCTCCCCGTCGTAACTCGAGAATATACCCCAGGTTCCGGCCGCAACTCGAGAAAAACCATGAGACTTCCCCCTCGCCGTGAGATGAGGCCCGATTCCCCTGCCCTGCATGCAGAGCAATTCCGTATTCCACATCAAAAGTGAATGGAGCCTTGATTTCCTTGATGACACTCCAGAGAAAACCCAAGATCACTGTCCCTAGTCTAGAGGGATCCTGAGGTCACTGTAACAACACGAAAGGGCTCCATGGACCCCAAATCAACTCGAGATGAGAGCTTAGTCCCTGGCTTCGACTCAAGAGGAATACCAACTTTCCACAAGCACCTCAAGAGGAGGCTTCTCTCAGCTACAGGTATGTGAGAGGGCCCCTGAGTTTGTGGCCTCAAGTGGAATGGACACTGTGATGCTCTGACTCGAAGTAACGCCGGATATCCCTGCAGTGAATTGAATGCAGGCTCGTCTTGCATCTCCCAAGACGAAGGGATGTCTGAATCCCCTGTGGAGACCACAGAGAAAAACCTAATTCTCCGCCTCATAGCGAGCGGAGGCCTCACATCCTTTGAAAATTCGAGAGGTCCGCGGAGATCAATGCTTCCAAAGGAGACGATGCCTGACTCCTCTTGAAAATGGATAGGAGTCCCAGAATCCCTGTGGCACGTGGAAAGGGACCCTGGGTCTCCCTCCTCACGTGGAGACGCGTCCCAATTGCCATGCCAAGACTCGAGGAGAATCCCGAGGTGTCCCTTGCACCTAGGCAGGAGTCCTGACGTCGCTGAACAAACACGTGTCTGGAAGGGCCCTCCCCGTCGTAACTCGAGAATATACCCCAGGTTCCGGCCGCAACTCGAGAAAAACCATGAGATTTCCCCCTCGCCGCGAGTTGAGGTCCGATTCCCCTGCACTGCATGCAGAGCAATTCCGTGTTCCACATCAAACGTGAAAGGAGCCTTGATTTCCTTGATGACACTCCAGAGAAAACCCAAGATCACTGTCTCAAGTCTAGAGGGATCCTGAGGTCACTGGACCAACAGGAAAGGGCTCCGTGGACCGAAATCAACTCAAGATGAGAGCTTAGTCCCTGGTTTCGACTCAAGAGGAATACCAACTTTCCACAAGCACCTCAAGAGGAGGCTTCTCTCAGCTACAGGTATGTGAGAGGGACCCTGAGTTTGTGGCCTCAAGTGGAATGGACACCGGGATGCTCTGACTCGAAGTAAGGCCGGATATCCCTGCAGTGAATTGAATGCAGGCTCGTCTTGCATCTCCCAAGACGAAGGGATGTCTGAATCCCCTGTGGAGATGACAGAGAAAGAGCTAGTCCTAAGCCTCATCGCGAGCGGAGGCCTCACATCCTTTGAAAACTCGAGAGGTCCGCGGAGATCAATGCTTCCAAAGGAGACGATGCCTGACTCCTCTTGAAAATGGATAGGAGTCCCAGCAGTCCTGTGGCACGTGGAAAGGGACCGTGGGTCTCCCGCCTCACGTGGAGACGCGTCCCAATTGCCATGCCAAGACTCGAGGTGAATTCCGAGGTGTCCCTCGCAACTAGGCAGGAGTCCCGACGTCGCTGAACAAACACGTGTCTGGAAGGGCCCTCCCCGTCGTAACTCGAGAATATACCCCAGTTCCGGCCGCAACTCGAGAAAAACCATGAGACTTCCCCCTTGCCACGAGATGAGGCCCGATTCCCCTGCACTGCGTGCAGAGCAATTCCGTCTTCCACATCAAATTTGAAAGGAGCCTTGATTTCCTTGATGGCACTCCAGAGAAAACCCAAGATCACTGTCTCAAGTCTAGAGGGATCCTGAGATCACTGGAGCAACACGAAAGGGCTCCGTGGACCCCAAATCAACTCGAGATGAGAGCTTAGTCCCTGGCGTCAACTCAAGAGGAATATCAACTTTCCACAAGCACCTCAAGAGGAGGCTTCTCTGAGCTACAGGTATGTGAGAGGGACCCTGAGTTTGTGGCCTCAAATGGAATGGACACCGAGATGCTCTGACTCGATGTAAGGCCGGATATCCCTGCAGTGAATTGAATGCAGGCTCGTCTTGCATCTCCCAAGACGAAGGGATGTCTGAATCCCCTGTGGAGACCACAGAGAAAGACCTAACTTTCTGCCTCATCGCGACCAGAGACCTCACATCCTTTGAAAATCCGAGAGGTCCGCGGAGATCAATGCTTCCAAAGGAGACGATGCCTGACTCCTCTTGAAAATGGATAGGAGTCCCAGGATCCCTGTGGCACGTGGAAAGGGACCCTGGGTCTCCCTCCTCACGTGGAGACGCGTCCCAATTGCCATGCCAAGACTCGAGGAGAATCCCGAGGTGTCCCTTGCACCTAGGCAGGAGTCCTGACGTCGCTGAACAAACACGTGTCTGGAATGGCCCTCCCCGTCGTAACTCGAGAATATACCCCAGGTTCGGGCCGCAACTCGAGAAAAACCATGAGACTTCCCCCTCGCCGCGAGATGAGGCCCGATTCCCCTGCCCTGCATGCAGAGCAATTCCGTATTCCACATCAAAACTGAAAGGAGCCTTGATTTCCTTGATGCCACTCCAGAGAAAACCCAAGATCACTGTCCCTAGTCTAGAGGGATCCTGAGGTCAGTGTAACAACACGAAAGGTCTCCATGGACCCCAAATCAACTCGAGATGAGAGCTTAGTCCCTGGCTTCGACTCAAGAGGAATACCAACTTTCCACAAGCACCTCAAGAGGAGGCTTCTCTCAGCTACAGGTATGTGAGAGGGCCCCTGAGTTTGTGGGCTCAAGTGGAATGGACACCGAGATGCTCTGACTCGAAGTAAGGCCGGATATCCCTGCAGTGAATTGAATGCAGGCTCGTCTTGCATCTCCCAAGACGAAGGGATGTCTGAATCCCCTGTGGAGACCACAGAGAAAAACCTAATTCTCCGCCTCATCGCGAGCGGAGGCCGCACATCCTTTGAAAACTCGAGAGGTCCGCGGAGATCAATGCTTCCATAGGAGCCGATACCTGACTCCTCTTGAAAATGGATAGGAGTCCCAGGATCACTGTGGCACGTGGAAAGGGACCCTGGGTCTCCTGCCTCACGTGGAGACGCGTCCCAATTGCCATGCCAAGACTCGAGGAGAATCCCGAGGTGTCCCTCGCACCTAGGCAGGAGTCCTGACGTCGCTGAACAAACACGTGTCTGGCAGGGCCCTCCCCGTCGTAACTCGAGAATATACCCCAGGTTCGGGCCGCAACTCGAGAAAAACCATGAGACTTCCCCCTCGCCGCGAGATGAGGCCTGATTCCCCTGCCCTGCGTGCAAACCAATTCCGTTTTCCACATCAAACGTGAAAGGAGCCTTGATTTCCTTGATGACACTCCAGAGAAAACACAAGTTCACTGTCTCAAGTCTAGAGGGATCCTGAGGTAACTGGAGCAACACGAAAGGGCTCCGTGGACCCCAAATCATCTCGAGATGAGAGCTTAGACCCTGGCTTCGACTCAAGAGGAATACCAACTTTCCACAAGCAACTCAAGAGGAGGCTTCTCTCAGCTACAGGTATGTGAGAGGGCCCCTGAGTTTGTGACCTCAAGTGGAATGGACACCGAGATGCTCTGACTCGAAGTAAGGCCGGATATCCCTGCAGTGAATTGAATGCAGGCTCGTCTTGCATCTCCCAAGACGAAGGGATGTCTGAATCTCCTGTGGAGACCACAGAGAAAAACCTAATTCTCCGCCTCATCACGAGCAGAGGCCTCACATCCTTTGAAAACTCGAGAGGTCCGCGGAGATCATTGCTTCCAAAGGAGACGATGCCTGACTCCTCTTGAAAATGGATAGGAGTCCCAGGATCCCTGTGGCACGTGGAAAGGGACCCTGGGTCTCCCTCCTCACGTGGAGACGCGTCCCAATTGCCATGCCAAGACTCGAGGAGAATCCCGAGGTGTCCCTCGCACCTAGGCAGGAGTCCTGAGGTCGCTGAACAAACACGTGTCTGGAAGGGCCCTACCAGTCGTAACTCGAGAATATAACCCAGGTTCGGGCCGCAACTCGAGAAAAACCATGAGACTTCCCCCTCGCCGCGAGATGAGGCCTGATTCCCCTGCCCTGAGTGCAAAGCAATTCCGTTTTCCACATCAAAAGTGAAAGGAGCCTTGATTTCCTTGATGGCACTCCAGAGAAAACCCAAGTTCACTGTCTCAAGTCTAGAGGGATCCTGAGGTCACTTGAGCAACACAAAAGGGCTCCGTGGACCACAAATCAACTCGAGATGAGAGCTTAGTCCCTGGCTTCGACTCAAGAGGAATACCAACTTTCCACAAGCACCTCAAGAGGAGGCTTCTCTCAGCTACAGGTATGTGAGAGGGACCCTGAGTTTGTGGCCTCAAGTGGAATGGACACCGAGATGCTCTGACTCGAAGTAAGGCCGGATATCCCTGCAGTGAATTGAATGCAGGCTCGTCTTGCATCTCCCAAGACGAAGGGATGTCTGAATCCCCTGTGGAGATGACAGAGAAAGACCTAGTCCTCCGCCTCATCGCGAGCGGAGGCCTCACATCCTTTGAAAACTCGAGAGGTCCGCGGAGATCAATGCTTCCAAAGGAGACGATGCCTGACTCCTCTTGAAAATGGATAGGAATCCCAGGATCCCTGTGGCACGTGGAAAGGGACCTTGGGTCTCACGCCTCACGTGGAGACGCGTCCCAATTGCCATGCCAAGACTCGAGGAGAATCCCGAGGTGTCCCTCGCACCTAGGCAGGAGTCCTGATGTCGCTGAACAAACACGTTTCTGGAAGGGCCCTCCCCGTCGTAACTCGAGAATATACCCCAGGTTCCGGCCGCAACTCGAGAAAAACCATGAGACTTCCCGCTTGCCACGAGATGAGGCCCGATTCCCCTGCACTGCGTGCAGAGCAATTCCGTGTTCCACATCAAATTTGAAAGGAGCCTTGATTTCCTTGATGGCACTCCAGAGAAAACCCAAGATCACTGTCTCAGGTCTAGAGGGATCCTGAGGTCACTGGAGCAACACGAAAGGGCTCCGTGGACCCCAAGTCAACTCGAGATGAGAGCTTAGTCCCTGGCTTCGACTCAAGAGGAATACCAACTTTCCACAATCACCTCAAGAGGAGGCTTCTCTGAGCTACAGGTATGTGAGAGGGACCCTGAGTTTGTGGCCTCAAATGGAATGGACACCGAGATGCTCTGACTCGAAGTAAGGCCGGATATCCCTGCAGTGAATTGAATGCAGGCTCGTCTTGCATCTCCCAAGACGAAGGGATGTCTGAATCCCCTGTGGAGACCACAGAGAAAGACCTAACTTTCTGCCTCATCGCGACCAGAGACCTCACATCCTTTGAAAATCCGAGAGGTCCGCGGAGATCAATGCTTCCAAAGGAGACGATGCCTGACTCCTCTTGAAAATGGATAGGCGTCCCAGGATCCCTGTGGCACGTGGAAAGGGACACTGGGTTTCCCGCCTCACGTGGAGACGCGTCCCCATTGCCATGCCAAGACTCGAGGAGAATCCCGAGGTGTCCCTCGCACCTAGGCAGGAGTCCTAACGTCGCTGAACAAACACGTGTCTGGAAGGGCCCTCCCCGTCGTAACTCGAGAATATAACCCAGGTTCCGGCCGCAACTCGAGAAAAACCATGAGACTTCCCCCTCGCCGCTGGATGAAGCAAGATTCCCCTGCACTGCGTGCAGAACAATTCCGTGTTCCACATCAAACGTGAAAGGAGCCTTGAATTCCTTGATGGCACTGCAGAGAAAACGCAAGATCACTGTCTCAAGTCTAGAGGGATCCTGAGGGCAATGGAGCAACACGAAAGTGCTCTGTGGACCCCAAATCAACTCGAGATGAGAGCTTAGTCCCTGGCTTCGACTCAAGAGGAATACCAACTTTCCACAAGCACCTCAAGGGGAGGCTTTTCTCAGCTACAGGTATGTGAGAGGGACCCTGAGTTTGTGGCCTCAAGTGGAATGGACACCGAGATGCTCTGACTCGAAGTAAGGCCGGATATCCCTGCAGTGAATTGAATGCAGGCTCGTCTTGCATGTCCCAAGACGAAGGGATGTCTGAATCCCCTGTGGAGACCACAGAGAAAGACCGAGTTCTCCGCCTCATCGCGACCGGAGGCCTCACATCCTTTGAAAACTCGAGAGGTCCGCGGAGATCAATGCTTCCAAAGGAGACGATGCCTGACTCCTCTTGAAAATGGATAGGAGTCCCAGGATCCCTGTGGCACGTGGAAAGGGACCCTGGGTCTCCCGCCTCACGTGGAGACGCGTCCCAATTGCCATGCCAAGACTCGAGGAGAATCCCGAGATGTCCCTCGCACCTAGGCAGGAGTCCTGACGTCACTGAACAAACACGTGTCTGGAAGGGCCCTACCCGTCGTAACTCGAGAATATACCCCAGGTTCGGGCCGCAACTCGAGAAAAACCATGAGACTTCCCCCTCGCCGCGAGATGAGGTCTGATTCCCCTGCCCTGCGTGCAAAGCAATTCCGTTTTCCACATCAAAAGTGAAAGGAGCCTTGATTTCCTTGATGGCACTCCAGAGAAAACCCAAGTTCACTGTCTCAAGTCTAGAGGGATCCTGAGGTCACTGGAGCAACACGAAAGGGCTCCGTGGACCACAAATCAACTCGAGATAAGAGCTTAGTCCCTGGCTTCGACTCAAGAGGAATACCAACTTTCCACAAGCACCTCAAGAGGAGGCTTCTCTCAGCTACAGGTATGTGAGAGGGACCCTGAGTTTGTGGCCTCAAGTGGAATGGAAACCGAGATGCTCTGACTCGAAGTAAGGCCGGATATCCCTGCAGTGAATTGAATGCACGATCGTCTTTCATCTCTCAAGACGAAGGGATGTCTGAATCCCCTGTAGAGATGACAGAGAAAGAGCTAGTCCTCCGCCTCATCGCGAGCGGAGGCCTCACATCCTTTGAAAACTCGAGAGGTCCGCGGAGATCAATGCTTCCAAAGGAGACGATGCCTGACTCCTCTTGAAAATGTATAGGAGTCCCAGGATCCCTGTGGCACGTGGAAAGGGACCCTGGGTCTCCCTCCTCACGTGGAGACGCGTCCCAATTGCCATGCCAAGACTCGAGGAGAATCCCGAGGTGTCCCTTGCACCTAGGCAGGAGTCCTGACGTCGCTGAACAAACACGTGTCTGGAAGGGCCCTCCCCGTCGTAACTCGAGAATATACCCCAGGTTCCGGCCGCAACTCGAGAAAAACCATGAGACTTCCCCCTCGCCGCGAGATGAGGCCCGATTCCCCTGCCCTGCATGCAGAGCAATTCCGTATTCCACATCAGAAGTGAAAGGAGCCTTGATTTCCTTGATGACACTCCAGAGAAAACCCAAGATCACTGTCCCTAGTCTAGAGGGATCCTGAGGTCACTGTAACAACACGAAAGGGCTCCATGGACCCCAAATCAACTCGAGATGAGAGCTTAGTCCCTGGCTTCGACTCAAGAGGAATACCAACTTTCCACAAGCTCCTCAAGAGGAGGCTTCTCTCAGCTACAGGTATGTGAGAGGGCCCCTGAGTTTGTGGCCTCAAGTGGAATGGACATTGAGATGCTCTGACTCGAAGTAAGGCCGGATATCCCTGCAGTGAATTGAATGCAGGCTCGTCTTGCAACTCCCAAGACGAAGGGATGTCTGAATCCCCTGTGGAGATGACAGAGAAAGAGCTAGTCCTCCGCCTCATCGCGAGCGGAGGCCTCACATCCTTTGAAAACTCGAGAGGTCCGCGGAGATCAATGCTTCCAAAGGAGACGATGCCTGACTCCTCTTGAAAATGGATAGGAGTCCCAGGATCCCTGTGGCACGTGGAAAGGGACACTGGGTTTCCCGCCTCACGTGGAGACGCGTCCCCATTGCCATGCCAAGACTCGAGGAGAATCCCGAGGTGTCCCTCGCACCTAGGCAGGAGTCCTGACGTCGCTGAACAAACACGTGTCTGGAAGGGCCCTCCCCGTCGTAACTCGAGAATATACCCCAGGTTCCGGCCGCAACTCGAGAAAAACCATGAGACTTCCCCCTCGCCGCTGGATGAAACAAGATTCCCCTGCACTGCGTGCAGAACAATTCCGTGTTCCACATCAAACGTGAAAGGAGCCTTGAATTCCTTGATGGCACTGCAGAGAAAACGCAAGATCACTGTCTCAAGTCTAGAGGGATCCTGAGGTCACTAGAGCAACACGAAAGGGCTCTGTGGACCCCAAATCAACTCGAGATGAGAGCTTAGTCCCTGGCTTCGACTCAAGAGGAATACCAACTTTCCACAAGCACCTCAAGGGGAGACTTCTCTCAGCTACAGGTATGTGAGAGGGACCCTGAGTTTGTGGCCTCAAGTGGAATGGACCCCGAGATGCTCTGACTCGAAGTAAGGCCGGATATCCCTGCAGTGAATTGAATGCAGGCTCGTCTTGCATCTCCCAAGACGAAGGGATGTCTGAATCCCCTGTGGAGACCACAGAGAAAGACCGAGTTCTCCGCCTCATCGCGACCGGAGGCCTCACATCCTTTGAAAACTCGAGAGGTCCGCGGAGATCAATGCTTCCAAAGGAGACGATGCCTGACTCCTCTTGAAAATGGATAGGAGTCCCAGGATCCCTGTGGCACGTGGAAAGGGACCCTGGGTCTCCTGCCTCACGTGGAGCCGCGTCCCAATTTCCATGCCAAGACTCGAGGAGAATCCCGAGGTGTCCCTCGCACCTAGGCAGGAGTCCTGACGTCGCTGAACAAACACGTGTCTGGAAGGGCCCTCCCCGTCGTAACTCGAGAATATACCCCAGGTTCGGGCCGCAACTCGAGAAAAACCATGAGACTTCCCCCTCGCCGCGAGATGAGGCCTGATTCCCCTGCCCTGCGTGCAAACCAATTCCGTTTTCCACATCAAACGTGAAAGGAGCCTTGATTTCCTTGATGGCACTCCAGAGAAAACCCAAGATCACTGTCTCAAGTCTAGAGGGATCCTGAGGTAACTGGAGCAACACGAAAGGGCTCCGTGGACCACAAATCAACTCGGGATGAGAGCTTAGTCCCTGGCTTCGACTCAAGAGGAATACCAACTTTCCACAAGCACCTCAAGAGGAGGCTTCTCTCAGCTACAGGTATGTGAGAGGGACCCTGAGTTTGTGACCTCAAGTGGAATGGACACCGAGATGCTCTGACTCGAAGTAAGGCCGGATATCCCTGCAATGAATTGAATGCACGATCGCCTTGCATCTCCCAAGACGAAGGGATGTCTGAATCCCCTGTAGAGATGACAGAGAAAGAGCTAGTCCTCCGCCTCATCGCGAGCGGAGGCCTCACATCCTTTGAAAACTCGAGAGGTCCGCGGAGATCAATGCTTCCAAAGGAGACGATGCCTGACTCCTCTTGAAAATGGATAGGAGTCCCAGGATCCCTGTGGCACGTGGAAAGGGACCCTGGGTCTCCCGCCTCACGTGGAGACGCGTCCCCATTGACATGCCAAGACTCGAGGAAAATCTCGAGGTGTCCCTCGCACCTAGGCAGGAGTCCTGACGTCGCTGAACAAACACGTGTCTGGAAGGGCCCTCCCCGTCGTAACTCGAGAATATACCCCAGGTTTCGGCCGCAACTTGAGAAAAACCATGAGACATCCCCCTTGCCACGAGATGAGGCCCGATTCCCCTGCACTGCGTGCAGAGCAATTCCGTGTTCCACATCAAATTTGAAAGGAGCCTTGATTTCCTTGATGGCACTCCAGAGAAAACCCAAGATCACTGTCTCAAGTCTAGAGGGATCCTGAGGTCACTGGAGCAACACGAAAGGGCTCCGTGGACCCCAAATCAACTCGAGATGAGAGCTTAGTCCCTGGCTTCGACTCAAGAGGAATATCAACTTTCCACAAGCACCTCAAGAGGAGGCTTCTCTGAGCTACAGGTATGTGAGAGGGACCCTGAGGTTGTGGCCTCAAATGGAATGGACACCGAGATGCTCTGACTCGAAGTAAGGCCGGATATCCCTGCAGTGAAATGAATGCAGGCTCGTCTTGCATCTCCCAAGACGAAGGGATGTCTGAATCCCCTGTGGAGACCACAGAGAAAGACCTAACTTTCTGCCTCATCGCGACCAGAGACCTCACATCCTTTGAAAATTCGAGAGGTCCGCGGAGATCAATGCTTCCAAAGGAGACGATGCCTGACTCCTCTTGAAAATGGATAGGAGTCCCAGGATCCCTGTGGCACGTGGAAAGGGACACTGGGTTTCCCGCCTCACGTGGAGACGCGTCCCCATTGCCATGCCAAGACTCGAGGAGAATCCCGAGGTGTCCCTCGCACCTAGGCAGGAGTCCTGACGTCGCTGAACAAACACGTGTCTGGAAGGGCTCTCCCCGTCGTAACTCGAGAATATACCCCAGGTTCCGGCCGCAACTCGAGAAAAACCATGAGACTTCCCCTCGCCGCTGGATGAAGCCCGATTCCCCTGCACTGCGTGCAGAACAATTCCGTGTTCCACATCAAACGTGAAAGGAGCCTTGATTTCCTTGATGGCACTGCAGAGAAAACGCAAGATCACTGTCTCAAGTCTAGAGGGATCCTGAGGTCACTGGAGCAACACGAAAGGGCTCTGTGGACCCCAAATCAACTCGAGATGACAGCTTTGTCCCTGGCTTCGACTGAAGAGGAATACCAACTTTCCACAAGCACCTCAAGAGGAGGCTTCTCTCAGCTACAGGTATGTGAGAGGGACCCTGAGTTTGTGGCCTCAAGTGGAATGGACACCGAGATGCTCTGACTCGTAGTAAGGCCCGATATCCCTGCAGTGAATTGAATGCAGGCTCGTCTTGCATCTCCCAAGACGAAGGGATGTCTGAATCCCCTGTGGAGACCACAGAGAAAGACCGAGTTCTCCGCCTCATCGCGACCGGAGGCCTCACATCCTTTGAAAACTCGAGAGGTCCGCGGAGATCATTGCTTCCAAAGGAGACAATGACTGACTCCTCTTGAAAATGGATAGGAGTCCCAGGATCCCTGTGGCACGTGGAAAGGGACACTGGGTCTCCCGCCTCACGTGGAGACGCGTCCCAATTGCCATGCCAAGACTCGAGGAGAATCCCGAGGTGTCCCTCGCACCTAGGCAGGAGTCCTGACGTCGCTGAACAAACACGCGTCTGGAAGGGCGCTCCCCATCGTAACTCGAGATTATACCCCAGGTTCCGGCCGCAACTCGAGAAAAACCATGAGACTTCCCCCTCGCAGCGAGATGAGGCCCGATTCCCCTGCCCTGCATGCAGAGCAATTCCGTATTCCACATCAAAAGTGAAAGGAGCCTTGATTTCCTTGATGGCACTCCAGAGAAAACCCAAGATCACTGTCCCTAGTCTAGAGGGATCCTGAGCTCACTGTAGCAACACGAAAGGGCTCCATGGACCCCAAATCAACTCGAGATGAGAGCTTAGTCCCTGGCTTCGACTCAAGAGGAATACCAACTTTCCACAAGCACCTCAAGAGGAGGCTTCTCTCAGCTACATATATATTTGAGGGACCCCGAGTTTGTGGCCTCAAGTGGAATGGACACCGAGATGCTCTGACTCGAAGTAAGGCCGGATATCCCTGCAGTGAATTGAATGCAGGCTCGTCTTGCATCTCCCAAAACGAAGGGATGTCTGAATCCCCTGTGGAGACCACAGAGAAAGACCGAGTTCTCCGCCTCATCGCGACCGGAGGCCTCACATCCTTTGAAAACTCGAGAGGTCCGCGGAGATCAATGCTTCCAAAGGAGACGATGCCTGACTCCTCTTGAAATGGATAGGAGTCCCAGGATCCCTGTGGCACGTGGAAAGGGACCCTGGGTCTCCCGCCTCACGTGGAGACGCGTCCCAATTGCCATGCCAAGACTCGAGGAGAATCCCGAGATGTCCCTCGCACCTAGGCAGGAGTCCTGACGTCACTGAACAAACACGTGTCTGGAAGGGCCCTACCCGTCGTAACTCGAGAATATACCCCAGGTTCGGGCCGCAACTCGAGAAAAACCATGAGACTTCCCCCTCGCCGCGAGATGAGGTCTGATTCCCCTGCCCTGCGTGCCAAGCAATTCCGTTTTCCACATCAAAAGTGAAAGGAGCCTTGATTTCCTTGATGGCACTCCAGAGAAAACCCAAGTTCACTGTCTCAAGTCTAGAGGGATCCTGAGGTCACTGGAGCAACACGAAAGGGCTCCGTGGACCACAAATCAACTCGAGATGAGAGCTTAGTCCCTGGCTTCGACTCAAGAGGAATACCAACTTTCCACAAGCACCTCAAGAGGAGGCTTCTCTCAGCTACAGGTATGTGAGAGGGACCCTGAGTTTGTGGCCTCAAGTGGAATGGAAACCGAGATGCTCTGACTCGAAGTAAGGCCGGATATCCCTGCAGTGAATTGAATGCAGGCTCGTCTTGCATCTCCCAAGACGAAGGGATGTCTGAATCCCCTGTAGAGATGACAGAGAAAGAGCTAGTCCTCCGCCTCATCGCGAGCGGAGGCCTCACATCCTTTGAAAATTCGAGAGGTCCGCGGAGATCAATGCTTCCAAAGGAGACGATGCCTGACTCCTCTTGAAAATGGATAGGCGTCCCAGGATCCCTGTGGCACGTGGAAAGGGACACTGGGTTTCCCGCCTCACGTGGAGACGCGTCCCCATTGCCATGCCAAGACTCGAGGAGAATCCCGAGGTGTCCCTCGCACCTAGGCAGGAGTCCTGACGTCGCTGAACAAACACGTGTCTGGAAGGGCCCTCCCCGTCGTAACTCGAGAATATACCCCAGGTTCCGGCCGCAACTCGAGAAAAACCATGAGATTTCCCCCTCGCCGCGAGTTGAGGTCCGATTCCCCTGCACTGCATGCAGAGCAATTCCGTGTTCCACATCAAACGTGAAAGGAGCCTTGATTTCCTTGATGACACTCCAGAGAAAACCCAAGATCACTGTCTCAAGTCTAGAGGGATCCTGAGGTCACTGGACCAACAGGAAAGGGCTCCGTGGACCGAAATCAAGTCGAGATGAGAGCTTAGTCCCGGGCTTCGACTCAAGAGGAATACCAACTTTCCACAAGCACCTCAAGAGGAGGCTTCTCTCAGCTACAGGTATATTTGAGGGACCCCGAGTTTGTGGCCTCAAGTGGAATGGACACCGGGATGCTCTGACTCGAAGTAAGGCCGGATATCCCTGCAGTGAATTGAATGCAGGCTCGTCTTGCATCTCCCAAGACGAAGGGATGTCTGAATCCCCTGTGGAGACCACAGAGAAAAACCTAATTCTCCGCCTCATCGCGAGCGGAGGCCTCACATCCTTTGAAAACTCGAGAGGTCCGCGGAGATCATTGCTTCCAAAGGAGACGATGACTGACTCCTCTTGAAAATGGATAGGAGTCCCAGGATCCCTGTGGCACGTGGAAAGGGACCCTGGGTCTCCCGCCTCACGTGGAGACGCGTCCCAATTGCCATGCCAAGACTCGAGGAGAATCCCGAGGTGTCCCTCGCACCTAGGCAGGAGTCCTGACGTCGCTGAACAAACACGTGTCTGGAAGGACCCTCCCCGTCCTAACTCGAGAATATACCCCAGGTTCCGGCCGCAACTCGAGAAAAACCATGAGACTTCCCCGTCGCCGCGAGAAGAGGCCCGATTCCCCTGCCCTGCATGCAGAGCAATTCCGTATTCCACATCAAAAGTGAAAGGAGCCTTGATTTCCTTGATGGCACTCCAGAGAAAGCCCAAGATCACTGTCCCTAGTCTAGAGGGATCCTGAGCTCACTGTAGCAACAAGAAAGGTCTCCATGGACCCCAAATCAACTCGAGATGAGAGCTTAGTACCTGGCTTCGACTCAAGAGGAATACCAACTTTCCACAAGCACCTCAAGAGGAGGCTTCTCTCAGCTACAGGTATGTGAGAGGGCCCCTGAGATTGTGGCCTCAAGTGGAATGGACACCGAGATGCTCTGACTCGAAGTAAGGCCGGATATCCCTGCAGTGAATTGAATGCACGATCGTCTTGCATCTCCCAAGACGAAGGGATGTCTGAATCCCCTGTGGAGATGACAGAGATAGAGCTAGTCCTAAGCCTCATCGCGAGCGGAGGCCTCACATCCTTTGAAAACTCGAGAGGTCCGCGGAGATCAATGCTTCCAAAGGAGACGATGCCTGACTCCTCTTGAAAATGGATAGGAGTCCCAGGATCCCTGTGGCACGTGGAAAGGGACCCTGGGTCTCCCGCCTCACGTGGAGACGCGTCCCAATTGCCATGGCAAGACTTAAGGAGAATCCCGAGGTGTCCCTCGCACCTAGGCAGGAGTCCTGACATCGCTGAACAAACACGTGTCTGGAAGGGCTCTCCCCGTCGTAACTCGAGAATATACCCCAGGTTCCGGCCGCAACTCGAGAAAAACCATGAGACTTCCCCCTTGCCACGAGATGAGGCCCGATTCCCCTGCACTGCGTGCAGAGCAATTCCGTGTTCCAAATCAAATTTGAAAGGAGCCTTGATTTCCTTGATGGCACTCCAGAGGAAACCCAAGATCACTGTCACAAGTCTAGAGGGATTCTGAGGTCACTGGAGCAACACGAAAGGGCTCCGTGGACCCCAGATGAACTCGAGATGAGAGCTTAGTCCCTGGCTTCGACTCAAGAGGAATATAAACTTTCCACAAGCACCTCAAGAGGAGGCTTCTCTGAGCTACAGGTATGTGAGAGGGACCCTGAGTTTGTGGCCTCAAATGGAATGGACACCGAGATGCTCTGACTCGAAGTAAGGCCGGATATCCCTGCAGTGAATTGAATGCAGGCTCGTCTTGCATCTCCCAAGACGAAGGGATGTCTGAATCCCCTGTGGAGACCACAGAGAAAGACCGAGTTCTCCGCCTCATCGCGACCGGAGGCCTCACATCCTTTGAAAACTCGAGAGGTCCGCGGAGATCAATGCTTCCAAAGGAGACCTTACCTGACTCCTCTTGAAAATGGATAGGAGTCCCAGGATCCCTGTGGCACGTGGAAAGGGACCCTGGGTCTCCCGCCTCACGTGGAGACGCGTCCCAATTGCCATGCCAAGACTCGAGGAGAATCCCGAGATGTCCCTCGCACCTAGGCAGGAGTCCTGACGTCACTGAACAAACACGTGTCTGGAAGGGCCCTACCCGTCGTAACTCGAGAATATACCCCAGGTTCGGGCCGCAACTCGAGACAAACCATGAGACTTCCCCCTCGCCGCGAGATGAGGTCTGATTCCCCTGCCCTGCGTGCAAAGCAATTCCGTTTTCCACATCAAAAGTGAAAGGAGCCTTGATTTCCTTGATGGCACTCCAGAGAAAACCCAAGTTCACTGTCTCAAGTCTAGAGGGATCCTGAGGTCACTGGAGCAACACGAAAGGGCTCCGTGGACCACAAATCAACTCGAGATGAGAGCTTAGTCCCTGGCTTCGACTCAAGAGGAATACCAACTTTCCACAAGCACCTCAAGAGGAGGCTTCTCTCAGCTACAGGTATGTGAGAGGGACCCTGAGTTTGTGGCCTCAAGTGGAATGGAAACCGAGATGCTCTGACTCGAAGTAAGGCCGGATATCCCTGCAGTGAATTGAATGCACGATCGCCTTGCATCTCCCAAGACGAAGGGATGTCTGAATCCCCTGTAGAGATGACAGAGAAAGAGCTAGTCCTCCGCCTCATCGCGAGCGGAGGCCTCACATCCTTTGAAAACTCGAGAGGTCCGCGGAGATCAATGCTTCCAAAGGAGACGATGCCTGACTCCTCTTGAAAATGGATAGGAGTCCCAGGATCCCTGTGGCACGTGGAAAGGGACACTGGGTTTCCTGCCTCACGTGGAGACGCGTCCCCATTGCCATGCCAAGACTCGAGGAGAATCCCGAGGTGTCCCTCGCACCTAGGCAGGAGTCCTGACGTCGCTGAACAAACACGTGTCTGGAAGGGCTCTCCCCGTCGTAACTCGAGAATATGCCCCAGGTTCCGGCCGCAACTCGAGAAAAACCATGAGACTTCCCCTCGCCGCTGGATGAAGGCCGATTCCCCTGCACTGCGTGCAGAACAATTCCGTGTTCCACATCAAACGTGAAAGGAGCCTTGATTTCCTTGATGGCACTGCAGAGAAAACGCAAGATCACTGTCTCAAGTCTAGAGGGATCCTGAGGTCACTGGAGCTACACGAAAGGGCTCTGTGGACCCCAAATCAACTCGAGATGAGAGCTTAGTCCCTGGCTTCGACTCAAGAGGAATACCAACTTTCCACAAGCACCTCAAGAGGAGGCTTCTCTCAGCTACAGGTATGTGAGAGGGACACTGAGTTTGTGGCCTCAAGTGGAATGGACACCGAGATGCTCTGACTCGAAGTAAGGCCGGATATCCCTGCAGTGAATTGAATGCAGGCTCGTCTTGCATCTCCCAAGACGAAGGGATGTCTGAATCCCCTGTGGAGACCACAGAGAAAGACCGAGTTCTCCGCCTCATCGCGACCGGAGGCCTCACATCCTTTGAAAACTCGAGAGGTCCACGGAGATCAATGCTTCCAAAGGAGACGATGCCTGACTCCTCTTGAAAATGGATAGGAGACCCAGGATCCCTGTGGCACGTGGAAAGGGACCCTGGGTCTCCCGCCTCACGTGGAGACGCGTCCCAATTGCCATGCCAAGACTTGAGGAGAATCCCGAGGTGTCCCTCGCACGTAGGCAGGAGTCCTGACGTCGCTGAACAAACACGTGTCGGGAAGGGCCCTCCCAGTCGTAACTCGAGAATATACCCCAGGTTCGGGCCGCAACTCGAGAAAAACCATGAGACTTCCCCCTCGCCGCGAGATGAGGCCTGATTCCCCTGCCCTGAGTGCAAAGCAATCCCGTTTTCCACATCAAAAGTGAAAGGAGACTTGATTTCCTTGATGGCACTCCAGAGAAAACCCAAGTTCACTGTCTCAAGTCTAGAGGGATCCTGAGGTCACTGGACCAACAGGAAAGGGCTCCGTGGACCGAAATCAACTCGAGATGAGAGCTTAGTCCCTGGCTTAGACTCAAGAGGAATACCAACTTTCCACAAGCACCTCAAGAGGAGGCTTCTCTCAGCTACAGGTATATTTGAGGGACCCCGAGTTTGTGGCCTCAAGTGGAATGGACACCGGGATGCTCTGACTCGAAATAAGACCGAATATCCCTGCAGTGAATTGAATGCAGGCTCGTCTTGCATCTCCCAAGACGAAGGGATGTCTGAATCCCCTGTGGAGACCACAGAGAAAAACCTAATTCTCCGCCTCATCGCGAGCGGAGGCCTCACATCCTTTGAAAACTCGAGAGGTCCGCGGAGATCATTGCTTCCAAAGGAGACAATGACTGACTCCTCTTGAAAATGGATAGGAGTCCCAGGATCCCTGTGGCACGTGGAAAGGGACCCTGGGTCTCCCGCCTCACGTGGAGACGCGTCCCAATTGCCATGCCAAGACTCGAGGAGAATCCCGAGGTGTCCCTCGCACCTAGGCAGGAGTCCTGACGTTGCTGAACAAACACGCGTCTCTAAGGGTGCTCCCCGTCGTAACTCGAGAATATACCCCAGGTTCCGGCCGCAACTCGAGAAAAACCATGAGACTTCCCCCTCGCCGCGAGATGAGGCCCGATTCCCCTGCCCTGCATGCAGAGCAATTCCGTATTCCACATCAAAAGTGAAAGGAGCCTTGATTTCCTTGATGGCACTCCAGAGAAAACCCAAGATCACTGTCCCTAGTCTAGAGGGATCCTGAGCTCACTGTAGCAACACGAAAGGGCTCCATGGACCCCAAATCAACTCGAGATGAGAGCTTAGTCCCTGGCTTCGACTCAAGAGGAATACCAACTTTCCACAAGCAACTCAAGAGGAGGCTTCTCTCAGCTACAAGTATGTGAGAGGGCCCCTGAGTTTGTGGCCTCAAGTGGAATGGACACCGAGATGCTCTGACTCGAAGTAAGGCCGGATATCCCTGCAGTGAATTGAATGCAGGCTCGTCTTGCATCTCCCAAGACGAAGGGATGTCTGAATCTCCTGTGGAGACCACAGAGAAAAACCTAATTCTCCGCCTCATCACGAGCAGAGGCCTCAAATCCTTTGAAAACTCGAGAGGTCCGCGGAGATCATTGCTTCCAAAGGAGACGATGCCTGACTCCTCTTGAAAATGGATAGGAGTCCCAGGATCCCTGTGGCACGTGGAAAGGGACCCTGGGTCTCCCGCCTCACGTGGAGACGCGTCCCAATTGCCATGCCAAGACTCGAGGAGAATCCCGAGGTGTCCCTCGCACCTAGGCAGGAGTCCTGACGTCGCTGAACAAACACGTGTCTGGAAGGGCCCTCCCCGACGTAACTCGAGAATATACCCCAGGTTCGGGCCGCAACTCGAGAAAAACCATGAGACTTCCCCCTCGCCGCAAGATGAGGCCTGATTCCCCTGCCCTGCGTGCAAACCAATTCCGTTTTCCACATCAAAAGTGAAAGGAGCCTTGATTTCCTTGATGGCACTCCAGAGAAAACCCAAGATAACTGTCTCAAGTCTAGAGGGATCCTGAGGTCACTGGAGCAACACGAAAGGGCTCCGTGGACCACAAATCAACTCGAGATGAGAGCTTAGTCTCTGGCTTCGACTCAAGAGGAATACCAACTTTCCACAAGCACCTCAAGAGGAGGCTTCTCTCAGCTACAGGTATGTGAGAGGGACCCTGAGTTTGTGGCCTCAAGTGGAATGGACACCGAGATGCTCTGACTCGAAATAAGGCCGGATATCCCTGCAGTGAATTGAATGCAGGCTCCTCTTGCATCTCCCAAGACGAAGGGATGTCTGAATCCCCTGTGGAGATGACAGAGAAAGAGCTAGTCCTAAGCCTCATCGCGAGCGGAGGCCTCACATCCTTTGAAAATTCGAGAGGTCCGCGGAGATCAATGCTTCCAAAGGAGACGATGCCTTACTCCTCTTGAAAATGGATAGGAGTCCCAGGATCCCTGTGACACGTGGAAAGGGAACCTGGGTCTCCCGCCTCACGTGGAGACGCGTCCCAATTGCCATGCCAAGACTCGAGGAGAATCCCGAGGTGTCCCTCGCACCTAGGCAGGAGTCCTGACGTCGCTGAACAAACACGTGTCTGGAAGGGCTCTCCCCGTCGTAACTCGAGAATATACCCCAGGTTCCGGCCGCAACTCGAGAAAAACCATGAGACTTCCCCCTTGCCACGAGATGAGGCCCGATTCCCCTGCACTCCGTGCAGAGCAATTCCGTGTTCCACATCAAATTTGAAAGGAGCCTTGATTTCCTTGATGGCACTCCAGCGAAAACCCAAGATCACTGTCTCAAGTCTAGAGGGATCCTGAGGTCACTGGAGCAACACGAAAGGGCTCCGTGGACCCCAAATCAACTCGAGATGAGAGCTTAGTCCCTGGCTTCGACTCAAGAGGAATATCAACTTTCCACAAGCACCTCAAGAGGAGGCTTCTCTGAGCTACAGGTATGTGAGAGGGACCCTGAGTTTGTGGCCTCAAATGGAATGGACCCCGAGATGCTCTGACTCGAAGTAAGGCCAGATATCCCTGCAGTGAATTGAATGCAGGCTCGTCTTGCATCTCCCAAGACGAAGGGATGTCTGAATCCCCTGTGGAGACCACAGAGAAAGACCGAGTTCTCCGCCTCATCGCGACCGGAGGCCTCACATCCTTTGAAAACTCGAGAGGTCCGCGGAGATCAATGCTTCCAAAGGAGACGATACCTGACTCCTCTTGAAAATGGATAGGAGTCCCAGGATCCCTGTGGCACGTGGAAAGGGACCCTGGGTCTCCCGCCTCACGTGGAGACGCGTCCCAATTGCCATGCCAAGACTCGAGGAGAATCCCGAGATGTCCCTCGCACCTAGGCAGGAGTCCTGACGTCACTGAACAAACACGTGTCTGGAAGGGCCCTACCCGTCGTAACTCGAGAATATACCCCAGGTTCGGGCCGCAACTCGAGAAAAACCATGAGACTTCCCCCTCGCCGCGAGATGAGGTCTGATTCCCCTGCCCTGCGTGCAAAGCAATTCCGTTTTCCACATCAAAAGTGAAAGGAGCCTTGATTTCCTTGATGGCACTCCAGAGAAAACCCAAGTTCACTGTCTCAAGTCTAGAGGGATCCTGAGGTCACTGGAGCAACACGAAAGGGCTCCGTGGACCACAAATCAACTCGAGATGAGAGCTTAGTCCCTGGCTTCGACTCAAGAGGAATACCAACTTTCCACAAGCACCTCAAGAGGAGGCTTCTCTCAGCTACAGGTATGTGAGAGGGACCCTGAGTTTGTGGCCTCAAGTGGAATGGAAACCGAGATGCTCTGACTCGAAGTAAGGCCGGATATCCCTGCAGTGAATTGAATGCACGATCGCCTTGCATCTCCCAAGACGAAGGGATGTCTGAATCCCCTGTAGAGATGACAGAGAAAGAGCTAGTCCTCCGCCTCATCGCGAGCGGAGGCCTCACATCCTTTGAAAACTCGAGAGGTCCGCGGAGATCAATGCTTCCAAAGGAGACGATGCCTGACTCCTCTTGAAAATGGATAGGAGTCCCAGGATCCCTGTGGCACGTGGAAAGGGACCCTGGGTCTCCCTCCTCACGTGGAGACGCGTCCCAATTGCCATGCCAAGACTCGAGGAGAATCCCGAGGTGTCCCTTGCACCTAGGCAGGAGTCCTGACGTCGCTGAACAAACACGTGTCTGGAAGGGCCCTCCCCGTCGTAACTCGAGAATATACCCCAGGTTCCGGCCGCAACTCGAGAAAAACCATGAGACTTCCCCCTCGCCACGAAATGAGGCCCGATTCCCCTGCCCTGCATGCAGAGCAATTCCGTATTCCACATCAGAAGTGAAAGGAGCCTTGATTTCCTTGATGACACTCCAGAGAAAACCCAAGATCACTGTCCCTAGTCTAGAGGGATCCTGAGGTCACTGTAACAACACGAAAGGGCTCCATGGACCCCAAATCAACTCGAGATGAGAGCTTAGTCCCTGGCTTCGACTCAAGAGGAATACCAACTTTCCACAAGCACCTCAAGAGGAGGCTTCTCTCAGCTACAGGTATGTGAGAGGGCCCCTGAGATTGTGGCCTCAAGTGGAATGGACATTGAGATGCTCTGACTCGAAGCAAGGCCGGATATCCCTGCAGTGAATTGAATGCAGGCTCGTCTTGCATCTCCCAAGACGAAGGGATGTCTGAATCCCCTGTGGAGACCACAGAGAAAAACCTAATTCTCCGCCTCATCGCGAGCGGAGGCCTCACATCCTTTGAAAACTCGAGAGATCCGCGGAGATCATTGCTTCCAAAGGAGACGATGCCTGACTCCTCTTGAAAATGGATAGGAGTCCCAGGATCCCTGTGGCACGTGGAAAGGGACCCTGGGTCTCCTGCCTCACGTGGAGACGCGTCCCAATTGCCATGCCAAGACTCGTGGAGAATCCCGAGGTGTCCCTCGCACCTAGGCAGGAGTCCTGACGTCGCTGAACAAACACGTGTCTGGAAGGGCCCTCCCCGTCGTAACTCGAGAATATACCCCAGGTTCGGGCCGCAACTCGAGAAAAACCATGAGACTTCCCCCTCGCCGCGAGATGAGGCCTGATTCCCCTGCCCTGCGTGCAAACCAATTCCGTTTTCCACATCAAACGTGAAAGGAGCCTTGATTTCCTTGATGGCACTCCAGAGAAAACCCAAGATCACTGTCTCAAGTCTAGAGGGATCCTGAGGTAACTGGAGCAACACGAAAGGGCTCCGTGGACCACAAATCAACTCGGGATGAGAGCCTAGTCCCTGGCTTCGACTCAAGAGGAATATCAACTTTCCACAAGCACCTCAAGAGGAGGCTTCTCTGAGCTACAGGTATGTGAGAGGGACCCTGAGGTTGTGGCCTCAAATGGAATGGACACCGACATGCTCTGACTCGAAGTAAGGCCGGATATCCCTGCAGTGAAATGAATGCAGGCTCGTCTTGCATCTCCCAAGACGAAAGGATGTCTGAATCCCCTGTGGAGACCACAGAGAAAGACCTAACTTTCTGCCTCATCGCGACCAGAGACCTCACATCCTTTGAAAATTCGAGAGGTCCGCGGAGATCAATGCTTCCAAAGGAGACGATGCCTGACTCCTCTTGAAAATGGATAGGAGTCCCAGGATCCCTGTGGCACGTGGAAAGGGACACTGGGTTTCCTGCCTCACGTTTAGACGCGTCCCAATTGCCATGCCAAGACTCGAGGAGAATCCCGAGGTGTCCCTCGCACCTAGGCAGGAGTCCTGACGTCGCTGAACAAACACGTGTCTGGAAGGGCTCTCCCCGTCGTAACTCGAGAATATGCCCCAGGTTCCGGCCGCAACTCGAGAAAAACCATGAGACTTCCCCTCGCCGCTGGATGAAGCCCGATTCCCCTGCACTGCGTGCAGAACAATTCCGTGTTCCACATCAAACGTGAAAGGAGCCTTGATTTCCTTGATGGCACTGCAGAGAAAACGCAAGATCACTGTCTCAAGTCTAGAGGGATCCTGAGGTCACTGGAGCAACACGAAAGGGCTCTGTGGACCCCAAATCAACTCGAGATGAGAGCTTAGTCCCTGGCTTCGACTCAAGAGGAATACCAACTTTCCACAAGCACCTCAAGAGGAGGCTTCTCTCAGCTACAGGTATGTGAGAGGGACCCTGAGTTTGTGGCCTCAAGTGGAATGGACACCGAGATGCTCTGACTCGAAGTAAGGCCGGATATCCCTGCAGTGAATTGAATGCAGGCTCGTCTTGCATCTCCCAAGACGAAGGGATGTCTGAATCCCCTGTGGAGACCACAGAGAAAGACCGAGTTCTCCGCCTCATCGCGACCGGAGGCCTCACATCCTTTGAAAACTCGAGAGGTCCACGGAGATCAATGCTTCCAAAGGAGACGATGCCTGACTCCTCTTGAAAATGGATAGGAGACCCAGGATCCCTGTGGCACGTGGAAAGGGACCCTGGGTCTCCCGCCTCACGTGGAGACGCGTCCCAATTGCCATGCCAAGACTTGAGGAGAATCCCGAGGTGTCCCTCGCACGTAGGCAGGAGTCCTGACGTCGCTGAACAAACACGTGTCTGGAAGGGCCCTCCCAGTCGTAACTCGAGAATATACCCCAGGTTCGGGCCGCAACTCGAGAAAAACCATGAGACTTCCCCCTCGCCGCGAGATGAGGCCTGATTCCCCTGCCCTGAGTGCAAAGCAATTCCGTTTTCCACATAAAAAGTGAAAGGAGACTTGATTTCCTTGATGGCACTCCAGAGAAAACCCAAGTTCACTGTCTCAAGTCTAGAGGGATCCTGAGGTCACTGGACCAACAGGAAAGGGCTCCGTGGACCGAAATCAACTCGAGATGAGAGCTTAGTCCCTGGCTTAGACTCAAGAGGAATACCAACTTTCCACAAGCACCTCAAGAGGAGGCTTCTCTCAGCTACAGGTATATTTGAGGGACCCCGAGTTTGTGGCCTCAAGTGGAATGGACACCGGGAGGCTCTGACTCGAAGTAAGACCGGATATCCCTGCAGTGAATTGAATGCAGGCTCGTCTTGCATCTCCCAAGACGAAGGGATGTCTGAATCCCCTGTGGAGACCACAGAGAAAAACCTAATTCTCCGCCTCATCGCGAGCGGAGGCCTCACATCCTTTGAAAACTCGAGAGGTCCGCGGAGATCATTGCTTCCAAAGGAGACAATGACTGACTCCTCTTGAAAATGGATAGGAGTCCCAGGATCCCTGTGGCACGTGGAAAGGGACTCTGGGTCTCCCGCCTCACGTGGAGACGCGTCCCAATTGCCATGCCAAGACTCGAGGAGAATCCCGAGGTGTCCCTCGCACCTAGGCAGGAGTCCTGACGTTGCTGAACAAACATGCGTCTGGAAGGGTGCTCCCCGTCGTAACTCGAGAATATACCCCAGGTTCCGGCCGCAACTCGAGAAAAACCATGAGACTTCCCCCTCGCCGCGAGATGAGGCCCGATTCCCCTGCCCTGCATGCAGAGCAATTCCGTATTCCACATCAAAAGTGAAAGGAGCCTTGATTTCCTTGATGGCACTCCAGAGAAAACCCAAGATCACTGTCCCTAGTCTAGAGGGATCCTGAGTTCACTGTAGCAACACGAAAGGGCTCCATGGACCCCAAATCAACTCGAGATGAGAGCTTAGTCCCTGGCTTCGACTCAAGAGGAATACCAACTTTCCACAAGCACCTCAAGAGGAGGCTTCTCTCAGCTACAGGTATGTGAGAGGGCCCCTGAGTTTGTGGCCTCAAGTGGAATGGACACCGAGATGCTCTGACTCGAAGTAAGGCCGGATATCCCTGCAGTGAATTGAATGCAGGCTCGTCTTGCATCTCCCAAGACGAAGGGATGTCTGAATCTCCTGTGGAGACCACAGAGAAAAACCTAATTCTCCGCCTCATCACGAGCAGAGGCCTCAAATCCTTTGAAAACTCGAGAGGTCCGCGGAGATCATTGCTTCCAAAGGAGACGATGCCTGACTCCTCTTGAAAATGGATAGGAGTCCCAGGATCCCTGTGGCACGTGGAAAGGGACCCTGGGTCTCCCGCCTCACGTGGAGACGCGTCCCAATTGCCATGCCAAGACTTGAGGAGAATCCCGAGGTGTCCCTCGCACCTAGGCAGGAGTCCTGACGTCGCTGAACAAACACGTGTCTGGAAGGGCCCTCCCCGACGTAACTCGAGAATATACCCCAGGTTCGGGCCGCAACTCGAGAAAAACCATGAGACTTCCCCCTCGCCGCGAGATGAGGCCTGATTCCCCTGCCCTGCGTGCAAACCAATTCCGTTTTCCACATCAAAAGTGAAAGGAGCCTTGATTTCCTTGATGGCACTCCAGAGAAAACCCAAGATAACTGTCTCAAGTCTAGAGGGATCCTGAGGTCACTGGAGCAACACGAAAGGGCTCCGTGGACCACAAATCAACTCGAGATGAGAGCTTAGTCTCTGGCTTCGACTCAAGAGGAATACCAACTTTCCACAAGCACCTCAAGAGGAGGCTTCTCTCAGCTACAGGTATGTGAGAGGGACCCTGAGTTTGTGGCCTCAAGTGGAATGGACACCGAGATGCTCTGACTCGAAATAAGGCCGGATATCCCTGCAGTGAATTGAATGCAGGCTCGTCTTGCATCTCCCAAGACGAAGGGATGTCTGAATCCCCTGTGGAGATGACAGAGAAAGAGCTAGTCCTAAGCCTCATCGCGAGCGGAGGCCTCACATCCTTTGAAAATTCGAGAGGTCCGCGGAGATCAATGCTTCCAAATGAGACGATGCCTTACTCCTCTTGAAAATGGATAGGAGTCCCAGGATCCCTGTGGCACGTGGAAAGGGAACCTGGGTCTCCCGCCTCACGTGGAGACGCGTCCCAATTGCCATGCCAAGACTCGAGGAGAATCCCGAGGTGTCCCTCGCACCTAGGCAGGAGTCCTGACGTCGCTGAACAAACACGTGTCTGGAAGGGCTCTCCCCGTCGTAACTCGAGAATATACCCCAGGTTCCGGCCGCAACTCGAGAAAAACCATGAGACTTCCCCCTTGCCACGAGATGAGGCCCGATTCCCCTGCACTCCGTGCAGAGCAATTCCGTGTTCCACATCAAATTTGAAAGGAGCCTTGATTTCCTTGATGGCACTCCAGAGAAAACCCAAGATCACTGTCTCAAGTCTAGAGGGATCCTGAGGTCACTGGAGCAACACGAAAGGGCTCCGTGGACCCAAAATCAACTCGAGATGAGAGCTTAGTCCCTGGCTTCGACTCAAGAGGAATATCAACTTTCCACAAGCACCTCAAGAGGAGGCTTCTCTGAGCTACAGGTATGTGAGAGGGACCCTGAGTTTGTGGCCTCAAATGGAATGGACCCCGAGATGCTCTGACTCGAAGTAAGGCCGGATATCCCTGCAGTGAATTGAATGCAGGCTCGTCTTGCATCTCCCAAGACGAAGGGATGTCTGAATCCCCTGTGGAGACCACAGAGAAAGACCTAACTTTCTGCCTCATCGCGACCAGAGACCTCACATCCTTTGAAAATCCGAGAGGTCCGCGGAGATCAATGCTTCCAAAGGAGACGATGCCTGACTCCTCTTGAAAATGGATAGGAGTCCCAGGATCCCTGTGGCACGTGGAAAGGGACACTGGGTTTCCCGCCTCACGTGGAGACGCGTCGCCATTGCCATGCCAAGACTCGAGGAGAATCCCGAGGTGTCCCTCGCACCTAGGCAGGAGTCCTGACGTTGCTGAACAAACACGTGTCTGGAAGGGCCCTCCCCGTCGTAACTCGAGAATATACCCCAGGTTCCGGCCGCAACTCGAGAAAAACCATGAGACTTCCCCCTCGCCGCTGGATGAAGCCCGATTCCCCTGCACTGCGTGCAGAACAATTCCGTGTTCCACATCAAACGTGAAAGGAGCCTTGATTTCCTTGATGGCACTGCAGAGAAAACGCAAGATCACTGTCTCAAGTCTAGAGGGATCCTGAGGTCACTGGAGCAACACGAAAGGGCTCTGTGGACCCCAAATCAACTCGAGATGAGAGCTTAGTCCCTGGCTTCGACTCAAGAGGAATACCAACTTTCCACAAGCACCTCAAGGGGAGGCTTCTCTCAGCTACAGGTATGTGAGTGGGACCCTGAGTTTGTGGCCTCAAGTGGAATGGACACCGAGATGCTCTGACTCGAAGTAAGGCCAGATATCCCTGCAGTGAATTGAATGCAGGCTCGTCTTGCATCTCCCAAGACGAAGGGATGTCTGAATCCCCTGTGGAGACCACAGAGAAAGACCGAGTTCTCCGCCTCATCGCGACCGGAGGCCTCACATCCTTTGAAAACTCGAGAGGTCCGCGGAGATCAATGCTTCCAAAGGAGACGATGCCTGACTCCTCTTGAAAATGGATAGGAGTCCCAGGATCCCTGTGGCACGTGGAAAGGGACCCTGCGTCTCCCGCCTCACGTGGAGACGCGTCCCAATTGCCATGCCAAGACTCGGGGCGAATCCCGAGGTGTCCCTCGCACCTAGGCAGGAGTCCTGACGTCGCTGAACAAACACGTGTCTGGAAGGGCTCTCCCCGTCGTAACTCGAGAATATACCCCAGGTTCCGGCCGCAACTCGAGAAAAACCATGAGACTTCCCCCTTGCCACGAGATGAGGCCCGATTCCCCTGCTCTGCGTGCAGAGCAATTCCGTGTTCCACATCAAATTTGAAAGGAGCCTAGATTTCCTTGATGGCACTCCAGAGAAAACCCAAGATCACTCTCTCAAGTCTAGAGGGATCCTGAGGTCACTGGAGCAACACGAAAGGGCTCCGTGGACCACAAATCAACTCGGGATGAGAGCTTAGTCCCTGGCTTCGACTCAAGAGGAATACCATCTTTCCACAAGCACCTCAAGAGGAGGCTTCTCTCAGCTACAGGTATGTGAGAGGGACCCTGAGTTTGTGGGCTCAAGTGGAATGGACATCGAGATGCTCTGACTTGAAGTAAGGCCGGATATCCCTGCAGTGAATTGAATGCACGATCGTCTTGCATCTCCCAAGACGAAGGGATGTCTGAATCCCCTGTAGAGATGACAGAGAAAGAGCTAGTCCTCAACCTCATCGCGAGCGGAGGCCTCACATCCTTTTAAAACTCGAGAGGTCCGCGGAGATCAATGCTTTGAAAGGAGACGATGCCTGACTCCTCTTGAAAATGGATAGGAGTCCCAGGATCCCTGTGGCACGTGGAAAGGGACCCTGGGTCTCCCGCCTCAGGTGGAGACGTGTCCCCATTGACATGCCAAGACTCGAGGAGAATCCCGAGGTGTCCCTCGCACCTAGGCAGGAGTCCTGACGTCGCTGAACAAACACGTGTCTGGAAGGGCACTCCCCGTCGTAACTCGAGAATATACCCCAGGTTTCGGCCGCAACTTGAGAAAAACCATGAGACATCCCCCTTGCCACGAGATGAGGCCCGATTCCCCTGCACTGCGTGCAGAGCAATTCCGTGTTCCACATCAAATTTGAAAGGAGCCTTGATTTCCTTGATGGCACTGCAGAGAAAACCCAAGATCACTGTCTCAAGTCTAGAGGGATCCTGAGGTCACTGGAGCAACACGAAAGGGCTCCGTGGACCCCAAATCAACTCGAGATGAGAGCTTAGTACCTGGCTTCGACTCAAGAGGAATATCAACTTTCCACAAGCACCTCAAGAGGAGGCTTCTCTGAGCTACAGGTATGTGAGAGGGACCCTGAGGTTGTGGCCTCAAATGGAATGAACACCGAGATGCTCTGACTCGAAGTAAGGCCGGATATCCCTGCAGTGAATTGAATGCAGGCTCGTCTTGCATCTCCCAAGACGAAGGGATGTCTGAATCCCCTGTGGAGACCACAGAGAAAGACCTAACTTTCTGCCTCATCGCGACCAGAAACCTCACATCCTTTGAAAATTCGAGAGGCCCGCGGAGATCAATGGTTCCAAAGGAGACGATGCCTGACTCCTCTTGAAAATGGATAGGAGTCCCAGGATCCCTGTGGCACGTGGAAAGGGACACTGGGTTTCCCGCCTCACGTGGAGACGCGTCCCCATTGCCATGCCAAGACTCGAGGAGAATCCCGAGGTGTCCCTCGCACCTAGTCAGGAGTCCTGACGTCGCTGAACAAACACGTGTCTGGAAGGGCCCTCCCCGTCCTAACTCGAGAATATACCCCAGGTTCCGGCCGCAACTCGGAAAAATCATGAGACTTCCCCTCGCCGCTGGATGAAGCCCGATTCCCCTGCACTGCGTGCAGAACAATTCCGTGTTCCACATCCAACGTGAAAGGAGCCTTGATTTCCTTGATGGCACTGCAGAGAAAACGCAAGATCACTGTCTCAAGTCTAGAGGGATCCTGAGGTCACTGGAGCAACACGAAAGGGCTCTGTGGACCCCAAATCAACTCGAGATGAGAGCTTAGTCCCTGGCTTCGACTCAAGAGGAATACCAACTTTCCACAAGCACCTCAAGGGGAGGCTTCTCTCAGCTACAGGTATGTGAGAGGGACCCTGAGTTTGTGGCCTCAAGTGGAATGGACACCGAGATGCTCTGACTCCAAGTAAGGCCGGATATCCCTGCAGTGAATAGAATGCAGGCTCGTCTTGCATCTCCCAAGACGAAGGGATGTCTGAATCCCCTGTGGAGACCACAGAGAAAGACCGAGTTCTCCGCCTCATCGCGACCGGAGGCCTCACATCCTTTGAAAACTCGAGAGGTCCGAGGAGATCAATGCTTCCAAAGGAGACGATGCCTGACTCCTCTTGAAAATGGATAGGAGTCCCAGGATCCCTGTGGCACGTGGAAAGGGACCCTGGGTCTCCCGCCTCACGTGGAGACGCGTCCAAATTGCCATGCCAAGACTCGAGGAGAATCCCGAGGTGTCCCTCGCACCTAGGCAGGAGTCCTGATGTCGCTGAACAAACACGTGTCTGGAAGGGCCCTCCCCGTCGTAACTCGAGAATATACCCCAGGTTCGGGCCGCAACTTGAGAAAAACCATGAGATTTCCCCCTCGCCGCGAGTTGAGGTCCGATTCCCCTGCACTGCATGCAAGCAATTCCGTGTTCCACATCAAACGTGAAAGGAGCCTTGATTTCCTTGATGACACTCCAGAGAAAACCCAAGATCACTGTCTCAAGTCTAGAGGGATCCTGAGGTCACTGGACCAACAGGAAAGGGCTCCGTGGACCGAAATCAAGTCGAGATGAGAGCTTAGTCCCTGGCTTCGACTCAAGAGGAATACCAACTTTCCACAAGCACCTCAAGAGGAGGCTTCTCTCAGCTACATGTATATTTGAGGGACCCCGAGTTTGTGGCCTCAAGTGGAATGGACACCGGGATGCTCTGACTCGAAGTAAGGCCGGATATCCCTGCAGTGAATTGAATGCAGGCTCGTCTTGCATCTCCCAAGACGAAGGGATGTCTGAATCCCCTGTGGAGACCACAGAGAAAAACCTAATTCTCCGCCTCATCGCGAGCGGAGGCCTCACATCCTTTGAAAATTCGAGAGGACCGCGGAGATCATTGCTTCCAAAGGAGACGATGACTGACTCCTCTTGAAAATGGATAGGAGTCCCAGGATCCCTGTGGCACGTGGAAAGGCACCCTGGGTCTCCCGCCTCACGTGGAGACGCGTCCCAATTGCCATGCCAAGACTCGAGGAGAATCCCGAGGTGTCCCTCGCACCTAGGCAGGAGTCCTGACGTCGCTGAACAAACACGTGTCTGGAAGGGCCCTCCCCGTCCTAACTCGAGAATATACCCCAGGTTCCGGCCGCAACTCGAGAAAAACCATGAGACTTCCCCCTCGCCGCGAGATGAGGCCCGATTCCCCTGCACTGCGTGCAGAGCAATTCCGTGTTCCACATCAAATTTGAAAGGAGCCTTGATTTCCTTGATGGCACTCCAGAGAAAACCCAAGATCACTGTCTCAAGTCTAGAGGGATCCTGAGGTCACTGGAGCAACATGAAAGGGCTCCGTCGACCCCAAATCAACTCGAGATGAGAGCTTAGTCCCTGGCTTCGACTCAAGAGGAATATCAACTTTCCACAAGCACCTCAAGAGGAGGCTTCTCTGAGCTACAGGTATGTGAGAGGGACCCTGAGTTTGTGGCCTCAAATGGAATGGACACCGAGATGCTCTGACTCGAAGTAAGGCCGGATATCCCTGCAGTGAATTGAATGCAGGCTCGTCTTGCATCTCCCAAGACGAAGGGATGTCTGAATCCCCTGTGGAGACCACAGAGAAAGACCTAACTTTCTGCCTCATCGCGACCAGAGACCTCACATCCTTTGAAAACTCGAGAGGTCCGCGGAGATCAATGCTTTCAAAGGAGACGATGCCTGACTCCTCTTGAAAATGGATAGGAGTCCCAGGATCCCTGTGGCACGTGGAAAGGGACCCTGGGTCTCCCGCCTCACGTGGAGACGCGTCCCCATTGACATGCCAAGACTCGAGGAGAATCCCGAGGTGTCCCTCGCACCTAGGCAGGAGTCCTGACGTCGCTGAACAAACACGTGTCTGGAAGGGCACTCCCCGTCGTAACTCGAGAATATACCCCAGGTTTCGGCCGCAACTTGAGAAAATCCATGAGACATCCCCCTTGCCACGAGATGAGGCCCGATTCCCCTGCACTGCGTGCAGAGCAATTCCGTGTTCCACATCAAATTTGAAAGGAGCCTTGATTTCCTTGATGGCACTGCAGAGAAAACCCAAGATCACTGTCTCAAGTCTAGAGGGATCCTGAGGTCACTGGAGCAACACGAAAGGGCTCCGTGGACCCCAAATCAACTCGAGATGAGAGCTTAGTCCCTGGCTTCGACTAAAGAGGAATATCAACTTTCCACAAGCACCTCAAGAGGAGGCTTCTCTGAGCTACAGGTATGTGAGAGGGACCCTGAGTTTGTGGCCTCAAATGGAATGGACACCGAGATGCTCTGACTCGAAGTAAGGCCGGATATCCCTGCAGTGAATTGAATGCAGGCTCGTCTTGCATCTCCCAAGACGAATGGATGTCTGAATCCCCTGTGGAGACCACAGAGAAAGACCTAACGTTCTGCCTCATCGCGACCAGAGACCTCACATTCTTTGAAAATTCGAGAGGTCCGCGGAGATCAATGCTTCCAAAGGAGATGATGCCTGACTCCTCTTGAAAATGGATAGGAGTCCCAGGATCCCTGTGGCACGTGGAAAGGGACACTGGGTTTCCCGCCTCACGTGGAGACGCGTCCCCATTGCCATGCCAAGACTCGAGGAGAATCCCGAGGTGTCCCTCGCACCTAGGCAGGAGTCCTGGCGTCGCTGAACAAACACGTGTCTGGAAGGGCCCTCCCCGTCGTAACTCGAGAATATACCCCAGGTTCCGGCCGCAACTCGAGAAAAATCATGAGACTTCCCCTCGCCGCTGGATGAAGCCCGATTCCCCTGCACTGCGTGCAGAACAATTCCGTGTTCCACATCAAACGTGAAAGGAGCCTTGCTTTCCTTGATGGCACTGCAGAGAAAACCCAAGATCACTGTCTCAAGTCTAGAGGGATCCTGAGGTCACTGGACCAACAGGAAAGGGCTCCGTCGACCCCAAATCAACTCGAGATGAGAGCTTAGTCCCTGGCTTCGACTCAAGAGGAATATCAACTTTCCACAAGCACCTCAAGAGGAGGCTTCTCTGAGCTACAGGTATGTGAGAGGGACCCTGAGTTTGTGGCCTCAAATGGAATGGACACCGAGATGCTCTGACTCGAAGTAAGGCCGGATATCCCTGCAGTGAATTGAATGCAGGCTCGTCTTGCATCTCCCAAGACGAAGGGATGTCTGAATCCCCTGTGGAGACCACAGAGAAAGACCTAACTTTCTGCCTCATCGCGACCAGAGACCTCACATCCTTTGAAAACTCGAGAGGTCCGCGGAGATCAATGCTTTCAAAGGAGACGATGCCTGACTCCTCTTGAAAATGGATAGGAGTCCCAGGATCCCTGTGGCACGTGGAAAGGGACCCTGGGTCTCCCGCCTCACGTGGAGACGCGTCCCCATTGACATGCCAAGACTCGAGGAGAATCCCGAGGTGTCCCTCGCACCTAGGCAGGAGTCCTGACGTCGCTGAACAAACACGTGTCTGGAAGGGCACTCCCCGTCGTAACTCGAGAATATACCCCAGGTTTCGGCCGCAACTTGAGAAAATCCATGAGACATCCCCCTTGCCACGAGATGAGGCCCGATTCCCCTGCACTGCGTGCAGAGCAATTCCGTGTTCCACATCAAATTTGAAAGGAGCCTTGATTTCCTTGATGGCACTGCAGAGAAAACCCAAGATCACTGTCTCAAGTCTAGAGGGATCCTGAGGTCACTGCAGCAACACGAAAGGGCTCCGTGGACCACAAATCAACTCGAGATGAGAGCTTAGTCCCTGGCTTCGACTCAAGAGGAATACCAACTTTCCACAAGCACCTCAAGAGGAGGCTTCTCTCAGCTACAGGTATGTGAGAGGGACCCTGAGTTTGTGGCCTCAAGTGGAATGGACACCGAGATGCTCTGACTCGAAATAAGGCCGGATATCCCTGCAGTGAATTGAATGCAGGCTCGTCTTGCATCTCCCAAGACGAAGGGATGTCTGAATCCCCTGTGGAGATGACAGAGATAGAGCTAGTCCTAAGCCTCATCGCGAGCGGAGGCCTCACATCCTTTGAAAACTCGAGAGGTCCGCGGAGATCAATGCTTCCAAAGGAGACGATGCCTGACTCCTCTTGAAAATGGATAGGAGTCCCAGGATCCCTGTGGCACGTGGAAAGGGACCCTGGGTCTCCCGCCTCACGTGGAGACGCGTCCCAATTGCCATGCCAAGACTCGAGGCGAATCCCGAGGTGTCCCTCGCACCTAGGCAGGAGTCCTGACGTCGCTGAACAAACACGTGTCTGGAAGGGCTCTCCCCGTCGTAACTCGAGAATATACCCCAGGTTCCGGCCGCAACTCGAGAAAAACCATGAGACTTCCCCTCGCCGCTGGATGAAGCCCGATTCCCCTGCACTGCGTGCAGAGCAATTCCGTGTTCCACATCAAATTTGAAAGGAGCCTTGATTTCCTTGATGGCACTCCAGAGAAAACCGAAGATCACTGTCTCAAGTCTAGAGGGATCCTGAGGTCACTGGAGCAACATGAAAGGGCTCCGTCGACCGCAAATCAACTCGAGATGAGAGCTTAGTCCCTGGCTTCGACTCAAGAGGAATACCAACTTTCCACAAGCACCTCAAGAGGAGGCTTCTCTGAGCTACAGGTATGTGAGAGGTACCCTGAGTTTGTGGCCTCAAATGGAATGGACACCGAGATGCTCTGACTCGAAGTAAGGCCGGATATCCCTGCAGTGAATTGAATGCAGGCTCGTCTTGCATCTCCCAAGACGAAGGGATGTCTGAATCCCCTGTGGAGACCACAGAGAAAGACCTAACTTTCTGCCTCATCGCGTCCAGAGACCTCACATCCTTTGAAAACTCGAAAGGTCCACGGAGATCAATGCTTCCAAAGGAGACGATGCCTGACTCCTCTTGAAAATGGATAGGAGTCCCAGGATCCCTGTGGCACGTGGAAAGGGACACTGGGTTTCCCGCCTCACGTGGAGACGCGTCCCCATTGCCATGCCAAGACTCGAGGAGAATCCCGAGGTGTCCCTCGCACCTAGGCAGGAGTCCTGACGTCGCTGAACAAACACGTGTCTGGAAGGGCCCTCCCCGTCGTAACTCGAGAATATACCCCAGGATCCGGCCGCAAGTCGAGAAAAACCATGAGACTTCCCCCTCGCCGCGAGATGAGGCCCGATTCCCCTGCACTGCGTGCAGAGCAATTCCGTGTTCCACATCAAACGTGAAAGGAGCCTTGATTTCCTTGATGGCACTCCAGAGTAAACCCAAGATCACTGTCTCAAGTCTAGATGGATCCTGAAGTCACTGGAGCAACATGAAAGGGGTCCGTGGACCCCAAATCAACTAGAGATGAGAGCTTAGTCCCTGGCTTCGACTCAAGAGGAATACCAAGTTTCCACAAGCACCTCAAGAGGAGGCTTCTCTCAGCTACAGGTATGTGAGAGGGACCCTGAGTTTGTGGCCTCAAGTGCAATGGACACCGAGATGCTCTGACTCGAAGTAAGTCCGGATATCCCTGCAGTGAATTGAATGCAGGCTCGTCTTGCATCTCCCAAGACGAAGGGATGTCTGAATCCCCTGTGGAGACCACAGAGAAAGACCTATTCCTCCGCCTCATCATGACCGGAGGCCTCATATCCTTTGAAAACTCGAGAGGTCTGCAGAGATCAATGCTTCCAAAGGAGACGATGCCTGACTCCTCTTGAAAATGCATAGGAGGCCCAGGATCACTGTGGCACGTGGAAAGGGACCCTGGGTCTCCCGCCTCATGTGGAGACGCGTCCCAATTGCCATGCCAAGACTCGAGGAGAATCCCGAGGTGTCCCTCGCACCTAGGCAGGAGTCCTGACGTCGCTGAACAAACACGTGTCTGGAAGGGCCCTCCCCGTCGTAACTCGAGAATATACCCCAGGTTCAGGCCGCAACTCGAGAAAAACCATGAGACTTCCCCCTCACGGCGAGATGAGGACCGATTCCCATGTACTGGGTGCAGAGCAATTCCGTGTTCGACATCAAAAGTGAAAGGAGCCTTGATTTCCTTGATGGCACTCCAGAGAAAACCCAAGATCACTGTCTCAAGTCTAGAGGGATCCTGAGGTCACTGGAGCAACACGAAAGGGCTCCATGGACCCCAAATCAACTCGAGATGAGAGCTTAGTCCCTGGCTTCGACTCAAGAGGAATACCAAGTTTCCACAAGCACCTCAAGAGGAGGCTTCTCTCAGCTACAGTTATGTGAGAGGGACCCTGAGTTTGTGGCCTCAAGTGGAATGGACACCGAGATGCTCTGACTCGAAGTAAGGCCGGATATCCCTGCAGTGAAGTGAATGCAGGCTCGTCTTGCATCGCCCAAGACGAAGAGTTGTCTGAATCCGCTGTGGAGACCACAGAGAAAGACCTAGTCCCCCGCCTCATCGCGACCGGAGGCCTCACATCCTTTGAAAATTCGAGAGGTCTGCGGAGATCAATGCTTCCAAAGGAGACGATGCCTGACTCCTCTTGAAAATGGATAGGAGTCCCAGGATCCCTGTGGCACGTGGAAAGGGACCCTGCGTCTCCCGCCTCACGTGGAGACGTGTCCCAATTGCCATGCCAAGACTCGAGGAGAATCCCGAGGTGTCCCTCGCACCTAGGCAGGAGTCCTGACGTCGCTGAACAAACACGTGTCTGGAAGTGCCCTCCCCATCGTAACTCGAGAATATACCCTAGGTTCTGGCCGCAACTCTAGAAAAACCATGAGACTTCCCCCTCGCCGCGAGATGAGGCCCGGTTCCCATGCACTGCGTGCAGAGCAATTCCGTGTTCCACATCAAACGTGAAAGGAGCCTTGATTTCCTTGATGGCACTCCAGAGAAAACCCAAGATCACTGTCTCAAGTCTAGAGGGATCCTGAGGTCACTGGAGCAACATGAAAGGGCTCCGTGGAACCCAAATCAACTCGAGATGAGAGCTTAGTCCCTGGCTTCGACTCAAGAGGAATACCAACTTTCCACAAGCACCTCAAGAGGAGGCTTCTCTCAGCTACAGGTATGTGAGAGGGACCCTGAGTTTGTGGCCTCAAGTGGAATGGACACCGAGATGCTCTGACTCGAAGTAAGCCCGGATATCCCTGCAGTGAATAGAATGCAGGCTCGTCTTGCATCTCCCAAGACGAAGGGATGTCTGAATCCCCTGTGGAGACCACAGAGAAAAACCTAGTTCTCCGCCTCAACGCGAATGGAGGCCTCACATCCTTTGAAAATTCGAGAGATGCGCGGAGATCAATGCTTCCAAGGAGACGTTACCTGACTCCTCTTGAAAATGGATAGGAGTCCCAGGATCCCTGTGGCACGTGGAAAGGGACCCTGGGTCTCCCGCATCACGTGGAGACGCGTCCCAATTACCATGCCAAGACTCGTGGAGAATCCCGAGTGTCCCTCGCACCTAGGCAGGAGTCCTGACGTCGCTGAACAAACACGTGTCTGGAAGGGCCCTCCCCGTCATAACTCGAGAATATACCCCAGGTTCCGGCCGCAACTCGAGAAAAACCATGAGACTTACTCCTCGCCGGGAGATGAGGCCCGATTCCCCTGCACTGCATGCAGAGCAATTCCCTGTTCCACAACAAACGTGAAAGGAGCCTTGATTTCCTTGATGGCACTCCAGAGAAAACCCAAGATCACTGTCTCAAGTCTAGAGGGATCCTGAGGTCACTGGAGCAACACGAAAGGTCTCTGTGGACCCCAAATCAACTCGAGATGAGAGCTTGGTCCCTGGCTTCGACGCAAGAGGAATACCAACTTTCCACAAGCACCTCAAGAGGAGGCTTCTCTCAGCTACAGGTATGTGAGAGGGACCCTGAGTTTGTGGCCTCAAGTGGAATGGACACCGAGATGCTCTGACTCGAAGTAAGCACGGATATCCCTGCAGTGAATTGAATGCAGGCTCGTCTTGCATCTCCCAAGACGAAGGGATGTCTGAATCCGCTGTGGAGACGATAGAGAAAGACCTAGTCCTCCGCCTCATCGACCCCGGAGGCCTCACATCCTTTGAAAACTCGAGAGGTCTGAGGAGATCAATGCTTCCAATGGAGATGATGCCTGACTCCTCTTGAAAATGGGTAGGAGTCCCAGGATCACTGTGGCACGTGGAAAGGGACCCTGGGTCTCCCGCCTCACGTGGAGACGCGTCCCAATTGCCATGCCAGGACTCGAGGGGAATCCCGAGGTGTCCCTCGCACCTAGGCAGGAGTCTTGATGTCGCTGAACAAACACGTGTCTGGAAGGGCCCTCCCCCTCGTAACTCGAGAATATAACCCAGGTTCCGGCCGCAACTCGAGAAAAACCATGAGACTTCCCCCTCGCCGCGACATCAGGCCCGATTCCCGTATCCTGCGTGCAGAGCAATGCCGTATTGCACATCAAAAGTGAAAGGAGCCTTGATTTCCTAGATGGCACTCCAGAGAAAACCCAAGATCACTCTCTCAAGTCTAGATTGACCCTGAGGTCACTGTAGCAAAACGAAAGGGCTCTGTGGACCCCAAATCAACTCGAGATGAGAGCTTAGTCCCTGGCTTCGACTCAAGAGGAATACCAACTTTCCACAAGCACCTCAAGAGGAGGCTTCTCTCAGCTACAGGTATGTGAGAGGGCCCCTGAGTTTGTGGCCTCAAGTGGAATGGACACCGAGATGCTCTGACTCGAAGTAAGGCCGGATATCCCTGCAGTGAATTGAATGCAGGCTCGTCTTGCATCTCCCAAGACGAAGGGATGTCTGAATCCCCTGATGAGACCACAGAGAAAGACCTAATTCTCCGCCTCATCGCGACCAGAGGCCTCACATCCTTTGAAAACTCGAGAGGTCCGCGGAGATCAATGCTTCCAAAGGAGACGATGCCTGACTCCTCTTGAAAATGCATAGGAGTCCCAGGATCCCTGTGGCACGTGGAAAGGGACCGTGGGTCTCCCGCCTCACGTGGAGACGCGTCCCAATTGCCATGCCAAGACTCGAGGAGAATCCCGAGGTGTCCCTCGCACGTAGGCAGGAGTCCTGACGTCGCTGAACAAACACGTGTCTGGAAGGGCCCTCCCCGTCGTAACTCGAGAATATACCCCAGGTTCCGGCCGCAACTCGAGAAAAACCATGAGACTTCCCCCTCGCCGCGAGATGAGGCCCGATTCCCCTGCACTGCGTGCAGAGCAATTCCGTGTTCCACATCAAACGTGAAAGGAGCCTTGATTTCCTTGATGGCACTCCAGAGAAAATCCAAGATCACTGTCTCAAGTCTAGAGGTATCCTGAGGTAACTGTAGCAACACAAAAGGGCTCCGTGGACCCCAAATCAACTCGAGATGAGAGCTTAGTCCCTGGCTTCGACTCAAGAGGAATACCAACTTTCCACAAGCACCTCAAGAGGAGTCTTCTCTCAGCTACAAGTATGTAAGAGGGACCCTGAGTTTGTGGCCTCAAGTGGAATGCACACCGAGATGGTCTGACTCGAAGTAAGGCCGGATATCCCTGCAGTGAATTGAATGCAGGCTCGTCTTGCATCTCCCAAGACGAAGGGTTTTCTGAATCCCCTGTGGAGACCATAGAGAAAGATCTAGTCCTCCACCTCAACGCAACCGGAGGCCACATATCCTTTGAAAACTCGATAGGTCCGCGGAGATCAATGCTTCCAAAGGAGACGATGCCTGACTCCTCTTGAAAATGGATAGGAGTCCCAGGATCCCTGTGGCACGTGGAAAGGGTCCCTGGGTCTCCCGCCTCACGTGGAGACGCGTCCCAATTGCCATGCCAAGACTCGAGGAGAATCCCGAGGTGTCCCTCGCACCTAGGCAGGAGTCCTGACGTCGCTGAACAATCAGGTGTCTGGAAGGGCCCTCCCCGTCGTAACTAGAGAATATAACCCAGGTTCCGTCCGCAACTCGAGAAAAACCATGAGATTTCCCCCTCGCCGCGAGTTGAGGCCCGATTCCCCTGCACTGCATGCAGAGCAATTCCGTGTTCCACATCAAACGTGAAAGGAGCCTTGATTTACTTGACGGCACTCCAGAGAAAACCCAAGATCACTGTCTCAAGTCTAGAGGGATCCTGAGGTCACTGGAGAAACACGAAAGGGCTCCGTGGACCCCAAATCAACTCGAGATGAGAGCTTAGTCCCTGGCTTCCACTCAAGAGGAATACCAACTTTCCACAAGCACGTCAAGAGGAGGCTTCTCTCAGCTACAGGTATATTTGAGGGACCCTGAATTTGTGGCCTCAATTGTAATGTACACCGTGATGCTCTGACTCGAAGTAAGGCCGGATATCCCTGCAGTGAATTGAATGCAGGCTCGTCTTGCATCTCCGAAGACGAAGGGATGTCTGAATCCCCTGTGGAGACCACAGAGAAAGACCGAGTTCTCCGCCTCATCGCGACCGGAGGCCTCACATCCTTTGAAAACTCGAGAGGTCCGCGGAGATCAATGCTTCCAAAGGAGACGATGCCTGACTCCTTTTGAAAATGGATAGGAGTCCCAGGATCCCTGTTGCACGTGGAAAGGGTCCCTGGGTCTCCCGCCTCACGTGGAGACGCGTCCCAATTGCCATGCCAAGACTCGAGGAGAATCCCGAGGTGTCCCTCGCACCTAGGCAGGAGTCCTGACGTCGCTGAACAATCAGGTGTCTGGAAGGGCCCTCCCCGTCGTAACTAGAGAATATAACCCAGGTTCCGTCCGCAACTCGAGAAAAACCATGAGATTTCCCCCTCGCCGCGAGTTGAGGCCCGATTCCCCTGCACTGCATGCAGAGCAATTCCGTGTTCCACATCAAACGTGAAAGGAGCCTTGATTTACTTGACGGCACTCCAGAGAAAACCCAAGATCACTGTCTCAAGTCTAGAGGGATCCTGAGGTCACTGGACCAACATGAAAGGGCTCCGTCGACCCCAAATCAACTCGAGATGAGAGCTTAGTCCCTGGCTTCGACTCAAGAGGAATACCAACTTTCCACATGCACCTCAAGAGGAGGCTTCTCTCAGCTACAGGTATATTTGAGGAACCCTGAGTTTGTGGCCTCAAGTGGAATGGACACCAAGATGCTCTGACTCGAAGTAAGGCCGGATATCCCTGCAGTGAATTGAATGCAGGCTCGTCTTGCATCTCCCAAGACGAAGGGATGTCTGAATCCCCTGTGGAGACCACAGAGAAAGACCTAGTCTTCCGCCTCAATGCGCCCGGAGGCCTGACATCCTTTCAAAACTCGAGAGGTATGCGGAGATCAATGCTTCCAAAGGAGACGATGCCTGACTCCACTTGAAAATGGATAGGAGTCCCAGGATGACTCTGGCAAGTGGAAAGGGACCCTGGGTCTCCCGCCTCACGTGGAGACGCATCACAATTGCCATGCCAAGACTCGAGGAGAATCCCGAGGTGTCCCTCGCACCTAGGCAGGAGTCCTGACTTCGCTGAACAAACACATGTCTGGAAGGGCCCTCCCCATCGTAACTCGAGAATATACCCCTGGATCCGGACGCAACTCGAGAAAAACCATGAGAATTCCCCCTCACGGCGAGATGAGGCCCGATTCCCCTGCCCTGCGTGCAGAGCAATTCCGTATTCCACATCAAAAGTGAAAGGAGCCTTGATTTCCTTGATGGCACTCCAGAGAAAACCCATATCACTGTCTCAAGTCTAGAGGGATCCTGAGGTCACTGGAGCAACACGAAAGGCTCCGTGGACCCGAAATCAACTCGAGATGAGAGCTTAGTCCCTGGCTTCGACTCAAGAGGAATACCAACTTTCCACAAGCACCTCAAGAGGAGGCTTCACTCAGCTACAGGTATGTGAGAGGGACCCTGAGTTTGTGGCCTCAAGTGGAATGGACACTGAGATGCTCTGACTCGAAGTAAGGCCGGATATCCCTGCAGTGAATTGAATGCAGGCTCGTCTTGCATCTCCCAAAACGAAGGGATGTCTGAATCCCCTGTGGAGACCACAGAGAAAGACCTAATTCTCCGCCGCATCGCGAGCGGAGGCCTCACATCCTTTGAAAACTCGAGAGGTCCGAGGAGATCAATGCTTCCAAAGGAGATGATGCCTGACTCCTCTTGAAAATGGATAGGAGTCCCAGGATTCCTGTGGCACGTGGAAAGGGACCCTGGGTCTCCCGCCTCACGTGGAGACGCGTCCCAATTGCCATGCCAGGACTCGAGGGGAATCCCGAGGTGTCCCTCGCACCTAGGCAGGAGTCTTGATGTCGCTGAACAAACACGTGTATGGAAGGGCCCTCCCCGTCGTAACTCGAGAATATAACCCAGGTTCCGGCCGCAAATCGAGAAAACCCATGAGATATCCCCCTCGCCGTGAGTTGAGGCCCGATTCCCCTGCACTGCATGCAGAGCAATTCCGTGTTCCACATCAAACGTGAAAGGAGCCTTGATTTCCTTGATGGCACTCCAGAGAAACCCAAGATCACTGTTTCAAGTCTAGAGGGATCCTGAGGTCACTGGACCAATATGAAAGGGCTCCGTCGACAAAAAATCCACACGAGATGAGAGCTTAGTCCCTGGCTTAGACCCAAGAGGAAGACCAACTTTCCACAAGCACCTCAAGAGGAGGCTTCTCTCAACTACAGGTATATTTGAGGGACCCTGAGTTTGTGGCCTCAAGTGGAATGGACACCGAGATGCTCTGACTCGAAGTAAGGCCGGATATCCCTGCAGTGAATTGAATGCAGGCTCGTCTTGCATCTCCCAAGACGAAGGGATGTCTGAAAGCCCTGTGCAGACCACAGAGAAAGACCTAGTGTTCCGCCTCAACGCGACCTGAGGCCTCACATCCTTTGAAAACTCGAGAGGTCTGCAGAGATCAATGCTTCCAAAGGAGCCGATGCCTGACTCCTCTTGAAAATGGATAGGAGTCCCAGGATCACTGTGGCACGTGGAAAGGGAGCCTGGGTCTCACGTCTCACGTGGAGACGCGTCCCAATTGCCACGCCAAGACTCGAGGAGAATCCCGAGGTGTCCCTCGCACCTAGGCAGGAGTCGTGACGTCGCTGAACAAACACGTGTCTGGAAGGGCCCTCCCCGTCGTAACTCGAGAATATACCCCAGGTTCCGGCCGCAACTCGCGAAAAACCATGAGACTTCCCCCTCGCTGCGAGATGAGGCCCGACTCCCCTGCACTGCGTGCAGAGCAATTCCGTGTTACACATCAAACGTGAAAGGAGCCTTGATTTCCTTGATGGCACTCCAGAGAAAACCCAAGATCACTGTCTCAAGTCTAGAGGGATCCTGAAGTCACTGTAGCAACACGAAAGGGCTCCATGGACCTGAAATCAACTCGAGATGAGAGCTTAGTCCCTGGCTTAGACTCAAGAGGAATACCAACTTTCTACAAGCACCGCAAGAGGAGGCTTCTCTCAGCTACAGGTATTTGAGAGGGACCCTGAGTTTGTGGCCTCAAGTGGAATGGACACCGAGATGGTCTGACTCGAAGTAAGGCCGGATATCCCTGCAGTGAATTGAATGCAGGCTCGTCTTGCATCTCCCAAGATGAAGGGATGTCTGAATCCCCTGTGGAGACCACAGAGAAAGACCGAGTTCTCCGCCTCTTCGCGACCGGAGGCCTCATATCCTTTGAAAACTCGAGAGGTCCGCGGAGATCAATGCTTCCAAAGGAGACGATGCCTGACTCCTCTTGAAAATGGATAGGAGTCCCAGGATCCCTGTGGCACGTGGAAAGGGACCCTGGGTCTCCCGCCTCACGTGGAGACGCGTCCCAAATGCCATGCCAAGACTCGAGGAGAATCCCGAGGTGTCCCTCGCACCTAGGTAGGAGTCCTGACGTCGCTGAACAAACACGTGTCTGCAAGGGCCCTCCCCTTCTTAACTCGAGAATATACCCAGGTTCCGGCCGCAACTCGAGAAAAACCATGAGACTTCCCCCTCGCCGCGAGATGAGGCCCGATTCCCCTGGACTGCGTGCAGAGCAATTCCGTGTTCCACATCAAACGTGAAAGGAGCCTTGATTTCCTTGATGGCACTCCAGAGAAAACCCAAGATCACTGTCTCAAGTCTAGAGGGATCCTGAGGTCACTGGAGCAACTCGAAAGGGCTCCGTGGACCCCAAATCAACTCGAGATGAGAGCTTAGTCCCTGGCTTCGACTCAAGAGGAATACCAACTTTCCACAAGCACCTCAAGAGGAGGCTTCTCTCTGCTACAGGTATGTGAGAGGGCCCCTGAGTTTGTGGCCTCAAGTGGAATGGACACCGAGATGCTCTGACTCGACGTAAGGCCGGATATCCCTGCAGTGAATTGAATGCAGGCTCGTCTTGCATCTCCCAAGACGAAGGGATGTCTGAATCCCCTGTGGAGACCACAGAGAAAGACCTACTTCTCCGCCTCAACGCGAACGGAGGCCTCACATCCTTTGAAAACTCAAGAGGTGCGCGGAGATCAATGCTTCCAAAGGCGACGTTGCCTGACTCCTCTTGAAAATGGATAGGAGTCCCAGGATCCCTATGGAACGTGGAAAGTGACCCTGGGTTTCCCGCATCACGTGGATACGCGTCCCAATTACCATGCCAAGACTCGAGGAGAATCCCGAGGTGTCCCTCGCACCTAGGCAGGAGTCCTGACGTCGCTGAACAAACACGTGTCTGGAAGGGCCCTCGCCGTCGAACTTCGAGAATATACCCCAGGTTCCGGCCGCAACTCGAGAAAAACCATGAGACTTCCCGCTGGCCGCGAGATGAGGCCCGATTCCCGTGCACTGCGTGCAGAGCAATTCCGTGTTCCACATCAAACATGAAAGGAGCCTTGATTTCCCTGATGGCACTCCAGAGAAAACCCAAGATCACTGTCTCAAGTCTAGAGGGATCCTGAGGTCACTGGAGCAACCCGAAAGGGCTCCGTGGACCCCAAATCAACTCGAGATGACAGCTTAGTCCCTGGCTTCGACGCAAGAGGAATACCAACTTTCCACAAGCACCTCAAGAGGAGGCTTCTCTCAGCTACAGGTATGTGAGAGGGACCCTGAGTTTGTGGCCTCAAGTGCAATGGACACCGAGATGCTCTGACTCGAAGTAAGTCCGGATTTCCCTGCAGTGAATTGAATGCAGGCTCGTCTTGCATCTCCCAAGACGAAGGGATGTCTGAATCCCCTGTGGAGACCACAGAGAAAAACCTAGTCCTCCGCCTCATCATGACCGGAGGCCTCATATCATTTGAAAACTCGAGAGGTCTGCAGAGATCAATGCTTCCAAAGGATACGATGCCTGGCTCCTCTTGAAAATGCATAGGAGTCCCAGGATCACTGTGGCACGTGGAAAGGGACCCTGGATCTCCCGCCTCATGTGGAGACGCGTCCCAATTGCCATGCCAAGACTCGAGGAGAATCCCGAGGTGTCCCTCGCACCTAGGCAGGAGTCCTGACGTCGCTGAACAAACACGTGTCTGGAAGGGCCCTCCCCGTCGTAACTCGAGAATATACCCCAGGTTCCGGCCGCAACTCGAAAAAAACCATGAGACTTCCCCCTCACGGCGAGATGAGGCCCGATTCTCCTGTACTGCGTGCAGAGCAATTCCGTGTTCGACATCAAAAGTGAAAGGAGCCTTGATTTCCTTGATGGCACTCCAAAGAAAACCCAAGATCACTGTCTCAAGTCTAGAGGGATCCTGAGGTCACTGGAGCAACACGAAAGGGCTCCGTGGACCCCAAATTAACTCGAGATGAGAACTTAGTCCCTGGCTTAGACTCAAGAGGAATACCAACTTTCCACAAGCACCTCAAGAGGAGGGTTCTCTCAGCTACAGGTATGTGAGAGGGCCCCTGAGTTTGTGGCCTCAAGTGGAATGGACACCGAGATGCTCTGACTCGAAGTAAGGCCGAATATCCCTGCAGTGAATTGAATGCAGGCTCGTCTTGCATCTCCCAAGACCAAGGGATGTCTGAATCCCCTGTGGAGACCACAGGGAAAGACATAATTCTCCGCCTCATCGCCACCGGAGGCCTCACATCCTTTGAAAACTCGAGAGGTCCGCGGAGATCAATGCTTCCAAAGGAGACGATGCCTGACTCCTCTTGAAAATGGATAGGAGTCCCAGGATCCCTGTGGCACGTGGAAAGGGCCACTGGGTCTCCCACCTCACGTGGAGACGCGTCCCAATTTCCATGCCAAGACTCGAGGAGAATCCCGAGGTGTCCCTCGCACCTAGGCAGGAGTCCTGACGTCGATGAACAAACACGTGTCTGGAAGGGCCCTCCCCATCGTAAATCGAGAATATACCCCAGGTTCAGGCCGCAACTCGAGAAAAACCATGAGACATTCCCCTTGCCGCCAGATGAGGCCCGATTCCCCTGCACTGCGTGCAGAGCAATTCCGTGTTCCACATCAAACATGAAAGGAGCCTTGATTTCCTTGATGGCACTCCAGAGAAAACCCAAGATCACTGTCTGAAGGCTAGAGGGATCCTGATGTCACTGGAGCAACAGGAAAGGGCTCCGTGGAACCCAAATCAACTCGAGATGAGAGCTTAGTCCCTGGCTTCGAGTCAAGAGGAATACCAACTTTCCACAAGCCCCTCAAGAGAAGGCTTCTCTCAGCTACATGTATGTGAGAGGGACCCTGAGTTTGTGGCCTCAAGTGGAATGGACACCGAGATGCTCTGACTAGAAGTAAGGCCGGATATCCCTGCAGTGAATTGAATGCCGGCTCGTCTTGCATCTCCCAAGACGAAGGGATGTCTGAATCCCCTGTGGAGACGACAGAGAAAGACCTAGTCCTCCGCCTCAACGCGACCGGAGGCCTCACATCCTTTGAAAACTCGAGAGGTCCACGGAGATCAATGCTTCCAAAGGAGACGATGCCTGACTCCTCTTGAAAATGGATAGGAGTCCCAGGATCCCTGTGGCACATGGAAAGGGACCCTGGGCCTCCCGCCTCACGTGGAGACGCGTCCCAATTGCCATGCCAAGACTCGAGGAGAATCCCGAGGTGTCCTTCGCACCTAGGCAGGAGTCCTGACGTTGCTGAACAAACACGTGTATGGAAGGGCCCTCCCCGTCGTAACTCGAGAATATACCCCAGGTTTCGACCGCAACTCGAGAAAAACCATGAGACTTCCCCCTCGCCGCGAGATGAGGCCCGATTCCCCTGTACTGCGTGCAGAGCAATTCCGTGTTCCACATGAAACGTGAAAGGAACCTTGATTTCCTTGATGGCACTCCAGAGAAAACCCAAGATCACTGTCTCAATTCTAGAGGGATCCTGAGGTCACTGGAGCAACACCGAAGGGCTCAGTGGACCCCAAATCAACTCGAGATGAGAGCTTAGTCCCTGGCTTCGACTCAAGAGGAATACCAACTTTCCACAAGCACCTCAAGAGGAGGCTTCTCTCAGCTACAGGTATGTGAGAGGGCCCCTGAGTTTGTGGCCTCAAGTGGAATGGACACCGAGGTGCTCTGACTCGAAGTAGAGCCGGATATCCCTGCAGTGAATTGAATGCAGGCTCGTCTTGCATCTCCCAAGACGAAGGGTTGTCTGAATCCCCTGTGGAGTCCACAGAGAAAGACCTAGTCCTCCGCCTCAACGCGAACGGAGGCCTCACGTCCTTTGAAAACTAGAGAGGTCCGCGGAGATCAATGCTTCCAAAGGAGACGATGACTTGAAAATGGATAGAAATCCCAGGATCCCTGTGGCACATGGAAAGGGACACTGGGTCTCCCGCCTCACGTGGAGTCGCGTCCCAATTGCCATGCCGAGACTCGAGGAGAATCCCGAGGTGTCCCTCGCACCTAGGCAGGAGTCCTGACGTCGCTGAACAAACACGTGTCTGGAAGGGCCCTCCCCGTCGTAACTCGAGAATATACCCCAGGTTCCGGCCGCAACTCGAGAAAAACCATGAGACTTCCACCTCGCCGCGACATGAGGCCCGATTCCCCTGCATTGTGTGCCGAGCAATTCCGTGTTCCACATCAAACGTGAAAGGAGCCTTGATTTCCTTGATGGCACTCCAGAGAAAACCCAAGATCACTGTCTCTAGTCTAGAGGGATCCTGAGGTCACTGGAGCAACACGAAAGAGCTCCGTGGCCCACAAATCAACCTGAGATGAGAGCTTAGTCCCTGAATTCGACTCAAGAGGAATACCAACTTTACACAAGTACCTCAAGAGGAGGCTTCTCTCAGCTACAGGTATGTGAGATGGACCCTGAGTTTGTGGCCTCAAGTGGAATGGACACCGAGATGCTCTGACTCGAAGTAAGGCCGGATATCCCTGCAGTGAATTGAATGCAGGCTCGTCTTGCATCTCCTAAGACGAAGGGATGTCTGAATCCCCTGTGGAGACCACAGAGAAAAACCTAGTCCTCAGCCTCATCGGGACCGGAGACATCACATCCTTTGAAAAATCGAGAGGTCTGCGGAGATCAATGCTTCCAAAGGAGACGATGCCTGACTCCTCTTGAAAATGGATAGGAGTCCCAGGATCCCTGTGGCACGTGGAAAGGGACCCTGGGTCTCCCGCCTCTCGTGGAGACGCGTCCCAATTGCCATGCCAAGACTCGAGGAGAATCCCGAGGTGTCCCTCGCACCTAGGCAGGAGTCCTGACGTCGCTGAACAAACACGTGTCTGGAAGGGCCCTCCCCGTCGCAACTCGAGAATATACACCAGGTTCCGGCCGCAACTCGAGAAAACCATGAGACTTCCCCCTCGCCGCGACATGAGGCCCGATTCCCCTGCACTGTGTGCAGAGCAATGCCGTGTTCCACATCAAACGGTAAAGGAGCCTTGATTTCCTTGATGGCACTCCAGAGAAAACCCAAGGAACTGTCTCAAGTCTAGAGGGATCCTGAGGTCACTGGAGCAACACGAAAGTTCTCCGTGGACACCAAATCAACTCGAGATGAGAGCTTAGTCCCTGGCTTCGACACAAGAGGAATAACAACTTTCCACAAGCACCTCAAGAGGAGGCTTTTCTCAGCTACAGGTATGTGAGAGGGACACTGAGTTTGTGGCCTCAAGTGGAATGGACACCGAGATGCTCTGACTCGAAGTAAGGCCGGATATCCCTGCAGTGAATTGAATGCAGGCTCGTCTTGCATCTCCCAAGACGAAGGGATGTCTGAATCCGCTGTGGAGACCACAGAGAAAGACCTAGTCCTCCGCCTCATCGCGACCGTAGGCCTCACATCCTTTGACATCTCGAGAGGTCCACGGAGATCAATGCTTCCAAAGGAGACGATGCCTGACTCTCTTGAAAATAGATAGGAGTCCCAGGATCCCTATGGCACGTGTTAAGGGACCCTGGGTCTTACGCCTCACATGGATACGCGTCCCAATTGCCATGCCAAGACTCGAGGAGAATCCCGAGGTGTCCCTCGCACCTAGGCAGGAGTCCTGACGTCGCTGAACAAACACGTTTCTGGAAGGGCCCTCCCCGTCGTTACTCGAGAATATACCCCAGGTTCCGACCGCAACTCGAGAAAAACCATGAGACTTCCCCCTCGCCGCGAGATGAGACCCGATTCCCCTGCACTGTGTGCAGAGCAATTCCGTGTTCCACATCAAACGTGAAAGGAGCCTTGATTTCCTTGATGGCACTCCAGAGAAAACTCAAGATCACTGTCTCATGTCTAGAGGGATCCTGAGGTCACTGGAGTAACACGAAAGGTCTCCGTGGACCCCAAATCAACTCGAGATGAGAGCTTAGTGTCTGGCTTCGACTCAAGAGGATTACCAACTTTACACAAGCACATCAAGAGGAGGCTTCTCTCAGCTACAGGTATGTGAGAGGGACCCTGAGTTTGTGGCCTCAAGTGGACTGGACACTGAGATGCTCTGACAGGAAGTAAGGCCGGATATCACTGCAGTGAATTGAGTGCAGGCTCGTCTTGCATTTCCCAAGACGAAGGGATGTCTGAATCCCCTGTGGAGACCACAGAGAAAGACCTAGTTCTCCGCATCATCGCGACCGGAGGCCTCACATCCTTTGAAAACTCGAGAGGTCCGCGGAGATCAATGCTTCCAAAGGAGACGATGGCTGACTCCTCTTGAAAATGGATAGGAGTCCCAGGATCCCTGTGGCACGTGGAAAGGGACCCTGGGTCTCCCGCCTCACGTGGAGACGCGTCCCAATTGCCATGCCAAGACTCAAGGAGAATCCCGAGGTGTCCCTCGCACCTAGGCAGGAGTCCTGACGTCGCTGAACAAACACGTGTCTGCAAGGGCCCTCCCCTTCGTAACTCGAGAATATACCCAGGTTCCGGCCGCAACTCGAGAAAAACCATGAGACTTCCCCCTCGCCACGAGATGAGGCCCGATTCCCCTGGACTGCGTGCAGAGCAATTCCGTGTTCCACATCAAACGTGAAAGGAGCCTTGATTTCCTTGATGGCACTCCAGAGAAAACCCAAGATCACTGTCTCAAGTCTAGAGGGATCCTGAGGTCACTGTAGCAACTCGAAAGGGCTCCGTGGACCCCAAATCAACTCGAGATGAGAGCTTAGTCCCTGGCTTCGACTCAAGAGGAATACCAACTTTCCACAAGCACCTCAAGAGGAGGCTTCTCTCTGCTACAGGTATGTGAGAGGGACCCTGAGTTTGTGGCCTCAAGTGGAATGGACACCGAGATGCTCTGACTCGAAGTAAGGCCGGATATCCCTGCAGTGAATTGAATGCAGGCTCGTCTTGCATCTCCCAAGACGAAGGGATGTCTGAATCCCCTGTGGAGACCACAGAGAAAGACCTACTTCTCCGCCTCAACGCGAACGGAGGCCTCACATCCTTTGAAAACTCAAGAGGTGCGCGGAGATCAATGCTTCCAAAGGCGACGATGCCTGACTCCTCTTGAAAATGGATAGGAGTCCCAGGATCCCTATGGAACGTGGAAAGTGACCCTGGGTTTCCCGCATCACGTGGATACGCGTCCCAATTACCATGCCAAGACTCGTGGAGAATACCCAGGTGTCCCTCGCACCAAGGCAGGAGTCCTGACGTCGCTGAACAAACACGTGTCTGGAAGGGCCCTCCCCGTCGTAACTCGAAAATATACCCCAGGTTCCGGCCGCAACTCGAGAAAAACCATGAGACTTACTCCTCGCCGCGAGATGAGGCCCGATTCCCCTGCACTGCGTGCAGAGCAATTCCGTGTTCCACATCAAACGTGAAAGGAGCCTTGATTTCCTTGATGGCACTCCAGAGAAAACCCAAGATCTCTGTCTCAAGTCTAGAGTGATCCTGAGGTCACTGGAGCAACACGAAAGGGCTCCGTGGACCCCAAATCAACTCGAGATGAGAGCTTAGTCCCTGGCTTCGACTCAAGAGGAATACCAACTTTCCACAAGCACCTCAAGAGGAAGCTTCTCTCAACTACAGGTATGTGAGAGGGACCCTGAGTTTGTGGCCTCAAGTGGAATGGACACCGAGATGCTCTGACTCGAAGTAAGGCCGGATATCCCTGCAGTGAATTGAATGCAGGCTCGTCTTGCATCTCCCAAGAAGAAGGGATGTCTGAATCCCCTGTGGAGACCACAGAGAAAGACCGAGTTCTCCGCCTCATCGCGACCAGAGGCCTCACATCCTTTGAAAACTCGAGAGGTCCACGGGGATCAATGCTTCCAAAGGAGACGATGCCTGACTCCTCTTGAAAATGGATAGGAGTCCCAGGATATCGGTGGCACTTGGAAAGGGACCCTGGGTCTCCCGCCTCATGTGGAAAAGCGTCCCAATTGCCATGCCAAGACTCGAGGAGAATCCCGAGTTCTCCCTCGCATCTAGGCAGGGGTCCTGACGTCGCTGAACAAACACGTGTCTGGAAGGACCCTCCCCGTCGTAACTCGAGAATATACCCCATGTTCCGGCCTCAACTCGAGAAAAACCATGAGACTTCCCCTTCGCCGCGAGATGAGGCCCGATTCCCCTGGACTGCGTGCAGAGCAATTCCGTGTTCCACATCCAACCTGAAAGGAGCCTTGATTTCCTTGATGGCACTCCAGAGAAAACCCAGGATCACTGTCTCAAGTCTAGAGGGATCCTGAGGTCACTGGAGAAACACGAAAGGGCTCCGTGGACCCCAAATCAGCTCAAGATGAGAGCTTAGTACCTGGCTTCGACTCAAGAGGAATACAAACTTTCCACAAGCACCTCAAGAGGAGGCTTCTCTCAGCCACAGGTATGTGAGAAGGACCCTTAGTTTGTGGCCTCAAGTGGAATGGACACCGAGATGCTCTGACTCGAAGTAAGGCCAGATATCCCTGCAGTGAATTGAATGCAGGCTCGTCTTGCATCTCCCAAGACGAAGGGATGTCTGAACACCCTGTGGAGACCACAGAGAAAGACCTAGTTCTCCGCCTCATTGCGACCAGAGGCCTCACATCCTTTGAAAACTCAAGAGGTCCGCGGAGATCAATGCTTCCAAAGGAGACGATGCCTGACTCTTCTTGAAAATGGATAGGAGTCCCAGGATCCCTGTGGCACGTGGAAAGGGACCCTGGGTCTCCCGCCTCACGTGGAGACGCGTCCCAATTGCCATGCCAAGACTCGAGGAGAATCCCGAGGTGTCCCTCGCACCTAGGCAGGAGTCCTGACGTCGCTGAACAAACACGTGTCTGGAAGGGCCCTCCCCATCGTAACTCGAGAATATAACCTAGGTTCCGGCCGCAACTAGAGAAAAACCATGAGATTTCCACCTAGCCGCGAGTTGAGGCCCGATTCCCCTGCACTGCATGCAGAGCAATTCCGTGTTCCACATCAAACGTGAAAGGAGCCTTGATTTCCTTGATGGCATTCCAGAGAAAACCCAAGATCACTGTCTCAAGTCTAGAGGGATCCTGAGGTCACTGGAGCAACACGAAAGGGCTCCGTGGACCCCAAATCAACTCGAGATGAGAGCTTAGTCCCTGGCTTAGACTCAAGAGGAATACCAACTTTCCACAAGCACCTCAAGAGGAGGCTTCTCTCAGCTACAGGAATGTGAGAGGGACCCTGAGTTTGTGGCCTCAAGTGGAATGGACACCGAGATGCTCTGACTCGAAGTAAGGCCGGATATCCCTGCAGTGAAGTGAATGCAGGCTCGTCTTGCATCTCCCAAGACGAAGGGATGTCTGAAACCCCTGTGCAGACCACAGAGAAAGACATAGTCCTCCTCCTCATCGCGACCTGTGGCCTCACATTCTTTGAAAACTCGAGAGGTCAGCGGAGATCAATGCTTCCAAAGGAGACGATGCCTGACTCCTCTTGAAAATGGATAGGAGTCCCAGGATCCCTGTGGCACGTGGAAAGGGACCCTGGGTCTCCCTCCTCACGTGGAGAAGCGTCCCAATTGCCATGCCAAGACTCGCGGAGAATCCCGAGGTGTCACTCGCACCTAGGCAGGAGTGCTGACGTCGCTGAACAAACACGTGTCTGGAAGGGCCCTCCCCGTCGTAACTCGAGAATATACCCCAGGTTCCGGCCGCAACTCGAGAAAAACCATGAGAATTCCCCCTCGCCGCGAGATGAGGCCCGATTCCCCTGCACTGCGTGCAGAGCAATTCCGTGTTCCACATCAAACGGGAAAGGAGACTTGATTTCCTTGATGGCACTCCAGAGAAAACCCAAGATCACTGTCTCAAGTCTAGAGGGATCCTGAGGTCACTGGAGCAACACGAAAGGGCTCCGTGGACCCCAAATCAACTCGAGATGAGAGCTTAGTCCCCGGCTTCGACTCAAGAGGAATACCAACTTTCCACAAGCACCTCAAGAGGAGGCTTCTCTCAGCTACAGGTATGTGAGAGGGACCCTGAGTTTGTGGCCTCAATTGCAATGGACACCGAGATGCTCTGACTCTAAGTAAGGCCGGATATCCCTGCAGTGAATTGAATGCAGGCTCGTCTTGCATCTCCCAAGACGAAGGGATGTCTGAATCCGCTGTGGAGACCACAGAGAAAGACCTAGTCCTCCGCCTCTTCGCGACCGGAGGCCTCACATCCTTTGAAAACTCGAGAGGTCCGCGGAGATCAATTCTTCCAAAGGAGACGATGCCTGACTCCTCTTGAAAATGGATAGGAGTCCCAGGATCCCTGTGGCACGTGGAAAGGGACCCTGGGTCTCCCGCCTCACGTGGAGACGCATCCCAATTGCCATGCCAAGACTCGAGGAGAATCCCGAGGTGTCCCTCCCACCTAGGCAGGAGTCCTGACGTCGCTGAACAAACACGTGTCTGGAAGGTCCCTCCCCGTCCTAACTCGAGAATATACCCCAGGTTCGGGCCGCAACTCGAGAAAAACCATGAGAATTCCCCCTCGCTGCGAGATGAGACCCGATTCCCCTGCACTGCGTGCAGAACAATTCCGTGTTCCACATCAAACGTGAAAGGAGCCTTGATTTCCTTGATGACACTCCAGAGAAATCCCAAGATCACTGTCTCAAGTATAGAGGGATCCTGAGGTCACTGGAGCAACACAAAAGGGCTCCGTGGACCCCAAATCAACTCGAGATGAGAGCTTAGTCCCTGGCTTCGACACAAGAGGAATACCAACTTTCCACAAGCACCTCAAGAGGAGGCTTCTCTCAGGTACAGGTATGTGAGAGGGACCCTGAGTTTGTGGCCTCAAGTGGAATGGACACCGAGATGCTCTGACTCAAAGTAAGGCCGGATATCCCTGCAGTGAATTGAATGCAGGCTCGTCTTGCATCTCCCAAGACGAAGGGATGTCTGAATCCCCTGTGGAGACCACAGAGAAAGACCGAGTTCTCCGCCTCATCGCGACCAGAGGCCTCACATCCTTTGAAAACTCGAGAGGTCCACGGGGATCAATGCTTCCAAAGAGACGATGCCTGACTCCTCTTGAAAATGGATAGGAGTCCCAGGATCCCTGTGGCACGTGGAAAGGGACCCTGGGTCTCCCGCCTCATGTGGAGACGCGTTTCAATTGCCATGTCAAGACTTTAGGAGAATCCCGAGGTGTCCCTCGCACCTATCACGTGTCTGGAAGGGTCCTCCCCGTCGTAAATCGAGAATATACCCCAGGTTCCGGCCGCAACTCGAGAAAAACCATGAGACTTTCCCCTCGACGCGAGATGAGGCCCGATTCCCCTGGACTGCGTGCAGAGCAATTCCGTGTTCCACATCAAACCAGAAAGGAGCCTTGATTTCCTTGATGGCACTCCAGAGAAAACCCAGGATCACTGTCTCAAGTCTAGAGGGATCCTGAGGTCACTGGAGAAATACGAAAGGGCTCCGTGGACCCCAAATCAACTCGAGATGAGAGCTTAGTACCTGGCTTCGACGCAAGAGGAATACCAACTCTCCACAAGCACCCCAAGAGGAGGGTTCTCTCAGCCACAGGTATGTGAGAAGGACTCTGAGTTTGTGGCCTCAAGTGGAATGGATACCGAGATGCTCTGACTCGAAGTAAGGCCAGATATCCCTGCAATGAATTGAATGCAGGCTCGTCTTGCATCTCTCAAGACGAAGGAATGTCTGAATCCCCTGTGGAGACCACAGAGAAAGTCCTAGTTCTCCGCCTCATCGCGACCGGAGGCCTCACATCCTTTGAAAACTCAAGAGGTCCGCGGAGATCAATGCTTCCAAAGGAGATGATGCCTGACTCCTCTTGAAAATGGATAGGAGTCCCAGGATCCCTGTGGCACGTGGAAAGGGAGCCTGGGTCTCCCGCCTCACGTGGAGACGCGTCCCAATTGCCATGCCAAGACTCGAGGAGAATCCCGAGGTGTCCCTCGCACCTAGGCAGGAGTCCTGACGTCGCTGAACAAACACGTGTCTGGAAGGGCCGTCCCCGTCGTAACTCGAGAATATACCCCAGGTTCCGGCCGCAACTCGAGAAAAACCATGAGACTTCCCCCTCGCCGAGAGATGAGGCCCGATTCCCCAGCACTGCATGCAGAGCAATTATGTATTCCACAGCAAAAATGAAAGGAGCCTTGATTTCTTTGAATGCACTCCAGAGAAAACCCAAGATCATTGTCTCAAGTCTAGAGGGATCCTGAGGTCACTGGAGCAACACGAAAGGGCTCCGTGGACCCCAAATCAACTCGAGATGAGAGCTTAGTCCCTGGCTTCGACTCAAGAGGAATACCAACTTTAGACAAGCACCTCAAGAGGAGGCTTCTCTCAGCTACAGGAATGTGAGAGGGACCCTGAGTTTGTGGCCTCAAGTGGAATGGACACCGAGATGCTCTGACTCGAAGTAAGGCCGGATATCCCTGCAGTGAAGTGAATGCAGGCTCGTCTTGCATCTCCCAAGACGAAGGGATGTCTGAAACCCCTGTGCAGACCACAGAGAAAGACATAGTCCTCCTCCTCATCGCGACCTGTGGCCTCACATTCTTTGAAAACTCGAGAGGTCAGCGGAGATCAATGCTTCCAAAGGAGACGATGCCTGACTCCTCTTGAAAATGGATAGGAGTCCCAGGATCCCTGTGGCACGTGGAAAGGGACACTGGGTCTCCCGCCTCACGTGGAGACGCGTCCCAATTGCCATGCCAAGACTCGAGAAGAATCCCGAGGTGTCCCTCGCACCTAGGCAGGAGTGCTGACGTCGCTGAACAAACACGTGTCTGGAAGGGGCCTCCCCGTCATAACTCGAGAATATACCCCAGGTTCCGGCCGCAACTCGAGAAAAACCATGAGAATTCCCCCTCGCCGCGAGATGAGGCCCGATTCCCCTGCACTGCGTGCAGAGCAATTCCGTGTTCCACATCAAACGGGAAAGGAGCCTTGATTTCCTTGATGGCACTCCAGAGAAAACCCAAGATCACTGTCTCAAGTCTAGAGGGATCCTGAGGTCACTGGAGCAACACGAAAGGGCTCCGTGGACCCCAAATCAACTCGAGATGAGAGCTTAGTCCCCGGCTTCGACTCGAGAGGAATACCAACTTTCCAGAAGCACCTCAAGAGGAGGCTTCTCTCAGCTACAGGTATGTGAGAGGGACCCTGAGTTTGTGGCCTCAAATGCAATGGACACCGAGATGCTCTGACTCGAAGTAAGGCCGGATATCCCTGCAGTGAATTGAATGCAGGCTCGTCTTGCATCTCCCAAGACGAAGTGATGTCTGAATCCCCTGTGGAGACCACAGAGAAAGACCAAGTCATCCGCCTCATCGTGACCGGAGGCCTCACATCATTTGAAAACTCGAGAGGTCTGCAGAGATCAATGCTTCCAAAGGAGACGATGCCTGACTCCTCTTGAAAATGGATAGGAGTCCCAGGATCACTGTGGCACGTGGAAAGGGACCCTGGGTCTCCCGCCTCACGTGGAGACGCGTCCCAATTGCCATGCCAAGACTCGAGGAGAATCCCGAAGTGTCCCTCGCACCTAGGAAGGAGTCCTGACGTCGCTGAACAAACACGTGTCTGGAAGGGCCCTCCCCGTCGTAACTCGAGAATATACCCCAGGTTCCGGCCGCAACTGGAGAAAAACCATGAGACTTCCCCCTCGTCGCGAGATGAGGCCCGATTCCCCTGCACTGCGTGCAGAGCAATTCCGTGTTCCACATCAAACGTGAAAGGAGCCTTGATTTCCTTGATGGCACTCCAGAGAAAACCCAAGATCACTGTTTCAAGTCTACAGGGATCCTGAGGTCACTGGAGCAATATGAAAGGGCTCCGTGGACCCCAAATCAACTTGTGATGAGAGCTTAGTCCCTGGCTTCGACTCAAGAGGAATACCAACTTTCCACAAGCACCTCAAGAGGAGGCTTCTCTCAGCTACAGTTATGTGAGAGGGACCCTGAGTTTGTGGCCTCAAGTGCAATGGACACCGAGATGCTCTGACTCGAAGTAAGGCCGGGTATCCCTGCAGTGAATTGAATGCAGGCTCGTCTTGCATCTCCCAAGACGAAGGGATGTCTGAATCCCCTGTGGAGACCACAGAGAAAGACCTAGTCCTCCGCCTCATCGTGACCGGAGGCCTCATATCCTTTGAAAACTCGAGAGGTCTGCAGAGATCAATGCTTCCAAAGGAGACGATGCCTGACTCCTCTTGAAAATGCATCGGAGTCCCAGGATCCCTGTGGCACGTGGAAAGGGACCCTGGGTCTCCCGCCTCACGTGGAGACGCGTCCCAATTGCCATGCCAAGACTCGAGGAGAATCCTGAGGAGTCCCTCCCACCAAGGCAGGAGTCGTGACGTCGCTGAACAAACACGTGTCTGGAAGGGCCCTCCCCGTCGTAACTCGAGAATATACCCCAAGTCCTGGCTGCAACTCGAGAAAAACCATGAGACTTCCCCCTCGCCGCGAGATGAGGGCCGATTTCCCTGCACTGCTTGCAGAGCAGTTCCGTGTTCCACATCAAACGTGAAAGGAGCCTTGATTTCCTTGATGGCACTCCAGCGAAAACCCAAGATCACTGTCTCAAGTCTAGAGGCATCCTGAGGTCAGTGGAGCACCACGAAAGGGCTCCGTGGACCCCAAATCAACTCGAGATGAGAGCTTAGTCCATGGCTTCGAGACAAGAGGAATACCAAGTTTCCACAAGCACATCAAGACGAGGCTTCTCTCAGCTACAGGTATGTGAGAGGGACCCTGAGTTTGTGGCCTCAGGTGGAATGGACACCGAGATGCTCTGACTCGAAGTAAGGCCGGATATCCGTGCAGTGAATTGAGTGCAGGCTCGTCTTGCATCTCCCAAGACGAAGGGATGTCTGAATCCCCTGTGGAGACCACAGAGAATTACCTAGTTCTACTCCTCATTGCGACCGGAGGCCTCCCACCTTTGAAAACTCGAGAGGTCCGCGGAGATCAATGCTTCCAAAGGAGACGATGCCTGACTCCTCTTGAAAAAGGATAGGAGTCCCAGGATGCCTGTGGCACGTTGAAAGGGACTCTCGGTCTCCCGCCTCACGTGGAGACGCGTCCCAATTGCCATGCCAAGACTCGAGGAGAATTCCGGGGTATCCCTCGCACCTAGGCAGGAGTCCTGACGTCGCTGAACAAACACGTGTCTGGCAGGGCAATCCCCGTCGTAAATCGAGAATATACCCCAGGTTCCGGCCGCAACTCGAGAAAAACCATGAGACTTCCCCCTCGCCGCGAGATGAAGCCCGATTCCCCTGCACTGCGTGCAGAGCAATACTGAGTTCCACATCAAACGTGAAAGGAGCCTTGATTTCCTTGATGGCACTCCAGAGAAAACCCAAGATCACTGTCTCAAGTCTAGAGCGATCCTGAGGTCACTGGAGCAACAAGAAAATTCTCCATGGACCCCAAATCAACTCGAGGTGAGAGCTTAGTCCCTGGCTTCGAGTCAAGAGGAATACCAACTTTCCAAAAGCACCTCAAGAGGAGGCTTCTCTCAGCTAAAGGTATGTGAGAGGGACCCTGAGTTTGTGGCCTCAAGTGGAATGGATACCGATATGCTCTGACTCGAAGTAAGGCCGGACATCCCTGCAGTGAATTGAATGCAGGCTCGTCTTGCATCTCCCAAGACGAAGGGATGTCTGAATCCGCTGTGGAGACCACAGAGAAAGACCTAGTCCTCCGCCTCTTCGCGACCGGAGGCCTCACATCCTTTGAAAACTCGAGAGGTCCGCGGAGATCAATTCTTCCAAAGGAGACGATGCCTGACTCCTCTTGAAAATGGATAGGAGTCCCAGGATCCCTGTGGCACGTGGAAAGGGACCCTGGGTCTCCCGCCTCACGTGGAGACGCATCCCAATTGCCATGCCAAGACTCGAGGAGAATCCCGAGGTGTCCCTCGCACCCAGGCAGGAGTCCTGACGTCGCTGAACAAACACGTGTCTGGAAGGGCCCTCCCCGTCGTAACTCGAGAATATACCCCAGGTTCCGGCCGCAACTCGAGAAAAACCATGAGACTTCCCCCTCGCTGCGAGATGAGACCCGATTCCCCTGCACTGCGTGCAGAACAATTCCGTGTTCCACATCAAACGTGAAAGGAGCCTTGATTTCCTTGATGACACTCCAGAGAAATCCCAAGATCACTGTCTCAAGTATAGAGGGATCCTGAGGTCACTGGAGCAACACAAAAGGGCTCCGTGGACCCCAAATCAACTCGAGATGAGAGCTTAGTCCCTGGCTTCGACTCAAGAGGAATACCAACTTTCCACAAGCACCTCAAGAGGAGGCATCTCTCAGGTACAGGTATGTGAGAGGGACCCTGAGTTTGTGGCCTCAAGTGGAATGGACACCGAGATGCTCTGACTCAAAGTAAGGCCGGATATCCCTGCAGTGAATTGAATGCAGGCTCGTCTTGCATCTCCCAAGACGAAGGGATGTCTGAATCCCCTGTGGAGACCACAGAGAAAGACCGAGTTCTCCGCCTCATCGCGACCGGAGGCCTCACATCGTTTGAAAACTCGAGAGGTCCACGGAGATCAATGCTTCTAAAGGAGACGATGCCTGACTCCTCTTGAAAATGGATAGGAGTCCCAGGATCCCTGTGGCACGTGGAAAGGGACCCTGGGTCTCCCGCCTCACGTGGAGACGCGTCCCAATTGCCATGCCAAGACTCGAGGAGAATCCCGAGGTGTCCCTCGCACCTAGGCAGGAGTCCTGACGTCGCTGAACAAACACGTGTCTGGAAGGGCCTTCCCCGTCGTAACTCGAGAATATACCCCAGGTTCGTGCCGCAACTCGAGAAAAACCATGAGATTTCCCCCTCGCCGCGAGTTGAGGCCCGATTCCCCTGCACTGCATGCAGAGCAATTCCGTGTTCCACATCAAACGTGAAAGGAGCCTTGATTTCCTTGATGGCACTCCAGAGAAAACCCAAGATAACTGTCTCAAGTCTAGAGGTATCCTGAGGTCACTGGACCAACAGGAAAGGGCTTCGTGGACCCCAAATCAACTCGAGATGAGAGCTTAGTCCCTGGCTTAGACTCAAGAGGAATACCAACTTTCCACAAGCACCTCAAGAGGAAGCTTCTCTCAACTACAGGTATGTGAGAGGGACCCTGAGTTTGTGGCCTCAAGTGGAATGGACACCGAGATGCTCTGACTCGAAGTAAGGCCGGATATCCCTGCAGTGAATTGAATGCAGGCTCGTCTTGCATCTCCCAAGAAGAAGGGATGTCTGAATCCCCTGTGGAGACCACAGAGAAAGACCGAGTTCTCCGCCTCATCGCGACCAGAGGCCTCACATCCTTTGAAAACTCGAGAGGTCCACGGGGATCAATGCTTCCAAAGGAGACGATGCCTGACTCCTCTTGAAAATGGATAGGAGTCCCAGGATATCTGTGGCACTTGGAAAGGGACCCTGGGTCTCCCGCCTCATGTGGAAAAGCGTCCCAATTGCCATGCCAAGACTCGAGGAGAATCACGAGTTCTCCCTCGCACCTAGGCAGGGGTCCTGACGTCGCTGAACAAACACGTGTCTGGAAGGGCCCTCCCCGTCGTAACTCGAGAATATACCCCAGGTTCCGGCCGCAACTCGAGAAAAACCATGAGACTTCCCCCTCGCCGCGAGATGAGGCCCGATTCCCCTGGACTGCGTGCAGAGCAATTCCGTGTTCCACATCCAACCTGAAAGGAGCCTTGATTTCCTTGATGGCACTCCAGAGAAAACCCAGGATCACTGTCTCAAGTCTAGAGGGATCCTGAGGTCACTGGAGCAACACGAAAGGGCTCCGTGGACCCCAAATCAGCTCAAGATGAGAGCTTAGTACCTGGCTTCGACTCAAGAGGAATACCAACTTTCCACAAGCACCTCAAGAGGAGGCTTCTCTCAGCTACAGGAATGTGAGAGGGACCCTGAGTTTGTGGCCTCAAGTGGAATGGCCACCGAGATGCTCTGACTCGAAGTAAGGCCGGATATCCCTGCAGTGAAGTGAATGCAGGCTCGTCTTGTATCTCCCAAGACGAAGGTATGTCTGAAACCCCTGTGCAGACCACAGAGAAAGACGTAGTCCTCCTCCTCATCGCGACCTGTGGCCTCACATTCTTTGAAAACTCGAGAGGTCAGCGGAGATCAATGCTTCCAAAGGAGACGATGCCTGACTCCTCTTGAAAATGGATAGGAGTCCTAGGATCCCTGTGGCACGTGGAAAGGGACCCTGGGTCTCCCGCCTCACGTGGAGACGCGTCCCAATTGCCATGCCAAGACTCGAGGAGAATCCCGAGGTGTCCCTCGCACCTAGGCAGGAGTCCTGACGTCGCTGAACAAACACGTGTCTGGAAGGGCCCTCCCCATCGTAACTCGAGAATATACCCCAGGTTCCGGCCGCAACTCGAGAAAAACCATGAGAATTCCCCCTCGCCGCGAGATGAGGCCCAATTCCCCTGCACTGCGTGCAGAGCAATTCCGTGTTCCACATCAAACGGGAAAGGAGCCTTGATTTCCTTGATGGCACTCCAGAGAAAACCCAAGATCACTGTCTCAAGTCTAGAGGGATCCTGAGGTCACTGGAGCAACACGAAAGGGCTCCGTGGACCCCAAATCAACTCGAGATGAGAGCTTAGTCCCCGGCTTCGACTCGAGAGGAATACCAACTTTCCACAAGCACCTCAAGAGGAGGCTTCTCTCAGCTACAGGTATGTGAGAGGGACCCTGAGTTTGTGGCCTCAAGTGCAATGGACACTGAGATGCTCTGACTCGAAGTAAGGCCGGATATCCCTGCAGTGAATTGAATGCAGGCTCGTCTTGCATCTCCCAAGACGAAGTGATGTCTGAATCCCCTGTGGAGACCACAGAGAAAGACCAAGTCATCCGCCTCATCGTGACCGGAGGCCTCACATCATTTGAAAACTCGAGAGGTCTGCAGAGATCAATGCTTCTAAAGGAGACGATGCCTGACTCCTCTTGAAAATGGATAGGAGTCCCAGGATCCCTGTGGCACGTGGAAAGGGAGACTGGGTCTCCCGCCTCACGTGGAGACGCGTCCCAATTGCCATGCCAAGACTCGAGGAGAATCCCGAAGTGTCCCTCGCACCTAGGAAGGAGTCCTGACGTCGCTGAACAAACACGTGTCTGGAAGGGCCCTCCCCGTCGTAACTCGAGAATATACCCCAGGTTCCGGCCGCAACTCGAGAAAAACCATGAGACTTCCCCCTCGCCGCGAGATGAGGCCGGATTCCCCTGCACTGCCTGCAGAGCAACTCCGTGTTCCACATCAAACGTGAAAGGAGCCTTGATTTCCTTGATGGCACTCCAGAGAAAACCCAAGATCACTGTCTCAAGTCTAGAGGGATCCTGAGGTCACTGGAGCAATATGAAAGGGCTCCGTGGACCCCAAATCAACTTGTGATGAGAGCTTAGTCCCTGGCTTCGACTCAAGAGGAATACCAACTTTCCACAAGCACCTCAAGAGGAGGCTTCTCTCAGCTACAGTTATGTGAGAGGAACCCTGAGTTTGTGACCTCAAGTGGAATGGACACCGAGATGCTCTGACTCGAAGTAAGGCCGGGTATCCCTGCAGTGAATTGAATGCAGGCTCGTCTTGCATCTCCCAAGACGAAGGGATGTCTGAATCCCCTGTGGAGACCACAGAGAAAGACCTAGTCCTCCGCCTCATCGTGACCGGAGGCCTCATATCCTTTGAAAACTCGAGAGGTCTGCAGAGATCAATGCTTCCAAAGGAGACGAAGCCTGACTCCTCTTGAAAATGCATCGGAGTCCCAGGATCCCTGTGGCACGTGGAAAGGGACCCTGGGTCTCCCGCCTCACGTGGAGACGCGTCCCAATTGCCATGCCAAGACTCGAGGAGAATCCTGAGGAGTCCCTCGCACCAAGGCAGGAGTCGTGACGTCGCTGAACAAACACGTGTCTGGAAGGGCCCTCCCCGTTGTAACTCGAGAATATACCCCAGGTCCTCGCTGCAACTCGAGAAAAACCATGAGACTTCCCCCTCGCCGCGAGATGAGGGCCGATTTCCCTGCACTGCTTGCAGAGCAGTTACGTGTTCCACATCAAACGTGAAAGGAGCCTTGATTTCCTTGATGGCACTCCAGCGAAAACCCAAGATCACTGTCTCAAGTCTAGAGGCATCCTGAGGTCACTGGAGCACCACGAAAGGGCTCCGTGGACCCCAAATCAACTCGAGATGAGAGCTTAGTCCATGGCTTCGAGACAAGAGGAATACCAAGTTTCCACAAGCACATCAAGACGAGGCTTCTCTCAGCTACAGGTATGTGAGAGGGACCCTGAGTTTGTGGCCTCAGGTGGAATGGACACCGAGATGCTCTGACTCGAAGTAAGGCCGGATATCCGTGCAGTGAATTGAGTGCAGGCTCGTCTTGCATCTCCCAAGACGAAGGGATGTCTGAATCCCCTGTGGAGACCACAGAGAAATACCTAGTTCTCTTCCTCATTGCGACCGGAGGCCTCCCATCTTTGAAAAGTCGAGAGGTCCGCGGAGATCAATGCTTCCAAAGGAGACGATGCCTGACTCCTGTTGAAAAAGGATAGGAGTCCCAGGATGCCTGTGGCACGTGGAAAGGGACTCTGGGTCTCCCGCCTCACGTGGAGACGCGTCCCAATTGCCATGCCAAGACTCGAGGAGAATCCCGGGGTGTCCCTCGCACCTAGGCAGGAGTCCTGACGTCGCTGAACAAACACGTGTCTGGGAGGGCCCTCCCCGTCGTAACTCGAGAATATACCCCAGGTTCCGGCCGCAACTCGAGAAAAACCATGAGACTTCCCCCTCGCCGCGAGATGAAGCCCGATTCCCCTGCACTGCGTGCAGAGCAATTCTGAGTTCCACATCAAACGTGAAAGGAGCCTTGATTTCCTTGATGGCACTCCAGAGAAAACCCAAGATTACTGTCTCAAGTCTAGAGCGATCCTGAGGTCACTGGAGCAACATGAAAGGGCTCCGTGGACCCCAAATCAACTCGAGATGAGAGCTTAGTCCCTGGCTTCGAGTCAAGAGGAATACCAACTTTCCAAAAGCACCTCAAGAGGAGGCTTCTCTCAGCTAAAGGTATGTGAGAGGGACCCTGAGTTTGTGGCCTCAAGTGGAATGGATACCGATATGCTCTGACTCGAAGTAAGGCCGGACATCCCTGCAGTGAATTGAATGCAGGCTCGTCTTGCATCTCCCAAGACGAAGGGATGTCTGAATCCGCTGTGGAGACCACACAGAAAGACCTAGTCCTCCGCCTCTTCGCGACCGGAGGCCTCACATCCTTTGAAAACTCGAGAGGTCCGCGGAGATCAATTCTTCCAAAGGAGACGATGCCTGACTCCTCTTGAAAATGGATAGGAGTCCCAGGATCCCTGTGGCACGTGGAAAGGGACCCTGGGTTTCCCGCCTCACGTGGAGACGCATCCCAATTGCCATGCCAAGACTCGAGGAGAATCCCGAGGTGTCCCTCGCACCTAGGCAGGAGTCCTGACGTCGCTGAACAAACACGTGTCTGGAAGGGCCCTCCCCGTCGTAACTCGAGAATATACCCCAGGTTCCGGCCGCAACTCGAGAAAAACCATGAGACTTCCCCCTCGCTGCGAGATGAGACCCGATTCCCCTGCACTGCGTGCAGAACAATTCCGTGTTCCACATCAAACGTGAAAGGAGCCTTGATTTCCTTGATGACACTCCAGAGAAATCCCAAGATCACTGTCTCAAGTATAGAGGGATCCTGAGGTCACTGGAGCAACACAAAAGGGCTCCGTGGACCCCAAATCAACTCGAGATGAGAGCTTAGTCCCTGGCTTCGACTCAAGAGGAATACCAACTTTCCACAAGCACCTCAAGAGGAGGCTTCTCTCAGCTACAGGTATGTGAGAGGGACCCTGAGTTTGTGGCCTCAAGTGGAATGGACACCGAGATGCTCTGACTCAAAGTAAGGCCGGATATTCCTGCAGTGAATTGAATGCAGGCTCGTCTTGCATCTCCCAAGACGAAGGGATATCTGAATCCCCTGTGGAGACCACAGAGAAAGACCGAGTTCTCCGCCTCATCGCGACCGGAGGCCTCACATCGTTTGAAAACTCGAGAGGTGCGCGGAGATCAATGCTTCAAAAGGAGACGATGCCTGACTCCTCTTGAAAATGGATAGGAGTCCCAGGATCCCTGTGGCACGTGGAAAGGGTCCCTGGGTCTCCCGCCTCACGTGGAGACGCGTCCCAATTGCCATGCCAAGACTCGAGGAGAATCCCGAGGTGTCCCTCGCACCTAGGCAGGAGTCCTGACGTCGCTGAACAAACACGTGTCTGGAAGGGCCTTCCCCGTCGTAACTCGGGAATATACCCCAGGTTCAAGCCGCAACTCGAGAAAAACCATGAGATTTCCCCCTCGCCGCGAGTTGAGGCCCGATTTCCCTGCACTGCATGCAGAGCAATTCCGTGTTCCACATCAAACGTGAAAGGAGCCTTGATTTCCTTGATGGCACTCCAGAGAAAACCCAAGATAACTGTCTCAAGTCTAGAGGTATCCTGAGGTCACTGGACCAACAGGAAAGGGCTTCGTGGACCCCAAATCAACTCGAGATGAGAGCTTAGTCCCTGGCTTAGACTCAAGAGGTATACCAACTTTCCACAAGCACCTCAAGAGGAAGCTTCTTTCAACTACAGGTATGTGAGAGGGACCCTGAGTTTGTGGCCTCAAGTGGAATGGACACCGAGATGCTCTGACTCGAAGTAAGGCCGGATATCCCTGCAGTGAATTGAATGCAGGCTCGTCTTGCATCTCCCAAGAAGAAGGGATGTCTGAATCCCCTGTGGAGACCACAGAGAAAGACCGAGTTCTCCGCCTCATCGCGACCGGAGGCCTCACATCCTTTGAAAACTCGAGAGGTCCACGGGGATCAATGCTTCCAAAGGAGACGATGCCTGACTCCTCTTGAAAATGCATCGGAGTCCCAGGATCCCTGTGGCACGTGGAAAGGGACCCTGGGTCTCCCGCCTCATGTGGAAAAGCGTCCCAATTGCCATGCCAAGACTCGAGGAGAATCCCGAGTTCTCCCTCGCACCTAGGCAGGGGTCCTGACGTCGCTGAACAAACACGTGTCTGGAAGGGCCCTCCCCGTCGTAACTCGAGAATATACCCCAGGTTCCGGCCGCAACTCGAGAAAAACCATGAGACGTCCCCCTCGCCGCGAGATGAGGCCCGATTCCCCTGCACTGCGTGCATAGCAATTCCGTGTTCCACATCAAACGTGAAAGGAGCCTTGATTTCGTTGATGGCACTTTAGAGAAAACCCAAGATCACTGTCTCAAGTCTAGAGGGATCCTGAGGTCACTGGAGCAACACGAAAGGGCTCCGTGGACCCCAAATCAGCTCAAGATGAGAGCTTAGTACCTGGCTTCGACTCAAGAGGAATACCAACTTTCCACAAGCACCTCAAGAGGAGGCTTCTCTCAGCTAATGGTATGTGAGAGGGACCCTGAGTTTGTGGCCTCAAGTGGAATGGACACCGAGATGCTCTGACTCGAAGTAAGGCCAGATATCCCTGCAGTGAATTGAATGCAGGCTCGTCTTGCATCTCCCAAGACGAAGGGATGTCTGAACACCCTGTGGAGACCACAGAGAAAGACCTAGTTCTCCGCCTCATTGCGACCAGAGGCCTCACATCCTTTGAAAACTCAAGAGGTCCGCGGAGATCAATGCTTCCAAAGGAGACGATGCCTGACTCTTCTTGAAAATGGATAGGAGTCCCAGGATCCCTGTGGCTCGTGGAAAGGGACCCTGGGTCTCCCGCCTCACGTGGAGACGCGTCCCAATTTCCATGCCAAGACTCGAGGAGAATCCCGAGGTGTCCCTCGCAGCTAGGCAGGAGTCCTGACATCGCTGAACAAACACGTGTCTGGAAGGGCCCTCCCCATCGTAACTCGAGAATATACCCTAGGATCCGGCCGCAACTAGAGAAAAACCATGAGATTTCCCCCTCGCCGCGAGTTGAGGCCCGATTCCCCTGCACTGAATGCAGAGCAATTCCGTTTTCCACATCAAACGTGAAAGGAGCCTTGATTTCCTTGATGGCACTCCAGAGAAAACCCAAGATCACTGTCTCAAGTCTAGAGGGATCCTGAGGTCACTGGAGCAACACGAAAGGGCTCCGTGGACCCCAAATCAACTCGAGATGAGAGCTTAGTCCCTGGCTTAGACTCAAGAGGAATACCAACTTTCCACAAGCACCTCAAGAGGAGGCTTCTCTCAGCTAATGGTATGTGAGAGGGACCCTGAGTTTGTGGCCTCAAGTGGAATGGACACCGAGATGCTCTGACTCGACGTAAGGCCGGATATCCCTGCAGTGAATTGAATGCAGGCTCGTCTTGCATCTCCCAAGATGAAGGGATGTCTGAAACCCCTGTGCAGACCACAGAGAAAGACATAGTCCTCCTCCTCATCGCGACCTGTGGCCTCACATTCTTTGAAAACTCGAGAGGTCAGCGGAGATCAATGCTTCCAAAGGAGACGATGCCTGACTCCTCTTGAAAATGGATAGGAGTCCCAGGATCCCTGTGGCACGTGGAAAGGGACCCTGGGTCTCCCGCCTCACGTGGAGACGCGTCCCAATTGCCATGCCAAGACTCGAGGAGAATCCCGAGGTGTCCCTCGCACCTAGGCAGGAGTACTGACGTCGCTGAACAAACACGTGTCTGGAAGGGCCCTCCCCGTCGTAACTCGAGAATATACCCCAGGTTCCGGCCGCAACTCGAGAAAAACCATGAGACTTCCCCCTCGCCGAGAGATGAGGCCTGATTCCCCTGCACTGCGAGCAGAGCAATTCCGTGTTCCACATCAAACGTGAAAGGAGCCTTGATTTCCTTGATGGCACTCCAGAGAAAACGCAAGACCACTGTCTCAAGTCTAGAGGTATCCTGCGGTCACTGGAGCAACACCAAAGGGCTCCGTGGACCCCAAATCTGCTCGAGATGAGAGCTTAGTCCCTGGCTTAGACTCAAGAGGAATACCTAGTTTCCACAAGCACCTCAAGAGGAGGTTTCTCTCAGCTACATGTATGTGATAGGGACCCTGAGTTTTTGGCCTCAAGTGGAATGGACACCGAGATGCTCTGACTTAAGTAAGGCCGGATATCCCTGCAGTGAATTGAATGCAGGCTCGTCTTGCATCTCCCAAGACGAAGGGATGTCTGAATCCCCTGTGGAGACCACAAGAAAGACCTAGTTCTCTGCCTCATCGCGAGCGAAGGCCTCCCATTCTTTGAAAACTCGAGAGGTCCGTGGAGATCAATGCTTTCAAAGGAGGCGATGCCTGACTCCTCTTGAAAATGGATAGGAGTCCCAGGATCCCTCTGGCACGTGGAAAGGGACCCTGGGTCTCCCGACTCACGTGGAGACGCGTCCCAATTGCCATGCCAATACTCGAGGAGAATCCCGAGGTGTCCCTCGCACCTAGGCAGGAGTCCTGACGTCGCTGAACAAACACGTGTCTGGAAGGGCCCTCCCGTTGTAACTCGAAAATATACCCCAGGTTCCGGCCGCAACTCGATAAAAACCATGAGACTTCCCCCTCGCCGCGAGATGAGGCCCGATTCCCCTGCCCTGCGTGCAGAGCAATTCCGTGTTCCACATCAAACGTGAAAGGAGCCTTGATTTCCTTGATGGCACTCCAGAGAAAACCCAAGATCACTGTCTCAAGTCTAGAGGGATCCCGAGGTCACTGGAGCAACACGAAAGGGTTCCGTGGACCCCAAATCAACTCGAGATGAGAGCTTAGATCCTGGTTTCGAGTCAAGAGGAATACTAACTTTCCACAAGCACCTCAAGAGGAGGCTTCTCTCTGCTAAAGGTATGTGAGAGGGACCCTGAGTTTGTGGCCTCAGGTGGAATGGACACCGAGATGCTCTGACTCGAAGTAAGGCCGCACATCCCTGCAGTGAATTGAATGCAGGCTCGTCTTGCATCTCCCAAGACGAAGGGATGTCTGAATCCCCTGCGGAGACCGCAGAGAAAGACCTAGTCCTCCGCCTCATCGCGACCGGAGGCCTCACATCCTTTGAAAACTCGAGAGGTCCGCGGAGATCAATGCTTCCAAAGAGACGATTCCTGACTCCTCTTGAAAATGGATAGGAGTCCCAGGATCCCTGTGGCACGTGGCAAGGGACCCTGTGTCTCCCGCCTCATGTGGAGACGCGTTCCAATTGCCATGACAAGACTTTAGGAGAATCCCGAGGTGTCCCTCGCACCTATCACGTGTCTGGAAGTATCCTCCCCGTCGTAAATCGAGAATATACCCCAGGTTCCGGCCGCAACTCGAGAAAAACCATGAGATTTCCCCCTCGCCGCGAGTTGAGGCCCGATTCCCCTGCACTGCATGCAGAGCAATTCCGTTTTCCACATCAAACGTGAAAGTAGCCTTGATTTCCTGGATGGAACTCCAGAGAAAACCCAAGATCACTGTCTCAAGTCTAGAGGGATCCTGAGGTCACTGGAGCAACTTGAAAGGGCTCCATGGACCCCAAATCAACTCGAGATGAGAGCTTAGTCCCTGGCTTCGACACAAGTGGAATACCAACTTTCCACAAGCAACTCAAGAGGAGGCTTCTCTCAGCTACAGGTATGTGAGAGGGACCCTGAGTTTGTGGCCTCAAGTGGAATGGACCCCGAGATGCTCTGACTCGAAGTAAGGCCGGATATCCCTGCAGTGAATTGAATGCAGGCTCGTCTTGCATCTCCCAAGACGAAGGGATGTCTGAATCCCCTGTGGAGACCACAGAGAAAGACCTACTCCTCCGCCTCATCGCGACCGGAGGCCTCACATCCTTTGAAAACTCGAGAGGTCTGCAGAGATCAATGCTTCTAAAGGATACGATGCCTGACTCTTCTTGAAAATGGATAGGAGTCCCAGGATCACTGTGGCACTTGGAAAGGGACTCTGGGTCTCCCGCCTCACGTGGAGACACGTCCCAATTGCCATGCCAGACTCGAGGAGAATCCCGAGGTGTCCCTCGCACCTAGGCAGGAGTCCTGACGTCGCTGAACAAACACGTGTCTGGAAGGGACCTCCCCGTCGTAACTCGAGAATATACCCCAGATTCCGGCCGCAACTCGAGAAAAACCATGAGACTTCCCCCTCGCCGCGAGATGAGGCCCAATTCCCCTGCCCTGCGTGCAGAGCAATTCCGTATTCCACATCAAAAATGAAAGGAGCCTTGATTTCCTTGATGGCACTCCAGAGAAAACCCAAGATCAGTGTCTCAAGTCTAGAGGGATCCTGAGGTCACTGTAGCAACACGAAATGGCTCCGTGGACCCCAAATCAACTCGAGATGAGAGCTTAGTCCCTGGCTTCAACTCAAGAGGAATACCAATTTTCCACAAGCACCTCAAGAGGAGGCTTCTCTCAGCTACAGGTATGTGAGAGGGACCCTGAGTTTGTGACCTCAAGTGGAATGGACACCGAGAAGCTCTGACTCGAAGTTAGGCCGGATATCCCTGCAGTGAATTGAATGCAGGCTCGTCTTGCATCTCCCAAGACGAAGGGATATCTGAATCCCCTGTGGAGACCACAGAGAAAGACCCAGTTCTCCGCCTCATCGCGACGGGAAGCCTCACATCCTTTGAAAACTCGAGAGGACCGCGGAGATCAATGCTTCCAAAGGAGAAGATGCCTGACTCCTCTTGAAAATGGATAGGAGTCCCAGGATCCCTGTGGCACGTGGAAAGGGACCCTGGGCCTCCCGCCTCACGTGGAGTCGCGTCCCAATTGCTATGCCAAGACTTGAGGAGAATCCCGAGGTGTCCCTCGCACCTAGGCAGGAGTCCTGACGTCGCTGAACAAACACGTGTCTGGAAGGGCCCTCCCCGTCGTAACTCGAGAATATACCCCAGGTTCCGGCCGCAACTCGAGAAAAACCATGAGACTTCCCCCTCGCCGCGAGATGAGGCCCAATTCCCCTGCCCTGCGTGCAGAGCAATTCCGTATTCCACATCAAAAATGAAAGGAGCCTTGATTTCCTTGATGGCACTCCAGAGAAAACCCAAGATCAGTGTCTCAAGTCTAGAGGGATCCTGAGGTCACTGTAGCAACACGAAATGGCTCCGTGGACCCCAAATCAACTCGAGATGAGAGCTTAGTCCCTGGCTTCAACTCAAGAGGAATACCAATTTTCCACAAGCACCTCAAGAGGAGGCTTCTCTCAGCTACAGGTATGTGAGAGGGACCCTGAGTTTGTGACCTCAAGTGGAATGGACACCGAGAAGTTCTGACTCGAAGTTAGGCCGGATATCCCTGCAGTGAATTGAATGCAGGCTCGTCTTGCATCTCCCAAGACGAAGGGATATCTGAATCCCCTGTGGAGACCACAGAGAAAGACCCAGTTCTCCGCCTCATCGCGACGGGAAGCCTCACATCCTTTGAAAACTCGAGAGGACCGCGGAGATCAATGCTTCCAAAGGAGACGATGCCTGACTCCTCTTGAAAATGGATAGGAGTCCCAGGATCCCTGTGGCACATGGAAAGGGAAGCTGGGCCTCCCGCCTCACGTGGAGTCGCGTCCCAATTGCTATGCCAAGACTTGAGGAGAATCCCGAGGTGTCCCTCGCACCTAGGCAGGAGTCCTGACGTCGCTGAACAAACACGTGTCTGGAAGGGCCCTCCCCGTCGTAACTCGAGAATATACCCCAGGGTCCGGCCGCAACTCGAGAAAAACCCTGAGACTTCCCCCTCGCCGCGAGATGAGGCCCGATTCCCCTGCACTGCGTACAGAGAAATTCCGTGTTCCACATCAAACGTGAAAGGAGCCTTGATTTCCTTGATGGCACTCCAGAGAAAACCCAACATCACTGTCTCAAGACTAGAGGGGTCCTGAGGTCACTGGAGCAACACGAAAGGGCTCCGAGGACCCCAAATCAACTCGAGATTAGAGCTTAGTCCCTGGATTCGACTCAAGAGGAATACCAACTTTCCACAAGCACCTTAAGAGGAGGCTTCTCTCAGCTACACGTAGGTGAGAGGGACCCTGAGTCTGTGGCCTCAAGTGGAATGGACACCGAGATGGTCTGACTCGAAGTAAGGCCGGATATCCCTGCAGTGAATTGAATGCAGGCTCGTCTTGCATCTCCCAAGACGAAGGGATGTCTGAATCCCCTGTGGGGACCACAGAGAAAGACCTAGTTCTCCGCCTCATCGCGACCGGAGGCCTGACATCCTTTGAAAACTCGAGAGGTCCGCGGACATCAATGCTTCCAAAGGAGACGATGCCTGACTCCTCTTGAAAATGGATAGGAGACCCAGGATCCCTGTGGCACGTGGAAAGGGACCCTGGGTCTCCCGCCTCACGTGGGGACGCGTCCCAATTGCCATGCCAAGACTCGAGGAGAACCCCGAGGTGTCCCTCGCACCTAGGAAGGAGTCCTGACGTCGCTGTACAAACACGTGTCTGGAAGGGCCCTCCCCGTCGTAACTCAAGAATATACCCCAGGTTCCGGCCGCAACTCGAGAAAAACCATGAGACTTCCCCCTCGCCCCAAGATGAGGCCCGATTCCCTTGCACTGCGTGCAGCACAATTCCGTGTTCGACATCAAACATGAAAGGAGCCTTGATTTCCTTGATGGCACTCCAGAGAAAACTCAAGATGACTGTCTCAAGTCTAGAGGGATCCTGAGGTCACTGGAGCAACACGAAAGGGCTCCGTGGACCCCAAATCAACTCGAGATGAGAGCTTAGTCCCTGGCTTCAACTGAAGAGGAATACCAAGTTTCCACAAGCACCTCAAGAGGAGGCTTCTCTCAGCTACAGTATGTGATAGCGACCCTGAGTTTGTGGCCTCAAGTGGAATGGACACCGAGATGCTCTGGCTCGATGTAAGGCCGGATATCCCTGCAGGGAATTGAATGCAGGCTCGTCTTGCATCTCCCAAGACGAAGGGATGTCTGAATCCCCTGTGGAGACCACAGAGAAAGACCTAATTCTCCCCCTCATCGCAACCGGAGGCCTCACATCCTTTGAAAATTCGAGAGGTCCACAGAGATCAATGCTTCCAAAGGAGACGATGCCTGACTCCTCTTGAAAATGGATAGGAGTCCCAGGATCCCTGTGGCACGTGGAAAGGGACACTGGGTCTCCCGCCTCACGTGGAGACGCGTCCCAATTGCCATGCCAAGACTCGAGGAGAATCCCGAAGTGTCCCTCGCACTTAGGCAGGAGTCCTGACGTCGCTGAACAAACACGTGTCTGGAAGGGCCCTCCCCGTCGTAACTCGAGAATATACCCCAGGTTCCGGCCGCAACTCGAGAAAAACCATGAGATTTCCCCCTCGCCGCGAGTTGAGGCCCGATTCCCCTGCACTGCATGCAGAGCAATTCCGTTTTCCACATCAAACGTGAAAGTAGCCTTGATTTCCTGGATGGAACTCCAGAGAACACCCAAGATCACTGTCTCAAGTCTAGAGGGATCCTGAGGTCACTGGAGCAACTTGAAAGGGCTCCATGGACCCCAAATCAACTCGAGATGAGAGCTTAGTCCCTGGCTTCGACACAAGTGGAATACCAACTTTCCACAAGCAACTCAAGAGGAGGCTTCTCTCAGCTACAGGTATGTGAGAGGGACCCTGAGTTTGTGGCCTCAAGTGGAATGGACACCGAGATGCTCTGACTCGAAGTAAGGCCGGATATCCCTGCAGTGAATTGAATGCAGGCTCGTCTTGCATCTCCCAAGACGAAGGGATGTCTGAATCCCCTGTGGAGACCACAGAGAAAGACCTACTCCTCCGCCTCATCGCGACCGGAGGCCTCACATCCTTTGAAAACTCGAGAGGTCTGCAGAGATCAATGCTTCTAAAGGATTCGATGCCTGACTCTTCTTGAAAATGGATAGGAGTCCCAGGATCACTGTGGCACTTGGAAAGGGACCCTGGGTCTCCCGCCTCACGTGGAGACACGTCCCAATTGCCATGCCAGACTCGAGGAGAATCCCGAGGTGTCCCTCGCACCTAGGCAGGAGTCCTGACGTCGCTGAACAAACACGTGTCTGGAAGGGACCTCCCCGTCGTAACTCGAGAATATACCCCAGGTTCCGGCCGCAACTCGAGAAAAACCATGAGACTTCCCCCTCGCCGCGAGATGAGGCCCAATTCCCCTGCCCTGCGTGCAGAGCAATTCCGTATTCCACATCAAAAATGAAAGGAGCCTTGATTTCCTTGATGGCACTCCAGAGAAAACCCAAGATCAGTGTCTCAAGTCTAGAGGGATCCTGAGGTCACTGTAGCAACACGAAATGGCTCCGTGGACCCCAAATCAACTCGAGATGAGAGCTTAGTCCCTGGCTTCAACTCAAGAGGAATACCAATTTTCCACAAGCACCTCAAGAGGAGGCTTCTCTCAGCTACAGGTATGTGAGAGGGACCCTGAGTTTGTGACCTCAAGTGGAATGGACACCGAGAAGCTCTGACTCGAAGTTAGGCCGGATATCCCTGCAGTGAATTGAATGCAGGCTCGTCTTGCATCTCCCAAGACGAAGGGATATCTGAATCCCCTGTGGAGACCACAGAGAAAGACCCAGTTCTCCGCCTCATCGCGACGGGAAGCCTCACATCCTTTGAAAACTCGAGAGGACCGCGGAGATCAATGCTTCCAAAGGAGACGATGCCTGACTCCTCTTGAAAATGGATAGGAGTCCCAGGATCCATGTGGCACGTGGAAAGGGACCCTGGGTCTCCCGCCTCACGTGGAGACGCGTCCCAATTGCCATGTCAAGACTCGAGGAGAATCCAGAAGTGTCCCTGGCACCTAGGCAGGAGTCCTGACGTCGCTGAACAAACACTTGTCTGGAAGGGCCCTCCCCGTCGTAACTCGAGAATATACCCCAGGTTCCGGCCGCAACTCGAGAAAAACCATGAGACTTCCCCCTCGGCGCGAGATGAGGCCCGATGCCCCTGCACTGCGTGCAGAGTAATTCCGTGTTCCACATCAAACGTGAAAGGAGACTTGATTTCCTTGGTGGCACTAGAGAGAAAACCCAAGATCACTGTCTCAAGTCTAGAGGGATCCTGAGGTCACTGTTGCAACACCAAAGGGCTCCGTGGAACCCAAATCAACTCGAGATGAGAGCTTAGTCCCTGGCTTCGACTCAAGAGGAATACCAACTTTCCACAAGCACCTCAAGAGGAGGCTTCTCTCAGCTACAGGTATGTGAGAGGGACCCTGAATTTGTGGCCTCATGTGGAATGGACACCGAGATGCTCTGACTCGAAGTAAGGCCAGATATCCCTTCAGTGAATTGAATACCGGCCTGTCTTGAATCTCCCAAGACGAAGGGATGTCTGAATCCCCTGTGGAGACCACAGAGAAAGACCTAGTTCTCCGCCTCATCGCGAACGGAGGCCTCGGATCCTTTGAAAACTCAAGAGGTCTGCGGAGATCAATGCTTCCAAAGGAGACGATGCCTGACTCCTCTTGAAAATGGATAGGAGTCCCAGGATCCGTGTGGCACGTGCAAAGGGACACTAGGTCTCCCGCCTCACGAGGAGACGCGTCTCAATTGCCATGACAAAACTCGAGGAGAATCCCTAGTTGTCCCTCGCACCTAGGCAGGAGTCCAGACGTCGCTGAACAAACACGTGTCTGGAAGGGCCCTCGCCGTCGTAACTCGAGAATATACCCCAGGTTCCGGCCGCAACTCGAGAAAAACCATGAGACTTCCCCCTAGCCGCGGGATGAGGCCCATTTCCCCTGCCCTGCGTGCAGAGCAATTCCGTGTTCCACATCAAACGTGAAAGGAGCCTTGATTTCCTTGATGGCACTCCAGAGAAAACCCAAGGTCACTGTCTCAAGTCTAGAGGGATCCTGAGGTCACTGGAGCAACACGAAAGGGCTCCGTGGACCCCAAATCAACTCGAGATGAGAGCTTAGTCCCTGGCTTCGACTCAAGAGGAATACCAACTTTCCACAAGCACCTCAAGAAGAGGCTTCTCTCAGCTACAGGTATGTGAGAGGGACCCTGAGTTTGTGGCCTCAAATGGAATGGACACCGAGATGCTCTGACTCGAAGTAAGGCCGGATATCCCTGCAGTGAATTGAATGCAGGCTCGTCTTGCATCTCCCAAGACGAAGGGATGTCTGAATCCGCTGGGGAGACCACAGAAAGACCGAGTACTCCGCCTCATCGCGACCGGAGGCCTCACATCCTTTGAAAACTCGAGAGGTCCGAGGAGATCAATGCTTCCAAAGAGACGATGCCTGACTCCTCTTGAAAATGGATAGGAATCCCAGGATCCCTGTGGCACGTGAAAATGGACCCTGGGTCTCCCGCCTCACGTGGAGACGCGGCCAAAATGCCATGCCAAGACTCGAGGAGAATCCCGAGGTGTCCCTCGCACCTAGGCAGGAGTCCTGACGTCGCTCAACAAACACGTGTCTGGAAGGGCCCTCCCCGTCGTAACTCGAGAATATATCCCAGGTTCCGGCCGCAACTGAACAAAACCATGAGATTCACCCCTCGCCGCGAGTTGAGGCCCGATTCCCCTGCACTGCATGCAGAGCAATTCCGTGTTCGACATCAAACGTGAAAGGAGCCTTGATTTCCTTGATGGCACTCCAGAGAAAACCCAAGATCACTGTTTCAAGTCTAGAGGGATCCTGAGGTCACTGTAGCAACACGAAAGGGCTCTGTGGACCCGAAATCAACTCGAGATGAGAGTTTAGTCCCTGGCTTCGACTCAAGAAGAATACCAACTTTCCACAAGCACCTCAAGAGGAGGCTTCTCTCAGCTACAGGTATGTGAGAGGGCCCCTGAGTTTGTGGCCTCAAATGGAATGGACACCGTGATGCTCTGACTCGAAGTAAGGCCGGATATCCCTGCAGTGAATTGAATGCAGGCTCGTCTTGCATCTCCCAAGACGAAGGGATGTCTGAATCCCCTGTGGAGACCACAGAGAAAGACCTAATTCTCCGCCTCATCGCGAGCGGAGGCCTCACATCCTTTGAAAACTCGAGAGGTCCGCGGAGATCAATGCTTCCAAAGGAAACGATGCCTGACTCCTCTTGAAAATGGATAGGAGTCCCAGGATCCCTGTGGCACATGGAAAGGGACACTGGGCCTCCCGCCTCACGTGGAGAGGCGTCCCAATTGCCATGCCAAGACTCGAGGAGAATCCCGAGGTGTCCCTCGCACCTAGGCAGTAGTCCTGACGTCACTGAACAAACACGTGTCTGGAAGGCCCCTCCCTGTCGTAACTCGAGAATATACCCCAGGTTCCGGCCGCAACTCGAGAAAAACCATGAGACTCCCCCCTCGCCGCGAGATGAGGCCCGATTCCCCTGCCCTGCGTGCAGAGCAATTCCGTGTTCCACATCAAACGTGAAAGGAGCCTTGATTTCCTTGATGGCACTCCAGAGAAAACCCAAGATCACTGTCTCAAGTCTAGAGGGATCCTGAGGTCACTGGAGCAACAAGAAAGGGCTCCGTGGACCCCAAATCAACTCGAGATGAGAGCTTAGTCCCTGGCTTTGACTCAAGAGGAATACCAACTTTCCACAAGCACCTCAAGAGGAGGCTTCTCTCAGCTACAGGTATATTTGAGGGACCCTGAGTTTGTGGCCTCAAGTGGAATGGACACCGAGATGCTCTGACTCGAAGTAAGGCCGGATATTCCTGCAGTGAATTGAATGCAGGCTCGTCTTGCATCTCCCAAGACGAAGGGATGTGTGAATCCCCTGTGGAGACCACAGAGAAAGACCGAGTTCTCCGCCTCATCGCGACCGGAGGCCTCACATCCTTTGAAAATTCGAGAGGTCCCCGGAGATCAACGCTTCCAAAGGAGACGATGCCTGACTCCTCTTGAAAATGGATAGGAGTCCCAGGATTCCTGTGGCACGTGAAAAGGGACCCTGGGTCTCCCGCCTCACGTGGAGACGCGTCCCCATTGCCATGGCAAGACTCGAGGAGAATCCCGAGGTGTCCCTCGCACCTAGGCAGGAGTCCTGACGTCGCTGAGCAAACACGTGTCTGGAAGGGCCCTCCCTGTCGTAACTCGAGAATATATCCCAGGTTCCGGCCGCAACTGAAAAATACCATGAGATTTCCCCCTCGCCGCGAGTTGAGGCCCGATTCCCCTGCACTGCATGCAGAGCAATTCCGTGTTCGACATCAAACGTGAAAGGAGCCTTGATTTCCTTGATGGCACTCCAGAGAAAACCCAAGATCACTGTCTCAATTCTAGAGGGATCCTGAGGTCACTGGACCAACAGGAAAGGGCTCCGTGGACCACAAATCAACTCGAGATGAGAGCTTAGTCCCTGGCTTCAACTCAAGAGGAATATGAACTTTCCACAAGCCCCTCAAGAGGAGGCTTCTCTCAGCTACAGGTATGTGAGAGGGACCCTGAGTTTGTGGCCTCAAGTGAAATGGACACCGAGATGCTCTGACTCGAAGTAAGGCCGGATATCCCTGCAGTGAATTGAATGCAGGCTCGTCGTGCATCTCCCAAGAAGAAGGGATGTCTGAATCCCCTGTGGAGACCACAGAGAAAGACCTACTCCTCCGCCTCATCGCGACCGGAGGCCTCACATCCTTTGAAAATTCGAGAGGTCCACAGAGATCAATGCTTCCAAAGGAGACGATGCCTGACTCCTCTTGAAAATGGATAGGAGTCCCAGGATCCCTGTGGCACGTGGAAAGGGACACTGGGTCTCCCGCCTCACGTGGAGACGCGTCCCAATTGCCATGCCAAGACTCGAGGAGAATCCCGAAGTGTCCCTCGCACTTAGGCAGGAGTCCTGACGTCGCTGAACAAACACGTGTCTGGAAGGGCCCTCCCCGTCGTAACTCGAGAATATACCCCAGGTTCCGGCCGCAACTCGAGAAAAACCATGAGATTTCCCCCTCGCCGCGAGTTGAGGCCCGATTCCCCTGCACTGCATGCAGAGCAATTCCGTTTTCCACATCAAACGTGAAAGTAGCCTTGATTTCCTGGATGGAACTCCAGAGAACACCCAAGATCACTGTCTCAAGTCTAGAGGGATGCTGAGGTCACTGGAGCAACTTGAAAGGGCTCCATGGACCCCAAATCAACTCGAGATGAGAGCTTAGTCCCTGGCTTCGACACAAGTGGAATACCGACTTTCTACAAGCAACTCAAGAGGAGGCTTCTCTCAGCTACAGGTATGTGAGAGGGACCCTGAGTTTGTGGCCTCAAGTGGAATGGACACCGAGATGCTCTGACTCGAAGTAAGGCCGGATATCCCTGCAGTGAATTGAATGCAGGCTCGTCTTGCATCTCCCAAGACGAAGGGATGTCTGAATCCCCTGTGGAGACCACAGAGAAAGACCTACTCCTCCGCCTCATCGCGACCGGAGGCCTCACATCCTTTGAAAACTCGAGAGGTCTGCAGAGATCAATGCTTCTAAAGGATACGATGCCTGACTCTTCTTGAAAATGGATAGGAGTCCCAGGATCACTGTGGCACTTGGAAAGGGACCCTGGGTCTCCCGCCTCACGTGGAGACACGTCCCAATTGCCATGCCAGACTCGAGGAGAATCCCGAGGTGTCCCTCGCACCTAGGCAGGAGTCCTGACGTCGCTGAACAAACACGTGTCTGGAAGGGACCTCCCCGTCGTAACTCGAGAATATACCCCAGGTTCCGGCCGCAACTCGAGAAAAACCATGAGACTTCCCCCTCGCCGCGAGATGAGGCCCAATTCCCCTGCCCTGCGTGCAGAGCAATTCCGTATTCCACATCAAAAATGAAAGGAGCCTTGATTTCCTTGATGGCACTCCAGAGAAAACCCAAGATCAGTGTCTCAAGTCTAGAGGGATCCTGAGGTCACTGTAGCAACACGAAATGGCTCCGTGGACCCCAAATCAACTCGAGATGAGAGCTTAGTCCCTGGCTTCAACTCAAGAGGAATACCAATTTTCCACAAGCACCTCAAGAGGAGGCTTCTCTCAGCTACAGGTATGTTAGAGGGACCCTGAGTTTGTGACCTCAAGTGGAATGGACACCGAGAAGCTCTGACTCGACGTTAGGCCGGATATCCCTGCAGTGAATTGAATGCAGGCTCGTCTTGCATCTCCCAAGACGAAGGGATATCTGAATCCCCTGTGGAGACCACAGAGAAAGACCCAGTTCTCCGCCTCATCGCGACGGGAAGCCTCACATCCTTTGAAAACTCGAGAGGACCGCGGAGATCAATGCTTCCAAAGGAGACGATGCCTGACTCCTCTTGAAAATGGATAGGAGTCCCAGGATCCATGTGGCACGTGGAAAGGGACCCTGGGTCTCCCGCCTCACGTGGAGACGCGTCCCAATTGCCATGTCAAGACTCGAGGAGAATCCAGAAGTGTCCCTGGCACCTAGGCAGGAGTCCTGACGTCGCTGAAAAAACACTTGTCTGGAAGGGCCCTCCCCGTCGTAACTCGAGAATATACCCCAGGTTCCGGCCGCAACTCGAGAAAAACCATGAGACTTCCCCCTCGGCGCGAGATGAGGCCCGATGCCCCTGCACTGCGTGCAGAGTAATTCCGTGTTCCACATCAAACGTGAAAGGAGACTTGATTTCCTTGGTGGCACTCCAGAGAAAACCCAAGATCACTGTCTCAAGTCTAGAGGGATCCTGAGGTCACTGTTGCAACACCAAAGGGCTCCGTGGAACCCAAATCAACTCGAGATGAGAGCTTAGTCCCTGGCTTCGACTCAAGAGGAATACCAACTTTCCACAAGCACCTCAAGAGGAGGCTTCTCTCAGCTACAGGTATGTGAGAGGGACCCTGAATTTGTGGCCTCATGTGGAATGGACACCGAGATGCTCTGACTCGAAGTAAGGCCAGATATCCCTTCAGTGAATTGAATGCCGGCCCGTCTTGAATCTCCCAAGACGAAGGGATGTCTGAATCCCCTGTGGAGACCACAGAGAAAGACCTAGTTCTCCGCCTCATCGCGAACGGAGGCCTCGGATCCTTTGAAAACTCAAGAGGTTTGCGGAGATCAATGCTTCCAAAGGAGACGATGCCTGACTCCTCTTGAAAATGGATAGGAGTCCCAGGATCCGTGTGGCACGTGGAAAGGGACACTAGGTCTCCCGCCTCACGTGGAGACGCGTCTCAATTGCCATGACAAAACTCGAGGAGAATCCCTAGTTGTCCCTCGCACCTAGGCAGGAGTCCAGACGTCGCTGAACAAACACGTGTCTGGAAGGGCCCTCGCCGTCGTAACTCGAGAATATATCCCAGGTTCTGGCCGCAACTCGAGAAAAACCATGAGACTTCCCCCTAGCCGCGGGATGAGGCCCATTTCCCCTGCCCTGCGTGCAGAGCAATTCCGTGTTCCACATCAAACGTGAAAGGAGCCTTGATTTCCTTGATAGCACTCCAGAGAAAACCCAAGGTCACTGTCTCAAGTCTAGAGGGATCCTGAGGTCACTGGAGCAACATGAAAGGGCTCCGTGGACCCCAAATCAACTCGAGATGAGAGCTTAGTCCCTGGCTTCGAGTCAAGAGGAATACCAACTTTCCACAAGCACCTCAAGAAGAGGCTTCTCTCAGCTACAGGTATGTGAGAGGGACCCTGAGTTTGGGGCCTCAAATGGAATGGACACCGAGATGCTCTGACTCGAAGTAAGGCCGGATATCCCTGCAGTGAATTGAATGCAGGCTCGTCTTGCATCTCCCAAGATGAAGGGATGTCTGAATCCGCTGGGGAGACCACAGAAAGACCGAGTACTCCGCCTCATCGCGACCGGAGGCCTCACATCCTTTGAAAACTCGAGAGGTCCGAGGAGATCAATGCTTCCAAAGAGACGATGCCTGACTCCTGTTGAAAATGGATAGGAGTCCCAGGATCCCTGTGGCACGTGGAAAGGGACCCTGCGTCTCCCGCCTCACGTGGAGACGCGTCCCAATTGCCATGCCAAGACTCGAGGAGAATCCCGAGGTGTCCCTCGCACCTAGGCAGGAGTCCTGACGTCGCTGAACAAACACATGTCTGGAAGGGCCCTCCCCGTCGTAACTCGAGAATATACCCCAGGTTCCGGCCGCAACTCGAGAAAAACCATGAGACTTCCCCCTCGCTGCGAGATGAGGCCCGATTCCCCTGCACTGCGTGCAGAGCAATTCCGTATTCCACATCAAAAAAGAAAGGAGACTTGATTTCCTTGATGGCACTCCAGAGAAAACCCAAGATCACTGTCTCAAGTCTAGAGGGATCCTGAGGTCACTGGAGCAACAAGAAAGGGCTCCGTGGACCCCAAATCAACTCGAGATGAGAGCTTAGTCCCTGGCTTTGACTCAAGAGGAATACCAACTTTCCACAAGCACCTCAAGAGGAGGCTTCTCTCAGTTACAGGTATATTTGAGGGACCCTGAGTTTGTGGCCTCAAGTGGAATGGACACCGAGATGCTCTGACTCGAAGTAAGGCCGGATATCCCTGCAGTGAATTGAATGCAGGCTCGTCTTGCATCTCCCAAGACGAAGGGATGTCTGAATCCCCTGTGGAGACCACAGAGAAAGACCGAGTTCTCCGCCTCATCGTGAACGGAGGCCTCGGATCCTTTGAAAACTCAAGAGGTCCTCGGAGATCAATGCTTCCAAAGGAGACGATGCCTGACTCCTCTTGAAAATGGATAGGAGTCCCAGGATCCGTGTGGCACGTGGAAAGGGACACTGGGTCTCCCGCCTCACGTGGAGACGCGTCTCAATTGCCATGCCAAAACTCGAGGAGAATCCCGAGTTGTCCCTCGCACCTAGGCAGGAGTCCTGACGTCGCTGAACAAACACGTGTCTGGAAGGGCCCTCCCCGTCGTAACTCGAGAATATACCCCAGGTTCCGGGCGCAACTCGAGAAAAACCATGAGACTTCCCCCTCGCCGCGGGATGAGGCCCATTTCCCCTGCCCTGCGTGCAGAGCAATTCCGTGTTCCACATCAAACGTGAAAGGAGCCTTGATTTCCTTGATGGCACTCCAGAGAAAACCCAAGATCACTGTCTCAAGTCTAGAGGGATCCTGAGGTCACTGGAGCAACACCGAAGGGCTCCATGGACCCCAAATCAACTCGAGATGAGAGCTTAGTCCCTGGCTTCGACTCAAGAGGAATACGAACTTTCCACAAGCACCTCAAGAGGAGGCTTCTCTCAGCTAAAGGTATGTGAGAGGGACCCTGAGTTTGTTGCCTCAAGTGGAATGGACACCGAGATGCTCTGACTCGAAGTAAGGCCGGATATCCCTGCAGTGAATTGAATGCAGGCTCATCTTGCATCTCCCAAGACGAAGGGATGTCTGAATCTGCTGGGGAGACCACAGACAAAGACCGAGTTCTCCGCCTCATCGCGACCGGAGGCCTCACATCCTTTGAAAACTCGAGAGGTCCGAGGAGATCAATGCTTCCAAAGGAGACGATGCCTGACTCCTCTTGAAAATGAATAGGAGTCCCAGGATACCTGTGGCACGTGAAAAGGGACCCTGGGTCTCCCGCCTAACGTGGAGACGCGTCCAAAATGCCATGCCAAGACTCGAGGAGAATCCCGAGGTGTCCCTCGCACCTAGGCAGGAGTCCTGACGTCGCTGAACAAACACGTGTATGGAAGGGCCCTCCGCGTCGTAACTCGAGAATATATCCCAGGTTCCGGCCGCAACTGAACAAAACCATGAGATTTACCCCTCGCCGCGAGTTGAGGCCCGATTCCCCTGCACTGCATGCAGAGCAATTCCGTATTCCACATCAAACGTGAAAGGAGCCTTGATTTCCTTGATGGCACTCCAGAGAAAACCCAAGATCACTGTTTCAAGTCTAGAGGGATCCTGAGGTCACTGTAGCAACACGAAAGGGCTCTGTGGACCCGAAATCAACTCGAGATGAGAGTTTAGTCCCTGGCTTCGACTCAAGAAGAATACCAACTTTCCACAAGCACCTCAAGAGGAGGCTTCTCTCAGCTACAGGTATGTGAGAGGGCCCCGGAGTTTGTGGCCTCAAATGGAATGGACACCGAGATGCTCTGACTCGAAGTAAGGCCGGATATCCCTGCAGTGAATTGAATGCAGGCTCGTCTTGCATCTCCCAAGGCGAAGGGATGTCTGAATCCCCTGTGGAGACCACAGAGAAAGACCTAATTCTCCGCCTCATCGCGAGCGGAGGCCTCACATCCTTTGAAAACTCGAGAGGTCCGCGGAGATCAATGCTTCCAAAGGAAACGATACCTGACTCCTCTTGAAAATGGATAGGAGTCCCAGGATCCCTGTGGCACGGGGAAAGGGACACTGGGTCTCCCGCCTCACGTGGAGAGGCGTCCCAATTGCCATGCCAAGACTCGAGGAGAATCCCGAGGTGTCCCTCGCACCTAGGCAGGAGTCCTGACGTCACTGAACAAACACGTGTCTGGAAGGCCCCTCCCCGTTGTAACTCGAGAATATACCCCAGGTTCCGGCCGCAACTCGAGAAAAACCATAAGACTTCCCCCTCGCCGCGAGATGAGGCCCGATTCCCCTGCCCTGCGTGCAGAGCAATTCCGTATTCCACATCAAAAAAGAAAGGAGCCTTGATTTCCTTGATGGCACTCCAGAGAAAACCCAAGATCACTGTCTCAAGTCTAGAGGGATCCTGAGGTCACTGGAGCAACAAGAAAGGGCTCCGTGGACCCCAAATCAACTCGAGATGAGAGCTTAGTCCCTGGCTTTGACTCAAGAGGAATACCAACTTTCCACAAGCACCTCAAGAGGAGGCTTCTCTCAGCTACAGGTATATTTGAGGGACCCTGAGTTTGTGGCCTCAAGTGGAATGGACACCGAGATGCTCTGACTCGAAGTAAGGCCGGATATCCCTGCAGTGAATTGAATGCAGGCTCGTCTTGCATCTCCCAAGACAAAGGGATGTGTGAATCCCCTGTGGAGACCACAGAGAAAGACCGAGTTCTCCGCCTCATCGCGACCGGAGGCCTCACATCCTTTGAAAACTCGAGAGGTCCGCGGAGATCAATGCTTCCAAAGGAGACGATGGCTGACTCCTCTTGAAAATGGATAGCAGTCCCAGGAATACTGTGGCACGTGGAAAGGGACACTGGGTCTCCCGCCTCACGTGGAGACGCGTCCCAATTGCCATGCCAGACTCGAGGAGAATCCCGAGGTGTCCCTCGCACCTAGGCAGGAGTCCTGACGTCGCTGAACAAACACGTGTCTGGAAGGGCCCTCCCCGTCGTAACTCGAGAATATACCCCAAGTTCCGGCCGCAACTTGAGAAAAACCATGAAACTTCGCCCTCGCCGCGAGATGAGGCCCGATTCCCCTGCCCTGCGTGCAGTGGAATTCCGTATTCCACATCAAAAAAGAAAGGAGCCTTGATTTCCTAATGGCACTCCAGAGAAAACCCAAGATCACTGTCTCAAGTCTAGAGGGATCCTGTGGTCACTGGAGCAACAAGAAAGGGCTCCGTGGACCCCAAATCAACTCGAGATGAGAGCTTAGTCCCTGGCTTCGACTCAAGAGGAATACCAACTTTCCACAAGCACCTCAAGAGGAGGCTTCTCTCAGCTACAGGTATGTGAGAGGGACCCTGAGTTTGTGGCCTCAAGTGCATTGGACACCGAGATGCTCTGACTCGAAGTAAGGCCGGATATCCCTGCAGTGAATTGAATGCAGGATCGTCTTGCATCTCCCAAGACGAAGGGTTGTCTGAATCCCCTGTGGAGACCACAGAGAAAGACATCGTTCTCCGCCTCATCGAGCCCGAAGGCCCCACATCGTTTGAAAACTCGAGAGGTCCGAGGAGATCAATGCTTCCAAAGGAGACGATGCCTGACTCCTCTTGAAAATGGAGAGGAGTCCCAGGATGCCTGTGGCACGTGGAAAGGGACCCTGGGTCTCCCGCCTCACATGGAGAGGCGTCGCAATTGCCATGCCAAGACTCGAGAAGAATCCCGAGGTGTCCCTCGCACCTAGGCAGGAGTCCTGACGTCGCTGAACAAACACGTGTCTGGAAGGGCCATCCCCGTCGTAACTCGAGAATATACCCCAAGTTCCGGCCGCAACTTGAGAAAAACCATGAAACTTCGCCCTCGCCGCGAGATGAGGCCCGATTCCCCTGCCCTGCGTGCAGAGGAATTCCGTATTCCACATCAAAAAAGAAAGGAGCCTTGATTACCTAATGGCACTCCAGAGAAAACCCAAGATCACTGTCTCAAGTCTAGAGGGATCCTGTGGTCACTGGAGCAACAAGAAAGGGCTCCGTGGACCCCAAATCAACTCGAGATGAGAGCTTAGTCCCTGGCTTCGACTCAAGGGGAATACCAACTTTCCACAAGCACCTCAAGAGGAGGCTTCTCTCAGCTACAGGTATGTGAGAGGGACCCTGAGTTTGTGGCCTCAAGTGGAATGGACACCGAGATGCTCTGACTCGAAGTAAGGCCGGATATCCCTGCAGTGAATTGAATGCAGGCTCGTCTTGCATCTCCCAAGACGAAGGGTTGTCTGAATCCCCTGTGGAGACCACAGAGAAAGACATCGTTCTCCGCCTCATCGAGCCCGACGGCCCCACATCCTTTGAAAACTCGAGAGGTCCGAGGAGATCAATGCTTCCAAAGGAGACGATGCCTGACTCCTCTTGAAAATGGATAGGAGTCCCAGGATCCCTGTGGCACGTGGAAAGGGACCCTGGGTCTCCCGCCTCACATGGAGAGGCGTCGCAATTGCCATGCCAAGACTCGAGAAGAATCCCGAGGTGTCCCTCGCACCTAGGCAGGAGTCCTGACGTCGCTGAACAAACACGTGTCTGGAAGGGCCCTCCCCGTCGTAACTCGAGAATATACCCCAGGTTCCGGCCGCAACTCGAGAACAACCATGAGACTTCCCCCTCGCCGCGAGATGAGGCCCGATTCCGCTGCACTGCGTGCAGAGCAATTCCGTGTTCCACATCAAACTTGAAAGGAGTCTTGATTTCCTTGATGGCACTCCAGAGAAAACCCAAGATCACTGTCTCAAGTCTAGAGGGATCCTGAGGTCACTGGAGCAACACGAAAGGGCTCCGTGGACCCCAAATCAACTCGAGATGAGAGCTTAGTCCCTGGCTTCGACTCAAGAGGAATACCAACTTTCCACAAGCACCTCAAGAGGAGTCTTCTCTCAGCTACAGGTATGTGAGAGGGACACTGAGTTTGTGGCCTCAGGTGGAATGGACATCGAGATGCTGTGACTCGAAGTAAGGCCGGATATCCCTGCAGTGAATTGAATGCAGGCTCGTCTTGCATCTCCCAAGACGAAGGGATGTCTGAATCCCCTGTGGAGTCCACAGAGAAAGACCTAGTCCTCCGCCTCATCGCGACCGGAGGCCTCACATCCTTTGAAAACTCGAGAGGTCCGCGGAGATCAATGCTTCCAAAGGAGACGATGCCTGACTCCTCTTGAAAATGGATAGGAGTCCCAGGATCCATGTGGCACGTGGAAAGGGACCCTGGGTCTCCCGCCTCACGTGGAGACACGTCCCAATTGCCATGCCAAGACTCGAGGAGAATCCCGAGGTGTCCCTCGCACCTATGCAGGAGTCCTGACGTCGCTGAACAAACACGTGTAAGGAAGGGCCCTCCCCGTCGTAACTCGAGAATATACCCCAGGTTCCGGCCGCAACTCGAGATAAACCATGACACTTCCCCCTCGCCACGAGATGAGGTCCGATTCCCTTGCACTGCGTGCAGAGCAATTCCGTGTTCCACATCAAACGTGAAAGGAGCCTTGATTTCCTTGACGGCACTCCAGAGAAAACCCAAGATCACTGTCTCAAGTCTAGAGGGATCCTGAGGTCACTGGAGCAACTCGAAAGGGCTCCGTGGACCCTAAATCAACTCGAGATGAGAGCTTAGTCCCTGGCTTCGACTCAAGAGGAATACCAAGTTTCCACAAGCACCTCAAGAGGAGGCTTCTCTCAGCTACAGGTATGTGAGAGGGACCCTGAGTTTGTGGCCTCAAGTCGAATGGACACCGAGATGCTCTGACTCGAAGTAAGGCCAGATATCCCTGCAGTGAATTGAATGCAGGCTCGTCTTGAATCTCCCAAGACGAAGGGTTGTCTGAATCCCCTGTGGAGACCACAGAGAAAGACCTAGTTCTCCGCCACAACGCGACCGGAGGCCTCACATCCTTTGAAAACTCGAGACGTCCTCGGAGATCAATGCTTCCCAAGGAGACGATGCCTGACTCCTCTTGAAAATGGATAGGAGTCCCAGGATCCCTGTGGCACGTGGAAAGGGACCCTGCGTCTCCCGCCTCACGTGGAGACACGTCCCAATTGCCATGCCAAGAATCGAAGAGAATCCCGAGGTGTCCCTCGCACCTAGGCAGGAGTCCTGACGTCGCTGAACAAACATGAGTCTGGAAGGGCCCTCCCCTTCGTAACTCGAGAATATACCCCAGGTTACGGCCGCAACTCGAGAAAAACCATGAGACTTCCCCCTCGCCGCGAGATGAAGCCCGATTCCCCTGCACTGCGTGCAGAGCAATTCCGTGTTCCACATCAAACTTGAAAGGAGTCTTGATTTCCTTGATGGCACTCCAGAGAAAACCCAAGATCACTGTCTCAAGTCTAGAGGGATCCTGAGGTCACTGTAGCAACAGGAAAGGGCTCCGTGGACCCCAAATCAACTCGAGATGAGAGCTTAGTCCCTGGCTTCGACTCAAGAGGAATACCAACTTTCCACAAGCACCTCAAGAGGAGGCTTCTCTCAGCTACAGGTATGTGAGAGGGCCCCTGAGTTTGTGGCCTCAAGTGGAATGGACACCGAGATGCTCTGACTCGAAGTAAGGCCGGATATCCCTGCAGTGAATTGAATGCAGGCTCGTCTTCCATCTCCCAAGATGAAGGGATGTCTGAATCCCCTGTGGAGACCACAGAGAAGACCTAGTTCTCCACCTCTTCACGACTGGAGGCCTCACATCCTATGAAAAATCGAGACGTCCGCGGAGATCAATGCTTCCAAAGGAGACGATGCCTGACTCCTCTTGAAAATGGATAGGAGTCCCAGGATCCCTGTGGCTCGTGGAAAGGGACCCTGGGTCTCCCGCCTCACGTGGAGACGCGTCCCAATTGCCATGCCAGGACTCGAGGGGAATCCCGAGGTGTCCCTCGCACCTAGGCAGGAGTCTTGATGTCGCTGAACAAACACGTGTCTGGAAGGGCCCTCCCCGTCGTAACTCGAGAATATATCCCAGGTTCCGGTCGCAACTCGAGAAAAACCATGAGACTTCCCCCTCGCCGCGACATCAGGCCCGATTCCCGTACCCTGCGTGCAGAGCAATGCCGTATTGCACATCAAAAGTGAAAGGAGCCTTGATTTCCTTGATGGCACTCCAGAGAAAACCCAAGATCACTCTCTCAAGTCTAGATTGACCCTGAGGTCACTGTAGCAAAACGAAAGGGCTCTGTGGACCCCAAATCAACTCGAGATGAGAGCTTAGTCCCTGGCTTCGACTCAAGAGGAATACCAACTTTCCACAAGCACCTCAAGAGGAGGATTCTCTCAGCTACAGGTATGTGAGAGGGCCCCTGAGTTTGTGGCCTCAAGTGGAATGGACACCGAGATGCTCTGACTCGAAGTAAGGCCGGATATCCCTGCAGTGAATTGAATGCAGGCTCGTCTTGCATCTCCCAAGACGAAGGGATGTCTGAATCCCCTGATGAGACCACAGAGAAAGACCTAATTCTCCGCCTCATTGCGACCAGAGGCCTCACATTCTTTGAAAACTCGAGAGGTCTGCGGATATCAATGCTTCCAAAGGAGACGATGCCTGACTCCTCTTGAAAATGGATAGGAGTCCCAGGATCCCTGTGGCACGTGGAAAGGGACCCTGGGTCTCCCGCCTCACGTGGAGACGCGTCCCAATTGCCATGCCAAGACTCGAGGAGAATCCCGAGGTGTCCCTCGCACCTAGGCAGGAGTCCTGACGTTGCTGAACAAACACGTGTCTGGAAGGGCCCTCCCCGTCGTAACTCGAGAATATACCCCAGGTTCCGGCCGCAACTCGAGAAAAACCATGAGACTTCCCCCTCGCCGCGACATGAGGCCCGATTCCCCTAGATTGCGTGCAGAGCAATTCCGTGTTCCACATCAAACGTGAAAGGAGACTTGATTTCCTTGATGGCACTCCAGAGAAAACCCAAGATCACTGTCTCAAGTCTAGAGGGATCCTGAAGTCACTGGAGCAACACGAAAGGGCTCCGTGGACCCCAAATCAACTCGAGATGAGAGCTTAGTCCCTGGCTTCGACTCAAGAGGAATACCAACTTTCCATAAGCACCTCAAGAGGAGGCTTCTCTTAGCTACAGGTATGTGAGAGGGACCCTGAGTTTGTGGCCTCAAGTGGAATGGACACCGAGATTCTCTGACTCGAAGTAATGCCGGATATCCCTGCAGTGAATTGAATGCAGGCTCGTCTTGCATCTCCCAAGACGAAGGGATGTCTGAATCCGCTGTGGAGACGATAGAGAAAGACCTAGTCCTCCGCCTCATCGACACCGGAGGCCTCACATCCTTTGAAAACTCGAGAGGTCCGCGGAGATCAATGCTTCCAAAGGAGACGATGCCTGACTCCTCTTGAAAATGGATAGGAGTCCCAGGATCCCTGTGGCACGTGGAAAGGGACCCTGGGTCTCCCGCCTCACGTGGAGACGCGTCCCAATTGCCATGCCAAGACTCGAGGAGAATCCCGAGGTGTCCCTCGCACCTAGGCAGGAGTCCTGACGTTGCTGAACAAACACGTGTCTGGAAGGGCCCTCCCCGTCGTAACTCGAGAATATACCCCAGGTTCCGGCCGCAACTCGCGAAAAACCATGAGACTTCCCCCTCGCCGCGAGATGAGGCCCGATTCCCCTGCACTGCGTGCAGAGCAATTCCGTGTTCCACATCAAACGTGAAAGGAGCCTTGATTTCCTTGATGGCACTCCAGAGAAAATCCAAGATCACTGTCTCAAGTCTAGAGGGATCCTGAGGTCACTGTAGCAAAACAAAAGGGCTCCGTGGACCCCAAATCAACTCGAGATGAGAGCTTAGTCCCTGGCTTCGACTCAAGAGGAATACCACGTTTCCACAAGCACCTCAAGAGGAGGCTTCTCTCAGCTACAAGTATGTGAGAGGGACCCTGAGTTTGTGGCCTCAAGTGGAATGGACACCGAGATGTTCTGACTCGAAGTAAGGCCGGATATCCCTGCAGTGAATTGAATGCAGGCTCGTTTTGCATCTCCCAAGACGAAGGGTTGTCTGAATCCCCTGTGGAGACCACAGAGAAAGACCTAGTCCTCCACCTCAACGCAACCGGAGGCCTCATATCCTTTGAAAACTCGAGAGGTCCGCGGGGATCAATGCTTCGAAAGGAGACGATGCCTGACTCCTCTTGAAAATGGATAGGAGTCCCAGGATCCCTGTGGCACGTGGAAAGGGACCCTGGGTCTCCCGCCTCACGTGGAGACGCGTCCCAATTGCCATGCCAAGACTCGAGGGGAATCCCGAGGTGTCCCTCGCACGTAGGCAGGAGTCCTGACGTCGCTGTACAAACACGTGTCTGGAAGGGCCCTCCCCGTCGTAACTCGAGAATATACCCCAGGTTACGGCCGCAACTCGAGAAAAACCATGAGACTTCCCCCTCGCCGCGAGATGAGGCCCGATTCCCCTGCACTGCGTGCAGAGCAATTCCGTGTTCCACATCAAACGTGAAAGGAGCCTTGATTTCCTTGATGGCACTCCAGCGAAAACCCAAGATCACTGTCTCAAGTCTAGAGGGATCCTGAGGTCATGGAGCAACACGAAAGGGCTCCGTGGACCCCAAATCAACTCGAGATGAGAGCTTAGTCCCTGGCTTCGAGTCAAGAGGAATACCAACTTTCCACAGGCACCTCAAGAGGAGGCTTCTCTCAGCTAAAAGTATGTGAGAGGGACCCTGAGTTTGTGGCCTCAAGTGGAATGGACACCGAGATGCTCTGACTCGAAGTAAGGCCGGATATCCCTGCAGTGAATTGAATGCAGGCTCGCCTTGCATCTCCCAAGACGAAGGGATGTCTGAATCCCCTGTCGAGACCACAAAGAAAGACCTAATTCTCCGCCTCATCGCGAGCGGAGGCCTCACATCCTTTGAAAACTCGATAGGTCCGCGGAGATCAATGCTTCCAAAGGAGACGATGCCTGACTCCTCTTGAAAATGGATAGGAGTCCCAGGATCCCTGTGGCACGTGGAAAGGGACCGTGGGTCTCCCGCCTCACGTGGATACGCGTCCCAATTGCCATGCCAAGACTCGAGGAGAATCCCGAGGTGTCCCTCGCACGTAGGCAGGAGTCCTGACGTCGCTGAACAAACACGTGTCTGGAAGGGCCCTCCCCGTCGTAACTCGAGAATATACCCCAGGTTCCGGCCGCAACTCGAGAAAAACCATGAGACTTCCCCCTCGCCGCGAGATGAGGCCCGATTCCCCTGCACTGCGTGCAGAGCAATTCCGTGTTCCACATCAAACGTGAAAGGAGCCTTGATTTCCTTGATGGCACTCCAGAGAAAATCCAAGATCACTGTCTCAAGTCTAGAGGGATCCTGAGGTCACTGTAGCAACACAAAAGGGCTCCGTGGACCCCAAATCAACTCGAGATGAGAGCTTAGTCCCTGGCTTCGACTCAAGAGGAATACCAACTTTCCACAAGCACCTCAAGCGGAGGCTTCTCTCAGCTACAAGTATGTAAGAGGGACCCTGAGTTTGTGGCCTCAAGTGGAATGGACACCGAGATGCTCTGACTCGAAGTAAGGCCGGATATCCCTGCAGTGAATTGAATGCAGGCTCGTCTTGCATCTCCCAAGACGAAGGGTTGTCTGAATCCCCTGTGGAGAGCATAGAGAAAGATCTAGTCCTCCACCTCAACGCAACCGGAGGCCACATATCCTTTGAAAACTCGATAGGTCCGCGGAGATCAATGCTTCCAAAGGAGACGATGCCTGACTCCTCTTGAAAATGGATAGGAGTCCCAGGATCCCTGTGGCACGTGGAAAGGGACCGTGGGTCTCCCGCCTCACGTGGATATGCGTCCCAATTGCCATGTCAAGACTCGAGGAGAATTCCGAGGTGTCCCTCGCACGTAGGCAGGAGTCCTGACGTCGCTGAACAAACACGTGTCTGGAAGGGCCCTCCGCGTTGTAACTCGAGAATATACCCCATGTTCCGGCCGCAACTCGAGAAAAACCATGAGACTTCCCCCTCGCCGCGAGATGAGGCCCGATTCCCCTGCACTGCGTGCAGAGCAATTCCGTGTTCCACATCAAACGTGAAAGGAGCCTTGATTTCCTTGATGGCACTCCAGAGAAAACCCAAGATCACTGTCTCAAGTCTAGAGGGATCCTGAGGTCACTATAGCAACAGGAAAGGGCTCCGGGACCCCAAATCAACTCGAGATGAGAGCTTAGTCCCTGGTTTCGACTCAAGAATATACCAACTTTCCACAAGCACCTCAAGAGGAGGCTTCTCTCAGCTGCAGGTATGTGAGAGGGACCCTGAGTTTGTGGCCTCAAGTGGAATGGACACCGAGATGCTCTGACTCGAAGTAAGGCCGGATATCCCTGCAGTGAATTGAATGCAGGCTCGTCTTGCATCTCCCAAAACGAAGGGATGTCTGAATCCCCTGTGGAGACCACAGAGAAAGACCTAATTCTCCGCCTCATCGCGAGCGGAGGCCTCACATCCTTTGAAAACTCGAGAGGTCCGAGGAGATCAATGCTTCCAAAGGAGATGATGCCTGACTCCTCTTGAAAATGGATAGGAGTCCCAGGATCCCTGTGGCACGTGGAAAGGGACCCTGGGTCTCCCGCCTCACGTGGAGACGCGTCCCAATTGCCATGCCAGGACTCGAGGGGAATCTCGAGGTGTCCCTCGCACCTAGGCAGGAGTCTTGATGTCGCTGAACAAACACGTGTCTGGAAGGGCCCTCCACGTCGTAACTCGAGAATATAACCCAGGTTCCGTCCGCAACTCGAGAAAACCCATGAGATATCCCCCTCGCCGTGAGTTGAGGCCCGATTCCCCTGCACTGCATGCAGAGCAATTCCTTGTTCCACATCAAACGTGAAAGGAGCCTTGATTTCCTTGATGGCACTCCAGAGAAACCCAAGATCACTGTTTCAAGTCTAGAGGGATCCTGAGGTCACTGGACCAATATGAAAGGGCTCCGTCGACAACAAATCCACACGAGATGAGAGCTTAGTCCCTGGCTTCGACTCAAGAGGAATACCAACTTTCCACAAGCACCTCTCTCAGCTACAGGTATGTGAGAGGGACCCTGAGTTTGTGGCCTCAAGTGGAATGGACACCGAGATGCTCTGACTCGAAGTAAGGCCGGATATCCCTGCAGTGAATTGAATGCAGGCTCGTCTTGCATCTCCGTAGACGAAGGAATGTCTGAATCCCCTGTGGAGACCACAGAGAAAGACCGAGTTCTCCGCCTCAACGGGAACGGAGGCCTCACATCCTTTGAAAACTCGAAAGGTCCGCGGAGATCAATGCTTCCAAAGGAGACGATGTGTGACTCCTCTTGAAAATGGATAGGAGTTCCAGGATCCCTGTGGCACGTCCAAAGGGACCCTGGGTCTCCCGTCTCATGTGGAGACGCGTCCCAATTACCATGCCAAGACTCGAGGAGAATCCCGAGGTGTCCCTCGCACCTAGGCAGGAGTCCTGACGTCGCTGAACAAACACGTGTCTGGAAGGGCCCTCCCCGTCGTAACTCGAGAATATACCCCAGGTTCCGGCCGCAACTCGAGAAAAACCATGAGAATTACTCCTCGCCGCGAGATGAGGCCCGATTCCCCTGCAGTGCGTGCAGAGCAATTCCGTGTTCCACATCAAACGTGAAAGGAGCCTTGATTTCCTTGATGGCACTCCAGAGAAAACCCAAGATCACTGTCTCAAGTCTAGAGGGATCCTGAGGTCACTGTAGCAACAGGAAAGGGCTCCGGGACCCCAAATCAACTCGAGATGAGAGCTTAGTCCCTGGTTTCGATTCAAGAATATACCAACTTTCCACAAGCACCTCAAGAGGAGGCTTCTCTCAGCTGCAGGTATGTGAGAGGGACCCTGAGTTTGTGGCCTCAAGTGGAATGGACACCAAGATGCTCTGACTCGAAGTAAGGCCGGATATCCCTGCAGTGAATTGAATGCAGGCTCGTCCTGCATCTCCCAAGACGAAGGGATGTCTGAAAGCCCTGTGCAGACCACAGAGAAAGACCTAGTCCTCCGCCTCAACGCGACCTGAGGCCTCACATCCTTTGAAAACTCGAGAGGTCTGCGGAGATCAATGCTTCCAAAGGAGCCGATGCCTGACTCCTCTTGAAAATGGGTAGGAGTCCCAGGATCACTGTGGCACGTAGAAAGGGAGCCTGGGTCTCACGTCTCACGTGGAGACGCGTCCCAATTGCCACGCCAAGACTCGAGGAGAATCCCGAGGTGTCCCTCGCACCTAGGCAGGAGTCCTGACGTCGCTGAACAAACACGTGTCTGGAAGGGCCCTCCCCGTCGTAACTCGAAAATATACCCCAGGTTCCGGCCGCAACTCGCGAAAAACCATGAGACTTCCCCCTCGCTGCGAGATGAGGCCCGACTCCCCTGCACTGCGTGCAGAGCAATTCCTTGTTCCACATCAAACGTGAAAGGAGACTTGATTTCCTTGGTGGCACTCCAGAGAAAACCCAAGATCACTGTCTCAAGTCTAGAGGGATCCTGAAGTCACTGTAGCAACACGAAAGGGCTCCGTGGACCCCAAATCAACTCGAGATGACAGCTTAGTCCCTGGCTTCGACGCAAGAGGAATACCAACTTTCCACAAGCACCTCAAGAGGAGGCTTCTCTCAGCTACAGGTATGTGAGAGGGACCCTGAGTTTGTGGCCTCAAGTGCAATGGACACCGAGATGCTCTGACTCGAAGTAAGTCCGGATATCCCTGCAGTGAATTGAATGCAGGCTCGTCTTGCATCTCCCAAGACGAAGGGATGTCTGAATCCCCTGCGGAGACCACAGAGAAAAACCTAGTCCTCCGCCTCATCATGACCGGAGGCCTCATATCATTTGAAAACTCGAGAGGTCTGCAGAGATCAATGCTTCCAAAGGATACGATGCCTGGCTCCTGTTGAAAATGCATAGGAGTCCCAGGATAACTGTGGCACGTGGAAAGGGACCCTGGGTCTCCCACCTCATGTGGAGACGCGTCCCAATTGCCATGCCAAGACTCGAGGAGAATCCCGAGGTGTGCCTCGCACCGAGGCAGGAGTCCTGACGTCGCTGAACAAACACGTGTCTGCAAGGGCCCTCCCCTTCGTAACTCGAGAATATACCCAGGTTCCGGCCGCAACTCGAGAAAAACCATGAGACTTCCCCCTCGCCGCGAGATGAGGCCCGATTCCCCTGGACTGCGTGCAGAGCAATTCCGTGTTCCACATCAAACGTGAAAGGAGCCTTGATTTCCTTGATGGCACTCCAGAGAAAACCCAAGATCACTGTCTCAAGTCTAGAGGGATCCTGAGGTCACTGTAGCAACTCGAAAGGGCTCCGTGGACCCCAAATCAACTCGAGATGAGAGCTTAGTCCCTGGCTTCGACTCAAGAGGAATACCAACTTTCCACAAGCACCTCAAGAGGAGGCTTCTCTCAGCTACAGGTATGTGAGAGGGCCCCTGAGTTTGTGGCCTCAAGTGGAATGGACACCGAGATGCTCTGACTCGACGTAAGGCCGGATATCCCTGCAGTGAATTGAATGCAGGCTCGTCTTGCATCTCCCAAGACGAAGGGATGTCTGAATCCCCTGTGGAGACCACAGAGAAAGACCTACTTCTCCGCCTCAACGCGAACGGAGGCCTCACATCCTTTGAAAACTCAAGAGGTGCGCGGAGATCAATGCTTCCAAAGGCAACGTTGCCTGACTCCTCTTGAAAATGGATAGGAGTCCCAGGATCCCTATGGAACGTGGAAAGTGACCCTGGGTTTCCCGCATCACGTGGATACGCGTCACAATTACCATGCCAAGACTCGTGGAGAATACCCAGGTGTCCCTCGCACCAAGGCAGGAGTCCTGACGTCGCTGAACAAACACGTGTCTGGAAGGGCCCTCGCCGTCGTACTTCGAGAATATACCCCAGGTTCCGGCCGCAACTCGAGAAAAACCATGAGACTTACTCCTCGCCGCGAGATGAGGCCCGATTCCCCTGCACTGCGTGCAGAGCAATTCCGTGTTCCACATCAAACGTGAAAGGAGCCTTGATTTCCTTGATGGCACTCCAGAGAAAACCCAAGATCTCTGTCTCAAGTCTAGAGTGATCCTGAGGTCACTGGAGCAACACGAAAGGGCTCCGTGGACCCCAAATGAACTCGAGATGAGAGCTTAGTCCCTGGCTTCGACTGAAGAGGAATACCAACTTTCCACAAGCACCTCTCTCAGCTACAGGTATGTGAGAGGGACCCTGAGTTTGTGGCCTCAAGTGGAATGGACACGGAGATGCTCTGACTCGAAGTAAGGCCGGATATCCCTGCAGTGAATTGAATGCAGGCTCGTCTTGCATCTCCCAAGACGAAGGGATGTCTGAATCCTCTGTGGAGACGACAGAGAAAGACCTAGTTCTCCGCCTCATCGCTGACGGAGGCCTCACATCCTTTGAAAACTCGAGAGGTGCGCGGAGATCAATGCTTCCAAAGGAGACGATGCCCCACTCCTCTTGAAAATGGATAGGAGTCCCAGGATCCCTGTGGCACGTGGAAAGGGACCCTGCATCTCCCGCCTCATGTGGAGACGCGTCCCAATTGCCATGCTAAGACTCGACGAGAATCCCGAGGTGTCCCTCGCACCTAGGCAGGAGTCCTAACGTCGCTGAACAAACACGTGTCTGGAAGTGCCCTCCCCATCGTAACTCGAGAATATACCCTAGGTTCTGGCCGCAACTCTAGAAAAACCATGAGACTTCCCCCTCGACGCGACATGAGGCCCGATTCCCCTGCACTGCGTGCAGAGCAATTCCGTGTTCCACATCATACGTGAAAGGAGTCTTGATTTCCTTGATGGCACTCCAGAGAAAACCCAAGATCACTGTCTCAAGTTTAGAGGGATCCTGAGGTCACTGGAGCAACACGAAAGTGCTCTGTGGACCCCAAATCAACTCGAGATGAGAGCTTAGTCCCTGGCTTCGACTCAAGAGGAATACCAACTTTCCACAAGCACCTCAAGGGGAGGCTTCTCTCAGCTACAGGTATGTGAGAGGGCCCCTGAGTTTGTGGCCTCAAGTGGAATGGACACCGAGATGCTCTGACTCGAAGTAAGGCCGGATATCCCAGCAGTGAATTGAATGCAGGCTCGTCTTGCATCTCCCAAGACGAAGGGATGTCTGAATCCCCTGTGGAGACCACAGGGAAAGACATAATTCTCCGCCTCATCGCGACCGGAGGCCTCACATCCTTTGAAAACTCGAGAGGTCTGCGGAGATCAATGCTTCCAAAGGAGACGATGCCTGACTCCTCTTGAAAATGGATAGGAGTCCCAGGATCCCTGTGGCACGTGGAAAGGGACCCTGGGTCTCCCACCTCACGTGGAGACGCGTCCCAATTTCCATGCCAAGACTCGAGGAGAATCCCGAGGTGTCCCTCGCACCTAGGCAGGAGTCCTGACGTCGATGAACAAACACGTGTCTGGAAGGGCCCTCCCCGTCGTAAATCGAGAATATACCCCAGGTTCAGGCCGCAACTCGAGAAAAACCATGAGAAATCCCCCTCGCCGCGAGATGAGGCCGGATTCCCCTGCACTGCGTGCAGAGCAATTCCGTGTTCCACATCAAACGTGAAAGGAGCCTTGATTTCCTTGATGGCACTCCAGAGAAAACCCAAGATCACTGTCTCAAGTCTAGAGGGATCCTGAGGTCATTGGAGCAACATGAAAGGGATCCGTGGACCCCAAATCAACTCGAGATGAGAGCTTAGTCCCTGGCTTCGACTCAAGAGGAATACCAACTTTCCACAAGCACCTCAAGAGGAGGCTTCTCTCAGCTACAGGTATGTGAGAGGGACCCTGAGTTTTTGGCCTCAAGTGGAATGGACACCGAGATGCTCTGACTCGAAGTAAGGCCGGATATCCCTGCAGTGAATTGAATGCAGGCTCCTCTTCCATTTCCCAAGACGAAGGGATGTCTGAATCCCCTGTGGAGACCACAGAGAAAGACCTAGTCCTCCGCCTCATTGCGACAGGAGGCCTCACATCCTTTGAAAACTCGAGAGGTCTGCGGAGCTCAATGCTTCCAAAGGAGACGATGCCTGACTCCTCTTGAAAATGGATAGGAGGCCCAGGTTCCCTGTGGCACGTGGAAAGGGACCCTGCGTCTCCCGCCTCACGTGGAGACGCGTCCCAATTGCCATGCGAAGACTCGAGGAGAATCCCGAGGTGTCCCTCGCACCTAGGCAGGAGTCCTGACGTCGCTGAACAAGCACGTGTCTGGAAGGGCCCTCCCCGTCGTAACTCGAGAATATACACCAGGTTCCGGCCGCAACTTGAAAAAAACCATGAGACTTCCCCCTCGCCGTGAGATGAGGCCCGATTCCCCTGCACTGCGTGCAGAGCAATTCCGTGTTCCACATCAAACGTGAAAGGAGCCTTGATTTCCTTGACGGCACTCCAGGGAAAACCCAAGATCACTGTCTCAAGTCTAGAGGGATCCTGAGGTCACTGGAGCAACACGAAAGGGCTCCGTGGCCCCAAATCAACTCGTGATGAGAGCTTAGTCCCTCGCTTCGACTCAAGAGGAATACCAACTTTCCACAAGCACCTCAAGAGGAGGCTTCTCTCAGCTACAGGTATGTGAGAGGGACCCTGAGTTTGTGGCCTCAAGTGGAATGGACACCGAGATGCTCTGACTCGATGTAAGGCCGGATATCCCTGCAGTGAATTGAATGCACGCTCGTCTTGCATCTCCCAAGACGAAGGGATGTCTGAATCCCCTGTGGAGACCACAGAGAAAGACCTAGTCCTCCGCCTCAATGCAAACGGAGGCCTCACATCCTTTGAAAACTCGAGAAGTCCGCGGAGATCAATGCTTCCAAAGGAGACGATGCCTGACTCCTCTTGAAAATGGATAGGAGTCCCAGGATCCCTGTGGCACGTGGAAAGGGACCCTGGGTCTCCCGCCTCACGTGGAGACGCATCCCAATTGCCATGCCAAGACTCGAGGAGAATCCCGAGGTGTCCCTCGCACCTAGGCAGGAGTCCTGACGTCGCTGAACAAACACGTGTCTGGAAGGGCCCTCCCCGTCGTAACTCGAGAATATACCACAGGTTCCGGCCGCAACTCGAGAAAAACCATGAGATTTCCCCTCGCCGCGAGATGAGGCCCGATTCCCCTGCACTGCGTGCAGAGCAAATCCGTGTTCCACATCAAACGTGAAAGGAGCCTTGATTTCCTTGATGGCACTCCAGAGAAAACTCAAGATCACTGTCTCAAGTCTAGAGGGATCCTGAGGTCACTGGAGCAACCCGAAAGGGCTCCGTGGACCCCAAATCAACTCGAGATGAGAGCTTAGTCCCTGGCTTCGACTCAAGAGGAATACCAACTTTCCACAAGCACCTCAAAAGGAGGCTTCTCTCCCCTACAGGTATGTGAGAGGGACCCTGAGTTTGTGGCCTCAAGTGGAATGGACACTGAGATGCTCTGACTCGAAGTAAGGCCGGATATCCCTGCAGTGAATTGAATGCCGGCTCGTCTTGCATCTCCCAAGACGAAGGGATGTCTGAATCCCCTGTGTAGACCACAGAGAAAAACCTAGTCCTCCGCCTCATTGCGACCGGAGGCCTCACATCCTTTGAAAACTCGAGAGGTCCGCGGAGATCAATGCTTCCAAAGGAGACGATGCCTGACTCCTCTTGAAAATGGATAGGAGCCCCAGGATCCCTGTGCCACATGGAAAGGGACCCTGGGTCTCCCGCCTCACGTGGAGACGCGTCCCAATTGCCATGCCAAGACTCGAGGAGAATCCCGAGGTCCCTCGCACCTAGGCAGGAGTCCTGACGTCACTGAACAAACACGTGTCTGGAAGGGCCCTCCCCGTCGTAACTCGAGAATATACCCAAGGTTCCTGCCGCAACTCGAGAAAATCCATGAGACTTCCCCGTCGCCGCGAGATGAGGCCCGATTCCCCTGCACTGCATGCAGAGCAATTCCGTGTTCCACATCAAACGTGAAAAGAGCCTTGATTTCCTTGATGGCACTCCAGAGAAAACCCAAGATCACTGTCTCAAGTCTAGAGGGATCCTGAGGTCACTGGAGCAACACGAAAGGGCTCCGTGGACCCCAAATCAACTCGAGATGAGAGCTTAGTCCCTGGCTTCGACTCAAGAGGAATACCAACTTTCCACAAGCAGCTCAAGAGGAGGCTTCTCTCAGCTACAGGTATGTGAGAGGGACCCTGAGTTTGTGGCCTCAAGTGGAATGGACACTGAGATGCTCTGACTCGAAGTAAGGCCGGATATCCCTGCAGTGAATTGAATGCAGGCTCGTCTTGTATCTCCCAAGACGAAGGGATGTCTGAATCCCCTGTGGAGACGACAGAGAAAGACCTAGTCCTCCGCCTCATTGCGACCGGAGGCCTCACATCCTTTGAAAACTCGAGAGGTCCGCGGACATCAATGCTTCCAAAGGAGACGATGCCTGACTCCTCTTGAAAATGGATAGGAGCCCCAGGATCCCTGTGGCACGTGGAAAGGGACCCTGGGCCTCCCGCCTCACGTGGAGACGCATCACAATTGCCATGCCAAGACTCGAGGAGAATCCCGAGGTGTCCCTCGCACCTAGGCAGGAGTCCTGACGTCGCTGAACAAACACGTGTCTGGAAGGGCCCTCCCCGTCGTAACTCGAGAATATACCCCAAGTTCCGGCCGCAACTCGAGCAAAACCATGAGACTTCCCCCTCTCCGCGAGATGAGACCCGATTCCCCTGCACTGCGTGCAGAGCAATTCCGTGTTCCACGTCAAACGTGAAAAGAGCCTTGATTTCCTTGATGGCACTTCAGAGAAAACCCAAGATCACTGTCTCAAGTCTAGAGGGATCCTGAGGTCACTGGAGCAACACGAAAGGGCTCCGTGGACCCCAAATCAACTCGAGATGAGAGCTTAGTGTCTGGCTTCGACTCAAGAGGAATGCCAACTTTCCACAAGCACCTCAAGAGGAGGCTTCTCTCAGCTACAGGTATGTGAGAGGGACCCTGAGTTTTTGGCCTCAAGTGGAATGGACACCGAGATGCTCTGACTCGAAGTAAGGCCGGATATCCCTGCAGGGAATTGAATGCAGGCTCGTCTTGCATCTCCCAAGAAGAAGGCATGTCTGAATCCCCTGTGGAGACGACAGAGAAAGACCTAGTCCTCAGCCTAATCGCGACCGGAGACATCACATCCTTTGAAAAATCGAGAGGTCTGCGGAGATCAATGCTTCCAAAGGAGACGATGCCTGACTCCTCTTGAAAATGGATAGGAGTCTCAGGATCCCTGTGGCACGTGGAAAGGGACCCTGGATTCCCGCCTCACGTGGAGTCGCGTCCCAATTGCCATGCCAAGACTCGAGGAGAATACCGAGGTGTCCCTCGCACCTAGGCAGGAATCCTGACGTCGCTGAACAAACACGTGTCTGGAAGGGCCCTCCCCGTCGTAACTCGAGAATATACCCCAAGTTCCGGCCGCAACTCGAGCAAAACCATGAGACTTCCCCCTCTCCACGAGATGAGACCCGATTCCCCTGCACTGCGTGCAGAGCAATTCCGTGTTCCACGTCAAACGTGAAAAGAGCCTTGATTTCCTTGATGGCACTTCAGAGAAAACCCAAGATCACTGTCTCAAGTCTAGAGGGATCCTGAGGTCACTGGAGCAACACGAAAGGGCTCCGTGGACCCCAAATCAACTCGAGATGAGAGCTTAGTGTTTGGCTTCGACTCAAGAGGAATGCCAACTTTCCACAAGCACCTCAAGAGGAGGCTTCTCTCAGCTACAGGTATGTGAGAGGGACCCTGAGTTTTTGGCCTCAAGTGGAATGGACACCGAGATGCTCTGACTCGAAGTAAGGCCGGATATCCCTGCAGTGAATTGAATGCAGGCTCGTCTTGCATCTCTCAAGACGAAGGCATGTCTGAATCCCCTGTGGAGACGACAGAGAAAGACCTAGTCCTCAGCCTCATCGCGACCGGAGACATCACATCCTTTGAAAAATCGAGAGGTCTGCGGAGATCAATGCTTCCAAAGGAGACGATGCCTGACTCCTCTTGAAAATGGATAGGAGTCCCAGGATCCCTGTGGCACGTGGAAAGGGACCCTGGATTCCCGCCTCACGTGGAGTCGCGTCCCAATTGCCATGCCAAGACTCGAGGAGAATACCGAGGTGTCCCTCGCACCTAGGCAGAAGACCTGACGTCGCTGAACAAACACGTGTCTGGAAGGGCCCTCCCCGTCGTAACTCGAGAATATACACCAGGTTCTGGCCGCAACTCGAGAAAAACCATGAGACTTCCCCCTCGCTGCGAGATGAGGCCCGATTCCCCTGCCCTGCATGCAGAGCAATTCGGTATTCCACATCAAAAGTGAAAGGAGCCTTGATTTCCTTGATGGCACTCCAGAGAAAACCCAAGATCACTGTCCCCAGTCTAGAGGGATCCTGAGGTCACTGTGGCAACACGAAAGGGCTCCATGGACCCCAAATCAACTCGAGATGAGAGCTTAGTCCCTGGCTTCGACTCAAGAGGAATACCAACTTTCCACAAGCACCTCAAGAGGAGGCTTCTCTCCCCTACAGGTATGTGAGAGGGACCCTGAGTTTGTGGCCTCAAGTGGAATGGACACTGAGATGCTCTGACTCGAAGTAAGGCCGGATATCCCTGCAGTGAATTGAATGCCGGCTCGTCTTGCATCTCCCAAGACGAAGGGATGTCTGAATCCCCTGTGTAGACCACAGAGAAAAACCTAGTCCTCCGCCTCATTGCGACCGGAGGCCTCACATCCTTTGAAAACTCGAGAGGTCCGCGGAGATCAATGCTTCCAAAGGAGACGATGCCTGACTCCTCTTGAAAATGGATAGGAGCCCCAGGATCCCTGTGCCACATGGAAAGGGACCCTGGGTCTCCCGCCTCACGTGGAGACGCGTCCCAATTGCCATGCCAAGACTCGAGGAGAATCCCGAGGTCCCTCGCACCTAGGCAGGAGTCCTGACGTCACTGAACAAACACGTGTCTGGAAGGGCCCTCCCCGTCGTAACTCGAGAATATACCCCAGGTTCCTGCCGCAACTCGAGAAAAACCATGAGACTTCCCCGTCGCCGCGAGATGAGGCCCGATTCCCCTGCACTGCATGCAGAGCAATTCCGTGTTCCACATCAAACGTGAAAAGAGCCTTGATTTCCTTGATGGCACTCCAGAGAAAACCCAAGATCACTGTCTCAAGTCTAGAGGGATCCTGAGGTCACTGGAGCAACACGAAAGGGCTCCGTGGACCCCAAATCAACTCGAGATGAGAGCTTAGTCCCTGGCTTCGACTCAAGAGGAATACCAACTTTCCACAAGCAGCTCAAGAGGAGGCTTCTCTCAGCTACAGGTATGTGAGAGGGACCCTGAGTTTGTGGCCTCAAGTGGAATGGACACTGAGATGCTCTGACTCGAAGTAAGGCCGGATATCCCTGCAGTGAATTGAATGCAGGCTCGTCTTGTATCTCCCAAGACGAAGGGATGTCTGAATCCCCTGTGGAGACGACAGAGAAAGACCTAGTCCTCCGCCTCATTGCGACCGGAGGCCTCACATCCTTTGAAAACTCGAGAGGTCCGCGGACATCAATGCTTCCAAAGGAGACGATGCCTGACTCCTCTTGAAAATGGATAGGAGCCCCAGGATCCCTGTGGCACGTGGAAAGGGACCCTGGGCCTCCCGCCTCACGTGGAGACGCATCTCAATTGCCATGCCAAGACTCGAGGAGAATCCCGAGGTGTCCCTCGCACCTAGGCAGGAGTCCTGACGTCGCTGAACAAACACGTGTCTGGAAGGGCCCTCCCCGTCGTAACTCGAGAATATACCCCAAGTTCCGGCCGCAACTCGAGCAAAACCATGAGACTTCCCCCTCTCCGCGAGATGAGACCCGATTCCCCTGCACTGCGTGCAGAGCAATTCCGTGTTCCACGTCAAACGTGAAAAGAGCCTTGATTTCCTTGATGGCACTTCAGAGAAAACCCAAGATCACTGTCTCAAGTCTAGAGGGATCCTGAGGTCACTGGAGCAACACGAAAGGGCTCCGTGGACCCCAAATCAACTCGAGATGAGAGCTTAGTGTCTGGCTTCGACTCAAGAGGAATACCAACTTTCCACAAGCACCTCAAGAGGAGGCTTCTCTCAGCTACAGGTATGTGAGAGGGCCCCTGAGTTTGTGGCCTCAAGTGGAATGGACACCGAGATGCTCTGACTCGAAGTAAGGCCGGATATCCCTGCAGTGAATTGAATGCAGGCTCGTCTTGCATCTCCCAAGACGAAGGCATGTCTGAATCCCCTGTGGAGACGACAGAGAAAGACCTAGTCCTCAGCCTCATCGCGACCGGAGACATCACATCCTTTGAAAAATCGAGAGGTCTGCGGAGATCAATGCTTCCAAAGGAGACGATGCCTGACTCCTCTTGAAAATGGATAGGAGTCCCAGGATCCCTGTGGCACGTGGAAAGGGACCCTGGATTCCCGCCTCACGTGGAGTCGCGTCCCAATTGCCATGCCAAGACTCGAGGAGAATACCGAGGTGTCCCTCGCACCTAGGCAGAAGACCTGACGTCGCTGAACAAACACGTGTCTGGAAGGGCCCTCCCCGTCGTAACTCGAGAATATACACCAGGTTCTGGCCGCAACTCGAGAAAAACCATGAGACTTCCCCCTCGCTGCGAGATGAGGCCCGATTCCCCTGCCCTGCATGCAGAGCAATTCCGTGTCCCACATCAAAAGTGAAAGGAGCCTTGATTTCCTTGATGGCACTCCAGAGAAAACCCAAGATCACTGTCCCCAGTCTAGAGGGATCCTGAGGTCACTGTGGCAACACGAAAGGGCTCCATGGACCCCAAATCAACTCGAGATGAGAGCTTAGTCCCTGGCTTCGACTCAAGAGGAATACCAACTTTCCACAAGCACCTCAAGAGGAGGCTTCTCTCAGCTACAGGTATGTGAGAGGGCCCCTGAGTTTGTGGCCTCAAGTGGAATGGACACCGAGATGCTCTGACTCGAAGTAAGGCCGGATATCCCTGCAGTGAATTGAATGCAGGCTCGTCTTGCATCTCCCAAGACGAAGGGATGTCTGAATCCCCTGTGGAGTCCACAGAGAAAGACCTAGTCCTCCGCCTCAACGCGAACGGAGGCCTCACGTCCTTTGAAAACTAGAGAGGTCCGCGGAGGTCAATGCTTCCAAAGGAGACGATGCCTGACTCCTCTTGAAAATGGATAGGAGTCCCAGCTACCCTGTGGCACGTGGAAAGGGACACTGGGTCTCCCGCCTCACGTGGAAACGCGTCCCAATTGCCATGCCAAGACTCGAGGAGAATCCCGAGGTGTCCCTCGCACCTAGGCAGGAGTCCTGACGTCGCTGAACAAACACGTTTCTGGAAGGGCCCTCCCCATCGTAACTCGAGAATATACCCCAGGTTCCGGCCGCAACTCGAGAAAAACCATGAGACTTCCCCCTCGCCGCGAGATGAGGCCCGATTCCCCTGCATTGCGTCCCGAGCAATTCCGTGTTCCACATCAAACGTGAAAGGAGCCTTGATTTCCTTGATGGCACTCCAGAGAAAACCCAAGATCACTGTCTCAAGTCTAGAGGGATCCTGAGGTCACTGGAGCAACACGAAAGAGCTCCGTGGCCCACAAATCAACCTGAGATGAGAGCTTAGTCCCTGAATTCGACTCAAGAGGAATACCAACTTTACACAAGTACCTCAAGAGGAGGCTTCTCTCAGCTACAGGTATGTGAGAGGGACCCTGAGTTTGTGGCCTCAAGTGGAATGGACACCGAGATGCTCTGACTCGAAGTAAGGCCGGATATCCCTGCAGTGAATTGAATGCAGGCTCGTCTTGCATCTCCCAAGACGAAGGGATGTCTGAATCCCCTGTGGAGACGACAGAGAAATACCTAGTCCTCCGCCTCAACGCAACCGGAGGCCTCACATCCTTTGAAAACTCGAGAGGTCCGCGGAGATCAATGCTTCCAAAGGAGACGATGCCTGACTCCTCTTGAAAATGGATAGGAGTCCCAGGATCCCTGTGGCACGTGGAAAGGGACCCTGGGGATCCCGCCTCACGTGGAGACGCGTCCCAATTGCCATGCCAAGACTCGAGGGGAATCCCGAGGTTTCCTTCGCACCTAGGCAGGAGTCCTGACGTCGCTGAACAAACACGTGTATGGAAGGGCCCTCCCCGTCGTAACTCGAGAATATACCCCAGGTTTCGGCCGCAACTCGAGAAAAACCATGAGACTTCCCCCTCGCCACGAGATGAGGCCCGATTCCCCTGCACTGCGTGCAGAGCAATTCCGTGTTCCACATCAAACGTGAAAGGAACCTTGATTTCCTTGATGGCACTCCAGAGAAAACCCAAGATCACTGTCTCAAGTCTAGAGGGATCCTGAGGTCACTGGAGCAACACGAAAGGGCTCCGTGGACCCCAAATCAACTCGAGATGAGAGCTTAGTCCCTGCCTTCGAGTCAAGAGGAATACCAACTTTCCACAAGCACCTCAAGAGGAGGCTTCTCTCAGCTACAGGTATGTGAGAGGGACCCTGAGTTTGTGGCCTCAAGTGGAATGGACACCGAGATGCTCTGACTCGAAGTAAGGCCGGATATCCCTGCAGTGAATTGAAAGCAGGCTCGTCTTGCATCTCCCAAGACGAAGGGATGTCTGAATCCCCTGTGGAGACGACAGAGAAAGACCTAGTTCTCCGCCTCATCGCTTCCGGAGGCCTTACATCCTTTGAAAACTCGAGAGGTCCGCGGAGATCAATGCTTCCAAAGGAGACGATGCCTGACTCCTCTTGAAAATGGATAGGAGTCCCAGGATCACTGTGGCACGTGGAAAGGGACCCTGGGTTTCCCGCCTCACGTGGAGACGCGTCCCAATTGCCATGCCAAGACTCGAGGAGTATCCCGAGGTGTCCCTCGCACCTAGGCAGGAGTGCTGATGTCGCTGAACAAACACGTGTCTGGAAGGGATCTCCCCATCATAACTCGAGAATATACCCCAGGTTCCAGCCGCAACTCGAGAAAAACCATGAGACTTCCCCCTCGCCGCGAGATGAAGCCCGATTCCCCTGCACTGCGTGCAGAGCAATTCCGTGTTCCACATCAAACTTGAAAGGAGCCTTGATTTCTTTGGTGGCATCTCAAAAGAAATCCCAAGATCACTGTCTCAAGTCTAGAGGGATCCTGAGGTCACTGTAGCAACAGGAAAGGGCTCCGTGGACCCCAAATCAACTCGAGATGAGAGCTTAGTCCCTGGCTTCGACTCAAGAGGAATACCACCTTTCCACAAGCACCTCAAGAGGAGGCTTCTCTCAGCTACAGGTATGTGAGAGCGCCCCTGAGTTTGTGGCCTCAAGTGGAATGGACACCGAGATGCTCTGTCTCGAAGTAAGGCCAGATATCCCTGCAGTGAATTGAATGCAGGCTAGTCCTGCATCTCCCAAGAGGAAGGGATGTCTGAATCCCCTGTGGAGACCACAGAGAAAGACCTAGTTCTCTGCCTCATCGCGACCAAAGGCCTCACATCCTTTGAAAACTCGAGAGGTCCGCGGAGATCAATTCTTCCAAAGGAGACGTTGCTGACTCTCTTGAAATTGGATAGGAGTACCAGGATCCCTGAGGCACGTGGAAAGGGACGCGTGGTCTCCTGCCTCACGTGGAGACGGGTCCCAATTGCCATGCCAGGAGTGAAGGAGAATCCCGAGGTGTCCCTCGCACCTAGGCAAGAGTCCTGACGTCGCTGAACAAACACTTGTCTGGAAGGGCCATCCTCGTCGTAACTCGAGAATATACCCCAGGTTCCGGCCGCAACTCGAGAAAAACCATGAGACTTCCCCCTCGCCGCGAGATGAGGCCAGATTCCCCCGCCCTGCATGCAGAGCAATTCCGTATTCCACATCAAAAGTGAAAGGAGCCTTGATTTCCTTGATGGCACTCCAGAGAAAACCCAAGATCACTGTTTCAAGTCTAGAGGGATCCTGAGGTCACTGTAGACACAAAAGAGCTCCGTGGACCCCAAATCAACTCGAGATGAGAGCTTAGTCCCTGGCTTCGACTCAAGAGGAATACCAACTTTCCACAAGCACCTCAAGAGGAGGCTTCTCTCAGCTACAGGTATGTGAGAGGGACCCTGAGTTTGTGGCCTCAAGTGGAATGGACACCGAGATGCTCTGACTCGAAGTAAGGCCGGATATCCCTGCAGTGAATTGAATGCAGGCTCGTCTTGCATCTCCCAAGACGAAGGGATGTTTGAATCCGCTGTGGAGACGACAGAGAAAGACCTAGTCTTCCGCCTCATCGCGACCGGAGGCCTCACATCCTTTGAAAACTCGAGATGTCCGCGGAGATCAATGCTTCCAAAGGAGACGTTGCCTGACTACTCTTGAAAATGGATAGGAGTCCCAGGATCCCTGTGGCACATGGAAAGGGACCCTGGGTCTCCCGCCTTACGTGGAGACGCGTCCCAATTGCCATGCCAAGACTCGAGGAGAATCCCGAGGTGTCCCTCGCACCTAGGCAGGAGTCCTGACGTCGCTGAACAAACACGTGTAAGGAAGGGCCCTCCCCGTCGTAACTCGAGAATACACCCCAGGTTCCGGCCGCAACTCGAGAAAAACCATGAGACTTCCCCCTCGCCGCGAGATGAGGCCCGATTCCCCTGCACTGCGTGCAGAGCAATTCCGTGTTCCACATCAAACGTGAAAGGAGCCTTGATTTCCTTGATGGCACTCCAGAGAAAACCCAAGGTCACTGTCTCAAGTCTAGAGGGATCCTGAGGTCACTGGAGCAACACGAAAGGGCTCCGTGGACCCAAATCAACTCGAGATGAGAGCTTAGTCCCTGGCTTCGAGTCAAGAGGAATACAAACTTTCCACAAGCACCTCAAGAAGAGGCTTCTCTGAGCTACAAGTATGTGAGAGGGACCCTGAGTGTGTGGCCTGAAGTGTAATGGACACCGAGATGCTCTGACTCGAAGTAAGGCCGGATATCCCTGCAGTGAATTGAATGCAGGCTCGTCTTGCATCTCCCAAGATAAAGGGTTGTCTGAATCCCCTGGGGAGACCATAGAGAAAGACCTAGTCCTCCACCTCAACGCAACCGGAGGCCTCATATCCTTTGAAAACTCGAGAGGTCCGCGGAGATCAATGATTCCAAAGGAGACGATGCCTGACGCCTCTTGAAAATTGATAGGAGTCCCAGGATCACTGTGGAACGTGGAAAGGGACCCTGGGTCTCCCGCCTCACGTGGAGACGCGTCCCAATTGCCATGCCAAGACTCGAGGAGAATCCGTAGGTGTCCCTCGCACCTAGGCAGGAGTCCTGACGTCGCTGAACAAACACGTGTCTGGAAGGGCCCTCCCCGTCGTAACTCGAGAATATACCCCAGGTTCTGGCCGCAACTCGAGAAAAACCATGAGACTTCCCCCTCGCCGCGAGATGAGACCCGATTCCCCTGCACTGCGTGCAGAGCATTTCCGTGTTCCACTTCAAACGTGAAAGGAGCCTTGATTTCCTTGATGGCACTCCAGAGAAAACCCAAGATCACTGTCTCAAGACTAGAGGGATCCTGAGGTCACTGGAGCAACACGAAAGGGCTCCGTGAACCCCAAATCAACTCGAGATGAGAGCTTAGTCCCTGGCTTCGACTCAAGAGGAATACCAACTTTCCACAAGCACCTCAAGAGGAGGCTTCTCTCAGCTACAGGTATGTGACAGGGCCCCTGAGTTTGTGGCCTCAAGTGGAATGGACACCGAGATGCTCTGACTCGAAGTAAGGCCGGATATCTCTGCAGTGAATTGAATGCAGGCTCGTCTTGCATCTCCCAAGACGAAGGGATGTCTGAATCCGCTGTGGAGACGATAGAGAAAGACCTAGTCCTCCGCCTCATCGCGACCGAAGACCTCACATCCTTTGAAAATTCGAGAGGTATGCGGAGATCAATGCTTCCAAAGGAGACGATGCCTGACTCCTCTTGAAAATGGATAGGAGTCCCAGGATCCCTGTGGCACGTGGAAAGGGACCCTGGGTCTCCCGACTCACGTGGAGACGCATCCCAATTGCCATGCCAAGACTCGAGGAGAATCCCGAGGTGTCCCTCGCACCTAGGCAGGAGTCCCGACGTCGCTGAACAAACACGTGTCTGGAAGGGCCCTCCCCATCTTAACTCGAGAATATAGCCGAGGTTCCGGCCGCAACTCGAGAAAAACCATGAGACTTCCCCCTCGCCGCGACATCAGGCCCGATTCCCGTGCTCTGCGTGCAGAGCAATGCCGTATTGCACATCAAAAGTGTAAGGAGCCTTGATTTCCTTGATGGCACTCCAGAGAAAACCCAAGATCACTCTCTCAAGTCTAGATTGACCCTGAGGTCACTGTAGCAAAACGAAAGGGCTCCGTGGACCCCAAATCAACTCGAGATGAGAGCTTAGTCCCTGGCTTCGACTCAAGAGGAATACCAACTTTCCACAAGCACCTCAAGAGGAGGCTTCTCTCAGCTACAGGTATGTGAGAGGGCCCCTGAGTTTGTGGCCTCAAGTGGAATGGACACCGAGATGCTCTGACTCGAAGTAGGGCCGGATATCCCTGCAGTGAATTGAATGCAGGCTCGTCTTGCATCTCCCAAGACGAAGGGATGTCTGATTCCGCTGTGGAGACGATAGAGAAAGACCTAGTCCTCCGCCTCATCGACACCGGAGGCCTCATATCCTTTGAAAATTCGAGAGGTCCGCGGAGATCAATGCTTCCAAAGGAGACGATGCCTGACTCCTCTTGAAAATGGATAGGAGTCCCAGGATCCCTCTGGCACGTGGAAAGGGACCCTGGGTCTCCCGCCTCACGTGGAGACGCGTCCCAATTGCCATGCCAAGACTCGAGGAGAATCCCGAGGTGTCCCTCGCACGTAAGAAGGAGTCCTGACGTGGTGAACAAACACGTGTCTGGAAGGGCCCTCCCCATCGTAACTCGAGAATATACCCCAGGTTCCGGCCGCAACTCGAGAAAAAGCATGAGACTTCCCCCTCGCCGCGAGATGAGGCCCATTCCCCTGCACTGCGTGCAGAGCAATTCCTTGTTCCACATCAAACGTGAAAGGAGCCTTGATTTCCTTGATGGCACTCCAGAGAAAATCCAAGATCACTGTCTCAAGTCTAGAGGGATCCTGACGTCACTGTAGCAACACGAAAGGGCTCCGTGGACCCCAAATCAACTCGAGATGATAGCTTAGTCCCTGGCTTCGACTCAAGAGGAATACCACGTTTCCACAAGCACCTCAAGAGGAGGCTTCTCGCAGCTACAAGTATGTGAGAGGGACCCTGAGTTTTTGGCCTCAAGTGGAATGGACACCGAGATGCTCTGACTCGAAGTAAGGCCGGATATCCCTGCAGTGAATTGAATGTAGGCTCGTCTTGCAACTCCCAAGACTAAGGGTTGTCTGAATCCCCTGTGGAGACCATAGAGAAAGACCTAGTCCTCCACCTCAACGCAACCGGAGGCCTCATATCCTTTGAAAACTCGATAGGTCCGCGGAGATCAATGCTTCCAAAGGAGACGATGCCTGACTCCTCTTGAAAATGGATAGGAGTCCCAGGATCCCTGTGGCACGTCGAAAGGGACCCTGGGTCTCCCGCCTCACGTGGAGACGCGTCCCAATTGCCATGCCAAGACTCGAGGAGAATCCCGAGGTGTCCCTCGCACGTAGGCAGGAGTCCTGACGTGGTGAACAAACACGTGTCTGGAAGGGCCCTCCCCGTCGTAACTCGAGAATATACCCCAGGTTCCGGCCGCAACTCGAGAAAAACCATGAGACTTCCCCCTCGCCGCGAGATGAGGCCCGATTCCCCTGCACTGCGTGTACAGCAATTCCGTGTTCCACATCAAACGTGAAAGGAGCCTTGATTTCGTTGATGGCACTCCAGAGAAAACCCAAGATCACTGTCTCAAGTCTAGAGGGATCCTGAGGTCACTGGAGCAACACGAAAGGGCTCCGTGGACCCCAAATCAACTCGAGATGAGAGCTTAGTCCCTGGCTTCGACTCAAGAGGAATACCAACTTTCCACAAGCACCTCAAGAGGAGGCGTCTCTCAGCTACAAGTATGTGAGAGGGACCCTGAGTTTGTGGCCTCAAGTGGAAAGGACACCGAGATGCTCTGACTCGAAGTAAGGCCGGATATCCCTGCAGTGAATTGAATGCAGGCTCGTCTTGCATCTCCCAAGACGAAGGGATGTCTGAATCCCCTGTGGAGACCTCAGAGAAAGACCTAATTCTCCACCTCATCGCGAGCGGAGCCCTCACATTCTTTGAAAACTTGAGAGGTCCGAGGAGATCAATGCTTCCAAAGGAGATGATGCCTGACTCCTCTTGAAAATGGATAGGAGTCCCAAGATCCCTGTGGCACGGGGAAAGGGACCCTGGGTCTACCGCCTCACATGGAGACGCGTCCCAATTGCCATGCCAAGACTCGAGGAGAATCCCGAGGTGTCCCTCGCACGTAGGCAGGAGTCCTGACGGGGTGAACAAACACGTTTCTGGAAGGACCCTCCCCGTCGTAACTCGAGAATATACCCCAGGTTCCGGCCTCAACTCGAGAAAAAGCATGAGACTTCCCCCTCGCCGCGAGATGAGGCCCGATTCCCCTGCACTGCGTGCAGAGCAATTCCTTGTTCCACATCAAACGTGAAATGAGCCTTGATTTCCTTGATGGCACTCCAGAGAAAATCCAAGATCACTGTCTCAAGTCTAGAGGGATCCTGAGGTCACTGTAGCAACACGAAAGGGCTCCGTGGACCCCAAATCAACTCGAGATGAGAGCTTAGTCCCTGGCTTCGACTCAAGAGGAATACCACGTTTCCACAAGCACCGCAAGAGGAGGCTTCTCTCAGCTACAAGTATGTGAGAGGGACCCTGAGTTTTTGGCCTCAAGTGGAATGGACACCGAGATGCTCTGACTCGAAGTAAGGCCGGATATCCCTGCAGTGAATTGAATGTAGGCTCGTCTTGCAACTCCCAAGTCTAAGGGTTGTCTGAATACCCTGTGGAGACCATAGAGAAAGACCTAGTCCTCCACCTCAACGCAACCGGAGGCCTCATATCCTTTGAAAACTCGAGAAGTCCGCGGAGATCAATGCTTCCAAAGGAGACGATGCCTGACTCCTCTTGAAAATGGATAGGAGTCCCAGGATCCCTGTGGCACGTGGAAAGGGACCCTGGGTCTCCCGCCTCACGTGGAGACGCGTCCCAATTGCCATGCCAAGACTCGAGGAGAATCCCGAGGTGTCCCTCGCACGTAGGCAGGAGTCCTGACGTCGTTGAACAAACACGTGTCTGGAAGGGCCCTCCCCGTCGTTACTCGAGAATATAACCCAGGTTCCGTCCGCAACTCGAGAAAAACCATGAGATATCCCCCTCGCCGTGAGTTGAGGCCCGATTCCCCTGCACTGCATGCAGAGCAATTCCGTGTTCCACATCAAACGTGAAAGGAGCCTTGATTTCCTTAATGGCACTCCAGAGAAACCCAAGATCACTGTTTCAAGTCTAGAGGGATCCTGAGGTCACTGGACCAATATGAAAGGGCTCCGTCGACAACAAATCCACTCGAGGTGAGAGCTTAGTCCCTGGCTTAGACCCAAGAGGAATACCAACTTTCCACAAGCACCTCAAGAGGAGGCTTCTCTCAACTACATGTATATTTGAGGGACCCTGAGTTTGTGGACTCAAGTGGAATGGACACCGAGATGCTCTAACTCGAAGTAAGGCCGGATATCCCTGCAGTGAATTGAATGCAGGCTCGTCTTGCATCTCCCAAGACGAAGGAATATCTGAATCCCCTGTGGAGACCACAGAGAAAAACCTAGTCCTCCGCCTCAATGCGACCGGAGTCCTGACATCCTTTGATAATTCGAGAGGTCTGCGGAGATCAATGCTTCCAAAGGAGACGATGCCTGACTCCTCTTGAAAATGGATAGGAGTCCCAGGATCCCTGTGGCACGTGGAAAGGGACCCTGGGTCTCCCGACTCACGTGGAGACGCATCCCAATTGCCATGCCAAGAATCGAGGAGAATCCCGAGGTGTCCCTCGCACCTAGGCAGGAGTCCTGACGTCGCTGAACAAACACATGTCTGGAAGGGCCCTCCCCATCTTAACTCGAGAATATAGCCGAGGTTCCGGCCGCAACTCGAGAAAAACCATGAGACTTCCCCCTCGCCGAGACATCAGGCCCGATTCCCGTGCCCTGCGAGCAGAGCAATGCCGTATTGCACATCAAAAGTGAAAGGAGCCTTGATTTCCCTGATGGCACTTCAGAGAAAACCCAAGATCACTCTCTCAAGTCTAGATTGACCCTGAGGTCACTGTAGCAAAACGAAAGGGCTCTGTGGACCCCAAATCAACTCGAGATGAGAGCTTAGTCCCTGGCTTCGACTCAAGAGGAATACCACGTTTCCACAAGCACCTCAAGAGGAGGCTTCTCTCAGCTACAAGTATGTGAGAGGGACCCTGAGTTTTTGGCCTCAAGTGGAATGGACACCGAGATGCTCTGACTCGAAGTAAGGCCGGATATCCCTGCAGTGAATTGAATGTAGGCTCGTCTTGCAACTCCCAAGTCTAAGGGTTGTCTGAATACCCTGTGGAGACCATAGAGAAAGACCTAGTCCTCCACCTCAACGCAACCGGAGGCCTCATATCCTTTGAAAACTCGAGAAGTCCGCGGAGATCAATGCTTCCAAAGGAGACGATGCCTGACTCCTCTTGAAAATGGATAGGAGTCCCAGGATCCCTGTGGCACGTGGAAAGGGACCCTGGGTCTCCCGCCTCACGTGGAGACGCGTCCCAATTGCCATGCCAAGACTCGAGGAGAATCCCGAGGTGTCCCTCGCACGTAGGCAGGAGTCCTGACGTCGTTGAACAAACACGTGTCTGGAAGGGCCCTCCCCGTCGTAACTCGAGAATATAACCCAGGTTCCGTCCGCAACTCGAGAAAAACCATGAGATATCCCCCTCGCCGTGAGTTGAGGCCCGATTCCCCTGCACTGCATGCAGAGCAATTCCGTGTTCCACATCAAACGTGAAAGGAGCCTTGATTTCCTTGATGGCACTCCAGAGAAACCCAAGATCACTGTTTCAAGTCTAGAGGGATCCTGAGGTCACTGGACCAATATGAAAGGGCTCCGTCGACAACAAATCCACTCGAGGTGAGAGCTTAGTCCCTGGCTTAGACCCAAGAGGAATACCAACTTTCCACAAGCACCTCAAGAGGAGGCTTCTCTCAACTACATGTATATTTGAGGGACCCTGAGTTTGTGGACTCAAGTGGAATGGACACCGAGATGCTCTAACTCGAAGTAAGGCCGGATATCCCTGCAGTGAATTGAATGCAGGCTCGTCTTGCATCTCCCAAGACGAAGGAATATCTGAATCCCCTGTGGAGACCACAGAGAAAAACCTAGTCCTCCGCCTCAATGCGACCGGAGTCCTGACATCCTTTGATAATTCGAGAGGTCTGCGGAGATCAATGCTTCCAAAGGAGACGATGCCTGACTCCTCTTGAAAATGGATAGGAGTCCCAGGATCCCTGTGGCACGTGGAAAGGGACCCTGGGTCTCCCGACTCACGTGGAGACGCATCCCAATTGCCATGCCAAGACTCGAGGAGAATCCCGAGGTGTCCCTCGCACCTAGGCAGGAGTCCTGACGTCGCTGAACAAACACATGTCTGGAAGGGCCCTCCCCATCTTAACTCGAGAATATAGCCGAGGTTCCGGCCGCAACTCGAGAAAAACCATGAGACTTCCCGCTCGCCGCGACATCAGGCCCGATTCCCGTGCCCTGCGAGCAGAGCAATGCCGTATTGCACATCAAAAGTGAAAGGAGCCTTGATTTCCCTGATGGCACTTCAGAGAAAACCCAAGATCACTCTCTCAAGTCTAGATTGACCCTGAGGTCACTGTAGCAAAACGAAAGGGCTCTGTGGACCCCAAATCAACTCGAGATGAGAGCTTAGTCCCTGGCTTCGGCTCAAGAGGAATACCACGTTTCCACAAGCACCTCAAGAGGAGGCTTCTCTCAGCTACAAGTATGTGAGAGGGACCCTGAGTTTTTGGCCTCAAGTGGAATGGACACCGAGATGCTCTGACTCGAAGTAAGGCCGGATATCCCTGCAGTGAATTGAATGTAGGCTCGTCTTGCAACTCCCAAGTCTAAGGGTTGTCTGAATACCCTGTGGAGACCATAGAGAAAGACCTAGTCCTCCACCTCAACGCAACCGGAGGCCTCATATCCTTTGAAAACTCGAGAAGTCCGCGGAGATCAATGCTTCCAAAGGAGACGATGCCTGACTCCTCTTGAAAATGGATAGGAGTCCCAGGATCCCTGTGGCACGTGGAAAGGGACCCTGGGTCTCCCGCCTCACGTGGAGACGCGTCCCAATTGCCATGCCAAGACTCGAGGAGAATCCCGAGGTGTCCCTCGCACGTAGGCAGGAGTCCTGACGTCGTTGAACAAACACGTGTCTGGAAGGGCCCTCCCCGTCGTAACTCGAGAATATAACCCAGGTTCCGTCCGCAACTCGAGAAAAACCATGAGATATCCCCCTCGCCGTGAGTTGAGGCCCGATTCCCCTGCACTGCATGCAGAGCAATTCCGTGTTCCACATCAAACGTGAAAGGAGCCTTGATTTCCTTGATGGCACTCCAGAGAAACCCAAGATCACTGTTTCAAGTCTAGAGGGATCCTGAGGTCACTGGACCAATATGAAAGGGCTCCGTCGACAACAAATCCACTCGAGGTGAGAGCTTAGTCCCTGGCTTAGACCCAAGAGGAATACCAACTTTCCACAAGCACCTCAAGAGGAGGCTTCTCTCAACTACATGTATATTTGAGGGACCCTGAGTTTGTGGACTCAAGTGGAATGGACACCGAGATGCTCTAACTCGAAGTAAGGCCGGATATCCCTGCAGTGAATTGAATGCAGGCTCGTCTTGCATCTCCCAAGACGAAGGAATATCTGAATCCCCTGTGGAGACCACAGAGAAAAACCTAGTCCTCCGCCTCAATGCGACCGGAGGCCTGACATCCTTTGATAATTCGAGAGGTCTGCGGAGATCAATGCTTCCAAAGGAGACGATGCCTGACTCCTCTTGAAAATGGATAGGAGTCCCAGGATCCCTGTGGCACGTGGAAAGGGACCCTGGGTCTCCCGCCTCACGTGGAGACGCGTCCCAATTGCCATGCCAAGACTCGAGGAGAATCCCGAGGTGTCCCTCGCACCTAGGCAGGAGTCCTGACGTCGCTGAACAAACACGTGTCTGGAAGGGCACTCCCCGTCGTAAGTCGAGAATATACCCTAGGTTCCGGCCGCAATTCGAGAAAAACCATGAGACTTCCCCCTCGCCGCGAGATGAGGCCCGATTCCCCTGCAGTGCATGCAGAGCAATTCCGTGTTCCACATCAAACGTGAAAGGAGCCTTGATTTCCTTGATGGCACTCCAGAGAAAACCCAAGATCACTGTCTCAAGTCTAGAGGGATCCTAAGGTCACTGTAGCAACAGGAAAGGTCTCCGTGGACCACAAATCAACTCGAGATGAGAGCTTAGTCCCTGGCTTCGACTCAAGAAGTATACAAACTTTCCACAAGCACCTCAAGAGGAGGCTTCTCTCAGCTACAGGTATGTGAGAGGGACCCTGAGTTTGTGGCCTCAAGTGGAATGGACACCGAGATGCTCTGACTCGAAGTAAGGCCGGATATCCCTGCAGTAATTTGAATGCAGGCTCGCCTTGCATCTCCCAAGGCGAAGGGATGTCTGAATCCCCTGTGGAGATCACAGAGAAAGACCTAGTTCTCCGCCTCATCGCGAACGGAGGCCTCACATCCTTTGAAAATTCAAGAGGTAAGCGGAGATCAATGCTTTCAAAGGAGACGATGCCTGACTCCTCTTGAAAATGGATAGGAGTCCCAGGATCCCTGTGGCACGGGGAAAGGGACCCTGGGTCTCCCGCCTCACGTGTAGACGCGTGCCAATTGCAATGCCAAGACTCGAGGAGAATCCCGGGTGTCCCTCCCACCTAGGGAAGAGTCCTGACGTCGCTGAACAAACACGTGTCTGGAAGGGCCCTCCCGTCGTAACTCGAGAATATACCCCAGGTTCCGGCCGCAACTCGAGAAAAACCATGAGACTTCCCCTTCGCCGCGAGATGAGGCCCGATTCCCCTGCACTGCGTGCAGAGCAATTCCGTGTTCCACATCAAATGAGAAAGGAGCCTTGATTTCCTTGATGGCACTCCATACAAAACCCAAGATCACTGTCTTAAGTCTAGAGGGACCCTGAGGTCACTGTAGCAACACGAAAAGTCTCCGTGGACCCCAAATCAACTCGAGATCAGAGCTTAGTCCCTGGCTTCGACTCAAGAGGAATACCAACTTTCCACAAGCACCTCGAGAGGAGGCTTCTCTCAGCTAGAAGTATGTGAGAGGGACCCTGAGTTTGTGGCCTCAAGTGGAATGGACACCGAGATGCTCTGACTCGAAGTAAGGCCGTATATCCCTGCAGTGAATTGAATGCAGGCTCGTCTTGCATCTTCCAACACGAAGGGATGTCTGAATTCCCTGTGGAGACCACAGAGAAAGACCTATTTCTCCAGCTCATTGCGACCGGAGGCCTCACATCCTTTGAAAACTCGAGAGGTCCGCGGAGATCAGTGCTTCCAAAGGAGAAGATGCTTGACTCCTCTTGAAAATGGATACGAGTCACAGGATCCCGGTGGTACATGGAAAGGGACACTGGGTATCCAGCCTCACGGGGAGACGCGTCCCAATTGCCATTCCAAGACTCGAGGAGATCCCGAGGTGTCCCTCGCACGTAGGCAGGAGTCCTGACGTCGCTGAACAAACACGTGTCCGGAAGGGCCCTCCCGTCGTAACTCAAGAATATACCCCAGGTTCCGGCCGCAACTCGAGAAAAACCATGAGACTTCCACCTCGCCGCGAGATGAGGCACGATTCCCCTGCACTGCGTGCAGAGCAATTCCGTGTTCCACATCAAACAAGAAAGGAGCCTTAATTTCCTTGATGGCACTCCAGAGAAAACCCAAAATCACTGTCTCAAGTCTAGAGGGATCCTGAGTTCACTGTAGCAACACGTAAGGGCTCCGTGGACCCCAAATCAATTCGAGATGAGAGCTTAGTCCCTGGCTTCGACTCAAGAGGAATACCAACTTTCCACAAGCACCTCGAGAGGAGGCTTCTCTCAGCTACAGCTATGTGAGTGGGACCCTGAGTTTGTGGCCTCAAGTGGAATGGACACCGAGATGCTCTGATTCGAAGTAAGGCCGGATATCCCTGCAGTGAATTGAATGCAGGCTCGTCTTACATCTCCCAAGACGAAGGGATGTCTGAGTCCCCTGTGGAGACCACAGAGAAAGACCTAGATCTCAGCTTCATCGCGACAGGAGGCCTCACATCCTTTGAAAACTCGAGAGGTCCGCGGAGATCAATGCTTCCAAAGTAGACGATGCCTGACTCCTCTTGAAAATGGATAGGAGTCCCAGGATCCCTATGGCACGGGGAAAGGGACACTGGGTCTCCCGCCTCACGTGAAGACGCCTCCCAATTGCCATGCCAAGACTCGAGGAGAATCCCGAGGTGTCCCTCGCACCTAGGCAGGAGTCCTGACGTCGCTAAACAAACATGTGTCTGGAAGGGCACTCCCCGTCGTAAGTCGTGGATATACCCTAGGTTCCGGCCGCAACTCGAGAAAAACCATGAGACTTCCCCCTCGCCGCGAGATGAGGCCCGATTCCCCTGCACTGCGTGCAGAGCAATTGCGTGTTCCACATCAAACGTGAAAGGAGCCTTGATTTCCTTGATGGCACTCCAGAGAAAACCCAAGATCACTGTCTCAAGTCTAGAGGGATCCTGAGGTCACTGGAGCAACACGACAGGGCTCCGTTGACCCCAAATCAACTCGAGATGAGAGCTTAGTCCCTGGCTTCGAATCAAGAGGAATACCAACTTTCCACAAGCACCTCAAGAGGAGGCTTCTCTCAGCTACAGGTATGTGAGAGGGACCCTGAGTTTGTGGCCTCAAATGGAATGGACACCGAGATGCTCTGACTCGAAGTAAGGCCAGATATCCCTGCAGTGAATTGAATGCAGGCTCGTCTTGCATCTCCCAAAACGAAGGGATGTCTGAATCCCCTGTGGAGACCACAGAGAAAGACCTAGTTCTCCGCCTCATCGCGACCGGAGGCCTCACATCCTTTGAAAACTCGAGAGTTCCGCGGAGATCAATGCTTCCAAAGGAGACGATGCCTGACTCCTCTTGAAAATGGATAGGAGTCCCAGGATCCCTGTGGCACGTGGAAAGGGACCCTGGGTCTCCCGACTCACGTGGAGACGCGTCCCAATTGCCATGCCAAGACTCGAGGAGAATCCCGAGGTGTCCCTCGCACCTAGGCAGGAGTCCTGACGTCGCTGAACAACCACGTGTCTGGAAGGGCACTCCCCGTCGTAACTCGAGAATATACCCCAGGTTTCGGCCGCACCTTGATAAAAACCATGAGACATCCCCCTTGCCACGAGATGAGGCCCGATTCCCCTGCACTGCGTGCAGAGCAATTCCGTGTTCCACATCAAATTTGAAAGGAGCCTTGATTTCATTGATGGCACTCCAGAGAAAACCCAAGATCACTGTCTCAAGTCTAGAGGGATCCTGAGGTCACCTGAGCAACACGAAAGGGCTCCGTGGACCCCAAATCAATTCGAGATGAGAGCTTAGTCCCTGGCTTCGAATCAAGAGGAATATCAACTTTCCACAAGCACCTCAAGAGGAGGCTTCTCTCAGCTACAGGTATGTGAGAGGGACCCTGAGTTTGTGGCCTCAAGTGGAATGGACACCGAGATGCTCTGACTCGAAGTAAGGCCGGATATCCCTGCAGTGAATTGAATGCAGGCTCGTCTTGCATCTCCCAAGACGAAGGGATGTCTGAATCCCCTGTGGAGACCACAGAGAAAGACCTAACTTTCTGCCTCATCGCAACCAGAGGCCTCACATCCTTTGAAAATTCGAGAGGTCCGCGGAGATCAATGCTTCCAAAGGAGACGATGCCTGACTCCTCTTGAAAATGGATAGGTGTCCCAGGATCCCCGTGGCACGTGGAAAGGGACCCTGGGTCTCCCGCCTCACGTGGAGACGCATCCCCATTGCCATGCCAAGACTCGAGGAGAATCCCGAGGTGTCCCTCGCACCTTGGCAGGAGTCCTGACGTCGCTGAACAAACACGTGTCTGGAAGGGCCCTCCCCGTCTTAACTCGAGAATATACCCCAGGTTCCTGCCGCAACTCGAGAAAAACCATGAGACTTCCCCCTCGCCGCTGGATGAAGCCCGATTCCCCTGAACTGCATGCAGAACAATTCCATGTTCCACATCAAACGTGAAAGGAGCCTTGATTTCCTTGATGGCACTCCAGAGAAAACCCAAGATCACTGTCTCAAGTCTAGAGGGATCCTGATGTCACTGGAGCAACACGAAAGGGCTCCGTGGACCCCAAATCAACTCGAGATGAGAGCTTAGTCCCTGGCTTCGACTCAAGAGGAATACCAACTTTCCACAAGCACCTCAAGGGGAGGCTTCTCTCAGCTACAGGTATGTGTGAGGGACCCTGAAATTGTGGCCTCAAGTGGAATGGACACCGAGATGCTCTGACTCGAAGTAAGGCCGGATATCCCTGCAGTGAATTGAATGCAGGCTCGTCTTGCACCTCCCAAGACGAAGGGATGTCTGAATCCCCTGTGGAGACCACAGAGAAAGACCGAGTTCTCCGTCTCATCGCGACCGGAGGCCTCACATCCTTTGAAAACTCTAGAGGTCCGCGGAGGTCAATGCTTCCAAAGGAGACGATGCCTGACTCCTCTTGAAAATGGATAGGAGTCCCAGGATCCCTGTGGCACGGGGAAAGGGACACTGGGTCTCCCGCCTCACGTGGAGACGCGTCCCAATTGCCATGCCAAGACTCGAGGAGAATCCCGAGGTGTCCCTCGCACCTAGGCAGGAGTCCTGACGTCGCTGAACAAACACATGTCTGGAAGGGCCCTCCCCGTCGTAACTCGAGAATATACCCCAGGTTCGGGCCACAACTCGAGAAAAACCATGAGATTTCCCCCTCGCCGCGAGTTGAGGCCCGATTCCCCTGCACTGCATGCAGCGCAATTCCGTGTTACACATGAAACGTGAAAGGAGCCTTGATTTCCTTGATGACACTCCAGAGAAAACCCAAGATCACTGTCTCAAGTCTAGAGGGATCCTGAGGTCACTGGACCAACAGGAAAGGTCTACGTGGACCGAAATACACTCGAGATGAGAGCTTAGTCCCTGGCTTAGACTCAAGAGGAATACCAACTTTCCACAAGCACCTCGAGAGGAGGCTTCTCTCAGCTACATGTATATTTGAGTCACCCCGAGTTTGTGGCCTCAAGTGGAATGGACACCGGGATGCTCTGACTCGAAGTAAGGCCGGATATCCCTGCAGTGAATTGAATGCAGGCTCGTCTTGCATCTCCCAAGATGAAGGGGTGTCTGAGTCCCCTGTGGAGACCACAGAGAAAAACCTAATTCTCCGCCTCATCGCGAGCGGAGGCCTCACATCCTTTGAAAACTCGAGAGGTCCACGGAGATCAATGTTTCCAAAGGAGACGATGCCTGACTCCTCTTGAAAATGGATAGTAGTCCCAGGATCCCTGTGGCACGTGGAAAGGGACCCTGCGTCTCCCGCCTCACGTGGAGACGCATCCCAATTGCCATGCCAAGACTCGAGGAGTATCCCGAGTTGTCCCTCGCACCTAGGCAGGGGTCCTGACGTCGCTGAACAAACACGTTTCTGGAAGGGCCACCCACGTCGTAACTCGAGAATATACCCCAGGATCCGTCCACAAGTGGAGTAAAACCATGAGACTTCCGCCTCGCCGCGAGATGAGGCCCGATTCCCCTGCACTGCGTGCAGAGCAATTCCGTGTTCCACATCAAACGTGAAAGGAGCCTTGATTTCCTAGATGGCACTCCAGAGAAAACCCAAGATGACTGTCTCAAGTCTAGAGGGATCCTGAGGTCACTGTAGCAACATGAAAGGGCTCCGTGGACCCCAAATCAACTCGAGATGAGAGCTTAGTCCCTGGCTTCGACTCAAGAGGAATACCAACTTTCCACAAGCACCTCAAGAGGAGGCTTCTCTCAGCTACAGGTATGTGAGAGGGACCCTGAGTTTGTGGCCTAAAGTGGAATGGACACCGAGATGTTCTGACTCGAAGTAAGGCCTGATATCCCTGCAGTGAATTGAATGCAGGTTCGCCTTGCATCTCCCAAGACGAAGGGATGTCTGAATCCCCTGTGGAGACCACAGAGAAAGACCTAGGTCTCCGCCTCATCGCGACCGGAGGCATCATATCCTTTGAAAATTCAAGAGGTCCGCGGAGATCAATGCTTTCAAAGGAGACGATGCCTGACTCCTCTTGAAAATGGATAGGAGTCCCAGGATACCTGTGGCACGTGGAAAGGGACCCTGGGTCTCCCGCCTCACGTGGAGACGCGTCCCCATTGCCATTCCAAGACTCGAGGAGAATCCCGAGGTGTCCCTCGCACCTAGGCAGGAGTCCTGACGTCACTGAACAAACACGTGTCTGGAAGGGCCCTCCCCGTCGTAACTCGAGAATATACCCCAGGTTCCGGCCGCAACTCGAGAAAAACCATGAGACTTCCCCCTCGCCGCTGGATGAAGCCCGATTCCCCTGAACTGCGTGCAGAACAATTCCGTGTTCCACATCAAACGTGAAAGGAGCCTTGATTTCCTTGATGGCACTCCAGAGAAAACCCAAGATCACTGTCTCAAGTCTAGAGGGATCCTGAGGTCACTGGAGCAACACGAAAGGGCTCCTTGGACCCCAAGTCAACTCGAGATGAGAGCTTAGTCCCTGGCTTCGACTCAAGAGGAATACCAACTTTCCACAAGCACCTCAAGGGGAGGCTTCTCTCAGCTACAAGTATGTGAGAGGGACCCTGAGTTTGTGGCCTCAAGTGGAATGGACACCGAGATGCTCTGACTCGAAGTAAGGCCGGATATCCCTGCAGTGAATTGAATGCAGGCTCGTCTTGCATCTTCCAAGACGAAGGGATGTCTGAATTCCCTGTGGAGACCACAGAGAAAGACCGAGTTCTCCGCCTCATCGCGACCGGAGGCCTCACATCCTTTGAAAACTCTAGAGGTCCGCGGAGGTCAATGCTTCCAAAGGAGACGATGCCTGACTCCTCTTGAAAATGGATAGGAGTCCCAGGATCCCTGTGGCACGGGGAAAGGGACACTGGGTCTCCCGCCTCACGTGGAGACGCGTCCCAATTGCCATGCCAAGACTCGAGGCGAATCCCGAGGTGTCCCTCGCACCTAGGCAGGAGTCCTGACGTCGCTGAACAAACACATGTCTGGAAGGGCCCTCCCCGTCGTAACTCGAGAATATACCCCAGGTTCGGGCCGCAACTCGAGAAAAACCATGAGATTTCCCCCTCGCCGCGAGTTGAGGCCCGATTCCCCTGCACTGCATGCAGCGCAATTCCGTGTTCCACATCAAACGTGAAAGGAGCCTTGATTTCCTTGATGACACTCCAGAGAAAACCCAAGATCACTGTCTCAAGTCTAGAGGGATCCTGAGGTCACTGGACCAACAGGAAATGTCTACGTGGACCGAAATACACTCGAGATGAGAGCTTAGTCCCTGGCTTAGACTCAAGAGGAATACCAACTTTTCACAAGCACATCAAGAGGAGGCTTCTCTCAGCTACATGTATATTTGAGGGACCCCGAGTTTGTGGCCTCAAGTGGAATGGACACCGGGATGCTCTGACTCGAAGTAAGGCCGGATATCCCTGCAGTGAATTGAATGCAGGCTCGTCTTGCATCTCCCAAGACGAAGGGATGTCTGAATCCCCTGTGGAGACCACAGAGAAAAACCTAATTCTCTGCCTCATCGCGAGCGGAGGCCTCACATCCTTTGAAAACTCGAGAGGTCCACGGAGATCAATGCTTCCAAAGGAGACGATGCCTGACTCCTCTTGAAAATGGATAGTAGTCCCAGGATCCCTGTGGCACGTGGAAAGGGACCCTGCGTCTCCCGCCTCACGTGGAGACGCGTCCCAATTGCCATGCCAAGAATCGAGGAGTATCCCGAGTTGTCCCTCGCACCTAGGCAGGGGTCCTGACGTCGCTGAACAAACACGTTTCTGGAAGGGCCACCCACGTCGTAACTCGAGAATATACCCCAGGATCCGTCCACAAGTGGAGTAAAACCATGAGACTTCCGCCTCGCCGCGAGATGAGGCCCGATTCCCCTGCACTGCGTGCAGAGCAATTCCGTGTTCCACATCAAACGTGAAAGGAGCCTTGATTTCCTAGATGGCACTCCAGAGAAAACCCAAGATGACTGTCTCAAGTCTAGAGGGATCCTGAGGTCACTGTAGCAACATGAAAGGGCTCCGTGGACCCCAAATCAACTCGAGATGAGAGCTTAGTCCCTGGCTTCGACTCAAGAGGAATACCAACTTTCCACAAGCACCTCAAGAGGAGGCTTCTCTCAGCTACAGGTATGTGAAAAGGACCCTGAGTTTGTGGCCTAAAGTGGAATGGACACCGAGATGTTCTGACTCGAAGTAAGGCCTGATATCCCTGCAGTGAATTGAATGCAGGCTCGCCTTGCATCTCCCAAGACGAAGGGATGTCTGATTCCCCTGTGGAGACCACAGAGAAAGACCTAGGTCTCCGCCTCATCGCGAACGGAGGCCTCACATCCTTTGAAAATTCAAGAGGTCCGCGGAGATCAATGCTTTCAAAGGAGACGATGCCTGACTTCTCTTGAAAATGGATAGGAGTCCCAGGATCACTGTGGCACGTGGAAAGGGACACTGGGTCTCCCGCCTCACGTGTAGACGCGTGCCAATTGCAATGCCAAGACTCGAGGAGAATCCGGGGTGTCCCTCCCACCTAGGGAGGAGTCCTGACGTCGCTGAACAAACACGTGTATGGAAGGGCCCTCCCCGTCGTAACTCGAGAATAGACCCCAGGTTCCGGCCGCAACTCGAGAAAAACCATGAGACTTCCCTTTCGCCGCGAGATGAGGCCCGATTCCCCTGCACTGCGGGCAGAGCAATTCCGTGTTCCACATCAAACGAGAAAGGAGCCTTGATTTCCTTGATGGCACTCCATACAAAACCCAAGATCACTGTCTTAAGTCTAGAGGGACCCTGAGGTCACTGTAGCAACACGAAAGGTCTCCGTGGACCCCAAATCAACTCGAGATGAGAGCTTAGTCCCTGGCTTCGACTCAAGAGGAATACCAACTTTCCACAAGCACCTCGAGAGGAGGCTTCTCTCAGCTACAAGTATGTGAGAGGGACCCTGAGTTTGTGGCCTCAAGTGGAATGGACACCGAGATGCTCTGACTCGAAGTAAGGCCGTATATCCCTGCAGTGAATTGAATGCAGGCTCGTCTTGCATCTTCCAAGACGAAGGGATGTCTGAATTCCCTGTGGAGACCACAGAGAAAGACCTATTTCTCCAGCTCATTGCGAACGGAGGCCTCACATCCTTTGAAAACTCGAGAGGTCCGCGGAGATCAGTGCTTCCAAAGGAGAAGATGCTTGACTCCTCTTGAAAATGGATACGAGTCACAGGATCCCGGTGGTACATGGAAAGGGACACTGGGTATCCAGCCTCACGGGGAGACGTGTCCCAATTGCCATTCCAAGACGCGAGGAGAATCCCGAGGTGTCCCTCGCACGTAAGCAGGAGTCCTGACGTCGCTGAACAAACACGTGTCCGGAAGGGCCCTCCCGTCGTAACTCAAGAATATACCCCAGGTTCCGGCCGCAACTCGAGAAAAACCATGAGACTTCCACCTCGCCGCGAGATGAGGCACGATTCCCCTGCACTGCGTGCAGAGCAATTCCGTGTTCCACATCAAACAAGAAAGGAGCCTTAATTTCCTTGATGGCACTCCAGAGAAAACCCAAAATCACTGTCTCAAGTCTAGAGGGATCCTGAGTTCACTGTAGCAACAGGAAAGGGCTCCGTGGACCCCAAATCAATTCGAGATGAGAGCTTAGTCCCTGGCTTCGATTCAAGAGGAATACCAACTTTCCACAAGCACCTCGAGAGGAGGCTTCTCTCAGCTACAGCTATGTGAGTGGGACCCTGAGTTTGTGGCCTCAAGTGGAATGGACACCGAGATGCTCTGACTAGAAGTAAGGCCGGATATCCCTGCAGTGAATTGAATGCAGGCTCGTCTTACATCTCCCAAGACGAAGGGATGTCTGAATGCCCTGTGGAGACCACAGAGAAAGACCTAGATCTCAGCTTCATCGCGACAGCAGGCCTCACATCCCTTGAAAACTCGAGAGGCCCGCGGAGATCAATGCTTCCAAAGGAGACGATGCCTGACTCCTCTTGAAAATGGATAGGAGTCCCAGGATCCCTATGGCACGGGGAAAGGGACACTGGGTCTCCCGCCTCACGTGGAGACGCCTCCCAATTGCCATGCCAAGAGTCGAGGAGAATCCCGAGGTGTCCCTCGCACCTAGGCAGGAGTCCTGACGTCGCTGAACAAACACGTGTCTGGAAGGGCACTCCCCGTCGTAAGTCGAGAATATAACCTAGGTTCCGGCCGCAACTCGAGAAAAACCATGAGACTTCCCCCTCGCCGCGAGATGAGGCCCGATTCCCCTGCAGTAGGTGCAGAGCAATTCCGTGTTCCACATCAAACGTGAAAGGAGCCTTGATTTCCTTGATGGCACTCCAGAGAAAACCCAAGATCACCGTCTCAAGTCTAGAGGGATCCTAAGGTCACTGTAGCAACAGGAAAGGTCTCCGTGGACCTCAAATCAACTCGAGATGAGAGCTTAGTCCCTGGCTTCGACTCAAGAAGAATACAAACTTTCCACAAGCACCTCAAGAGGAGGCTTCTCTCAGCTACAGGTATGTGAGAGGGACCCTGAGTTTGTGGCCTCAAGTGGAATGGACACCGAAATGCTCTGACTGGAAATAAGGCCGGATATCCCTGCAGTGAATTGAATGCAGGCTCGCCTTGCATCTCCCAAGACGAAGGGATGTCTGAATGCCCTGTGGAGATCACAGAGAAAGACCTAGTTCTCCGCCTCATCGTGAACGGAGGCCTCACATCCTTTGAAAACTCAAGAGGTAAGCGGAGATCAATGCTTTCAAAGGAGACGATGCCTGACTCCTCTTGAAAATGGATAGGAGTCCCAGGATCCCTGTGGCACGTGGAAAGGGACCCTGGGTCTCCCGCCTCACGTGTAGACGCGTGCCAATTGCAATGCCAAGACTCGAGGAGAATCCCGGGTGTCCCTCCCACCTTGGGAAGAGTCCTGACGTCGCTGAACAAACACGTGTCTGGAAGGGCCCTCCCCGTCGTAACTCGAGAATATACCCCAGGTTCCGGCCGCAACTCGAGAAAAACCATGAGACTTCCCCTTCGCCGCGAGATGAGGCCCGATTCCCCTGCACTGCGTGCAGAGCAATTCCGTGTTCCACATCAAATGAGAAAGGAGCCTTGATTTCCTTGATGGCACCCCATACAAAACCCAAGATCACTGTCTTAAGTCTAGAGGGACCCTGAGGTCACTGTAGCAACACGAAAGGTCTCCGTGGACCCCAAATCAACTCGAGATGAGAGCTTAGTCCCTGGCTTCGACTCAAGAGGAATACCAACTTTCCACAAGCACCTCGAGAGGAGGCTTCTCTCAGCTACAAGTATGTGAGAGTTACCCTGAGTTTGTGGCCTCAAGTGGAATGGACACCGAGATGCTCTGACTCGAAGTAAGGCCCTATATCCCTGCAGTGAATTGAATGCAGGCTCGTCTTGCATCTTCCAACACGAAGGGATGTCTGAATTCCCTGTGGAGACCACAGAGAAAGACTTATTTCTCCAGCTCATTGCGACCGGAGGCCTCACATCCTTTGAAAACTCGAGAGGTCCGCGGAGATCAGTGCTTCCAAAGGAGAAGATGCTTGACTCCTCTTGAAAATGGATACGAGTCACAGGATCCCGGTGGTACATGGAAAGGGACACTGGGTATCCAGCCTCACGGGGAGACGCGTCCCAATTGCCATTCCAAGACGCGAGGAGAATCCCGAGGTGTCCCTCGCACGTAGGCAGGAGTCCTGACGTCGCTGAACAAACACGTGTCCGGAAGGGCCCTCCCATCGTAACTCAAGAATATACCCCAGGTTCAGGCCGCAACTCGAGAAAAACCATGAGACTTCCACCTCGCCGCGAGATGAGGCACGATTCCCCTGCACTGCGTGCAGAGCAATTCCGTGTTCCACATCAAACAAGAAAGGAGCCTTAATTTCCTTGATGGCACTCCAGAGAAAACCCAAAATCACTGTCTCAAGTCTAGAGGGATCCTGAGTTCACTGTAGCAACATGTAAGGGCTCCGTGGACCCCAAACCAATTCGAGATGAGAGCTTAGTCCCTGGCTTCGACTCAAGAGGAATACCAACTTTCCACAAGCACCTCGAGAGGAGGCTTCTCTCAGCTACAGCTATGTGAGTGGGACCCTGAGTTTGTGGCCTCAAGTGGAATGGACACCTAGATGCTCTGACTCGAAGTAACGCCGGATATCCCTGCAGTGAATTGAATGCAGGCTCGTCTTACATCTCCCAAGACGAAGGGATGTCTTAATCCCCTGTGGAAACCACAGAGAAAGACCTAGATCTCAGCTTCATCGCGACAGGAGGCCTCACATCCTTTGAAAACTCGAGAGGCCCGCGGAGATCAATGCTTCCAAAGGAGATGATGCCTGACTCCTCTTGAAAATGGATAGGAGTCCCAGGATCCCTATGGCACGTGTAAAGGGACACTGGGTCTCCCGCCTCACGTGGAGACGCCTCCCAATTGCCATGCCAAGACTCGAGGAGAATCCCGAGGTGTCCCTCGCACCTAGGCAGGAGTCCTGACGTCGCTGAACAAACACGTGTCTGGAAGGGCACTCCCCGTCGTAAGTCGAGAATATACCCTAGGTTCCGGCCGCAACTCGAGAAAAACCATGAGACTTCCCCCTCGCCGCGAGATGAGGCCCGATTCCCCTGCACTGCGTGCAGAGCAATTCCGTGTTCCACATCAAACGTGAAAGGAGCCTTGATTTCGTTGATGGCACTCCAGAGAAAACCCAAGATCACTGTCTCAAGTCTAGAGGTTTCCTAAGGTCACTGTAGCAACAGGAAAGGTCTCCGTGGACCCCAAATCAACTCGAGATGAGAGCTTAGTCCCTGGCTTCGACTCAAGAAGAATACAAACTTTCCACAAGCACCTCAAGAGGAGGCTTCTCTCAGCTACAGGTATGTGAGAGGGACCCTGAGTTTGTGGCCTCAAGTGGAATGGACACCGAGATGCTCTGACTGGAACTAAGGCCGGATATCCCTGCAGTGAATTGAATGCAGGCTCGTCTTGCATCTCCCAAGAAGAAGGGATGTCTGAATGCCCTGTGGAGAACACAGAGAAAGACCTAGTTCTCCGCCTCATCGCGACCGGAGGCCTCACATCCTTTGAAAATTCGAGAGGTCCGCGGAGATCAATGCTTCCAAAGGAGACGATGCCTGACTCCTCTTGAAAATTGATAGGAGTCCCAGCATACTTGTGGTACGTGGAAAGGGACCCTGGGTCTCCCTCCTCACATGGAGACGCGTCCCAATTGCCATGCCAAGATTCGAGGAGAATCCCGAGGTGTCCCTCGCACCTAGGCAGGAGTCCTGATGTCGCTGAACAAACACGTGTCTGGAAGGGCTCTCCCCAGGTAACTCGAGAATATACCCCAGGATCCGTCCACAAGTGGAGTAAAACCATGAGACTTCCGCCTCGCCGCGAGATGAGGCCCGATTCCCCTGCACTGCGTGCAGATCAATTCCGTGTTCCACATCAAACGTGAAAGGAGCCTTGATTTCCTAGATGGCACTCCAAAGAAAACCCAAGATGACTGTCTCAAGTCTAGAGGGATCCTGAGGTCACTGTAGCAACATGAAAGGGCTCCGTGGACCCCAAATCAACTCGAGATGAGAGCTTAGTCCCTGGCTTCGACTCAAGAGGAATACCAACTTTCCACAAGCACCTCAAGAGGAGGCTTCTCTCAGCTACAGGTATGTGAGAGGGACCCTGAGTTTGTGGCCTAAAGTGGAATGGACACCGAGATGTTCTGACTCGAAGTAAGGCCTGATATCCCTGCAGTGAATTGAATGCAGGCTCGCCTTGCATCTCCCAAGGCGAAGGGATGTCTGAATCCCCTGTGGAGATCACAGAGAAAGACCTAGTTCTCCGCCTCATCGCGAACGGAGGCCTCACATCCTTTGAAAATTCAAGAGGTAAGCGGAGATCAATGCTTCCAAAGGAGACGATGCCTGACTCCTCTTGAAAATGGATAGGAGTCCCAGGATCCCTGTGGCACGTGGAAAGGGACCCTGGGTCTCCCGCCTCACGTGTAGACGCGTGCCAATTGCAATGCCAAGACTCGAGGAGAATCCCGGGTGTCCCTCCCACCTAGGGAGGAGTCCTGACGTCGCTGAACAAACACGTGTCTGGAAGGGCCCTCCCCGTCGTAACTCGAGAATATACCCCAGGTTCCGGCCGCAACTCGAGAAAAACCATGAGACTTCCCCTTCGCCGCGAGATGAGGCCCGATTCCCCTGCACTGCGTGCAGAGCAATTCCGTGTTCCACATCAAATGAGAAAGGAGCCTTGATTTCCTTGATGGCACTCCAGAGAAAACCCAAGTTCACTGTCCATAGTCTAGGCGGATCCTGAGGTCACTGTAGCAACACGAAAGGTCTCCGTGGACCCCAAATCAACTCGAGATGAGAGCTTAGTCCCTGGCTTCGACTCAAGAGGAATACCAACTTTCCACAAGCACCTCGAGAGGAGGCTTCTCTCAGCTACAAGTATGTGAGAGTTACCCTGAGTTTGTGGCCTCAAGTGGAATGGACACCGAGATGCTCTGACTCGAAGTAAGGCCGTATATCCCTGCAGTGAATTGAATGCAGGCTCGTCTTGCATCTTCCAACACGAAGGGATGTCTGAATTCCCTGTGGAGACCACAGAGAAAGACCTATTTCTCCAGCTCATTGCGACCAGAGGAGTCACATCCTTTGAAAACTCGACAGGTCCGCGGAGATCAGTGCTTCCAAAGGAGAAGATGCTTGACTCCTCTTGAAAATGGATACGAGTCACAGGATCCCGGTGGTACATGGAAAGGGACACTGGGTATCCAGCCTCACGGGGAGACGCGTCCCAATTGCCATTCCAAGACGCGAGGAGAATCCCGAGGTGTCCCTCGCACGTAGGCAGGAGTCCTGACGTCGCTGAACAAACACGTGTCCGGAAGGGCCCTCCCGTCGTAACTCAAGAATATACCCCAGGTTCCGGCCGCAACTCGAGAAAAACCATGAGACTTCCCCCTCGCCGCGAGATGAGGCCGGATTCCCCTGCACTGCGTGCAGAGCAATTCTGTGTTCCACATCAAACGTGAAAGGAGCCTTGATTTCCTTGATGGGACTCCAGACAAAACGCAAGATAACTGTCTCAAGTCTAGAGGGATCCTGAGGTCACTGTAGCAACACGAAAGGGCTCCGTGGACCCCAAATCAACTCGAGATTAGAGCTTAGTCCCTGGCTTCGACTCAAGAGAAATACCAAATTTCCACAAGCACCTCAAGAAGAGTCTTCTCACAGCTACATGTATGTGAGAGGGACCCTGAGTTTGTGGCCTCAAGTGGAAAGGACACCGAGATGCTCTGACTCGAAGTAAGGCCGGATATCCCTGCAGTGAATTGAATGCAGGCTCGTATTGCATTTCCGAAGACGAAGGGATGTCTGAATCCCCTGTGGAGACCAAAGAGAAAGAACTAGTTCTCCGCCTCATCGCGACCGGAGTCCTCACATCCTTTGAAAACTCGAGAGGTCCGCGGAGATCAGTGCTTCCAAAGGAGAAGATGCCTGACTCCTCTTGAAATTGGACAGGAGTCGCAGGATCCCTGTGGCACGTGGAAAGGGACCCTGGGTCTCCCGCCTCACGTGGAGACGCATCCCAATTGCCATGCCAAGACTCAAGGAGAATCCCGAGGTGTCCCTCGCACCTAGACAGGAGTCCTGACATCGCTGAACAAACACGTGTCTGGAAGGGACCTCCCCATCGTAACTCGAGAATATACCACAGGTTCTAGCCGCAACTCGAGAAAAACCATGAGACTTACCCTTCGCCGCGTGATGAGGCCCGATTCCCCTGCACTGCGTGCAGAGCAATTGCGTGTTCCACATCAAACGTGAAAGGAGCCTTGATTTCCTTGATGGCACTCCAGAGAAAACCCAAGATCACTGTCTCAAGTCTAGAGGGATCCTGAGGTCACTGGAGCAACACGACAGGGCTCCGCGGACACCAAATCAACTCGAGATGAGAGCTTAGTCCCTGGCTTCGAATCAAGAGGAATACCAACTTTCCACAAGCACCTCAAGAGGAGGCTTCTCTCAGCTACAGGTATGTGAGAGGGACCCTGAGTTTGTGGCCTCAAATGGAATGGACACCGAGATGCTCAGACTCGAAGTAAGGCCAGATATCCCTGCAGTGAATTGAATGCAGGCTCGTCTTGCATCTCCCAAAATGAAGGGATGTCTGAATCCCCTGTGGAGACCACAGAGAAAGACCTTGTTCTCCACCTCATCCCGACCGGAGGCCTCACATCCTTTGAAAACTCGAGAGGTCCGCGGAGATCAATGCTTCCAAAGGAGACGATGCCTGACTCCTCTTGAAAATGGATAGGAGTCCCAGGATCGCTGTGGCATGTTTAAAGGGACCCTGGGTCTCCTGCCTCACGTGGAGACGCGTCCCAATTGCCATGCCAAGACTCGAGGAGAATCCCGAGGTGTCCCTCGCACCTAGGCAGGAGTCCTGACGTCGCTGAACAAACAAGTGTCTGGAAGGGCCCTCCCCGTCGTAATTCGAGAATATACCCCAGGTTCGGGCCGCAACTCGAGAAAAACCATGAGACTTCCCCCTCGCCGCGAGATGAGGCCTGATTCCCCTGCCCTGCATGCAAACCAATTCCGTTTTCCACATCAACCGTGAAAGGAGCCTTGATTTCCTTGATGGCACTCCAGAGAAAACCCAAGTTCACTGTCTCAAGTCTAGAGGGATCCTGAGGTAACTGGAGCAACACGAAAGGGCTCTGTGGACCACAAATCAACTCGGGATGAGAGCTTAGTCCCTGGCTTCGACTCAAGAGGAATACCAACTTTCCACAAGCACGTCAAGAGGAGGCTTCTCTCAGCTACAGGTATGTGAGAGGGACCCTGAGTTTGTGGCCTCAAATGGAATGGACACCGAGATGCTCTGACTCGAAGTAAGGCCGGATATCACTGCAGTGAATTGAATGCACGATCGTCTTGCATTTCCCAAGACGAAGGGATGTCTGAATCTCCTGTGCAGACCACAGAGAAAGAACTAGTTCTCCGCCTCATCGCGACCGGAGGCCTCACATCTTTTGAAAACTGGAGAGGTCCGCGGAGATCAATGCTTCCACAGGAGACGATGCCTGACTCCTCTTGAAAATGGACAGGAGTCCCAGGATCCCTGTGGCACGTGGAAAGGGACCCTGGGTCTCCCGCCTCACGTGGAGACGCGTCCCAATTGCCATGCCAAGACTCGAGGAGAATCCCGAGGAGTCCCTCGCACCTAGGCAGGAGTACTGACGTCGCTGAAAAAACACGTGTCTGGAAGGGCCCTCCCCGTCGTAACTCGAGAATATACCCCAGGTTCCGGCCGCAACTCGAGAAAAACCATGAGACTTCCCCCTCGCCGCGAGATGAGGCCCGATTCCCGTGCACTGTGTGCAGAGCAATTCCGTGTTCCACATCAAATGGGAAAGGAGCCTTGATTTCCTTGATGGCACTCCAGAGAAAACCCAAGATCACTTTCTCAAGTCTAGAGGGATCCTGCGGTCACTGGAGCAATACCAAAGGGCTCCGTGGACCCCAAATCTACTCGAGATGAGAGCTTAGTCCCTGGCTTTGACTCAAGAGGAATACCTAGTTTCCACAAGCACCTCAAGAGGAGGTTTCTCTCAGCTACATGTATGTGAGAGGGACCCTGAGTTTTTGGCCTCAAGTGGAATGGACACCGAGATGCTCTGACTTAAGTAAGGCCGGATATCCCTGCAGTGAATTGAATGCAGGCTCGTCTTGCATCTCCCAAGACGAAGGGATGTTTGAATCCCCAGTGGAGACCAAAGGAAAGACCTAGTTCTCCGCCTCATCGCGAGCGGAGGCCTCACATCCTTTGAAAACTCTAGAGGTCCGCGGAGATCAATGCTTTCAAAGGAGGCGATGCCTGACTCCTCTTGAAAATGGATAGGAGTCCCAGGATCCCTGTGGCACGTGGAAAGGGACCCTGGGTCTCCCGCCTCACGTGGAGACGCGTCCCAATTGCCATGCCAAGACTCGAGGAGAATCCCGAGGTGTCCCTCGCACCTAGGCAGGAGTCCTGACGTCGCTGAACAAACACGTGTCTGGAAGGGCCCTCCCCGTCGTAACTCGAGAATATACCCCAGTTTCCGGCCGCAACTCGAGAAAAACCATGAGACTTCCCCCTCGCCGCGAGATGAGGCCCGATTCCCCTCAGCTACGTGCCGAGCAACTCCGTATTCCACATCAAAAAAGAAAGGAGCCTTGATTTCTTTGATGGCACTCCAGAGAAAACCCAAGATCACTGTCTCAAGTCTAGAGGGATCCTGAGGTCACTGTAGCAACAAGAAAGGGCTCTGTGGTCCCCAAATCAACTTGAGATGAGAGCTTAGTCCCTGGCTTCGACTCAAGAGGAATACCAACTTTCCACAAGCACCTCAAGAGGAGGCTTCTCTCAGCTACATGTATGTGAGAGGGCCCCTGAGTTTGTGGCCTCAAATGGAATGGACACCGAGATGCTCGGACTCGAAGTAAGGCCGGATATCCCTGCAGTGAATTGAATGCAGGCTCGTCTTGCATCTCCCAAGATGAAGGGATGTCTGAACCCCTGTGGAGACCACAGATAAAGACCTAATTCTCCGCCTCATCGCGAGCGGAGGCCTCATATCTTTGAAAACTCGAGAGGTCCGCGGAGATCAATGCTTCCAAAGGAGACGATGCCTGACTCCTCTTGAAAATGGATAGGAGTCCCAGGATCCCTGTGGCACGTGGAAAGGGACCCTGGGTCTCCCGCCTCACGTGGAGACGCGTCCCAATTGCCATGCCAAGACTCGAGGAGAATCCCGAGGTGTCCCTCGCACCTAGGCAGCAGTCCTGACGACGCTGAACAAACACGTGTCTGGAAGGGGCCTCCCCGTGGTAACTCGAGAATATACCCCAGGTTCCGGCCTCAACTCGAGAAAAACCATTAGATTTCCCCCTCGCCGCTAGTTGAGGCCCGATTCCCCTGCACTGCATGCAGAGCTATTCCGTGTTCCACATCAAAGGGGAAAGGAGCCTTGATTTCCTTGATGGCACTCCAGAGAAAACCCACGATCACTGTCTCAAGTCTAGAGGGATCCTGAGGTCACTGGAGCAACAGGAAAGGGCTCCGTGGACCCCAAATCAACTCGAGATGAGAGCTTAGTCCCTGGCTTCGACTCAAGAGGAATACCAACTTTCCACAAGCACCTGAACAGGAGGCTACTCTCAGCTACAGGTATGGGAGAGGGACCCTGAGTTTGTGGCCTCAAGTGGAATGGACACCGAGATGCTCTGATTCGAAGTAAGGCCGGATATCCCTGCAGTGAATTGAATGCAGGCTCGTCTTGCATCTCCAAACACGAAGGGGTGTCTGAATCCCCTGTGCAGACCACAGAGAAAGACCTAGTTCTCCGCCTCATCGCGACCGGAGGCCTCACATCCTTTGAAAACTCGAGAGGTCTGCGGAGATCAATGCTTCCAAAGGAGACGATGCCTGACTCCTCTTGAAAATGGACAGGAGTCGTAGGATCCATGTGGCACGTGGAAAGGAACCTGGGTCTCCCGCCTCACGTGGAGACGCGTCCCAATTGCCATGCCAAGACTCGAGGAGAATCCCGAGGTGTCCCTCGCACCTAGGCAGGAGTCCTGACGTCGCTGAACAAACACGTGTCTGGAAGGGCCCTCCCCCTCGTAACTCGAGAATATACCGCAGGTTCCGGCCGCAACTCGAGAAAAACCATGAGACTTCCCCCTCGCCGCGAGATGAGGCCCGATTCCCCTGCAATGCGTGCAGAGCAATTCCGTGTTCCACATCAAACGTGAAAGGAGCCTTGATTTCCTTGATGGCACTCCAGAGAAAACACAAGATCACTGACTCAAGTCTAGAGGGATCCTGAGGTCACTGGAGCAACAAGAAAGGGCTCCGTGGACCCCAAATCAACTGGAGATGAGAGATTAGTCCCTGGCTTCAACTCAAGAAGAATACGAATTTCCACAAGCCCCTCAACAGGAAGCTTCTCTCAGCTACAGGTATGTGAGAGGGACCCTGAGTTTGTGGCCTCAAGTGGAATGGACACCGAGATGCTCTGACTCGAAGTAAGGCAGCATATCCCTGCAGTGAATTGAATGCAGGCTCGTCTTGCATCTCCCAAGACGAAGGGATGTCTGAATCCCCTGTGGAGACCACAGAGAAAGACCTAGTTCTCCGCCTCATCGCGACCGGAGGCCTCACATCCTTTGAAAACTCTAGAGGTCCGCGGAGATCAATGCTTCCAAAGCAGACGATGCCTGACTCCTCTTGAAAATGGACAGGAGTCCCAGGATCCCTGTGGCACGTGGAAAGGGACCCTGGGTCTCCCGCCTCACGTGGAGACGCGTCCCAATTGCCATGCCAAGACTCGAGGAGAATCCCAAGGTGTCCCTCGCACCTAGGCAGGAGTCCTGACGTCGCTGAACAAACACGTGTCTGGAAGGGCCCTCCCCGTCGTAACTCGAGAATATACCCCAGGTTCGGGCCGCAACTCGAGAAAAACCATGAGACTTCCCCCTCGCCGCGAGATGAGGCCCGATTCCCCTGCACTGCGTGCAGAGCAATTCCTTGTTCCACATCAAACGTAAAAGGAGCCTTGATTTCCTTGATGGCACTCCAGAGAAAACCCAAGAACACTGTCTCAAGTCTAGAGGGATCCCGAGGTCACTGGAGCAACAAGAAAGGGCTCCGTGGACCCCAAATCAACTCGAGATGAGAGCTTAGTACCTGGCTTCGACTCAAGAGGAATACCAACTTTCCACAAGCACCTCAAGAGGAGGGTTCTCTCAACCACAGGTATGTGAGAAGGACCCTGAGTTTGTGGCCTCAAGTGGAATGGACACCGAGATGCTCTGACTCGAAGTAAGCCCGGATATCCCTGCAGTAAATTGAACGCAGGCTCGTCTTGCATCTCCCAAGATGAAGGGATGTCTGAATCCCCTGTGGAGACCACAGGGAAAGACCTAGTCCTCCGCCTCATCGCGACCGGAGGCCTCACATCCTTTGAAAATTCGAGAGGTCTGCAGAGATCAATGCTTCCAAAGGAGACGATGCCTGACTCCTCTTGAAAATGGATAGGAGTCCCAGGATCCCTGTGGCACGTGGAAAGGGACCCTGGGTCTCCCGCCTCACGTGGAGACGCGTCCCAATTGCCATGCCAAGACTCGAGGAGAATCCCGAGGTGTCCCTCGCACCTAGGCAGGAGTCCTGACGTCGCTGAACAAACACGTGTCTGGAAGGGCCCTCCCCGTCGTAACTCGAGAATATACCCCAGTTTCCGGCCGCAACTCGAGAAAAACCATGAGACTTCCCCCTCGCCGCGAGATGAGGCCCGATTCCCCTCAGCTGCGTGCAGAGCAACTCCGTATTCCACATCAAAAATGAAAGGAGTCTTGATTTCTTTGATGGCACTCCAGAGAAAACCCAAGATCACTGTCTCAAGTCTAGAGGGATCCTGAGGTCACTGTAGCAACAAGAAAGGGCTCTGTGGTCCCCAAATCAACTTGAGATGAGAGCTTAGTCCCTGGCTTCGACTCAAGAGGAATACCAACTTTCCACAAGCACCTCAAGAGGAGGCTTCTCTCAGCTACATGTATGTGAGAGGGCCCCTGAGTTTGTGGCCTCAAATGGAATGGACACCGAGATGCTCTGACTCGAAGTAAGGCCGTATATCCCTGCAGTGAATTGAATGCAGGCTCGTCTTGCATCCCCCAAGATGAAGGGATGTCTGAACCCCTGTGGAGACCACAGAGAAAGACCTAATTCTCCGCCTCATCGCGAGCGGAGGCCTCACATCTTTGAAAACTCGAGAGGTCCGCGGAGATCAATGCTTCCAAAGGAGACGATGCCTGACTCCTCTTGAAAATGGATAGGAGTCCCAGGATCCCTGTGGCACGTAGAAAGGGACCCTGGGTCTCCCGCCTCACGTGGAGACGCGTCCCAATTGCCATGCCAAGACTCGAGGAGAATCCCGAGGTGTCCCTCCCACCTAGGCAGCAGTCCTGACGACGCTGAACAAACACGTGTCTGGAAGGGGCCTCCCCGTGGTAACTCGAGAATATACCCCAGGTTCCGGCCGCAACTCGAGAAAAACCATTAGATTTCCCCCTCGCCGCTAGTTGAGGCCCGATTCCCATGCACTGCGTGCAGAGCTATTCCGTGTTCCACATCAAACGGGAAAGGAGCCTTGATTTCCTTGATGGCACACCAGAAAAAACCCAAGATCACTGTCTCAAGTCTAGAGGGATCCTGAGGTCACTGTAGCAACAGGAAAGGGCTCCGTGGACCCCAAATCAACTCGAGATGAGAGCTTAGTCCCTGGCTTCGACTCAAGAGGAATACCAACTTTCCACAAGCACCTCAACAGGAGGCTACTCTCAGCTACAGGTATGTGAGAGGGACCCTGAGTTTGTGGCCTCAAGTGGAATGGACACCGAGATGCTCTGATTCGAAGTAAGGCCGGATATCCCTGCAGTGAATTGAATGCAGGCTCGTCTTGCATCTCCAAAGACGAAGGGGTGTCTGAATCCCCTGTGCAGACCACAGAGAAAGACCTAGTTCTCCGCCTCATCGCGACCGGAGGCCTCACATCCTTTGAAAACTCGAGAGGTCTGCGGAGATCAATTCTTCCAAAGGAGACGATGCCTGACTCCTCTTGAAAATGGACAGGAGTCGCAGGATCCATGTGGCACGTGGAAAGGAACCTGGGTCTCCCGCCTCACGTGGAGACGCGTCCCAATTGCCATGCCAAGACTCGAGGAGAATCCCGAGGTGTCCCTCGCACCTAGGCAGGAGTCCTGACGTCGCTGAACAAACACGTGTCTGGAAGGGCCCTCCCCCTCGTAACTCGAGAATATACCGCAGGTTCCGGCCGCAACTCGAGAAAAACCATGAGACTTCCCCCTCGCCGCGAGATGAGGCCCGATTCCCCTGCAATGCGTGCAGAGCAATTCCGTGTTCCACATCAAACGTGAAAGGAGCCTTGATTTCCTTGATGGCACTCCAGAGAAAACACAAGATCACTGACTCAAGTCTAGAGGGATCCTGAGGTCACTGGAGCAACACGAAAGGGCTCCGTGGACCCCAAATCAACTGGAGATGAGAGATTAGTCCCTGGCTTCAACTCAAGAGGAATACGAACTTTGCACAAGCCCCTCAACAGGAAGCTTCTCTCAGCTACAGGTATGTGAGAGGGACCCTGAGTTTGTGGCCTCAAGTGGAATGGACACCGAGATGCTCTGACTCGAAGTAAGGCCGAATATCCCTGCAGTGAATTGAATGCAGGCTCGTCTTGCATCTCCCAAGACGAAGGGATGTCTGAATCCCCTGTGGAGACCACAGAGAAAGACCTAGTTCTCCGCCTCATCGCGACCGGAGGCCTCACATTCTTTGAAAACTCTAGAGGTCCGCGGAGATCAATGCTTCCAAAGCAGACGATGCCTGACTCCTCTTGAAAATGGACAGGAGTCCCAGGATCCCTGTGGCACGTGGAAAGGGACCCTGGGTCTCCCGCCTCACGTGGAGACGCGTCCCAATTGCCATGCCAAGACTCGAGGAAAATCCCGAGGTGTCCCTCGCACCTAGGCAGGAGTCCTGACGTCGCTGAACAAACACGTGTCTGGAAGGGCCCTCCCCTTCGTAACTCGAGAATATACCCCAGGTTCCGGCCGCAACTCGAGAAAAACCATGAGACTTCCCCCTCGCCGCGAGATGATGCCCGATTCCCCTGCACTGCGTGCAGAGCAATTCCTTGTTCCACATCAAACGTAAAAGGAGCCTTGATTTCCTTGATGGCACTCCAGAGAAAACCCAAGAACACTGTCTCAAGTCTAGAGGGATCCTGAGGTCACTGGAGCAACAAGAAAGGGCTCCGTGGACCCCAAATCAACTCGAGATGAGAGCTTAGTACCTGGCTTCGACTCAAGAGGAATACCAACTTTCCACAGGCACCTCAAGAGGTGGGTTCTCTCAACCACAGGTATGTGAAAAGGACCCTGAGTTTGTGGCCTCAAGTGGAATGGACACCGAGATGCTCTGACTCGAAGTAAGGCCAGATATCCCTGCAGTGAATTGAATGCAGGCTCGTCTTGCATCTCCCAAGAAGAAGGGATGTCTGAATCCCCTGTGGAGACCACAGAGAAAGACCGAGTTCTCCGCCTCATCGCGACCGGAGGCCTCACATCCTTTGAAAACTCAAGAGGTCCGCGGAGATCAATGCTTCCAAAGGAGACGATGCCTGACTCCTCTTGAAAATGGATAGGAGTCCCAGAATCCCTGTGGCACGTGGAAAGCGGCGCTGGGTCTCCCGCCTCACGTGGAGACGCGTCCCAATTGCCATGCCAAGACTCGAGGAGAATCCCGAGGTGTCCCTCGCACCTAGGCAGGAGTCCTGACGTCGCTGAACAAACACGTGTCTGGAAGGGCCCTCCCCGTCGTAACTTGAGAATATACCCTAGGTTCCGGCCGCAACTCGAGAAAAACCATGAGACTTCCCCCTCGCCGCGAGATGATGCCCGATTCCCCTGCAATGCGTGCAGAGCAATTCCGTGTTCCACATCAAACGTGAAAGGAGCCTTGATTTCCTTGATGGCACTCCAGAGAAAACACAAGATCACTGTCTCAAGTCTAGAGGGATCCTGAGGTCACTGTAGCAACACGAAAGGGCTCCGTGGACCCCAAATCAACTGGAGATGAGAGATTAGTCCCTGGCTTCAACTCAAGAGGAATACGAACTTTCCACAAGCCCCTCAACAAGAGGCTTTTCTCAGCTACAGGTATGTGAGAGGGACCCTGAGTTTGTGGCCTCAAGTGGAATGGACACCGCGATGCTCTGACTCGAAATAAGGCCAGATATCCGTGCAGTGAATTGAATGCAGGCTCGTCTTGCATCTCCCAAGACGAAGGGATGTCTGAATCCCCTGTGGAGACCACAGAGAAAGACCTAGTTCTCCGCCTCATCGCGACCGGAGGCCTCACATGCTTTGAAAACTCTAGAGGTCCGCAGAGATCAATGCTTCCAAAGCAGACGATGCCTGACTCCTCTTGAAAATGGACAGGAGTCCCAGGATCCCTGTGGCACGTGGAAAGGGACCCTGGGTCTCCCGCCTCACGTGGAGACGCGTCCCAATTGCCATGCCAAGACTCGAGGAGAATCCCGAGGTGTCCCTCGCACCTAGGCAGGAGTCCTGACGTCGCTGAAAAAACACGTGTCTGGAAGGGCCCTCCCCGTCGTAACTCGAGAATATACCCCAGGTTCGGGCCGCAACTCGAGAAAAACCATGAGACTTCCCCCTCGCCGCGAGATGAGGCCCGATTCCCCTGCACTGCGTGCAGAGCAATTCCTTGTTCCACATCAAACGTGAAAGGAGCCTTGATTTCCTTGATGGCACTCCAGAGACAACCCAAGATCACTGTCTCAAGTCTAGAGGGATCCTGAGGTCACTGGAGCAACAAGAAAGGGCTGCGTGGACCCCAAATCAACTCGAGATGAGAGCTTAGTACCTGGCTTCGACTCAAGAGGAATACGAACTTTCCACAAGCACCTCAAGAGGAGGGTTCTCTCAACCACAGGTATGTGAGAAGGACCCTGAGTTTGTGGCCTCAAGTGGAATGGACACCGAGATGCTCTGACTCGAAGTAAGCCCGGATATCCCTGCAGTAAATTGAACGCAGGCTCGTCTTGCATCTCCCAATATGAAGGGATGTCTGAATCCCCTGTGGAGACCACAGAGAAAGACCTAGTCCTCCGCCTCATCGCGACCGGAGGCCTCACATTCTTTGAAAATTCGAGAGGTCTGCAGAGATCAATGCTTCCAAAGGAGACGATGCCTGACTCCTCTTGAAAATGGATAGGAGTCCCAGGATCCCTGTGGCACGTGGAAAGGGACCCTGGGTCTCCCGCCTCACGTGGAGACGCGTCCCAATTGCCATGCCAAGACTCGAGGAGAATCCCGAGGTGTCCCTCGCACCTAGGCAGGAGTCCTGACGTCGCTGACAAACACATATCTTGAAGGGCCCTCCCCGTCGTAACTCGAGAATATATCCCTGGTTCCGGCCGCAACTCGAGAAAAACCATGAGACTTCCCCCTCGCCGCGAGATGAGGCCCGATTCCCCTGAGCTGCGTGCAGAGCAACTCCGTATTCCACATCAAAAATGAAAGGAGCCTTGATTTCTTTGATGGCACTCCAGAGAAAACCCAAGATCACTGTCTCAAGTCTAGAGGGATCCTGAGGTCACTGTAGCAACATGAAAGGGCTCTGTGGTCCCCATATCAACTCGAGATGAGAGCTTAGTCCCTGGCTTCGACTCAAGACGAATACCAACTTTCCACAAGCACCTCAACAGGAGGCTTCTCTCAGCTACAGGTATGTGAGAGGGCCCCTGAGTTTGTGGCCTCAAGTGGAATGGACACCGAGATGCTCTGACTCGAAGTAAGGCCGGATATCCCTGCAGTGAATTGAATGCAGGCTCGCGTTGCATCTCCCAAGACGAAGGGATGTCTGAATCCCCTGTGGAGACCACAGAGCAAAACATAATTCTCCGCCTCATCGCGAGCGGAGGCCTCACATCCTTTGAAAACTCGAGAGGTCCGCGGAGATCAATGCTTCCAAAGGAGACGATGCCTGACTCCTCTTGAAAATGGATGAGTCCCAGGATCCCTGTGGCACGTGGAAAGGGACCCTGGGTCTCCCGCCTCACGTGGAGACGCGTCCCAATTGCCATCCCAAGACTCGAGGAGAATCCCGAGGTGTCCCTCGCACCTAGGCAGGAGTCCTGACGTCGCTGAACAAACACGTGTCTGGAAGGGCACTCCCCGTAGTAACTCGAGAATATACCCCAGGTTTCGGCAGCAACTTGAGAAAAACCATGAGACATTCCCCTTGCCACGGGATGAGGCCCGATTCCCCTGCACTGCGTGCAGAGCAATTCCGTGTTCCACATCAAATTTGAAAGGAGCCTTGATTTCCTTGATGGCACTCAAGAGAAAACCCAAGATCACTGTCTCAAGTCTAGAGGGATCCTGAGGTCACTGGAGCAACACGAAAGGGCTCCGTGGACCCCAAATCAACTCGAGATGAGAGCTTAGTCCCTGGCTTCGACTCAAGAGGAATATCAACTTTCCACAAGCACCTCAAGAGGAGGCTTCTCTCAGCTACAGGTATGTGAGAGGGACCCTGAGTTTGTGGCCTCAAGTGGAATGGACACCGAGATGCTCTGACTCGAAGTAAGGCCGGATATCCCTGCAGTGAATTGAATGCAGGCTCGTCTTGCATCTCCCAAGATGAAGGGGTGTCTGAATCCCCTGTGGAGACCACAGAGAAAGAATTAACTTTCTGCCTCATCGCGACCAGAGGCCTCACATCCTTTGAAAATTCGAGAGGTCCGCGGAGATCAATGCTTCCAAAGGAGACGATGCCTGACTCCTCTTGAAAATGGATAGGAGTCCCAGGATCCCTGTGGCACGTGGAAAGGGACCCTGGGTCGCCTGCCTCACGTGGAGACGCGTCCCCATTGCCATGCCAAGACTCGAGGAGAATCCCGAGGTGTCCCTCGCACCTAGGCAGGAGTCCTGACGTCGCTGAACAAACACGTGTCTGGAAGGGCCCTCCCAGTCGTAACTCGAGGATATACCCCAGGTTCCGGCCGCAACTCGAGAAAAACCATGAGACTTCCCCCTCGCCACTGGATGAAGCCCGATTCCCCTGCACTGCGTGCAGAACAATTCCGTGTTCCACATCAAACGTGAAAGGAACCTTGATTTCCTTGATGGCACTCCAGAGAAAACCCAAGATCACTGTCTCAAGTCTACAGGGATCCTGAGGTCACTGGAGCAACACGAAAGGGCTCCGTGGACCCCAAATCAACTCGAGATGAGAGCTTAGTCCCTGGCTTCGACTCAAGAGGAATACCAACTTTCCACAAGCACCTCAAGGGGAGGCTTCTCTCAGCTACAGGTATGTGAGAGGGACCCTGAGTTTGTGGCCTCAAGTGGAATGGACACCGCGATGCTCTGACTCGAAGTAAGGCCGGATATCCCTGCAGTGAATTGAATGCAGGCTCGTCTTGCATCTCCCAAGACGAAGGGATGTCTGAATCCCCTGTGGAGACCACAGAGAAAGACCGAATTCTCCACCTCATCGCGACCGGAGGCCTCACATTCTTTGAAAACTCGAGAGGTCCGCGGAGATCAATGCTTCCAAAGGAGACGATGCCTGACTCCTCTTGAAAATGTATAGGAGTCCCAGGATCCCTGTGGCACGTGGAAAGGGACCCTGGGTCTCCCGCCTCACGTGGAGACGCGTCCAAATTGCTATGCCAAGACTCGAGGAGAATCCCGATGTGTCCCTCGCACCTAGGCAGGAGTCCTGACGTCGCTGAACAAACACGTGTCTGGAAGGGCCCTCCCAGTCGTAACTCGAGAATATACCCCAGGTTCGGGCCGCAACTCGAGAAAAACCATGAGATTTTCCCCCTCACCGCGAGTTGAGGCCCGATTCCCCTGCACTGCATGCAGAGCAATTCCGTGTTCCACATCAAACGTGAAAGGAGCCTTGATTTCCTTGATGACACTCCAGAGAAAACCCAAGATCACTGTCTCAAGTCTAGAGGGATCCTGAGGTCACTGGAGCAACACGAAAGGGCTCCGTGGACCCCAAATCAACTCGAGATGAGAGCTTAGTTCCTGGCTTAGACTCAAGAGGAATACCAACTTTCCACAAGCACCTCAAGAGGAAGCTTCTCTCAACTACAGGTATGTGAGAGGGACCCTGAGTTTCTGGCCTCAAGTAGAATGGACACCGAGATGCTCTGACTCGAAGTAAGGCCGGATATCCCTGCAGTGAATTGAATGCAGGCTCGTCTTGCATCTCCCAAGACGAAGGGATGTCTGAATCCCCTGTGGAGACCACAGAGAAAGACCTAGTTCTCGCCACATCGTGACCGGAGGCCTCACATCCTTTGAAAACTCGAGAGGTCCACGGAGATCAATGCTTCCAAAGGAGACGATGCCTGACTCCTCTTGAAAATGGAAAGGAGTCCCAGGATCCCTGTGGAACGTGGAAAGGGACCCTGGGTCTCCCGCCTCACGTGGATACGCGTCGCAGTTGCCATGCCAAGACTCGGGGAGAATCCCGAGTTGTCCATCGAACCTAGGCAGGAGTTCTGACGTTGTTAAACAAACACGTTTCTGGAAGGGCCACCCACGTCGTAACTCGAGAATATACCCCAGGTTCCGGCCACAAGTGGAGTAAAACCATGAGACTTCCGCCTCGCCGCGAGATGAGGCCCGATTCCCCTGCACTGCGTGCAGAGCAATTCCGTGTTCCACATCAAACGTGAAAGGAGCCTTGATTTCCTTGATGGCACCCCAGAGAAAACCCAAGATCACTGTCTCAAGTCTAGAGGAATACTGAGGTAACTGTAGCAACACGAAAGTGCTCCGTGGACCCCAAATCAACTCGAGATGAGAGCTTAGTCCCTGGCTTCGACTCAAGAGGAATACCAACTTTCCCCAAGAACCTCAAGAGGAGGCTTCTCTCAGCTACAGGTATGTGAGAGGGACCCTGAGTTTGTGGCCTCAAGTGGAATGGACACCGAGATGCTCTGACTCAAAGTAAGGCTGGATATCGCTGCAGTGAATTGAATGCAGGCTCGTCTTGCATCTCCCAAGACGAAGGGATGTCTGTATCCCCTGTGGAGACCACAGAGAAAGACCTAGTTCTCCGCCTCATTGCGACCGGAGGCCTCACATCCTTTGAAAATTCGAAAGGTCCGCGGAGATCAATGCTTCCAAAGGAGACGATGCCTGACTCCTCTTGAAAATGGATAGGAGTCCCAGGATCCCTGTGGCACGTGGAAAGGGACCCTGGGTCTCCCGCCTCACGTGGAGACGCGTCCCAATTGCCATGTCAAGACTCGAGGAGAATCCCGAGTTGTCCCTAGCATCAAGGCAGGAGTCCTGACGTCGCTGAACAAACACGTGTCTGGAAGGGCCCTCCCCGTCGTAACTCGAGAATATACCCCAGGTTCCGGCCACAACTCGAGAAAAACCATGAGACTTCCCCATTGCCGCGAGTTCAGGCCCAATTCCCCTGCACTGCATGCAGAGAAATTCCGTGTTCCACATCAAACCTGAAAGGAGAGTTGATTTCCTTGATGGCACTCCTGAGAAAACCCAATATCACTGTCTCAAGTCTAGAGGGATCCTGAGGTCACTGGAGCAACACGAAAGGGCTCCTGGCACCCCAAATCAATTCGAGATGAGAGCTTAGTCCCTGGCTTCGTCTCAAGAGGCAAACCAACTTTCCACAAGCACCTCAAGAGGAGGCTTCTCTCAGCTACAGATATGTGACAGGGACCCTGAGTTTGTGGCCTCAAGTTGAATGGACACCGAGATGCTCTGACTCGAAGTAAGGCCGGATATCCCTTCAGTGAATTGAATGCAGGCTCGTCTTGCATCTCCTAAGATGAAGGGTTGTCTGAATCCCCTGTGGAGACCACAGAGAAAGACCTAGTTCTCAGCCTCATTGCATTCGGAGGCCTCACATCCTTTGAAAACTCGAGAGGTCCGCGGAGATCAATGCTTCCAAAGGAGACGATGCCTGACTCCTCTTGAAAATGGATAGGAGTCCCAGGATCCCTGTGGTACGTGGAAAGGGACCCTGGGTCTCCCGCCTCACGTGGAGACGCTTCCCAATTGCCATGCCAAGACTCGAGGAAAATCCCGAGGTGTCCTTCACACCTAGGCAGGAGTCCTGACGTCGCTGAACAAACACGTGTCTGGAAGGTCCCTCCCCATCGTAACTCGAGAATATACCCCAGGTTCCGGCGCAACTCGAGAAAAACCATGAGACTTCCCCCTCGCCGCGAGATGAGGCCCGATTCCCCTGCACTGCGTGCAGAGCAATTCCGAGTTCCACATCAAATGAGAAAGGACCCTTGATTTCCTTGATGGCACTCCAGAGAAAACCCAATATCACTGTCTCAAGTCTAGAGGGATCCTGAGGTCACTGGAGCAACACGAAAGGGCTCTGTGGACCACAAATCAACTCGAGATGAGAGCTTAGACCCTGGCTTCGACTCAAGAGGAATACCAACCTTCCACAAGCACCTCAAGAGGAGGCTTCTCTCAGCTACAGGTATGTGAAAGGGACCCTGAGTTTGTTGCCTCAAGTGGAATGGACACCGAGATGCTCTAACTCGAAGTAAGTCCGGATATCCCTGCAGTGAATTGAATGCAGGCTCGTCTTGCATGTCCCAAGACGAAGGGATGTCTGAATCCACTGTGGAGACCACAGAGAAAGACCGAGTTCTCCGCCTCATCGCGAGCGGAGGCCTCACATCCTTTGAAAACTCGAGAGGTCCGCGGAGATCAATGCTTCCAAAGGAGACGATGCCTGACTCCTCTTGAAAATGGATAGAAGTCCCAGGATCCGTGTGGCACGTGGAAAGTGACCCTGGGTCTCCCGCCTCACGTGGAGACGCCTCCCAATTGCCATCCCAAGACTCGAGGAGAATCCCGAGGTGTCCCTCGCTCCTAGGCAGGAGTCCTGACGTCGCTGAACAAACACGTGTCTGGAAGGGCCCTCCCCGTCGTAACTTGGAATATGCCCCAGGTTCCGGCTGCAACTCGAGAAAAACCATGAGACTTCCCCCTCGCCGCGACATGAGGCCCGATTCCCCTGCACTGCGTGCAGAGCAATTCCGTGTTCCACATCAAACGTGAAAGGAGCCTTGATTTCCTTGATGGCACTCCAGAGAATACCCAAGATCACTGTCTCAAGTCTAGAGGGATCCTGAGGTCACTGTAGCAACACAAAAGGGCTCCGTGGACCCCAAATCAACTCGAGATGAGAGCTTAGTCCCTGGCTTCGACTCAAGAGGAATGCCAACTTTCCACAAGCACCTCAAGAGGAGGCTTCTCTCAGCTACAGGTATGTGAGAGGGACCCTGAGTTTGTGGCCTCAAGTGGAATGGACACCGAGATGCTCTGACTCGAAGTAAGGCCGGATATCCCTGCAGTGAATTGAATGCAGGCTCGTCTTGCATCTCCCAAGACGAAGGGTTGTCTGAATCCCCTGTGGAGACCACAGGAAAAACCTAGTCCTCCACCTCCTCGCGACCGGAGGCCTCATATCCTTTGAAAATTCGAGAGGTCCGCTGAGATCAATACTTCCGAAGGAGACGATGCCTGACTCCTCTCGAAAATGGATAGGAGTCCCAGGATATCTGTGGCACTTGGAAAGGGACCCTGGGTCTCCCGCCTCACGTGGAGACACGTCCCAATTGCAATGCAAAGACTCGAGGAGAATCCCGAGTTGTCCCTCGTACCTAGGCAGGAGTCCTGATGTCACTGAACAAACACGTGTCTGGAAGGGACCTCCCCGTCGTAACTCAAGAATATCCCCCAGGTTCTGGCCACATCTCTAGAAAAATTATGAGACTTCCCCCTCGCCGCGAGATAAAGCCCGATTCCCCTGCCCTGAGTGCAGAGCAATTGCGTGTTCCACATCAAATGAGAAAGGACCCTTGATTTCCTTGATGGCACTCCAGAGAAAACCCAAGATCACTGTCTCAAGTCTAGAGGGATGCTGAGGTCACTGGAGCAACACGAAAGGGCTCCGTGGACCCCAAATCAACTCGAGATGAGAGCTTAGTCCCTGGCTTCGACTCAAGAGGAATACCAACTTTCCACAAGCACCTCAAGAGGAGGCTTCTCTCAGCTACAAGTATGTGAGAGTTACCCTGAGTTTGTGGCCACAAGTGGAATGGACACCGAGATGCTCTGACTCGATGTAAGGCCGGATATCCCTGCAGTGAATTGAATGCAGGCTCGTCTTGCATCTCCCAAGACGAAGGGATGTCTGAATCCCCTGTGGAGACCACAGAGAAAGAAGTAGTTCTCGCCTCATCGCGACCACAGGCCTCACATCCTTTGAAAACTCGAGAGGTCCGCGGAGATCAATGCTTCCAAAGGAGACGATGCCTGACTCCTCTTGAAAATGGATAGGAGTCCCAGGATCCCTGTGGCAGGTGGAAAGGGGCCCTTGGTCTCCCGCCTCACGTGGAGACGCGTCCCAATTGCCATGGCAAGACTCGAGGAGAATCCCGAGGTGTCCCTCGCACCTAGGCAGGAGTCCTGACGTGGCTGAACAAACACATGTCTGGAAGGGCCCGCCCCATCGTAACTCGAGAATATACCCCAGGTTCCGGCCGTAACTCGAGAAAAACCATAAGATGTCCGACTCTCCTCGAGATGAGGCCTGATTCCGCTGCACTGCGTGCAGAGCAATTCCGTTTTCCACATCAAACGTGAAAGGAGCCTTGATTTCCTTGATGGCACTCCAGATAAAACCTAAAATCACTGTCTCAAGTGTAGAGGGATCCTGAGGTCACTGTAGAAACACGAAAAGGCTCCATGGACCCCAAATCAACTCGAGATGAGAGCTTAGTCCCTGGCTTCGATTCAAGAGTCATACCAACTTTCCACAAGCACCTCAAGCGGAGGGTTCTCTCAGCTACAGGTATGTGAGAGGGACCCTGAGTTTGTGGCCTCAAGTGGAATGGACACCGAGATGCTCTGACTCGAAGTAAGGCCGGATATCCCTGCAGTGAATTGAATGCAGGCTCGTCTTGCATCTCCGAAGACGAAGGGATGTCTGAATCCCCTGTGGAGACCACAGAGAAAGACCTAGTTCTCCGCCTCATCGCGACCGGAGGCCTCACATCCTTTGAAAACTCGAGAGGACCGCGGAGATCAGTGCTTCCAAAGGAGATGATGCCTGACTCCTCTTGAAAATGGATAGGAGTCCCAGGATCCCTGTGGCACGTGGAAAGGGGCCCTGCGTCTCGCGCCTCACGTGGAGACGCGTCCCAATTGCCATGCCAAGACTCGAGGAGTATCCCGAGTTGTCCCTCGCACCTAGGCAGGGGTCCTGACGTCGCTGAACAAACACGTGTCTGGAAAGACCCTCCCCGTCGTAAATCGAGAATATACCGCAGGTTACGGCCGCAAATCGAGAACAACCATGAGACTTCCACCTCGCCGCGAGATGAGGTCCGATTCCCCTGCACTGCGTGCAGAGCAATTCCGTGTTCCACATCAAACGTGAAAGGAGCCTTGATTTCCTTGATGGCACTCCATACAAAACCCAAGATCACTGTCTCAAGTCTAGAGGGATCCTGAGGTCACTGTAGCAACAAGAAAGGGCTCCGTGGACCCAAAATCAACTCGAGATGAGAGCTTAGTCCCTGGCTTCGACTCAAGGGGAATACCAACTTTCCACAAGCACCTCAAGAGGAGGCTTCTCTCAGCTACAGGTATGTGAGAGGGACCCGGAGTTTGTGGCCTCAAGTGGAATGGACACCGAGATGCTCTGACTCGAAGTAAGGCTGGATATCGCAGCAGTGAATTGAATGCAGGCTCGTCTTGCATCTCCCAAGACGAAGGGATGTCTGTATCCCCTGTGGAGACCACAGAGAAAGACCTAGTCCTCCGCCTCATTGCGACCGGAGGCCTCACATCCTTTGAAAATTCGAAAGGTCCGCGGAGATCAATGCTTGCAAAGGAGACGATGCCTGACTCCTCTTGAAAATGGATAGGAGTCCCAGGATCCCGGTGGCGCGTGGAAAGGGACCCTGGGTCTCCCGCCTCACGTGGAGACGCGTCCCAATTGCCATGTCAAGACTCGAGGAGAATCCCGAGTTGTCCCTAGCACCAAGGCAAGGGTCCTGACGTCGCTGAACAAACACGTGTCTGGAAGGGCCCTCCCCGTCGTAATTCGAGAATATACCCCAGGTTCCGGCCACAACTCGAGAAAAACCATGAGACTTCCCCATCGCCGCGAGTTCAGGCAAAATTCCCCTGCACTGCGTGCAGAGCAATTCCGTGTTCCACATCAAACCTGAAAGGAGAGTTGATTTCCTTGATGGCACTCCAGAGAAAACCCAATATCACTGTCTCAAGTCTAGAGGGATCCTGAGGTCACTGGAGCAACACGAAAGGGCTCCTGGCACCCCAAATCAATTCGAGATGAGAGCTTAGTCCCTGGCTTCGACTCAAGGGGAATACCAACTTTCCACAAGCACCTAAAGAGGAGGCTTCTCTCAGCTACAGGTATGTGAGAGGGACCCTGAGTTTGTGGCCTCAAGTGGAATGGACACCGAGATGCTCTGACTCGAATTAAGGCCGGATATCCCTGCAGTGAATTGAATGCATGCTCGTCTTGCATCTCCCAAGACGAAGGGAAGTCTGAATCCCCTGAGGAGACCCCAGAGAAAGACCTAGTTCTTGCCACATCATGACCGGAGGACTCACATCCTTTGAAAACTCGAGAGGTCCGCGGAGATCAATGCTTCCAAATGAGACGATGCCTGACTCCTCTTCAAAATGGATAGGAGTCCCAGGATCCCTGTGGAACGTGGAATGGGACCCTGGGTCTCCCGCCTCACGTGGAGACGCGTCCCAATTGCCATGTCAAGACTCGAGGAGAATCCCGATGTGTCCCTCGCACCTAGGCAGGAGTTCTGACGTCGCTGAACAAACACGTGTCTGGGACGGTCCTCCCCGTCGTAACTCGAGAATATACCGCAGGTTCCGGCTGCAACTAGAGAAAAACCATGAGACTTCCCCCTTGCCACGAGATGAGGCCAGATTCCCCTGCACTGCGTGCAGAGCAATTCCGTGTTCCACATCAAATTTGAAAGGAGCCTTGATTTCCTTGATGGCACTCAAGAGAAAACCCAAGATCACTGTCTCAAGTCTAGAGGGATCCTGAGGTAACTGGAGCAACACGAAAGGGCTCCGTGGACCCCAAATCAACTCGAGATGAGAGCTTAGTCCCTGGCTTCGACTCAAGAGGAATATCAACTTTCCACAAGCACCTCAAGGGGAGGCTTCTCTCAGCTACAGGTATGTGAAAGGGACCCTGAGTTTGTGGCCTCAAGTGGAATGGACACCGAGATGCTCTGACTCGAAGTAAGGCCGGATATCCCTGCAGTGAATTGAATGCAGGCTCGTCTTGCATCTCCCAAGACGAAGGGATGTCTGAATCCCCTGTGGAGACCACAGAGAAAGACCGAGTTCTCCGCCTCATCGCGACCGGAGGCCTCACATTCTTTGAAAACTCGAGAGGTCTGCGGAGATCAATGCTTCCAAAGGAGACGATGCCTGACTCCTCATGAAAATGGATAGGAGTCCGAGGATCCCTGTGGCACGTGGAAAGGGTCCCTGGGTCTCCCGCCTCACGTGGAGACGCGTCCCAATTGCCATGCCAAGACTCGAGGAGAATCCCGAGGTGTCCCTCGCACCTAGGCAGGATTCCTGACGTCGCTGAACAAACACGTGTCTGGAAGGGCCCTCCCCATCGTAACTCGAGAATATATCCCAGGTTCCGGCCACAACTCGAGAAAAATCATGAGACTTCCCCCTGGCCGCGAGATGAGGCCCGATTCACCTGCACTGCATGCAGAGCAATTCCGTGTTTCACATCAAACGTGAAAGGAGCCTTGATTTCCTTGATGGCACTCCAGAGAAAACCCAAGATCACACTCTGAAGTCTAGAGGGATCCTGAGGTCACTGGAGCAACACAAAGGGCTCAGTGGACCCCAAATCAACTCGAGATGAGAGCTTAGTCAATGGTTTCGACTCTAGAGGAATACCAACTTTCCACAAGCACCTCAAGAGGAGGCTTCTCTCAGCTACAGGTATGTGAGAGGGCCCCTGAGTTTGTGGCCTCAAGTGGAATGGACACCGAGATGATCTGACTTGAAGTAAAGCCGGATATCCCTGCAGTGAATTGAATGCAGGCTCGTCTTGCATCTCCCAAGACGAAGGGTTGTCTGAATCCCCTGCGGAGTCCACAGAGAAAGACCTAGTCCTCCGCCTCAACGCGAACGGAGGCCTCACGTCCTTTGAAAACTAGAGAGGTCCGCGGAGATCAATGCTTCCAAAGGAGACGATGCCTGACACCTCTTGAAAATAATAGGAGTCCCAGGATCCCTGTGGCACGTGGAAAGGGACCCTGGGTCTCCCGCCTCACGTGGAGACACGTCCCAATTGCCATGCCAAGACTCGAGGAGAATCCTGAGTTTTCCCTCGCACCTAGGCAGGAGTCCTGACGTCGCTGAACAAACACGTGTCTGGAAGGGCCCTCTCCGTCATAACTCGAGAAGATACCCCAGGTTCTGGCCGCAACTCGAGAAAAACCATGAGACTTTCCCCTCGGCGCGAGATGAGGCCCGATTCCCGTGTACTGCGTGCAGAGCAATTCCGAGTTCCACATCAAATGTAAACGGAGCCTTGATTTCCTTGATGGCACTCCAGAGAAAACCCAAGATCACTGTTTCAAGTCTAGAGGGATCCTGAAGTCACTGGAGCAACACGAAAGGGCTCCGTGGACCCCAAATCAACTCGAGATGAGAGCTTAGTCCCTGGCTTCGACTCAAGAGGAATACCAACTTTCCACAAGCACCTCAAGAGGAGGCTTCTCTCAGCTACAGGAATGTGAGAGGGACCCTGAGTTTGTGGCCTCAAGTGGAATGGACACCGAGATGCTCTGACTCGAAATAAGGCCGGAAATCCCTGCAGTGAATTGAATGCAGGCTCGTCTTGCATCTCCCAAGACGAAGGGATGTCTGAATCCCCTGTGGAGACGACAGAGAAAGACCTAGTCCCCCGCCTCATTGCGCCCGGAGGCCTCACATCCTTTGAAAACTCGAGAGGTCTGCGGAGATCAATGCATCCAAAGGAGATGATGCCTGACTCCTCTTGAAAATGGATAGGAGTCCCAGGTTCCCTGTGGCACGTGGAAAGGGACCCTGGGTCTCCCGCCTCACGTGGAGACGCGTCCCAATTGCCATGCCAAGACTCAAGGAGAATCCCGAGGTGTCCCTCGCACCTAGGCAGGAGTCCTGACGTCGCTGAACAAACACGTGTCTGGAAGGGCCCTCCCCGTCGTAACTCGAGAATATACCACAGGTTCCGGCCGCAACTCGAGAAAAACCATGAAAATTCCCCCTCGCCGCGAGATGAGGTCCGATTCCCCTGCACTGCGTGCAGAGCAATTCCGTGTTCCACATCAAACGTGAAAGGAGCCTTGATTTCCTTGATGGCACTCCAGAGAAAACCCAAGATCACACTCTCAAGTCTAGAGGGATCCTGAGGTCAATGGAGCAACACGAAAGGGCTCCGTGGACCCCAAATCAACTCGAGATGAGAGCTTAGTCCCTGGCTTCGACTCAAGAGGAATACCAACTTTCCACAAGCACCTCAAGAGGAGGCTTCTCTCAGCTACAGGTATGTGAGAGGGACCCTGAGTTTGTGGCCTCAAGTGGAATGGACACCGCGATGCTCTGACTCGAAGTAAGGCCGGATATCCCTGCAGTGAATTGAAAGCAGGCTCGTCTTGCATCTCCCAAGACGAAGGGATGTCTGAACACCCTGTGGAGACGACAGAGAAAGACCTAGTCCTCCGCCTCATCGCGACCGGAGGCCTCACATCCTTTGAAAACTTGAGAGGTCAGCGGAGATCACTGCTTCCAAAGGAGACCATGCCTGACTCCTCTTCAAAATGGATAGGAGTCCCAGGATCCCTGTGGCACGTCGAAAGGGACACTGGGTCTCCCGCCTCACGTGGGGACGCGTCCCAATTGCCATGCCAAGACTCGAGGAGAATCCCGAGGTGTCCCTCGCACCTAGGCAGGAGTCCTTACGTCGCTGAACAAACACATGTCTGGAAGGGCCCTCCCCGTCGTAACTCGAGAATATACCCCAGGTTCCGGCCGCAACTCGAGAAAAACCATGAGACTTCCCCCTCGCCGGGAGATGAGGCCCGATTCCCCTGCACTGTGTGCAGAGCAATGCCGTGTTCCACATCAAACGTGAAAGGAGCCTTGATTTCCTTGATGGCACTCCAGAGAAAACTCAAGATCACTGTCTCATGTCTAGAGGGATCCTGAGGTCACTGGAGTAACACAAAAGGGCTCCGTGGACCCCAAATCAACTCGAGATGAGAGCTTAGTGTCTGGCTTCGACTCAAGAGGATTACCAACTTTACACAAGCACCTCAAGAGGAGGCTTCTCTCAGCTACAGGTATGTGAGAGGGACCCTGAGTTTGTGGCCTCAAGTGGACTGGACACCGAGATGCTCTGACAGGAAGTAAGGCCGGATATCACTGCAGTGAATTGAGTGCAGGCTCGTCTTGCATTTCCCAAGACGAAGGGATGTCTGAATCCCCTGTGGAGTCCACAGAGAAAGCCCTAGTTCTCCGCATCATCGCGACCGGAGGCCTCACATCCTTTGAAAACTCGAGAGGTCCGCGGAGATCAATGCTTCCAAAGGAGACGATGCCTGACTCCTCTTGAAAATGGATAGGAGTCCCAGGATCCCTGTGGCACGTGGAAAGGGACCCTGGGTCTCCCGCCTCACGTGGAGACGCGTCCCAATTGCCATGCCAAGACTCGAGGAGAATCCGTAGGTGTCCCTCGCACCTAGGCCCGAGTCCTGACGTCCCTGAACAAACACGTGTCTGGAAGGGCCCTCCCCGTCGTAACTCGAGAATATATCCCAGGGTCCTTCCGCAACTGGAGAAAAAACATGAGACTTCCCCCTCGCCGAGAGATGAGGCCCGATTCCCCTACACTGCGTGCAGAGCAATTCCGTGTTCCACATCAAACGTGAAAGGAGCCTTGATTTCCTTGATGGCACTCCAGAGAAAACCCAAGATCACTGTCTAAAGTCTAGAGGGATCCTGAGGTCACTGGAGCAAAACGAAAGGGCTCAGTCGACCCCAAATCAACTCAAGATGAGAGCTTCATCCCTGGCATCGACTCAAGAGGAATACCAACTTTCCACAAGCACCTCAAGAGGAGGCTTCTCTCAGCTACAGGTATGTGAGAGCGACACTGAGTTTGTGGCCTCAAGTGGAATGGACACCGAGATGCTCTGACTCGAAGTAAGGCCGGATATCCCTGCAGTGAATTGAATGCAGGCTCGTCTTGCATCTCCCAAGACGAAGGGATGTCTGAATCCCCTGTGGAGACCACAGAGAAAGACCTAGTTCTCCGCCTCATCGCGACCGGAGGCCTCACATCCTTTGAAAACTCGAGAGGTCCGCGGAGATCAATGCTTCCAAAGCAGACGATGCCTGACTCCTCTTGAAAATGGATAGGAGTTCCAGGGCACCTGTGGAACTTGGAAAGGGACCCTGGGTCTCCCGACTCACTTGGAGACGCGTCATAATTGAAATGCAAAGACTCGAAGAGAATCCCGAGGTGTCCCTCGCACCAAATCAGGAGTCCTGACGTCGCTGAACAAACACGTGTCTGGAAGGGCCCTCGCCGTCGTAACTCGAGAATTTACCCCAGGTTTCGGCCGCAACTCGAGAAAAACCATGAGACTTCCCCCTCGCCACGAGATGAGGCCCGATTCCCCTGCACTGCGTGCAGAGCAATTCCGTATTCCACATGAAACGTGAAAGGAACCTTGATTTCCTTGATGGCACTCCAGAGAAAACCCAAGATCACTGTCTCAATTCTAGAGGGATCCTGAGGTCACTGGAGCAACACCAAAGGACTCAGTGGACCCCAAATCAACTCGAGATGAGAGCTTAGTCCCTGGCTTCGACTCAAGAGGAATACCAACTTTCCACAAGCACCTCAAGAGGAGGCTTCTCTCAGCTACAGGTATGTGAGAGGGCCCCTGAGTTTGTGGCCTCAAGTGGAATGGACACCGAGATGATCTGACTCGAAGTAAAGCAGGATATCCCTGCAGTGAATTGAATGCAGGCTCGTCTTGCATCTCCCAAGACGAAGGTTTGTCTGAATCCCCTGTGGAGTCCACAGAGAAAGACATAGTTCTCAGCCTCAAAGCGAACGGAGGCCTCACGTCCTTTGAAAATTAGAGAGGTCCACGGAGATCAATGCTTCCAAAGGAGACGATGACTTGAAAATGGATAGGAGTCCCAGGATCCCTGTGGCACGTGGAAAGGGACCCTGGGTCTCCCGCCTCACGTGGAGACGCGTCCCAATTGCCATGCCAAGAATCGAGGAGAATCCCGAGGTGTTCCTCGCACCTATGCAGGGGTCCTGACGTCGCTGAACAAACACGTGTCTGGAAGGGCCCTCCCCGTCGTAACTCGAGAATATACCCCAGGTTCTGTCCGCAACTCGAGACAAACCATGAAATTCCCCCTCGCCGCGAGATGAGGCCCGAATCCCCTGCACTGCGTGCAGAGCAATTCCGTGTACCACATCGAACGTGAAAGGAGCCTTGATTTCTTTGATGGCACTCCAGAGCAAACCCAAGATCACTGTCTCAAGTCTACAGGGTTCCTGAGGTCACTGGAGCAACACAAAAGGGCTCCGTGGACCCCAAATCAACCCGAGATGAGAGCTTAGTCCCTGGCTTCGACTCAAGAGGAATACCAACTTTCCACAAGCACCTCAAGAGGAGGCTTCTCTCAGCTACAGGTATGTGAGAGGGACCCTGAGTTTGTGGCCTCAAGTGCAATGGACACCGAGATGCTCTGACTTGAAGTAAGGCCGGATATCCCTGCAGTGAATTGAATGCAGGCTCGTCTTGCATCTCCCAAGACGAAGGGTTGTCTGAATCCCCTGTGGAGACCACAGAGAAAGACCTAGTCCTCCGCCTCATCGCGAGCGGAGGCCTCACATCCTTTGAAAACTCGAGAGGTCCGCGGAGATCAATGCTTCCAAAGGAGACGATGCCTGACTCCTCTTAAAAATGGATAGGAGTCCCAGGATCCCCGTGGCACGTGGAAAGGGACCCTAGGTCTCCCGCCTCATGTGGAGACGCGTCCCAATTTCCATGCCAAGACTCGAGGAGAATCCCAAGGTGTCCCTCGCACCTAGGCAGGAGTCCTGACGTCGCTGAACAAACACGTGTCTGGAAGGGCCCTCCCCGTCGTAACTCGAGAATATACCCCAGGTTCCGGCCGCAACTTGAGAAAAACCATGAGACTTCCCCCTCGCCGCGAGATGAGGCCCGATTCCCTTGCAATGCAAGCAGAGCAATTCCGTGTTCCACATCAAATGAGAAAGGACCCTTGATTTCCTTGATGGCACTCCAGAGAAAACCCAAGATCACTGTCTCAAGTCTAGAGGGATGCTGAGGTCACTGGATCAATACGAAAGGGCTCCGTGGACCCCAAATGAACTCGAGATGAGAGCTTAGTCCCTGGCTTCGACTCAAGAGGAATACCAACTTTCCACAAGCACCTCAAGAGGAGGCTTCTCTCAGCTACAAGTATGAGAGAGTTACCCTGAGTTTGTGGCCACAAGTGGAATGGACACCGAGAGGCTCTGACTCGAAGTAAGGCCGGATATCCCTGCAGTGAATTGAATGCAGGCTCGTCTTGCATCTCCCAAGACGAAGGGATGTCTGAATCCCCTGTGGAGACCACAGAGAAAGACCTTGTTCTCCCTCTCATTGCGACCGGAGGCCTCACATCCTTTGAAAACTCGAGAGGTCCACGGAGATCAATGCTTCCAAAGGAGACGATGCCTGACTCCTCTTGAAAATGGATAGTAGTCCCAGGATCCCTGTGGCACGTCGAAAGGGACCCTGGGTCTCCCGCCTCACGTGGAGACGCGTCCCAATTGCCATGCCAAGACTCGAGGAGTATCCTGAGGAGTCCCTCGCACCAAGTCAAGGGTCCTGACGTCGCTGAACAAACACGTGTCTGGAAAGACCCTCCCCATCCTAAATCGAGAATATACCGCAGGTTCCGGCCGCAACTCGAGAAAAACCATGAGACTTCCCCCTCGCCGCGAGATGAAGCCCGATTCCCCTGCACTGCATGCAGAGAAATTCTGAGTTCCACATCAAACATGAAAGGAGCCTTGATTTCCTTGATGGCACTCCAGAGAAAACCCAAGATCACTGTCTCAAGTCTAGAGGGATCCTGAGGTCACTGGAGCAACAGGAAAGTTCTCCGTGGACCCCAAATCAACTCGAGATGAGAGCTTAGTCCCTGGCTTCGAGTCTAGAGGAATACCAACTTTCCAAAAGCACCTCAAGAGGAGGCTTCTCTCAGCTACAGGTATGTGAGAGGGACCCTGAGTTTGTGGCCTCAAGTGGAATGGATACCGAGATGCTCTGACTCGAAGTAAGGCCGGATATCCCTGCAGTGAATTGAATGCAGGCTCGTCTTGCATCTCCCAAGACGAAGGGATGTCTGAATCCCCTGTGGAGACCACAGAGAAAGACCTAGTTCTCCGCCTCATTGCGACCGGAGGCCTCACATCCTTTGAAAACTCAAGAGTTCCGCGGAGATCAATGCTTCCAAAGGAGAGGATGCCTGACTCCTCTTGAAAATGGATAGGAGTCCCAGGATCCCTGTGGCACGTGGAAAGGGACCCTGGGTCTCCCGCCTCACGTGGAGACGCGTCCCAATTGCCATACCAAGACTCGAGGAGAATCCCGAGGTGTCCCTCGCACCTAGGCAGGAGTCCTGACGTCGCTGAACAAACACGTGTCTGGAAGGGCCTTCCCCATCGTAACTCGAAAATATACCCCAGGTTCGGGCCGCAACTCGAGAAAAACCATGAGATTTCCCGTTCGCCGCGAGTTGAGGCCCGATTCCCCTGCACTGCATGCAGAGCAATTCCGTGTTCCACATCAAACGTGAAAGGAGCCTTGATTTCTTTGATGGCACTCCAGAGAAAACCCAAGATCACTGTCTCAAGTCTAGAGGGATCCTGAGGTCACTGGACCAACAGGAAAGGGCTCCGTGGACCCCAAATCAACTCGAGATGAGATCTTAGTCCCTGGCTTCGACTCAAGAGGAATACCAACTTTCCACAAGCACCTCAAGAGGAGGCTTCTCTCAGCTACAGGAATGTGAGAGGGACCCTGAGTTTGTGGCCTCAAGTGGAATGGACACCGAGATGCTCTGACTCGAAATAAGGCCGGATATCCCTGCAGTGAATGGAATGCAGGCTCGTCTTGCATCTCCCAAGACGAAGGGATGTCTGAAACCCCTGTGCAGACCACAGAGAAAGACATAGTCCTCCTCCTCATCGCGACCTGTGGCCTCACATTCTTTGAAAACTCGAGAGGTCAGCGGAGATCAATGCTTCCAAAGGAGACGATGCCTGACTCCTCTTGAAAATGGATAGGAGTCCCACGACCCCTGTGGCACGTGGAAAGGGACCCTGGGTCTCCCGCCTCACGTGGAGACGCGTCCCAATTGCCATGCCAAGACTCGAGGAGAATCCCGAGGTGTCCCTCGCACCTAGGCAGGAGTGCTGACGTCCCTGAACAAACACGTGTCTGGAAGGGCCCTCCCCGTCATAACTCGGGAATATACCCCAGGTTCCAGCCGCAACTCGAGAAAAACCATGAGAATTCCCCCTCGCCGCGAGATGAGGCCCGATTCCCCTGCACTGCGTGCAGAGCAATTCCGTGTTCCACATCAAACGGGAAAGGAGCCTTGATTTCCTTGATGGCACTCCAGAGAAAACCCAAGATCACTGTCTCAAGTCTAGAGGGATCCTGAGGTCACTGGAGCAACACGAAAGGGCTCCGTGGACCCCAAATCAACTCGAGATGAGAGCTTAGTCCCTGGCTTCGACTCAAGAGGAATACCAACTTTCCACAAGCACCTCAAGAGGAGGCTTCTCTCAGCTACAGGTATGTGAGAGGGACCCTGAGTTTGTGGCCTCAAGTGCAATGGACACCGAGATGCTCTGACTCGAAGTAAGGCCGGATATCCCTGCAGTGAATTGAATGCAGGCTCGTCTTTCATCTCCCAAGACGAAGGGATGTCTGAATCCCCTGTGGAGACCACAGAGAAAGACCAAGTCATCCGCCTCATCGTGACCGGAGGCCTCACATCATTTGAAAACTCGAGAGGTCTGCAGAGATAAATGCTTCCAAAGGAGACGATGTCTGACTCCTCTTGAAAATGGATAGGAGTCCCAGGATCACTGTGGCACGTGGAAAGGGACCCTGGGTCTCCCGCCTCACGTGGAGACGCGTCCCAATAGCCATGCCAAGACTCGAGGAGAATTCCGAAGTGTCCATCGCACCTAGGAAGGAGTCCTGACGTCGCTGAACAAACACGTGTCTGGAAGGGCCCTCCCCGTCGTAACTCGAGAATATACCCCAGGTTCCGGCCGCAACTCGAGAAAAACCATGAGACTTCCCCCTCGCCACGAGATGAGGCCCGATTCCCCTGCACTGCGTGCAGAGCAATTCCGTGTTCCACATCAAACGTGAAAGGAGCCTTGATTTCCTTGATGGCACTCCAGAGAAAACCCAAGATCACTGTCTCAAGTCTAGAGGGATCCTGAGGTCACTGGAGCAATACGAAAGGGCTCCGTGGACCCGAAATCAACTTGTGATGAGAGCTTAGTCCCTGGCTTCGACTCAAGAGGAATACCAACTTTCCACAAGCACCTCAAGAGGAGGCTTCTCTCAGCTACAGTTATGTGAGAGGGACCCTGAATTTGTGGCCTCAAGTGCAATGGACACCGAGATGCTCTGACTCGAAGTAAGGCCGGATACCCCTGCAGTGAATTGAATGCAGGCTCGTCTTGCATCTCCCAAGACGAAGGGATGTCTGAATCCCCTGTGGAGACCACAGAGAAAGACCTAGTCCTCTGCCTCATCGTGACCGGAGGCCTCATATCCTTTGAAAACTCGAGAGGTCTGCAGAGATCAATGCTTCCAAAGGAGACGATGCCTGACTCCTCTTGAAAATGCATAGCAGTCCCAGGATCCCTATGGCACGTGGAAAGGGACCCTGGGTCTCCCGCCTAACGTGGAGACGCGTCCCAATTGCCATGCCAAGACTCGAGGAGAATCCTGAGGAGTCCCTCGCACCAAGGCAGGAGTCCTGACGTCCATGAACAAACACGTGTCTGGAAGGGCCCTCCCCGTTGTAACTCGAGAATATACCCCAGGTCCTGGCTGCAACTCGAGAAAAACCATGAGACTTCCCCCTCGCCGCGAGATGAGGGCCGATTTCCCTGCACTGCTTGCAGAGCAGTTCCGTGTTCCACATCAAACGTGAAAGGAGCCTTGATTTCCTTGATGGCACTCCAGAGAAAACCCAAGATCACTGTCTCAAGTCTAGAGGCATCCTGAGGTCACTGGAGCACCATGAAAGGGCTCCATGGACCCCAAATCAACTCGAGATGAGAGCTTAGTCCCTGGCTTCGAGACAAGAGGAATACCAAGTTTCCACAAGCACATCAAGACGAGGCTTCTCTCAGCTACAGGTATGTGAGAGGGACCCTGAGTTTGTGGCCTCAGGTGGAATGGACACAGAGATGCTCTGACTCGAAGTAAGGCCGGATATCCGTGCAGTGAATTGAGTGCAGGCTCGTCTTGCATCTCCCAAGACGAAGGGATGTCTGAATCCCCTGTGGAGACCACAGAGAAATACCTAGTTCTCCTCCTCATTGCGACCGGAGGCCTCCCATCTTTGAAAACTCGAGAGGTCCGCGGAGATCAATGCTTCCAAAGGAGACGATGCCTGACTCCTCTTGAAAAAGGATAGGAGTCCCAGGATGCCTGTGGCACGTGGAAAGGGACTCTGGGTCTCCCGCCTCACGTGGAGACGCGTCCCAATTGCCATGCCAAGACTCGAGGAGAATCCCGGGGTGTCCCTCGCACCTAGGCAGGAGTCCTGACGTCGCTGAACAAACACGTGTCTGGAAGGGCCCTCCCCATCGTAACTCGAGAATATACCCCAGGTTCCGGCCGCAACTCGAGAAAAACCATGAGACTTTCCCCTCGCCGCGAGATGAGGCCCGATTCCCCTGCACTGCGTGCAGCGCAATTCCGTGTTCCACATCAAACCTGAAAGGAGCCTTGATTTCCTTGATGGCACTCCTGAGAAAACCCAGGATCACTGTCTCAAGTCAAGAGGGATCCTGAGGTCACTGGAGCAACACGAAAGGGCTCCGTGGACCACAAATCAACTCGAGATGAGAGCTTAGTACCTGGCTTCGATGCAAGAGGAATACCAACTCTCCACAAGCACCACAAGAGGAGGGTTCTCTCAGCCACAGGTATGTGAAAAGGACCCTGAGTTTGTGGCCTCAAGTGGAATAGACACCGAGATGCTCTGACTCGAAGTAAGGCCAGATATCCCTGCAGTGAATTGAATGCAGGCTCGTCTTGCATCTCTCAAGACGAAGGAATGTCTGAATCCCCTGTGGAGACCACAGAGAAAGACCTACTTCTCCGCCTCATTGCGACTGGAGGCCTCACATCCTTTGAAAACTCAAGAGGTTCGCGGAGATCAATGCTTCCAAAGGAGACGATGCCTGACTCCTCTTGAAAATAGATAGGAGTCCCAGGATCCCTGTGGCACTTGGAAAGGGACCCTGGGTCTCCCGCCTCAAGTGAAGACGCGTCCCAATTGCCATGCCATGATCGAGGAGAATCCCGAGGTGTCCCTCGCACCTAGGCAGGAGTCCTGACGTCGCTGAATAAACACGTGTCTGGAAGGGCCCTCCCCGTCGTAACTCGAGAATATACCCCAGGTTCCGGCCGCAACTCGAGAAAAACCATGAGACTTCCCCCTTGCCAATACATGAGGCCCGATTCCCCTGCACTGCATGCAGAGCAATTCCGTATTCCACATCAAAAATGAAAGGAGCCTTGATTTCTTTGATGGTACGCCAGAGAAAACCCAAGATCACTGTCTCAAGTCTAGAGGGATCCTGAGGTCACTGGAGCAACACGAAAGGACTCCGTGGACCCCAAATCAACTCGAGATGAGAGCTTAGTCCCTGGCTTCGACTCAAGAGGAATACCAACTTTCCACAAGCACCTCAAGAGGAGGCTTCTCTCAGCTACAAGTATGTGAGAGTTACCCTGAGTTTGTGGCCACAAGTGGAATGGACACCGAGATGCTCTGACTCGAAGTAAGGCCGGATATCCCTGCAGTGAATTGAATGCAGGCTCGTCTTGCATCTCCCAAGACGAAGGGATGTCTGAATCCCCTGTGGAGACCACAAAGAAAGACCTTGTTCTCCCTCTCATCGCGACCGGAGGCCTCACATCCTTTGAAAACTCGAGAGGTCCACGGAGATCAATGCTTCCAAAGGAGACGATGCCTGACTCCTCTTGAAAATGGATAGTAGTCCCAGGATCCCTGTGGCACGTCGAAAGGGACCCTGGGTCTCCCGCCTCACGTGGAGACGCGTCCCAATTGCCATGCCAAGACTCGAGGAGTATCCTGAGGAGTCCCTCGCACCAAGGCAAGGGTCCTGACGTCGCTGAACAAACACGTGTCTGGAAAGTCCCTCCCCGTCATAAATCGAGAATATACCGCAGGTTCCGGCCGCAACTCGAGAAAAACCATGAGACTTCCCCCTCGCCGCGAGATGAAGCCCGATTCCCCTGCACTGCATGCAGAGCAATTCTGAGTTCCACATCAAACGTGAAAGGAGCCTTGATTTCCTTGATGGCACTCCAGAGAAAACCCAAGATCACTGTCTCAAGTCTAGAGGGATCCTGAGGTCACTGGAGCAACAGGAAAGTTCTCCGTGGACCCCAAATCAACTCGAGATGAGAGCTTAGTCCCTGGCTTCGAGTCAAGAGGAATACCAACTTTCCAAAAGCACCTCAAGAGGAGGCTTCTCTCAGCTACAGGTATGTGAGAGGGACCCTGAGTTTGTGGCCTCAAGTGGAATGGATACCGAGATGCTCTGACTCGAAGTAAGGCCGGATATCCCTGCAGTGAATTGAATGCAGGCTCGTCTTGCATCTCCCAAGACGAAGGGATGTCTGAATCCCCTGTGGAGACCACAGAGAAAGACCTAGTTCTCCGCCTCATTGCGACCGGAGGCCTCACATCCTTTGAAAACTCAAGAGTTCCGCGGAGATCAATGCTTCCAAAGGAGAGGATGCCTGACTCCTCTTGAAAATGGATAGGAGTTCCAGGATCCCTGTGGCACGTGGAAAGGGACCCTGGGTCTCCCGCCTCACGTGGAGACGCGTCCCAATTGCCATACCAAGACTCGAGGAGAATCCCGAGGTGTCCCTCGCACCTAGGCAGGAGTCCTGACGTCGCTGAACAAACACGTGTCTGGAAGGGCCTTCCCCATCGTAACTCGAGAATATACCCCAGGTTCGGGCCACAACTCGAGAAAAACCATGAGATTTCCCGTTCGCCGCGAGTTGAGGCCCGATTCCCCTGCACTGCATGCAGAGCAATTCCGTGTTCCACATCAAACGTGAAAGGAGCCTTGATTTCTTTGATGGCACTCCAGAGAAAACCCAAGATCACTGTCTCAAGTCTAGAGGGATCCTGAGGTCACTGGACCAACAGGAAAGGGCTCCGTGGACCCCAAATCAACTCGAGATGAGATCTTAGTCCCTGGCTTCGACTCAAGAGGAATACCAACTTTCACAAGCACCTCAAGAGGAGGCTTCTCTCAGCTACAGGAATGTGAGAGGGACCCTGAGTTTGTGGCCTCAAATGCAATGGACACCGAGATGCTCTGACTCGAAATAAGGCCGGATATCCCTGCAGTGAATGGAATGCAGGCTCGTCTTGCATCTCCCAAGACGAAGGGATGTCTGAAACCCCTGTGCAGACTACAGAGAAAGACATAGTCCTCCTCCTCATCGCGACATGTGGCCTCACATTCTTTGAAAACTCGAGAGGTCAGCGGAGATCAATGCTTCCAAAGGAGACGATGCCTGACTCCTCTTGAAAATGGATAGGAGTTCCACGATCCCTGTGGCACGTGGAAAGGAACCCTGGGTCTCCCGCCTCACGTGGAGACGCGTCCCAATTGCCATGCCAAGACTCGCGGAGAATCCCGAGGTGTCCCTCGCACCTAGGCAGGAGTGCTGACGTCGCTGAACAAACACGTGTCTGGAAGGGCCCTCCCCGTCATAACTCGGGAATATAACCCAGGTTCCAGCCGCAACTCGAGAAAAACCATGAGAATGCCCCCTCGCCGCGAGATGAGGCCCGATTCCCCTGCACTGCGTGCAGAGCAATTCCGTGTTCCACATCAAACGGGAAAGGAGCCTTGATTTCCTTGATGGCACTCCAGAGAAAACCCAAGATCACTGTCTCAAGTCTAGAGGGATCCTGAGGTCACTGGAGCAACACGAAAGGGCTCCGTGGACCCCAAATCAACTCGAGATGAGAGCTTAGTCCCCGGCTTCGACTCGAGAGGAATACCAACTTTCCACAAGCACCTCAAGAGGAGGCTTCTCTCAGCTACAGGTATGTGAGAGGGACCCTGAGTTTGTGGCCTCAAGTGGAATGGACACCGAGATGCTCTGACTCGAAGTAAGGCCGGATATCCCTGCAGTGAATTGAATGCAGGCTCGTCTTGCATCTCCCAAGACGAAGGGATGTCTGAATCCCCTGTGGAGACCACAGAGAAAGACCAAGTCATCCGCCTCATCGTGACCGGAGGCCTCACATCATTTGAAAACTCGAGAGGTCTGCAGAGATCAATGCTTCCAAAGGAGACGATGTCTGACTCCTCTTGAAAATGGATAGGAGTCCCAGGATCACTGTGGCACGTGGAAAGGGACCCTGGGTCTCCCGCCTCACGTGGAGACGCGTCCCAATTGCCATGCTAAGACTCGAGGAGAATCCCGAAGTGTCCCTCGCACCTAGGAAGGAGTCCTGACGTCGCTGAAGAAACACTTGTCTGGAAGGGCCCTCCCCGTCGTAACTCGAGAATATACCCCAGGTTCCGGCCGCAACTCGAGAAAAACCATGAGACTTCCCCCTCGCCGCGAGATGAGGCCCGATTCCCCTGCACTGCGTGCAGAGCAATTCCGTGTTCCACATCAAACGTGAAGGGAGCCTTGATTTCCTTGATGGCACTCCAGAGAAAACCCAAGATCACTGTCTCAAGTCTAGAGGGATCCTGAGGTCACTGGAGCAATACGAAAGGGCTCCGTGGACCCGAAATCAACTTGTGATGAGAGCTTAGTCCCTGGCTTCGACTCAAGAGGAATACCAACTTTCCACAAGCACCTCAAGAGGAGGCTTCTCTCAGCTACAGTTATGTGAGAGGGACCCTGAGTTTGTGGCCTCAAGTGCAATGGACACCGAGATGCACTGACTCGAAGTAAGGCCGGATATCCCTGCAGTGAATTGAATGCAGGCTCGTCTTGCATCTCCCAAGACGAAGGGATGTCTGAATCCCCTGTGGAGACCACAGAGAAAGACCTAGTCCTCCGCCTCATCGTGACCGGAGGCCTCATATCCTTTGAAAACTCGAGAGGTCTGCAGAGATCAATGCTTCCTACGGAGACGATGCCTGACTCCTCTTGAAAATGCATAGGAGTCCCAGGATCCCTATGGCACGTGGAAAGGGACCCTGGGTCTCCCGCCTCACGTGGAGACGCGTCCCAATTGCCATGCCAAGACTCGAGGAGAATCCTGAGGAGTCCCTCGCACCAAGGCAGGAGTCCTGACGTCGCTGAACAAACACGTGTCTGGAAGGGCCCTCCCCGTTGTAACTCGAGAATATACCCCAGGTCCTGGCTGCAACTCGAGAAAAACCATGAGACTTCCCCCTCACCGCGAGATGAGGGCCGATTTCCCTGCACTGCTTGCAGAGCAGTTCCGTGTTGCACATCAAACGTGAAAGGAGACTTGATTTCCTAGATGGCACTCCAGAGAAAACCCAAGATCACTGTCTCAAGTCTAGAGGCATCCTGAGGTCACTGGAGCACCACGAAAGGGCTCCGTGGACCCCAAATCAACTCGAGATGAGAGCTTAGTCCCTGGCTTCGAGACAAGAGGAATACCAAGTTTCCACAAGCACATCAAGACGAGGCTTCTCTCAGCTACAGGTATGTGAGAGGGACCCTGAGTTTGTGGCCTCAGGTGGAATGGACACCGAGATGCTCTGACTCGAAGTAAGGCCGGATATACGTGCAGTGAATTGAGTGCAGGCTCGTCTTGCATCTCCCAAGACGAAGGGATGTCTGAATTCCCTGTGGAGACCACAGAGAAATACCTAGTTCTCCTCCTCATTGCGTCCGGAGGCCTCCCATCTTTGAAAACTCGTGAGGTCCGCGGAGATCAATGCTTCCAAAGGAGACGATGCCTGACTCCTCTTGAAAAAGGATAGGAGTCCCAGGATGCCTGTGGCACGTGGAAAGGGACTCTGGGTCTCCCGCCTCACGTGGAGACGCGTCCCAATTGCCATGCCAAGACTCGAGGAGAATCCCGGGGTGTCCCTCGCACCTAGGCAGGAGTCCTGACGTCGCTGAACAAACACGTGTCTGGAAGGGCCCTCCCCGTCGTAACTCGAGAATATACTCCAGGTTCCGGCCGCAACTCGAGAAAAACCATGAGACTTTCCCCTCGCCGCGAGATGAGGCCCGATTCCCCTGCACTGCGTGCAGAGCAATTCCGTGTTCCACATCAAACCTGAAAGGAGCCTTGATTTCCTTGATGGCACTCCTGAGAAAACCCAGGATCACTGTCTCAAGTCTAGAGGGATCCTGAGGTCACTGGAGCAGCACGAAAGGGCTCCGTGGACCACAAATCAACTCGAGATGAGAGCTTAGTACCTGGCTTCGATGCAAGAGGAATACCAAATCTCCACAAGCACCCCAAGAGGAGGGTTCTCTCAGCCACAGGTATGTGAGAAGGACCCTGAGTTTGTGGCCTCAAGTGGAATGGACACCGAGATGCTCTGACTCGAAGTAAGGCCGGATATCCCTGCAGTGAATTGAATGCAGGCTCGTCTTGCATCTCTCAAGACGAAGGAATGTCTGAATCCCCTGTGGAGACCACAGAGAAAGACCTACTTCTCCGCCTCATTGCGACCGGAGGCCTCACATCCTTTGAAAACTCAAGAGGTTCGCGGAGATCAATGCTTCCAAAGGAGACGATGCCTGACTCCTCTTGAAAATAGATAGGAGTCCCAGGATCCCTGTGGCACTTGGAAAGGGACCCTGGGTCTCCCGCCTCAAGTGGAGACGCGTCCCAATTGCCATGCCAAGACTCGAGGAGAATCCCGAGGTGTCCCTCGCACCTAGGCAGGAGTCCTGACGTCGCTGAATAAACACGTGTCTGGAAGGGCCCTCCCCGTCGTAACTCGAGAATATACCCCAGGTTCCGGCCGCAACTCGAGAAAAACCATGAGACTTCCCCCTCGCCAATACATGAGGCCCGATTCCCCTGCACTGCATGCAGAGCAATTCCGTATTCCACATCAAAAATGAAAGGAGCCTTGATTTCTTTGATGGCACGCCAGAGAAAACCCAAGATCACTGTCTCAAGTCTAGAGGGATCCTGAGGTCACTGGAGCAACACGAAAGGACTCCGTGGACCCCAAATCAACTCGAGATGAGAGCTTAGTCCCTGGCTTAGACTCAAGAGGAATACCAACTTTCCACAAGCACCTCAAGAGGAGGCTTCTCTCAGCTAATGGTATGTGAGAGGGACCCTGAGTTTGTGGCCTCAAATGGAATGGACACCGAGATGCTCTGACTCGAAATAAGGCCGGATATCCCTGCAGTGAATGGAATGCAGGCTCGTCTTGCATCTCCCAAGACGAAGGGATGTCTGAAACCCCTGTGCAGACCACAGAGAAAGACCTAGTCCTCCTCCTCATCGCGACCTGTGGCCTCACATTCTTTGAAAACTCGAGAGGTCCGCGGAGATCAATGCTTCAAAAGGAGACGATGCCTGACTCCTCTTGAAAATGGATAGGAGTCCCAGGATCCCTGTGGCACGTGGAAAGGGACCCTGGGTCTTTCGCCTCACGTGGAGACGCGTCCCAATTGCCATGCCAAGACTCGAGGAGAATCCCGAGGTATCCCTCGCACCTAGGCAGGAGTGCTGACGTCGCTGAACAAACACGTGTCTGGAAGGGCCCTCCCCGTCATAACTCGAGAATATACCCCAGGTTCCGGCCGCAACTCGAGAAAAACCATGAGACTTCCCCCTCGCCGCGAGATGAGGCCCGATTCCCCTGCACTGCGTGCAGAGCAATTCCTGTTCCACATCAAACGGGAAAGGAGCCTTGATTTCCTTGATGGCACTCCAGAGAAAACCCAAGATCACTGTCTCAAGTCTAGAGGGATCCTGAGGTCACTGGAGCAACACGAAAGGGCTCCGTGGACCCCAAATCAACTCGTGATGACAGCTTAGTCCCTCGCTTCGACTCAAGAGGAATACCAACTTTCCACAAGCACCTCAAGAGGAGGCTTCTCCCAGCTACAGTTATGTGAGAGGGACCCTGAGTTTGTGGCCTCAAGTGCAATGGACACCGAGATGCTCTGACTCGAAGTAAGGCCAGATATCCCTGCAGTGAATTGAATTCAGGCTCGTCTTGCATCTCCCAAGACGAAGGGATGTCTGAATCCCCTGTGGAGACCACAGAGAAAGACCTAGTCCTCCGCCTCATCGTGACCGGAGGCCTCATATCCTTTGAAAACTCGAGAGGTCTGCAGAGATCAATGCTTCCAAAGGAGACGATGCCTGACTCCTCTGGAAAATGCATAGGAGTCCCAGGATCCCTGTGGCACGTGGAAAGGGACCCTGGGTCTCCCGCCTCACGTGGAGACGCGTCCCAATTGCCATGCCAAGACTCGAGGAGAATCCCGAGGTGTCCCTCGCACCAAGGCAGGAGTCCTGACGTCGCTGAACAAACACGTGTCTGGAAGGGCCCTCCCCGTCATAACTCGAGAATATACCCCAGGTTCCGGCCGCAACTCGAGAAAAACCATGAGACTTCCCCCTCGCCGCGAGATGAGGGCCGAATTCCCTGCACTGCTTGCAGTGCAGTTCCGTGTTCCACATCAAACGTGAAAGGAGCCTTGATTTCCTTGATGGCACTCCAGAGAAAACCCAAGATCACTGTCTCAAGTCTAGAGGGATCCTGAGGTCACTGGAGCACCAAGAAAGGGCTCCGTGGACCCCAAATCAACTCGAGATGAGAGCTTAGTCGCTGGCTTCGAGTCAAGAGGAATACCAAGTTTCCACAAGCACATCAAGACGAGGCTTCTCTCAGCTACAGGTATGTGAGAGGGACCCTGAGTTTGTGGCCTCAGGTGGAATGGACACCGAGATGCTCTGACTCGAAGTAAGGCCGGATATCCGTGCAGTGAATTGAGTGCAGGCTCGTCTTGCATCTCCCAAGACGAAGGGATGTCTGAATCCCCTGTGGAGACCACAGAGAAATACCTAGTTCTCCGCCTCAACGCGAACGGAGGCCTCACATCCTTTGAAAACTCGAGAGGTGCGCGGAGATCAATGCTTCCAAAGGAGACGATGCCTGACTCTTCTTGAAAGTGCATAGGAGTCCCAGCATCCCTGTGGCACGTGGAAAGGGACCCTGGGTCTCCCGCCTCAAGTAGAGACGGGTGCCAATTGCCATGCCAAGACTCGAGCAGAATCCCTAGGTGTCCCTCGCACCTAGGCAGGAGTCCTGACGTCGCTGAACAAACACGTGTCTGGAAGGGCCCTCCCCATCGTAAATCAAGAATATACCCCAGGTTCCGGCCGTAACTCGAGAAAAACCATGAGACTTCCCCCTCTCCGCGACATGATGCCCGATTCCCCTTCACTGCGTGCAGAGCAATTCCGTGTTCCAAATCAAACGTGAAAGGAGCCTTGATTTCCTTGATGGCACTCCAGAGAAAACCCAAGATCACTGTCTCAAGTCTAGAGGGATCCTGAGGTCACTGGAGCAACAGGAAAGGGCTCCATGGACCCCAAATCAACTCGAGATGAGAGCTTAGTCCCTGGCTTCGACTCAAGAGGAATACCAACTTTCCACAAGCACCTCAAGAGGAGGCTTCTCTTAGCTACAGGTATGTGAGAGGGACCCTGAGTTTGTGGCCTCAAGTGGAATGGACACCGAGATGCTCTGACTCGAAGTAAGGCCGGATATCCCTGCAGTGAAGTGAATGCAGGCTCGTCTTGCATCTCCCAAGACGAAGAGATGTCTGAATCCGCTGTGGAGACCACAGAGAAAGACCTAGTCCCCCGCCTCATCGCGACCGGAGGCCTCACATCCTTTGAAAATTCGAGAGGTCTGCAGAGATCAATGCTTCCAAAGGAGCCGATGCCTGACTCCTCTTGAAAATGGATAGGAGTCCCAGGATCCCTGTGGCACGTGGAAAGGGATGCTGCGTCTCCCGCCTCACGTGGAGACGCGTCCCAATTGCCATGACAAGACTCGAGGAGAATCCCGAGGTGTCCCTCGCACCTAGGCAGGAGTCCTGACGTCGCTGAACAAACACGTGTCTGGAAGGGCCCTCCCCGTCGTAACTCGAGAATATACCCCAGGTTCCGGCCCCAACTCCAGAATAACCATGAGACTTCGCACTCGCCGTGAGATGAGGCCCGATTCTCCTGCACTGCGAGCAGAGCAATTCCGTGTTCCACATCAAACGTGAAAGGAGACTTGATTTACTTGACGGCACTCCAGAGAAAACCCAAGATCACTGTCTCAAGTCTAGAGGGATCCTGAGGTCACTGGAGCAACACGAAAGGGCTCCGTGGACCCCAAATCAACTCGAGATGAGAGCTTAGTCCCTGGCTTCGACTCACGAGCAATACCAACTTTCCACAAGCACCTCAAGAGGAGGCTTCTCTCAGCTACAGGTATGTGAGAGGGACCCTGAGTTTGTGGCCTCAAGTGTAATGGACACCGAGATGCTCTGACTCGAAGTAAGGCCGGACATCCCTGCAGTGAATTGAATGCAGGCTCGTCTTGCATCTCCCAAGACGAAGGGATGTCTGAATCCCCTGTGGAGACCACAGAGAAAGACCTAGTCCTCCGCATCATCGCGACTGGAGACCTCACATCCTTTGAAAACTCGAGAGGTCGGCGGAGATCAATGCTTCCAAAGGAGACGATGCCGGACTCCTCTTGAAAATGGAAAGGAGTCCCAGGATCCCTGTGGCACGTGGAAAGGGACCCTGGGTCTCCCGCCTCACGTGGAGACGCGTCCCAATTGCCATGCCAAGACTCGAGGAGAATCCCGAGGTGTCCCTCGCACCTAGGCAGGAGTCCTGATGTCGCTGAACAAACACGTGTCTGGAAGGGCCCTCCCCGTCGTAACTCGAGAATATACCCCAGGTCCCGGCCGCAACTCGAGAAAAACCATGAGACTTCCCCCTCGCCGCGAGATGAGGCCCGATTCCCCTGCACTGCGTGCAGAGCAATTCCGTGTACCACATCAAACATGAGAGGAGACTTGATTTCCTTGATGGCACTCCAGAGAAAACCCAAGAGCACTGTCTCAAGACTAGAGGGATCCTGAGGTCACTGGAGCAACATGAAAGGGCTCCGTGGACCCCAAATCAACACGAGATGAGAGCTTTAGTCCGTGGCTTCGACTCAAGAGGAATACCAACTTTCCACAAGCACCTCAAGAGGAGGCCTCTCTCAGCTACAGGTATGTGAGAGGGACCCTGAGTCTGTGACCTCAAGTGGAATGTAAACCGAGATGCTCTGACTTGAGGTAAGGCCGGATATCGCTGCAGTGAATTGAATGCAGGCTCGTCTTGCATCTCCCAAGACGAAGGGATGTCTGAATCCCCTGTGGAGACCACAGAGAAAGACCTACTTCTCTGCCTCATCGCGACCGGAGGCCTCGCATCCTTTGAAAACTCGAGAAGTCTGCGGAGATCAATGCTTCCAAAGGAGACGATGCCTGACTCCTCTTGAAAATTGATAGGAGTCCCAGGATCCCTGTGGCACGTGGAAAGGGACCCTGGGTCTCCCGTCTCACATGGGGACGCGTCCCAATTGCCATGCCAAGACTCGAGGAGAATCCCGAGGTGTCCCTCGCACCTATGCAGGAGTCCTGACCTCGCTGAACAAACACGTGTCTGGAAGGGCCCTCCCCGTCGTAACTCAAGAATATACCCCAAGTTCTGGCCACAACTCTAGAAAAATTATGAGACTTCCCCCTCGCCGCGAGATGAGGCCAGATTTCACTGCAGTGCGTGCAGAGCAATTCCGTGTTCCACATCAAATGAGAAAGGACCCTTGATTTCCTTGATGGAAATCCAGAGAAAACCCAAGATCACTGTCTCAAGTCTAGAGGGATCCTGAGGTCACTGGAGCAACAGGAAAGGGCTCCGTGGACCCCAAATGAACTCGAGATGCGAGCTTAGTCCCTGGCTTCGACTCAAGAGGAATACCAACTTTCCACAAGCACCTCAAGAGGAGGCTTCTCTCAGCTACAAGTATGTGAGAGTTACACTGAATTTGTGGCCACAAGTGGAATGGACACCGAGAGGCTCTGACTCGAAGTAAGGCCGGATATCCCTGCAGTGAATTGAATGCAGGCTCGTCTTGCATCTCCCAAGACGAAGGGATGTCTAAATTCACTGTGGAGACCACAGAGAAAGACATCGTTCTCCGCCTCATCGAGCCCGAAGGCCCCACATCCTTTGAAAACTCGAGAGGTCTGCGGAGATCAATGCTTCCAAAGGAGACGATGCCTGACTCCTCTTGAAAATGGATAGGAGTCCCAGGATCCCTGTGGAAGGTGGAAAGGGGCCCTTGGTCTCCCGCCTCACGTGGAGACGCGTCCCAATTGCCATGGCAAGACTCGCGGAGAATCCCGAGGTGTCCCTCGCCCCTAGGCAGGCGTCCTGAGGTCGCTGAACAAACACGTGTCTGGAAAGACCCTCCCCGTCGTAAATCGAGAATATACCGCAGGTTCCGGCCGCAACTCGAGAACAACCATGAGACTTCCCACTCGCCGCGAAATGAGGCCCGATTCCTCTGCACTGCGTGCAGAGCAATTCCGTGTTCCACATCAAACGTGAAAGGAGCCTTCATTTCCTTGATGGCACTCCATACAAAACCCAAGATCACTGTCTAAAGTCTAGAGGGATCGTGAGGTCACTGTAGCAACAAGACAGGGCTCCGTGGACCCCAAATCAACTCGAGATGAGAGCTTAGTCCCTGGCTTCCACTCAAGGGGAATACCAACTTTCCACAAGCACTTGAAGAGGAGGCTTCTCTCAGCTACAGGTATGTGAGAGGGACCCTGAGTTTGTGGCCTCAAGTGGAATGGACACCGAGACGCTGTGACTCGAAGTAAGGCCCGATATCCCTGCAGTGAATTGAATGCAGGCTCGTCTTGCATCTCCCAAGAAGAAGGGATGTCTGAATCCCCTGAGGATACCACAGAGAATGACCTAGTTCTCACCACATCGTGAGCGGAGGACTCACATCCTTTGAAAACTCGAGAGGTCCTCGGAGATCAATGCTTCCAAAGGAGAGGATGCCTGACTCCTCTTGAAAATTGATAGGAGTCCCAGGATCCCTGTGGCATGGGGAAAGGGACCCTGGGTCTCCCCTTCACGTGGAGACGCCTCGCAATTGCCATGCCAAGACTCGAGGAGAATCCCGAGTTGTCCATCGAACCAAGGCAGGAGTTCTGACGTCGTTAAACAAACACATTTCTGGAAGGGCCACCCACGTCGTAACTCGAGAATATACCCCAGGTTCCGGCCACAAGTGGAGTAAAACCATGAGACTTCCGCCTCGCCGCGAGATGAGGCCCGATTCCCCTGCACTGCGGGCAGAGCAATTCTGTGTTCCAGATCAAACGTGAAAGGAGCCTTGATTTCCTGGATGGCACTCCAGAGAAAACCCAAGATCACTGTTTCAAGTCTAGAGGGATCCTGAGGTCACTGTAGCAACACGAAAGGGCTCCGTGGACCTCAAATCAACTCGAGATGAGAGCTTAGTCCCTGGCTTCGAGTCAAGAGGAATACCAACTTTCCCCAAGAACCTCAAGAGGAGGCTTTTCTCAGCTACATGTATGTGAGAGGGACCCTGAGTTTGTGGCCTCAAGTGGAATGGACACCGAGATGCTCTGACTCGAAGTAAGGCTGGATTTCGCTGCAGTGAATTGAATGCAGGCTCGTCTTGCATCTCCCAAGACGAAGGGATGTCTGTATCCCCTGTGGAGACCACAGAGAAAGACCTAGTTCTCCGCCTCATTGCGACAAGGCCTCACATCCTTTGAAAATTCGAAAAGTCCGCGGAGATCATTGCTTCCAAAGGAGACGATGCCTGACTCCTCTTGAAAATGGATAGGAGTCCCAGGATCCCTGTTTCACGTGGAAAGGGACCCTGGGTCTCACACCTCACGTGGAAACGCGTCCCAATTGCCATGTCAAGCCTCGAGGAGAATCCCGGGGTGTCCCTAGCACCAAGGCAGGAGCCCTGACATCGCTGAACAAACACGTTTCTGGAAGGGCCCTCCCCGGCGTAACTCGAGAATATACCCCAGGTTCCGGCGGCAACTCGAGAAAAACCATGAGACTTCCCCATCGCCGCGAGTTTAGGCCCGATTCCCCAGAACTGCGTGCAGAGCAATTCCGTGTTCCATATCCAACCTGAAAGGAGAATTGATTTCCTTGATGGCACTCCAGAGAAAACCCAAGATCACTGTCTCAAGTCTAGAGGGATCCTGAGGTGACTGGAGCACCACGAAAGGGCTCCGTGGACCCCAAATCAACTCGAGATGAGAGCTTAGTCCCTGGCTTCGACTCAAGAGGAATCCCAACTTTCCACAAACACCTCAAGAGGAGGCTGCTCTCAGCTACAGGTATGTGAGAGGGACCCTGAGTTTGCGGCCTCAAGTGGAATGGACACCGAGATGCTCTGACTGGAAGTAAGGCTGGATATCCCTGCAGTGAATGGAATGCAGGCTCGTCTTGCATCGCCCAAGACAAAGGGATGTCTGAATCCCCTGTGGAGACCACAGATAAAGACCTAGTCCTCCGCCTCATCGCGACCGCAGGCCTCACATCCTTTGAAAACTCGAGAGGTCCGCGGAGATCAATGCTTCCAAAGGAGACGATGCCTGACTCCTGTTGAAAATGGATAGGAGTCCCAGGATCCCTGTGGCACGTGGAAAGGGACCATGGGTCTCCCGCCTCACATGGAGACGCGTCCCAATTGCCATGCCAAGACTCGAGGAGAATCCCGAGGTGTCCCTGGCACCTAGGCAGGAGTCCTGACGTCGCTGAACAAACACGTGTCTGGAAGGGCCTTCCCCGTCGTAACTCGAGAATATACCCCAGGTTCGGGCCGCAACTCAAGAAAAACCTTGAGATTTCCCGTTCGCCGCGAGTTGAGGCCCGATTCCCCTGCACTGCATGCAGAGCAATTCCGTGTTCCACATCAAACGTGAAAGGAGCCTTGATTTCCTTGATGGCACTCCAGAGAAAACCCAATATAACTGTCTCAAGTCTAGAGGTATCCTGAGGTCACTGGACCAACAGGAAAGGGCTTCGTGGACCCCAAATCAACTCGAGATGAGAGCATAGTCCCTGGCTTAAACTCAAGAGGAATACCAACTTTCCACAAGCACCTCAAGAGGAAGCTTCTCTCAACTACAGGTATGTGAGAGGGACCCTGAGTTTGTGGCCTCAAGTGGAATGGACACCGAGATGCTCTGACTCGAAGTAAGGCCGTATATCCCTGCAGTGAATTGAATGCAGGCTCGTCTTGCATCTCCCAAGAAGAAGGGATGTCTGAATCCCCTGTGGAGACCACAGAGAAAGACCGAGTTCTCCGCCTCATCGCGACCAGAAGCCTCAAATCCTTTGAAAACTCGAGAGGTTCGAGGAGATCAATGCTTCCAAAGGAGACGATGCCTGACTCCTCTTGAAAATGGATAGGAGTCCCAGGATCCCTGTGGCACGTGGAAAGGGACCCTGGGTCTCCCACCTCATGTAGAAAAGCGTCCCAATTGGCATGCCAAGACTCGAGAAGAATCCCGACTTCTCCCTCGCACCTAGGCAGGGGTCCTGACGTCGCTGAACAAACGTGTGTCTGGAAGGGCCCTCCCCGTCGTAACTCGAGAATATACCCCAGGTTACGGCCGCAACTCGAGAAAAACCATGAGACTTCCCCTTCGCCGCGAGATGAGGCCCGATTCCCCTGGAATGCGTGCAGAGCAATTCCGTGTTCCACATCCAACCTGAAAGAAGCCTTGATTTCCTTGATGGCACTCCAGAGAAAACCCAGGATCACTGTCTCAAGTCTAGAGGGATCCTGAGGTCACTGGAGCAACACGAAAGGGCTCTGTGGACCCCAAATCAACTCGAGATGAGAGCCTAGTCCCTGGCTTTGACTCAGGAGAAATACCAACTTTCCACAAGCACCTGAAGTGGAGGTTTCTCTCAGCTACAGGTATGAGAGCGGGACCCTGAGTTTGTGGCCTCAAGTGGAATGGACACCGAGATGCTCTGACTCGAAATAAGGCCGGATATCCCTGCAGTGAATTGAATGCAGGCTCGTCTTGCATCTCCCAAGACGAAGGGATATCTGAATCCCCTGTGGAGACAACAGAGAAAGACCTAGTTCTCCGCTTCATCGCGACCGGTGGACTCACATCCTTTGAAAACTCGAGAGGTCCGCGGAGATCAATGTTTCCAAAGGAGACGATGCCTGACTACTCTTGAAAATGGATAGGAGTCCCAGGATCGCTGTGACATGTGGAAAGGAACAGTGGGTCTCCCGCCTCACGTGGAGACGCGTCCCAATTGCCATGCCAAGACTCGAGGAGAAACCCGAGGTGTCCCTCGCACCTAGGCAGGAGTCCTGACGTCACTGAACAAACACGTGTCTGGAAGGGCCCTTCCCGTCGTAACTCGAGAATATACCCCATGTTCCGGCCGCAACTCGAGAAAAACAATGAGACTTCCCCCTCGCCGCGAGATGAGGCCCAAATCCCCTGCACTGCGTGCAGAGCAATTCCGTGTTCCACATCAAACGTGAAAGGAGCCTTGATTTCCTTGATGGCACTCCAGAGGAAACCCAAGATCACTGTCTCAAGTCTAGAGGGATCCTGAGGTCACTGTAGCAACACGAAAGGGCTCCGTGGACCCCAAATCAACTCGAGATGAGAGCTTAGTCCCTGGCTTCGACTCAAGAGTCATACCAACTTTCCACAAGCAACTCAAGAGGAGGTTTCTCTCAGCTACAGGAATGTGAGAGGGACCCTGAGTTTGTGGCCTCAAGTGGAATGGACACCGAGATGCTCTGACTCGAAGTAAGGCCGGATATCCCTGCAGTGAATTGAATGCAGGCTCGTCTTACATCTCCCAAGACGAAAGGATGTCTGAATCCCCTGTGGAGACCACAGAGAAAGACCTAGTTCTCCGCCTCATCGCGACCGGAGGCCTCACATTCTTTGAAAACTCGAGAGGTCCCTGGAGATCAATGCTTTCAAAGGAGGCGATGCCTGACTCCTCTTAAAAATGGATAGGAGTCTCAGGATCCCTGTGGCACGTGGAAAGGGACCCTGGGTCTCCCGCCTCATGTGGAGTCGCGTCCCAATTGCCATGCCAAGACTCGAGGAGAATCCCGAGGTGTCCCTCGCACCTAGGCAGGAGTCCTGACGTCGCTGAACAAACACGTGTCTGGAAGGGCCCTCCCCGTTGTAACTCGAAAATATACCCCAGGTTCCGGCCGCAACTCGAGTAAAACCATGAGACTTCCCCCTCGCCGCGAGATGAGGCCCGATTCCCCTGCACGGCGTGCAGAGCAATTCCGTGTTCCACATAAAATGGGAAAGGAGCCTTGATTTCCTTGATGGCACTCCAGAGAAAACCCAAGATCACTGTCTCAAGTCTAGAGGGATCCTGAGGTCACTGGAGCAACACGAAAGGGTTCCGTGGACCCCAAATCAACTCGAGATGAGAGCTTAGATCCTGGTTTCGAGTCAAGAGGAATACTAACTTTCCACAAGCACCTCAAGAGGAGGCTTCTCTCTGCTAAAGGTATGTGAGAGGGACCCTGAGTTTGTGGCCTCAGGTGGAATGGACACCGAGATGCTCTGACTCGAAGTAAGGCAGCATATCCCTGCAGTGAATTGAATGCAGGCTCGTCTTGCATCTCCCAAGACGAAGGGATGTCTGAATCCCCTGCGGAGACCGCAGAGAAAGACCTAGTCCTCCGCCTCATCGCGACCGGAGGCCTCACATCCTTTGAAAACTCGAGAGGTCCGCGGAGATCAATGCTTCCAAAGAGACAATGCCTGACTCCTCTTGAAAATGGATAGGAGTCCCAGGATCCCTGTGGCACGTGGAAAGGGACCCTGGGTCTCCCGCCTCATGTGGAGACGCGTTCCAATTGCCATGCCAAGACTTTAGGAGAATCCCGAGGTGTCCCTCGCACCTATCACGTGTCTGGAAGGGTCCTCCCCGTTGTAAATCGAGAATATACCCCAGGTTCCGGCCGCAACTCGAGAAAAACCATGAGACTTTCCCCTCGCCGCGAGATGAGGCCCGATTCCCCTGGACTGCGTGCAGAGCAATTCCGTGTTCCACATCAAACCTGAAAGGAGCCTTGATTTCCTTGATGGCACTCCAGAGAAAACCCAGGATCACTGTCTCAAGTCTAGAGGGATCCTGAGGTCACTGGAGCAACACGAAAGGGCTCCGTGGACCCCAAATCAACTCGAGATGAGAGCTTAGTACCTGGCTTCGACGCAAGAGGAATACCAACTCTCCACAAGCACCCCAAGAGGAGGGTTCTCTCAGCCACAGGTATGTGAGAAGGACCCTGAGTTTGTGGCCTCAAGTGGAATGGACACCGAGATGCTCTGACTCGAAGTAAGGCCAGATATCCCTGCAGTGAATTGAATGCAGGCTCGTCTTGCATCTCTCAAGACGAAGGAATGTCTGAATCCCCTGTGTAGACCACAGAGAAAGACCTAGTTCTCCGCCTCATCGCGACCGGAGGCCTCACATCCTTTGAAAACTCAAGAGGTCCGCGGAGATCAATGCTTCCAAAGGAGACGATGACTGACTCCTCTTGAAAATGGATAGGAGTCCCAGGATCCCTGTGGCACGTGGAAAGGTACCCTGGGTCTCCCGCCTCACGTGGAGACGCGTCCCAATTGCCATGCCAAGACTCGAGGAGAATCCCGAGGTGTCCCTCGCACCTAGGCAGGAGTCCTGACATCGCTGAACAAACACGTGTCTGGAAGGGCCCTCCCCGTCGTTACTCGAGAATATACCCCAGGTTCCGGCCGCAACTCGAGAAAAACCATGAGACTTTCCCCTCGCCGAGAGATGAGGCCCGATTCCCCTGCACTGCATGCAGAGTAATTCCGTATTCCACATCAAAAATGAAAGGAGCCTTGATTTCTTTGATGGCACTCCAGAGAAAACCCAAGATCACTGTCTCAAGTCTAGATGGATCCTGAGGTCACTGGAGCAACACGAAAGGGCTCCGTGGACCCCAAATCAACTCGAGATGAGAGCTTAGTCCCTGGTTTAGACTCAAGAGGAATACCAACTTTCCACAAGCACCTCAAGAGGAGGCTTCTCTCAGCTAATGGTATGTGAGAGGGACCCTGAGTTTGTGGCCTCAAGTGGAATGGACACCGAGATGCTCTGACTCGAAATAAGGCCGGATATCCCTGCAGTGAATGGAATGCAGGCTCGTCTTGCATCTCCCAAGACGAAGGGATGTCTGAAACCCCTGTGCAGAACACAGAGAAAGACCTAGTCCTCCTCCTCATCGCGACCTGTGGCCTCACATTCTTTGAAAACTCGAGAAGTCAGTGGAGATCAATGCTTCCAAAGGAGACGATGCCTGACTCCTCTTGAAAATGGATAGGAGTCCCAGGATCCCTGTGGCACGTGGAAAGGGACCCTGGGTCTTCCGCCTCACGTGGAGACGCGTCCCAATTGCCATGCCAAGACTCGAGGAGAATCCCGAGGTGTCCCTCGCACCTAGGCAGGAGTGCTGACGTCGCTGAACAAACACGTGTCTGGAAGGGCCCTCCCCGTCATAACACGAGAATATACCCCAGGTTCCGGCCGCAACTCGAGAAAAACCATGAGACTTCCCCCTCGCCGCGAGATGAGGCCCGATTCCCCTGCACTGCGTGCAGAGCAATTCCGTGTTCCACATCAAACGGGAAAGGAGCCTTGATTTCCTTGATGGCACTCCAGAGAAAACACAAGATCACTGTCTCAAGTCTAGAGGGATCCTGAGGTCACTGGAGCAACACGAAAGGGCTCCGTGGACCCCAAATCAACTCAAGATGAGAGCTTAGTCCCCAGCTTCGACTCGAGAGGAATACCAACTTTCCACAAGCACCTCAAGAGGAGGCTTCTCTCAGCTACAGGTATGTGAGAGGGACCCTGAGTTTGTGGCCTCAAGTGGAATGGACACCGAGATGCTCTGACTCGAAGTAAGGCCGGATATCCCTGCAGTGAATTGAATGCAGGCTCGTCTTGCATCTCCCAAGACGAAGGGATGTCTGAATCCCATGTGGAGACCACAGAGAAAGACCAAGTCCTCCGCCTCATCGTGACCGGAGGCCTCATATCCTTTGAAAACTCGAGAGGTCTGCAGAGATCAATGCTTCCAAAGAGGACGATGCCTGACTCCTCTTGAAAATGGATAGGAGTCCCAGGATCCCTGTGGAAGGTGGAAAGGGGCCCTGGGTCTCCCGCCTCACTTGGAGACGCGTCCCAATTGCCATGCCAAGACTCGAGGAGAATCCCGAGGTGTCCCTCGCACCTAGGCAGGAGTCCTGACGTCGCTGAACAAACACGTGTCTGGAAGGGCCCTCCCCGTCGTAACTCAAGAATATACCCCAGGTTCCGGCCGCAACTCGAGAAAAACCATGAGACATCCCCCTCGCCCCGAGATGAGGCCCGATTCCCTTGCACTGCGTGCAGCACAATTCCGTGTTCGACATCAAACGTGAAAGGAGCCTTGATTTCCTTGATGGCACTCCAGAGAAAACTCAAGATGACTGTCTCAAGTCTAGAGGGATCCTGAGGTCACTGGAGCAACAGGAAAGGGCTCCGTGGACCCACAATCAACTCGAGATGAGAGCTTAGTCCCTGGATTCAACTGAAGAGGAATACCAAGTTTCCACAAGCACCTCAAGAGGAGGCTTCTCTGAGCTACATGTATGTGATAGCGACCATGATTTTGTGGCCTCAAGTGGAATGGACACTGAGATGCTCTGACTCGATGTAAGGCCGGATATCCCTGCAGGGAATTGAATGCACGCTCGTCTTGCATCTCCCAAGACGAAGGGATGTCTGAATCCCCTGTGGAGACCACAGAGAAAGACCTAATTCTTCCCCTCATCGCACCGGAGGCCTCACATCCTTTGAAAATTCAGAGGTCCACAGAGATTAATGCTTCCAAAGATGACGATGCCTGACTCCTCTTGAAAATGGATAGGAGTCCCAGGATCCCTGTGGAAGGTGGAAAGGGGCCCTGGGTCTCCCGCCTCACGTGTAGACGCCTCCCAATTGCCATGGCAAGACTCGAGGAGAATCCCGAGGTGTCCCTCGCACCTAGGCAGGAGTCCTGATGTCGCTGAACAAACACGTGTCTGGAAGGGCCCTCCCCGTCGTAACTCAAGAATATACCCCAAGTTCTGGCCACAACTCTAGAAAAATTATGAGACTTCCCCCTCGCCGCGAGATGAGGCCAGATTTCACTGCAGTGCGTGCAGAGCAATTCCGTGTTCCACATCAAATGAGAAAGGACCCTTGATTTCCTTGATGGAACTCCAGAGAAAACCCAAGATCACTGTCTCAAGTCTAGAGGGATCCTGAGGTCACTGGAGCAACACGAAAGGGCTCCGTGGACCCCAAATGAACTCGAGATGGGAGCTTAGTCCCTGGCTTCGACTCAAGAGGAATACCAACTTTCCACAAGCACCTCAAGAGGAGGCTTCTCTCAGCTACAAGTATGTGAGAGTTACCCTGAGTTTGTGGCCACAAGTGGAATGGACACCGAGAGGCTCTGACTTGAAGTAAGGCCGGATATCCCTGCAGTGAATTGAATGCAGGCTCGTCTTGCATCTCCCAAGACGAAGGGATGTCTGAATCCACTGTGGAGACCACAGAGAAAGAACTAGTTCTCCGCCTCATCGCGACCAGAGGCCTCACATCCTTTGAAAACTCGAGAGGTCCGCGGAGATCAATGCTTCCAAAGGAGACGATGCCTGACTCCTCTTGAAAATGGATAGGAGTCCCAGGATCCCTGTGGAAGGTGGAAAGGGGCCCTGGGTCTCCCGCCTCACGTGTAGACGCCTCCCAATTGCCATGGCAAGACTCGAGGAGAATCCCGATGTGTCCCTCCCACCTAGGCAGGAGTTCTGACGTCGCTGAACAAACACGTGTCTGGGAGGGCCCTCCCCGTCGTAACTCGAGAATATACCCCAGGTTCCAGCTGCAACTAGAGAAAAACCATGAGACTTCCCCCTCGCTGCCAGATGAGGCCCGATTCCCCTGCACTGCGTGCAGAGCAATTCCGTGTTCCACATCAAACGTGAAAGGAGCCTTGATTTCCTTGATGGCACTCCAGAGAAAACCCAAGATCACTGTCTCAAGTCTAGAGGGATCCTGAGGTCACTGGAGCAACACGAAAGGGCTCCGTGGACCCCAAATCAACTCGAGATGAGAGCTTAGTCCCTGGCTTCGACTCAAGAGGAATACCACGTTTCCACAAGCACCTCAAGAGGAGGCTTCTCTCAGCTACAGGTATGTGAGAGGGACACTCAGTTTGTGGCTTCAAGTGGAATGGACACCGAGATGCTCTGACTCGAAGTAAGGCCGGTTATCCCTGCAGTGAATTGAATTCAGGCTCGTCTTGCATGTCCCAAGATGAAGGGATGTCTGAATCCCCTGTGGAGACCACAGAGAAAGACCTAGTTCTCCCTCTCATTGCGACCGGAGGCCTCACATCCTTTGAAAATTCAAGAGGTCCACAGAGATCAATGCTTTCAAAGGAGACGATTCCTGACTCCTCTTGAAAATGGATAGGAGTCCCAGGATCCCTGTGGCACGTGGAAAGGGACTCTGGGGCTCCCGCCTCACGTGGAGACGCATCCCAATTGCCATGCCAAGACTCGAGGAGAATCCCGAGGTGTCCCTCGCCCCTAGGCAGGCGTCCTGAGGTCGCTGAACAAACACGTGTCTGGAAAGACCCTCCCCGTCGTAAATCGAGAATATACCACAGGTTCCGGCCGCAACTCGAGAACAACCATGAGACTTCCCACTCGCCGCGAGATGAGGCCCGATTCCTCTGCACTGCGTGCAGAGCAATTCCGTGTTCCACATCAAACGTGAAAGGAGCCTTGATTTCCTTGATGGCACTCCATACAAAACCCAAGATCACTGTCTAAAGTCTAGAGGGATCCTGAGGTCACTGTAGCAACAAGAAAGGGCTCCGTGGACCCCAAATCAACTCGAGATGAGAGCTTAGTCCCTGGCTTCGACTCAAGGGGAATACCAACTTTCCACAAGCACCTCAAGAGGAGGCTTCTCTCAGCTACAGGTATGTGAGACGGACCCTGAATTTGTGGCCTCAAGTGGAATGGACACCGAGACGCTGTGACTCGAAGTAAGGCCCGATATCCCTGCAGTGAATTGAATGCAGGCTCGTCTTGCATCTCCCAAGATGAAAGGATGTTTGAATCCCCTGAGGATACCTCAGAGAAAGACCTAGTTCTCGCCACATCGTGAGCGGAGGACTCACATCCTTTGAAAACTCGAGAGGTCCGCGGAGATCAATGCTTCCAAAGGAGAGGATGCCTGACTCCTCTTGAAAATGGATAGGAGTCCCAGGATCCCTGTGGCACGGGGAAAGGGACCCTGGGTCTCCCTTTCACGTGGAGACGCCTCGCAATTGCCATGCCAAGACTCGAGGAGAATCCCGAGGTGTCCCTCGCACCTAGGCCCGAGTCCTGACGTCGCTGAACAAACACGTGTCTGGAAGGGCCCTCCCCGTCGTAACTCGAGAATATACCCCAGGTTCCGGCCGCAACTCGAGAAAAACCATGAGACTTCCCCCTCGCCGCGAGATGAGACCCGAATACCCTGCACTGCATGCAGAGCAATTCCGTGTTCGACATCAAAAGTGAAAGGAGCCTTGATTTCCTTGATGGCACTCCAGAGAAAACCCAAGATCACTGTCTCAAATCTAGAGGGATCCTGAGGTCACTGGAGCAACACGAAAGGGCTCCGTGGACCCCAAATCAACTCGAGATGAGAGCTTAGTCCCTGGCTTCGACACAAGAGGAATACCAACTTTCCACAAGCACTTCAAGAGGAGGCTTCTCTCAGCTACAGGTATGTGAGAGGGACACTGAGTTTGTTGCCTCAAGTGGAATGGACACCGAGATGCTCTGATTCGAATTAAGGGCGGATATCCCTGCAGTGAATTGAAAGCAGGCTCCTCTTGCATCTCCCAAGACGAAGGGATGTCTGAATCCCCTGTGGAGACCACAGAGAAAGACCTAGTTCTCCGCCTCATCGCATCCGTTGGCCTCCCATCCTTTGAAAACTCGAGAGGTCAGCGGAGATCAATGCTTCCAAAGGAGACGATGCCTGACTCCTCTTGAAAATGGATAGGAGTCCCAGGATCCCTGTGGCATGTGGAAAGGGACCCTGGGTCTGCCGCCTCACGTGGAGACGCATCCCAATAGCCATGCCAAAACTCGAGGAGAATCCCGAGGTGTCCCTCGCACCTAGGCAGAAGTCCTGACGTCGCTGAACAAACACGTGTCTGGAAGGGCCCTCCCCGTCGTAAGTCGAGAATATACCCCAGGTTCCGGCCGCAACTCGAGAAAAATCACGAGACTTCCCCCTCGCCGCGAGATGAGGCCCGATTCCCCTGCACTGCGTGCAGAGCAATTCCCTGTTCCACATCAAACGTGAAAGGAGCCTTGATTTCCTTGATGGCACTCCAGACAAAACCCAAGATCACTGTCTCAAGTCTAGAGGGAACCTGAGGTCACTGGAGCAACAGGAAAGGGCTCCGTGGACCCCAAATCAACTCGAGATGAGAGCTTAGTCCCTGGCTTCGACTCAAGAGGAATACCAACTTTCCACAAGCACCTCAAGAGGAGGCTTCTCTCAGCTACAGGTATGTGAGAGGGACCCTGAGTTTGTGGCTTCAAGTGGAATGGACACCGAGATGCTCTGACTCGAAGTAAGGCCGGATATCCCTGCAGTGAATTGAATGCAGGCTCGACTTGCATCTCCCAAGACGAAGGGATGTCTGAATCCCCTGTGGAGACCACAGAGAAAGACCTAGGTCTCCGCCTCATCGCGACCGGAGGCCTCACATCCTTTGAAAATTCGAGAGGTCTGCGGAGATAAATGCTTCCAAAGGAGACGATGCCTGACTCCTCCTGAAAATGGATAGGAGTCCCAGGATCCCTGTGGCACGTGGAAAGTGACCCTGGGTCTCCCGCCTCACATGGAGACGCGTCCCAATTGCCATGCCAAGACTCGAGGAGAATCCCGAGGTGTCCCTCGCAACTAGGTAGGAGTCCTGACGTCGCTGAGCAAACACGTGTCTGGAAGGGCCCTCCCCGTCGTAACTCGAGAATATACCCCAGGTTCCGGCCGCAAATCGAGAAAAACCATGAGATTTCCACCTAGCCGCGAGTTGAGGCCCGATTCCCCTGCACTGCATGCAGAGGAATTCCGTGTTCCACATCAAACGTGAAAGGAGCCTTGATTTCCTTGATGGCATTCAAGAGAAAACCCAAGATCACTGTCTCAAGTCTAGAGGGATCCTGAGGTCACTCTAGCAACAAGAAAGGGCTCCGTGGACCCCAAATCAACTCGAGATGAGAGCTTAGCCCCTGGCTTCGACTCAAGAGAAATGCCAAATTTCCACAAGCACCTCAAGAGGAGGCTTCTCTCAGCTACAGGTATGTGAGAGGGACCCTGAGTTTGTGGACTCAAGCGGAATGGACACCGAGATGCTCTGACTCGAAGGAAGGCCGGATATCCCTCCAGTGAATTGAATGCAGGCTCGTCTTGCATCTCCCAAGACGAAGGGATGTCTGAATCCCCTGTGGAAGCCACAGGGAAAGACATAATTCTCCGCATCACCGCGAGCGGAGGCCTCATATCCTTTGAAAACTCGAGAGGTCCGCGTAGATCAATGCTTCCAAAGGAGACGATGCCTGACTCCTCTTGAAAATGGATAGGAGTCATAGGATCCCTGTGGCACGTGGAAAGGGACCCTGGGTCTCCCGCCTCACGTGGAGACGCGTCCCAATTGCCATGCCAAGACTCGAGCAGAATCCCGAGGTGTCCCTCGCACCTAGGCAGGAGTCCTGACGTCGCCGAACAAACACGTGTCTGGAAGGGCCCTCCCCATCGTAAATCGAGAATATACCCCAGGTTCCGGCCGTAACTCGAGAAAAACCATAAGATGTCCGACTCTCCTCGAGATGAGGCCTGATTCCGCTGCACTGCGTGCAGAGCAATTCCGTTTTCCACATCAAACGTGAAAGGAGCCTTGATTTCCTTGATGGCACTCCAGATAAAACCTAAAATCACTGTCTCAAGTGTAGAGGGATCCTGAGGTCACTGTAGAAACACGAAAAGGCTCCATGGACCCCAAATCAACTCGAGATGAGAGCTTAGTCCCTGGCTTCGATTCAAGAGTCATACCAACTTTCCACAAGCACCTCAAGCGGAGGGTTCTCTCAGCTACAGGTATGTGAGAGGGACCCTGAGTTTGTGGCCTCAAGTGGAATGGACACCGAGATGCTCTGACTCGAAGTAAGGCCGGATATCCCTGCAGTGAATTGAATGCAGGCTCGTCTTGCATCTCCGAAGACGAAGGGATGTCTGAATCCCCTGTGGAGACCACAGAGAAAGACCTAGTTCTCCGCCTCATCGCGACCGGAGGCCTCACATCCTTTGAAAACTCGAGAGGACCGCGGAGATCAGTGCTTCCAAAGGAGATGATGCCTGACTCCTCTTGAAAATGGATAGGAGTCCCAGGATCCCTGTGGCACGTGGAAAGGGGCCCTGCGTCTCGCGCCTCACGTGGAGACGCGTCCCAATTGCCATGCCAAGACTCGAGGAGTATCCCGAGGTGTCCCTCGCAACTAGGTAGGAGTCCTGACGTCGCTGAGCAAACACGTGTCTGGAAGGGCCCTCCCCGTCGTAACTCGAGAATATACCCCAGGTTCCGGCCGCAACTCGAGAAAAACCATGAAAATTCCCCCTCGCCGCGAGATGAGGTCCGATTCCCCTGCACTGCGTGCAGAGCAATTCCGTGTTCCACATCAAACGTGAAAGGAGCCTTGATTTCCTTGATGGCACTCCATACAAAACCCAAGATCACTGTCTCAAGTCTAGAGGGATCCTGAGGTCACTGTAGCAACAAGAAAGGGCTCCGTGGACCCAAAATCAACTCGAGATGAGAGCTTAGTCCCTGGCTTCGACTCAAGGGGAATACCAACTTTCCACAAGCACCTCAAGAGGAGGCTTCTCTCAGCTACAGGTATGTGAGAGGGACCCGGAGTTTGTGGCCTCAAGTGGAATGGACACCGAGATGCTCTGACTCGAAGTAAGGCTGGATATCGCAGCAGTGAATTGAATGCAGGCTCGTCTTGCATCTCCCAAGACGAAGGGATGTCTGTATCCCCTGTGGAGACCACAGAGAAAGACCTAGTCCTCCGCCTCATTGCGACCGGAGGCCTCACATCCTTTGAAAATTCGAAAGGTCCGCGGAGATCAATGCTTGCAAAGGAGACGATGCCTGACTCCTCTTGAAAATGGATAGGAGTCCCAGGATCCCGGTGGCGCGTGGAAAGGGACCCTGGGTCTCCCGCCTCACGTGGAGACGCGTCCCAATTGCCATGTCAAGACTCGAGGAGAATCCCGAGTTGTCCCTAGCACCAAGGCAAGGGTCCTGACGTCGCTGAACAAACACGTGTCTGGAAGGGCCCTCCCCGTCGTAATTCGAGAATATACCCCAGGTTCCGGCCACAACTCGAGAAAAACCATGAGACTTCCCCATCGCCGCGAGTTCAGGCAAAATTCCCCTGCACTGCGTGCAGAGCAATTCCGTGTTCCACATCAAACCTGAAAGGAGAGTTGATTTCCTTGATGGCACTCCAGAGAAAACCCAATATCACTGTCTCAAGTCTAGAGGGATCCTGAGGTCACTGGAGCAACACGAAAGGGCTCCTGGCACCCCAAATCAATTCGAGATGAGAGCTTAGTCCCTGGCTTCGACTCAAGGGGAATACCAACTTTCCACAAGCACCTAAAGAGGAGGCTTCTCTCAGCTACAGGTATGTGAGAGGGACCCTGAGTTTGTGGCCTCAAGTGGAATGGACACCGAGATGCTCTGACTCGAATTAAGGCCGGATATCCCTGCAGTGAATTGAATGCATGCTCGTCTTGCATCTCCCAAGACGAAGGGAAGTCTGAATCCCCTGAGGAGACCCCAGAGAAAGACCTAGTTCTTGCCACATCATGACCGGAGGACTCACATCCTTTGAAAACTCGAGAGGTCCGCGGAGATCAATGCTTCCAAATGAGACGATGCCTGACTCCTCTTCAAAATGGATAGGAGTCCCAGGATCCCTGTGGAACGTGGAATGGGACCCTGGGTCTCCCGCCTCACGTGGAGACGCGTCCCAATTGCCATGTCAAGACTCGAGGAGAATCCCGATGTGTCCCTCGCACCTAGGCAGGAGTTCTGACGTCGCTGAACAAACACGTGTCTGGGACGGTCCTCCCCGTCGTAACTCGAGAATATACCGCAGGTTCCGGCTGCAACTAGAGAAAAACCATGAGACTTCCCCCTTGCCACGAGATGAGGCCAGATTCCCCTGCACTGCGTGCAGAGCAATTCCGTGTTCCACATCAAATTTGAAAGGAGCCTTGATTTCCTTGATGGCACTCAAGAGAAAACCCAAGATCACTGTCTCAAGTCTAGAGGGATCCTGAGGTAACTGGAGCAACACGAAAGGGCTCCGTGGACCCCAAATCAACTCGAGATGAGAGCTTAGTCCCTGGCTTCGACTCAAGAGGAATATCAACTTTCCACAAGCACCTCAAGGGGAGGCTTCTCTCAGCTACAGGTATGTGAAAGGGACCCTGAGTTTGTGGCCTCAAGTGGAATGGACACCGAGATGCTCTGACTCGAAGTAAGGCCGGATATCCCTGCAGTGAATTGAATGCAGGCTCGTCTTGCATCTCCCAAGACGAAGGGATGTCTGAATCCCCTGTGGAGACCACAGAGAAAGACCGAGTTCTCCGCCTCATCGCGACCGGAGGCCTCACATTCTTTGAAAACTCGAGAGGTCTGCGGAGATCAATGCTTCCAAAGGAGACGATGCCTGACTCCTCATGAAAATGGATAGGAGTCCGAGGATCCCTGTGGCACGTGGAAAGGGTCCCTGGGTCTCCCGCCTCACGTGGAGACGCGTCCCAATTGCCATGCCAAGACTCGAGGAGAATCCCGAGGTGTCCCTCGCACCTAGGCAGGATTCCTGACGTCGCTGAACAAACACGTGTCTGGAAGGGCCCTCCCCATCGTAACTCGAGAATATATCCCAGGTTCCGGCCACAACTCGAGAAAAATCATGAGACTTCCCCCTGGCCGCGAGATGAGGCCCGATTCACCTGCACTGCATGCAGAGCAATTCCGTGTTTCACATCAAACGTGAAAGGAGCCTTGATTTCCTTGATGGCACTCCAGAGAAAACCCAAGATCACACTCTGAAGTCTAGAGGGATCCTGAGGTCACTGGAGCAACACAAAGGGCTCAGTGGACCCCAAATCAACTCGAGATGAGAGCTTAGTCAATGGTTTCGACTCTAGAGGAATACCAACTTTCCACAAGCACCTCAAGAGGAGGCTTCTCTCAGCTACAGGTATGTGAGAGGGCCCCTGAGTTTGTGGCCTCAAGTGGAATGGACACCGAGATGATCTGACTTGAAGTAAAGCCGGATATCCCTGCAGTGAATTGAATGCAGGCTCGTCTTGCATCTCCCAAGACGAAGGGTTGTCTGAATCCCCTGCGGAGTCCACAGAGAAAGACCTAGTCCTCCGCCTCAACGCGAACGGAGGCCTCACGTCCTTTGAAAACTAGAGAGGTCCGCGGAGATCAATGCTTCCAAAGGAGACGATGCCTGACACCTCTTGAAAATAATAGGAGTCCCAGGATCCCTGTGGCACGTGGAAAGGGACCCTGGGTCTCCCGCCTCACGTGGAGACACGTCCCAATTGCCATGCCAAGACTCGAGGAGAATCCTGAGTTTTCCCTCGCACCTAGGCAGGAGTCCTGACGTCGCTGAACAAACACGTGTCTGGAAGGGCCCTCTCCGTCATAACTCGAGAAGATACCCCAGGTTCTGGCCGCAACTCGAGAAAAACCATGAGACTTTCCCCTCGGCGCGAGATGAGGCCCGATTCCCGTGTACTGCGTGCAGAGCAATTCCGAGTTCCACATCAAATGTAAACGGAGCCTTGATTTCCTTGATGGCACTCCAGAGAAAACCCAAGATCACTGTTTCAAGTCTAGAGGGATCCTGAAGTCACTGGAGCAACACGAAAGGGCTCCGTGGACCCCAAATCAACTCGAGATGAGAGCTTAGTCCCTGGCTTCGACTCAAGAGGAATACCAACTTTCCACAAGCACCTCAAGAGGAGGCTTCTCTCAGCTACAGGAATGTGAGAGGGACCCTGAGTTTGTGGCCTCAAGTGGAATGGACACCGAGATGCTCTGACTCGAAATAAGGCCGGAAATCCCTGCAGTGAATTGAATGCAGGCTCGTCTTGCATCTCCCAAGACGAAGGGATGTCTGAATCCCCTGTGGAGACGACAGAGAAAGACCTAGTCCCCCGCCTCATTGCGCCCGGAGGCCTCACATCCTTTGAAAACTCGAGAGGTCTGCGGAGATCAATGCATCCAAAGGAGATGATGCCTGACTCCTCTTGAAAATGGATAGGAGTCCCAGGTTCCCTGTGGCACGTGGAAAGGGACCCTGGGTCTCCCGCCTCACGTGGAGACGCGTCCCAATTGCCATGCCAAGACTCAAGGAGAATCCCGAGGTGTCCCTCGCACCTAGGCAGGAGTCCTGACGTCGCTGAACAAACACGTGTCTGGAAGGGCCCTCCCCGTCGTAACTCGAGAATATACCACAGGTTCCGGCCGCAACTCGAGAAAAACCATGAAAATTCCCCCTCGCCGCGAGATGAGGTCCGATTCCCCTGCACTGCGTGCAGAGCAATTCCGTGTTCCACATCAAACGTGAAAGGAGCCTTGATTTCCTTGATGGCACTCCAGAGAAAACCCAAGATCACACTCTCAAGTCTAGAGGGATCCTGAGGTCAATGGAGCAACACGAAAGGGCTCCGTGGACCCCAAATCAACTCGAGATGAGAGCTTAGTCCCTGGCTTCGACTCAAGAGGAATACCAACTTTCCACAAGCACCTCAAGAGGAGGCTTCTCTCAGCTACAGGTATGTGAGAGGGACCCTGAGTTTGTGGCCTCAAGTGGAATGGACACCGCGATGCTCTGACTCGAAGTAAGGCCGGATATCCCTGCAGTGAATTGAAAGCAGGCTCGTCTTGCATCTCCCAAGACGAAGGGATGTCTGAACACCCTGTGGAGACGACAGAGAAAGACCTAGTCCTCCGCCTCATCGCGACCGGAGGCCTCACATCCTTTGAAAACTTGAGAGGTCAGCGGAGATCACTGCTTCCAAAGGAGACCATGCCTGACTCCTCTTCAAAATGGATAGGAGTCCCAGGATCCCTGTGGCACGTCGAAAGGGACACTGGGTCTCCCGCCTCACGTGGGGACGCGTCCCAATTGCCATGCCAAGACTCGAGGAGAATCCCGAGGTGTCCCTCGCACCTAGGCAGGAGTCCTTACGTCGCTGAACAAACACATGTCTGGAAGGGCCCTCCCCGTCGTAACTCGAGAATATACCCCAGGTTCCGGCCGCAACTCGAGAAAAACCATGAGACTTCCCCCTCGCCGGGAGATGAGGCCCGATTCCCCTGCACTGTGTGCAGAGCAATGCCGTGTTCCACATCAAACGTGAAAGGAGCCTTGATTTCCTTGATGGCACTCCAGAGAAAACTCAAGATCACTGTCTCATGTCTAGAGGGATCCTGAGGTCACTGGAGTAACACAAAAGGGCTCCGTGGACCCCAAATCAACTCGAGATGAGAGCTTAGTGTCTGGCTTCGACTCAAGAGGATTACCAACTTTACACAAGCACCTCAAGAGGAGGCTTCTCTCAGCTACAGGTATGTGAGAGGGACCCTGAGTTTGTGGCCTCAAGTGGACTGGACACCGAGATGCTCTGACAGGAAGTAAGGCCGGATATCACTGCAGTGAATTGAGTGCAGGCTCGTCTTGCATTTCCCAAGACGAAGGGATGTCTGAATCCCCTGTGGAGTCCACAGAGAAAGCCCTAGTTCTCCGCATCATCGCGACCGGAGGCCTCACATCCTTTGAAAACTCGAGAGGTCCGCGGAGATCAATGCTTCCAAAGGAGACGATGCCTGACTCCTCTTGAAAATGGATAGGAGTCCCAGGATCCCTGTGGCACGTGGAAAGGGACCCTGGGTCTCCCGCCTCACGTGGAGACGCGTCCCAATTGCCATGCCAAGACTCGAGGAGAATCCGTAGGTGTCCCTCGCACCTAGGCCCGAGTCCTGACGTCCCTGAACAAACACGTGTCTGGAAGGGCCCTCCCCGTCGTAACTCGAGAATATATCCCAGGGTCCTTCCGCAACTGGAGAAAAAACATGAGACTTCCCCCTCGCCGAGAGATGAGGCCCGATTCCCCTACACTGCGTGCAGAGCAATTCCGTGTTCCACATCAAACGTGAAAGGAGCCTTGATTTCCTTGATGGCACTCCAGAGAAAACCCAAGATCACTGTCTAAAGTCTAGAGGGATCCTGAGGTCACTGGAGCAAAACGAAAGGGCTCAGTCGACCCCAAATCAACTCAAGATGAGAGCTTCATCCCTGGCATCGACTCAAGAGGAATACCAACTTTCCACAAGCACCTCAAGAGGAGGCTTCTCTCAGCTACAGGTATGTGAGAGCGACACTGAGTTTGTGGCCTCAAGTGGAATGGACACCGAGATGCTCTGACTCGAAGTAAGGCCGGATATCCCTGCAGTGAATTGAATGCAGGCTCGTCTTGCATCTCCCAAGACGAAGGGATGTCTGAATCCCCTGTGGAGACCACAGAGAAAGACCTAGTTCTCCGCCTCATCGCGACCGGAGGCCTCACATCCTTTGAAAACTCGAGAGGTCCGCGGAGATCAATGCTTCCAAAGCAGACGATGCCTGACTCCTCTTGAAAATGGATAGGAGTTCCAGGGCACCTGTGGAACTTGGAAAGGGACCCTGGGTCTCCCGACTCACTTGGAGACGCGTCATAATTGAAATGCAAAGACTCGAAGAGAATCCCGAGGTGTCCCTCGCACCAAATCAGGAGTCCTGACGTCGCTGAACAAACACGTGTCTGGAAGGGCCCTCGCCGTCGTAACTCGAGAATTTACCCCAGGTTTCGGCCGCAACTCGAGAAAAACCATGAGACTTCCCCCTCGCCACGAGATGAGGCCCGATTCCCCTGCACTGCGTGCAGAGCAATTCCGTATTCCACATGAAACGTGAAAGGAACCTTGATTTCCTTGATGGCACTCCAGAGAAAACCCAAGATCACTGTCTCAATTCTAGAGGGATCCTGAGGTCACTGGAGCAACACCAAAGGACTCAGTGGACCCCAAATCAACTCGAGATGAGAGCTTAGTCCCTGGCTTCGACTCAAGAGGAATACCAACTTTCCACAAGCACCTCAAGAGGAGGCTTCTCTCAGCTACAGGTATGTGAGAGGGCCCCTGAGTTTGTGGCCTCAAGTGGAATGGACACCGAGATGATCTGACTCGAAGTAAAGCAGGATATCCCTGCAGTGAATTGAATGCAGGCTCGTCTTGCATCTCCCAAGACGAAGGTTTGTCTGAATCCCCTGTGGAGTCCACAGAGAAAGACATAGTTCTCAGCCTCAAAGCGAACGGAGGCCTCACGTCCTTTGAAAATTAGAGAGGTCCACGGAGATCAATGCTTCCAAAGGAGACGATGACTTGAAAATGGATAGGAGTCCCAGGATCCCTGTGGCACGTGGAAAGGGACCCTGGGTCTCCCGCCTCACGTGGAGACGCGTCCCAATTGCCATGCCAAGAATCGAGGAGAATCCCGAGGTGTTCCTCGCACCTATGCAGGGGTCCTGACGTCGCTGAACAAACACGTGTCTGGAAGGGCCCTCCCCGTCGTAACTCGAGAATATACCCCAGGTTCTGTCCGCAACTCGAGACAAACCATGAAATTCCCCCTCGCCGCGAGATGAGGCCCGAATCCCCTGCACTGCGTGCAGAGCAATTCCGTGTACCACATCGAACGTGAAAGGAGCCTTGATTTCTTTGATGGCACTCCAGAGCAAACCCAAGATCACTGTCTCAAGTCTACAGGGTTCCTGAGGTCACTGGAGCAACACAAAAGGGCTCCGTGGACCCCAAATCAACCCGAGATGAGAGCTTAGTCCCTGGCTTCGACTCAAGAGGAATACCAACTTTCCACAAGCACCTCAAGAGGAGGCTTCTCTCAGCTACAGGTATGTGAGAGGGACCCTGAGTTTGTGGCCTCAAGTGCAATGGACACCGAGATGCTCTGACTTGAAGTAAGGCCGGATATCCCTGCAGTGAATTGAATGCAGGCTCGTCTTGCATCTCCCAAGACGAAGGGTTGTCTGAATCCCCTGTGGAGACCACAGAGAAAGACCTAGTCCTCCGCCTCATCGCGAGCGGAGGCCTCACATCCTTTGAAAACTCGAGAGGTCCGCGGAGATCAATGCTTCCAAAGGAGACGATGCCTGACTCCTCTTAAAAATGGATAGGAGTCCCAGGATCCCCGTGGCACGTGGAAAGGGACCCTAGGTCTCCCGCCTCATGTGGAGACGCGTCCCAATTTCCATGCCAAGACTCGAGGAGAATCCCGAGGTGTCCCTCGCACCTAGGCAGGAGTCCTGACGTCGCTGAACAAACACGTGTCTGGAAGGGCCCTCCCCGTCGTAACTCGAGAATATACCCCAGGTTCCGGCCGCAACTTGAGAAAAACCATGAGACTTCCCCCTCGCCGCGAGATGAGGCCCGATTCCCTTGCAATGCAAGCAGAGCAATTCCGTGTTCCACATCAAATGAGAAAGGACCCTTGATTTCCTTGATGGCACTCCAGAGAAAACCCAAGATCACTGTCTCAAGTCTAGAGGGATGCTGAGGTCACTGGATCAATACGAAAGGGCTCCGTGGACCCCAAATGAACTCGAGATGAGAGCTTAGTCCCTGGCTTCGACTCAAGAGGAATACCAACTTTCCACAAGCACCTCAAGAGGAGGCTTCTCTCAGCTACAGGAATGTGAGAGGGACCCTGAGTTTGTGGCCTCAAGTGGAATGGACACCGAGATGCTCTGACTCGAAATAAGGCCGGAAATCCCTGCAGTGAATTGAATGCAGGCTCGTCTTGCATCTCCCAAGACGAAGGGATGTCTGAATCCCCTGTGGAGACGACAGAGAAAGACCTAGTCCCCCGCCTCATTGCGCCCGGAGGCCTCACATCCTTTGAAAACTCGAGAGGTCTGCGGAGATCAATGCATCCAAAGGAGATGATGCCTGACTCCTCTTGAAAATGGATAGGAGTCCCAGGTTCCCTGTGGCACGTGGAAAGGGACCCTGGGTCTCCCGCCTCACGTGGAGACGCGTCCCAATTGCCATGCCAAGACTCAAGGAGAATCCCGAGGTGTCCCTCGCACCTAGGCAGGAGTCCTGACGTCGCTGAACAAACACGTGTCTGGAAGGGCCCTCCCCGTCGTAACTCGAGAATATACCACAGGTTCCGGCCGCAACTCGAGAAAAACCATGAAAATTCCCCCTCGCCGCGAGATGAGGTCCGATTCCCCTGCACTGCGTGCAGAGCAATTCCGTGTTCCACATCAAACGTGAAAGGAGCCTTGATTTCCTTGATGGCACTCCAGAGAAAACCCAAGATCACACTCTCAAGTCTAGAGGGATCCTGAGGTCAATGGAGCAACACGAAAGGGCTCCGTGGACCCCAAATCAACTCGAGATGAGAGCTTAGTCCCTGGCTTCGACTCAAGAGGAATACCAACTTTCCACAAGCACCTCAAGAGGAGGCTTCTCTCAGCTACAGGTATGTGAGAGGGACCCTGAGTTTGTGGCCTCAAGTGGAATGGACACCGCGATGCTCTGACTCGAAGTAAGGCCGGATATCCCTGCAGTGAATTGAAAGCAGGCTCGTCTTGCATCTCCCAAGACGAAGGGATGTCTGAACACCCTGTGGAGACGACAGAGAAAGACCTAGTCCTCCGCCTCATCGCGACCGGAGGCCTCACATCCTTTGAAAACTTGAGAGGTCAGCGGAGATCACTGCTTCCAAAGGAGACCATGCCTGACTCCTCTTCAAAATGGATAGGAGTCCCAGGATCCCTGTGGCACGTCGAAAGGGACACTGGGTCTCCCGCCTCACGTGGGGACGCGTCCCAATTGCCATGCCAAGACTCGAGGAGAATCCCGAGGTGTCCCTCGCACCTAGGCAGGAGTCCTTACGTCGCTGAACAAACACATGTCTGGAAGGGCCCTCCCCGTCGTAACTCGAGAATATACCCCAGGTTCCGGCCGCAACTCGAGAAAAACCATGAGACTTCCCCCTCGCCGGGAGATGAGGCCCGATTCCCCTGCACTGTGTGCAGAGCAATGCCGTGTTCCACATCAAACGTGAAAGGAGCCTTGATTTCCTTGATGGCACTCCAGAGAAAACTCAAGATCACTGTCTCATGTCTAGAGGGATCCTGAGGTCACTGGAGTAACACAAAAGGGCTCCGTGGACCCCAAATCAACTCGAGATGAGAGCTTAGTGTCTGGCTTCGACTCAAGAGGATTACCAACTTTACACAAGCACCTCAAGAGGAGGCTTCTCTCAGCTACAGGTATGTGAGAGGGACCCTGAGTTTGTGGCCTCAAGTGGACTGGACACCGAGATGCTCTGACAGGAAGTAAGGCCGGATATCACTGCAGTGAATTGAGTGCAGGCTCGTCTTGCATTTCCCAAGACGAAGGGATGTCTGAATCCCCTGTGGAGTCCACAGAGAAAGCCCTAGTTCTCCGCATCATCGCGACCGGAGGCCTCACATCCTTTGAAAACTCGAGAGGTCCGCGGAGATCAATGCTTCCAAAGGAGACGATGCCTGACTCCTCTTGAAAATGGATAGGAGTCCCAGGATCCCTGTGGCACGTGGAAAGGGACCCTGGGTCTCCCGCCTCACGTGGAGACGCGTCCCAATTGCCATGCCAAGACTCGAGGAGAATCCGTAGGTGTCCCTCGCACCTAGGCCCGAGTCCTGACGTCCCTGAACAAACACGTGTCTGGAAGGGCCCTCCCCGTCGTAACTCGAGAATATATCCCAGGGTCCTTCCGCAACTGGAGAAAAAACATGAGACTTCCCCCTCGCCGAGAGATGAGGCCCGATTCCCCTACACTGCGTGCAGAGCAATTCCGTGTTCCACATCAAACGTGAAAGGAGCCTTGATTTCCTTGATGGCACTCCAGAGAAAACCCAAGATCACTGTCTAAAGTCTAGAGGGATCCTGAGGTCACTGGAGCAAAACGAAAGGGCTCAGTCGACCCCAAATCAACTCAAGATGAGAGCTTCATCCCTGGCATCGACTCAAGAGGAATACCAACTTTCCACAAGCACCTCAAGAGGAGGCTTCTCTCAGCTACAGGTATGTGAGAGCGACACTGAGTTTGTGGCCTCAAGTGGAATGGACACCGAGATGCTCTGACTCGAAGTAAGGCCGGATATCCCTGCAGTGAATTGAATGCAGGCTCGTCTTGCATCTCCCAAGACGAAGGGATGTCTGAATCCCCTGTGGAGACCACAGAGAAAGACCTAGTTCTCCGCCTCATCGCGACCGGAGGCCTCACATCCTTTGAAAACTCGAGAGGTCCGCGGAGATCAATGCTTCCAAAGCAGACGATGCCTGACTCCTCTTGAAAATGGATAGGAGTTCCAGGGCACCTGTGGAACTTGGAAAGGGACCCTGGGTCTCCCGACTCACTTGGAGACGCGTCATAATTGAAATGCAAAGACTCGAAGAGAATCCCGAGGTGTCCCTCGCACCAAATCAGGAGTCCTGACGTCGCTGAACAAACACGTGTCTGGAAGGGCCCTCGCCGTCGTAACTCGAGAATTTACCCCAGGTTTCGGCCGCAACTCGAGAAAAACCATGAGACTTCCCCCTCGCCACGAGATGAGGCCCGATTCCCCTGCACTGCGTGCAGAGCAATTCCGTATTCCACATGAAACGTGAAAGGAACCTTGATTTCCTTGATGGCACTCCAGAGAAAACCCAAGATCACTGTCTCAATTCTAGAGGGATCCTGAGGTCACTGGAGCAACACCAAAGGACTCAGTGGACCCCAAATCAACTCGAGATGAGAGCTTAGTCCCTGGCTTCGACTCAAGAGGAATACCAACTTTCCACAAGCACCTCAAGAGGAGGCTTCTCTCAGCTACAGGTATGTGAGAGGGCCCCTGAGTTTGTGGCCTCAAGTGGAATGGACACCGAGATGATCTGACTCGAAGTAAAGCAGGATATCCCTGCAGTGAATTGAATGCAGGCTCGTCTTGCATCTCCCAAGACGAAGGTTTGTCTGAATCCCCTGTGGAGTCCACAGAGAAAGACATAGTTCTCAGCCTCAAAGCGAACGGAGGCCTCACGTCCTTTGAAAATTAGAGAGGTCCACGGAGATCAATGCTTCCAAAGGAGACGATGACTTGAAAATGGATAGGAGTCCCAGGATCCCTGTGGCACGTGGAAAGGGACCCTGGGTCTCCCGCCTCACGTGGAGACGCGTCCCAATTGCCATGCCAAGAATCGAGGAGAATCCCGAGGTGTTCCTCGCACCTATGCAGGGGTCCTGACGTCGCTGAACAAACACGTGTCTGGAAGGGCCCTCCCCGTCGTAACTCGAGAATATACCCCAGGTTCTGTCCGCAACTCGAGACAAACCATGAAATTCCCCCTCGCCGCGAGATGAGGCCCGAATCCCCTGCACTGCGTGCAGAGCAATTCCGTGTACCACATCGAACGTGAAAGGAGCCTTGATTTCTTTGATGGCACTCCAGAGCAAACCCAAGATCACTGTCTCAAGTCTACAGGGTTCCTGAGGTCACTGGAGCAACACAAAAGGGCTCCGTGGACCCCAAATCAACCCGAGATGAGAGCTTAGTCCCTGGCTTCGACTCAAGAGGAATACCAACTTTCCACAAGCACCTCAAGAGGAGGCTTCTCTCAGCTACAGGTATGTGAGAGGGACCCTGAGTTTGTGGCCTCAAGTGCAATGGACACCGAGATGCTCTGACTTGAAGTAAGGCCGGATATCCCTGCAGTGAATTGAATGCAGGCTCGTCTTGCATCTCCCAAGACGAAGGGTTGTCTGAATCCCCTGTGGAGACCACAGAGAAAGACCTAGTCCTCCGCCTCATCGCGAGCGGAGGCCTCACATCCTTTGAAAACTCGAGAGGTCCGCGGAGATCAATGCTTCCAAAGGAGACGATGCCTGACTCCTCTTAAAAATGGATAGGAGTCCCAGGATCCCCGTGGCACGTGGAAAGGGACCCTAGGTCTCCCGCCTCATGTGGAGACGCGTCCCAATTTCCATGCCAAGACTCGAGGAGAATCCCGAGGTGTCCCTCGCACCTAGGCAGGAGTCCTGACGTCGCTGAACAAACACGTGTCTGGAAGGGCCCTCCCCGTCGTAACTCGAGAATATACCCCAGGTTCCGGCCGCAACTTGAGAAAAACCATGAGACTTCCCCCTCGCCGCGAGATGAGGCCCGATTCCCTTGCAATGCAAGCAGAGCAATTCCGTGTTCCACATCAAATGAGAAAGGACCCTTGATTTCCTTGATGGCACTCCAGAGAAAACCCAAGATCACTGTCTCAAGTCTAGAGGGATGCTGAGGTCACTGGATCAATACGAAAGGGCTCCGTGGACCCCAAATGAACTCGAGATGAGAGCTTAGTCCCTGGCTTCGACTCAAGAGGAATACCAACTTTCCACAAGCACCTCAAGAGGAGGCTTCTCTCAGCTACAAGTATGAGAGAGTTACCCTGAGTTTGTGGCCACAAGTGGAATGGACACCGAGAGGCTCTGACTCGAAGTAAGGCCGGATATCCCTGCAGTGAATTGAATGCAGGCTCGTCTTGCATCTCCCAAGACGAAGGGATGTCTGAATCCCCTGTGGAGACCACAGAGAAAGACCTTGTTCTCCCTCTCATTGCGACCGGAGGCCTCACATCCTTTGAAAACTCGAGAGGTCCACGGAGATCAATGCTTCCAAAGGAGACGATGCCTGACTCCTCTTGAAAATGGATAGTAGTCCCAGGATCCCTGTGGCACGTCGAAAGGGACCCTGGGTCTCCCGCCTCACGTGGAGACGCGTCCCAATTGCCATGCCAAGACTCGAGGAGTATCCTGAGGAGTCCCTCGCACCAAGTCAAGGGTCCTGACGTCGCTGAACAAACACGTGTCTGGAAAGACCCTCCCCATCCTAAATCGAGAATATACCGCAGGTTCCGGCCGCAACTCGAGAAAAACCATGAGACTTCCCCCTCGCCGCGAGATGAAGCCCGATTCCCCTGCACTGCATGCAGAGAAATTCTGAGTTCCACATCAAACATGAAAGGAGCCTTGATTTCCTTGATGGCACTCCAGAGAAAACCCAAGATCACTGTCTCAAGTCTAGAGGGATCCTGAGGTCACTGGAGCAACAGGAAAGTTCTCCGTGGACCCCAAATCAACTCGAGATGAGAGCTTAGTCCCTGGCTTCGAGTCTAGAGGAATACCAACTTTCCAAAAGCACCTCAAGAGGAGGCTTCTCTCAGCTACAGGTATGTGAGAGGGACCCTGAGTTTGTGGCCTCAAGTGGAATGGATACCGAGATGCTCTGACTCGAAGTAAGGCCGGATATCCCTGCAGTGAATTGAATGCAGGCTCGTCTTGCATCTCCCAAGACGAAGGGATGTCTGAATCCCCTGTGGAGACCACAGAGAAAGACCTAGTTCTCCGCCTCATTGCGACCGGAGGCCTCACATCCTTTGAAAACTCAAGAGTTCCGCGGAGATCAATGCTTCCAAAGGAGAGGATGCCTGACTCCTCTTGAAAATGGATAGGAGTCCCAGGATCCCTGTGGCACGTGGAAAGGGACCCTGGGTCTCCCGCCTCACGTGGAGACGCGTCCCAATTGCCATACCAAGACTCGAGGAGAATCCCGAGGTGTCCCTCGCACCTAGGCAGGAGTCCTGACGTCGCTGAACAAACACGTGTCTGGAAGGGCCTTCCCCATCGTAACTCGAAAATATACCCCAGGTTCGGGCCGCAACTCGAGAAAAACCATGAGATTTCCCGTTCGCCGCGAGTTGAGGCCCGATTCCCCTGCACTGCATGCAGAGCAATTCCGTGTTCCACATCAAACGTGAAAGGAGCCTTGATTTCTTTGATGGCACTCCAGAGAAAACCCAAGATCACTGTCTCAAGTCTAGAGGGATCCTGAGGTCACTGGACCAACAGGAAAGGGCTCCGTGGACCCCAAATCAACTCGAGATGAGATCTTAGTCCCTGGCTTCGACTCAAGAGGAATACCAACTTTCCACAAGCACCTCAAGAGGAGGCTTCTCTCAGCTACAGGAATGTGAGAGGGACCCTGAGTTTGTGGCCTCAAGTGGAATGGACACCGAGATGCTCTGACTCGAAATAAGGCCGGATATCCCTGCAGTGAATGGAATGCAGGCTCGTCTTGCATCTCCCAAGACGAAGGGATGTCTGAAACCCCTGTGCAGACCACAGAGAAAGACATAGTCCTCCTCCTCATCGCGACCTGTGGCCTCACATTCTTTGAAAACTCGAGAGGTCAGCGGAGATCAATGCTTCCAAAGGAGACGATGCCTGACTCCTCTTGAAAATGGATAGGAGTCCCACGACCCCTGTGGCACGTGGAAAGGGACCCTGGGTCTCCCGCCTCACGTGGAGACGCGTCCCAATTGCCATGCCAAGACTCGAGGAGAATCCCGAGGTGTCCCTCGCACCTAGGCAGGAGTGCTGACGTCCCTGAACAAACACGTGTCTGGAAGGGCCCTCCCCGTCATAACTCGGGAATATACCCCAGGTTCCAGCCGCAACTCGAGAAAAACCATGAGAATTCCCCCTCGCCGCGAGATGAGGCCCGATTCCCCTGCACTGCGTGCAGAGCAATTCCGTGTTCCACATCAAACGGGAAAGGAGCCTTGATTTCCTTGATGGCACTCCAGAGAAAACCCAAGATCACTGTCTCAAGTCTAGAGGGATCCTGAGGTCACTGGAGCAACACGAAAGGGCTCCGTGGACCCCAAATCAACTCGAGATGAGAGCTTAGTCCCTGGCTTCGACTCAAGAGGAATACCAACTTTCCACAAGCACCTCAAGAGGAGGCTTCTCTCAGCTACAGGTATGTGAGAGGGACCCTGAGTTTGTGGCCTCAAGTGCAATGGACACCGAGATGCTCTGACTCGAAGTAAGGCCGGATATCCCTGCAGTGAATTGAATGCAGGCTCGTCTTTCATCTCCCAAGACGAAGGGATGTCTGAATCCCCTGTGGAGACCACAGAGAAAGACCAAGTCATCCGCCTCATCGTGACCGGAGGCCTCACATCATTTGAAAACTCGAGAGGTCTGCAGAGATAAATGCTTCCAAAGGAGACGATGTCTGACTCCTCTTGAAAATGGATAGGAGTCCCAGGATCACTGTGGCACGTGGAAAGGGACCCTGGGTCTCCCGCCTCACGTGGAGACGCGTCCCAATAGCCATGCCAAGACTCGAGGAGAATTCCGAAGTGTCCATCGCACCTAGGAAGGAGTCCTGACGTCGCTGAACAAACACGTGTCTGGAAGGGCCCTCCCCGTCGTAACTCGAGAATATACCCCAGGTTCCGGCCGCAACTCGAGAAAAACCATGAGACTTCCCCCTCGCCACGAGATGAGGCCCGATTCCCCTGCACTGCGTGCAGAGCAATTCCGTGTTCCACATCAAACGTGAAAGGAGCCTTGATTTCCTTGATGGCACTCCAGAGAAAACCCAAGATCACTGTCTCAAGTCTAGAGGGATCCTGAGGTCACTGGAGCAATACGAAAGGGCTCCGTGGACCCGAAATCAACTTGTGATGAGAGCTTAGTCCCTGGCTTCGACTCAAGAGGAATACCAACTTTCCACAAGCACCTCAAGAGGAGGCTTCTCTCAGCTACAGTTATGTGAGAGGGACCCTGAATTTGTGGCCTCAAGTGCAATGGACACCGAGATGCTCTGACTCGAAGTAAGGCCGGATATCCCTGCAGTGAATTGAATGCAGGCTCGTCTTGCATCTCCCAAGACGAAGGGATGTCTGAATCCCCTGTGGAGACCACAGAGAAAGACCTAGTCCTCTGCCTCATCGTGACCGGAGGCCTCATATCCTTTGAAAACTCGAGAGGTCTGCAGAGATCAATGCTTCCAAAGGAGACGATGCCTGACTCCTCTTGAAAATGCATAGCAGTCCCAGGATCCCTATGGCACGTGGAAAGGGACCCTGGGTCTCCCGCCTAACGTGGAGACGCGTCCCAATTGCCATGCCAAGACTCGAGGAGAATCCTGAGGAGTCCCTCGCACCAAGGCAGGAGTCCTGACGTCCATGAACAAACACGTGTCTGGAAGGGCCCTCCCCGTTGTAACTCGAGAATATACCCCAGGTCCTGGCTGCAACTCGAGAAAAACCATGAGACTTCCCCCTCGCCGCGAGATGAGGGCCGATTTCCCTGCACTGCTTGCAGAGCAGTTCCGTGTTCCACATCAAACGTGAAAGGAGCCTTGATTTCCTTGATGGCACTCCAGAGAAAACCCAAGATCACTGTCTCAAGTCTAGAGGCATCCTGAGGTCACTGGAGCACCACGAAAGGGCTCCATGGACCCCAAATCAACTCGAGATGAGAGCTTAGTCCCTGGCTTCGAGACAAGAGGAATACCAAGTTTCCACAAGCACATCAAGACGAGGCTTCTCTCAGCTACAGGTATGTGAGAGGGACCCTGAGTTTGTGGCCTCAGGTGGAATGGACACAGAGATGCTCTGACTCGAAGTAAGGCCGGATATCCGTGCAGTGAATTGAGTGCAGGCTCGTCTTGCATCTCCCAAGACGAAGGGATGTCTGAATCCCCTGTGGAGACCACAGAGAAATACCTAGTTCTCCTCCTCATTGCGACCGGAGGCCTCCCATCTTTGAAAACTCGAGAGGTCCGCGGAGATCAATGCTTCCAAAGGAGACGATGCCTGACTCCTCTTGAAAAAGGATAGGAGTCCCAGGATGCCTGTGGCACGTGGAAAGGGACTCTGGGTCTCCCGCCTCACGTGGAGACGCGTCCCAATTGCCATGCCAAGACTCGAGGAGAATCCCGGGGTGTCCCTCGCACCTAGGCAGGAGTCCTGACGTCGCTGAACAAACACGTGTCTGGAAGGGCCCTCCCCATCGTAACTCGAGAATATACCCCAGGTTCCGGCCGCAACTCGAGAAAAACCATGAGACTTTCCCCTCGCCGCGAGATGAGGCCCGATTCCCCTGCACTGCGTGCAGCGCAATTCCGTGTTCCACATCAAACCTGAAAGGAGCCTTGATTTCCTTGATGGCACTCCTGAGAAAACCCAGGATCACTGTCTCAAGTCAAGAGGGATCCTGAGGTCACTGGAGCAACACGAAAGGGCTCCGTGGACCACAAATCAACTCGAGATGAGAGCTTAGTACCTGGCTTCGATGCAAGAGGAATACCAACTCTCCACAAGCACCACAAGAGGAGGGTTCTCTCAGCCACAGGTATGTGAAAAGGACCCTGAGTTTGTGGCCTCAAGTGGAATAGACACCGAGATGCTCTGACTCGAAGTAAGGCCAGATATCCCTGCAGTGAATTGAATGCAGGCTCGTCTTGCATCTCTCAAGACGAAGGAATGTCTGAATCCCCTGTGGAGACCACAGAGAAAGACCTACTTCTCCGCCTCATTGCGACTGGAGGCCTCACATCCTTTGAAAACTCAAGAGGTTCGCGGAGATCAATGCTTCCAAAGGAGACGATGCCTGACTCCTCTAGAAAATAGATAGGAGTCCCAGGATCCCTGTGGCACTTGGAAAGGGACCCTGGGTCTCCCGCCTCAAGTGAAGACGCGTCCCAATTGCCATGCCATGATCGAGGAGAATCCCGAGGTGTCCCTCGCACCTAGGCAGGAGTCCTGACGTCGCTGAATAAACACGTGTCTGGAAGGGCCCTCCCCGTCGTAACTCGAGAATATACCCCAGGTTCCGGCCGCAACTCGAGAAAAACCATGAGACTTCCCCCTTGCCAATACATGAGGCCCGATTCCCCTGCACTGCATGCAGAGCAATTCCGTATTCCACATCAAAAATGAAAGGAGCCTTGATTTCTTTGATGGTACGCCAGAGAAAACCCAAGATCACTGTCTCAAGTCTAGAGGGATCCTGAGGTCACTGGAGCAACACGAAAGGACTCCGTGGACCCCAAATCAACTCGAGATGAGAGCTTAGTCCCTGGCTTCGACTCAAGAGGAATACCAACTTTCCACAAGCACCTCAAGAGGAGGCTTCTCTCAGCTACAAGTATGTGAGAGTTACCCTGAGTTTGTGGCCACAAGTGGAATGGACACCGAGATGCTCTGACTCGAAGTAAGGCCGGATATCCCTGCAGTGAATTGAATGCAGGCTCGTCTTGCATCTCCCAAGACGAAGGGATGTCTGAATCCCCTGTGGAGACCACAAAGAAAGACCTTGTTCTCCCTCTCATCGCGACCGGAGGCCTCACATCCTTTGAAAACTCGAGAGGTCCACGGAGATCAATGCTTCCAAAGGAGACGATGCCTGACTCCTCTTGAAAATGGATAGTAGTCCCAGGATCCCTGTGGCACGTCGAAAGGGACCCTGGGTCTCCCGCCTCACGTGGAGACGCGTCCCAATTGCCATGCCAAGACTCGAGGAGTATCCTGAGGAGTCCCTCGCACCAAGGCAAGGGTCCTGACGTCGCTGAACAAACACGTGTCTGGAAAGTCCCTCCCCGTCATAAATCGAGAATATACCGCAGGTTCCGGCCGCAACTCGAGAAAAACCATGAGACTTCCCCCTCGCCGCGAGATGAAGCCCGATTCCCCTGCACTGCATGCAGAGCAATTCTGAGTTCCACATCAAACGTGAAAGGAGCCTTGATTTCCTTGATGGCACTCCAGAGAAAACCCAAGATCACTGTCTCAAGTCTAGAGGGATCCTGAGGTCACTGGAGCAACAGGAAAGTTCTCCGTGGACCCCAAATCAACTCGAGATGAGAGCTTAGTCCCTGGCTTCGAGTCAAGAGGAATACCAACTTTCCAAAAGCACCTCAAGAGGAGGCTTCTCTCAGCTACAGGTATGTGAGAGGGACCCTGAGTTTGTGGCCTCAAGTGGAATGGATACCGAGATGCTCTGACTCGAAGTAAGGCCGGATATCCCTGCAGTGAATTGAATGCAGGCTCGTCTTGCATCTCCCAAGACGAAGGGATGTCTGAATCCCCTGTGGAGACCACAGAGAAAGACCTAGTTCTCCGCCTCATTGCGACCGGAGGCCTCACATCCTTTGAAAACTCAAGAGTTCCGCGGAGATCAATGCTTCCAAAGGAGAGGATGCCTGACTCCTCTTGAAAATGGATAGGAGTTCCAGGATCCCTGTGGCACGTGGAAAGGGACCCTGGGTCTCCCGCCTCACGTGGAGACGCGTCCCAATTGCCATACCAAGACTCGAGGAGAATCCCGAGGTGTCCCTCGCACCTAGGCAGGAGTCCTGACGTCGCTGAACAAACACGTGTCTGGAAGGGCCTTCCCCATCGTAACTCGAGAATATACCCCAGGTTCGGGCCACAACTCGAGAAAAACCATGAGATTTCCCGTTCGCCGCGAGTTGAGGCCCGATTCCCCTGCACTGCATGCAGAGCAATTCCGTGTTCCACATCAAACGTGAAAGGAGCCTTGATTTCTTTGATGGCACTCCAGAGAAAACCCAAGATCACTGTCTCAAGTCTAGAGGGATCCTGAGGTCACTGGACCAACAGGAAAGGGCTCCGTGGACCCCAAATCAACTCGAGATGAGATCTTAGTCCCTGGCTTCGACTCAAGAGGAATACCAACTTTCACAAGCACCTCAAGAGGAGGCTTCTCTCAGCTACAGGAATGTGAGAGGGACCCTGAGTTTGTGGCCTCAAATGCAATGGACACCGAGATGCTCTGACTCGAAATAAGGCCGGATATCCCTGCAGTGAATGGAATGCAGGCTCGTCTTGCATCTCCCAAGACGAAGGGATGTCTGAAACCCCTGTGCAGACTACAGAGAAAGACATAGTCCTCCTCCTCATCGCGACATGTGGCCTCACATTCTTTGAAAACTCGAGAGGTCAGCGGAGATCAATGCTTCCAAAGGAGACGATGCCTGACTCCTCTTGAAAATGGATAGGAGTTCCACGATCCCTGTGGCACGTGGAAAGGAACCCTGGGTCTCCCGCCTCACGTGGAGACGCGTCCCAATTGCCATGCCAAGACTCGCGGAGAATCCCGAGGTGTCCCTCGCACCTAGGCAGGAGTGCTGACGTCGCTGAACAAACACGTGTCTGGAAGGGCCCTCCCCGTCATAACTCGGGAATATAACCCAGGTTCCAGCCGCAACTCGAGAAAAACCATGAGAATGCCCCCTCGCCGCGAGATGAGGCCCGATTCCCCTGCACTGCGTGCAGAGCAATTCCGTGTTCCACATCAAACGGGAAAGGAGCCTTGATTTCCTTGATGGCACTCCAGAGAAAACCCAAGATCACTGTCTCAAGTCTAGAGGGATCCTGAGGTCACTGGAGCAACACGAAAGGGCTCCGTGGACCCCAAATCAACTCGAGATGAGAGCTTAGTCCCCGGCTTCGACTCGAGAGGAATACCAACTTTCCACAAGCACCTCAAGAGGAGGCTTCTCTCAGCTACAGGTATGTGAGAGGGACCCTGAGTTTGTGGCCTCAAGTGGAATGGACACCGAGATGCTCTGACTCGAAGTAAGGCCGGTTATCCCTGCAGTGAATTGAATGCAGGCTCGTCTTGCATCTCCCAAGACGAAGGGATGTCTGAATCCCCTGTGGAGACCACAGAGAAAGACCAAGTCATCCGCCTCATCGTGACCGGAGGCCTCACATCATTTGAAAACTCGAGAGGTCTGCAGAGATCAATGCTTCCAAAGGAGACGATGTCTGACTCCTCTTGAAAATGGATAGGAGTCCCAGGATCACTGTGGCACGTGGAAAGGGACCCTGGGTCTCCCGCCTCACGTGGAGACGCGTCCCAATTGCCATGCTAAGACTCGAGGAGAATCCCGAAGTGTCCCTCGCACCTAGGAAGGAGTCCTGACGTCGCTGAAGAAACACTTGTCTGGAAGGGCCCTCCCCGTCGTAACTCGAGAATATACCCCAGGTTCCGGCCGCAACTCGAGAAAAACCATGAGACTTCCCCCTCGCCGCGAGATGAGGCCCGATTCCCCTGCACTGCGTGCAGAGCAATTCCGTGTTCCACATCAAACGTGAAGGGAGCCTTGATTTCCTTGATGGCACTCCAGAGAAAACCCAAGATCACTGTCTCAAGTCTAGAGGGATCCTGAGGTCACTGGAGCAATACGAAAGGGCTCCGTGGACCCGAAATCAACTTGTGATGAGAGCTTAGTCCCTGGCTTCGACTCAAGAGGAATACCAACTTTCCACAAGCACCTCAAGAGGAGGCTTCTCTCAGCTACAGTTATGTGAGAGGGACCCTGAGTTTGTGGCCTCAAGTGCAATGGACACCGAGATGCACTGACTCGAAGTAAGGCCGGATATCCCTGCAGTGAATTGAATGCAGGCTCGTCTTGCATCTCCCAAGACGAAGGGATGTCTGAATCCCCTGTGGAGACCACAGAGAAAGACCTAGTCCTCCGCCTCATCGTGACCGGAGGCCTCATATCCTTTGAAAACTCGAGAGGTCTGCAGAGATCAATGCTTCCTACGGAGACGATGCCTGACTCCTCTTGAAAATGCATAGGAGTCCCAGGATCCCTATGGCACGTGGAAAGGGACCCTGGGTCTCCCGCCTCACGTGGAGACGCGTCCCAATTGCCATGCCAAGACTCGAGGAGAATCCTGAGGAGTCCCTCGCACCAAGGCAGGAGTCCTGACGTCGCTGAACAAACACGTGTCTGGAAGGGCCCTCCCCGTTGTAACTCGAGAATATACCCCAGGTCCTGGCTGCAACTCGAGAAAAACCATGAGACTTCCCCCTCACCGCGAGATGAGGGCCGATTTCCCTGCACTGCTTGCAGAGCAGTTCCGTGTTGCACATCAAACGTGAAAGGAGACTTGATTTCCTAGATGGCACTCCAGAGAAAACCCAAGATCACTGTCTCAAGTCTAGAGGCATCCTGAGGTCACTGGAGCACCACGAAAGGGCTCCGTGGACCCCAAATCAACTCGAGATGAGAGCTTAGTCCCTGGCTTCGAGACAAGAGGAATACCAAGTTTCCACAAGCACATCAAGACGAGGCTTCTCTCAGCTACAGGTATGTGAGAGGGACCCTGAGTTTGTGGCCTCAGGTGGAATGGACACCGAGATGCTCTGACTCGAAGTAAGGCCGGATATACGTGCAGTGAATTGAGTGCAGGCTCGTCTTGCATCTCCCAAGACGAAGGGATGTCTGAATTCCCTGTGGAGACCACAGAGAAATACCTAGTTCTCCTCCTCATTGCGTCCGGAGGCCTCCCATCTTTGAAAACTCGTGAGGTCCGCGGAGATCAATGCTTCCAAAGGAGACGATGCCTGACTCCTCTTGAAAAAGGATAGGAGTCCCAGGATGCCTGTGGCACGTGGAAAGGGACTCTGGGTCTCCCGCCTCACGTGGAGACGCGTCCCAATTGCCATGCCAAGACTCGAGGAGAATCCCGGGGTGTCCCTCGCACCTAGGCAGGAGTCCTGACGTCGCTGAACAAACACGTGTCTGGAAGGGCCCTCCCCGTCGTAACTCGAGAATATACTCCAGGTTCCGGCCGCAACTCGAGAAAAACCATGAGACTTTCCCCTCGCCGCGAGATGAGGCCCGATTCCCCTGCACTGCGTGCAGAGCAATTCCGTGTTCCACATCAAACCTGAAAGGAGCCTTGATTTCCTTGATGGCACTCCTGAGAAAACCCAGGATCACTGTCTCAAGTCTAGAGGGATCCTGAGGTCACTGGAGCAGCACGAAAGGGCTCCGTGGACCACAAATCAACTCGAGATGAGAGCTTAGTACCTGGCTTCGATGCAAGAGGAATACCAAATCTCCACAAGCACCCCAAGAGGAGGGTTCTCTCAGCCACAGGTATGTGAGAAGGACCCTGAGTTTGTGGCCTCAAGTGGAATGGACACCGAGATGCTCTGACTCGAAGTAAGGCCGGATATCCCTGCAGTGAATTGAATGCAGGCTCGTCTTGCATCTCTCAAGACGAAGGAATGTCTGAATCCCCTGTGGAGACCACAGAGAAAGACCTACTTCTCCGCCTCATTGCGACCGGAGGCCTCACATCCTTTGAAAACTCAAGAGGTTCGCGGAGATCAATGCTTCCAAAGGAGACGATGCCTGACTCCTCTTGAAAATAGATAGGAGTCCCAGGATCCCTGTGGCACTTGGAAAGGGACCCTGGGTCTCCCGCCTCAAGTGGAGACGCGTCCCAATTGCCATGCCAAGACTCGAGGAGAATCCCGAGGTGTCCCTCGCACCTAGGCAGGAGTCCTGACGTCGCTGAATAAACACGTGTCTGGAAGGGCCCTCCCCGTCGTAACTCGAGAATATACCCCAGGTTCCGGCCGCAACTCGAGAAAAACCATGAGACTTCCCCCTCGCCAATACATGAGGCCCGATTCCCCTGCACTGCATGCAGAGCAATTCCGTATTCCACATCAAAAATGAAAGGAGCCTTGATTTCTTTGATGGCACGCCAGAGAAAACCCAAGATCACTGTCTCAAGTCTAGAGGGATCCTGAGGTCACTGGAGCAACACGAAAGGACTCCGTGGACCCCAAATCAACTCGAGATGAGAGCTTAGTCCCTGGCTTAGACTCAAGAGGAATACCAACTTTCCACAAGCACCTCAAGAGGAGGCTTCTCTCAGCTAATGGTATGTGAGAGGGACCCTGAGTTTGTGGCCTCAAATGGAATGGACACCGAGATGCTCTGACTCGAAATAAGGCCGGATATCCCTGCAGTGAATGGAATGCAGGCTCGTCTTGCATCTCCCAAGACGAAGGGATGTCTGAAACCCCTGTGCAGACCACAGAGAAAGACCTAGTCCTCCTCCTCATCGCGACCTGTGGCCTCACATTCTTTGAAAACTCGAGAGGTCCGCGGAGATCAATGCTTCAAAAGGAGACGATGCCTGACTCCTCTTGAAAATGGATAGGAGTCCCAGGATCCCTGTGGCACGTGGAAAGGGACCCTGGGTCTTTCGCCTCACGTGGAGACGCGTCCCAATTGCCATGCCAAGACTCGAGGAGAATCCCGAGGTATCCCTCGCACCTAGGCAGGAGTGCTGACGTCGCTGAACAAACACGTGTCTGGAAGGGCCCTCCCCGTCATAACTCGAGAAAATACCCCAGGTTCCGGCCGCAACTCGAGAAAAACCATGAGACTTCCCCCTCGCCGCGAGATGAGGCCCGATTCCCCTGCACTGCGTGCAGAGCAATTCCTGTTCCACATCAAACGGGAAAGGAGCCTTGATTTCCTTGATGGCACTCCAGAGAAAACCCAAGATCACTGTCTCAAGTCTAGAGGGATCCTGAGGTCACTGGAGCAACACGAAAGGGCTCCGTGGACCCCAAATCAACTCGTGATGACAGCTTAGTCCCTCGCTTCGACTCAAGAGGAATACCAACTTTCCACAAGCACCTCAAGAGGAGGCTTCTCCCAGCTACAGTTATGTGAGAGGGACCCTGAGTTTGTGGCCTCAAGTGCAATGGACACCGAGATGCTCTGACTCGAAGTAAGGCCAGATATCCCTGCAGTGAATTGAATTCAGGCTCGTCTTGCATCTCCCAAGACGAAGGGATGTCTGAATCCCCTGTGGAGACCACAGAGAAAGACCTAGTCCTCCGCCTCATCGTGACCGGAGGCCTCATATCCTTTGAAAACTCGAGAGGTCTGCAGAGATCAATGCTTCCAAAGGAGACGATGCCTGACTCCTCTGGAAAATGCATAGGAGTCCCAGGATCCCTGTGGCACGTGGAAAGGGACCCTGGGTCTCCCGCCTCACGTGGAGACGCGTCCCAATTGCCATGCCAAGACTCGAGGAGAATCCCGAGGTGTCCCTCGCACCAAGGCAGGAGTCCTGACGTCGCTGAACAAACACGTGTCTGGAAGGGCCCTCCCCGTCATAACTCGAGAATATACCCCAGGTTCCGGCCGCAACTCGAGAAAAACCATGAGACTTCCCCCTCGCCGCGAGATGAGGGCCGAATTCCCTGCACTGCTTGCAGTGCAGTTCCGTGTTCCACATCAAACGTGAAAGGAGCCTTGATTTCCTTGATGGCACTCCAGAGAAAACCCAAGATCACTGTCTCAAGTCTAGAGGGATCCTGAGGTCACTGGAGCACCAAGAAAGGGCTCCGTGGACCCCAAATCAACTCGAGATGAGAGCTTAGTCGCTGGCTTCGAGTCAAGAGGAATACCAAGTTTCCACAAGCACATCAAGACGAGGCTTCTCTCAGCTACAGGTATGTGAGAGGGACCCTGAGTTTGTGGCCTCAGGTGGAATGGACACCGAGATGCTCTGACTCGAAGTAAGGCCGGATATCCGTGCAGTGAATTGAGTGCAGGCTCGTCTTGCATCTCCCAAGACGAAGGGATGTCTGAATCCCCTGTGGAGACCACAGAGAAATACCTAGTTCTCCGCCTCAACGCGAACGGAGGCCTCACATCCTTTGAAAACTCGAGAGGTGCGCGGAGATCAATGCTTCCAAAGGAGACGATGCCTGACTCTTCTTGAAAGTGCATAGGAGTCCCAGCATCCCTGTGGCACGTGGAAAGGGACCCTGGGTCTCCCGCCTCAAGTAGAGACGGGTGCCAATTGCCATGCCAAGACTCGAGCAGAATCCCTAGGTGTCCCTCGCACCTAGGCAGGAGTCCTGACGTCGCTGAACAAACACGTGTCTGGAAGGGCCCTCCCCATCGTAAATCAAGAATATACCCCAGGTTCCGGCCGTAACTCGAGAAAAACCATGAGACTTCCCCCTCTCCGCGACATGATGCCCGATTCCCCTTCACTGCGTGCAGAGCAATTCCGTGTTCCAAATCAAACGTGAAAGGAGCCTTGATTTCCTTGATGGCACTCCAGAGAAAACCCAAGATCACTGTCTCAAGTCTAGAGGGATCCTGAGGTCACTGGAGCAACAGGAAAGGGCTCCATGGACCCCAAATCAACTCGAGATGAGAGCTTAGTCCCTGGCTTCGACTCAAGAGGAATACCAACTTTCCACAAGCACCTCAAGAGGAGGCTTCTCTTAGCTACAGGTATGTGAGAGGGACCCTGAGTTTGTGGCCTCAAGTGGAATGGACACCGAGATGCTCTGACTCGAAGTAAGGCCGGATATCCCTGCAGTGAAGTGAATGCAGGCTCGTCTTGCATCTCCCAAGACGAAGAGATGTCTGAATCCGCTGTGGAGACCACAGAGAAAGACCTAGTCCCCCGCCTCATCGCGACCGGAGGCCTCACATCCTTTGAAAATTCGAGAGGTCTGCAGAGATCAATGCTTCCAAAGGAGCCGATGCCTGACTCCTCTTGAAAATGGATAGGAGTCCCAGGATCCCTGTGGCACGTGGAAAGGGATGCTGCGTCTCCCGCCTCACGTGGAGACGCGTCCCAATTGCCATGACAAGACTCGAGGAGAATCCCGAGGTGTCCCTCGCACCTAGGCAGGAGTCCTGACGTCGCTGAACAAACACGTGTCTGGAAGGGCCCTCCCCGTCGTAACTCGAGAATATACCCCAGGTTCCGGCCCCAACTCCAGAATAACCATGAGACTTCGCACTCGCCGTGAGATGAGGCCCGATTCTCCTGCACTGCGAGCAGAGCAATTCCGTGTTCCACATCAAACGTGAAAGGAGACTTGATTTACTTGACGGCACTCCAGAGAAAACCCAAGATCACTGTCTCAAGTCTAGAGGGATCCTGAGGTCACTGGAGCAACACGAAAGGGCTCCGTGGACCCCAAATCAACTCGAGATGAGAGCTTAGTCCCTGGCTTCGACTCACGAGCAATACCAACTTTCCACAAGCACCTCAAGAGGAGGCTTCTCTCAGCTACAGGTATGTGAGAGGGACCCTGAGTTTGTGGCCTCAAGTGTAATGGACACCGAGATGCTCTGACTCGAAGTAAGGCCGGACATCCCTGCAGTGAATTGAATGCAGGCTCGTCTTGCATCTCCCAAGACGAAGGGATGTCTGAATCCCCTGTGGAGACCACAGAGAAAGACCTAGTCCTCCGCATCATCGCGACTGGAGACCTCACATCCTTTGAAAACTCGAGAGGTCGGCGGAGATCAATGCTTCCAAAGGAGACGATGCCGGACTCCTCTTGAAAATGGAAAGGAGTCCCAGGATCCCTGTGGCACGTGGAAAGGGACCCTGGGTCTCCCGCCTCACGTGGAGACGCGTCCCAATTGCCATGCCAAGACTCGAGGAGAATCCCGAGGTGTCCCTCGCACCTAGGCAGGAGTCCTGATGTCGCTGAACAAACACGTGTCTGGAAGGGCCCTCCCCGTCGTAACTCAAGAATATACCCCAAGTTCTGGCCACAACTCTAGAAAAATTATGAGACTTCCCCCTCGCCGCGAGATGAGGCCAGATTTCACTGCAGTGCGTGCAGAGCAATTCCGTGTTCCACATCAAATGAGAAAGGACCCTTGATTTCCTTGATGGAAATCCAGAGAAAACCCAAGATCACTGTCTCAAGTCTAGAGGGATCCTGAGGTCACTGGAGCAACAGGAAAGGGCTCCGTGGACCCCAAATGAACTCGAGATGCGAGCTTAGTCCCTGGCTTCGACTCAAGAGGAATACCAACTTTCCACAAGCACCTCAAGAGGAGGCTTCTCTCAGCTACAAGTATGTGAGAGTTACACTGAATTTGTGGCCACAAGTGGAATGGACACCGAGAGGCTCTGACTCGAAGTAAGGCCGGATATCCCTGCAGTGAATTGAATGCAGGCTCGTCTTGCATCTCCCAAGACGAAGGGATGTCTAAATTCACTGTGGAGACCACAGAGAAAGACATCGTTCTCCGCCTCATCGAGCCCGAAGGCCCCACATCCTTTGAAAACTCGAGAGGTCTGCGGAGATCAATGCTTCCAAAGGAGACGATGCCTGACTCCTCTTGAAAATGGATAGGAGTCCCAGGATCCCTGTGGAAGGTGGAAAGGGGCCCTTGGTCTCCCGCCTCACGTGGAGACGCGTCCCAATTGCCATGGCAAGACTCGCGGAGAATCCCGAGGTGTCCCTCGCCCCTAGGCAGGCGTCCTGAGGTCGCTGAACAAACACGTGTCTGGAAAGACCCTCCCCGTCGTAAATCGAGAATATACCGCAGGTTCCGGCCGCAACTCGAGAACAACCATGAGACTTCCCACTCGCCGCGAAATGAGGCCCGATTCCTCTGCACTGCGTGCAGAGCAATTCCGTGTTCCACATCAAACGTGAAAGGAGCCTTCATTTCCTTGATGGCACTCCATACAAAACCCAAGATCACTGTCTAAAGTCTAGAGGGATCGTGAGGTCACTGTAGCAACAAGACAGGGCTCCGTGGACCCCAAATCAACTCGAGATGAGAGCTTAGTCCCTGGCTTCCACTCAAGGGGAATACCAACTTTCCACAAGCACTTGAAGAGGAGGCTTCTCTCAGCTACAGGTATGTGAGAGGGACCCTGAGTTTGTGGCCTCAAGTGGAATGGACACCGAGACGCTGTGACTCGAAGTAAGGCCCGATATCCCTGCAGTGAATTGAATGCAGGCTCGTCTTGCATCTCCCAAGATGAAGGGATGTCTGAATCCCCTGAGGATACCACAGAGAATGACCTAGTTCTCACCACATCGTGAGCGGAGGACTCACATCCTTTGAAAACTCGAGAGGTCCTCGGAGATCAATGCTTCCAAAGGAGAGGATGCCTGACTCCTCTTGAAAATTGATAGGAGTCCCAGGATCCCTGTGGCATGGGGAAAGGGACCCTGGGTCTCCCCTTCACGTGGAGACGCCTCGCAATTGCCATGCCAAGACTCGAGGAGAATCCCGAGTTGTCCATCGAACCAAGGCAGGAATTCTGACGTCGTTAAACAAACACATTTCTGGAAGGGCCACCCACGTCGTAACTCGAGAATATACCCCAGGTTCCGGCCACAAGTGGAGTAAAACCATGAGACTTCCGCCTCGCCGCGAGATGAGGCCCGATTCCCCTGCACTGCGGGCAGAGCAATTCTGTGTTCCAGATCAAACGTGAAAGGAGCCTTGATTTCCTGGATGGCACTCCAGAGAAAACCCAAGATCACTGTTTCAAGTCTAGAGGGATCCTGAGGTCACTGTAGCAACACGAAAGGGCTCCGTGGACCTCAAATCAACTCGAGATGAGAGCTTAGTCCCTGGCTTCGAGTCAAGAGGAATACCAACTTTCCCCAAGAACCTCAAGAGGAGGCTTTTCTCAGCTACATGTATGTGAGAGGGACCCTGAGTTTGTGGCCTCAAGTGGAATGGACACCGAGATGCTCTGACTCGAAGTAAGGCTGGATTTCGCTGCAGTGAATTGAATGCAGGCTCGTCTTGCATCTCCCAAGACGAAGGGATGTCTGTATCCCCTGTGGAGACCACAGAGAAAGACCTAGTTCTCCGCCTCATTGCGACAAGGCCTCACATCCTTTGAAAATTCGAAAAGTCCGCGGAGATCATTGCTTCCAAAGGAGACGATGCCTGACTCCTCTTGAAAATGGATAGGAGTCCCAGGATCCCTGTTTCACGTGGAAAGGGACCCTGGGTCTCACACCTCACGTGGAAACGCGTCCCAATTGCCATGTCAAGCCTCGAGGAGAATCCCGGGGTGTCCCTAGCACCAAGGCAGGAGCCCTGACATCGCTGAACAAACACGTTTCTGGAAGGGCCCTCCCCGGCGTAACTCGAGAATATACCCCAGGTTCCGGCGGCAACTCGAGAAAAACCATGAGACTTCCCCATCGCCGCGAGTTTAGGCCCGATTCCCCAGAACTGCGTGCAGAGCAATTCCGTGTTCCATATCCAACCTGAAAGGAGAATTGATTTCCTTGATGGCACTCCAGAGAAAACCCAAGATCACTGTCTCAAGTCTAGAGGGATCCTGAGGTGACTGGAGCACCACGAAAGGGCTCCGTGGACCCCAAATCAACTCGAGATGAGAGCTTAGTCCCTGGCTTCGACTCAAGAGGAATCCCAACTTTCCACAAACACCTCAAGAGGAGGCTGCTCTCAGCTACAGGTATGTGAGAGGGACCCTGAGTTTGCGGCCTCAAGTGGAATGGACACCGAGATGCTCTGACTGGAAGTAAGGCTGGATATCCCTGCAGTGAATGGAATGCAGGCTCGTCTTGCATCGCCCAAGACAAAGGGATGTCTGAATCCCCTGTGGAGACCACAGATAAAGACCTAGTCCTCCGCCTCATCGCGACCGCAGGCCTCACATCCTTTGAAAACTCGAGAGGTCCGCGGAGATCAATGCTTCCAAAGGAGACGATGCCTGACTCCTGTTGAAAATGGATAGGAGTCCCAGGATCCCTGTGGCACGTGGAAAGGGACCATGGGTCTCCCGCCTCACATGGAGACGCGTCCCAATTGCCATGCCAAGACTCGAGGAGAATCCCGAGGTGTCCCTGGCACCTAGGCAGGAGTCCTGACGTCGCTGAACAAACACGTGTCTGGAAGGGCCTTCCCCGTCGTAACTCGAGAATATACCCCAGGTTCGGGCCGCAACTCAAGAAAAACCTTGAGATTTCCCGTTCGCCGCGAGTTGAGGCCCGATTCCCCTGCACTGCATGCAGAGCAATTCCGTGTTCCACATCAAACGTGAAAGGAGCCTTGATTTCCTTGATGGCACTCCAGAGAAAACCCAATATAACTGTCTCAAGTCTAGAGGTATCCTGAGGTCACTGGACCAACAGGAAAGGGCTTCGTGGACCCCAAATCAACTCGAGATGAGAGCATAGTCCCTGGCTTAAACTCAAGAGGAATACCAACTTTCCACAAGCACCTCAAGAGGAAGCTTCTCTCAACTACAGGTATGTGAGAGGGACCCTGAGTTTGTGGCCTCAAGTGGAATGGACACCGAGATGCTCTGACTCGAAGTAAGGCCGTATATCCCTGCAGTGAATTGAATGCAGGCTCGTCTTGCATCTCCCAAGAAGAAGGGATGTCTGAATCCCCTGTGGAGACCACAGAGAAAGACCGAGTTCTCCGCCTCATCGCGACCAGAAGCCTCAAATCCTTTGAAAACTCGAGAGGTTCGAGGAGATCAATGCTTCCAAAGGAGACGATGCCTGACTCCTCTTGAAAATGGATAGGAGTCCCAGGATCCCTGTGGCACGTGGAAAGGGACCCTGGGTCTCCCACCTCATGTAGAAAAGCGTCCCAATTGGCATGCCAAGACTCGAGAAGAATCCCGACTTCTCCCTCGCACCTAGGCAGGGGTCCTGACGTCGCTGAACAAACGTGTGTCTGGAAGGGCCCTCCCCGTCGTAACTCGAGAATATACCCCAGGTTACGGCCGCAACTCGAGAAAAACCATGAGACTTCCCCTTCGCCGCGAGATGAGGCCCGATTCCCCTGGAATGCGTGCAGAGCAATTCCGTGTTCCACATCCAACCTGAAAGAAGCCTTGATTTCCTTGATGGCACTCCAGAGAAAACCCAGGATCACTGTCTCAAGTCTAGAGGGATCCTGAGGTCACTGGAGCAACACGAAAGGGCTCTGTGGACCCCAAATCAACTCGAGATGAGAGCCTAGTCCCTGGCTTTGACTCAGGAGAAATACCAACTTTCCACAAGCACCTGAAGTGGAGGTTTCTCTCAGCTACAGGTATGAGAGCGGGACCCTGAGTTTGTGGCCTCAAGTGGAATGGACACCGAGATGCTCTGACTCGAAATAAGGCCGGATATCCCTGCAGTGAATTGAATGCAGGCTCGTCTTGCATCTCCCAAGACGAAGGGATATCTGAATCCCCTGTGGAGACAACAGAGAAAGACCTAGTTCTCCGCTTCATCGCGACCGGTGGACTTACATCCTTTGAAAACTCGAGAGGTCCGCGGAGATCAATGTTTCCAAAGGAGACGATGCCTGACTACTCTTGAAAATGGATAGGAGTCCCAGGATCGCTGTGACATGTGGAAAGGAACAGTGGGTCTCCCGCCTCACGTGGAGACGCGTCCCAATTGCCATGCCAAGACTCGAGGAGAAACCCGAGGTGTCCCTCGCACCTAGGCAGGAGTCCTGACGTCACTGAACAAACACGTGTCTGGAAGGGCCCTTCCCGTCGTAACTCGAGAATATACCCCATGTTCCGGCCGCAACTCGAGAAAAACAATGAGACTTCCCCCTCGCCGCGAGATGAGGCCCAAATCCCCTGCACTGCGTGCAGAGCAATTCCGTGTTCCACATCAAACGTGAAAGGAGCCTTGATTTCCTTGATGGCACTCCAGAGGAAACCCAAGATCACTGTCTCAAGTCTAGAGGGATCCTGAGGTCACTGTAGCAACACGAAAGGGCTCCGTGGACCCCAAATCAACTCGAGATGAGAGCTTAGTCCCTGGCTTCGACTCAAGAGTCATACCAACTTTCCACAAGCAACTCAAGAGGAGGTTTCTCTCAGCTACAGGAATGTGAGAGGGACCCTGAGTTTGTGGCCTCAAGTGGAATGGACACTGAGATGCTCTGACTCGAAGTAAGGCCGGATATCCCTGCAGTGAATTGAATGCAGGCTCGTCTTACATCTCCCAAGACGAAAGGATGTCTGAATCCCCTGTGGAGACCACAGAGAAAGACCTAGTTCTCCGCCTCATCGCGACCGGAGGCCTCACATTCTTTGAAAACTCGAGAGGTCCCTGGAGATCAATGCTTTCAAAGGAGGCGATGCCTGACTCCTCTTAAAAATGGATAGGAGTCTCAGGATCCCTGTGGCACGTGGAAAGGGACCCTGGGTCTCCCGCCTCATGTGGAGTCGCGTCCCAATTGCCATGCCAAGACTCGAGGAGAATCCCGAGGTGTCCCTCGCACCTAGGCAGGAGTCCTGACGTCGCTGAACAAACACGTGTCTGGAAGGGCCCTCCCCGTTGTAACTCGAAAATATACCCCAGGTTCCGGCCGCAACTCGAGTAAAACCATGAGACTTCCCCCTCGCCGCGAGATGAGGCCCGATTCCCCTGCACGGCGTGCAGAGCAATTCCGTGTTCCACATAAAATGGGAAAGGAGCCTTGATTTCCTTGATGGCACTCCAGAGAAAACCCAAGATCACTGTCTCAAGTCTAGAGGGATCCTGAGGTCACTGGAGCAACACGAAAGGGTTCCGTGGACCCCAAATCAACTCGAGATGAGAGCTTAGATCCTGGTTTCGAGTCAAGAGGAATACTAACTTTCCACAAGCACCTCAAGAGGAGGCTTCTCTCTGCTAAAGGTATGTGAGAGGGACCCTGAGTTTGTGGCCTCAGGTGGAATGGACACCGAGATGCTCTGACTCGAAGTAAGGCAGCATATCCCTGCAGTGAATTGAATGCAGGCTCGTCTTGCATCTCCCAAGACGAAGGGATGTCTGAATCCCCTGCGGAGACCGCAGAGAAAGACCTAGTCCTCCGCCTCATCGCGACCGGAGGCCTCACATCCTTTGAAAACTCGAGAGGTCCGCGGAGATCAATGCTTCCAAAGAGACAATGCCTGACTCCTCTTGAAAATGGATAGGAGTCCCAGGATCCCTGTGGCACGTGGAAAGGGACCCTGGGTCTCCCGCCTCATGTGGAGACGCGTTCCAATTGCCATGCCAAGACTTTAGGAGAATCCCGAGGTGTCCCTCGCACCTATCACGTGTCTGGAAGGGTCCTCCCCGTTGTAAATCGAGAATATACCCCAGGTTCCGGCCGCAACTCGAGAAAAACCATGAGACTTTCCCCTCGCCGCGAGATGAGGCCCGATTCCCCTGGACTGCGTGCAGAGCAATTCCGTGTTCCACATCAAACCTGAAAGGAGCCTTGATTTCCTTGATGGCACTCCAGAGAAAACCCAGGATCACTGTCTCAAGTCTAGAGGGATCCTGAGGTCACTGGAGCAACACGAAAGGGCTCCGTGGACCCCAAATCAACTCGAGATGAGAGCTTAGTACCTGGCTTCGACGCAAGAGGAATACCAACTCTCCACAAGCACCCCAAGAGGAGGGTTCTCTCAGCCACAGGTATGTGAGAAGGACCCTGAGTTTGTGGCCTCAAGTGGAATGGACACCGAGATGCTCTGACTCGAAGTAAGGCCAGATATCCCTGCAGTGAATTGAATGCAGGCTCGTCTTGCATCTCTCAAGACGAAGGAATGTCTGAATCCCCTGTGTAGACCACAGAGAAAGACCTAGTTCTCCGCCTCATCGCGACCGGAGGCCTCACATCCTTTGAAAACTCAAGAGGTCCGCGGAGATCAATGCTTCCAAAGGAGACGATGACTGACTCCTCTTGAAAATGGATATGAGTCCCAGGATCCCTGTGGCACGTGGAAAGGTACCCTGGGTCTCCCGCCTCACGTGGAGACGCGTCCCAATTGCCATGCCAAGACTCGAGGAGAATCCCGAGGTGTCCCTCGCACCTAGGCAGGAGTCCTGACATCGCTGAACAAACACGTGTCTGGAAGGGCCCTCCCCGTCGTTACTCGAGAATATACCCCAGGTTCCGGCCGCAACTCGAGAAAAACCATGAGACTTTCCCCTCGCCGAGAGATGAGGCCCGATTCCCCTGCACTGCATGCAGAGTAATTCCGTATTCCACATCAAAAATGAAAGGAGCCTTGATTTCTTTGATGGCACTCCAGAGAAAACCCAAGATCACTGTCTCAAGTCTAGATGGATCCTGAGGTCACTGGAGCAACACGAAAGGGCTCCGTGGACCCCAAATCAACTCGAGATGAGAGCTTAGTCCCTGGTTTAGACTCAAGAGGAATACCAACTTTCCACAAGCACCTCAAGAGGAGGCTTCTCTCAGCTAATGGTATGTGAGAGGGACCCTGAGTTTGTGGCCTCAAGTGGAATGGACACCGAGATGCTCTGACTCGAAATAAGGCCGGATATCCCTGCAGTGAATGGAATGCAGGCTCGTCTTGCATCTCCCAAGACGAAGGGATGTCTGAAACCCCTGTGCAGAACACAGAGAAAGACCTAGTCCTCCTCCTCATCGCGACCTGTGGCCTCACATTCTTTGAAAACTCGAGAAGTCAGTGGAGATCAATGCTTCCAAAGGAGACGATGCCTGACTCCTCTTGAAAATGGATAGGAGTCCCAGGATCCCTGTGGCACGTGGAAAGGGACCCTGGGTCTTCCGCCTCACGTGGAGACGCGTCCCAATTGCCATGCCAAGACTCGAGGAGAATCCCGAGGTGTCCCTCGCACCTAGGCAGGAGTGCTGACGTCGCTGAACAAACACGTGTCTGGAAGGGCCCTCCCCGTCATAACACGAGAATATACCCCAGGTTCCGGCCGCAACTCGAGAAAAACCATGAGACTTCCCCCTCGCCGCGAGATGAGGCCCGATTCCCCTGCACTGCGTGCAGAGCAATTCCGTGTTCCACATCAAACGGGAAAGGAGCCTTGATTTCCTTGATGGCACTCCAGAGAAAACACAAGATCACTGTCTCAAGTCTAGAGGGATCCTGAGGTCACTGGAGCAACACGAAAGGGCTCCGTGGACCCCATATCAACTCAAGATGAGAGCTTAGTCCCCAGCTTCGACTCGAGAGGAATACCAACTTTCCACAAGCACCTCAAGAGGAGGCTTCTCTCAGCTACAGGTATGTGAGAGGGACCCTGAGTTTGTGGCCTCAAGTGGAATGGACACCGAGATGCTCTGACTCGAAGTAAGGCCGGATATGCCTGCAGTGAATTGAATGCAGGCTCGTCTTGCATCTCCCAAGACGAAGGGATGTCTGAATCCCATGTGGAGACCACAGAGAAAGACCAAGTCCTCCGCCTCATCGTGACCGGAGGCCTCATATCCTTTGAAAACTCGAGAGGTCTGCAGAGATCAATGCTTCCAAAGAGGACGATGCCTGACTCCTCTTGAAAATGGATAGGAGTCCCAGGATCCCTGTGGAAGGTGGAAAGGGGCCCTGGGTCTCCCGCCTCACTTGGAGACGCGTCCCAATTGCCATGCCAAGACTCGAGGAGAATCCCGAGGTGTCCCTCGCACCTAGGCAGGAGTCCTGACGTCGCTGAACAAACACGTGTCTGGAAGGGCCCTCCCCGTCGTAACTCAAGAATATACCCCAGGTTCCGGCCGCAACTCGAGAAAAACCATGAGACATCCCCCTCGCCCCGAGATGAGGCCCGATTCCCTTGCACTGCGTGCAGCACAATTCCGTGTTCGACATCAAACGTGAAAGGAGCCTTGATTTCCTTGATGGCACTCCAGAGAAAACTCAAGATGACTGTCTCAAGTCTAGAGGGATCCTGAGGTCACTGGAGCAACAGGAAAGGGCTCCGTGGACCCACAATCAACTCGAGATGAGAGCTTAGTCCCTGGATTCAACTGAAGAGGAATACCAAGTTTCCACAAGCACCTCAAGAGGAGGCTTCTCTGAGCTACATGTATGTGATAGCGACCATGATTTTGTGGCCTCAAGTGGAATGGACACTGAGATGCTCTGACTCGATGTAAGGCCGGATATCCCTGCAGGGAATTGAATGCACGCTCGTCTTGCATCTCCCAAGACGAAGGGATGTCTGAATCCCCTGTGGAGACCACAGAGAAAGACCTAATTCTTCCCCTCATCGCACCGGAGGCCTCACATCCTTTGAAAATTCAGAGGTCCACAGAGATTAATGCTTCCAAAGATGACGATGCCTGACTCCTCTTGAAAATGGATAGGAGTCCCAGGATCCCTGTGGAAGGTGGAAAGGGGCCCTGGGTCTCCCGCCTCACGTGTAGACGCCTCCCAATTGCCATGGCAAGACTCGAGGAGAATCCCGAGGTGTCCCTCGCACCTAGGCAGGAGTCCTGATGTCGCTGAACAAACACGTGTCTGGAAGGGCCCTCCCCGTCGTAACTCAAGAATATACCCCAAGTTCTGGCCACAACTCTAGAAAAATTATGAGACTTCCCCCTCGCCGCGAGATGAGGCCAGATTTCACTGCAGTGCGTGCAGAGCAATTCCGTTTCCACATCAAATGAGAAAGGACCCTTGATTTCCTTGATGGAACTCCAGAGAAAACCCAAGATCACTGTCTCAAGTCTAGAGGGATCCTGAGGTCACTGGAGCAACACGAAAGGGCTCCGTGGACCCCAAATGAACTCGAGATGGGAGCTTAGTCCCTGGCTTCGACTCAAGAGGAATACCAACTTTCCACAAGCACCTCAAGAGGAGGCTTCTCTCAGCTACAAGTATGTGAGAGTTACCCTGAGTTTGTGGCCACAAGTGGAATGGACACCGAGAGGCTCTGACTTGAAGTAAGGCCGGATATCCCTGCAGTGAATTGAATGCAGGCTCGTCTTGCATCTCCCAAGACGAAGGGATGTCTGAATCCACTGTGGAGACCACAGAGAAAGAACTAGTTCTCCGCCTCATCGCGACCAGAGGCCTCACATCCTTTGAAAACTCGAGAGGTCCGCGGAGATCAATGCTTCCAAAGGAGACGATGCCTGACTCCTCTTGAAAATGGATAGGAGTCCCAGGATCCCTGTGGAAGGTGGAAAGGGGCCCTGGGTCTCCCGCCTCACGTGTAGACGCCTCCCAATTGCCATGGCAAGACTCGAGGAGAATCCCGATGTGTCCCTCCCACCTAGGCAGGAGTTCTGACGTCGCTGAACAAACACGTGTCTGGGAGGGCCCTCCCCGTCGTAACTCGAGAATATACCCCAGGTTCCAGCTGCAACTAGAGAAAAACCATGAGACTTCCCCCTCGCCGCCAGATGAGGCCCGATTCCCCTGCACTGCGTGCAGAGCAATTCCGTGTTCCACATCAAACGTGAAAGGAGCCTTGATTTCCTTGATGGCACTCCAGAGAAAACCCAAGATCACTGTCTCAAGTCTAGAGGGATCCTGAGGTCACTGGAGCAACACGAAAGGGCTCCGTGGACCCCAAATCAACTCGAGATGAGAGCTTAGTCCCTGGCTTCGACTCAAGAGGAATACCACGTTTCCACAAGCACCTCAAGAGGAGGCTTCTCTCAGCTACAGGTATGTGAGAGGGACACTCAGTTTGTGGCTTCAAGTGGAATGGACACCGAGATGCTCTGACTCGAAGTAAGGCCGGTTATCCCTGCAGTGAATTGAATTCAGGCTCGTCTTGCATGTCCCAAGATGAAGGGATGTCTGAATCCCCTGTGGAGACCACAGAGAAAGACCTAGTTCTCCCTCTCATTGCGACCGGAGGCCTCACATCCTTTGAAAATTCAAGAGGTCCACAGAGATCAATGCTTTCAAAGGAGACGATTCCTGACTCCTCTTGAAAATGGATAGGAGTCCCAGGATCCCTGTGGCACGTGGAAAGGGACTCTGGGGCTCCCGCCTCACGTGGAGACGCATCCCAATTGCCATGCCAAGACTCGAGGAGAATCCCGAGGTGTCCCTCGCCCCTAGGCAGGCGTCCTGAGGTCGCTGAACAAACACGTGTCTGGAAAGACCCTCCCCGTCGTAAATCGAGAATATACCACAGGTTCCGGCCGCAACTCGAGAACAACCATGAGACTTCCCACTCGCCGCGAGATGAGGCCCGATTCCTCTGCACTGCGTGCAGAGCAATTCCGTGTTCCACATCAAACGTGAAAGGAGCCTTGATTTCCTTGATGGCACTCCATACAAAACCCAAGATCACTGTCTAAAGTCTAGAGGGATCCTGAGGTCACTGTAGCAACAAGAAAGGGCTCCGTGGACCCCAAATCAACTCGAGATGAGAGCTTAGTCCCTGGCTTCGACTCAAGGGGAATACCAACTTTCCACAAGCACCTCAAGAGGAGGCTTCTCTCAGCTACAGGTATGTGAGACGGACCCTGAATTTGTGGCCTCAAGTGGAATGGACACCGAGACGCTGTGACTCGAAGTAAGGCCCGATATCCCTGCAGTGAATTGAATGCAGGCTCGTCTTGCATCTCCCAAGATGAAAGGATGTTTGAATCCCCTGAGGATACCTCAGAGAAAGACCTAGTTCTCGCCACATCGTGAGCGGAGGACTCACATCCTTTGAAAACTCGAGAGGTCCGCGGAGATCAATGCTTCCAAAGGAGAGGATGCCTGACTCCTCTTGAAAATGGATAGGAGTCCCAGGATCCCTGTGGCACGGGGAAAGGGACCCTGGGTCTCCCTTTCACGTGGAGACGCCTCGCAATTGCCATGCCAAGACTCGAGGAGAATCCCGAGGTGTCCCTCGCACCTAGGCCCGAGTCCTGACGTCGCTGAACAAACACGTGTCTGGAAGGGCCCTCCCCGTCGTAACTCGAGAATATACCCCAGGTTCCGGCCGCAACTCGAGAAAAACCATGAGACTTCCCCCTCGCCGCGAGATGAGACCCGAATACCCTGCACTGCATGCAGAGCAATTCCGTGTTCGACATCAAAAGTGAAAGGAGCCTTGATTTCCTTGATGGCACTCCAGAGAAAACCCAAGATCACTGTCTCAAATCTAGAGGGATCCTGAGGTCACTGGAGCAACACGAAAGGGCTCCGTGGACCCCAAATCAACTCGAGATGAGAGCTTAGTCCCTGGCTTCGACACAAGAGGAATACCAACTTTCCACAAGCACTTCAAGAGGAGGCTTCTCTCAGCTACAGGTATGTGAGAGGGACACTGAGTTTGTTGCCTCAAGTGGAATGGACACCGAGATGCTCTGATTCGAATTAAGGGCGGATATCCCTGCAGTGAATTGAAAGCAGGCTCCTCTTGCATCTCCCAAGACGAAGGGATGTCTGAATCCCCTGTGGAGACCACAGAGAAAGACCTAGTTCTCCGCCTCATCGCATCCGTTGGCCTCCCATCCTTTGAAAACTCGAGAGGTCAGCGGAGATCAATGCTTCCAAAGGAGACGATGCCTGACTCCTCTTGAAAATGGATAGGAGTCCCAGGATCCCTGTGGCATGTGGAAAGGGACCCTGGGTCTGCCGCCTCACGTGGAGACGCATCCCAATAGCCATGCCAAAACTCGAGGAGAATCCCGAGGTGTCCCTCGCACCTAGGCAGAAGTCCTGACGTCGCTGAACAAACACGTGTCTGGAAGGGCCCTCCCCGTCGTAAGTCGAGAATATACCCCAGGTTCCGGCCGCAACTCGAGAAAAATCACGAGACTTCCCCCTCGCCGCGAGATGAGGCCCGATTCCCCTGCACTGCGTGCAGAGCAATTCCCTGTTCCACATCAAACGTGAAAGGAGCCTTGATTTCCTTGATGGCACTCCAGACAAAACCCAAGATCACTGTCTCAAGTCTAGAGGGAACCTGAGGTCACTGGAGCAACAGGAAAGGGCTCCGTGGACCCCAAATCAACTCGAGATGAGAGCTTAGTCCCTGGCTTCGACTCAAGAGGAATACCAACTTTCCACAAGCACCTCAAGAGGAGGCTTCTCTCAGCTACAGGTATGTGAGAGGGACCCTGAGTTTGTGGCTTCAAGTGGAATGGACACCGAGATGCTCTGACTCGAAGTAAGGCCGGATATCCCTGCAGTGAATTGAATGCAGGCTCGACTTGCATCTCCCAAGACGAAGGGATGTCTGAATCCCCTGTGGAGACCACAGAGAAAGACCTAGGTCTCCGCCTCATCGCGACCGGAGGCCTCACATCCTTTGAAAATTCGAGAGGTCTGCGGAGATAAATGCTTCCAAAGGAGACGATGCCTGACTCCTCCTGAAAATGGATAGGAGTCCCAGGATCCCTGTGGCACGTGGAAAGTGACCCTGGGTCTCCCGCCTCACATGGAGACGCGTCCCAATTGCCATGCCAAGACTCGAGGAGAATCCCGAGGTGTCCCTCGCAACTAGGTAGGAGTCCTGACGTCGCTGAGCAAACACGTGTCTGGAAGGGCCCTCCCCGTCGTAACTCGAGAATATACCCCAGGTTCCGGCCGCAAATCGAGAAAAACCATGAGATTTCCACCTAGCCGCGAGTTGAGGCCCGATTCCCCTGCACTGCATGCAGAGGAATTCCGTGTTCCACATCAAACGTGAAAGGAGCCTTGATTTCCTTGATGGCATTCAAGAGAAAACCCAAGATCACTGTCTCAAGTCTAGAGGGATCCTGAGGTCACTCTAGCAACAAGAAAGGGCTCCGTGGACCCCAAATCAACTCGAGATGAGAGCTTAGCCCCTGGCTTCGACTCAAGAGAAATGCCAAATTTCCACAAGCACCTCAAGAGGAGGCTTCTCTCAGCTACAGGTATGTGAGAGGGACCCTGAGTTTGTGGACTCAAGCGGAATGGACACCGAGATGCTCTGACTCGAAGGAAGGCCGGATATCCCTCCAGTGAATTGAATGCAGGCTCGTCTTGCATCTCCCAAGACGAAGGGATGTCTGAATCCCCTGTGGAAGCCACAGGGAAAGACATAATTCTCCGCATCACCGCGAGCGGAGGCCTCATATCCTTTGAAAACTCGAGAGGTCCGCGTAGATCAATGCTTCCAAAGGAGACGATGCCTGACTCCTCTTGAAAATGGATAGGAGTCATAGGATCCCTGTGGCACGTGGAAAGGGACCCTGGGTCTCCCGCCTCACGTGGAGACGCGTCCCAATTGCCATGCCAAGACTCGAGCAGAATCCCGAGGTGTCCCTCGCACCTAGGCAGGAGTCCTGACGTCGCCGAACAAACACGTGTCTGGAAGGGCCCTCCCCATCGTAAATCGAGAATATACCCCAGGTTCCGGCCGCAACTCGAGAAAAACCATGAGACTTCCCCCTCGCCGCGAGATGAGGCCCGAATCCCCTGCACTGCGTGCAGAGCAATTCCGTGTTCCACATCAAACGTGAAAGGAGCCTTGATTTCCTTGATGGCACTCCAGAGAAAACCCAAGATCACTGTCTCAAGTCTAGAGGGATCCTCAGGTGACTGTAGCAACACGAAAGGTCTCCGTGGACCCCAAATCAACTCGAGATGAGAGCTTAGTCCCTGGCTTCGACTCAAGTGGAATACCAACTTTCCCCAAGCACCTCAAGAGGAGGGTTCTCTCAGCTACAGGTATGTGAGAGGGACCCTGTGTTTGTGGCCTCAAGTGGAATGGACACCGAGATGCTCTCATTCAAAGTAAGGCAGGATATCCATGCAGTGAATTGAGTGCAGGCTCTTCTTGACTCTCCCAAGACGAAGGGATGTCTGAATCCCCTGTGGAGACCACAGAGAAAGACCTAGTTCTCGCCACACAGCGACCGGAGACCTCACATCCTTTGAAAACTCAAGAGGTCCTCGGAGATCAATGCTTCCAAAGGAGACGATGCCTGACTCCTCTTGAAAATGGATAGGAGTCCCAGGATCACTCTGGCCCGTGGAAAGAGACCCTGGATCTCCCGCCTCACGTGGAGACGCGTCCAAATTGCCATGCAAAGGCTCGAGGAGAATCCCGAGGTGTCCCTCGCACCTAGGCCCGAGTCCTGACGTTGCTGAACAAACACGTGTCTGGAAGGGCCCTCCCCGCCGTAACTCGAGAATATAGCCCAGGTTCCGGCCGCAACTCGAGAAAAACCCTGAGACTTCCCGCTCGCCGCGAGATGAGGCCCGATTCCCCTGCACTGCGTGCAGAGAAATTCCGTGTTCCACATCACACGTGAAAGGAGCCTTGATTTCCTTCATGGCGCTGCAGAGAAAACCGAAGATCACTGTCTCAAGTCTAGAGGGATCTTGAGGTTACTGGAGCAAGACGAAAGGGCTCCATGGACCCCATATCATCTCGAGATGAGAGCTTCGTCGCTGGCTTCGACTCAAGAGGAATACCAACTTTCCACAAGCACCTCAAGAGGAGGCTTCTCTCAGCTACAGGTATGTGAGAGGGACCCTGAATTTTTGGCCTCAAGTGGAATGGACACAGAGATGCTCTGACTCGAAGTAAGGCCGAATATCCCTGCAATGAATTGAATGCAGGCTTGTCTTGCATCTCGCAAGATGAAGGGATGTCTGAATCCCCTGTGGAGACCACAGAGAAAGACCTAGTTCTCCGCCTCATTGCGATCGGAGGCCTCACATCCTTTGAAATTTCCAGAGGTCCGCGGAGATAAATGCTTCCAAAGGAGACGATGCCTGACTCCTCTTGAAAATGGATAGGAGTCCCAGGATCCCTGTGGCACGTGGAAAGGGACCCTGGGTCTCCCGCCTCACGTGGAGACGCATCCCAATTGCCATGCCAAGACTCGAGTAGAATCCCGACGTGTCCCTCGATCCTAGGCAGGAGTCCTGACGTCGCTGAACAAACACGTGTCTGGAAGGGCCCTCCCCGTCATAACTCGAGAATATACCCCAGGTTCCGGCTGCAACTCGAGAAAAACCATGAGACTTCCCCCTCGCCGCGACATGAGGCCCGATTCCCCTGGACTGCGTGCAGAGCAATTCCGTGTTCCACATCAAACATGAAAGGAGCCTTGATTTCCTTGATGGCACTCCAGGGAAAACCCAAGACACTGTCTCAAGTCTAGACGGATCCTGAGGTCACTGTAGCAACACGAAAGGGCTCCGTGGACCACAAATCAACTCGAGATGAGAGCTTAGTCCCTGGCTTCGACTCAAGAGGAATGCCAACTTTCCACAAGCACCTCAAGAGGAGGCTTCTCTCAGCTACAGGTATGTGAGAGGGACCCTGAGTTTGTGGCCTCAAGTGGAATGGACACCGAGATGCTCTGACTCGAAGTAAGGCCGGATATCCCTGCAGTGAATTGAATGCAGGCTCGTCTTGCATCTCCCAAGACGAAGGGTTGTCTGAATCCCCTGTGGAGACCACAGAGAAAGAACTAGTCCTCCGCCTCCTCGCGACCGGAGGTCTCATATCCTTTGAAAACTCGAGAGGTCCGCTGAGATCAATACTTCCGAAGGAGACGATGCCTGACTCCTCTTGAAAATGGATAGGAGTCCCAGGATATCTGTGGCACGTGGAAAGGGACCCTGGGTCTCCCGCCTCATGTGGAGACGCGTCCCAATTGCCATGCCAAGACTAGAGGAGAATCCCGAGTTGTCCCTCGCACCTAGGCAGGGGTCCTGAAGTCGCTGAACAAACACGTGTCTGGAAAGACCCTCCCCGTCAAAATCGAGAATATACCGCAGGTTCCGGCCGCAACTCGAGAACAACCATGAGACTTCCCCCTCGCCCCGAGATGAGGCCCGATTCCCCTGCAGTGCGTGCAGAGCAATTCCGTGTTCCACATCAAACGTGAAAGGAGCCTTGATTTCCTTGATGGCACTCCAGAGAAAACCCAAGATCACTGTCTCAAGTCTAGAGGGATCCTGAGGTCACTGGAGCACCACGAAAGGGCTCCGTGGACCCCAAATCAACTCGAGATGAGAGCTTAGTCCCTGGCTTCGAGTCAAGAGGAATACCAAGTTTCCACAAGCACATCAAGACGAGGCTTCTCTCAGCTACAGGTATGTGAGAGGGACCCTGAGTTTGTGGCCTCAAGTGGAATGGACACCGAGATGCTCTAACTCGAAGTAAGGCCGGATATCCGTGCAGTGAATTGAGTGCAGGCTCGTCTTGCATCTCCCAAGACGAAGGGATGTCTGAATCCCCTGTGGAGACCACAGAGAAATACCTAGTTCTCCTCCTCATTGTGACCTGAGGCCTCCCATCTTTGAAAACTCGAGAGGTCCGCGGAGATCAATGCTTCCAAAGGAGACGATGCCTGACTCCTCTTGAAAAACGATAGGAGTCCCAGGATGCCTGTGGCACGTGGAAAGGGACCCTGGGTCTCCCACCTCACGTGGAGACGCGTCCCAATTGCCATGCCAAGAGTCGAGGAGAATCCTGAGGTGTCCCTCGCACCTAGGCAGGAGTCCTGACGTCGCTGAACAAACACGTGTCTGGAAGGGCCCTCCCCGTCGTAACTCGAGAATATACCCCAGGTTCTTTCCCAACTCGAGACAAACCATGAAATTCCCCCCCGCCGCGAGATGAGGCCCGATTCCCCTGCACTGCGTGCAGAGCAATTCCGTGTTCCACATCAAACGTGAAAGGAGCCTTGATTTCCTTGATGGCACTCCAGAGAAAACCCAAGATCACTGTCTCAAGCCTAGAGGGATCCTGAGGTCACTGGAAGAACACGAAAGGGCTCCGTGGACCCCAAATCAACTCGAGATGAGAGCTTAGTCCCTGGCTTCGACTCAAGAGGAATACCAACTTTCCACAAGCACCTCAAGAGGAGGCTTCTCTCAGCTACAGGTATGTGAGAGGGACCCTGAGTTTGTGGCCTCAAGTGGAATGGACACCGAGATGCTCTGACTCGAAGTAAGGCCGGATATCCCTGCAGTGAATTGAATGCAGGCTCGTCTTGCATCTCCCAAGACGAAGGGATGTCTGAATCCCCTGTGGAGACCACAGAGAAAAACCTAATTCTCCGCCTCATCGCGAGCGGAGGCCTCACATCCTTTGAAAACCCGAGAGGTCCGCGGAGATCAATGCTTCCAAAGGAGACGATGCCTGAATCCTCAAGAAAATGGATAGGAGTCCCAGGATCCCTGTGGCACGTGGGAAGGGACCCTGGGTCTCCCGCCTCACGTGGAGACGCGTCCCAATTGCCATGCCAAGACTCGAGGAGAATCCCGAGGTGTCCCTCGCCCCTAGGCAGGCGTCCTGAGGTCGCTGAACAAACACGTGTCTGGAAAGACCCTCCCCGTCGTAAATCGAGAATATACCACAGGTTCCGGCCGCAACTCGAGAACAACCATGAGACTTCCCACTCGCCGCGAGATGAGGCCCGATTCCTCTGCACTGCGTGCAGAGCAATTCCGTGTTCCACATCAAACGTGAAAGGAGCCTTGATTTCCTTGATGGCACTCCATACAAAACCCAAGATCACTGTCTAAAGTCTAGAGGGATCCTGAGGTCACTGTAGCAACAAGAAAGGGCTCCGTGGACCCCAAATCAACTCGAGATGAGAGCTTAGTCCCTGGCTTCGACTCAAGGGGAATACCAACTTTCCACAAGCACCTCAAGAGGAGGCTTCTCTCAGCTACAGGTATGTGAGACGGACCCTGAATTTGTGGCCTCAAGTGGAATGGACACCGAGACGCTGTGACTCGAAGTAAGGCCCGATATCCCTGCAGTGAATTGAATGCAGGCTCGTCTTGCATCTCCCAAGATGAAAGGATGTTTGAATCCCCTGAGGATACCTCAGAGAAAGACCTAGTTCTCGCCACATCGTGAGCGGAGGACTCACATCCTTTGAAAACTCGAGAGGTCCGCGGAGATCAATGCTTCCAAAGGAGAGGATGCCTGACTCCTCTTGAAAATGGATAGGAGTCCCAGGATCCCTGTGGCACGGGGAAAGGGACCCTGGGTCTCCCTTTCACGTGGAGACGCCTCGCAATTGCCATGCCAAGACTCGAGGAGAATCCCGAGGTGTCCCTCGCACCTAGGCCCGAGTCCTGACGTCGCTGAACAAACACGTGTCTGGAAGGGCCCTCCCCGTCGTAACTCGAGAATATACCCCAGGTTCCGGCCGCAACTCGAGAAAAACCATGAGACTTCCCCCTCGCCGCGAGATGAGACCCGAATACCCTGCACTGCATGCAGAGCAATTCCGTGTTCGACATCAAAAGTGAAAGGAGCCTTGATTTCCTTGATGGCACTCCAGAGAAAACCCAAGATCACTGTCTCAAATCTAGAGGGATCCTGAGGTCACTGGAGCAACACGAAAGGGCTCCGTGGACCCCAAATCAACTCGAGATGAGAGCTTAGTCCCTGGCTTCGACACAAGAGGAATACCAACTTTCCACAAGCACTTCAAGAGGAGGCTTCTCTCAGCTACAGGTATGTGAGAGGGACACTGAGTTTGTTGCCTCAAGTGGAATGGACACCGAGATGCTCTGACTCGAAGTAAGGCCGGATATCCCTGCAGTGAATTGAATGCAGGCTCGTCTTGCATCTCCCAAGACGAAGGGTTGTCTGAATCCCCTGTGGAGACCACAGAGAAAGAACTAGTCCTCCGCCTCCTCGCGACCGGAGGCCTCATATCCTTTGAAAACTCGAGAGGTCCGCTGAGATCAATACTTCCGAAGGAGACGATGCCTGACTCCTCTTGAAAATGGATAGGAGTCCCAGGATCCCTGTGGCATGTGGAAAGGGACCCTGGGTCTGCCGCCTCACGTGGAGACGCATCCCAATAGCCATGCCAAAACTCGAGGAGAATCCCGAGGTGTCCCTCGCACCTAGGCAGAAGTCCTGACGTCGCTGAACAAACACGTGTCTGGAAGAGCCCTCCCCGTCGTAAGTCGAGAATATACCCCAGGTTCCGGCCGCAACTCGAGAAAAATCACGAGACTTCCCCCTCGCCGCGAGATGAGGCCCGATTCCCCTGCACTGCGTGCAGAGCAATTCCCTGTTCCACATCAAACGTGAAAGGAGCCTTGATTTCCTTGATGGCACTCCAGACAAAACCCAAGATCACTGTCTCAAGTCTAGAGGGAACCTGAGGTCACTGGAGCAACAGGAAAGGGCTCCGTGGACCCCAAATCAACTCGAGATGAGAGCTTAGTCCCTGGCTTCGACTCAAGAGGAATACCAACTTTCCACAAGCACCTCAAGAGGAGGCTTCTCTCAGCTACAGGTATGTGAGAGGGACCCTGAGTTTGTGGCTTCAAGTGGAATGGACACCGAGATGCTCTGACTCGAAGTAAGGCCGGATATCCCTGCAGTGAATTGAATGCAGGCTCGACTTGCATCTCCCAAGACGAAGGGATGTCTGAATCCCCTGTGGAGACCACAGAGAAAGACCTAGGTCTCCGCCTCATCGCGACCGGAGGCCTCACATCCTTTGAAAATTCGAGAGGTCTGCGGAGATAAATGCTTCCAAAGGAGACGATGCCTGACTCCTCCTGAAAATGGATAGGAGTCCCAGGATCCCTGTGGCACGTGGAAAGTGACCCTGGGTCTCCCGCCTCACATGGAGACGCGTCCCAATTGCCATGCCAAGACTCGAGGAGAATCCCGAGGTGTCCCTCGCAACTAGGTAGGAGTCCTGACGTCGCTGAGCAAACACGTGTCTGGAAGGGCCCTCCCCGTCGTAACTCGAGAATATACCCCAGGTTCCGGCCGCAAATCGAGAAAAACCATGAGATTTCCACCTAGCCGCGAGTTGAGGCCCGATTCCCCTGCACTGCATGCAGAGGAATTCCGTGTTCCACATCAAACGTGAAAGGAGCCTTGATTTCCTTGATGGCATTCAAGAGAAAACCCAAGATCACTGTCTCAAGTCTAGAGGGATCCTGAGGTCACTCTAGCAACAAGAAAGGGCTCCGTGGACCCCAAATCAACTCGAGATGAGAGCTTAGCCCCTGGCTTCGACTCAAGAGAAATGCCAAATTTCCACAAGCACCTCAAGAGGAGGCTTCTCTCAGCTACAGGTATGTGAGAGGGACCCTGAGTTTGTGGACTCAAGCGGAATGGACACCGAGATGCTCTGACTCGAAGGAAGGCCGGATATCCCTCCAGTGAATTGAATGCAGGCTCGTCTTGCATCTCCCAAGACGAAGGGATGTCTGAATCCCCTGTGGAAGCCACAGGGAAAGACATAATTCTCCGCATCACCGCGAGCGGAGGCCTCATATCCTTTGAAAACTCGAGAGGTCCGCGTAGATCAATGCTTCCAAAGGAGACGATGCCTGACTCCTCTTGAAAATGGATAGGAGTCATAGGATCCCTGTGGCACGTGGAAAGGGACCCTGGGTCTCCCGCCTCACGTGGAGACGCGTCCCAATTGCCATGCCAAGACTCGAGCAGAATCCCGAGGTGTCCCTCGCACCTAGGCAGGAGTCCTGACGTCGCCGAACAAACACGTGTCTGGAAGGGCCCTCCCCATCGTAAATCGAGAATATACCCCAGGTTCCGGCCGCAACTCGAGAAAAACCATGAGACTTCCCCCTCGCCGCGAGATGAGGCCCGAATCCCCTGCACTGCGTGCAGAGCAATTCCGTGTTCCACATCAAACGTGAAAGGAGCCTTGATTTCCTTGATGGCACTCCAGAGAAAACCCAAGATCACTGTCTCAAGTCTAGAGGGATCCTCAGGTGACTGTAGCAACACGAAAGGTCTCCGTGGACCCCAAATCAACTCGAGATGAGAGCTTAGTCCCTGGCTTCGACTCAAGTGGAATACCAACTTTCCCCAAGCACCTCAAGAGGAGGGTTCTCTCAGCTACAGGTATGTGAGAGGGACCCTGTGTTTGTGGCCTCAAGTGGAATGGACACCGAGATGCTCTCATTCAAAGTAAGGCAGGATATCCATGCAGTGAATTGAGTGCAGGCTCTTCTTGACTCTCCCAAGACGAAGGGATGTCTGAATCCCCTGTGGAGACCACAGAGAAAGACCTAGTTCTCGCCACACAGCGACCGGAGACCTCACATCCTTTGAAAACTCAAGAGGTCCTCGGAGATCAATGCTTCCAAAGGAGACGATGCCTGACTCCTCTTGAAAATGGATAGGAGTCCCAGGATCACTCTGGCCCGTGGAAAGAGACCCTGGATCTCCCGCCTCACGTGGAGACGCGTCCAAATTGCCATGCAAAGGCTCGAGGAGAATCCCGAGGTGTCCCTCGCACCTAGGCCCGAGTCCTGACGTTGCTGAACAAACAGGTGTCTGGAAGGGCCCTCCCCGCCGTAACTCGAGAATATAGCCCAGGTTCCGGCCGCAACTCGAGAAAAACCCTGAGACTTCCCGCTCGCCGCGAGATGAGGCCCGATTCCCCTGCACTGCGTGCAGAGAAATTCCGTGTTCCACATCACACGTGAAAGGAGCCTTGATTTCCTTCATGGCGCTGCAGAGAAAACCGAAGATCACTGTCTCAAGTCTAGAGGGATCTTGAGGTTACTGGAGCAAGACGAAAGGGCTCCATGGACCCCATATCATCTCGAGATGAGAGCTTCGTCGCTGGCTTCGACTCAAGAGGAATACCAACTTTCCACAAGCACCTCAAGAGGAGGCTTCTCTCAGCTACAGGTATGTGAGAGGGACCCTGAATTTTTGGCCTCAAGTGGAATGGACACAGAGATGCTCTGACTCGAAGTAAGGCCGAATATCCCTGCAATGAATTGAATGCAGGCTTGTCTTGCATCTCGCAAGATGAAGGGATGTCTGAATCCCCTGTGGAGACCACAGAGAAAGACCTAGTTCTCCGCCTCATCGCGACCGTAGGCCTCACATCCTTTGAAATTTCCAGAGGTCCGCGGAGATAAATGCTTCCAAAGGAGACGATGCCTGACTCCTCTTGAAAATGGATAGGAGTCCCAGGATCCCTGTGGCACGTGGAAAGGGACCCTGGGTCTCCCGCCTCACGTGGAGACGCATCCCAATTGCCATGCCAAGACTCGAGTAGAATCCCGACGTGTCCCTCGATCCTAGGCAGGAGTCCTGACGTCGCTGAACAAACACGTGTCTGGAAGGGCCCTCCCCGTCATAACTCGAGAATATACCCCAGGTTCCGGCTGCAACTCGAGAAAAACCATGAGACTTCCCCCTCGCCGCGACATGAGGCCCGATTCCCCTGGAATGCGTGCAGAGCAATTCCGTGTTCCACATCAAACATGAAAGGAGCCTTGATTTCCTTGATGGCACTCCAGGGAAAACCCAAGACACTGTCTCAAGTCTAGACGGATCCTGAGGTCACTGTAGCAACACGAAAGGGCTCCGTGGACCACAAATCAACTCGAGATGAGAGCTTAGTCCCTGGCTTCGACTCAAGAGGAATGCCAACTTTCCACAAGCACCTCAAGAGGAGGCTTCTCTCAGCTACAGGTATGTGAGAGGGACCCTGAGTTTGTGGCCTCAAGTGGAATGGACACCGAGATGCTCTGACTCGAAGTAAGGCCGGATATCCCTGCAGTGAATTGAATGCAGGCTCGTCTTGCATCTCCCAAGACGAAGGGTTGTCTGAATCCCCTGTGGAGACCACAGAGAAAGAACTAGTCCTCCGCCTCCTCGCGACCGGAGGCCTCATATCCTTTGAAAACTCGAGAGGTCCGCTGAGATCAATACTTCCGAAGGAGACGATGCCTGACTCCTCTTGAAAATGGATAGGAGTCCCAGGATATCTGTGGCACGTGGAAAGGGACCCTGGGTCTCCCGCCTCATGTGGAGACGCGTCCCAATTGCCATGCCAAGACTAGAGGAGAATCCCGAGTTGTCCCTCGCACCTAGGCAGGGGTCCTGAAGTCGCTGAACAAACACGTGTCTGGAAAGACCCTCCCCGTCAAAATCGAGAATATACCGCAGGTTCCGGCCGCAACTCGAGAACAACCATGAGACTTCCCCCTCGCCCCGAGATGAGGCCCGATTCCCCTGCAGTGCGTGAAGAGCAATTCCGTGTTCCACATCAAACGTGAAAGGAGCCTTGATTTCCTTGATGGCACTCCAGAGAAAACCCAAGATCACTGTCTCAAGTCTAGAGGGATCCTGAGGTCACTGGAGCACCACGAAAGGGCTCCGTGGACCCCAAATCAACTCGAGATGAGAGCTTAGTCCCTGGCTTCGAGTCAAGAGGAATACCAAGTTTCCACAAGCACATCAAGACGAGGCTTCTCTCAGCTACAGGTATGTGAGAGGGACCCTGAGTTTGTGGCCTCAAGTGGAATGGACACCGAGATGCTCTAACTCGAAGTAAGGCCGGATATCCGTGCAGTGAATTGAGTGCAGGCTCGTCTTGCATCTCCCAAGACGAAGGGATGTCTGAATCCCCTGTGGAGACCACAGAGAAATACCTAGTTCTCCTCCTCATTGTGACCTGAGGCCTCCCATCTTTGAAAACTCGAGAGGTCCGCGGAGATCAATGCTTCCAAAGGAGACGATGCCTGACTCCTCTTGAAAAACGATAGGAGTCCCAGGATGCCTGTGGCACGTGGAAAGGGACCCTGGGTCTCCCACCTCACGTGGAGACGCGTCCCAATTGCCATGCCAAGAGTCGAGGAGAATCCTGAGGTGTCCCTCGCACCTAGGCAGGAGTCCTGACGTCGCTGAACAAACACGTGTCTGGAAGGGCCCTCCCCGTCGTAACTCGAGAATATACCCCAGGTTCTTTCCCAACTCGAGACAAACCATGAAATTCCCCCCCGCCGCGAGATGAGGCCCGATTCCCCTGCACTGCGTGCAGAGCAATTCCGTGTTCCACATCAAACGTGAAAGGAGCCTTGATTTCCTTGATGGCACTCCAGAGAAAACCCAAGATCACTGTCTCAAGCCTAGAGGGATCCTGAGGTCACTGGAAGAACACGAAAGGGCTCCGTGGACCCCAAATCAACTCGAGATGAGAGCTTAGTCCCTGGCTTCGACTCAAGAGGAATACCAACTTTCCACAAGCACCTCAAGAGGAGGCTTCTCTCAGCTACAGGTATGTGAGAGGGACCCTGAGTTTGTGGCCTCAAGTGGAATGGACACCGAGATGCTCTGACTCGAAGTAAGGCCGGATATCCCTGCAGTGAATTGAATGCAGGCTCGTCTTGCATCTCCCAAGACGAAGGGATGTCTGAATCCCCTGTGGAGACCACAGAGAAAAACCTAATTCTCCGCCTCATCGCGAGCGGAGGCCTCACATCCTTTGAAAACCCGAGAGGTCCGCGGAGATCAATGCTTCCAAAGGAGACGATGCCTGAATCCTCAAGAAAATGGATAGGAGTCCCAGGATCCCTGTGGCACGTGGGAAGGGACCCTGGGTCTCCCGCCTCACGTGGAGACGCGTCCCAATTGCCATGCCAAGACTCGAGGAGAATCCCGAGGTGTCCCTCGCTCCTAGGCAGGAGTCCTGACATCGCTGAACAAACACGTGTCTGGAAGGGCCCTCCCCGTCGTAACTCGAGAATATACCCCAGGTTCCGGCTGCAACTCGAGAAAAACCATGAGACTTCCCCCTCGCCGCGACATGAGGCCCGATTCCCCTGGACTGCGTGCAGAGCAATTCCGTGTTCCACATCAAACATGAAAGGAGCCTTGATTTCCTTGATGGCACTCCAGGGAAAACCCAAGATCACTGTCTCAAGTGTAGACGGATCCTGAGGTCACTGTAGCAACACGAAAGGGCTCCGTGGACCACAAATCAACTCGAGATGAGAGCTTAGTCCCTGGCTTCGACTCAAGAGGAATGCCAACTTTCCACAAGCACCTCAAGAGGAGGCTTCTCTCAGCTACAGGTATGTGAGAGGGACCCTGAGTTTGTGGCCTCAAGTGGAATGGACACCGAGATGCTCTGACTCGAAGTAAGGCCGGATATCCCTGCAGTGAATTGAATGCAGGCTCGTCTTGAATCTCCCAAGACGAAGGGTTGTCTGAATCCCCTGTGGAGACCACAGAGAAAGACCTAGTCCTCCGCCTCCTCGCGACCGGAGGCCTCATATCCTTTGAAAACTCCAGACGTCCGCTGAGATCAATACCTCCGAAGGAGACGATGCCTGACTCCTCTTGAAAATGGATAAGAGTCCCAGGATATCTGTGGCACGTGGAAAGGGACCCTGGGTCTCCCGCCTCATGTGGAGACGCGTCCCAATTGCCATGCCAAGACTCGAGGAGAATCCCGAGGTGTCCCTCGCACCTAGGCAGGAGTCCTGACGTCGCTGAACAAACACGTGTCTGGAAGGGCCCTCCCCATCGTAACTCGAGAATATACCCCAGGTTCCTGCCGCAACTCGAGAAAAACCATGAGACTTCCCCTTCCCCGCGAGATGAGGCCCGATTCCCCTGGACTGCGTGCAGAGCAATTCCGTGTTCCACATCCAACCTGAAAGAAGCCTTGATTTCCTTGATGGCACTCCAGAGAAAACCCAGGATCACTGTCTCAAGTCTAGAGGGATCCTGAGGTCACTGGAGCAACACGAAAGGGCTCCGTGGACCCCAAATCAACTCGAGATGAGAGCTTAGTACCTGGCTTCGACTCAAGAGGAATACCAACTTTCCACAAGCACCTCAAGAGGAGGCTTCTCTCAGCCACAGGTATGTGAGAAGGACCCTGAGTTTGTAGCCTCAAGTGGAATGGACACCGAGATGCTCTGACTCGTAGTAAGGCCAGATATCCCTGCAGTGAATTGAATGCAGGCTCGTCTTGCATCTCCCAAGACGAAGGGATGTCTGAATCCCCTTTGGAGACCACAGAGAAAGACCTAGTTCACCGCCTCATTGCGACCGGAGGCCTCACATCCTTTGAAAACTCAAGAGGTCCGCGGAGATCAATGCTTCCAAAGGAGACGATGCCTGACTCCTCTTGAAAATGGATAGGAGTCCCAGGATCCCTGTGGCACGTGGGAAGGGACCCTGGGTCTCCCGCCTCACGTGGAGACGCGTCCCAATTGCCATGCCAAGACTCGAGGAGAATCCCGAGGTGTCCCTCGCACCTAGGCAGGAGTCCTGACGTCGCTGAACAAACACGTGTCTGGAAGGGCCCTCCCCATCGTAACTCGAGAATATACCCAAGGTTCCGGCCGCAACTAGAGAAAAACCATGAGATTTCCCCCTCGCCGCGAGTTGAGGCCCGATTCCCCTGCACTGCATGCAGAGCTATTCCGTGTTCCACATCAAACGTGAAAGGAGCCTTGATATCCTTGATGGCACTCCAGAGAAAACCCAAGATCACTGTCTCAAGTCTAGAGGGATCCTGAGGTCACTGGAGCAACACGAAAGGGCTCCGTGGACCCCAAATCAACTCGAGATGAGAGCTTAGTGCCTGGCTTCGACTCAAGAGGAATACCAACTTTCCACAAGCACCTCAAGAGGAGGCTTCTCTCAGCTACAGGAAAGTGAGAGGGACCCTGAGGTTGTGGCCTCAAGTGGAATGGACACCGAGATGCTCTGACTCGAAGTAAGGCCGGATATCCCTGCAGTGAATTGAATGCAGGCTCGTCTTGCATCTCCCAAGACGAAGGGATGTCTGAATCCCCTGTGTAGACCACAGAGAAAGACCTAGTTCTCTGCCTCATCGCGACCGGAGGCCTCACATCCTTTGAAAACTCGAGAGGTCAGCGGAGATCAATGCTTCCAAAGGAGACCATGCCTGACTCCTCTTCAAAATGGATAGGAGTCCCAGGATCCCTGTGGCACGTGGAAAGGGACCCTGGGTCTCCCGCCTCACGTGGAGACGCGTCCCAATTGCCATGCCAAGAATCGAGGAGAATCCCGAGGTGTCCCTCGCACCTAGGCAGGAGTCCTGACATCGCTGAACAAACACGTGTCTGGAAGGGCCCTCCCCGTCGTAACTCAAGAATATACCACAGGTTCTGTCCGCAACTCGAGACAAACCATGAAATTCCCCCTCGCCGCGAGATGAGGCCTGAATCCCCTGCACTGCGTGCTGAGCAATTCCGTGTTCCACATCAAACGTGAAAGGAGCTTTGATTTCCTTGATGGCACTCCAGAGCAAACCCAAGATCACTGTTTCAAGTCTAGATCCTGAGGTCACTGGAGCAACACGAAAGGGCTCCGTGAACCCCCAATCAACTAGAGATGAGAGCTTAGTCCATGGCTTCGACTCAAGAGGCTTACCAACTTTCCACAAGCACCTCAAGAGGAGGCTTCTCTCAGCTACAGGTATGTGAGAGGGACCCTGAGATTGTGTCCTCAAGTGGAATGGACACCGAGATGCTCTGACTCGCAGTAAGTCCGGATATCCCTGCAGTGAATTAAATGCAGGCTCGTCGAGCATCTCCCAAGACGAAGGGATGTCTGAATCCCCTGTGGAGACCACAGAGAAAGACCTAGTTCTCCGCCTCATCGCGACCGGAGGCCTCACATCCTTTGAAAACTCGAGAGGTCCGCGGAGATCAATGCTTCCAAAGGAGACGATGCCTGACTCCTCTTGAAAATGGATTGGAGTCCCAGGATCCCTGTGGCACGTGGAAAGGGACCCTGGGTCTCCCGCCTCACGTGGAGACGCCTCCCAATTGCCATGCCAAGACTCGAGGAGAATCCCGAGGTGTCCCTCGCACCTAGGCAGGAGTCCTGACGTCGCTGAACAAACACGTGTCTGGAAGGGCCCTCCCCGTCGTAACTCGAGAATATACCCCAGGTTCCGGCCGCAACTCGAGAAAAACCAGGAGACTTCCCCTTCGCCGCGAGATGAGGCCCGATTCCCCTGGACTGCGTGCAGAGCAATTCCGTGTTCCACATCCAACCTGAAAGGAGCCTTGAATTCCTTGATGGCACTCCAGAGAAAACCCAGGATCACTGTCTCAAGTCTAGAGGGATCCTGAGGTCACTGGAGCAACACGAAAGGGCTCCGTGGACCCCAAATCAACTCGACATGAGAGCTTAGTACCTGGCTTCGACTCAAGAGGAATACCAACTTTCCACAAGCACCTCAAGAGGAGGGTTCTCTCAGCCACAGGTATGTGAGAAGGACCCTGAGGTTGTGGCCTCAAGTGGAATGTACACCGAGATGCTCTGACTCAAAGTAAGGCCGGATATCCCTGCAGTGAATTGAATGCAGGCTCGTCTTCCATCTCCCAAGACGAAGGGATGTCTGAATCCCCTGTGGAGACCACAGAGAAAGACCTAGTTCTCCGCCTCATTGCGACCGGAGGCCTCACATCCTTTGAAAACTCAAGAGGTCCGCGGAGATCAATGCTTCCAAAGGAGAGGATGCCTGACTCCTCTTGAAAATGGATAGGAGTCCCAGGATCCCTGTGGCACGTGGGAAGGGGCCCTGGGTCTCCCGCCTCACGTGGAGACGCGTCCCAATTGCCATGCCAAGACTCGAGGAGAATCCCGAGGTGTCCCTCGCACCTAGGCAGGAGTCCTGACGTCGCTGAACAAACACGTGTCTGGAAGGGCCCTCCCCATCGTAACTCGAGAATATACCCAAGGTTCCGGCCGCAACTAGAGAAAAACCATGAGATTTCCCCCTCGCCGCGAGTTGAGGCCCGATTCCCCTGCACTGCATGCAGAGCAATTCCGTGTTCCACATCAAACGTGAAAGGAGCCTTGATTTCCTTGATGGCACTCCAGACAAAACCCAAGATCACTGTCTCAAGTCTAGAGGGATCCTGAGGTCACTGGAGCAACACGAAAGGGCTCCGTGGACTCCAAATCAACTCGAGATGAGAGCTGAGTCCCTGGCTTCGACTCAAGAGGAATACCAACTTTCCACAAGCACCTCAAGAGGAGGCTTCTCTCAGCTACAGGAAAGTGAGAGGGACCCTGAGGTTGTGGCCTCAAGTGGAATGGACACCGAGATGCTCTGACTCGAAGTAAGGCCGGATATCCCTGCAGTGAATTGAATGCAGGCTCGTCTTGCATCTCCCAAGACGAAGGGATGTCTGAATACCCTGTGTAGACCACAGAGAAAGACCTAGTTCTCTGCCTCATCGCGACCGGAGGCCTCACATCCTTTGAAAACTCGAGAGGTCAGCGGAGATCAATGCTTCCAAAGGAGACCATGCCTGACTCCTCTTCAAAATGGATAGGAGTCCCAGGATCCCTGTGGCACTTCGAAAGGGACCCTGCGTCTCCCGCCTCACGTGGAGACGCGTCCCAATTGATATGCCAAGAATCGAGGATAATCCCGAGGTGTCCCTCGCACCTAGGCAGGAGTCCTGACGTCGCTGAACAAACACGTGTCTTGAAGGGCCCTCCCCGTCGTAACTCAAGAATATACCCCAGGTTCTGTCCGCAACTCGAGACAAACCATGAAATTCCCCCTCGCCGCGAGATGAGGCCCGAATCCCCTGCACTGCGTGCTGAGCAATTCCGTGTTCCACATCGAACGTGAAAGGAGCCTTGATTTCCTTGATGGCACTCCAGAGCAAACCCAAGATCACTGTCTCAAGTCTAGATCCTGAGGTCACTGGAGCAACACGAAAGAGCTCCGTGAACCCCCAATCAACTCGAGATGAGAGCTTAGTCCATGGCTCCGACTCAACAGGCATACCAACTTTCCACAAGCACCTCAAGAGGAGGCTTCTCTCAGCTACAGGTATGTGAGAGGGACCCTGAGATTGTGTCCTCAAGTGGAATGGACACCGAGATGCTCTGACTCGCAGTAAGGCCGGATATCCCTGCAGTGAATTAAATGCAGGCTCGTCTCGCATCTCCCAAGACGAAGGAATGTCTGAATCCCCTGTGGAGACCACAGAGAAAGACCTAGTTCTCCGCCTCATCGCGACCGGAGGCCTCACATCCTTTGAAAACTCGAGAGGTCCGCGGAGATCAATGCTTCCAAAGGAGACGATGCCTGACTCCTCTTGAAAATGGATAGGAGGCCCAGGATATCTGTGGCACGTGGAAAGGGACACTGGGTCTCCCGCCTCACGTGGAGACGCATCTCAATTGCCATGCCAAAACTCGAGGAGAATCCCGAGTTGTCCCTCGCACCTAGGCAGGAGTCCTGACGTCGCTGAACAAACACGTGTCTGGAAGGGCCCTCCCCGTCGTAACTCGAGAATATACCCCAGGTTCCGGCCGCAACTCGAGAAAAACCATGAGACTTCCCCCTCGCCGCGGGATGAGGCCCATTTCCCCTGCCCTGTGTGCAGAGCAATTCCGTGTTCCACATCAAACGTGAAAGGAGCCTTGATTTCCTTGATGGCACTCCAGAGAAAACCCAAGATCAGTGTCTCAAGTCTAGAGGGATCCTGAGGTCACTGGAGCAACACCAAAGGGCTCCATGGACCCCAAATCAACTCGAGATGAGAGCTTAGTCCCTTGCTTCGACTCAAGAGGAATACGAACTTTCCACAAGCACCTCAAGAGGAGGCTTCTCTCAGCTACAGGTATGTGAGAGGGACCCTGAGTTTGTTGCCTCAAGTGGAATGGACACCGAGATGCTCTGACTCGAAGTAAGGCCGGATATCCCTGCAGTGAATTGAATGTAGGCTCATCTTGCATCTCCCAAGACGAAGGGTTGTCTGAATCCGCTGGGGAGACCACAGAGAAAGACCGAGTTCTCCGCCTCATCGCGACCGGAGGCCTCACATCCTTTGAAAACTCGAGAGGTCCGAGGAGATCAATGCTTCCAAAGGAGACGATGCCTGATTTCCTCTTGAAAATGGATAGGAGTCCCAGGATCCCTGTGGCACGTGAAAAGGGACCCTGGGTCTCCCGCCTCACGTGGAGACGTGTCCAAAATGCCATGCCAAGACTCGAGGAGAATCCCGAGGTTTCCCTCGCACCTAGGCAGGAGTCCTGACGTCGCTCAACAAACACGTGTCTGGAAGGGCCCTCCCCGTCGTAACTCGAAAATATATCCCTGGTTCCGGCCGCAACTGAACAAAACCATGAGATTTACCCCTCGCCGCGAGTTGAGGCCCGATTCCCATGCACTGCATGCAGAGCAATTCCGTGTTCGACATCAAACGTGAAAGGAGCCTTGATTTCCTTGATGGCACTCCAGAGAAAACCCAAGATCACTGTTTCAAGTCTAGAGGGATCCTGAGGTCACTGTAGCAACACGAGAGGGCTCTGTGCACCCGAAATCAACTCGAGATGAGAGTTTAGTCCCTGGCTTCGACTCAAGAAGAATACCAACTTTCCACAAGCACCTCAAGAGGAGGCTTCTCTCAGCTACAGGTATGTGAGAGGGCCCCTGAGTTTGTGGCCTCAAATGGAATGGACACCGAGATGCTCTGACTCGATGTAAGGCCGGATATCCCTGCAGTGAATTGAATGCAGGCTCGTCTTGCATCTCCCAAGGCGAAGGAATGTCTGAATCCCCTGTGGAGACCACAGAGAAAGACCTAATTCTCCGCGTCATCGCGAGCGGAGGCCTCACATCCTTTGAAAACTCGAGAGGTCCGCAGAGATCAATGCTTCCAAAGGAAACGATGCCTGACTCCTCTTGAAAATGGATAGGAGTCCCAGGATCCCTGTGGCACGTGGAAAGGGACACTGGGTCTCCCGCCTCACGTGGAGAGGCGTCCCAATTGCCATTCCAAGACTCGAGGAGAATCCCGAGGTGTCCCTCGCACCTAGGCAGGAGTCCTGACGTCACTGAACAAACACGTGTCTGAAGGGCCCTCCCCGTCGTAACTCGAGAATATACCCCAGGTTCTGGCCGCAACTCGAGAAAAACCATGAGACTTCCCCCTCGCCGCGAGATGAGGCCCGATTCCCAAGCCCTGCATGCAGAGCAATTCCGTATTCCACATCAAAAAAGAAAGGAGCCTTGATTTCCTTGATGGCACTCCAGAGAAAACCCAAGATCACTGTCTCAAGTCTAGAGGGATCCTGAGGTCACTGGAGCAACAAGAAAGGGTTCCGTGGACCCCAAATCAACTCGAGATGAGAGCTTAGTCCCTGGCTTTGACTCAAGAGGAATACCAACTTTCCACAAGCACCTGAAGAGGAGGCTTCTCTCAGCTACAGGTATATTTGAGGGACCCTGAGTTTGTGGCCTCAAGTGGAATGGACACCGAGATGCTCTGACTCGAAGTAAGGCCGGATATGCCTGCAGTGAATTGAATGCAGGCTCGTCTTGCATCTCCCAAGACGAAGGGATGTGTGAATCCCCTGTGGAGACCACAGAGAAAGACCGAGTTCTCCGCCTCATCGCGAACGGAGGCCTCACATCCTTTGAAAACTCGAGAGGTCCCTGGAGATCAATGCTTCCAAAGGAGACGATGCCTGACTCCTCTTGAAAATGGATAGGAGTCCCAGGATTCCTGTGGCACGTGAAAAGGGACCCTGGGTCTCCCGCCTCACGTGGAGACGCGTCCCCATTGCCATGGCAAGACTCGAGGAGAATCCCGAGGTGTCCCTCGCACCTAGGCAGGAGTCCTGACGTCGCTCAACAAACACGTGTCTGGAAGGGCCCTCCCTGTCGTAACTCGAGAATATATCCAAGGTTCCGGCCACAACTGAAAAACCATGAGATTTACCCCTCGCCGCGAGTTGAGGCCCGATTCCCCTGCACTGCATGCAGAGCAATTCCGTGTTCGACATCAAACGTGAAAGGAGCCTTGATTTCCTTGATGACACTCCAGAGAAAACCCAAGATCACTGTTTCAAGGCTAGAGGGATCCTGAGGTCACTGGACCAACACGAAAGGGCTCCGTGGACCCCAAATCAACTCGAGATGAGAGCTTAGTCCCTGGCTTCAACTCAAGAGGAATACGAACTTTCCACAAGCCCCTCAAGAGGAGGCTTCTCTCAGCTACAGGTATGTGAGAGGGACCCTGAGTTTGTGGCATCAAGTGGAATGGACACCGAGATGCTCTGACTCGAAGTAAGACCGGATATCCCTGCAGTGAATTGAATGCAGGCTCATCTTGCATCTCCCAAGACGAAGGGATGTCTGAATCCCCTGTGGAGACCACAGAGAAAGACCTAATTCTCCGCCTCATCGCGAGCGGAGGCCTCACATCCTTTGAAAACTCGAGAGGTCCGAGGAGATCAATGCTTCCAAAGGAGACGATGCCTGACTCCTCTTGAAAATGGATAGGAGTCCCAGGATTCCTGTGGCACGTGAAAAGGGACCCTGGGTCTCCCGCCTCACGTGGAGACGCGTCCCCATTGCCATGGCAAGACTCGAGGAGAATCCCGAGGTGTCCCTCGCACCTAGGCAGGAGTCCTGACGTCGCTCAACAAACACGTGTCTGGAAGGGCCCTCCCTGTCGTAACTCGAGAATATATCCCAGGTTCCGGCCACAACTGAAAAATACCATGAGATTTACCCCTCGCCGCGAGTTGAGGCCCGATTCCCCTGCACTGCATGCAGAGCAATTCCGTGTTCGACATCAAACGTGAAAGGAGCCTTGATTTCCTTGATGGCACTCCAGAGAAAACCCAAGATCACTGTTTCAAGTCTAGAGGGATCCTGAGGTCACTGGACCAACACGAAAGGGCTCCGTGGACCCCAAATCAACTCGAGATGAGAGCTTAGTCCCTGGCTTCAACTCAAGAGGAATACGAACTTTCCACAAGCCCCTCAAGAGGAGGCTTCTCTCAGCTACAGGTATGTGAGAGGGACCCTGAGTTTGTGGCATCAAGTGGAATGGACACCGAGATGCTCTGACTCGAAGTAAGACCGGATATCCCTGCAGTGAATTGAATGCAGGCTCATCTTGCATCTCCCAAGACGAAGGGATGTCTGAATCCCCTGTGGAGACCACAGAGAAAGACCTAATTCTCCGCCTCATCGCGAGCGGAGGCCTCACATCCTTTGAAAACTCGAGAGGTCCGAGGAGATCAATGCTTCCAAAGGAGACGATGCCTGACTCCTCTTGAAAATGGATAGGAGTCCCAGGATCCCTGTGGCACCTGGAAAGGGAACCTGGGTCTCCCGCCTCACGTGGAGACGCGTCCCAATTGCCATGCCAAGACTCGAGGAGAATCCCGAGGTGTCCCTCGCACCTAGGCAGGAGTCCTGACGTCGCTGAACAAACACGTGTCTGGAAGGGCCCTCCCCATCGTAACTCGAGTATATACCCCAGGTTCCGGCCGCAACTCGAGAAAAACCATGAGATTTCCCCCTCGCCGCGAGTTGAGACCCGATTCCCCTGAACTGCATGCAGAGCAATTCCGTTTTCCACATCAAACGTGAAAGGAGCCTTGATTTCCTTGATGGCACTCCAGAGAAAACCCAAGATCACTGTCTCAAATCTAGAGGGATCCTGAGGTCACTGGAGCAACATGAAATGGCTCCGTGGACCCCAAATCAACTCGAGATGAGAGCTTAGTCCCTGGCTTCGACTCAAGAGGAATACCAACTTTCCACAAGCACCTCAAGAGGAGGCTTCTCTCAGCTACAGGTATATTTGAGGGACCCCGAGTGTGTGGCCTCAAGTGGAAAGGACACCGAGATGCTCTGACTCGAAGTAAGGCCGGATATCCCTGCAGTGAATTGAATGCAGGCTCGTCTTGCATCTCCCAAGAAGGGATGTCTGAATCCCCTGTGGAGACCACAGAGAAAGACCGAGTTCTCCGCCTCATCGCGACCAGAGGCCTCACATCCTTTGAAAACTCGAGAGGTCTGCGGAGATCAATGCTTCCAAAGGAGACGATGCCTGACTCCTCTTGAAAATGGATAGCAGTCCCAGGATCCCTGTGGCACGTGGAAAGGGACACTGGGTATCCCGCCTCACGTGGAGACGCGTCCCAATTGCTATGCCAAGACTCGAGGAGAATCCCGAGGTGTCCGTCGCACCTAGGCAGGAGTCCTGACGTCGCTGAACAAACACGTGTCTGGAAGGGCCCTCCCCGTCGTAACTCGAGAATATACCCCAGGTTCGGGACGCAACTCGAGAAAAACCATGAGACTTCCCCCTCGACGCGACATGAGGCGCGATTCCCCTGCACTGCATGCAGAGCAATCCCGTTTTCCACATCAAACGTGAAAGGAGCCTTGATTTCCTTGATGGCACTCCAGAGAAAACCCAAGATCAGTGTCTCAAGTCTAGAGGGATCCTGAGGTCACTGGAGCAACACGAAAGGGCTCCAAGGACCCCAAATCAACTCGAGATGAGAGCTTAGTCCCTGGCTTAGACTCAAGAGGAATACCAACTTTGCACAAGCACCTCAAGAGGAAGCTTCTCTCAGCTACAGGTATGTGAGAGGAACCCTGAATTTGTGGCCTCAAATGCAATGGACACCGAGATGCTCTGACTCGAGGTAAGGCCGGATATCCCTGCAGTGAATTGAATGCAGGCTCGTCGTGCATCTCCCAAGACGAAGGGATGTCTGAATCCCCTGTGGAGACCACAGAGAAAGACCTAGTCCTCCGCCTCATCGTGACCGGAGGCCTCACATCCTTTGAAAACTCGAGAGGTCTGCAGAGATCAATGCTTCCAAAGGAGACGATGCCTGACTCCTCTTGAAAATGGATAGGAGTCCCAGGATTACTGTGGCACGTGGAAAGGGACACTGGGTCTCCCGCCACATGTGGAGACGCGGCCCAATTGCCATGCCAAGACTCGAGGAGAATCCCGAGGTGTCCCTCGCACCTAGGCAGGAGTCCTGACGTCGCTGAACAAACACGTGTCTGGAAGGGCCCTCCCCGTCGTAACTCGAGAATATACCCCAAGTTCCGGCCGCAACTTGAGAAAAACCATGAGACTTCCCCCTCGCCGCGAGATGAGGCACGATTCCCCTGCCCTGCGTGCAGAGGAATTCCGTATTCCACATCAAAAAAGAAAGGAGCCTTGATTTCCTTGATGGCACTCCAGAGAAAACCCAAGATCACTGTCTCAAGTCTAGAGGGATCCTGTGGTCACTGGAGCAACAAGAAAGGGCTCCGTGGACCCCAAATCAACTCGAGATGAGAGCTTAGTCCCTGGCTTCGACTCAAGAGGAATACCAACTTTCCACAAGCACCTCAAGAGGAGGCTTCTCTCAGCTACAGGTATGTGAGAGGGACCCTGAGTTTGTGGCCTCAAGTGGAATGGACACCGAGATGCTCTGACTCGAAGTAAGGCCGGATATCCCTGCAGTGAATTGAATGCAGGCTCATCTTGCATCTCCCAAGACGAAGGGATGTCTGAATCCGCTGGTGAGACCACAGAGAAAGACCGAGTTCTCCGCCTCATCGCGCCCGGAGGCCTCACATCCTTTGAAAACTCGAGAGGTCCGCGGAGATCAATGCTTCCAAAGGAGATGATGCCTGACTCCTCTTGAAAATGGATAGGAGTCCCAGGATCCCTGTGGCACCTGGAAAGGGAACCTGGGTCTCCCGCCTCACGTGGAGACGCATCCCAATTGCCATGCCAAGACTCGAGGAGAATCCCGAGGTGTCCCTCGCACCTAGGCAGGAATCCTGACGTCGCTGAACAAACACGTGTCTGGAAGGGCCCTCCCCGTCGTAACTCGAGAATATACCCCAGGTTCCGGCCGCAACTCGAGAAAAACCATGAGATTTCCCCCTCGCCGCGAGTTGAGGCCCGATTCCCCTGCACTGCATGCAGAGCAATTCCGTGTTCCTCATCAAACGTGAAAGGAGCCTTGATTTCCTTGATGGCACTCCAGAGAAAACCCAAGATCACTGTCTCAAGTCTAGAGGGATCCTGAGGTCACTGGAGCAACATGAAATGGCTTCGTGGACCCCAAATCAACTCGAGATGAGAGCTTAGTCCCTGGCTTCGACTCAAGAGGAATACCAACTTTCCACAAGCACCTCAAGAGGAGGCTTCTCTCAGCTACAGGTATGTGAGAAGGCCCCTGAGTTTGTGGCCTCAAGTGGAATGGACACCGAGATGCTCTGACTCGAAGTAAGGCCGGATATCCCTGCAGTGAATTGAATGCAGGCTCATCTTGCATCTCCCAAGACGAAGGGATGTCTGAATCCGCTGGTGAGACCACAGAGAAAGCCCGAGTTCTCCGCCTCATCGCGACCAGAGGCCTCACATCCTTTGAAAACTCGAGAGGTCTGCGGAGATCAATGCTTCCAAAGGAGACGATGCCTGACTCCTCTTGAAAATGGATAGGAGTCCCAGGATCCCTGTGGCACGTGGAAAGGGACACTGGATCTCCCGCCTCACGTGGAGACGCGTCCCAATTGCCATGCCAAGACTCGAGGAGAATCCCGAGGTGTCCCTCGCACCTAGGCAGGAGTCCTGACGTCGCTGAACAAACACGTGTCTGGAAGGGCCCTCCCCGTTGTAACTCGAGAATATACCCCAGGTTCCGGCCGCAACTCGAGAAAAACCATGAGATTTCCCCCTCGCCGCGAGTTGAAGCCCGATTCCCCTGCACTGCATGCAGAGCAATTCCGTTTTCCACATCAAACGTGAAAGTAGCCTTGATTTCCTTGATGGCACTCCAGAGAAAACCCCAGATCACTGTCTCAAGTCTAGAAAGATCCTGAGGTCACTGGAGCAACATGAAAGGGCTGAATGGACCCCAAATCAACTCGAGATGAGAGCTTAGTCCCTGGCTTCGACACAAGAGGAATACCAACTTTCCACAAGCAACTCAAGAGGAGGCTTCTCTCAGCTACAGGTATGTGAGAGGGACCCTGAGTTTGTGGCCTCAAGTGGAATGGACACCGAGATGCTCTGACTCGAAGTAAGGCCGGATATCCCTGCAGTGAATTGAATGCAGGCTCGTCTTGCATCTCCCAAGACGAAGGGTTGTCTGAATCCCCTGTGGAGACCACAGAGAAAGACCTACTCCTCCACCTCATCGCGACCGGAGGCCTCACATCCTTTGAAAACTCGAGAGGTCTGAAGAGATCAATGCTTCTAAAGGAGACGATGCCTGACTTTTCTTAAAAATGGATAGGAGTCCCAGGATCACTGTGGCACTTGGAAAGGGAACCTGGGTCTCCCGCCTCACGTGGAGACACGTCCCAATTGCGATGCCAGACTCGAGGAGAATCCCGAGGTGTCCCTCGAACCTAGGCAGGAGTCCTGACGTCGCTGAACAAACACGTGTCTGGAAGTCACCTCCCCGTCGTAACTCTGTAATATACCCCAGGTTCCGGCCGCAACTCGAGAAAAACCATGAGACTTCCCCCTCGCCGCGAGATGAGGCCCGATTCCCCTGCCCTGCGTGCAGAGCAATTCCGTATTCCATATCAAAAATGAAAGGAGCCTAGATTTCCTTGATGGCACTCCAGAGAAAACCCAAGATCAGTGTCTCAAGTCTAGAGTGATCCTGAGGTCACTGGAGCAACACGAAAGGGCTCCAAGGACCCCAAATCAACTCGAGATGAGAGCTTAGTCCCTGGCTTTGACTCAAGAGGAATACCAACTTTCCACAAGCACCTCAAGAGGAAGTTTCTCTCAGCTACAGGTATGTGAGAGGAACCCTGAATGTGTGGCCTCAAGTGCAATGGACACCGAGATGCTCTGACTCGAAGTAAGGCCGGATATCCCTGCAGCGAATTGAATGCAGGCTCGTCTTGCATCTCCCAAGAAGGAGGGATGTCTGAATCCCCTGTGGAGACCAAAGAGAAAGACCTAGTCCTCCGCCTCATCGTGACCGGAGGCCTCACATCCTTTGAAAACTCGAGAGGTCCGAGGAGATCAATGCTTCCAAAGGAGACGATGCCTGATTTCCTCTTGAAAATGGATAGGAGTCCCAGGATCCCTGTGGCACGTGAAAAGGGACCCTGGGTCTCCGGCCTCACGTGGAGACGTGTCCAAAATGCCATGCCAAGACTCGAGGAGAATCCCGAGGTGTCCCTCGCACCTAGGCAGGAGTCCTGACGTCGCTCAACAAACACGTGTCTGGAAGGGCCCTCCCCGTCGTAACTCGAAAATATATCCCAGGTTCCGGCCGCAACTGAACAAAACCATGAGATTTACGCCTCGCCGCGAGTTGAGGCCCGATTCCCATGCACTGCATGCAGAGCAATTCCGTGTTCGACATCAAACGTGAAAGGAGCCTTGATTTCCTTGATGGCACTCCAGAGAAAACCCAAGATCACTGTTTCAAGTCTAGAGGGATCCTGAGGTCACTGTAGCAACACGAGAGGGCTCTGTGGACCCGAAATCAACTCGAGATGAGAGTTTAGTCCCTGGCTTCGACTCAAGAAGAATACCAACTTTCCACAAGCACCTCAAGAGGAGGCTTCTCTCAGCTACAGGTATGTGAGAGGGCCCCTGAGTTTGTGGCCTCAAATGGAATGGACACCGAGATGCTCTGACTCGATGTAAGGCCGGATATCCCTGCAGTGAATTGAATGCAGGCTCGTCTTGCATCTCCCAAGGCGAAGGAATGTCTGAATCCCCTGTGGAGACCACAGAGAAAGACCTAATTCTCCGCGTCATCGCGAGCGGAGGCCTCACATCCTTTGAAAACTCGAGAGGTCCGCGGAGATCAATGCTTCCAAAGGAAACGATGCCTGACTCCTCTTGAAAATGGATAGGAGTCCCAGGATCCCTGTGGCACGTGGAAAGGGACACTGGGTCTCCCGCCTCACGTGGAGAGGCGTCCCAATTGCCATGCCAAGACTCGAGGAGAATCCCGAGGTGTCCCTCGCACCTAGGCAGGAGTCCTGACGTCACTGAACAAACACGTGTCTGAAGGGCCCTCCCCGTCGTAACTCGAGAATATACCCCAGGTTCTGGCCGCAACTCGAGAAAAACCATGAGACTTCCCCCTCGCCGCGAGATGAGGCCCGATTCCCAAGCCCTGCATGCAGAGCAATTCCGTATTCCACATCAAAAAAGAAAGGAGCCTTGATTTCCTTGATGGCACTCCAGAGAAAACCCAAGATCACTGTCTCAAGTCTAGAGGGATCCTGAGGTCACTGGAGCAACAAGAAAGGGTTCCGTGGACCCCAAATCAACTCGAGATGAGAGCTTAGTCCCTGGCTTTGACTCAAGAGGAATACCAACTTTCCACAAGCACCTGAAGAGGAGGCTTCTCTCAGCTACAGGTATATTTGAGGGACCCTGAGTTTGTGGCCTCAAGTGGAATGGACACCGAGATGCTCTGACTCGAAGTAAGGCCGGATATGCCTGCAGTGAATTGAATGCAGGCTCGTCTTGCATCTCCCAAGACGAAGGGATGTGTGAATCCCCTGTGGAGACCACAGAGAAAGACCGAGTTCTCCGCCTCATCGCGAACGGAGGCCTCACATCCTTTGAAAACTCGAGAGGTCCCTGGAGATCAATGCTTCCAAAGGAGACGATGCCTGACTCCTCTTGAAAATGGATAGGAGTCCCAGGATTCCTGTGGCACGTGAAAAGGGACCCTGGGTCTCCCGCCTCACGTGGAGACGCGTCCCCATTGCCATGGCAAGACTCGAGGAGAATCCCGAGGTGTCCCTCGCACCTAGGCAGGAGTCCTGACGTCGCTCAACAAACACGTGTCTGGAAGGGCCCTCCCTGTCGTAACTCGAGAATATATCCAAGGTTCCGGCCACAACTGAAAAATACCATGAGATTTACCCCTCGCCGCGAGTTGAGGCCCGATTCCCCTGCACTGCATGCAGAGCAATTCCGTGTTCGACATCAAACGTGAAAGGAGCCTTGATTTCCTTGATGGCACTCCAGAGAAAACCCAAGATCACTGTTTCAAGTCTAGATTGATCCTGAGGTCACTGGACCAACACGAAAGGGCTCCGTGGACCCCAAATCAACTCGAGATGAGAGCTTAGTCCCTGGCTTCAACTCAAGAGGAATACGAACTTTCCAAAGCCCCTCAAGAGGAGGCTTCTCTCAGCTACAGGTATGTGAGAGGGACCCTGAGTTTGTGGCATCAAGTGGAATGGACAACGAGATGCTCTGACTCGAAGTAAGACCGGATATCCCTGCAGTGAATTGAATGCAGGCTCATCTTGCATCTCCCAAGACGAAGGGATGTCTGAATCCCCTGTGGAGACCACAGAGAAAGACCTAATTCTCCGCCTCATCGCGAGCGGAGGCCTCACATCCTTTGAAAACTCGAGAGGTCCGAGGAGATCAATGCTTCCAAAGGAGACGATGCCTGACTCCTCTTGAAAATGGATAGGAGTCCCAGGATTCCTGTGGCACGTGAAAAGGGACCCTGGGTCTCCCGCCTCACGTGGAGACGCGTCCCCATTGCCATGGCAAGACTCGAGGAGAATCCCGAGGTGTCCCTCGCACCTAGGCAGGAGTCCTGACGTCGCTCAACAAACACGTGTCTGGAAGGGCCCTCCCTGTCGTAACTCGAGAATATATCCCAGGTTCCGGCCACAACTGAAAAATACCATGAGATTTACCCCTCGCCGCGAGTTGAGGCCCGATTCCCCTGCACTGCATGCAGAGCAATTCCGTGTTCGACATCAAACGTGAAAGGAGCCTTGATTTCCTTGATGGCACTCCAGAGAAAACCCAAGATCACTGTTTCAAGTCTAGAGGGATCCTGAGGTCACTGGACCAACACGAAAGGGCTCCGTGGACCCCAAATCAACTCGAGATGAGAGCTTAGTCCCTGGCTTCAACTCAAGAGGAATACGAGCTTTCCACAAGCCCCTCAAGAGGAGGCTTCTGTCAGCTACAGGTATGTGAGAGGGACCCTGAGTTTGTGGCATCTAGTGGAATGGACACCGAGATGCTCTGACTCGAAGTAAGACCGGATATCCCTGCAGTGAATTGAATGCAGGCTCATCTTGCATCTCCCAAGACGAAGGGATGTCTGAATCCCCTGTGGAGACCACAGAGAAAGACCTAATTCTCCGCCTCATCGCGAGCGGAGGCCTCACATCCTTTGAAAACTCGAGAGGTCCGAGGAGATCAATGCTTCCAAAGGAGACGATGCCTGACTCCTCTTGAAAATGGATAGGAGTCCCAGGATCCCTGTGGCACCTGGAAAGGGAAACTGGGTCTCCCGCCTCACGTGGAGACGCATCCCAATTGCCATGCCAAGACTCGAGGAGAATCCCGAGGTGTCCCTTGCACCTAGGCAGGAGTCCTGACGTCGCTGAACAAACACGTGTCTGGAAGGGCCCTCCCCATCGTAACTCGAGTATATACCCCAGGTTCCGGCCGCAACTCGAGAAAAACCATGAGATTTCCCCCTCGCCGCGAGTTGAGACCCGATTCCCCTGCACTGCATGCAGAGCAATTCCGTTTTCCACATCAAACGTGAAAGGAGCCTTGATTTCCTTGATGGCACTCCAGAGAAAACCCAAGATCACTGTCTCAAATCTAGAGGGATCCTGAGGTCACTGGAGCAACATGAAATGGCTCCGTGGACCCCAAATCAACTCGAGATGAGAGCTTCGTCCCTGGCTTCGACTCAAGAGGAATACCAACTTTCCACAAGCACCTCAAGAGGAGGCTTCTCTCAGCTACAGGTATATTTGAGGGACCCCGAGTGTGTGGCCTCAAGTGGAAAGGACACCGAGATGCTCTGACTCGAAGTAAGGCCGGATATCCCTGCAGTGAATTGAATGCAGGCTCGTCTTGCATCTCCCAAGAAGGGATGTCTGAATCCCCTGTGGAGACCACAGAGAAAGACCGAGTTCTCCGCCTCATCGCGACCAGAGGCCTCACATCCTTTGAAAACTCGAGAGGTCTGCGGAGATCAATGCTTCCAAAGGAGACGATGCCTGACTCCTCTTGAAAATGGATAGCAGTCCCAGGATCCCTGTGGCAAGTGGAAAGGGACACTGGGTATCCCGCCTCACGTAGAGACGCGTCCCAATTGCCATGAAAAGACTCGAGGAGAATCCCAAGGTGTCCGTCGCACCTAGGCAGGAGTCCTGACGTCGCTGAACAAACACGTGTCTGGAAGGGCCCTCCCCATCGTAACTCGAGAATATACCCCAGGTTCGGGACGCAACTCGAGAAAAACCATGAGACTTCCCCCTCGACGCGACATGAGGCGCGATTCCCCTGCACTGCATGCAGAGCAATTCCGTTTTCCACATCAAACGTGAAAGGAGCCTTGATTTCCTTGATGGCACTCCAGAGAAAACCCAAGATCAGTGTCTCAAGTCTAGAGGGATCCTGAGGTCACTGGAGCAACACGAAAGGGCTCCAAGGACCCCAAATCAACTCGAGATGAGAGCTTAGTCCCTGGCTTAGACTCAAGAGGAATACCAACTTTGCACAAGCACCTCAAGAGGAAGCTTCTCTCAGCTACAGGTATGTGAGAGGAACCCTGAATTTGTGGCCTCAAGTGCAATGGACACCGAGATGCTCTGACTCGAAGTAAGGCCGGATATCCCTGCAGTGAATTGAATGCAGGCTCGTCTTGCATCTCCCAAGACGAAGGGATGTCTGAATCCCCTGAGTAGACCACAGAGAAAGACCTAGTCCTCCGCCTCATCGTGACCGGAGGCCTCACATCCTTTGAAATCTCGTGAGGTCCGCGGAGATCAATGCTTCCAAAGGAGAAGATGCCTGACTCTTCTTGAAAATGGATAGGAGTCCCAGGATCCCTGTGGCACGTGGAACGGGACACTGGGAATCCCGCCTCACGTGGAGACACGTCCCAATTGCCATGCAAGACTCGAGGAGAATCCCGAGGTGTCCCTCGCACCTAGGCAGGAGTCCTGACGTCGCTGAACAAACACGTGTCTGGAAGGGACCTCCCCGTCGTAACTCGAGAATATACCCGAGGTTCCGGCCACAACTCGAGAAAAACCATGAGACTTCCCCCTCGCCGCGAGATGAGGCCCGATTCCCCTGCCCTGCGTGCAGAGCAATTCCGTATTCACATCAAAAATGAAAGGAGCCTTGATTTCCTTGATGGCACTCCAGAGAAAACCCAAGATCAGTGTCTCAAGTCTAGAGGGATCCTGAGGTCACTGGAGCAACACGAAAGGGCTCCAAGGACCCCTAATCAACTCGAGATGAGAGCTTAGTCCCTGCCTTTGACTCAAGAGGAATACCAACTTTCCACAATCACCTCAAGAGGTGGCTTCTCTCAGCTACAGGTATATTTGAGGGACCCTGAGTTTGTGGCCTCAAGTGGAATGGACACCGAGATGCTCTGACTCGAAGTAAGGCCGGATATTCCTGCAGTGAATTGAATGCAGGCTCGTCTTGCATCTCCCAAGACGAAGGGATGTGTGAATCCCCTGTGGAGACCACAGAGAAAGACCGAGTTCTCCGCCTCATCGCGACCGGAGGCCTCACATCCTTTGAAAACTCGAGAGGTCCGCGGAGATCAATGCTTCCAAAGGAGACGATGCCTGACTCCTCTTGAAAATGGATAGGAGTCCCAGGATTCCTGTGGCACGTGGAAAGGGACCCTGGGTCTCCCGCCTCACGTGGAGACGCGTCCAAATTGCCATGCCAAGATTCGAGGAGAATCCCGAGGTGTCCCTCGCACCTAAGCAGGAGTCCTGACGTCGCTGAACAAACACGTGTCTGGAAGGGCCCTCCCCGTCGTAACTCGAGAATATACCCCAGGTTCCGGCCGCAACTCGAGAAAAACCATGAGATTTTCCCCTCGCCGCGAGTTGAGGCCCGATTCCCCTGCACTGCATGCAGAGCAATTCCGTATTCCACATCAAAAATGAAAGGAGCCTTGATTTCCTTGATGGCACTCCAGAGAAAACCCAAGATCAGTGTCTCAAGTCTAGAGGGATCCTGAGGTCACTGGAGCAACACGAAAGGTCTCCAAGGACCCCAAATCAACTCGAGATGAGAGCTTAGTCCCTGGCTTAGACTCAAGAGGAATACCAACTTTGCACAAGCACCTCAAGAGGAAGCTTCTCTCAGCTACAGGTATGTGAGAGGAACCCTGAATTTGTTGCCTCAAATGCAATGGACACCGAGATGCTCTGACTCGAAGTAAGGCCGGATATCCCTGCAGTGAATTGAATGCAGGCTCGTCGTGCATCTCCCAAGACGAAGGGATGTCTGAATCCCCTGTGGAGACCACAGAGAAAGACCTAGTCCTCCGCCTCATCGTGACCGGAGGCCTCACATCCTTTGAAAACTCGAGAGGTCTGCAGAGATCAATGCTTCCAAAGGAGACGATGCCTGACTCCTCTTGAAAATGGATAGGAGTCCCAGGATTACTGTGGCACGTGGAAAGGGACACTGGGTCTCCCGCCACATGTGGAGACGCGGCCCAATTGCCATGCCAAGACTCGAGGAGAATCCCGAGGTGTCCCTCGCACCTAGGCAGGAGTCCTGACGTCGCTGAACAAACACGTATCTGGAAGGGCCCTCCCCGTCGTAACTCGAGAATATACCCCAAGTTCCGGCCGCAACTTGAGAAAAACCATGAGACTTCCCCCTCGCCGCGAGATGAGGCACGATTCCCCTGCCCTGCGTGCAGAGGAATTCCGTATTCCACATCAAAAAAGAAAGGAGCCTTGATTTCCTTGATGGCACTCCAGAGAAAACCCAAGATCACTGTCTCAAGTCTAGAGGGATCCTGAGGTCACTGGAGCAACATGAAATGGCTTCGTGGACCCCAAATCAACTCGAGATGAGAGCTTAGTCCCTGGCTTCGACTCAAGAGGAATACCAACTTTCCACAAGCACCTCAAGAGGAGGCTTCTCTCAGCTACAGGTATGTGAGAGGGCCCCTGAGTTTGTGGCCTCAAGTGGAATGGACACCGAGATGCTCTGACTCGAAGTAAGGCCGGATATCCCTGCAGTGAATTGAATGCAGGCTCATCTTGCATCTCCCAAGACGAAGGGATGTCTGAATCCGCTGGTGAGACCACAGAGAAAGACCGAGTTCTCCGCCTCATCGCGACCAGAGGCCTCACATCCTTTGAAAACTCGAGAGGTCTGCGGAGATCAATGCTTCCAAAGGAGACGATGCCTGACTCCTCTTGAAAATGGATAGGAGTCCCAGGATCCCTGTGGCACGTGGAAAGGGACACTGGATCTCCCGCCTCACGTGGAGACGCGTCCCAATTGCCATGCCAAGACTCGAGGAGAATCCCGAGGTGTCCCTCGCACCTAGGCAGGAGTCCTGACGTCGCTGAACAAACACGTGTCTGGAAGGGCCCTCCCCGTTGTAACTCGAGAATATACCCCAGGTTCCGGCCGCAACTCGAGAAAAACCATGAGATTTCCCCCTCGCCGCGAGTTGAAGCCCGATTCCCCTGCACTGCATGCAGAGCAATTCCGTTTTCCACATCAAACGTGAAAGTAGCCTTGATTTCCTTGATGGCACTCCAGAGAAAACCCAAGATCACTGTCTCAAGTCTAGAAAGATCCTGAGGTCACTGGAGCAACATGAAAGGGCTCCATGGACCCCAAATCAACTCGAGATGAGAGCTTAGTCCCTGGCTTCGACACAAGAGGAATACCAACTTTCCACAAGCAACTCAAGAGGAGGCTTCTCTCAGCTACAGGTATGTGAGAGGGACCCTGAGTTTGTGGCCTCAAGTGGAATGGACACCGAGATGCTCTGACTCGAAGTAAGGCCGGATATCCCTGCAGTGAATTGAATGCAGGCTCGTCTTGCATCTCCCAAGACGAAGGGTTGTCTGAATCCCCTGTGGAGACCACAGAGAAAGACCTACTCCTCCACCTCATCGCGACCGGAGGCCTCACATCCTTTGAAAACTCGAGAGGTCTGAAGAGATCAATGCTTCTAAAGGAGACGATGCCTGACTTTTCTTAAAAATGGATAGGAGTCCCAGGATCACTGTGGCACTTGGAAAGGGAACCTGGGTCTCCCGCCTCACGTGGAGACACGTCCCAATTGCGATGCCAGACTCGAGGAGAATCCCGAGGTGTCCCTCGCACCTAGGCAGGAGTCCTGACGTCGCTGAACAAACACGTGTCTGGAAGTCACCTCCCCGTCGTAACTCTGGAATATACCCCAGGTTCCGGCCGCAACTCGAGAAAAACCATGAGACTTCCCCCTCGCCGCGAGATGAGGCCCGATTCCCCTGCCCTGCGTGCAGAGCAATTCCGTATTCCATATCAAAAATGAAAGGAGCCTAGATTTCCTTGATGGCACTCCAGAGAAAACCCAAGATCAGTGTCTCAAGTCTAGAGTGATCCTGAGGTCACTGGAGCAACACGAAAGGGCTCCAAGGACCCCAAATCAACTCGAGATGAGAGCTTAGTCCCTGGCTTTGACTCAAGAGGAATACCAACTTTCCACAAGCACCTCAAGAGGAAGTTTCTCTCAGCTACAGGTATGTGAGAGGAACCCTGAATGTGTGGCCTCAAGTGCAATGGACACCGAGATGCTCTGACTCGAAGTAAGGCCGGACATCCCTGCAGTGAATTGAATGCAGGCTCGTCTTGCATCTCCCAAGAAGGAGGGATGTCTGAATCCCCTGTGGAGACCAAAGAGAAAGACCTAGTCCTCCGCCTCATCGTGACCGGAGGCCTCACATCCTTTGAAAACTCGAGAGGTCTGCAGAGATCAATGCTTCCAAAGGAGACGATGCCTGACTCCTCTTGAAAATGGATAGGAGTCCCAGGATTACTGTGGCACGTGGAAAGGGACACTGGGTCTCCCGCAACACGTGGAGACGCGGCCCAATTGCCATGCCAAGACTCGAGGAGAATCCCGAGGTGTCCCTCGCACCTAGGCAGGAGTCCTGACGTCGCTGAACAAACACGTGTCTGGAAGGGCCCTCCCCGTTCTAACTCGAGAATATACCCCAAGTTCCGGCCGCAACTCGAGAAAAACCATGAGACTTCCCCCTCGCCGCGAGATGAGGCCCGATTCCCCTGCACTGCGTGCAAAGCAATTCCGTGTTCCACATCAAACGTGAAAGGAGCCTTGATTTCCTTGACGGCACTACAGAGAAAACCCAAGATCACTGTCTCAAGTCTAGAGGGATCCTGAGGTCACTGGAGCAACAAGAAAGGGCTCTGTGGACCTCAAATCAACTCGAGATGAGAGCTTAGTCCCTGGCTTCGACTCAAGAGGAATACCAACTTTCCACAAGCACCTCAAGAGGAGGCTTCTCTCAGCCACACGTATGTGAGAGGGACCCTGAGTTTGTGGCCTCAAGTGGAATGGACACCGAGATGCTCTGACTCGAAGTAAGGCCGGATATCCCTGCAGTGAATTGAATGCAGGATCGTCTTGCATCTCCCAAGACGAAGGGTTGTCTGAATCCCCTGTGGAGACCACAGAGAAAGACCTCGTTCTCCGCCTCATCGAGACCGAAGGCCTCACATCCTTTGAAAACTCGAGAGGTCCGCGGAGATCAATGCTTCCAAAGGAGAAGATGCCTGACTCTTCTTGAAAATGGATAGGAGTCCCAGGATCCCTGTGGCACGTGGAAAGGGACCCTGGGTCTCCCGCCTCACGTGGAGACGCATCCCAATTGCCATGCCAAGACTCGAGGACAATCCCAAGGTGTCCCTCGCACCTAGGCAGGAGTCCTGACGTCCCTGAACAAACACGTGTCTGGAAGGGCCCTCCTCGTCGTAACTCGAGAATATACCCCAGGTTTCAGCCGCAACTTGAGAAAAACCATGAGACATCCCCCTTGCCGCGAGATGATGCCCGATTCCCCTGCACTGCGTGCAGAGCAATTCCGTGTTCCACATCAAACGTGAAAGGAGCCTTGATTTCCTTGATGGCACTCCAGAGAAAACCCAAGATCACTGTCTCAAGTCTAGAGGGATCCTGAGGTCACTGTAGCAACAAGAAAGGGCTCCGTGGATCCCAATTAACTCGAGATGAGAGCTTAGTCCCTGGCTTCGACTCAAGAGGAATACCAACTTTCCACAAGCACCTCAAGAGGAGGCTTCTCTCAGCTACAGGTATTTGAGAGGGACCCTGAGTTTGTGGCCTCAAGTGGAATGGACACCGAGATGCTCTGACTCGAAGTAAGACGGATATCCCTGCAGTGAATTGAATGCAGGCTCGTCTTGCATCTCCCAAGACGAAGGGTTGTCTGAATCCCCTGTGGAGACCACAGAGAAAGACCTAGTCCTCCGCCTCAACGCAACCGGAGGCCTCATATCCTTTGAAAACTCGAGAGGTCTGCGGAGATCAATACTTCCAAGGAGACGATGCTTGACACCTCTTGAAAATGGATAGGAGTCCCAGGATCCCTGTGGCACGTGGAAAGGGACCCTGGGTCTCCCGCCTCACGTGGAGACGCATCCCAATTGCCATGCCAAGACTCGAGGAGAATCCCGAGGTGTCCCTCGCACCTAGGCAGGAGTCCTGACGTCGCTGAACAAACACGTGTCTGGAAAGGCCCTCCCCGTTGTAACTCGAGAATATAGCCCAGTTTCCAGCCGCAACTCGAGAAAAACCATGAGACTTCCCCCTCGCCGTGAGATGAGGCCCGAGAAAGAGAAAACCCAAGATCACTGTCTCAAGTCTAGAGGGATACTGAGGTCACTGTAGCAACATGAAAGGGCTCTGTGGTCCCCATATCAACTCGTGATGAGAGCTTAGTCCCTGGCTTCGACTCAAGAGGAATACCAACTTTCCACAAGCACCTCAAGAGGTGGGTTCTCTCAACCACAGGTATGTGAGAAGGACCCTGAGTTTCTGGCCTCAAGTGGAATGGACACCGAGATGCTCTGACTCGAAGTAAGGCCATTTATCCCTGCAGTGAAGTGAATGCAGGCTCGTCTTGCATCTCCCAAGACGAAGGGATGTCTGAATCCCCTTTGGAGACCACAGAGAAAGACCTAGTTCTCCGTCTCATCGCGACCGGAGGCCTCACATCCTTTGAAAACTCGAGAGGTCCGCGGAGATCAATGCTTCCAAAGGAGACGATGCCTGACTCCTCTTGAAAATGGATAGGAGTCCCAGGGTCCCTGTGGCACGTGGAAAGGGACCCTGCGTCTCCCGCCTCACGTGGAGACGCCTCCCAATTGCCATGCCAAGACTCGAGGAGAATCCCGAGGTGTCCCTCGCACCTAGGAAGGAGTCCTGACGTCGCTGAACAAACACGTGTCTGGAAAGGCCCTCCCCGTTGTAACTCGAGAATATAGCCCAGGTTCCGGCCGCAAGTCGAGAAAAACCATGAGACTTCCCCCTCGCCGCGAGATGAGGCCCGATTCCCCTGCACTGCGTGCAGAGCAATTCCGTGTTACACATCAAACGTGAAAGGAGCTTGATTTCCTTGATGGCACTCCAGAGAAAACCCAAGATAACTGTCTCAAGTCTAGAGGGATCCTGAGGTCACTGTAGCAACTCGAAAGGGCTCCGTGGACCCCAAATCAACTCGAGATGAGAGCTTAGTCCCTGGCTTCGACTCAAGAGGAATACCAACTTTCCACAAGACCCTCAAGAGTAGGTTTCTCTCAGCTACAGGTATGTGAGGGGGACCCTGAGATTGTGGCCTCAAGTGGAATGGACACAGAGATGCTCTGACTCGAAGTAAGGCCCGATATCCCTGCAGTGAATTGAATGCAGGCTCGTCTTGCATCTCCCAAGACGAAGGGATGTCTGAATCTCCTGTGGAGACCACAGAGAAAGACCTAGATGTCCGCATCATCGCGACCGGAGGCCTCTCATCCTTTGAAAACTCGAGAGGTCCACGGAGATCAATGCTTCCAAAGGAGAAGATGCCTGATTCCTCTTGAAAATGGATAGGAGTCCCAGGATCCCTGTGGCACGTGGAAATGGACCCTGGGTCTACTGCCTCATGTGGAGACGCGTCCGAATTGCCATGCCAAGACTCTACGAGAATCCCGAGTTGTCCTCGCACCTAGGCAGGAGTACTGAAGTCGCTGAACAAACACGTGTCTGGAAGGGACCTCCCCATCGTAACTCGAGAATATACCCCAGGTTCTGGCCGCAATTCGAGAAAAACCATGAGACTTCCCTCTCGCCGCGAGATGAGGCCCGATTCCCCTGCACTTTGTGCAGAGCAATTCCGTGTTCCACATCAAACGTGAAAGGAGACTTGATTTCCTTGATGGCACTCCAGAGAAAACCCAAGATCACTGTCTCAAGTCTAGAGGGATCCTGAGGTCACTGGAGCAACACGAAATGGCTCCGAGGACCCCAAATCAACTCGAGATGAAAGCTTAGTCCCTGGCTTCAACTCAAGAGGAATACCAACTTTCCACAAGCACCGCAAGAGGAGGCTTCTCTCAGCTACCGTTATGTGAGAGGGACCCTCAGATTGTGGCCTCAAGTGGAATGGACACCGAGGTGCTCTGACTGGAAATAAGGCCCGATATCAATGCAGTGAATTGAATGCAGGCTCGTCTTGCATCTCCCAAGACGAAGGGATGTCTGAATCCCCTGTGGAGACCACAGAGAAAGACCTAGTTCTCCGCCTCAACGCGAACGGAGGCCTCACATCCTTTGAAAATTGGAGAGGTGCACGGAGATCAATGCTTCCAAAGGAGACGTTGCCTGCCTCCTCTTGAAAATGGATAGGAGTCCCAGGATCCCTGTGGCACGTGGAAAGGGACCCTGGGTCTCCCGCATCACGTGGAGACGCGTCCCAATTACCATGCCAAGACTTGTGGAGAATCCCGAGGTGTCCCTCGCACCTAGGCAGGAGTCCTGACGTCGCTGAACAAACACGTGTCTGGAAGGGCCCTCCCAGTCATAACTCGAGAATATACCCCTGGTTCCGGCCGCAACTCGAGAAAAACCATGAGACTTACTCCTCGCCGCGAGATGAGGCCCCATTCCCCTGCACTGCGTGCAGAGCAATTCTGTGTTCCACATCAAACGTGAAAGGAGTCTTGATTTCCATGATGGCATTCCAGAGAAAACCCAAGATCACTGTCTCAAGTCTAGAGGGATCCTGAGGTCACTGTAGCAACACGAAAGGGCTCCAGGACCCCAAATCAACTCGAGATGAGAGCTTAGTCCCTGGCTTCGACTCAAGAAGAATACCAACTTTCCACAAGCACCTCAAGAGAAGGCTTCTCTCAGCTACAGGTATGTGAGAGGGACCCCGAGTTTTTGGCCTCAAGTGGAATGGACACTGAGATGCTCTGACTCGAAGTAAGGCCGGATATCCCTGCAGTGAATGGAATGCAGGCTCGTCTTGCATCTCCCAAGACTAAGGGATGTATGAATCCCCTGTGGAGACCACAGAGAAAGACCTAATTCTCCGCCTCATCGCGAGCGGAGGCCTCACATCCTTTGAAAACTCGAGAGGTCCGCGGAGATCAATGCTTCCAAAGGAGACGATGCCTGACTCCTCTTGAAAATGGATAGGAGTCCCAGGATCCCTGTGGCACCTGGAAAGGGACCCTGGGTCTCCCGCCTCACGTGGAGACGCGTCCCCATTGCCATGCCAAGACTCGAGGAGAATCCCGAGGTGTCCCTCGCACCTAGGCAGGAGTCCTGACGTCGCTGAACAAACACGTGTCTGGACGGGCCCTCCCCGTCGTAACTCGATAATATACCACAGGTTCCGGCCGCAACTCGAGAAACACCATGAGACTTCCCCCTCACAGCGAGATGAGGCCCGATTCCCCTGCACTGCGTGCAGAGCAATTCCGTGTTCCACATCAAACTTGAAAGGAGCCTTGATTTCCTTGATGGCACACCAGAGAAAACCCAAGATCACTGTCTCAAGTCTAGAGGGATCCTGAGGTCACTGTAGCAACACGAAAGGGCTCCGTGGACCCCAAATCAACTCGAGATGAGAGCTTAGACCCTTGCTTCGACTCAAGAGGAATACCAACTTTCCAGAAGCACCTCAAGAGGAGGCTTCTCTCAGCTACAGGTTGTGAGAGGGCCCCTGAGTTTCTGGCCTCAAGTGGAATGGGCACCGAGATGCTCTGACTCGAAGTAAGGCCGGATATCCCTGCAGTGAATTGAATGTAGGCTCGTATTTCATCTTCCAAGACGAAGGGATGTCTGAATCCCCTGTGGAGACCACAGAGAAAGACCTAGTCCTCCACCTCAACGCAACCGGAGGCCTCATATCCTTTGAAAACTCGAGAGGTCCGCGGAGATCAATACTTCCGAAGGAGACGATGCCTGACTCCTCTTGAAAATGGATAGGTGTCCCAGCATCCCTGTGGCACGGGGAAAGGGACCCTGGGTCTCCCGCCTCACGTGGAGACACGTCCCAATTGCCATGCCAAGACTCGAGGAGAATCCAGAGGTGTCCCTCGCACCTAGGCAGGAGTCCTGACTTCGCTGAACAAACACGTGTCTGGAAGGGCCCTCCCCGTCGTAACTCGGGAATATACCCCAGGTTTCGGCCGAAACTTGAGAAAAACCATGAGACATCCCCCTTGCCGCGAGATGAGGCCCGATTCCCCTGCACTGCGTGCAGAACAATTCCGTGTTCCACATCAAACTTGAAAGGAGTCTTGATTTCCTTGATGGCACTCCAGAGAAAACCCAAGATCACTGTCTCAAGTCTAGAGGGATCCTGAGGTCACTGTAGCAACAGGAAAGGGCTCCGTGGACCCCAAATCAACTCGAGATGAGAGCTTAGTCCCTGGCTTCGACTCAAGAGGAATACCAACTTTCCACAAGCACCTCAAGAGGAGGCTTCTCTCAGCTACAGGTATGTGAGAGGGACCCTGAGTTTGTGGCCTCAAGTGGAATGGACACCGAGATGCTCTGACTCTAAGTAAGGCCGGATATCCCTGCAGTGAATTGAATGCAGGCTCGTATTCCATCTCCCAAGATGAAGGGATGTCTGAATCCCCTGGGGAGACCACAGAGAAGACCTAGTTCTCCACCTCTTCACGACTGGAGGCCTCACATCCTTTGAAAACTCGAGACGTCCACGGAGATCAAGGCTTCCAAAGGAGACGATGCCTGACTCCTCTTGAAAATGGATAGGAGTCCCAGGATCCCTGTGGCACGTGGAAAGGGACCCTGGGTCTCCCGCCTCACGTGGAGACGCGTCCCAATTGCCATGCCAAGGCTCGAGGAGAATCCCGAGGTGTCCCTCGCACCTAGGCAGGAGTCCTGACGTCGCTGAACAAACACGTGTCTGGAAGGGCCCTCCCCGTCGTAACTCGAGAATATGCCCCAGGTTCCGGCCGCAACTAGAGAAAAACCATGAGACTTCCCCCTCGCCGCGAGATGAGGCCCGATTCCCCTGCACTGCGTGCACAGCAATTCCGTGTTCCACATCAAATGTGAAAGGAGCCTTGATTTCCTTGCTGGCACTCCAGAGAAAACCCAAGATCAGTGTCTCAAGTCTAGAGGGATCCTGAGGTCACTGGAGCAACAGGAAAGGGCTCCGTGGACCCCAAATCAACTCGAGATGAGAGCTTAGTCCCTGGCTTCGACTCAAGAGGAATACCAACTTTCCACAAACACCTCAAGAGGAGGCTTCTCTCAGCTACAGTTATGTGAGAGGGACCCTGAGTTTGTGGCCTCAAGTGGAATGGACACCGAGATGCTGTGACTCGAAGTAAGACCAGATATCCCTGGAGTGAATTGAATGCAGGCTCATCTTGCATCTCCCAAGACGAAGGGATGTCTGAATTCCCTGTGGAGTCCACAGAGAAAGACCTAGTCCTCCGCCTCATCGCGACCGGAGGCCTCACATCCTTTGAAAACTCGAGAGGTCCAGGGAGATCAATGCTTCCAAAGGAGACGATGCCTGACTCCTCTTGAAAATGGATAGGAGTCCCAGGATCCCTGTGGCACGTGGAAAGGGACACTGGGTCTCCCGCCTCACGTGGAGACGCGTCCCAATTGCCATGCCAAGACTCGAGGAGAATCCCGAAGTGTCCCTCGCACTTAGGCAGGAGTCCTGACGTCGCTGAACAAACACGTGTCTGGAAGGGCCCTCCCCGTCGTAACTCGAGAATATACCCCAGGTTCGGGCCTCAACTCGAGAAAAACCATGAGATTTCCCCCTCGCCGCGAGTTGAGGCCCGATTCCCCTGCACTGCATGCAGAGCAATTCCATTTTCCACATCAAACGTGAAAGTAGCCTTGATTTCCTTGATGGCACTCCAGAGAAAACGCAAGATCACTGTCTCAAGTCTAGAGGAGTCCTGAGGTCACTGGAGCAACATGAAAGGGCTCCATGGACCCCAAATCAACTCGAGATGAGAGCTTAGTCCCTGGCTTCGACACAAGTGGAATACCAACTTTCCACAAGCAACTCAAGAGGCGGCTTCTCTCAGCTACAGGTATGTGAGAGGGACCCTGAGTTTGTGGCCTCAAGTGGAATGGACACCGAGATGCTCTGACTCGAAGTAAGGCCGGATATCCCTGCAGTGAATTGAATGCAGGCTCGTCTTGCATCTCCCAAGACGAAGGGATGTCTGAATCCCCTGTGGAGACCACAGAGAAAGACCTACTCCTCCGCCTCATCGCGACCGGAGGCCTCACATCCTTTGAAAACTCGAGAGGTCTGCAGAGATCAATGCTTCCAAAGGAGACGATGCCTGACTCTTCTTGAAAATGGATAGGAGTCCCAGGATCACTGTGGCACTTGGAAAGGGACCCTGGGTCTCCCGCCTCACGTGGAGACACGTCCCAATTGCCATGCCAGACTCGAGGAGAATCCCGAGGTGTCCCTCGCACCTAGGCAGGAGTCCTGACGTCGCTGAACAAACACGTGTCTGGAAGGGACCTCCCCGTCGTAACTCGAGAATATACCCCAGGTTCCGGCCGCAACTCGAGAAAAACCATGAGACTTCCCCCTCCCCGCGAGATGAGGCCCGATTCCCCTGCCCTGCGTGCAGAGCAATTCCGTATTCCACATCAAAAAAGAAAGGAGCCTTGATTTCCTTGATGGCACTCCAGAGAAAACCCAAGATCACTGTCTCAAGTCTAGAGGGATCCTGAGGTCACTGGAGCAACAAGAAATGGCTCCGTGGACCCCAAATCAACTCGAGATGAGAGCTTAGTCCCTGGCTTTGACTCAAGAGGAATACCAACTTTCCACAAGCACCTCAAGAGGAGGCTTCTCTCAGCTACAGGTATATTTGAGGGACCCTGAGTTTGTGGCCTCAAGTGGAATGGACACCGAGATGCTCTGACTCGAAGTAACGCCGGATATTCCTGCAGTGAATTGAATGCAGGCTCGTCTTGCATCTCCCAAGACGAAGGGATGTGTGAATCCCCTGTGGAGACCACAGAGAAAGACCGAGTTCTCCGCCTCATCGCGACCGGAGGCCTCACATCCTTTGAAAACTCGAGAGGTCCCCGAGATCAATGCTTCCAAAGGAGACGATGCCTGACTCCTCTTGAAAATGGATAGGAGTCCCAGGATTCCTGTGGCACGTGGAAAGGGACGCTGGGTCTCCCGCCTCACGTGGAGACGCGTCCAAATTGCCATGCCAAGATTCGAGGAGAATCCCGAGGTGTCCCTCGCACCTAAGCAGGAGTCCTGACGTCGCTGAACAAACACGTGTCTGGAAGGGTCCTCCCCGTCGTAACTCGAGAATATACCCCAGGTTCCGGCCGCAACTCGAGAAAAACCATGAGATTTTCCCCTCGCCGCGAGTTGAGGCCCGATTCCCCTGCACTGCATGCAGAGCAATTCCGTGTTCCACATCAAACGTGAAAGGAGCCTTGATTTCCTTGATGGCACTCCAGAGAAAACCCAAGATCACTGTCTCAAGTCTAGAGGGATCCTGAGGTCACTGGAGCAACATGAAATGGCTCCGTGGACCCCAAATCAACTCGAGATGAGAGCTTAGTCCCTGGCTTAGACTCAAGAGGATTAGCAACTTTCCACAAGCACCTCAAGAGGAGGCTTCTCTCAGCTACAGGTATATTTGAGGGACCCCGAGTTTGTGGCCTCAAGTCGAAAGGACACCGAGATGCTCTGACTCGAAGTAAGACCGAATATCCCTGCAGTGAATTGAATGCAGGCTCGTCTTGCATCTCCCAAGACGAAGGGTTGTCTGAATCCCCTGTGGAGACCACAGAGAAAGACCTACTCCTCCGCCTCATCGCGACCGGAGGCCTCACATCCTTTGAAAACTGGAGAGGTCTGAAGAGATCAATGCTTCTAAAGGAGACGATGCCTGACTCTTCTTAAAAATGGATAGGAGTCCCAGGATCATTGTGGCACTTGGAAAGGGAACCTGGGTCTCCCGCCTCACATGGAGACACGACCCAATTGCCATGCCAGACTCGAGGAGAATCCCGAGGTGTCCCTCGCACCTAGGCAGGAGTCCTGACGTCGCTGAACAAACACATGTCTGGAAGGGACCTCCCCGTCGTAACTCGAGAATATACCCCAGGTTCCGGCCGCAGCTCGAGAAAAACCATGAGTCTTCCCCCTCGCCGCGAGATGAGGCCCGATTCCCCTGCCCTGCGTGCAGAGCAATTCCGTATTCCATATCAAAAATGAAAGGAGCCTTGATTTCCTTGATGGCACTCCAGAGAAAACCCAAGATCAGTGTCTCAAGTCTAGAGGGATCCTGAGGTCACTGGAGCAACACGAAAGGGCTCCAAGGACCCCAAATCAACTCAAGATGAGAGCTTAGTCCCTGGCTTCGACTCAAGAGGAATACCAACCTTCCACAAGCACCTCAAGAGGAGGCTTCTCTCAGCTACAGGTATGTGAGAGGGCCCCTGAGTTTGTGGCCTCAAATGGAATGGCCACCGAGATGCTCTGACTCGAAGTAAGGCCGGATATCCCTGCAGTGAATTGAATGCAGGCTCGTCGTGCATCTCCCAAGACGAAGGGATGTCTGAATCCCCTGTGGAGACCACAGAGAAAGACCTAGTCCTCCGCCTCATCGTGACCGGAGGCCTCACATCTTTTGAAAACTCGAGACGTCTGCAGAGATCAATGCTTCCAAAGGAGACGATGCCTGACTCCTCTTGAAAATGGATAGGAGTCCCAGGATTACTGTGGCACGTGGAAAGGGACACTGGGTCTCCCGCCACACGTGGAGACGCGGCCCAATTGCCATGCCAAGACTCGAGGAGAATCCCGAGGTGTCCCTCGCACCTAGGCAGGAGTCCTGACGTCGCTGAACAAACACGTGTCTGGAAGGGCCCTCCCCGTCGTAACTCGAGAATATACCCCAAGTTCCGGCCGCAACTTGAGAAAAACCATGAGACTTCCCCCTCGCCGCGAGATGAGGCCCGATTCCCCTGCCCTGCGTGCAGAGGAATTCCGTATTCCACATCAAAAAAGAAAGGAGCCTTGATTTCCTTGATGGCACTCCAGAGAAAACCCAAGATCACTGTCGCAAGTCTAGAGGGATCCTGTGGTCACTGGAGCAACAAGAAAGGGCTCCGTGGACCCCAAATCAACTCGAGATGAGAGCTTAGTCCCTGGCTTCCACTCAAGAGGAATACCAACTTTCCACAAGCACCTCAAGAGGAGGCTTCTCTCAGCTACAGGTATGTGAGAGGGACCCTGAGTTTGTGGCCTCAAGTGGAATGGACACCGAGATGCTCTGACTCGAAGTAAGGCCGGATATCCCTGCAGTGAATTGAATGCAGGCTCGTCTTGCATCTCCCAAGACGAAGGGTTGTCTGAATCACCTGTGGAGACCACAGAGAAAGACCTACTCCTCCGCCTCATCGCGACCGGAGGCCTCACATCCTTTGAAAACTCGAGAGGTCTGAAGAGATCAATGCTTCTAAAGGAGACGATGCCTGACTTTAATTAAAAATGGATAGGAGTCCCAGGATCACTGTGGCACTTGGAAAGGGAACCTGGGTCTCCCGCCTCACGTGGAGACACGTCCCAATTGTGATGCCAGACTCGAGGAGAATCCCGAGGTGTCCCTCGCACCTAGGCAGGAGTCCTAACGTCGCTGAACAAACACGTGTCTGGAAGTCACCTCCCCGTCGTAACTCGGGAATATACCCCAGGCGCCGGCCGCAACTCGAGAAAAACCATGAGACTTCCCCCTCGCCGCGAGATGAGGCCCGACTCCCCTGCCCTGCGTGCAGAGCAATTCCGTATTCCATATCAAAAATGAAAGGAGCCTTGATTTCCTTGATGGCACTCCAGAGAAAACCCAAGATCAGTGTCTCAAGTCTAGAGGGATCCTGAGGTCACTGGAGCAACACGAAAGGGCTCCAAGGACCCCAAATCAACTCGAGATGAGAGCTTAGTCCCTGGCTTAGACTCAAGAGGAATACCAACTTTCCACAAGCACCTCAAGAGGAAGCTTCTCTCAGCTACAGGTATGTGAGAGGAACCCTGAATTTGTGGCCTCAAGTGCAATGGACACCGAGATGCTCTGACTCGAAGTAAGGCCGGATATCCCTGCAGTGAATTGAATGCAGGCTCGTCTTGTATCTCCCAAGAAGGAGGGATGTCTGAATCCCCTGTGGAGACCACAGAGAAAGACCTAGTCCTCCGCCTCATCGTGACCGGAGGCCTCACATCCTTTGAAAACTCGAGAGGTCTGCAGAGATCAATGCTTCCAAAGGAGACGATGCCTGACTCCTCTTGAAAATGGATAGGAGTCCCAGGATTACTGTGGCACGTGGAAAGGGACACTGGGTCTCCCGCAACACGTGGAGACGCGGCCCAATTGCCATGCCAAGACTAGAGGAGAATCCCGAGGTGTCCCTCGCACCTAGGCAGGAGTCCTGACGTCGATGAACAAACACGTGTCTGGAAGGGCCCTCCCCGTCGTAACTCGAGAATATACCCCAAGTTCCGGCCGCAACTCGAGAAATACTATGAGACTTCCCCCTCGCCGCGAGATGAGGCCCGATTCCCCTGCCCTGCGTGCAGAGGAATTCCGTATTACACGTCAAAAAAGAAAGGAGCCTTGATTTCCTTGATGGCACTCCAGAGAAAACCCAAGATCACTGTCTCAAGTCTAGAGGGATCCTGAGGTCACTGGAGCAACAAGAAAGGGCTCCGTGGACCCCAAATCAACTCGAGATGAGAGCTTAGTCCCTGGCTTCGACTCAAGAGGAATACCAACTTTCCACAAGCACCTCAAGAAGAGGCTTCTCTCAGCTACAGGTATGTGAGAGGGACCCTGAGTTTGTGGCCTCAAGTGGAATGGACACCGAGATGCTCTGACTCGAAATAAGGCCGGATATCCCTGCAGTGATTTGAATGCAGGATCGTCTTGCATCTCCCAAGACGAAGGGTTGTCTGAATCCCCTGTGGAGACCACAGAGAAAGACCTCGTTCTCCGCCTCATCGAGACCGAAGGCCTCACATCCTTTGAAAACACGAGAGGTCCGCGGAGATCAGTGCTTCCAAAGAAGAAGATGCCTGACTCTTCTTGAAAATGGATAGGAGTCCCAGGATCCCTGTGGCACGTGGAAAGGGACCCTGGGTCTCCCGCCTCACGTGGAGACGCATCCCAATTGCCATGCCAAGACTCGAGGAGAATCCCGAGGTGTCCCTCGCACCTAGGCAGGAGTCCTGACGTCCCTGAACAAACACGTGTCTGGAAGGGCCCTCCTCGTCGTAACTCGAGAATATACTCCAGGTTTCAGCCGCAACTTGAGAAAAACCATGAGACATCCCCCTTGCCGCGAGATGATGCCCGATTCCCCTGCACTGCGTGCAGAGCAATTCCGTGTTCCACATCAAACTTGAAAGGAGCCTTGATTTCCTTGATGGCACTCCAGAGAAAACCCAAGATCACTGTTTCAAGTCTAGAGGAATCTGAGGTCACTGGACCAACAGGAAAGGGCTTCGTGGACCCCAAATCAACTCGAGATGAGAGCTTAGTCCCTGGCTTCAACTCAAGTGGAATACCAACTTTCCACAAGCACCTCAAGAGGAGGCTTCTCTCAGCTACAGGTATATTTGAGGGACCCTGAGTTTGTGGCCTCAAGTGGAATGGACACCGAGATGCTCTGACTCGAAGTAAGGCCGGATATCCCGGCAGTGAATTGAATGCAGGCTCGTCTTGGATCTCCCAAGATGAAGGGATGTCTGAATCCACTGTGGAGACCACAGAGAAAGACCTAGTCCTCCACCTCAACGCAACCGGAGGCCTCATATCCTTTGAAAACTCGAGAGGTCCGCGGAGATCAATACTTCCGAAGGAGACGATGCCTGACTCCTCTTGAAAATGGATAGGTGTCCCAGCATCCCTGTGGCACGGGGAAAGGGACCCTGGGTCTCCCGCCTCACGTGGAGACACGTCCCAATTGCCATGCCAAGACTCGAGGAGAATCCAGAGGTGTCCCTCGCACCTAGGCAGGAGTCCTGACTTCGCTGAACAAACACGTGTCTGGAAGGGCCCTCCCCGTCGTAACTCGGGAATATACCCCAGGTTTCGGCCGAAACTTGAGAAAAACCATGAGATATCCCCCTTGCCGCGAGATGAGGCCCGATTCCCCTGCACTGCGTGCAGAACAATTCCGTGTTCCACATCAAACTTGAAAGGAGTCTTGATTTCCTTGATGGCACTCCAGAGAAAACCCAAGATCACTGTCTCAAGTCTAGAGGGATCCTGAGGTCACTGTAGCAACAGGAAAGGGCTCCGTGGACCCCAAATCAACTCGAGATGAGAGCTTAGTCCCTGGCTTCGACTCAAGAGGAATACCAACTTTCCACAAGCACCTCAAGAGGAGGCTTCTCTCAGCTACAGGTATGTGAGAGGGACCCTGAGTTTGTGGCCTCAAGTGGAATGGACACCGAGATGCTCTGACTCTAAGTAAGGCCGGATATCCCTGCAGTGAATTGAATGCAGGCTCGTCTTCCATCTCCCAAGATGAAGGGATGTCTGAATCCCCTGGGGAGACCACAGAGAAGACCTAGTTCTCCACCTCTTCACGACTGGAGGCCTCACATCCTTTGAAAACTCGAGACGTCCACGGAGATCAAGGCTTCCAAAGGAGACGATGCCTGACTCCTCTTGAAAATGGATAGGAGTCCCAGGATCCCTGTGGCACGTGGAAAGGGACCGTGGGTCTCCCGCCTCACGTGGAGACGCGTCCCAATTGCCATGCCAAGGCTCGAGGAGAATCCCGAGGTGTCCCTCGCACCTAGGCAGGAGTCCTGACGTCGCTGAACAAACACGTGTCTGGAAGGGCCCTCCCCGTCGTAACTCGAGAATATACCCCAGGTTCCGGCCGCAACTCGAGAAAAACCATGAGACTTCCCCCTCGCCGCGAGATGAGGCCTGATTCCCCTGCACTGCGTGCACAGCAATTCCGTGTTCCGCATCAAATGTGAAAGGAGCCTTGATTTCCTTGCTGGCACTCCAGAGAAAACCCAAGATCAGTGTCTCAAGTCTAGAGGGATCCTGAGGTCACTGGAGCAACAGGAAAGGGCTCCGTGGACCCCAAATCAACTCGAGATGAGAGCTTAGTCCCTGGCTTCGACTCAAGAGGAATACCAACGTTCCACAAGCACCTCAAGAGGAGGCTTCTCTCAGCTACAGGTATGTGAGAGGGACCCTGAGTTTGTGGCCTCAAGTGGAATGGACACCGAGATGCTGTGACTCGAACTAAGACCAGATATCCCTGGAGTGAATTGAATGCAGGCTCATCTTGCATCTCCCAAGACGAAGGGATGTCTGAATTCCCTGTGGAGTCCACAGAGAAAGACCTAGTCCTCCGCCTCATCGCGACCGGAGGCCTCACATCCTTTGAAAACTCGAGAGGTCCAGGGAGATCAATGCTTCCAAAGGAGACGATGCCTGACTCCTCTTGAAAATGGATAGGAGTCCCAGGATCCCTGTGGCACGTGGAAAGGGACCCTGGGTCTCCCGCCTCACGTGGAGACGCGTCCCAATTGCCATGCCAAGACTCGAGGAGAATCCCGAGGTGTCCCTCGCACCTATGCAGGAGTCCTGACGTCGCTGAACAAACACGTGTAAGGAAGGGCCCTCCCCGTCGTAACTCGAGAATATACCCCAGGTTCCGGCCGCAACTCGAGATAAACCATGAGACTTCCCCCTCGCCGCGAGATGAGGTCCGATTCCCCTGCACTGCGTGCAGAGCAATTCCGTGTTCCACGTCAAACGTGAAAGGAGCCTTGATTTCCTTGATGGCACTCCAGAGAAAACCCAAGGTCACTGTCTCAAGTCTAGGGGGATCCTGAGGTCACTGGAGCAACACGAAAGGGCTCCGTGGACCCCAAATCAACTCGAGATGAGAGCTTAGTCCCTGGCTTCGACTCAAGAGGAATACCAAGTTTCCACAAGCACCTCAAGAGGAGGCTTCTCTCAGCTACAGGTATGTGAGAGGGACCCTGAGTTTGTGGCCTCAAGTCGAATGGACACCGAGATGCTCTGACTCGAAGTAAGGCCAGATATCCCTGCAGTGAATTGAATGCAGGCTCGTCTTGCATCTCCCAAGACGAAGGGTTGTCTGAATCCCCTGTGGAGACCACAGAGAAAGACCTAGTCCTCCGCCTCAACGCGACCGGAGGCCTCACATCCTTTGAAAACTCGAGACGTCCGCGGAGATCAATGCTTCCAAAGGAGACGATGCCTGACTCCTTTGAAAATGGATGGAGTCCAAGGATCCCTGTGGCACGTGGAAAGGGACCCTGCGTCTCCCGCCTCACGTGGAGACGCGTCCCAATTGCCATGCCAAGACTCGAGGAGAATCCCGAGGTGTCCCTCGCACCTAGGCTGGAGTCCTTACGTCGCTGAACAAACACGTGTCTGGAAGGGCCCTCCCCGTCGTAACTCGAGAATACACCCCAGGTTCCGGCCGCAACTCGAGAAAAACCATGAGACTTCCCCCTCGCCGCGAGATGAGGCCCGATTCCCCTGCACTGCGTGCAGAGCAATTCCGTGTTCCACATCAAACGTGAAAGGAGCCTTGATTTCCTTGACGGCACTCCAGAGAAAACCCAAGATCACTGTCTCAAGTCTAGAGGGATCCTGAGGTCACTGGAGCAACACGAAAGGGCTCCGTGGACCCCAAATCAACTCGAGATGAGAGCTTAGTCCCTGGCTTTGACTCAAGAGGAATACCAACTTTCCACAAGCACCTCAAGAGGAGGCTTCTCTCAGCTACAGGTATGTGAGAGGGACCCTGAGTTTTTGGCCTCAAGTGGAATGGACACGGAGATGCTCTGACTCGAAGTAAGGCCGGATATCCATGCAGTGAATTGAATGCAGGATCGTCTTGCATCTCCCAAGACCAACGGATGTCTGAATCCCCTGTGGAGACCACAGAGAAAGACCTAGTCCTCCGCCTCAACGCGATCGGAGGCCTCACATCCTTTGAAAACTCGAGAGGTCTGCGGAGATCAATGCTTGCAAAGGAGACGATGCCTGACTCCTCTTGAAAATGGATAGGAGTCCCAGGATCCCTGTGGCACGTGGAAAGGGACCCTGCGTCTCCCGCCTCACGTGGAGACGCGTCCCAATTGCCATGCCAAGACTCAAGGAAAATCCCGAGGTGTCCCTCGCACCTAGGCTGGAGTCCTGACGTCGCTGAACAAACACGTGTATGGAAGGGACCTCCCCGTCGTAACTCGAGAATATACCCCAGGTTCCGGCCTCGACTCGAGAAAAACCATGAGACTTCTCCCTCGCCGCTAGATGAGGCCCGATTCCCCTGCACTGCGTCCAGAGCAATTCCGTGTTCCACATCAAACGTGAAAGGAGCCTTAATTTCCTTGATGACACTCCAGAGAAAACCCAAGATCACTGTCTCAAGTCTAGAGGGATCCTGAGGTCACTGGAGCAACACGAAAGGGCTCCGTGGACCCCAAATCAACTCGAGATGAGAGCTTAGTCCCTGGCTTCGACTCAAGAGGAATACCAACTTTCCACAAGCACCTCAAGAGGAGGCTTCTCTCAGCTACAGGTATGTGAGAGGGACCCTGAGTTTGTGGCCTCAAGTGGAATGGACACCGAGATGCTCTGACTCCAAGTAAGGCCGGATATTCCTGCAGTGAATTGAATGCAGGCTCGTCTTGCATCTCCCAAGACGAAGGAATGTCTGAATCCCATGTGGAGACCACAGAGAAAGACCTAGTTTTCCGCCTCATCGCGACCAGAGGCCTCATATCCTTTGAAAACTCGAGAGGTCCGCGGAGATCAATGCTTCCAAAGGAGACGATGCCTGACTCTTCTTGAAAATGGATAGGAGTCCCAGGATCCCTGAATCACGTGGAAAGGGACCCTGGGTCTCCCACCTCACGTGGAGACGCGTCCCAATTGCCATGCCAAGACTCGAGGAGAATCCCAAGTTGTCCCTCGCACCTAGGCAGGAGTCCTGACGTCGCTGAACAAACACGTGTCTGGAAGGGACCTCACCGTCGTAACTCGGGAACATACCCCAGGTTCCGGCCGCAACTCGAGTAAAACCATGAGACTTCAAACTCGCCGCGAGATGAGGCCGAATTTCCCTGCACTGCGTGCAGAGCAATGCCGTGTTCCACATCAAAGTTGAAAGGAGCCTTGATATCCTTGATGGCACTCCAGAGAAAACCCAAGATCACTGTCTCAAGTCTAGAGGGATCCTGAGGTCACTGTAGCAACACGAAAGGGCTCCGTGGACCCCAAATCAACTCGAGATGAGAGCTTAGTCCCTGGCTTCGACTCAAGAGGAATACCAGATTTCCACAAGCACCTCAAGAGGAGGCTTCTCTCAGCTACAGTTATGTGAGAGGGACCCTGAGTTTGTGGCCTCAAGTGGAATGGACACCGATATGCTCTGACTCGAAGTAAGGCCGAATATCCCTGCAGTGAATTGAATGCAGGCTCTTCGTGCATCTCCCAAGACGAAGGGATGTCTGAATACCCTGTGGAGACCACAGAGAAAGACCTAGTTCTCCACCTCATCGCTACCGGAGGCCTCACATCCTTTGAAAACTCGAGAGGTCTGCGGAGATCAATGCTTCCAAAGGAGACGATGCCTGACTCCTATTGAAAATGGATAGGAGTCCCAGGATCCCAGTGGCACGTGGAGAGGGACCCTGGGTCTCCCGCCTCACGTGGAGACGCGTCCCAATTGCCATGCCAAGACTCGAGGAGAATCCCGAGGTGTCCCTCGCACCTAGGCAGGAGTCCTGACGTCGCTGAACAAACACGTGTCTGGAAGGGCACTCCCCGTCCGAACTCGAGAATATACCCCAGGTTCTTGCCGCAACTCGAGAAAAACCATGAGACTTCCCCCTCACCACGAGATGAGGCCCGATTCCCCTGCCCTGCGTGCAGAGCAATTCCGTGTTCGACATCAAAAGTGAAAGGAGCCTTGATTTCCTTGATGGCACTCCAGAGAAAACCCAAGATCACTGTCTCAAGTCTAGAGGGATCCTGAGGTCACTGGAGCAACACGAAAGGTCTCCGTGGACCCCAAATCAACTCGAGATGAGAGCTTAGTCCCTGGCTTCGACTCAAGAGGAATACCAACGTTTCACAAGCACCTCAAGAGGAGGCTTCTCTCAGCTACAGGTATGTGAGAGGGACACTGAGTTTGTGGCCTCAAGTGGAATAGACACCGAGATGCTCTGACTCGAAGTAAGGCCGGATATCCCTGCAGTGAATTGAGTGCAGGCTGGTCTTGCATCTCCCAAGACGAAGGGATGTCTGAATCCCCTGTGGAGACCACAGAGAAAGACCTAGTTCTCCGCCTCATCGCGACCGGAAGCCTCACATCCTTTCAAAACTCGAGAGGTCCGCGGAGATCAATGCTTCCAAAGGAGACGATGCCTGACTCCACTTGAAAATGGATAGGAGTCCCAGGATCCGTGTGGCACGTGGAAAGGGACCCTGGGTCTCCCGCCTCACGTGGAGACGCGTCCCAATTGCCATGTCAAGACTCGAGGAGAATCCAGAGGTGTTCCTCGCACCTAGGCAGGAGTAATGACGTCGCTCAACAAACAGTTGACTGGAAGGGCTCTCCCCATCGTAAGTCGAGAATATACCCCAGGTTCCGGCCGCAACACGAGAAAAACCATGAGACTTCCACCTCGCCGCGAGATGAGGCCCGATTCCCCTGCACTGCGTGCAGAGCACTTCCATGTTCCACATCAAACGAGAAAAAAGTCTTGATTTCCTTGATGGCACTCCAGAGAAAACCCAAGATCATTGTCTCAAGTCTAGAGGGATCCTGAGGTCACTGGAGCAACACGAAAGTGCTCCGTGGACCCCAAATCAACTCGAGATGAGAGCTTAGTCCCTGGCTTCGACTCAAGAGGAATACCAACGTTTCACAAGCACCTCAAGAGGAGGCTTCTCTCAGCTACAGGTATGTGAGAGGGACCCTGAATTTGTGGCCTCAAGTGGAATAGACACCGAGATGCTCTGACTCGAAGTAAGGCCAGATATCCCTGCAGTGAATTGAATGCAGGCTCGTCTTTCATCTCCCAAGACGAAGGGATGTCTGAATCCCCTGTGGAGACCACAGAGAAAAACCTAATTCTCCGCCTCATCGCGACCGGAGGCCTCACATCCTTTGAAAACTCGAGAGGTCTGCGGAGATCAATGCTTTCAAAGGAGACGATGCCTGACTCCTCTTGAAAATGGATAGGAGTCCCAGGATCCCTGTGGCACGTGGAAAGGGACCCTGGTCTCCCGCCTCACGTGGAGACGCATCCCAATTGCCATGCCAAGACTCGAGGAGAATCCCGAGGTGTCCCTCGCACCTAGGCAGGAGTCCTGACGTCGCTGATCTAACACGTGTCTGGAAGGGCCCTCCCCGTCGTAACTTGAGAATATACCCCAGGTTCCGGCCGCAACTTGAGAAAAACCATGAGACATCCCCCTTGCCGCGAGATGAGGCCCGATTCCCCTGCACTGCGTGTAGAGCAATTCCGTGTTCCACATCAAACGAGAAAAAAGCCTTGATTTCCTTGATGGCACTCCAGAGAAAACCCAAGATCACTGTCTCAAGTCTAGAGGGATCCTGAGGTCACTGGAGCAACACGAAAGGGCTCCGTGGACCCCAAATTAACTCGAGATGAGAGCTTAGTCCCTGGCTTCGACTCAAGAGGAATACCAACTTTCCACAAGCACCTCAAGAGGAGGGTTCTCTCAGCCACAGGTATGTGAGAAGGACCCTGAGTTTGTGGCCTCAAGTGGAATGGACACCGAGATGCTCTGACTCGAAGTAAGGCCGGATATCCCTGCAGTGAATTGAAAGCAGGCTCGTCTTGCATCTGCCAAGACGAAGGGATGTCTGAATCCCCTGTGGAGACCACAGAGAAAGAACTAGTTCTCCGCCTCATCGCGACCGGAGGCCTCACATCCTTTGAAAACTCGAGAGGTCCGCGGAGATCAATGCTTCCAAAGGAGACGATGCCTGACTCCTCTTGAAAATGGATAGGAGTCCCAGGATCCCTGTGGCACGTGGAAAGGGACCCTGGACTCCCGCCTCACGTGGAGACGCGTCCCAATGGCCATGACTAGACTCGAGGAGAATCCCAAGGTGTCCCTCGCACCTAGGCAGGAGTCCTGAAGTCGCTGAACAAACACGTGTCTGGAAGGTCCCTCCCCGTCGTAACTCGAGAATATACCCCAGGTTCCGGCCGCAACTCGAGAAAAACCATGAGACTTACAACTCGCCGCGAGATGAGGCCCAATTTCCCTGCACTGCGTGCAGAGCAATTCCGTGTTCCACATCAAACGAGAAAAAAGCCTTGATTTCCTTGATGGCACTCCAGAGAAAACCCAAGATCACTGTCTCAAGTCTAGAGGTATCCTGAGGTCACTGTAGCAACACGAAAGTGCTCCGTGGACCCCAAATCAACTCGAGATGAGAGCTTAGTCCCTGGCTTCGACTCAAGAGGAATACCAACTTTCCACAAGCACCACAAGAGGAGGCTTCTCTCAGCTACATGTATGTGAGATGGATCCTGAGTTTGTGGCCTCAAGTGGAATGGACACCGAGATGCTCTGACTCGAAGTAAGGCCGGATATCCCTGCAGTGAATTGAATGCAGGCTCATCTTGCATCTCCCAAGACGAAGGGATGTCTGAATCCCCTGTGGAGACCATAAGAAAGACCTAGTTCTCGCCACATCGCGACCGGAGGCCTCACATCCTTTGAAAATTCGAGAGGTCCTCGGAGATCAATGCTTATAAAGGAGACGATGCCTGACTACTCTTGAAAATGGATAGCAGTCCCAGGATCCGTGTGGCACGTGGAAAGGGACCCTGGGTCTCCCGCCTCACGTGGAGACGCGTCCCAATTGCCATGTCAAGACTCGAGGAGAATCCAGAGGTGTCCCGGGCACCTAGGCAGGAGTCCTGATGTCGCTGAACAAACACTTGTCTGGAAGGGCCCTCCCGGTCGTAAGTCGAGAATATACCCCAGGTTCCACCGCAACTCGAGAAAAACCATCAGACTTACCCCTCGCCGCGAGATGAGACCCGATTCCCCTGCACTGCGTGCAGAGCAATTCCGTGTTCCACATCAAAATTGAAAGGAGCCTTGATATCCTTGATGGCACTCCAGAGAAAACCCAAGATCACTGTCTCAAGTCTAGAGGGATCCTGAGGTCACTGTAGCAACACGAAAGGGCTCCGTGGACCCCAAATCAACTCGAGATGAGAGCTTAGTCCCTGGCTTCGACTTAAGAGGAATACCAACTTTCCACAAGCACCTCAAGAGGAGGCTTCTCTCAGCTACAGTTATGTGAGAGGGACCCTGATTTTGTGGCCTCAAGTGGAATGGACACCGAGATGCTCTGACTCAAAATAAGGCCGAATATCCCTGCAGTGAATTGAATGCAGGCTCTTCATGCATCTCCCCATACGAAGGGATGTCTGAATCCCCTGTGGAGACCACAGAGAAAGACCTAGTTCTCCACCTCATCGCGACCGGAGGCCTCACATCCTTTGAAAACCCGAGAGGTCCGCGGAGATCAATGCTTCCAAAGGAGAAGATGCCTGACTCATCTTGAAAATGGATAGGAGTCCCAGGATCCCTGAGGCACGTGGAATGGGACACTGGGTCTCCCCCCTCACGTGGAGACGCGTCCCAATTGCCATGCCAAGACTCGAGGAAAATCCCGAGGTGTCCCTCGCACCTAGGCAGGAGTCCTGATGTCGCTGAACAAACACGTGTATGGAAGGGACCTCCCCGTCGTAACTCGAGAATATACCCCAGGTTCCGGCCGCAACTCGAGAAAAACCATGAGACATCCGCCTCACCGCGAGATGAGGCCCGATTCCCCTGCACTGCGAGCAGAGCTATTCCGTGTTCCACATCAAACGTGAAAGGAGCCTTGATTTCCTTGATGGCACTCCAGAGAAAACCCCAGATCACTGTCTCAAGTCTAGAGGGAACCTGAGGTCACTGGAGCAACACGAAAGGGCTCCGTGGACCACAAATCAACTCGAGATGAGAGCTTAGTCCCTGGCTTCGACTCAAGAGGAATACCAACTTTCCACAAGCACCTCAAGAGAAGGCTTCTCTCAGCTACAGGTATGTGAGAGGGACCCTGAGTTTGTGGCCTCAACGGGAATGAACACCGAGATGCTCTGACTCGAAGTAAGGCCGGATATCCTTGCAGTGAATTGAATGCAGGCTCGTCTTGCATCTCCCAAGACGAAGGGATGTCTTAATCCCCTGTGGAGACCACAGAGAAAGTCCGAGTCCTCCGCCTCATCGCGACCGGAGGCCTCACATCCTTTGAAAACTCGAGAGGTCCGCGGAGATCAATGCTTTCAAAGGAGAAGATGCCTGACTCCTCTTGAAAATGGATAGGAGTCCCAGGATCCGTGTGGCACGTGGAAAGGGACCCTGGGTCTCCCGCCGCACGTGGAGACGTGTCCCAATGGCAATACCAAGACTCGAGGAGAATCCCGAGGTGTCCCTGGCACCTAGGCAGGAGTCCTGACGTCGCTGAACAAACACGTGTCTGAAAGGGCCCTCCCCGTCATAACTCGAGAATATACCCCAGGTTCCGGCCGCAACTCTAGAGAAACAATGAGACTTCCCCCTCGGCGTGAGATGAGGCCCGATTCCCCTGCACTGCGTGCAGAGCAATTCCGTGTTCCACATCAAACGTGAAAGGAGCCTTGATTTCCTTGATGGCACTCCAGACAAAACCCAAGATCACTGTCTCAAGTCTAGAGGGATCCTGAGGTTACTGTAGCAACACCAAAGGGCTCCGTGGACCCCAAATCAACTCGAGATGAGACCTTAGTCCCTGGCTTCGACTCAAGAGGAATACCAAGTTTCCACAAGCACCTCAAGAGGATGCTTCTCTCAGCTACATGTATGTGAGAGGGACCCTGAGTTTGTGGCCTCAAGTGGAATGGACACCGAGAAGCTCTGACTCAAAGTTAGGCCGGATATCCCTGCAGTGAATTGAATGCAGGCTGGTCTTGCATCTCCCAAGACGAAGGGATGTCTGAATCCCCTGTGGAGACCACAGAGAAAGACCTAGTTCTCCGCCTCATCCCGACCGGAAGCCTCACATCCTTTCAAAACTCGAGAGGTCCTCGGAGATCAATGCTTCCAAAGGAGACGATGCCTGACTCCACTTGAAAATGGATAGGAGTCCCAGGATCCGTGTGGCACGTGGAAAGGGACTCTGGGTCTCCCGCCTCACGTGGAGACGCGTCCCAATTGCCATGTCAAGACTCGAGGAGAATCCAGAGGTTTCCCTCGCACCTAGGCAGGAGTAATGACGTCGCTCAACAAACAGTTGACTGGAAGTGCTCTCCCCATCGTAAGTCGAGAATATACCCCAGGTTCCGGCCGCAACACAAGAAAAACCATGAGACTTCCACCTCGCCGCGAGATGAGGCCCGATTCCCCTGCACTGCGTGCAGAGCAATTCCATGTTCCACATCAAACGAGAAAAAAGTCTTGATTTCCTTGATGGCACTCCAGAGAAAACCCAAGATCACTGTCTCAAGTCTAGAGGGATCCTGAGGTCACTGTAGCAACACAAAAGGGCTCCGTCGACCCCAAATCAACTCGAGATGAGAGCCTAGTCCCTGGCTTCGACTCAAGAGGAATACAAACTTTCCACAAGCACCTCAAGATGAGGCTTCTCTCAGCTACAGGTATGTGAGAGGGACCCTGAGTTTGTGGCCTCAAGTGGAATGGACACCGAGATGCTCTGACTCGAAGTAAGGCCGGATATCCCTGCAGTGAATTGAATGCAGGCTCGTCTTGCATCTCCCAAGACGAAGGGATGTCTGAAAACCCTGTGGAGACCACAGAGAAAGACCTAATTCTCCGGCTCATCGCGACCAGAGGCCTCACATCCTTTGAAAACTCGAGAGGTCCGCGGAGATCAATACTTCCGAAGGGGAGGATGCCTAACTCCTCTTGAAAATGGATAGGAGTCCCAGGATCGCTGTGGCACGTGGAAAGGGACCCTGGGTCTACCTCCTCGCGTGGAGACGCGTCCCAATTGCCATGCCATGACTCGAGGAGAATCCGAGGTGTCCCTCGCACCTAGGCAGGAGTCCTGACGTCGCTGAACAAACACGTGTCTGGAAGGGCCCTCCCCATAGTAACTCGAGAATATACCCCAGGTTCCGGCCGCAACTCGAGAAAAACCATGAGACTTCCCCCTCGCCGCGAGATGAGGCCCGATTCCCCTGCACTGCGTGCAGAGCAATTCCGTGTTCCACATCAAACGTGAAAGGAGCCTTAATTTCCTTGATGGCACTCCAGAGAAAACCCAAGATCACTGTCTCAAGTCTAGAGGGATCCTGAGGTCATTGGAGCAACACGAAACGGCTCCGTGGACCCCAAATCAACTCGAGATGAGAGCTTAGTCCCTGGCTTCGACTCAAGAGGAATACCAACTTTCCACAAGCACCACAAGAGGAGGCTTCTCTCAGCTACAGGTATATTTGAGGGACCCTGAATTTGTGGCTTCAAGTGTAATGGACACCGAGATGCTCTGACTCGAAGTAAGGCCGGATATCCCTGCAGTGAATTGAATGCAGGCTCGACTTGCATCTCCCAAGACGAAGGGATGTCTGAATCCCCTGTGGAGACCACAGAGAAAGACCGAGTTCTCCGCCTCATCGCGACCAGAGGCCTCACATCCTTTGAAAACTCGAGAGGTCCGCGGATATCAATGCTTCCAAAGGAGACGATGCCTGACTCCTTTTGAAAATGGATAGGAGTCCCAGGATCCCTGTGGCATGTGGAAAGGGACCCTGGGTCTCCCGCCTCACGTGGATACGCGTCCCAATTGCCATTCCAAGACTCGAGGAGGATCCCGAGGTGTCCCTCACACCTAGGCAGGAGTCCTGACGTCGCTGAACAAACACGTGTCTGGAAGGGCCCTCCCCGTCGTAACTCGAGAATATACCCCAGGTTCCGGCCGCAACTCGAGAAAAACCATGAGATTTCCCCCGCGCCGCGAGTTGAGGCCAGATTCCCCTGCACTGCATGCAGAGAAATTCCGTGTTCCACATTAAACGTGAAAGGAGCCTTGATTTCCTTGATGGCACTCCAGAGAAAACCCAAGTTCACTGTCTCAAGTCTAGAGGTATCCTGAGGTCACTGGAGCAACACGAAAGGGCTCCGTGGACCCCAAATCAACTCGAGATGTGAGCTTAGTCCCTGGCTTCGACTCAAGAGGAATACCAACTTTCCAGAAGCATCTCAAGAGGGGGCTTCTCTCAGCTACAGGTATGTGAGAGGGACCCTGAGATTGTGGCCTCAAGTGGAATGGACACCGAGATGCTCTGACTCGAAGTAAGGCCGGATATCCCTGCAGTGAATTGAATGCAGGCTCGTCTTGCATCTCCCAAGACGAAGGGTTGTCTGAATCCCCTGTGGAGACCACAGAGAAAGACCTCGTTCTCCGCCTCATTGAGACCGGAGGCCTCACATCCTTTGAAAACTCGAGAGGTCCGCGGAGATCAATGCTTCCAAAGGAGAAGATGCCTGACTCTTCTTGAAAATGGATAGGAGTCCCAGGATCCCTGTGGCACGTGGAAAGGAACCCTGGGTCTCCCGCCTCACGTGGAGACGCGTCCCAATTGCCATGCCAAGACTCGAGGAGAATCCCGAGGTGTCCCTCGCACCTAGGCAGGAGTCCTGACGTCGCTGAACAAAAACGTGTCTGGAAGGGCCCTCCCCGTCGTAACTCGAGAATATACCCCAGGTTTCGGCCGCAACTTGAGAAAAACCATGAGACATCCCCCTTGCCGCGAGATGAGGCCCGATTCCCCTGCACTGCGTGCAGAGCAATTCCGTGTTCCACATCAAACTTGAAAGGACCCTTGATTTCCTTGATGGCGCTCCAGAGAATACCGAAGATCACTGTCTCAAGTCTAGAGGGATCCTGAGGTCACTGTAGCAACATGAAAGTGCTCCGTGGACCCCAAATCAACTCGAGATGAGAGCTTAGTCCCTGGCTTCGACTCAAGAGGAATACCAACTTTCCACAAGCACCTCAAGAGGAGGCTTCTCTCAGCTACAGGTATGTGAGATGGACCCTGAGTTTGTGGCCTCAATGGAATGGACACCGAGATGCTCTGACTCGAAGTAAGGCCGGATATCCCTGCAGTGAATTGAATGCAGGCTCGTCTTGCATCTCCCAAGACGAAGGGATGTCTGAGTCCCCTGTGGAGACCATAAGAAAGACCTAGTTCTCGCCACATCGCGACCGGAGGCCTCACATCCTTTGAAAATTCGAGAGGTCCGCGGAGATCAATGCTTCCAAAGGAGAAGATTCCTGACTCTTCTTGAAAATGGATAGGAATCCCAGGATCGCTGTGGCACTTGGAAAGGGACCCTGGGTCTCCCGCCTCACGTGGAGACGCGTCCCAATTGCCATTCCAAGACTCGAGGAGAATCCCGAGGTGTCCCTCGCACCTAGGCAGGAGTCCTGACGTCGCTGAACAAACAGGTTTCTGAAAGGGCCCTCCCCGTCGTAACTCGAGAATATACCCCAGGTTCCGGCCGCAACTTGAGAAAAACCATGAGACATCCCCCTTGCCGCGAGATGAGGCCCGATTCCCCTGCACTGCGTGTAGAGCAATTCTGTGTTCCACATCAAACGAGAAAAAATCCTTGATTTCCTTGATGGCACTCCAGAGAAAACCCAAGATCACTGTCTCAAGTCTAGAGGGATCCTGAGGTCACTGTAGCAACACGAAAGGGCTCCGTGGACCCCAAATCAACTCGAGATGAGAGCTTAGTCCCTGGCTTCGACTCAAGAGGAATACCAACTTTCCACAAGCACCTCAAGAGGAGGCTTCTCTCAGCTACAGGTATGTGAGATGGACCCTGAGTTTGTGGCCTCAAGTGGAATGGACACCGAGATGCTCTGACTCGAAGTAAGGCCGGATATTCCTGCAGTGAATTGAATGCAGGCTCGTCTTGCATCTCCCAAGACGAAGGGATGTCTGAGTCCCCTGTGGAGACCATAAGAAAGACCTAGTTCTCGCCACATCGCGACTGGAGGCCTCACATCCTTTGAAAATTCGAGAGGTCCTCGGAGATCAATGCTTATAAAGGAGAAGATGCCTGACTACTCTTGAAAATGGATAGCAGTCCCAGGATCCGTGTGGCACGTGGAAAGGGAGCCTGGGTCTCCCGCCGCACGTGGAGACGTGTCCCAATGGCAATGCCAAGACTCGAGGAGAATCCCGAGGTGTCCCTGGCACCTAGGCAGGAGTCCTGACGTCGCTGAACAAACACGTGTCTGAAAGGGCCCTCCCCGTCGCAACTCGTGAATATACCCCAGGTTCCGGCCGCAACTCTAGAGAAACAATGAGACTTCCCCCTCGGCGCGAAATGAGGCCCGATTCCCCTGCACTGCGTGCAGAGCAATTCCGTGTTCCACATCAAACGTGAAAGGAGCCTTGATTTCCTTGATGGCACTCCAGACAAAACCCAAGATCACTGTCTCAAGTCTAGAGGGATCCTGAGGTCACTGTAGCAACACCAAAGGGCTCCGTGGACCCCAAATCAACTCGAGATGAGAGCTTAGTCCCTGGCTTCGACTCAAGAGGAATACCAACTTTCCACAAGCACCTCAAGAGGAGGCTTCTCTCAGCTACAGGTATGTGAGAGGGACCCTGAGTTTGTGGCCTCAAGTGGAATGGACACCGAGAAGCTCTGACTCGAAGTTAGGCCGGATATCCCTGCAGTGAATTGAATGCAGGCTGGTCTTGCATCTCCCAAGACGAAGGGATGTCTGAATCCCCTGTGGAGACCACAGTGAAAGACCTAGTTCTCCGCCTCATCGCGACCGGAAGCCTCACATCCTTTGAAAACTCGAGAGGTCCGCGGAGATCAATGCTTCCAAAGGAGACGATGCCTGACTCCACTTGAAAATGGATCGGAGTCCCAGGATCCCTGTGGCACGTGGAAAGGGACTCTGGGTCTCCCGCCTCACGTGGAGACGCGTCCCAATTGCCATGTCAAGACTCGAGGAGAATCCCGAGGTGTCCCTCGCACCTAGGCAGGAGTCCTGACGACGCTGAACAAACACGTGTCTGGAAGGGCCCTCCTCGTCGTAACTTGAGAATATACCCCAGGTTCCGGCCGCAACTCGAGAAAAACCATGAGACTTCCATCTAGCCGCGAGATGAGGCCCAATTTCCCTGCACTGCGTGCAGAGCAATTCCGTGTTCCACATCAAACGAGAAAAAAGCCTTGATTTCCTTGATGGCACTCCAGAGAAAAACCAAGATCACTCTCTCAAGTCTAGAGGGATACTGAGGTCACTGTAGCAACACGAAAGGGCTCCGTACACCCCAAATCAACTCGAGATGAGAGCTTAGTCCCTGGCTTCGACTCAAGAGGAATACCAACTTTAAACAAGCACCTCAAGAGGAGGCTTTTCTCAGCTACAGGTATGTGAGAGGGACCCTGAGTGTGGCCTCAAGTGGAATGGACACCGAGATGCTCTGACTCGAAGTAAGGCTGGATATCCCCGCAGTGAATTGAATGCAGGCTCGTCTTGCATCTCCCAAGACGAAGGGATGTCTGTATCCCCTGTGGAGACCACAGAGAAAGACCTAGTTCTCCGCCTCATTGCGACCGGAGGCCTCACATCCTTTGAAAACTCGAAAGGTCCGCGGAGATCAAAGCTTCCAAAGGAAACGATGCCTGATTCCTCATGAAAATGGATAGGAGTCCCAGGATCCCTGTGGAGTGTGGAAAGGGACCCTGGGTCTCCTACTCACGTGGAGACGCGTCCCAATTACCATGCCAAGACTCGAGGAGAATCCCGAGGTGACCCTAGCACCTAGGAAGGAGTCCTGACGTCGCTGAACAAACACGTGTCTGGAAGGGCCCTTCCTGTCGTAACTCAAGAATATACCCCAGGTTCCGGCCGCAACTCGAGAAAAACCATGAGACTTCCACCTCGCCGCGAGATGAGGCCCGATTTCCCTGCACTGCGTGCAGAGCAATTCTGTGTTCCACATCAAACGTGAAAGGAGCCTTGATTTCCTTGATGGCACTCCAGAGAAAACCCAAGATCACTGTCTCAAGTCTAGAGGGACCCTGAGGTCACTGTAGCAACACGAAAGGGCTCTGTGGACCCCAAATCAACTCGAGATGATAGCTTAGTCCCTGGCTTTGACTCAAGAGGAATACCAACTTTCCACAAGCACCTCAAGAGGAGGCTTCTCTCTGATACAGGTATGTGAGAGGGACCCTGAATTTGTGGCCTCAAGTGGAATGGACACCGAGATGCTCTGACTCGAAGTAAGGCCGGATATCCCTGCAGTGAATTGAATGCAGGCTCGTCTTGCATCTCCCAAGACGAAGGGATGTCTGAGTCCCCTGTGGAGACCATAAGAAAGACCTAGTTCTCGCCACATCGCGACCGGAGGCCTCACATCCTTTGAAAATTCGAGAGGTCCGCGGAGATCAATGCTTCCAAAGGAGAAGATTCCTGACTCTTCTTGAAAATGGATAGGAATCCCAGGATCGCTGTGGCACTTGGAAAGGGACCCTGGGTCTCCCGCCTCACGTGGAGACGCGTCCCAATTGCCATTCCAAGACTCGAGGAGAATCCCGAGGTGTCCCTCGCACCTAGGCAGGAGTCCTGACGTCGCTGAACAAACAGGTTTCTGAAAGGGCCCTCCCCGTCGTAACTCGAGAATATACCCCAGGTTCCGGCCGCAACTTGAGAAAAACCATGAGACATCCCCCTTGCCGCGAGATGAGGCCCGATTCCCCTGCACTGCGTGTAGAGCAATTCTGTGTTCCACATCAAACGAGAAAAAATCCTTGATTTCCTTGATGGCACTCCAGAGAAAACCCAAGATCAATGTCTCAAGTCTAGAGGGATCCTGAGGTCACTGTAGCAACACGAAAGGGCTCCGTGGACCCCAAATCAACTCGAGATGAGAGCTTAGTCCCTGGCTTCGACTCAAGAGGAATACCACGTTTCCACAAGCACCTCAAGAGGAGGCTTCTCTCAGCTACAGGTATGTGAGAGGAACCCTGAATTTGTGGCCTCAAGTGGAATGGACACCGAGATGCTCTGACTCGAAGTAAGGCCGGATATCCCTGCAGTGAATTGAATGCAGGATCGTCTTGCATCTCCCAAGACGAAGGGTTGTCTGAATCCCCTGTGGAGACCACAGAGAAAGACATCGTTCTCCGCCTCATCGAGCCCGAAGGCCCCACATCCTTTGAAAACTCGAGAGGTCTGCGGAGATCAATGCTTCCAAAGGAGACGATGCCTGACTCCTCTTGAAAATGGATAGGAGTCCCAGGATCCCTGTGGCACGTGGAAAGGGACCCTGGGTCTCCCGCCTCACATGGAGAGGCGTCGCAATTGCCATGCCAAGACTCGAGAAGAATCCCGAGGTGTCCCTCGCACCTAGGCAGGAGTCCTGACGTCGCTGAACAAACACGTGTCTGGGAGGGCCCTCCCCGTCGTAACTCGAGAATATACCCCAGGTTCCGGCCGCAACTCGAGAAAAACCATGAGACTTCCCCCTCGCCGCGAGATGAGGCCCGATTCCCCTGCACTGCATGCAGAACATTTCCGTGTTCCACATCAAACGTGAAAGGAGCCTTGATTTCCTTGATGGCACTCCAGAGAAAACCCAAGATCACTGTCTCAAGTCTAGAGGGATCCTGAGGTCACTGGAGCAACACGAAAGGGCTCCGTGGACCACAAATCAACTCGAGATGAGAGCTTAGTCCCTAGCTTCGACTCAAGAGGAATACCAACTTTCCACAAGCACCTCAAGAGGAGGCTTCTCTCAGCTACAGGTATGTGAGAGGGACCCTGAGTTTGAGGCCTCAAGTGGAATGGACACCGAGATGCTGTGACTCGAAGTAAGACCAGATATCCCTGGAGTGAATTGAATGCAGGCTCATCTTGCATCTCCCAAGACGAAGGGATGTCTGAATCCCCTGTGGAGTCCACAGAGAAAGACCTAGTCCTCCGCCTCATCGCGACCGGAGGCCTCACATCCTTTGAAAACTCGAGAGGTCCGCGGAGATCAATGCTTCCAAAGGAGACGATGCCTGACTCCTCTTGAAAATGGATAGGAGTCCCAGGATCAATGTGGCACGTGGAAAGGGACCCTGGGTCTCCCGCCTCACGTGGAGACACGTCCCAATTGCCATGCCAAGACTCGAGGAGAATCCCGAGGTGTCCCTCGCACCTATGCAGGAGTCCTGACGTCGCTGAACAAACACGTGTAAGGAAGGGCCCTCCCCGTCGTAACTCGAGAATATACCCCAGGTTCCGGCCGCAACTCGAGATAAACCATGACACTTCCCCCTCGCCGCGAGATGAGACCCGATTCCCCTGCACTGCGTGCAGAGCAATTCCGTGTTCCACATCAAACGTGAAAGGAGCCTTTATATCCTTGATGGCACTCCAGAGAAAACCCAAGGTCACTGTTTCAAGTCTAGAGGGATCCTGAGGTCACTGGAGCAACACGAAAGGGCTCCGTGGACCCCAAATCAACTCGAGATGAGAGCTTAGTCCCTGGCATCGACTCAAGAGGAATACCAACTTTCCACAACCACCTCAAGAGGAGGCTTCTCTCAACTACATGTATGTGAGAGGGACCCTGAGTTTGTGGCCTCAAGTGGAATGGACCCCGAGATGCTCTGACTCGAAGTAAGGCTGGATATCCCTGCAGTGAATTGAATGCAGGCTCGTCTTGCATCTCCCAAGACGAAGGGTTGTCTGAATCCCCTGTGGAGACCACAGAGAAAGACCTAGTCTCCGTCTCAACGCGAACAGAGGCCTCACATCCTTTGAAAACTCGAGAAGTCCGCGGAGATCAATGCTTCCAAAGGAGACGATGCCTGACTCCTCTTGAAAATGGATAGGAGTCCCAGGATCCCTGTGGCACGTGGAAAGGGACCCTGCGTCTCCCGCCTCACGTGGAGACGCGTCCCAATTGCCATGCCAAGACTCGAGGAGAATCCCGAGGTGTCCCTCGCACCTAGGCAGGAGTCCTGACGTCGCTGAACAAACACATGTCTGGAAGGGCCCTCCCCGTCGTAACTCGAGAATATACCCCAGGTTCCGGCCGCAACTCGAGAAAAACCATGAGACTTCCCCCTCGCTGCGAGATGAGGCCCGATTCCCCTGCACTGCGTGCAGAGCAATTCCGTATTCCACAACAAAAAAGAAAGGAGACTTGATTTCCTTGATGGCACTCCAGAGAAAACCCAAGATCACTGTCTCAAGTCTAGAGGGATCCTGAGGTCACTGGAGCAACACGAAAGGGCTCCGTGGACCCCAAATCAACTCGAGATGAGAGCTTAGTCCCTGGCTTCGACTCAAGAGGAATACCAAGTTTCCACAAGCACCTCAAGAGGAGGCTTCTCTCAGCTACAGGTATGTGAGAGGGACCCTGAGTTTGTGGCCTCAAGTCGAATGGACACCGAGATGCTCTGACTCGAAGTAAGGCCAGATATCCCTGCAGTGAATTGAATGCAGGCTCGTCTTGCATCTCCCAAGACGAAGGGTTGTCTGAATCCCCTGTGGAGACCACAGAGAAAGACCTAGTTCTCCGCCTCAACGCGACCGGAGGCCTCACATCCTTTGAAAACTCGAGACGTCCGCGGAGATCAATTCTTCCAAAGGAGACGATGCCTGACTCCTCTTGAAAATGGATAGGAGTCCCAGGATCCCTGTGGCACGTGGAAAGGGACCCTGCGTCTCCCGCCTCACGTGGAGACGCGTCCCAATTGCCATGCGAAGACTCGAGGAGAATCCCGAGGTGTCCCTCGCACCTAGGCAGGAGTCCTGACGTCGCTGAACAAACACGTGTCTGGAAGGTCCCTCCCCGTCGTAACTCGAGAATACACCCCAGGTTCCGGCCGCAACTCGAGAAAAACCATGAGACTTCCCCCTCGCTGCGAGATGAGGCCCGATTCCCCTGCACTGCGTGCAGAGCAATTCCGTGTTCCACATCAAACGTGAAAGGAGCCTTGATTTCCTTGACGGCACTCCAGAGAAAACCCAAGATCACTGTCTCAAGTCTAGAGGGATCCTGAGGTCACTGGAGAAACACGAAAGGGCTCCGTGCACCCCAAATCAACTCGAGATGAGAGCTTAGTCCCTGGCTTCGACTCAAGAGGAATACCAACTTTCCAAAAGCACCTCAACAGGAGGCTTCTCTCAGCTACAGGTATGTGAGAGGGACCCTGAGTTTGTGACCTCAAGTGGAATGGACACCGAGATGCTCTGACTCGAAGTAAGGCCAGATATCCCTGCAGTGAATTGAATGCAGGCTCGTCTTGCATCTCCCAAGACGAAGGGTTGTCTGAATCCCCTGTGGAGACCACAGAGAAAGACCCAGTTCTCCGCCTCATCGCGACGGGAAGCCTCACATCCTTTGAAAACTCGAGAGGACTGCGGAGATCAATGCTTCCAAAGGAGACGATGCCTGACTCCTCTTGAAAATGGATAGGAGTCCCAGGATCCCTGTGACACGTGGAAAGGGACCCTGAGTCTCCCGCCTCCCGTGGAGACGCATCCCAATTGCCATGTCAAGACTCGAGGAGAATCCAGAGGTGTCCCTGGCACCTAGGCAGGAGTCCTGACGTCGCTGAACAAACACTTGTCTGGAAGGGCCCTCCCCGTCGTAACTCGAGTATATACCCCAGGTTCCCGCCGCAACTCGAGAAAAACCATGAGACTTCCCCCTCGGCGCGAGATGAGGCCCGATGCCCCTGCACTGCGTGCAGAGCAATTCCGTGTTCCACATCAAACGTGAAAGGAGACTTGATTTCCTTGGTGGCACTCCAGAGAAAACCCAAGATCACTGTCTCAAGTCTAGAGGGATCCTGACGTCACTGTTGCAACACCAAAGGGCTCCGTGGAACCCAAATCAATTCGAGATGAGAGCTTAATCCCTGGCTTCGACTCAAGAGGAATACCAAGTTTCCACAAGCACCTCAAGAGGAGGCTTCTCTCAGCTACAGGTATGTGAGAGGGACCCTGAATTTGTGGCCTCATGTGGAATGGACACCGAGATGCTCTGACTCGAAGTAAGGCCGGATATCCCTTCAGTGAATTGAATGCCGGCCCGTCTTGCATCTCCCAAGACGAAGGGATGTCTGAATCCCCTGTGGAGACCGCAGAGAAAGACCTAGATCTCCGCCTCATCGCGAACGGAGGCCTCGGATCCTTTGAAAACTCAAGAGGTCCTCGGAGATCAATGCTTCCAAAGGAGACGATGCCTGACTCCTCTTGAAAATGGATAGGAGTCCCAGGATCCGAGTGGCACGTGGAAAGGGACACTGGGTCTCCCGCCTCACGTGGAGACGCGTCCCCATTGCCATGCCAGGACTCGAGGAGAATCCCGAGGTGTCCCTCGCACCTAGGCAGGAGTCCTGACGTCGCTGAACAAACACGTGTCTGGAAGGGCCCTCCCCGTCTTAACTCGAGAAAATACCCTAGGTTCCGACCGTAACTTGAGAAAAACCATGAGACATCCCCCTTGCCGCGAGATGAGACCGGATTCCATTGCACTGTGTGCAGAGCAATTCCGTGTTCCACATCAAACGTGAAAGGAGCCTTGATTTCCTTGATGGCACTCCAGAGAAAACCCAAGATCACTGTCTCAAGTCTAGAGGGATCCTGAGGTCACTGGAGCAACACCAAAGGGCTCCGTGGACCCCAAATCAACTCGAGATGAGAGCTTAGTCCCTGGCTTCGACTCAAGAGGAATACCAATTTCCACAAGCACCTCAAGAGGAGGCTTCTCCCAGCTACAGGTATGTGAGAGGGACCCTGAGTTTGTGGCCTCAAGTGGAATGGACACGAAGATGCTCTGACTCGAAGTAAGGCCGGATATTCCTGCAGTGAATTGAAAGCAGGCTTGTCTTGCATCTCCCAAGACGAAGGGATGTCTGAATCCCCTGTGGAGACCACAGAGAAAGACCTAGTTCTCCGCCTCATCGAGACCGGAGGCCTCCCATACTTTGAAAACTCGAGAGGTCCGCTGAGATCAATGCTTCCAAAGGAGACGATGCCTGACTCTTCTTGAAAATGGATAGGAGTCCCAGGATCCCTGTGGCACGTGGAAAGGGACCCTGGGTCTCCCGCCTCACGTGGAGACGCATCCCAATTGCCATGCCAAGACTCGAGGAGAATCCCGAGGTGTCCCTCGCACCTAGGCAGGAGTCCTGACGTCGCTGAACAAACACGTGTCTGGAAGGGCCCTCCCCGTCGTAACTCGAGAATATACCCCAGGTTCCGACCGTAACTTGAGAAAAAACCTGAGACATCCCCCTTGCCGCGAGATGAGGCCCGATTCCCATGCACTGTGTGCAGAGCAATTCGGTGTTCCACATCAAACTTGAAAGGAGCATGGATTTCCTTGATGGCACTCCAGAGAAATCCCAAGATCACTGTCTCAAGTCTAGAGGGATCCTGAGGTCACTGGAGCAACAAGAAAGGGCTCCGTGGACCCCAAATCAACTCGAGATGAGAGCTTAGTCCCTGGCTTCGACTCAAGAGGAATACGAACTTTCCACAAGCACCTCAAGAGGAGGCTTCTCTCAGCTACAGGTATGTGAGAGTGACCCTGAATTTGTGGCCTCAAGTGTAAAAGACACCGAGATGCTCTGACTCGAATTAAGGCCGGATATCCCTGCAGTGAATTGAATGCAGGCTCGTCTTGCATCTCCCAAGACGAAGGGATGTCTGATCCCCTGAGGAGACCACAGAGAAAGACCTAACTTTCTGCCTCATCGCGACCAGAGGCCTCACATCCTTTGAAAACTCGAGAGCTCCACAGATAACAATGCTTCCAAAGGAGACGATGCCTGACTCCTCTTGAAAATGGATAGGAGTCCCAGGATCCATGTGGCACGTGGAAAGGGACCCTGGGTCTCCCGCCTCACGTGGAGACGCGTCCCAATACCCATGCCAAGACTCGAGGAGAATCCCGAGGTGTCCCTCGCACCTAGGCAGGAGTCCTGACGTCGCTGAACAAACACATGTCTGGAAGGGCCCTCCCCGTCGTAACTCGAGAATATACCCCAGGTTCGGGCCGCAACTCGAGAAAAACCATGAGACTTCCCCCTCGCCGCGAGATGAGGCCTGATTCCCCTGCCCTGCGTGCAAAGCAATTCCGTTTTCCACATCAAACGTGAAAGGAGCCTTGATTTCCTTGATGGCACTCCAGAGAAAACCCAAGTTCTCTGTCTCAAGTCTAGAGGGATCCTGAGGTCACTGGAGCAACACGAAAGGGCTCCGTGGACCACAAATCAACTCGAGATGAGAGTTTAGTCCCTAGCTTCGACTCAAGAGGAATACCAACTTTCCACAAGCACCTCAAGAGGAGGCTTCTCTCAGCTACAGGTATGTGAGAGGGACCCTGAGTTTGTGGCCTCAAGTGGAATGGACACCGAGATGCTCTGACTCAAAGTAAGGCCGGATATCCCTGCAGTGAATTGAATGCACGATCGCCATGCATCTCCCAAAACGAAGGGATGTCTGAATCCCCTGTGGAGATGACAGAGAAAGAGCTAGTCCTCCGCCTCATCACGAGCGGAGGCCTCACATCCTTTGAAAACTCGAGAGGTCCGCGGAGATCAATGCTTCCAAAGGAGACGATGCCTGACTCCTCTTGAAAATGGATAGGAGTCCCAGGATCCCTGTGGCACGTGGAAAGGGACCCTGGATCTCCCGCCTCACATGGAGACGCGTCCAATTGCCATGCCAAGACTCGAGGAGAATCCCGAGGTGACCCTCGCACCTAGGCAGGAGTCCTGACGTCGCTGAACAAACACGTGTCTGGAAGGGCCCTCCCCGTCGTAACTCGAGAATATACCCCAGGTTCCGGCCGCAACTCGAGAAAAACCATGAGACTTCCCCCTCGCCGCTGGATGAAGCCCGATTCCCCTGCACTGCGTGCAGAACAATTCCGTGTTCCACATCAAACGTGAAAGGAGCCTTGATTTCCTTGATGGCACTCCAGAGAAAACCCAAGATCACTGTCTCAAGTCTAGAGGAATCCTGAGGTCACTGGAGCAACACGAACGGGCTCCGTGGACCCCAAATCAACTCGAGATGAGAGCTTAGTCCCTGGCTTCGACTCAAGAGGAATACCAACTTTCCACAAGGACCTCAAGAGGAGGCTTCTCTCAGCTACAGGTATGTGAGAGGGACCCTGAGTTTGTGGCCTCAAGTGGAATGGACACCGAGATGCTCTGACTCGAAGTAAGGCCGGATATCCCTGCAGTGAATTGAATGCAGACTCGTCTTGCATCTAACAAGACGAAGGGATGTCTGAATCCCCTGTGGAGACCACAGAGAAAGACCGAGTTCTCCGCCTCATCGAGACCGGAGGCCTCACATTCTTTGAAAACTCGAGAGGTCCGCGGAGATCAATGCTTCCAAAGGAGACGATGCCTGACTCCTCTTGAAAATGGATAGGAGTCCCAGGATCCCTGTGGCACGTGGAAAGGGACCCTGGGTCTCCCGCCTCACGTGGAGACGCGTCCAAATTGCCATGCCAAGACTCGAGGAGAATCCCGAGGTGTCCCTCACACCTAGGCAGGAGTCCTGACGTCGCTGAACAAACACGTGTCTGGAAGGGCCCTCCCCGTCGTAACTCGAGAACATACCCCAGGTTCGGGCCGCAACTCGAGAAAAACAATGAGATTTCCCCCTCGCCGCGAGTTGAGGCACGATTTCCCTGCACTGCATGCAGAGCAATTCCGTGTTCCACATCAAACGTGAAAGGAGCCTTGATTTCCTTGATGACACTCCAGAGAAAACCGAAGATCACTGTCTCAAGTCTAGAGGGATCCTGAGGTCACTGGACCAACAGGAAAGGGCTCCGTGGACCGAAATACACTCGAGATGAGAGCTTAGTCCCTGGCGTAGACTCAAGAGGAATACCAACTTTCCACAAGCACCTCAAGAGGAAGCTTCTCTCAGCTACATGTATATTTGAGGGACCCCGAGTTTGTGGCCTCAAGTGGAATGGACACCGGGATGCTCTGACTCGAAGTAAGGCCGGATATCCCTGCAGTGAATTGAATGCAGGCTCGTCTTGCATCTCCCAAGACGAAGGGATGTCTGAATCCCCTTTGGAGACCACAGAGAAAAACCTAATTCTCCGCCTACTCGCGAGCGGAGGCCTCACATCCTTTGAAAACTCGAGAATTCCGCGGAGATCATTGCTTCCAAAGGAGACGATGACTGACTCCTCTTGAAAATGGATAGGAGTCCCAGGATCCCTGTGGCACGTGGAAAGGAACCCTGGGTCTCCCGCCTCACGAGGAGACGCGTCCCAATTGCCATGCCAAGACTCGAGGAGAATCCCGAGGTGTCCCTCGCACCTAGGCAGGAGTCCTGACGTCGCTGAACAAACACGTGTCTGGAAGGGCCCTCCCCGTTGTAACTCGAGAATATACCCCAGGTTCGGGCCGCAACTCGAGAAAAACCATGAGACTTCCCCCTCGCCGCGAGATGAGGCCTGATTCCCCTGCCCTGCGTGCAAAGCAATTCCGTTTTCCACATCAAACGTGAAAGCAGCCTTGATTTCCTTGATGGCACTCCAGAGAAAACCCAAGAACACTGTTTCAAGTCTAGAGGGATCCTGAGGTCACTGGACCAAAAGGAAACGGCTCCGTGGACCGAAATCAACTCGAGATGAGAGCTTAGTCCCTGGCTTAGACTCAAGAGGAATACCAACTTTCCACAAGCACCTCAAGAGGAGGCTTCTCTCAGTTACAGGTATGTGAGAGGGACCCTGAGTTTGTGGCCTCAAGTGGAATGGACACCGAGATGCTCTGACTCAAAGTAAGGCCGGATATCCCTGCAGTGAATTGAATGCAGGCTCGTCTTGCATCTCCCAAGACGAAGGGATGTGTGAATCCCCTGTGGAGACCACAGAGAAAGACCGAGTTCTCCGCCTCATCGCGACCAGAGGCCTCACATCCTTTGAAAACTCGAGAGGTCCACGGGGATCAATGCTTCCAAAGAGACGATGCCTGACTCCTCTTGAAAATGGATAGGAGTCACAGGATCCCTGTGGCACGTGGAAAGGGACCCTGGGTCTCCCGCCTCATGGGGAGACGCGTTCCAATTGCCATGCCAAGACTTTAGGAGAATCCCGAGGTGTCCCTCGCACCTATCACGTGTCTGGAAGGGTCCTCCCCGTCGTAAATCGAGAATATACCCCAGGTTCCGGCCGCAACTCGAGAAAAACCATGAGACTTTCCCCTCGACGCGAGATGAGGCCCGATTCCCCTGGACTGCGTGCAGAGCAATTCCGTGTTCCACATCAAACCTGAAAGGAGCCTTGATTTCCTTGATGGCACTCCAGAGAAAACCCAGGATCACTGTCTCAAGTCTAGAGGGATCTTGAGGTCACTGGAGCAACACGAAAGGGCTCCGTGGACCCCAAATCAACTTGAGATGAGAGCTTAGTACCTGGCTTCGACGCAAGAGGAATACCAACTCTCCACAAGCACCCCAAGAGGAGGGTTCTCTCAGCCACACGTATGTGAGAAGGACCCTGAGTTTGTGGCCTCAAGTGGAATGGACACCGAGATGCTCTGACTCGAAGTAAGGCCAGATATCCCTGCAGTGAATTGAATGCAGGCTCGTCTTGCATCTCTCAAGACGAAGGAATGTCTGAATCCCCTGTGGAGACCACAGAGAAAGAACTACTTCTCCGCCTCATCGCGACCGGAGGCCTCACATCCTTTGAAAACTCAAGAGGTCCGCGGAGATCAATGCTTCCAAAGGAGACGATGCCTGACTCCTCTTGAAAATTGATAGGAGTCCCAGGATCCCTGTGGCACGTGGAAAGGGACCCTGGGTCTCCCACCTCACGTGGAGACGCGTCCCAATTGCCATGCCAAGACTCGAGGAGAATCCTGAGGTGTCCCTCGCACCTAGGCAGGAGTCCTGACGTCGCTGAACAAACACGTGTCTGGAAGGGCCGTCCCCGTCGTAACTCGAGAATATACCCCAGGTTCCGTCCGCAACTCGAGAAAAACCATGAGACTTCCCCCTCGCCAATACATGAGGCCCGATTCCCCCGCACTGCATGCAGAGCAATTCCGTATTCCACATCAAAAATGAAAGGAGCCTTGATTTCTTTGATGGCACTCCAGAGAAAACCCAAGATCACTGTCTCAAGTCTAGAGGGATCCTGAGGTCACTTGAGAAACACGAAAGGGCTCCGTGGACCCCAAATCAACTCGAGATGAGAGCTTACTCCCTGGCTTAGACTCAAGAGGAATACCAACTTTCCACAAGCACCTCAAGAGGAGGCTTCTCTCAGCTAATGGTATGTGAGAGGGACCCTGAGTTTGTGGCCTCAAGTGGAATGGACACCGAGATGCTCTGACTCGAAATAAGGCCGGATATCCCTGCAGTGAATGGAATGCAGGCTCGTCTTGCATCTCCCAAGACGAAGGGATGTCTGAAACCCCTGTGCAGACCACAGAGAAAGACCTAGTCCTCCTCCTCATCGCGACCTGTGGCCTCACATTCTTTGAAAACTCGAGAGGTCAGCGGAGATCAATGCTTCCAAAGGAGACGATGCCTGACTCCTCTTGAAAATGGATAGGAGTCCCAGGATCCCTGTGGCACGTGGAAAGGGACCCTGGGTCTTTCGCCTCACGTGGAGTCGCGTCCCAATTGCCATGCCAAGACTCGAGGAGAATCCCGAGGTGTCCCTCGCACCTAGGCAGGAGTGCTGACGTCGCTGAACAAACACGTGTCTGGAAGTGCCCTCCCCGTCATAACTCGAGAATATACCCCAGGTTCCGGCCGCAACTCGAGAAAAACCATGAGACTTCCCCCTCGCCGCGAGATGAGGCCCGATTCCCCTGCACTGCGTGCAGAGCAATTCCGTGTTCCACATCAAACGTGAAAGCAGCCTTGATTTCCTTGATGACACTCCAGAGAAATCCCAAGATCACTGTCTCAAGTATAGAGGGATCCTGAGGTCACTGGAGCAACACAAAAGGGCTCCGTGGACCCCAAATCAACTCGAGATGAGAGCTTAGTCCCTGGCTTCGACTCAAGAGGAATACCAACTTTCCACAAGCACCTCAAGAGGAGGCTTCTCTCAGTTACAGGTATGTGAGAGGGACCCTGAGTTTGTGGCCTCAAGTGGAATGGACACCGAGATGCTCTGACTCAAAGTAAGGCCGGATATCCCTGCAGTGAATTGAATGCAGGCTCGTCTTGCATCTCCCAAGACGAAGGGATGTGTGAATCCCCTGTGGAGACCACAGAGAAAGACCGAGTTCTCCGCCTCATCGCGACCAGAGGCCTCACATCCTTTGAAAACTCGAGAGGTCCACGGGGATCAATGCTTCCAAAGAGACGATGCCTGACTCCTCTTGAAAATGGATAGGAGTCACAGGATCCCTGTGGCACGTGGAAAGGGACCCTGGGTCTCCCGCCTCATGTGGAGACGCGTTCCAATTGCCATGCCAAGACTTTAGGAGAATCCCGAGGTGTCCCTCGCACCTATCACGTGTCTGGAAGGGTCCTCCCCGTCGTAAATCGAGAATATACCCCAGGTTCCGGCCGCAACTCGAGAAAAACCATGAGACTTTCCCCTCGACGCGAGATGAGGCCCGATTCCCCTGGACTGCGTGCAGAGCAATTCCGTGTTCCACATCAAACCTGAAAGGAGCCTTGATTTCCTTGATGGCACTCCAGAGAAAACCCAGGATCACTGTCTCAAGTCTAGAGGGATCTTGAGGTCACTGGAGCAACACGAAAGGGCTCCGTGGACCCCAAATCAACTTGAGATGAGAGCTTAGTACCTGGCTTCGACGCAAGAGGAATACCAACTCTCCACAAGCACCCCAAGAGGAGGGTTCTCTCAGCCACAGGTATGTGAGAAGGACCCTGAGTTTGTGGCCTCAAGTGGAATGGACACCGAGATGCTCTGACTCGAAGTAAGGCCAGATATCCCTGCAGTGAATTGAATGCAGGCTCGTCTTGCATCTCTCAAGACGAAGGAATGTCTGAATCCCCTGTGGAGACCACAGAGAAAGAACTACTTCTCCGCCTCATCGCGACCGGAGGCCTCACATCCTTTGAAAACTCAAGAGGTCCGCGGAGATCAATGCTTCCAAAGGAGACGATGCCTGACTCCTCTTGAAAATTGATAGGAGTCCCAGGATCCCTGTGGCACGTGGAAAGGGACCCTGGGTCTCCCACCTCACGTGGAGACGCGTCAGAATTGCCATGCCAAGACTCGAGGAGAATCCTGAGGTGTCCCTCGCACCTAGGCAGGAGTCCTGACGTCGCTGAACAAACACGTGTCTGGAAGGGCCGTCCCCGTCGTAACTCGAGAATATACCCCAGGTTCCGGCCGCAACTCGAGAAAAACCATGAGACTTCCCCCTCGCCAATACATGAGGCCCGATTCCCCTGCACTGCATGCAGAGCAATTCCGTATTCCACATCAAAAATGAAAGGACCTTGATTTCTTTGATGGCACTCCAGAGAAAACCCAAGATCACTGTCTCAAGTCTAGAGGGATCCTGAGGTCACTTGAGAAACACGAAAGGGCTCCGTGGACCCCAAATCAACTCGAGATGAGAGCTTACTCCCTGGCTTAGACTCAAGAGGAATACCGACTTTCCACAAGCACCTCAAGAGGAGGCTTCTCTCAGCTAATGGTATGTGAGAGGGACCCTGAGTTTGTGGCCTCAAGTGGAATGGACACCGAGATGCTCTGACTCGAAATAAGGCCGGATATCCCTGCAGTGAATGGAATGCAGGCTCGTCTTGCATCTCCCAAGACGAAGGGATGTCTGAAACCCCTGTGCAGACCACAGAGAAAGACCTAGTCCTCCTCCTCATCGCGACCTGTGGCCTCACATTCTTTGAAAACTCGAGAGGTCAGCGGAGATCAATGCTTCCAAAGGAGACGATGCCTGACTCCTCTTGAAAATGGATAGGAGTCCCAGGATCCCTGTGGCACGTGGAAAGGGACCCTGGGTCTTTCGCCTCACGTGGAGACGCGTCCCAATTGCCATGCCAAGACTCGAGGAGAATCCCGAGGTGTCCCTCGCACCTAGGCAGGAGTGCTGACGTCGCTGAACAAACACGTGTCTGGAAGGGCCCTCCCCGTCATAACTCGAGAATATACCCCAGGTTCCGGCCGCAACTCGAGAAAAACCATGAGACTTCCCCCTCGCCGCGAGATGAGGCCCGATTCCCCTGCACTGCGTGCAGAGCAATTCCGTGTTCCACATCAAACGGGAAAGGAGCCTTGATTTCCTTGATGGCACTCCAGAGAAAACCCAAGATCATTGTCTCAAGCCTAGAGGGATCCTGAGGTCACTGTAGCAACACGAAAGGGCTCCGTGGACCCCAAATCAACTCGTGATGAGAGCTTAGTCCCTCGCTTCGACTCAAGAGGAATACCAACTTTCCACAAGCACCTCAAGAGGAGGCTTCTCTCAGCTACAGTTATGTGAGAGGGACCCTGAGTTTGTGGCCTCAAGTGCAATGGACACCGAGATGCTCTGACTCGAAGTAAGGCCAGATATCCCTGCAGTGAATTGAATGCAGGCTCGTCTTGCATCTCCCAAGACGAAGGGATGTCTGAATCCCCTGTGGAGACGACAGAGAAAGACCTAGTCCTCCGCCTCTTCGTGACCGGAGGCCTCATATCCTTTGAAAACTCGAGAGGTCTGCAGAGATCAATGCTTCCAAAGGAGACGATGCCTGACTCCTCTGGAAAATGCATAGGAGTCCCAGGATCCCTGTGGCACGTGGAAAGGGACCCTGGGTCTCCCGCCTCACGTGGAGACGCGTCCAAATTGCCATGCCAAGACTCGAGGAGAATTCCGAGGTGTCCCTCGCACCAAGGCAGGAGTCCTGACGTCGCTGAACAAAACGTGTCTGGAAGGGCCCTCCCCGTTGTAACTCGAGAATATACCCCAGGTCCTGGCTGCAACTCGAGAAAAACCATGAGACTTCCCCCTCGCCACGAGATGAGGGCCGATTTCCCTGCACTGCTTGCAGAGCAGTTCCGTGTTCCACATCAAACGTGAAAGGAGCCTTGATTTCCTTGATGGCACTCCAGAGAAAACCCAAGATCACTCTCTCAAGTCTAGAGGGATCCTGAGGTCACTGGAGCAACAGGAAAGGGCTCTGTGGACCCCAAATCAACTCGAGATGAGAGCTTAGTCCCTGGCTTCGACTCAAGAGGAATACCAACTTTCCACAAGCACCTCAAGAGGAGGCTTCTCACAGCTACAGGTATGTGAGAGGGACCCTGAGTTTGTGGCCTCAAGTGGAATGGACACCGAGATGCTCTGACTCCAAGGAAGGCCGGATATCCCTGCAGTGAATTGAATGCAGGCTCGTCTTGCATCTCCCAAGACGAAGGAATGTCTGAATCCCCTGTGGAGACCACAGAGAAAGACCTAGTCCTCCGCATCAACGCAAACGGAGGCCTCATATCCTTTGAAAACTCGAGAGGTCCGCGGAGATCAATACTTCCAAAGGAGACGATGCCTGACTCCTCTTGAAAATGGATAGGAGTCCCAGTATCCCTGTGGCACGTGGAAAGGGACCTTGGGTCTCCCGCCTCACGTGGAGACGCGTCCCAATTGCCATGCCAAGACTCGAGGAGAATCCCGAGGTGTCCCTCGCACCTAGGCAGGAGTCCTGACGTCGCTGAACAAACACGTGTCTGGAATGGCCCTCCCCATCGTAACTCGAGAATATACCCCAGGTTCCGGTCACAACTCGAGAAAAACTATGAGACTTCCCCCTCGCCGCGACATGAGCCCCGATTTCCCTGCACTGCATGCAGAGCAATTCCGTGTTCCACATCAAAAGAGAAAGGAGCCTTGATTTCCTTGATGGCACTCCAGAGAAAACCCAAGATCACTGTCTCAAGTCTAGAGGGATCCTGAGGTCACTGGAGCAAAAGGAAAGGGCTCCGTGGACCCCAAATCAACTCGAGATGAGAACTTAGTCCCTGGCTTCGACTCAAGAGGAATACCAACTTTCCACAAGCACCTCAAGAGGAGTCTTCTCTCAGCAACAGTTATGTGAGAGGGACCCTGAGTTTGTGGCCTCAAGTGGAATGGACACCGAGATGCTCTGACTCGAAGTAAGGCCGGATATCCCTGCAGTGAAGTGAATGCTGGCTCGTCTTGCATCTCCCAAGACGAAGAGATGTCTGAATCCGCTGTGGAGACCACAGAGAAAGACCTAGTCCCCCGCCTCATCGCGACCGGAGGCCTCACATCCTTTGAAAATTCGAGAGGTCTGCAGAGATCAATGCTTCCAAAGGAGCCGATGCCTGACTCCTCTTGAAAATGGATAGGAGTCACAGGATCCCTGTGGCACGTGGAAAGGGGCACTGGGTCTCCCGCCTCACCTGTAGACGCCTCCCAATTGCCATGGCAAGACTCGAGGAGAATCCCGAGGTGTCCCTCGCACCTAGGCAGGAGTCCTGATGTCGCTGAACAAACACGTGTCTGGAAGGGCCCTCCCCGTCGTAACTCAAGAATATACCCCAAGTTCTGGCCACAACTCTAGAAAAATTATGAGACTTCCCCCTCGCCGCGAGATGAGGCCAGATTTCACTGCAGTGCGTGCAGAGCAATTCCGTGTTCCCCATCAAATGAGAAAGGAGCCTTGATTTCCTTGATGGCACTCCAGAGAAAACCCAAGATCACTGTCTCAAATCTAGAGGGATCCTGAGGTCACTGGAGCAACACGAAAAGGCTCTGTGGACCCGAAATGAACTCGAGATGCGAGCTTAGTCCCTGGCTTCGACTCAAGAGGAATACCAACTTTCCACAAGCACCTCAAGAGGAGGCTTCTCTCAGCTAAAAGTATGTGAGAGTTACCCTGAGTTTGTGGCCACAAGTGGAATGGACACCGAGAGGCTCTGACTCGAAGTAAGGCCGGATATCCCTGCAGTGAATTGAATGCAGGCTCGTCTTGCATCTCCCAAGACGAAGGGATGTCTGAATCCACTGTGGAGACCACAGAGAAAGAACTAGTTCTCCGCCTCAACGCGACCAGAGGCCTCACATCCTTTGAAACCTCGAGAGGTCCGCGGAGATCAATGCTTCCAAAGGAGACGATGCCTGACTCCTCTTGAAAATGGATAGGAGTCCCAGGATCCCTGTGGCACGTGGAAAGGGACTCTGGGGCTCCCGCCTCACGTGGAGACGCATCCCAATTGCCATGCCAAGACTCGAGGAGAATCCCGAGGTGTCCCTCGCCCCTAGGCAGGCGTCCTGAGGTCGCTGAACAAACACGTGTCTGGAAAGACCCTCCCCGTCGTAAATCGAGAATATACCCCTGGTTCCGGCCGCAACTCGAGAACAACCATGAGACTTCCCACTCGCCGCGAGATGAGGCCCGATTCCTCTGCACTGCGTGCAGAGCAATTCCGTGTTCCACATCAAACGTGAAAGGAGCCTTGATTTCCTTGATGGCACTCCAGAGAAAACCCAAGATCACTGTCTCAAGTCTAGAGGGATCCTGAAGTCACTGTAGCAAAACGAAATGGCTCCATGGACCCCAAATCAACTCGAGATGAGAGCTTAGTCCCTGGCTTCGACTCAAGTGTCATACCAACTTTCAACAAGCACCTCAAGAGAAGGTTTCTCTCAATTACAGGTATGTGAGAGGGTCCCTGAGTTTGTGGCCTCAGGTGGAATGGACCCTGAGATGCTGTAACTCGAAGTAAGGCCGGATATCCCTGCAGAGAATTGAATGCCGGCGCGTCTTGCATCTCCCAAGACGAAGGGATGTCTGAATCCCCTTTGGAGACCACAGAGAAAGACCTAGTTCTCCGCCTCATCGCGACCGGAGGCCTCACATCTTTTGAAAACTGGAGAGGTCTGCAGAGATCAATGCTTCCACAGGAGACGATGCCTGACTCCTCTTGAAAATGGATAGGAGTCCCAGGATCCCTGTGGCACGTGGAAAGGGAGCCTGGGTCTCCCGCCTCACGTGGAGACGCGTCCCAATTGCCATGCCAAGACTCGAGGAGAATCCCGAGGTGTCCCTCGCACCTAGGCAGGAGTACTGACGTCGCTGAACAAACACGTGTCTGGAAGGGCCCTCCCCGTCGTAACTCGAGTATATATCCCAGGTTCCGGCCGCAACTCGAGAAAAACCATGAGACTTCCCCCTCGCCGCGAGATGAGGCCTGATTCCCCTGCATTGCGTGCAGAGCAATTCCGTGTTCCACATCAAACCTGAAAGGAGCCTTGATTTCCTTGATGGCACTCCAGAGAAAACCCAGGATCACTGTCTCAAGTCTAGAGGGATCCTGAGGTCACTGGAGCAACACGAAAGGGTTCCGTGGACCCCAAATCAACTCGAGATGAGAGCTTAGATCCTGGTTTCGAGTCAAGAGGAATACTAACTTTCCACAAGCACCTCAAGAGGAGGCTTCTCTCTGCTAAAGGTATGTGAGAGGGACCCTGAGCTTGTGGCCTCAAGTGGAATGGACATCGAGATGCTCTGACTCGAAGTAAGGCCGCATATCCCTGCAGTGAATTGAATGCAGGCTCGTCTTGCATCTCCCAAGACGAAGGGATGTCTGAATCCCCTGCGGAGACAGCAGAGAAAGACCTAGTCCTTCGCCTCATCGCGACCGGAGGCCTCACATCCTTTGAAAACTCGAGAGGTCCGCGGAGATCAATGCTTCCAAAGAGACGATGCCTGACTCCTCTTGAAAATGGATAGGAGTACCAGGATCCCTGTGGCACGTGGAAAGGGACCCTGGGTCTCCCGCCTCATGTGGAGACGCGTTCCAATTGCCATGCCAAGACTTTAGGAGAATCCCGAGGTGTCCCTCGCACCTATCACGTGTCTGGAAGGGTCCTCCCCGTCGTAAATCGAGAATATACCCCAGGTTCCGGCCGCAACTCGAGAAAAACCATGAGACTTTCCCCTCGACGCGAGATGAGGCCCGATTCCCCTGGACTGCGTGCAGAGCAATTCCGTGTTCCACATTAAACCTGAAAGGAGCCTTGATTTCCTTGATGGCACTCCAAAGAAAACCCAGGATCACTGTCTCAAGTCTAGAGGGATCCTGAGGTCACTGGAGCAATATGAAAGGGCTCCGTGGACCCCAAATCAACTTGTGATGAGAGCTTAGTCCCTGGCTTCGACTCAAGAGGAATACCAACTTTCCACAAGCACCTCAAGAGGAGGCTTCTCTCAGCTACAGTTATGTGAGAGGGACCCTGAGTTTGTGGCCTCAAGTGCAATGGACACCGAGATGCTCTGACTCGAAGGAAGGCCGGATATCCCTGCAGTGAATTGAATGCAGGCTCGTCTTGCATCTCCCAAGACGAAGGGATGTCTGAATCCCCTGTGGAGACCACAGAGAAAGACCTAGTCCTCCGCCTCATCGTGACCGGAGGCCTCATATCCTTTGAAAACTCGAGAGGTCTGCAGAGATCAATGCTTCCAAAGGAGACGATGCCTGACTCCTCTTGAAAATGCATAGGAGTCCCAGGATCCCTGTGGCACGTGGAAAGGGACCGTGGGTCTCCCGCCTCACGTGGAGACGCGTCCCAATTGCCATGCCAAGACTCGAGGAGAATCCTGAGGAGTCCCTCGCACCAAGGCAGGAGTCCTGACGTCGCTGAACAAACACGTGTCTGGAAGGACCCTCCCCGTTGTAACTCGAGAATATACCTCAGGTCCTGGCTGCAACTCGAGAAAAACCATGAGACTTCCCCCTCGCCGCGAGATGAGGGCCGATTTCCCTGCACTGCTTGCAGAGCAGTTCCGTGTTACACATCAAACGTGAAAGGAGCCTTGATTTCCTTGATGGCACTCCAGAGAAAACCCAAGATCACTGTCTCAAGTCTAGAGGGATCCTGAGGTCACTGGAGCACCACGAAAGGGCTCCGTGGACCCCAAATCAACTCGAGATGAGAGCTTAGTCCCTGGCTTCGAGTCAAGAGGAATACCAAGTTTCCACAAGCACATCAAGACGAGGCTTCTCTCAGCTACAGGTATGTGAGAGGGACCCTGAGTTTGTCGCCTCAGGTGGAATGGACACCGAGATGCTCTGACTCGAAGTAAGGCCGGATATCCGTGCAGTGAATTGAGTGCAGGCTCGTCTTGCATCTCCCAAGACGAAGGGATGTCTGAATCCCCTGTGGAGACCACAGAGAAATACCTAGTTCTCCTCCTCATTGCGACCGGAGGCCTCCCATCTTTGAAAACTCGAGAGGTCCGCGGAGATCAATGCTTCCAAAGGAGACGATGCCTGACTCCTCTTGAAAAAGGATAGGAGTCCCAGGATGCCTGTGGCACGTGGAAAGGGACTCTGGGTCTCCCGCCTCACGTGGAGACGCGTCCCAATTGCCATGCCAAGACTCGAGGAGAATCCCGGGGTGTCCCTCGCACCTAGGCAGGAGTCCTGACGTCGCTGAACAAACACGTGTCTGGAAGGGCCCTCCCCGTCGTAACTCGAGAATATACCCCAGGTTCCGGCCGCAACTCGAGAAAAACCATGAGACTTCCCCCTCGCCGCGAGATGAAGCCCGATTCCCCTGCACTGCGTGCAGAGCAATTCTGAGTTCCACGTCAAACGTGAAAGGAGCCTTGATTTCCTTGATGGCACTCCAGAGAAAACCCAAGATCACTGTCTCAAGTCTAGAGCGATCCTGAGGACACTGGAGCAACAAGAAAGTTCTCCATGGACCCCAAATCAACTCGAGATGAGAGCTTAGTCCCTGGCTTCGAGTCAAGAGGAATACCAACTTTCCAAAAGCACCTCAAGAGGAGGCTTCTCTCAGCTAAAGGTATGTGAGAGGGACCCTGAGTTTGTGGCCTCAAGTGGAATGGATACCGATATTCTCTGACTCGAAGTAAGGCCGGACATCCCTGCAGTGAATTGAATGCAGGCTCGTCTTGCATCTCCCAAGACGAAGGGATGTCTGAATCCGCTGTGGAGACCACAGAGAAAGACCTAGTCCTCCGCCTCTTCGCGACCGGAGGCCTCACATCCTTTGAAAACTCGAGAGGTCCGCGGAGATCAGTGCTTCCAAAGGAGACGATGCCTGACTCCTCTTGAAAATGAATAGGAGTCCAAAGGATCCCTGTGGCACGTGGAAAGGGACCCTGGGTCTCCCGCCTCACGTGGAGACGCGTCCCAATTGCCATGCCAAGACTCGAGGAGAATCCCGAGGTGTCCCTCGCACCTAGGCAGGAGTCCTGACGTCGCTGAACAAACACGTGTCTGGAAGGGCCCTCCCTGTCGTAACTCGAGAATATACCCCAGGTTCCGCAGCAACTCGAGAAAAACCATGAGACTTCCCCCTCGCCGCGAGATGAGGCCCCATTACCCTGCACTGCGTGCAGAGCAATTCCGTGTTCCACATCAAAAGTGAAAGGAGCCTTGATTTCCTTGATGGCATTCCAGAGAAAACCCAAGATCACTGTCTCAAGTCTAGAGGGATCCTGAGGTCACTGGAGCAACACGAAAGGGCTCCGTGGACCCCAAATCAACTCGAGATGAGAGCTTAGTCCCTGGCTTCGACTCAAGAGGAATACCAACTTTCCACAAGCACCTCAAGAGGAGGCTTCTCTCAGCTACAGGAAAGTGAGAGGGACCCTGAGGTTGTGGCCTCAAGTGGAATGGACACCGAGATGCTCTGACTCGAAGTAAGGCCGGATATCCCTGCAGTGAATTGAATGCAGGCTCGTCTTGCATCTCCCAAGACGAAGGGATGTCTGAATCCCCTGTGTAGACCACAGAGAAAGACCTAGTTCTCTGCCTCATCGCGACCGGAGGCCTCACATCCTTTGAAAACTCGAGAGGTCAGCGGAGATCAATGCTTCCAAAGGAGACCATGCCTGACTCCTCTTCAAAATGGATCGGAGTCCCAGGATCCCTGTGGCACGTGGAAAGGGACCCTGGGTCTCCCGCCTCACGTGGAGACGCGTCCCAATTGCCATGCCAAGAATCGAGGAGAATCCCGAGGTGTCCCTCGCACCTAGGCAGGAGTCCGGACGTCGCTGAACAAACACGTGTCTGGAAGGGCCCTCCCCGTCGTAACTCAAGAATATACCCCAGGTTCTGTCCGCAACTCGAGACAAACCATGAAATGCCCCCTCGCCGCGAGATATGGCCCGAATCCCCTGCACTGCCTGCTGAGCAATTCCGTATTCCACATCCAACGTGAAAGGAGCCTTGATTTCCTTGATGGCACTCCAGAGCAAACCCAAGATCACTGTCTCAAGTCTAGAGGCATTCTGAGGTCACTGTAGGAACACGAAAGGGCTCCGTGGACCCCAAATCAACTCGAGATGAGAGCCTAGTCCCTGGCTTTGACTCAGGAGAAATACCAACTTTCCACAAGCACCTGAAGAGGAGGTTTCTCTCAGCTAGAGGTATGTGAGAGGGACCCTGAATTTGTGGCCTCAAGTGGAATGGACACCGAGATGCTCTGACTAGAAATAAGACCGGATATCCCTGCAGTGAATTGAATGCAGGCTCGTCTTGCATCTCCCTAGAGGAAGGGAGGTCTGAATCTCCTGTGGAGACCACAGAGAAAGACTTAGTTCTCCCCCTCATCGCGACCGGAGGCCTCACATACTTTGAAAACTCTAGAGGTCCGCGGAGATCAATGCTTCCAAAGGAGACGATGCCTGACTCCTCCTGAAAATGGATAGGAGTCCCAGGATCCCTGTGGCACGTGGAAAGGGACCCTGGGTTTCCCGCCTCACGTGGAGACGCGTCCTAATTGCCATGCCAAGACTCGAGGAGAATCCCGAGGTGTCCCTCGCACCTAGGCAGGAGTCCTGACGTCGCTGAACAAACACGTGTCTGGAAGGGCCCTCCCCGTCGTAACTCGAGAATATACCCCAGGTTCCGGCCACAACTCGAGAAAAACCAAGACACTTCCCCCTCACCAAGAGATGAGGCCCGATTCCCCTGCACTGCGTGCAGAGCAATTCCGTGTTCCACATTAAACGTGAAAGGAGCCTTGATTTCCTTGATGGCACTCCAGAGAATACCCAAGATCACTGTCTCAAGTCTAGAGGGATCCTGAGGTCACTGGAGCAACACGAAAGGGCTCCGTGGACCCCAAATCAACCCGTGATGAGAGCTTAGTCCCTGGTTTCGACTCAAGAGGAATACCAACTTTCCACAAGCACCTCAAGAGGAGGCTTCTCTCAGCTACAGGAATGTGAGAGGGACCCTGAGTTTGTGGCCTCAAATGGAATGGACACCGAGATGCTCTGACTCGAAGTAAGGCCGGATATCCCTGCAGTGAATTGAATGCAGGCTCGTCTTGCATCTCCCAAGACGAAGGGATGTCTGAATCCCCTGTGGAGACCACAGAGAAACTCCTAGTCCTCCGCCTCATCGCGACCGGAGGCCTCACATCCTTTGAAAACTCGAGAGGTCCGCGGAGATCAATGCTTCCAAAGGAGACGATGCCTGACTCCTCTTGAAAATGGATAGGTGTCTCAGGATCCCTGTGGCACGTGGAAAGGGACCCTGGGTCTCCCGCCTCATGGGGAGACGTGTCCCAATTGCCATGCCAAGACTCGAGGAGAATCCCGAGGTGTCCCTCGCACCTAGGCAGGAGTACTCAGATAGCTGAACAAACACGTGTCTGGAAGGGCCCTCTCCGTCTTAACTCGATATTATACCCCAGGTTCCGGCCGCAACTCGAGAAAAACCATGAGACTTCCCCCTCGCCGCGAGATGAGGCCCGATTCCCCTGCACTGCGTGCAGAGCAATTCCGTGTTCCACATCAAACGTGAAAGGAGCCTTGATTTCCTTGATGGCACTCCAGAGAAAACCCAAGATCACTGTCTCAAGTCTAGATAGATCCTGAAGTCACTGTAGCAAAACGAAATGGCTCCATGGACCCCAAATCAACTCGAGATGACAGCTTAGTCCCTGGCTTCGACTCAAGAGTCATACCAACTTTCCACAAGCACCTCAAGAAGGGGTTTCTCTCAGCTACAGGTATGTGAGAGGGTCCCTGAGTTTGTGGCCTCAGGTGGAATGGACCCTGAGATGCTGTGACTCGAAGTAAGGCCAGATATCCCTGCAGAGAATTGAATGCCGGTGCGTCTTGCATCTCCCAAGACGAAGGGATGTCTGAATCCCCTGTGCAGACCACAGAGAAAGACCTAGTTCTCCGCCTCATCGCGACCGGAGGCCTCACATCTTTTGAAAACTGGAGAGGTCCGCGGAGATCAATGCTTCCACAGGAGACGATGCCTGACTCCTCTTGAAAATGGATAGGAGTCCCAGGATCCCTGTGGCACGTGGAAAGGGACACTGGGTCTCCCGCCTCACGTGGAGACGCGTCCCAATTGCCATGCCAAGACTCGAGGAGAATCCCGAGGTGTCCCTCGCACCTAGGCAGGAGTACTGACGTCGCTGAACAAACACGTGTCTGGAAGGGCCCTCCCCGTCGTAACTCGAGAATATACCCCAGGTTCCGGCCGCAACTCGAGAAAAACCATGAGAATTCCCCCTCGCCGCGAGATGAGGCCTGATTCCCCTGCACTGCGTGCAGAGCAATTCCGTGTTCCACATCAAACGGGAAAGGAGACTTGATTTCCTTGATGGCACTCCAGAGAAAACAGAAGACCACTGTCTCAAGTCTAGAGGGATCCTGCGGTCACTGGAGCAACACCAAAGGGCTCCGTGGACCCCAAATCTGCTCGAGATGAGAGCTTAGTCCCTGGCTTCGACTCAAGAGGAATTCCTAGTTTCCACAAGCACTTCAAGAGGAGGTTTCTCTCAGCTACATGTATGTGAGAGGGACCCTGAGTTTTTGGCCTCAAGTGGAATGGACACCGAGATGCTCTGACTTAAGTAAGGCCGGATATCCCTGCAGTGAATTGAATGCAGGCTCGTCTTGCATCTCCCAAGACGAAGGGATGTCTGAATCCCCTGTGGAGACCACAAGAAAGACCTAGTTCTCCGCCTCATCGCGAGCGAAGGCCTCACATTCTTTGAAAACTCGAGAGGTCCGTGGAGATCAATGCTTTCAAAGGAGGCGATGCCTGACTCCTCTTGAAAATGGATAGGAGTCCCAGGATCCCTGTGGCACGTGGAAAGGGACCCTGGGTCTCCCGCCTCACGTGGAGACGCGTCCCAATTGCCATGCCAAGACTCGAGGAGAATCCCGAGGTGTTCCTCGCACCTAGGCAAGAGTCCTGACATCGCTGAACAAACACGTGTCTGGAAGGGCCCTCCCCGTTGTAACTCGAAAATATACCCCAGGTTCCGGCCGCAACTCGAGAAAAACCATGAGACTTCCCCATCGCCGCGAGATGAGGCCCGATTCCCCTGCACTGCGTGCAGAGCAATTCCGTGTTCCACATCAAATGGGAAAGGAGCCCTGATTTCCTTGATGGCACTCCAGAGAAAACCCAAGATCACTGTCTCAAGTCTAGAGGGATCCTGAGGTCACTGGCGCAACACGAAAGGGTTCCGTGGACCCCAAATCAACTCGAGATGAGAGCTTAGATCCTGGATTCGAGTCAAGAGGAATACTAACTTTCCACAAGCACCTCAAGAGGAGGCTTCTTTTTGCTAAAGCTATGTGAGAGGGACCCTGAGTTTGTGGTCTCAGGTGGAATGGACACCGAGATGCTCTGACTCGAAGTAAGGCCGGATATCCCTGCAGTGAATTGAATGCAGGCTCGTCTTGCATCTCCCAAGACGAAGGGATGTCTGAATCCCCTGCGGAGACCGCAGAGAAAGACCTAGTCCTCCGCCTCATCGCGACCGGAGGCCTCACATCCTTTGAAAACTCGAGAGGTCAGCGGATATCAATGCTTCCAAAGAGACGATTCCTGACTCCTCTTGAAAATGGATAGGAGTCCCAGGATCACTGTGGCACGTGGAAAGGGACCCTGGGTCTCCCGCCTCATGTGGAGACGCGTTCCAATTGCCATGCCAAGACTTTAGGAGAATCCCGAGGTGTCCCTCGCACCTATCACGTGTCTGGAAGGGTCCTCCCCGTCGTAAATCGAGAATATACCCCAGGTTCCGGCCGGAACTCGAGAAAAACCATGAGACTTTCCCCTCGTCGCGAGATGAGGCCCGATTCCCCTGGACTGCGTGCAGAGCAATTCCGTGTTCCACATCAAACCTGAAAGGAGCCTTGATTTCCTTGATGGCACTCCAGAGAAAACCCAGGATCACTGCCTCAAGTTTAGAGGGATCTTGAGGTCACTGGAGCAACACGAAAGGGCTCCGTGGACCCCAAATCAACTCGAGATGAGAGCTTAGTCCCTGGCTTCGACTCAAGAGGAATACCAACTTTCCACAAGCACCTCAAGAGGAGGCTTCTCTCAGCTACAGGTATGTGAGAGGGACCCTGAGTTTGTGGCCTCAAGTGGAATGGACACCGAGCTGCTCTGACTCGAAATAAGGCCGGATATCCCTGCAGTGAATGGAATGCAGGTTCGTCTTGCATCTCCCAAGATGAAGGGATGTCTGAAACCCCTGTGCAGACCACAGAGAAAGACCTAGTCCTCCTCCTCATCGCGACCTGTGGCCTCACATTCTTTGAAAACTCGAGAGGTCAGCGGAGATCAATGCTTCCAAAGGAGACGATGCCTGACTCCTCTTGAAAATGGATAGGAGTCCCAGGATCCCTGTGGCACGTGGAAAGGGACCCTGGGTCTCCCGCCTCACGTGGAGACGCGTCCCAATTGCCATGCCAAGACTCGAGCAGAATACCTAGGTGTCCCTCGCACCTAGGCAGGAGTCCTGACGTCGCTGAACAAACACGTGTCTGGAAGGGCCCTCCCCATTGTAAATCGAGAATGTACCCCAGGTTCCGGCCGTAACTCGAGAAAAACCATGAGACTTCCCCCTCTCCGCGACATGATGCCCGATTCCCCTTCACTGCGTGCAGAGCAATTCCGTGTTCCAAATCAAACGTGAAAGGAGCCTTGATTTCCTTGATGGCACTCCAGAGAAAACCCAAGATCACTGTCTCAAGTCTAGAGGGATCCTGAGGTCACTGGAGCAACAGGAAAGGGCTCCGTGGACCCCAAATCAACTCGAGATGAGAGCTTAGTCCCTGGTTTCCACTAAAGAGGAATACCAACTTTCCACAAGCACCTCAAGAGGAGGCTTCTCTCAGCTACAGGTATGTGAGAGGGACCCTGAGTTTGTGGCCTCAAGTGGAATGGACACCGAGATGCTCTGACTCGAAGTAAGGCCGGATATCCCTGCAGTGAATTGAATGCAGGCTCGTCTTGCATCTCCCAAGACGAAGGGATGTCTGAATCCCCTGTCAAGACCACAGAGAAAGACCTAGTCCTCCGCATCAACGCAAACGGAGGCCTCATATCCTTTGAAAACTCGAGAGGTCCGCGGAGATCAATACTTCCAAAGGAGACGATGCCTGACTCCTCTTGAAAATGGATAGGAGACCCAGGATCCCTGTGGCACGTGGAAAGGGACCTTGGGTCTCCCGCCTCACGTGGTGACGCGTCCCAATTGCCATGCCAAGACTCGAGGAGAATCCCGAGGTGTCCCTCGCACCTAGGCAGGAGTCCTGACGTCGCTGAACAAACACGTGTCTGGAAGGGCCCTCCCCATCGTAACTCGAGAATATACCCCAGGTTCCGGCCGCAACTCGAGAAAAACTATGAGACTTTCCCCTCGCCGCAACTTGAGCCCCGATTTCCCTGCACTGCATGCAGAGCAATTCCGTGTTCCAAGTCAAAAGTGAAAGGAGCCTTGATTTCCTTGATGGCACTCCAGAGAAAACCCAAGATCACTGTCTCAAGTCTAGAGGGATCCTGAGGTCACTGGAGCAAAAGGAAAGGGCTCCGTGGACCCCAAATCAACTCGAGATGACAGCTTAGTCCCTGGCTTCGACTCAAGAGGAGTACCAACATTCCACAAGCACCTCAAGAGGAGTCTTCTCTCAGCCACAGGTATGTGAGAAGGACCCTGAGTTTGTGGCCTCAAGTGGAATGGACACCGAGATGCTCTGATTCAAAGTAAGGCCGGATATCCCTGCAGTGAAGTGAATGTAGGCTCGTCTTGCATCTCCCAAGACGAAGAGTTGTCTGAATCCGCTGTGGAGACCACAGAGAAAGACCTAGTCCCCCGCCTCATCGCGACCGGAGGCCTCACATCCTTTGAAAATTCGAGAGGTCTGCGGAGATCAATGCTTCCAAAGGAGACGATGCCTGACTCCTCTTGAAAATGGATAGGAGTCCCAGGATCCCTGTGGCACGTGGAAAGGGACCCTGCGTCTCCCGCCTCACGTGGAGACGCGTCCCAATTGCCATGCCAAGACTCGAGGAGAATCCCGAGGTGTCCCTCGCACCTAGGCAGGAGTCCTGACGTCGCTCAACAAACACGTGTCTGGAAGGGCCCTCCCCGTCGTAACTCGAGAATATACCCCAGGTCCCGGCCGCAACTCGAGAAAAACCATGAGACTTCCCCCTCGCCGCGAGATGAGGCCCAATTCCCTTGCACTGTGTGCAGAGCAATTCCGTGTTCCACATCAAACGTGAAAGGAGCCTTGATTTCCTTGATGGCACTCCAGAGAAAACCCAAGATCACTGTCTCAAGTCTAGAGGGATCCTGAGGTCACAGTAGCAACACGAAAGGGCTCCGTGGACCCAAAATCAATTCGAGATGAGAGCTTAGTCCCTGGCTTCGACTCAAGAGGAATACCAACTTTCCACAAGCACCTCAAGAGGAGGCTTCTCTCAGCTACAGGTATGTGAGAGGGACCCTGAGTTTGTGGCCTCAAGTGGAATGGACACCGAGCTGCTCTGACTCGAAATAAGGCCGGATATCCCTGCAGTGAATGGAATGCAGGTTCGTCTTGCATCTCCCAAGATGAAGGGATGTCTGAAACCCCTGTGCAGACCACAGAGAAAGACCTAGTCCTCCTCCTCATCGCGACCTGTGGCCTCACATTCTTTGAAAACTCGAGAGGTCAGCGGAGATCAATGCTTCCAAAGGAGACGATGCCTGACTCCTCTTGAAAATGGATAGGAGTCCCAGGATCCCTGTGGCACGTGGAAAGGGACCCTGGGTCTCCCGCCTCACGTGGAGACGCGTCCCAATTGCCATGCCAAGACTCGAGCAGAATACCTAGGTGTCCCTCGCACCTAGGCAGGAGTCCTGACGTCGCTGAACAAACACGTGTCTGGAAGGGCCCTCCCCATTGTAAATCGAGAATGTACCCCAGGTTCCGGCCGTAACTCGAGAAAAACCATGAGACTTCCCCCTCTCCGCGACATGATGCCCGATTCCCCTTCACTGCGTGCAGAGCAATTCCGTGTTCCAAATCAAACGTGAAAGGAGCCTTGATTTCCTTGATGGCACTCCAGAGAAAACCCAAGATCACTGTCTCAAGTCTAGAGGGATCCTGAGGTCACTGGAGCAACAGGAAAGGGCTCCGTGGACCCCAAATCAACTCGAGATGAGAGCTTAGTCCCTGGTTTCCACTAAAGAGGAATACCAACTTTCCACAAGCACCTCAAGAGGAGGCTTCTCTCAGCTACAGGTATGTGAGAGGGACCCTGAGTTTGTGGCCTCAAGTGGAATGGACACCGAGATGCTCTGACTCGAAGTAAGGCCGGATATCCCTGCAGTGAATTGAATGCAGGCTCGTCTTGCATCTCCCAAGACGAAGGGATGTCTGAATCCCCTGTCAAGACCACAGAGAAAGACCTAGTCCTCCGCATCAACGCAAACGGAGGCCTCATATCCTTTGAAAACTCGAGAGGTCCGCGGAGATCAATACTTCCAAAGGAGACGATGCCTGACTCCTCTTGAAAATGGATAGGAGACCCAGGATCCCTGTGGCACGTGGAAAGGGACCTTGGGTCTCCCGCCTCACGTGGTGACGCGTCCCAATTGCCATGCCAAGACTCGAGGAGAATCCCGAGGTGTCCCTCGCACCTAGGCAGGAGTCCTGACGTCGCTGAACAAACACGTGTCTGGAAGGGCCCTCCCCATCGTAACTCGAGAATATACCCCAGGTTCCGGCCGCAACTCGAGAAAAACTATGAGACTTTCCCCTCGCCGCAACTTGAGCCCCGATTTCCCTGCACTGCATGCAGAGCAATTCCGTGTTCCAAGTCAAAAGTGAAAGGAGCCTTGATTTCCTTGATGGCACTCCAGAGAAAACCCAAGATCACTGTCTCAAGTCTAGAGGGATCCTGAGGTCACTGGAGCAAAAGGAAAGGGCTCCGTGGACCCCAAATCAACTCGAGATGACAGCTTAGTCCCTGGCTTCGACTCAAGAGGAGTACCAACATTCCACAAGCACCTCAAGAGGAGTCTTCTCTCAGCCACAGGTATGTGAGAAGGACCCTGAGTTTGTGGCCTCAAGTGGAATGGACACCGAGATGCTCTGATTCAAAGTAAGGCCGGATATCCCTGCAGTGAAGTGAATGTAGGCTCGTCTTGCATCTCCCAAGACGAAGAGTTGTCTGAATCCGCTGTGGAGACCACAGAGAAAGACCTAGTCCCCCGCCTCATCGCGACCGGAGGCCTCACATCCTTTGAAAATTCGAGAGGTCTGCGGAGATCAATGCTTCCAAAGGAGACGATGCCTGACTCCTCTTGAAAATGGATAGGAGTCCCAGGATCCCTGTGGCACGTGGAAAGGGACCCTGCGTCTCCCGCCTCACGTGGAGACGCGTCCCAATTGCCATGCCAAGACTCGAGGAGAATCCCGAGGTGTCCCTCGCACCTAGGCAGGAGTCCTGACGTCGCTCAACAAACACGTGTCTGGAAGGGCCCTCCCCGTCGTAACTCGAGAATATACCCCAGGTCCCGGCCGCAACTCGAGAAAAACCATGAGACTTCCCCCTCGCCGCGAGATGAGGCCCAATTCCCTTGCACTGTGTGCAGAGCAATTCCGTGTTCCACATCAAACGTGAAAGGAGCCTTGATTTCCTTGATGGCACTCCAGAGAAAACCCAAGATCACTGTCTCAAGTCTAGAGGGATCCTGAGGTCACAGTAGCAACACGAAAGGGCTCCGTGGACCCAAAATCAATTCGAGATGAGAGCTTAGTCCCTGGCTTCGACTCAAGAGGAATACCACGTTTCCACAAGCACCTCAAGAGGAGGCTTCTCTCAGCTACAGGTATGTGAGAGGGACCCGCAGTTTGTGGCCTCAAGTGGAATGGACACCGAGATGCTCTGACTCGAAGTAAGGCCGGTTATCCCTGTAGTGAATTGAATGCAGGCTCGTCTTGCATCTCCCAAGATGAAGGGATGTCTGAATCCCCTGTGGAGACCACAGAGAAAGACCTAGTTCTCCCTCTCATTGCGACCGGAGGCCTCACATCCTTTGAAAATTCAAGAGGTCCACAGAGATCAATGCTTTCAAAGGAGACGATTCCTGACTCCTCTTGAAAATGGATAGGAGTCCCAGGATCCCTGTGGCACGTGGAAAGGGACTCTGGGGCTCCCGCCTCACGTGGAGACGCATCCCAATTGCCATGCCAAGACTCGAGGAGAATCCAGAGGTGTCCCTCGCCCCTAGGCAGGGGTCCTGAGGTCGCTGAACAAACACTTGTCTGGAAAGACCCTCCCCGTCGTAAATCGAGAATATACCGCAGGTTCCGGCCGCAACTCGAGAACAACCATGAGAGTTCCCCTTCGCCGTGAGATGAGGCCCGATTCCCCTGCACTGCGTGCGGAGCAATTCCGTGTTCCACATCAAACGTGAAAGGAGCCTTGATATCCTTGATGGCACTCCAGAGAAAACCCAAGATCACTGTCTCAAGTCTAGAGGTATACTCAGGTCACTGTAGCAGCTCGAAAGGGCTTCGTGGACCCCAAATCACCTCGAGATGAGAGCTAAGTCCCTGGCTTCGACTCAAGAGGAATACCAACTTTCCACAAGCACCTCAAGAGGAGGCTTCTCTCAGCTACAGGTATGTGAGAGGGACCCTGAGTTTGTGGCCTCAAGTGGAATGGACACCGAGATACTCTGCCTCGAAGTAAGGCCGGATATCCCTGCAGTGAATTGAATGCAGGCTCGTCTTGCATCTCCCAAGAAGACTGGATGTCTGAATCCCCTGTGGAGACCACAGAGAAAGACCTAGTTCTCGCCACATCGCGACTGGAGGCCTCACATCCTTTGAAAATTCGAGAGGTCCGCGGAGATCAATGCTTCCAAAGGAGATGATTCCTGACTCCTCTTGAAAATGGATAGGAGTCCCAGGATCCCTGTGGCACGTGGAAAGGGAACCTGGGTCTCCCGCCACACGTGGAGACGCGTCCAAATTGCCATGCCAAGACTCGGGGAGAATCCCGAGTTGTCCATCGAACCAAGGCAGGACTTCTGCGTCGTTAAACAAACACGTTTCTGGAAGGGCCACCCACTTCATAACTCGAGAATATACCCCAGGTTCCGGCCACAAGTGGAGTAAAACCATGAGACTTCCGCCTCGCCGCGAGATGAGGCCCGATTCCCCTGCACTGCGGGCAGAGCAATTCTGTGTTCCACATCAAACGTGAAAGGAGCCTTGATTTCCTTGATGGCACTCCAGAGAAAACCCAAGATCACTGTCTCAAGTCTAGAGGGATCCTGAGGTCACTGGAGCAACACGAAAGGGCTCCGTGGACCCCAAATCAACTCGAGATGAGAGCTTAGTCCCTGGCTTCGAGTCAAGAGGAATACCAACTTTCCCCAAGAACCTCAAGAGGAGGCTTTTCTCAGCTACATGTATGTGAGAGGGACCCTGAGTTTGTGGCCTCAAGTGGAATGGACACCGAGATGCTCTGACTCGAAGTAAGGCCGTATATCCCTGCAGTGAATTGAGTGCAGGCTCGACTTGCATCTCCCAAAACGAAGGGATGTCTGAATCCCCTGTGGAGACCACAGAGAAAGACCTAGTTCTCCTCCTCATCGCGACAGGAGGCCTCACATCCTTTGAAAACTGGAGAGGTCCGTGGAGTTCAATGCTTCAAAGGAGATGATGCCTGACTCCTCTTGAAAATGGATAGGAGACCCAGGATTCCTGTGGCACGTGGAAAGGGACCCTGGGTCTCCCGCCTCACGTGGAGACGCGAGCCAATTGCCATGCCAAGACTCGAGGTGAATCCCGAGGTGTCCCTCACACCAAGGCAGGAGTCCTGACGTCGCTGAATAAACACGTGTCTGGAAGGGCCCTCCCCGTCGTAACTCGAGAATATACCCCTGGATCGGGCCGCAACTCGAGAAAAACCATGAGACTTCCCCCTCGCCGCGAGTTGAGGCCCGATTTCCCTGGACTGGCTGCAGAGCAATTCCGTGTTCCACATCAAACGTGAAAGGAGCCTTGATATACTTGATGGCCCTCCAGAGAAAACCCAAGATCACTGTCTCAAGTCTAGAGGGATCCTGTGGTCACTGGAGCAACATGAAAGGGCTCCGAGGACCCGAAATCAACTCAAGATGAGAGCTTAGTCCCTGGCTTCGACTCAAGAGCAATACGAACTTTCCACAAGCACCTCAAGAGGAGGCTTCTCTCAGCTGCAGGTATGTGAGAGGGACCCTGAGTTTGTGGCCTCAAGTGGAATGGACATCGAGGTGTTCTGACTCGAAGTAAGGCCAGATATCCCTGCAGTGAATTGAATGCAGGCTCGTCTTGCATCTCCCAAGACGAAGGCATGTCTGAATCCCCTGTGGAGACCACAGAGAAAGACCTAGTTCTCCGCATCATCGCCACTGGAGTCCTCACATCCTTTGAAAAATGGAGAGGTCCGCGGAGATCATTGCTTCCAAAGGAGACGATGACTGACTCCTCTTGAAAATGGATAGGAGTCCGAGGATCCCTGTTGCACGTGGAAAGGGAACCTGGGTCTCCCGCCTCACGTGGGGACGCGAGCCAATTGCCATGACGAGACTCGAGGAGAATCCCGGGTGTCCCTCCCACCTAGGCAGGAGTCCTGACGTCGCTGAACAAACACGTGCCTGGAAGGGCCCTCCCTGTCGTAACTCGAGAATATACCCCGGGTTGCGGTCGCAACTCGAGAAAAACCATGAGACTTCGCCCTCGCTGCGAGATGAGGCCCGATTCCCCTGCACTGCGTGCAGAGCAATTCCGTGTTCCACATCAAACGTGAAAGGAGCCTTGATTTCCTTGATGGCACTCCAGAGAAAACCCAAAGTCACTGTCTCTAGTCTAGAGGGATCCTGAGGTCACTGGTGCAAAAAGAAAGGGATCCGTGGACCCCAAATCATCTCGAGATGAGAGCTAAGTCCCTGGCTTCGACTCAAGAGGAATACCAACTTTCCACAAGCACCTCAAGAGGAGGCTTCTCTCAGCTACAGGTATGGGAGAGGGACCCTGAGTTTGTGGCCTCAGGTGGAATGGACACCGAGATGCTCTGACTGGAAGTAAGGCTGGATATCCCTGCAGTGAATGGAATGCAGGCTCGTCTTGCATCGCCCAAGACAAAGGGATGTCTGAATCCCCTGTGGAGACCACAGAGAAAGTCCTAGTTCTCCGCCTCATCGCGACCGGAGGCCTCATATCCTTTGAAAACTCGAGAGGTCCGCGGAGATCAATGCCTCCAAAGGAGACGATGCCTGACTCCTCTTGAAAATGGATAGGAGTCCCAGGATCCCTGTGGAACGTGGAAAGGGACCCTGGGTCTCCCGCCTCACGTGGAGACGCGTCCCAATTGCCATGCCAAGACTCGAGGAGAATCCTGAGGTGTCCCTCGCACCTAGGCAGGAGTCCTGACGTCGCTGAACAAACACGTGTCTGGAAGGGCCCTCCCTGTCGTAACTCGAGAATATACCCCAGGTTCCACAGCAACTCGAGAAAAACCATGAGACTTCCCCCTCGCCGCGAGATGAGGCCCGATTACCCTGCACTGCGTGCAGAGCAATTCCGTGTTCCACATCAAAAGTGAAAGGAGCCTTGATTTCCTTGATGGCATTCCAGAGAAAACCCAAGATCACTGTCTCAAGTCTAGAGGGATCCTGAGGTCACTGGAGCAACACGAAAGGGCTCCGTGGACCCCAAATCAACTCGAGATGAGAGCTTAGTCCCTGGCTTCGACTCAAGAGGAATACCAACTTTCCACAAGCACCTCAAGAGGAGGCTTCTCTCAGCTACAGGAATGTGAGAGGGACCCTGAGTTTGTGGCCTCAAGTGGAATGGATACCGAGATGCTCTGACTCGCAGTTAGGCCGGATATCCCTGCAGTGAATTGAATGCAGGCTCGTCTTGCATCTCCCAAGACAAAGGGATGTGTGAATCCCCTGTGGAGACCACAGATAAAGACCTAGTCCTCCGCCTCAACGCGACCGGAGGCCTCACATCCTTTGAAAACTCGAGAGGTCCGCGGAGATCAATGCTTCCAAAGGAGACGATGCCTGACTCCTCTTGAAAATGGATAGGAGTCCCAGGATCACTGTTGCACGTGGAAAGGGACCCTGGGTCTCCCGCCTCACGTGGAGACGCGTCCCAATTGCCATGCCAAGACTCGAGGAGAATCCCGAGGTGTCCTTCGCACCTAGGTAGGAGTCCTGACGTCGCTGAACAAACACGTGTCTGGAAGGGTCCTCCCAATCGGAACTCGAGAATATACCCTAGGTTCCGGCCGCAAATCGAGAAAAACCATGAGATTTCCACCTAGCCGCGAGGTGAGGCCCGATTCCCCTGCACTGCATGCAGAGCAATTCCGTGTTCCACATCAAACGTGAAAGGAGCCCTGATTTCCTTGATGGCACTCTAGAGAAAACCCAAGATCACTGTCTCAAGTCTAGAGGGATCCTGAGGTCACTTTAGCAACACGAAAGGGCTCCGTGGACCCCAAATCAACTCGAGATGAGAGCTTAGTCCCTGGCTTCGACTCAAGAGGAATACCAACTTTCCACAAGCACCTCAAGAGGAGGCTTCTCTCAGCTACAGGTATGTGAGAGGGACCCTGAGCTTGTGGCCTCAAGTGGAATGGACACCGAGATGCTTTGACTCGAAGTAAGCCCAGATATCCCTGCAGTAAATTGAATGCAGGCTCGTCTTGCATCTCCCAAGACGAAGGGATGTCTGAATCCCCTGTGGAGACGACAGAGAAAGAACTAGTCCTCTGCCTCATCGCGTCCGGAGGACTCACATCCTTTGAAAACTCGAGAGGTCTGCAGAGATGAATGCTTCCAAAGGAGACGATGCCTGACTCTTCTTGAAAATGGATAGGAGTCCCAGGATCCCTGTGGCACGTGGAAAGGGACCCTGGGTCTCCCGCCTCACGTGGAGACGCGTCCCAATTGCCATGCCAAGACTCGAGGAGAATCCCGTGGTGTCCCTCGCACCTAGGCAGGAGTCCTGACATCGCTGAACAAACACGTGTCTGGAAGGGCCCTCCCCGTCGTAACTCGAGAATATACCCCAGGTTCCGGCCACAACTCGAGATAAACCATGAGATTTCCCCTTCAGCGCGAGATGAGGCCCGATTCCCCTGCACTGCGTGCAGAGCAATTCCGTGTTCCACATCAAACGTGAAAGGAGCCTTGATTTCCTTGATGGCACTCCAGAGAAAACCCAAGATCAGTGTCTCAAGTCTAGAGGGATCCTGAGGTCACTTGAGCAACACTAAAAGGCTCCGTGGACCCCCAATCAACTCGAGATGATAGCTTAGTCCCTGGCTTCGACTCAAGAGGAATACCAACTTTCAACAAGCACCTCAAGAGGAGGATTCTCTCAGCTACAGTTATGTGAGAGGGACCCTGAGTTTGTGTCCTCAAGTGGAATGGACACCGAGATGCTCTGACTCGAAGTATGGCTGGATATCCCTGCAGTGAATTGAATGCAGGCTCGTCTTGCATCTCCCAAGACGAAGGGATGTCTGAATCTCCTGTGGAGACCACAGAGAAAGACCTAGTCCTCCGCCTCAACGCGACCGGAGGCCTCACATCCTTTGAAAACTCGAGAGGTCAGCGGAGATCAATGCTTCCAAAGGAGACGAAGCCTGGCTCCTCTTGAAAATGGATAGGAGTCCCAGGATCCCTGTGGCACGTTGAAAGGTACACTGGGTCTCCCGCCACACGTGGAGACGCGTCCCAATTGCCATGCCAAGACTCGAGGAGAATCTCGAGTTGTCCCTCGCACCTAGGCAGGAGTCCTGACGTCGCTGAACAAACACGTGTCTGGAAGGGCCCTGCCCGTCGTAACTCGAGAATATACCCCAGGTTCCGGCCACAACTCGAGAAAAACCATGAGACTTCCCCCTCGCCGCGAGATGGGGCCCGATTCCCCTGCACTGCGGGCAGAGCAATTCTGTGTTCCACATCAAACGTGAAAGGAGCCTTGATTTCCTTGATGGCACTCCAGAGAAAACCCAAGATCACTGTTTCAAGTCTAGAGGGATCCTGAGGTCACTGTAGCAACACGAAAGGGCTCCGTGGACCCCAAATCAACTCGAGATGAGAGCTTAGTCCCTGGCTTCGAGTCAAGACGAATACCAACTTTCCCCAAGAACCTCAAGAGGAGGCTTTTCTCAGCTACATGTATGTGAGAGGGACCCTGAGTTTGTGGCCTCAAGTGGAATGGACACCGAGATGCTCTGACTCGAAGTAAGGCCGGATATCCCTGCAGTGAATTGAGTGCAGGCTCGACTTGCATCTCCCAAAACGAAGGGATGTCTGAATCCCCTGTGGAGACCACAGAGAAAGACCTAGTTCTCCTCCTCATCGCGACAGGAGGCCTCACATCCTTTGAAAACTGGAGAGGTCCGTGGAGTTCAATGCTTCCAAAGGAGATGATGCCTGACTCCTCTTGAAAATGGATAGGAGTCCCAGGATCCCTGTGGCACGTGGAAAGGGACCCTGGGTCCCCCGCCTCATGTGGAGACGCGAGCCAATTGCCATGCCAAGACTCGAGGTGAATCCCGAGGTGTCCCTCACACCAAGGCAGGAGTCCTGACGTCGCTGAACAAACACGTGTCTGGAAGGGCCTTCCCCGTCGTAACTCGAGAATATACCCCAGGATCCGGCCGCAACTCGAGAAAAACGATGAGAATCCCCCCTCGCCGAGAGATGAGGCCCGATTTCCCTGGACTGGCTGCAGAGCAATTCCGTGTTCCACATCAAACGTGAAAGGAGCCTTGATTTCCTTGATGGCCCTCCAGAGAAAACCCAAGATCACTGTCTCAAGTCTAGAGGGATCCTGAGGTCACTGTAGCAACATGAAAGGGCTCCGAGGACCCGAAATCAACTCGAGATGAGAGCTTAGTCCCTGGCTTCGACTCAAGAGCAATACCAACTTTCCACAAGCACCTCAAGAGGAGGCTTCTCTCAGCTGCAGGTATGTGAGAGGGACCCTGAGTTTGTGGCCTCAAGTGTAATGGACATCGAGGTGTTCTGACTCGAAGTAAGGCGAGATATCCCTGCAGTGAATTGAATGCAGGCTCTTCTTGCATCTCCCAAGACGAAGGCATGTCTGAATCCCCTGTGGAGACCACAGAAAAAGACCTAGTTCTCCGCATCATCACCACTGGAGTCCTCACATCCTTTGAAAAATGGAGAGGTCCGCGGAGATCAATGCTTCCAAAGGAGACGATGACTGACTCCTCTTGAAAATGGATAGGAGTCCGAGGATCCCTGTTGCACGTGGAAAGGGAACCTGGGTCTCCCGCCTCACGTGGAGAAGCGAGCCAATTGCCATGACGAGACTCGAGGAGAATCCCGGGTGTCCCTCCCACCTAGGCAGGAGTCCTGACGTCGCTGAACAAACACGTTTCTGGAAGGGCCCTCCCCGTCGTAACTCGGGAATATACCCCAGGTTGCGGTCGCAACTCGAGAAAAACCATGAGACTTCCCCCTCGCCGCGAGATGAGGCCCGATTCCCCTGCACTGCGTGCAGAGCAATTCCGTGTTCCACATCCAACCTGAAAGGAGCCTTGATTTCCTTGATGGCACTCCAGAGAAAACCCAAAGTCACTGTCTCTAGTCTAGAGGGATCCTGAGGTCACTGGTGCAAAAAGAAAGGGATCCGTGGACCCCAAATCATCTCGAGATGAGAGCTTAGTCCCTGGCTTCGACTCAAGAGGAATACCAACTTTCCACAAGCACCTCAAGAGGAGGCTTCTCTCAGCTACAGGTATGTGACAGGGACCCTGAGTTTGTGGCCTCAAGTGGAATGGACACCGAGATGCTCTGACTGGAAGTAAGGCTGGATATCCCTGCAGTGAATGGAATGCAGGCTCGTCTTGCATCGCCCAAGACAAAGGGATGTCTGAATCCCCTGTGGAGACCACAGAGAAAGTCCTAGTTCTCCGCCTCATCGCGACCGCAAGCCTCACATCCTTTGAAAACTCGAGAGGTCTGCGGAGATCAATACTTCCAAAGGAGATGATGCCTGACTCCTCTTGAAAATGGATAGGAGTCCCAGGATCCCTGTGGCACGTGGAAAGGGACCCTGGGTCTCCCGCCTCACGTGGAGTCGCGTCCCAATTGCTATGCCAAGACTTGAGGAGAATCCCCAGGTGTCCCTCGCACCTAGGCAGGAGTCCTGACGTCGCTGAACAAACACGTGTCTGGAAGGACCCTCCCCGTCGTAACTCGAGTATATACCCCAGGTTCCGGCCGCAACTCGAGAAAAACCCTGAGACTTCCCCCTCGCCGCGAGATGAGGCCCGATTCCCCTGCACTGCGTACAGAGAAATTCCGTGTTCCACATCAAATGTGAAAGGAGCCTTGATTTCCTTGATGGCACTCCAGAGAAAACCCAACATCACTGTCTCAAGACTAGAGGGGTCCTGAGGTCACTGGAGCAACACGAAAGGGCTCCGAGGACCCCAAATCAACTCGAGATGAGAGCTTAGTCCCTGGATTCGACTCAAGAGGAATACCAACTTTCCACAAGCACCTTAAGAGGAGGCTTCTCTCAGCTACACGTAGGTGAGAGGGACCCTGAGTCTGTGGCCTCAAGTGGAATGGACACCGACACGCTGTGACTCGAAGTAAGGCCGGATATCCCTGCAGTGAATTGAATGCAGGCTCGTCTTGCATCTCCCAAGATGAAGGGATGTCTGAATCCCCTGTGGAGACCACAGAGAAAGACCTAGTTCTCCGCCTCATCGCGACCGGAGGCCTGACATCCTTTGAAAACTCGAGAGGTCCGCGGACATCAATGCTTCCAAAGGAGACGATGCCTGACTCCTCTTGAAAATTGATAGGAGACCCAGGATCCCTGTGGCACGTGGAAAGGGACCCTGGGTCTCCCGCCTCACGTGGGGACGCGTCCCAATTGCCATGCCAAGACTCGAGGAGAACCCCGAGGTGTCCCTCGCACCTAGGCAGGAGTCCTGACGTCGCTGTACAAACACGTGTCTGGAAGGGCCCTCCCCGTCGTAACTCAAGAATATACCCCAGGTTCCGGCCGCAACTCGAGAAAAACCATGAGACTTCCCCCTCGCCCCAAGATGAGGTCCGATTCCCTTGCACTGCATGCAGCACAATTCCGTGTTCCACATCAAACGTGAAAGGAGCCTTGATTTCCTTGATGGCACTCCAGAGAAAACTCAAGATGACTGTCTCAAGTCTAGAGGGATCCTGAGGTCACTGGAGCAACACGAAAGGGCTCCGTGGACCCCAAATCAACTCGAGATGAGAGCTTAGTCCCTGGTTTCAACTGAAGAGGAATACCAAGTTTCCACAAGCACCTCAAGAGGAGGCTTCTCTCAGCTACAGTATGTGATGGCGACCCTGAGTTTGTGGCCTCAAGTGGAATGGACACCGAGATGCTCTGGCTCGATGTAAGGCCGGATATCCCTGCAGGGAATTGAATGCACGCTAGTCTTGCATCTCCCAAGACGAAGGGATGTCTGAATCCCCTGTGGAGACCACAGAGAAAGACCTAATTCTCCCCCTCATCGCAACCGGAGGCCTCACATCCTTTGAAAATTCGAGAGGTCCACAGAGATTAATGCTTCCAAAGAGGACGATGCCTGACTCCTCTTGAAAATGGATAGGAGTCCCAGGATCCCTGTGGCACGTGGAAAGGGACACTGGGTCTCCCGCCTCACGTGGAGACGCGTCCCAATTGCCATGCCAAGACTCGAGGAGAATCCCGAAGTGTCCCTCGCACTTAGGCAGGAGTCCTGACGTCGCTGAACAAACACGTGTCTGGAAGGGCCCTCCCCGTCGTAACTCGAGAATATACCCCAGGTTCCGGCCGCAACTCGAGAAAAACCATGAGATTTCCCCCTCGCCGCGAGTTGAGGCCCGATTCCCCTGCACTGCATGCAGAGCAATTCCGTTTTCCACATGAAACGTGAAAGTAGCCTTGATTTCCTGGATGGAACTCCAGAGAAAACCCAAGATCACTGTCTCAAGTCTAGAGGGATCCTGAGGTCACTGTAGCAACACGAAATGGCTCCGTGGACCCCAAATCAACTCGAGATGAGAGCTTAGTCCCTGGCTTCAACTCAAGAGGAATACCAATTTTCCACAAGCACCTCAAGAGAAGGCTTCTCTCAGCTACAGGTATGTGAGAGGGACCCTGAGTTTCTGACCACAAGTGGAATGGACACCGAGAAGCTCTGACTCGAAGTTAGGCCGGATATCCCTGCAGTGAATTGAATGCAGGCTCGTCTTGCATCTCCCAAGACGAAGGGATATCTGAATCCCCTGTGGAGACCACAGAGAAAGAACCAGTTCTCCGCCTCATCGCGACGGGAAGCCTCACATCCTTTGAAAACTCGAGGGGACCGCGGAGATCAATGCTTCCAAAGGAGACGATGCCTGACTCCTCTTGAAAATGGATAGGAGTCCCAGGATCCGTGTGGCACGTGAAAAGGGACCCTGGGTCTCCCGCCTCACGTGGAGACGCGTCCCAATTGCCATGTCAAGACTCGAGGAGAATCCAGAAGTGTCCCTGGCACCTAGGCAGGAGTCCTGACGTCGCTGAACAAACACTTGTCTGGAAGGGCCCTCCCCGTCATAAATCGAGAATATACCCCAGGTTCCGGCCGCAACTCGAGAAAAACCATGAGACTTCCCCCTCGGCGCGAGATGAGGCCCGATGCCCCTGCACTGCGTGCAGAGTAATTCCGTGTTCCACATCAAACGTGAAAGGAGACTTGATTTCCTTGGTGGCACTCCAGAGAAAACCCAAGATCACTGTCTCAAGTCTAGAGGGATCCTGACGTCACTGTTGCAACACCAAAGGGCTCCGTGGAACCCAAATCAACTCGAGATGAGAGCTTAGTCCCTGGCTTCGACTCAAGAGGAATACCAAGTTTCCACAAGCACCTCAAGAGGAGGCTTCTCTCAGCTACAGGTATGTGAGAGGGACCCTGAATTTGTGGCCTCATGTGGAATGGACACCGAGATGCTCTGACTCGAAGTAAGGCCGGATATCCCTTCAGTGAATTGAATGCCGGCCCGTCTTGAATCTCCCAAGACGAAGGGATGTCTGAATCCCCTGTGGAGACCACAGAGAAAGACCTAGTTCTCCGCCTCATCGCGAACGGAGGCCTCGGATCCTTTGAAAACTCAAGAGGTCTGCGGAGATCAATGCTTCCAAAGGAGACGATGCCTGACTCCTCTTGAAAATGGATAGGAGTCCCAGGATCCGTGTGGCACGTGGAAAGGGACACTAGGTCTCCCGCCTCACGTGGAGACGCGTCTCAATTGCCATGCCAAAACTCGAGGAGAATCCCTAGTTGTCCCTCGCACCTAGGCAGAAGTCCAGACGTCGCTGAACAAACACGTGTCTGGAAGGGCCCTCGCCGTCGTAACTCGAGAATATACCCCAGGTTCCGGCCGCAACTCGAGAAAAACCATGAGACTTCCCCCTAGCCGCGGGATGAGGCCCATTTCCCCTGCCCTGCGTGCAGAGCAATTCCGAGTTCCACATCAAACGTGAAAGGAGCCTTGATTTCCTTGATGGCACTCCAGAGAAAAACCAAGGTCACTGTCTCAAATCTAGAGGGATCCTGAGGTCACTGGAGCAACATGAAAGGGCTCCATGGACCCCAAATCAACTCGAGATGAGAGCTTAGTTCCTGGCTTCGACACAAGTGGAATACCAACTTTCCACAAGCAACTCAAGAGGAGGCTTCTCTCAGCTACAGGTATGTGAGAGGGACCCTGAGTTTGTGGCCTCAAGTGGAATGGACACCGAGATGCTCTGACTCGAAGTAAGGCCGGATATCCCTGCAGTGAATTGAATGCAGGCTCGTCTTGCATCTCCCAAGACGAAGGGATGTCTGAATCCCCTGTGGAGACCACAGAGAAAGACCTACTCCTCCGCCTCATCGCGACCGGAGGCCTCACATCCTTTGAAAACTCGAGAGGTCTGCAGAGATCAATGCTTCTAAAGGATACGATGCCTGACTCTTCTTGAAAATGGATAGGAGTCCCAGGATCACTGTGGCACTTGGAAAGGGACTCTGGGTCTCCCGGCTCACGTGGAGACACGTCCCAATTGCCATGCCAGACTCGAGGAGAATCCCGAGGTGTCCCTCGCACCTAGGCAGGAGTCCTGACGTCGCTGAACAAACACGTGTCTGGAAGGGACCTCCCCGTCGTAACTCGAGAATATACCCCAGGTTCCGGCCGCAACTCGAGAAAAACCATGAGACTTCCCCCTCGCCGCGAGATGAGGCCCAATTCCCCTGCCCTGCGTGCAGAGCAATTCCGTATTCCACATCAAAAATGAAAGGAGCCTTGATTTCCTTGATGGCACTCCAGAGAAAACCCAAGATCAGTGTCTCAAGTCTAGAGGGATCCTGAGGTCACTGTAGCAACACGAAATGGCTCCGTGGAACCCAAATCAACTCGAGATGAGAGCTTAGTCCCTGGCTTCAACTCAAGAGGAATACCAATTTTCCACAAGCACCTCAAGAGGAGGCTTCTCTCAGCTACAGGTATGTGAGAGGGACCCTGAGTTTGTGACCTCAAGTGGAATGGACACCGAGAAGCTCTGACTCGAAGTTAGGCCGGATATCCCTGCAGTGAATTGAATGCAGGCTCGTCTTGCATCTCCCAAGACGAAGGGATGTCTGAATCCCCTGTGGAGACCACAGAGAAAGACCCAGTTCTCCGCCTCATTGCGACGGGAAGCCTCACATCCTTTGAAAACTCGAGAGGACCGCGGAGATCAATGCTTCCAAAGGAGACGATGCCTGACTCCTCTTGAAAATGGATAGGAGTCCCAGGATCCGTGTGGCACGTGGAAAGGGACCCTGGGTCTCCCGCCTCACGTGGAGACGCGTCCCAATTGCCATGTCAAGACTCGAGGAGAATCCAGAAGTGTCCCTGGCACCTAGGCAGGAGTCCTGACGTCGCTGAACAAACACTTGTCTGGAAGGGCCCTCCCCGTCGTAACTCGAGAATATACCCCAGGTTCCGGCCGCAACTCGAGAAAAACCATGAGACTTCCCCCTCGGCGCGAGATGAGGCCCGATGCCCCTGCACTGCGTGCAGAGTAATTCCGTGTTCCACATCAAACGTGAAAGGAGACTTGATTTCCTTGGTGGCACTCCAGAGAAAACCCAAGATCACTGTCTCAAGTCTAGAGGGATCCTGAGGTCACTGTTGCAACACCAAAGGGCTCCGTGGAACCCAAATCAACTCGAGATGAGAGCTTAGTCCCTGGCTTCGACTCAAGAGGAATACCAAGTTTCCACAAGCACCTCAAGAGGAGGCTTCTCTCAGCTACAGGTATGTGAGAGGGACCCTGAATTTGTGGCCTCATGTGGAATGGACACCGAGATGCTCTGACTCGAAGTAAGGCCGGATATCCCTTCAGTGAATTGAATGCCGGCCCGTCTTGAATCTCCCAAGACGAAGGGATGTCTGAATCCCCTGTGGAGACCACAGAGAAAGACCTAGTTCTCCGCCTCATCGCGAACGGAGGCCTCGGATCCTTTGAAAACTCAAGAGGTCTGCGGAGATCAATGCTTCCAAAGGAGACGATGCCTGACTCCTCTTGAAAATGGATAGGAGTCCCAGGATCCGTGTGGCACGTGGAAAGGGACACTAGGTCTCCCGCCTCACGTGGAGACGCGTCTCAATTGCCATGCCAAAACTCGAGGAGAATCCCTAGTTGTCCCTCGCACCTAGGCAGAAGTCCAGACGTCGCTGAACAAACACGTGTCTGGAAGGGCCCTCGCCGTCGTAACTCGAGAATATACCCCAGGTTCCGGCCGCAACTCGAGAAAAACCATGAGACTTCCCCCTAGCCGCGGGATGAGGCCCATTTCCCCTGCCCTGCGTGCAGAGCAATTCCGTGTTCCACATCAAACGTGAAAGGAGCCTTGATTTCCTTGATGGCACTCCAGAGAAAACCCAACGTCACTGTCTCAAGTCTAGAGGGATCCTGAGGTCACTGGAGCAACACGAAAGGGCTCCGTGGACCCCAAATCAACTCGAGATGAGAGCTTAGTCCCTGGCTTCGAGTCAAGAGGAATACCAACTTTCCACAAGCACCTCAAGAAGAGGCTTCTCTCAGCTACAGGTATGTGAGAGGGACCCTGAGTTTGTGGCCTCAAATGGAATGGACACCGAGATGCTCTGACTCGAAGTAAGGCCGGATATCCCTGCAGTGAATTGAATGCAGGCTCGTCTTGCATCTCCCAAGACGAAGGGATGTCTGAATCCGCTGGGGAGACCACAGAATGACCGAGTACTCCGCCTCATCGCGACCGGAGGCCTCACATCCTTTGAAAACTCGAGAGGTCCGAGGAGATCAATGCTTCCAAAGAGACGATGCCTGACTCCTCTTGAAAATGGATAGGAGTCCCAGGATCCCTGTGGCACGTGAAAAGGGACCCTGGGTCTCCCGCCTCACGTGGAGACGCGGCCAAAATGCCATGCCAAGACTCGAGGAGAATCCCGAGGTGTCCCTCGCACCTAGGCAGGAGTCCTGACGTCGCTCAACAAACACGTGTCTGGAAGGGCCCTCCCCGTCGTAACTCGAGAATATATCCCAGGTTCCGGCCGCAACTGAACAAAACCATGAGATTCACCACTCGCCGCGAGTTGAGGCCCGATTCCCCTGCACTGCATGCAGAACAATTCCGTGTTCCACATCAAACGTGAAAGGAGCCTTGATTTCCTTGATGGCACTCCAGAGAAAACCCAAGATCACTGTTTCAAGTCTAGAGGGATCCTGAGGTCACTGTAGCAACACGAAAGGGCTCTGTGGACCCGAAATCAACTCGAGATGAGAGTTTAGTCCCTGGCTTCGACTCAAGAAGAATACCAACTTTCCACAAGCACCTCAAGAGGAGGCTTCTCTCAGCTACAGGTATGTGAGAGGGCCCCTGAGTTTGTGGCCTCAAATGGAATGGACACCGAGATGCTCTGACTCGAAGTAAGGCCGGATATCCCTGCAGTGAATTGAATGCAGGCTCGTCTTGCATCTCCCAAGGCGAAGGGATGTCTGAATCCCCTGTGGAGACCACAGAGAAAGACCTAATTCTCCGCCTCATCGCGAGCGGAGGCCTCACATCCTTTGAAAACTCGAGAGGTCCGCGGAGATCAATGCTTCCAAAGGAAACGATGCCTGACTCCTCTTGAAAATGGATAGGAGTCCCAGGATCCCTGTGGCACGTGGAAAGGGACACTGGGTCTCCCGCCTCACGTGGAGAGGCGTCCCAATTGCCATGCCAAGACTCGAGGAGAATCCCGAGGTGTCCCTCGCACCTAGGCAGGAGTCCTGACGTCGCTGAACAAACACGTGTCTGGAAGGGCCCTCCCCATCGTAACTCGAGAATATACCCCAGGTTCCGGCCGCAACTCGAGAAAAACCATGAGATTTCCCCCTCGCCGCGAGATGAGGCCCGATTCCCCTGCCCTGCGTGCAGAGCAATTCCGTGTTCCACATCAAACGTGAAAGGAGCCTTGATTTCCTTGATGGCACTCCAGAGAAAACCCAAGATCACTGTCTCAAGTCTAGAGGGATCCTGAGGTCACTGGAGCAACATGAAATGGCTCCGTGGACCCCAAATCAACTCGAGATGAGAGCTTAGTCCCTGGCTTCGACTCAAGAGGAATACCAACTTTCCACAAGCACCTCAAGAGGAGGCTTCTCTCAGCTACAGCTATGTGAGTGGGCCACTGAGTTTGTGGCCTCAAGTGGAATGGACACGGAGATGCTCTGACTCGAAGTAAGGCCGGATATCCCTGCAGTGAATTGAATGCAGGCTCGTCTTGCATCTCCCAAGAAGAAGGGATATCTGAATTCCCTGTGGAGACCACAGAGAAAGACCGAGTTCTCCGCCTCATCGCGACGAGAGGCCTCACATCCTTTGAAAACTCGAGAGGTCTGCGGAGATCAATGCTTCCAAAGGAGACGATGCCTGACTCCTCTTGAAAATGGATAGGAGTCCCAGGATCCCTGTGGCACGTGGAAAGGGACCCTGGGTCTCCCGCCTCACGTGGAGACGCGTCCCAATTGCCATGCCAAGACTCAAGGAGAATCCCGAGGTGTCCGTCGCACCTAGGCAGGAGTCCTGATGTCGCTGAACAAACACGTGTATGGAAGGGCCCTCCCCATCATAACTCGAGAATATACCCCAGGTTCCGGCCGCAACTCGAGAAAAACCATGAGACTTCCCCCTCGACGCGACATGAGGCCCGATTCCCCTGCACTGCATGCAGAGCAATTCCGTTTTCCACATCAAACGTGAAAGGAGCCTTGATTTCCTTGATGACACTCCAGAGAAAACCCAAGATCACTGTCTCAAGTCTAGAGGGATCCTGAGGTCACTGGAGCAAAATGAAAGGGCTCCATGGACCCCAAATCAACTCGAGATGAGAGCTTAGTCCCTGGCTTCGACACAAGAGGAATACCAACTTTCCACAAGCAACTCAAGAGGAGGCTTCTCTCAGCTACAGGTATGTGAGAGGGACCCTGAGTTTGTGGCCTCATGTGGAATGCACACCGAGATGCTCTGACTCGAAGTAAGGCCGGATATCCCTGCAGTGAATTGAATGCAGGCTCGTCTTGCATCTCCCAAGACGAAGGGTTGTCTGAATCCCCTGTGGAGACCACAGAGAAAGACCTACTCCTCCGCCTCATCGCGACCGGAGGCCTCACATCCTTTGAAAACTCGAGAGGTCTGAAGAGATCAATGCTTACAAAGGAGACAATGCCTGACTCTTCTTGAAAATGGATAGGGGTCCCAGGATCACTGTGACACTTGGAAAGGGACCCTGGGTCTCCCGCCTCACGTGGAGACACGTCCCAATTGCCATGCAAGACTCGAGGAGAATCCCGAGGTGTCCCTCGCACCTAGGCAGGAGTCCTGACGTCGCTGAACAAACACGTGTCTGGAAGGGACCTCCCTGTCGTAACTCGAGAATATACCCCAGGTTCCGGCCGCAACTCGAGAAAAACCATGAGACTTCCCCCTCGCCGCGAGATGAGGCCCGATTCCCCTGCCCTGCGTGCAGAGCAATTCCGTATTCCACATCAAAAATGAAAGGAGACTTGATTTCCTTGATGGCACTCCAGAGAAAACCCAAGATCAGTGTCTCAAGTCTAGAGGGATCCTGAGGTCACTGTAGCAACACGAAATGGCTCCGTGGAACCCAAATCAACTCGAGATGAGAGCTTAGTCCCTGGCTTCAACTCAAGAGGAATACCAATTTTCCACAAGCACCTCAAGAGGAGGCTTCTCTCAGCTACAGGTATGTGAGAGGGACCCTGAGTTTGTGACCTCAAGTGGAATGGACACCGAGAAGCTCTGACTCGAAGTTAGGCCGGATATCCCTGCAGTGAATTGAATGCAGGCTCGTCTTGCATCTCCCAAGACGAAGGGATGTCTGAATCCCCTGTGGAGACCACAGAGAAAGACCCAGTTCTCCGCCTCATTGCGACGGGAAGCCTCACATCCTTTGAAAACTCGAGAGGACCGCGGAGATCAATGCTTCCAAAGGAGACGATGCCTGACTCCTCTTGAAAATGGATAGGAGTCCCAGGATCCGTGTGGCACGTGGAAAGGGACCCTGGGTCTCCCGCCTCACGTGGAGACGCGTCCCAATTGCCATGTCAAGACTCGAGGAGAATCCAGAAGTGTCCCTGGCACCTAGGCAGGAGTCCTGACGTCGCTGAACAAACACTTGTCTGGAAGGGCCCTCCCCGTCGTAACTCGAGAATATACCCCAGGTTCCGGCCGCAACTCGAGAAAAACCATGAGACTTCCCCCTCGGCGCGAGATGAGGCCCGATGCCCCTGCACTGCGTGCAGAGTAATTCCGTGTTCCACATCAAACGTGAAAGGAGACTTGATTTCCTTGGTGGCACTCCAGAGAAAACCCAAGATCACTGTCTCAAGTCTAGAGGGATCCTGAGGTCACTGTTGCAACACCAAAGGGCTCCGTGGAACCCAAATCAACTCGAGATGAGAGCTTAGTCCCTGGCTTCGACTCAAGAGGAATACCAAGTTTCCACAAGCACCTCAAGAGGAGGCTTCTCTCAGCTACAGGTATGTGAGAGGGACCCTGAATTTGTGGCCTCATGTGGAATGGACACCGAGATGCTCTGACTCGAAGTAAGGCCGGATATCCCTTCAGTGAATTGAATGCCGGCCCGTCTTGAATCTCCCAAGACGAAGGGATGTCTGAATCCCCTGTGGAGACCACAGAGAAAGACCTAGTTCTCCGCCTCATCGCGAACGGAGGCCTCGGATCCTTTGAAAACTCAAGAGGTCTGCGGAGATCAATGCTTCCAAAGGAGACGATGCCTGACTCCTCTTGAAAATGGATAGGAGTCCCAGGATCCGTGTGGCACGTGGAAAGGGACACTAGGTCTCCCGCCTCACGTGGAGACGAGTCTCAATTGCCATGCCAAAACTCGAGGAGAATCCCTAGTTGTCCCTCGCACCTAGGCAGGAGTCCAGACGTCGCTGAACAAACACGTGTCTGGAAGGGCCCTCGCCGTCGTAACTCGAGAATATACCCCAGGTTCCGGCCGCAACTCGAGAAAAACCATGAGACTTCCCCCTAGCCGCGGGATGAGGCCCATTTCCCCTGCCCTGCGTGCAGAGCAATTCCGTGTTCCACATCAAACGTGAAAGGAGCCTTGATTTCCTTGATGGCACTCCAGAGAAAACCCAACGTCACTGTCTCAAGTCTAGAGGGATCCTGAGGTCACTGGAGCAACACGAAAGGGCTCCGTGGACCCCAAATCAACTCGAGATGAGAGCTTAGTCCCTGGCTTCGAGTCAAGAGGAATACCAACTTTCCACAAGCACCTCAAGAAGAGGCTTCTCTCAGCTACAGGTATGTGAGAGGGACCCTGAGTTTGTGGCCTCAAATGGAATGGACACCGAGATGCTCTGACTCGAAGTAAGGCCGGATATCCCTGCAGTGAATTGAATGCAGGCTCGTCTTGCATCTCCCAAGACGAAGGGATGTCTGAATCCGCTGGGGAGACCACAGAATGACCGAGTACTCCGCCTCATCGCGACCGGAGGCCTCACATCCTTTGAAAACTCGAGAGGTCCGAGGAGATCAATGCTTCCAAAGAGACGATGCCTGACTCCTCTTGAAAATGGATAGGAGTCCCAGGATCCCTGTGGCACGTGAAAAGGGACCCTGGGTCTCCCGCCTCACGTGGAGACGCGGCCAAAATGCCATGCCAAGACTCGAGGAGAATCCCGAGGTGTCCCTCGCACCTAGGCAGGAGTCCTGACGTCGCTCAACAAACACGTGTCTGGAAGGGCCCTCCCCGTCGTAACTCGAGAATATATCCCAGGTTCCGGCCGCAACTGAACAAAACCATGAGATTCACCCCTCGCCGCGAGTTGAGGCCCGATTCCCCTGCACTGCATGCAGAACAATTCCGTGTTCCACATCAAACGTGAAAGGAGCCTTGATTTCCTTGATGGCACTCCAGAGAAAACCCAAGATCACTGTTTCAAGTCTAGAGGGATCCTGAGGTCACTGTAGCAACACGAAAGGGCTCTGTGGACCCGAAATCAACTCGAGATGAGAGTTTAGTCCCTGGCTTCGACTCAAGAAGAATACCAACTTTCCACAAGCACCTCAAGAGGAGGCTTCTCTCAGCTACAGGTATGTGAGAGGGCCCCTGAGTTTGTGGCCTCAAATGGAATGGACACCGAGATGCTCTGACTCGAAGTAAGGCCGGATATCCCTGCAGTGAATTGAATGCAGGCTCGTCTTGCATCTCCCAAGGCGAAGGGATGTCTGAATCCCCTGTGGAGACCACAGAGAAAGACCTAATTCTCCGCCTCATCGCGAGCGGAGGCCTCACATCCTTTGAAAACTCGAGAGGTCCGCGGAGATCAATGCTTCCAAAGGAAACGATGCCTGACTCCTCTTGAAAATGGATAGGAGTCCCAGGATCCCTGTGGCACGTGGAAAGGGACACTGGGTCTCCCGCCTCACGTGGAGAGGCGTCCCAATTGCCATGCCAAGACTCGAGGAGAATCCCGAGGTGTCCCTCGCACCTAGGCAGGAGTCCTGACGTCGCTGAACAAACACGTGTCTGGAAGGGCCCTCCCCATCGTAACTCGAGAATATACCCCAGGTTCCGGCCGCAACTCGAGAAAAACCATGAGATTTCCCCCTCGCCGCGAGATGAGGCCCGATTCCCCTGCCCTGCGTGCAGAGCAATTCCGTGTTCCACATCAAACGTGAAAGGAGCCTTGATTTCCTTGATGGCACTCCAGAGAAAACCCAAGATCACTGTCTCAAGTCTAGAGGGATCCTGAGGTCACTGGAGCAACATGAAATGGCTCCGTGGACCCCAAATCAACTCGAGATGAGAGCTTAGTCCCTGGCTTCGACTCAAGAGGAATACCAACTTTCCACAAGCACCTCAAGAGGAGGCTTCTCTCAGCTACAGCTATGTGAGTGGGCCACTGAGTTTGTGGCCTCAAGTGGAATGGACACGGAGATGCTCTGACTCGAAGTAAGGCCGGATATCCCTGCAGTGAATTGAATGCAGGCTCGTCTTGCATCTCCCAAGAAGAAGGGATATCTGAATTCCCTGTGGAGACCACAGAGAAAGACCGAGTTCTCCGCCTCATCGCGACGAGAGGCCTCACATCCTTTGAAAACTCGAGAGGTCTGCGGAGATCAATGCTTCCAAAGGAGACGATGCCTGACTCCTCTTGAAAATGGATAGGAGTCCCAGGATCCCTGTGGCACGTGGAAAGGGACCCTGGGTCTCCCGCCTCACGTGGAGACGCGTCCCAATTGCCATGCCAAGACTCAAGGAGAATCCCGAGGTGTCCGTCGCACCTAGGCAGGAGTCCTGATGTCGCTGAACAAACACGTGTATGGAAGGGCCCTCCCCATCATAACTCGAGAATATACCCCAGGTTCCGGCCGCAACTCGAGAAAAACCATGAGACTTCCCCCTCGACGCGACATGAGGCCCGATTCCCCTGCACTGCATGCAGAGCAATTCCGTTTTCCACATCAAACGTGAAAGGAGCCTTGATTTCCTTGATGACACTCCAGAGAAAACCCAAGATCACTGTCTCAAGTCTAGAGGGATCCTGAGGTCACTGGAGCAAAATGAAAGGGCTCCATGGACCCCAAATCAACTCGAGATGAGAGCTTAGTCCCTGGCTTCGACACAAGAGGAATACCAACTTTCCACAAGCAACTCAAGAGGAGGCTTCTCTCAGCTACAGGTATGTGAGAGGGACCCTGAGTTTGTGGCCTCATGTGGAATGCACACCGAGATGCTCTGACTCGAAGTAAGGCCGGATATCCCTGCAGTGAATTGAATGCAGGCTCGTCTTGCATCTCCCAAGACGAAGGGTTGTCTGAATCCGCTGTGGAGACCACAGAGAAAGACCTACTCCTCCGCCTCATCGCGACCGGAGGCCTCACATCCTTTGAAAACTCGAGAGGTCTGAAGAGATCAATGCTTACAAAGGAGACAATGCCTGACTCTTCTTGAAAATGGATAGGGGTCCCAGGATCACTGTGACACTTGGAAAGGGACCCTGGGTCTCCCGCCTCACGTGGAGACACGTCCCAATTGCCATGCAAGACTCGAGGAGAATCCCGAGGTGTCCCTCGCACCTAGGCAGGAGTCCTGACGTCGCTGAACAAACACGTGTCTGGAAGGGACCTCCCTGTCGTAACTCGAGAATATACCCCAGGTTCCGGCCGCAACTCGAGAAAAACCATGAGACTTCCCCCTCGCCGCGAGATGAGGCCCGATTCCCCTGCCCTGCGTGCAGAGCAATTCCGTATTCCACATCAAAAATGAAAGGAGACTTGATTTCCTTGATGGCACTCCAGAGAAAACCCAAGATCAGTGTCTCAAGTCTAGAGGGATCCTGAGGTCACTGGAGCAACAAGAAAGGGCTCCAAGGACCCCAAATCAACTCGAGATGAGAGCTTAGTCCCTGGCTTAGACTCAAGAGGAATACCAACTTTGCACAAGCACCTCAAGAGGAAGCTTCTCTCAGCTAGAGGTATGTGAGTGGAACCCTGAATTTGTGGCCTCAAGTGCAATGTACACCGAGATGCTCTGACTCGAAGTAAGGCCGGATATCCCTGCAGTGAATTGAATGCAGGCTCGTCTTGCATCTCCCAAGACGAAGGGATATCTGAATCCCCTGTGGAGACCACAGAGAAAGACCCAGTTCTCCGCCTCATTGCGACGGGAAGCCTCACATCCTTTGAAAACTCGAGAGGACCGCGGAGATCAATGCTTCCAAAGGAGACGATGCCTGACTCCTCTTGAAAATGGATAGGAGTCCCAGGATCCGTGTGGCACGTGGAAAGGGACCCTGGGTCTCCCGCCTCACGTGGAGACGCGTCCCAATTGCCATGTCAAGACTCGAGGAGAATCCAGAAGTGTCCCTGGCACCTAGGCAGGAGTCCTGACGTCGCTGAACAAACACTTGTCTGGAAGGGCCCTCCCCGTCGTAACTCGAGAATATACCCCAGGTTCCGGCCGCAACTCGAGAAAAACCATGAGACTTCCCCCTCGGCGCGAGATGAGGCCCGATGCCCCTGCACTGCGTGCAGAGTAATTCCGTGTTCCACATCAAACGTGAAAGGAGACTTGATTTCCTTGGTGGCACTCCAGAGAAAACCCAAGATCACTGTCTCAAGTCTAGAGGGATCCTGAGGTCACTGTTGCAACACCAAAGGGCTCCGTGGAACCCAAATCAACTCGAGATGAGAGCTTAGTCCCTGGCTTCGACTCAAGAGGAATACCAAGTTTCCACAAGCACCTCAAGAGGAGGCTTCTCTCAGCTACAGGTATGTGAGAGGGACCCTGAATTTGTGGCCTCATGTGGAATGGACACCGAGATGCTCTAACTCGAAGTAAGGCCGGATATCCCTTCAGTGAATTGAATGCCGGCCCGTCTTGAATCTCCCAACACGAAGGGATGTCTGAATCCCCTGTGGAGACCACAGAGAAAGACCTAGTTCTCCGCCTCATCGCGAACGGAGGCCTCGGATCCTTTGAAAACTCAAGAGGTCTGCGGAGATCAATGCTTCCAAAGGAGACGATGCCTGACTCCTCTTGAAAATGGATAGGAGTCCCAGGATCCGTGTGGCACGTGGAAAGGGACACTAGGTCTCCCGCCTCACGTGGAGACGCGTCTCAATTGCCATGCCAAAACTCGAGGAGAATCCCTAGTTGTCCCTCGCACCTAGGCAGGAGTCCAGACGTCGCTGAACAAACACGTGTCTGGAAGGGCCCTACCCATCGAAACTCGAGAATATACCCCAGGTTCCGGCCGCAACTCGAGAAAAACCATGAGACTTCCCCCTAGCCGCGGGATGAGGCCCATTTCCCCTGCCCTGCGTGCAGAGCAATTCCGTGTTCCACATCAAACGTGAAAGGAGCCTTGATTTCCTTGATGGCACTCCAGAGAAAACCCAACGTCACTGTCTCAAGTCTAGAGGGATCCTGAGGTCACTGGAGCAACACGAAAGGGCTCCGTGGACCCCAAATCAACTCGAGATGAGAGCTTAGTCCCTGGCTTCGAGTCAAGAGGAATACCAACTTTCCACAAGCACCTCAAGAAGAGGCTTCTCTCAGCTACAGGTATGTGAGAGGGACCCTGAGTTTGTGGCCTCAAATGGAATGGACACCGAGATGCTCTGACTCGAAGTAAGGCCGGATATCCCTGCAGTGAATTGAATGCAGGCTCGTCTTGCATCTCCCAAGACGAAGGGATGTCTGAATCCGCTGGGGAGACCACAGAAAGACCGAGTACTCCGCCTCATCGCGACCGGAGGCCTCACATCCTTTGAAAACTCGAGAGGTCCGAGGAGATCAATGCTTCCAAAGAGACGATGCCTGACTCCTCTTGAAAATGGATAGGAGTCCCAGGATCCCTGTGGCACGTGAAAAGGGACCCTGGGTCTCCCGCCTCACGTGGAGACGCGGCCAAAATGCCATGCCAAGACTCGAGGAGAATCCCGAGGTGTCCCTCGCACCTAGGCAGGAGTCCTGACGTCGCTCAACAAACACGTGTCTGGAAGGGCCCTCCCCGTCGTAACTCGAGAATATATCCCAGGTTCCGGCCGCAACTGAACAAAACCATGAGATTCACCCCTCGCCGCGAGTTGAGGCCCGATTCCCCTGCACTGCATGCAGAACAATTCCGTGTTCCACATCAAACGTGAAAGGAGCCTTGATTTCCTTGATGGCACTCCAGAGAAAACCCAAGATCACTGTTTCAAGTCTAGAGGGATCCTGAGGTCACTGTAGCAACACGAAAGGGCTCTGTGGACCCGAAATCAACTCGAGATGAGAGTTTAGTCCCTGGCTTCGACTCAAGAAGAATACCAACTTTCCACAAGCACCTCAAGAGGAGGCTTCTCTCAGCTACAGGTATGTGAGAGGGCCCCTGAGTTTGTGGCCTCAAATGGAATGGACACCGAGATGCTCTGACTCGAAGTAAGGCCGGATATCCCTGCAGTGAATTGAATGCAGGCTCGTCTTGCATCTCCCAAGGCGAAGGGATGTCTGAATCCCCTGTGGAGACCACAGAGAAAGACCTAATTCTCCGCCTCATCGCGAGCGGAGGCCTCACATCCTTTGAAAACTCGAGAGGTCCGCGGAGATCAATGCTTCCAAAGGAAACGATGCCTGACTCCTCTTGAAAATGGATAGGAGTCCCAGGATCCCTGTGGCACGTGGAAAGGGACCCTGGGTCTCCCGCCTCACGTGGAGAGGCGTCCCAATAGCCATGCCAAGACTCGAGGAGAATCCCGAGGTGTCCCTCGCACCTAGGCAGGAGTCCTGACGTCACTGAACAAACACGGTTCTGGAAGGCCCCTCCCTGTCGTAACTCGAGAATATACCCCAGGTTCCGGCCGCAACTCGAGAAAAACCATGAGACTCCCCCCTCGCCGCGAGATGAGGCCCGATTCCCCTGCCCTGCGTGCAGAGCAATTCCGTGTTCCACATCAAACGTGAAAGGAGCCTTGATTTCCTTGATGGCACTCCAGAGAAAACCCAAGATCACTGTTTCAAGTCTAGAGGGATCCTGAGGTCACTGGACCAACAGGAAAGGGCTCCGTGGACCACAAATCAACTCGAGATGAGAGCTTAGTCCCTGGCTTCAACTCAAGAGGAATATGAACTTTCCACAAGCCCCTCAAGAGGAGGCTTCTCTCAGCTACAGGTATGTGAGAGGGACCCTGAGTTTGTGGCATCAAGTGGAATGGACACCGAGATGCTCTGACTCGAAGTAAGGCCGGATATCCCTGCAGTGAATTGAATGCAGGCTCGTCTTGCATCTCCCAAGAAGAAGGGATGTCTGAATCCCCTGTGGAGACCACAGAGAAAGACCTACTCCTCCGCCTCATCGCGACCGGAGGCCTCACATCCTTTGAAAACTCGAGAGGTCTGCGGAGATCAATGCTTCCAAAGGAGACGATGCCTGACTCCTCTTGAAAATGGATAGTAGTCCCAGGATCCCTGTGGCACGTGGAAAGGGACACTGGGTCTCCCACCTCACGTGGAGACGCGTCCCAATTGCCATGCCAGACTCGAGGAGAATCCCGAGGTGTCCCTCGCACCTAGGCAGGAGTCCTGACGTCGCTGTACAAACACGTGTCTGGAAGGGACCTCCCCGTCGTAACTCGAGAATATACCCCAGGTTCAGGCCGCAACTCGAGAAAAACCATGAGACTTCCCCCTCGCCGCGAGATGAGGCCCAATTCCCCTGCCCTGCGTGCAGAGCAATTCCGTATTCCACATCAAAAATGAAAGGAGCCTTGATTTCCTTGATGGCACTCCAGAGAAAACCCAAGATCAGTGTCTCAAGTCTAGAGGGATCCTGAGGTCACTGTAGCAACAACAAAGGGCTCAGTGGACCCCAAATCAACTCGAGATGAGAGCTTAGTCCCTGGCTTCGACTCAAGAGGAATACGAACTTTCCACAAGCACCTCAAGAGGAGGCTTCTCTCAGCTACAGGTATGTGAGAGGGACCCTGAGTTTGTTGCCTCAAGTGGAATGGACACCGAGATGCTCTGACTCGAAGTAAGGCCGGATATCCCTGCAGTGAATTGAATGCAGGCTCATCTTGCATCTCCCAAGACGAAGGGATGTCTGAATCCGCTGGGGAGAACACAGAGAAAGAGCGAGTTCTCCGCCTCATCGCGACCGGAGGCCTCACATCCTTTGAAAACTCTAGAGGTCCGAGGAGATCAATGCTTCCAAAGAGACGATGCCTGACTCCTCTTGAAAATGGATAGGAGTCCCAGGATCCCTGTGGCACGTGGAAAGGGACCCTGGGTCTCCCGCCTCACGTGGAGAGGCGTCCCAATTGCCATGCCAAGACTCGAGGAGAATCCCCAGGTGTCCCTCGCACCTAGGCAGGAGTCCTGACGTCACTGAACAAACACGTGTCTGGAAGTCCCCTCCCCGTCGTAACTCGAGAATATACCCCAGGTTCCGGCCGCAACTCAAGAAAAACCATGAGACTCCCCCCTCGCCGCGAGATGAGGCCCGATTCCCCTGCCCTGCGTGCAGAGCAATTCCGTATTCCACATCAAAATAGAAAGGAGCCTTGATTTCCTTGATGGCACTCCAGAGAAAACCCAAGATCACTGTCTCAAGTCTAGAGGGATCCTGAGGTCACTGGAGCAACAAGTAAGGGCTCTGTGGACCCCAAATCAACTCGAGATGAGAGCTTAGTCCCTGGTTTTGACTCAAGAGGAATAGCAACTTTCCACAAGCACCTCAAGAGGAGGCTTCTCTCAGCTACAGGTATATTTGAGGGACCCTGAGTTTGTGGCCTCAAGTGGAATGGACACCGAGATGCTCTGACTCGAAGTAAGGCCGGATATTCCTGCAGTGAATTGAATGCAGGCTCGTCTTGCATCTCCCAAGACGAAGGGATGTGTGAATCCCCTGTGGAGACCACAGAGAAAGACCGTGTTCTCCGCCTCATCGCGACCGGAGGCCTCACATCCTTTGAAAACTCGAGAGGTCCCCGGAGATCAATGCTTCCAAAGGAGACGATGCCTGACTCCTCTTGAAAATGGATAGGAGTCCTAGGATTCCTGTGGCTCGTGAAAAGGGACCCTGGGTCTCCCGCCTCACGTGGAGACGCGTCCCCATTGCCATGGCAAGACTCGAGGAGAATCCCGAGGTGTCCCTCGCACCTAGGCAGGAGTCCTGACGTCGCTCAACAAACACGTGTCTGGAAGGGCCCTCCCTGTCCTAACTCGAGAATATATCCCAGGTTCCGGCCGCAACTGAAAAATACCATGAGATTTACCCCTCCCCGCGAGTTGAGGCCCGATTCCCCTGCACTGCATGCAGAGTAATTCCGTGTTCGACATCAAACGTGAAAGGAGCCTTGATTTCCTTGATGGCACTCCAGAGAAAACCCAAGATCACTGTTTCAAGTCTAGAGGGATCCTGAGGTCACTGGACCAACAGGAAAGGGCTCCGTGGACCACAAATCAACTCGTGATGAGAGCTTAGTCCCTGGCTTTAACTCAAGAGGAATATGAACTTTCCACAAGCCCCTCAAGAGGAGGCTTCTCTCAGCTACAGGTATGTGAGAGGGACCCTGAGTTTGTGGCATCAAGTGGAATGGACACCGAGATGCTCTGACTCGAAGTAAGACCGGATATCCCTGCAGTGAATTGAATGCAGGCTCATCTTGCATCTCCCAAGACGAAGGGATGTCTGAATCCCCTGTGGAGACCACAGAGAAAGACCTAATTCTGCGCCTCATCGCGAGCGGAGGCCTCACATCCTTTGAAAACTCGAGAGGTCCGCGGAGATCAATGCTTCCAAAGGAGACGATGCCTGACTCCTCTTGAAAATGGATAGGTGTCCCAGGATCCCTGTGGCACGTGGAAAGGGACCCTGGGTCTCCCGCCTCACGTGGAGACGCGTCCCAATTGCCATGCCAAGACTCGAGGAGAATCCCGATGTGTCCCTCGCACCTAGGCAGGAGTCCTGACGTCGCTGAACAAACACGTGTCTGGAAGGGCCCTCCCCATCGTAACTCGAGTATATACCCCAGGTTCCGGCCGCAACTCGAGAAAAACCATGAGATTTCCCCCTCGCCGCGAGTTGAGACCCGATTCCCCTGCACTGCATGCAGAGCAATTCCGTGTTCCACATCAAATGTGAAAGGAGCCTTGATTTCCTTGATGGCACTCCAGAGAAAACCCAAGATCACTGTCTCAAGTCTAGAGGGATCCTGAGGTCACTGGAGCAACATGAAATGGTTCCGTGGACCCCAAATCAACTCGAGATGAGAGCTTAGTCCCTGGCTTCGACTCAAGAGGAATAGCAACTTTCCACAAGCACCTCAAGAGGAGGCTTCTCTCAGCTACAGCTATGTGAGAGGGCCACTGAGTTTGTGGCCTCAAGTGGAATGGACACCGAGATTCTCTGACTCGAAGTAAGGCCGGATATCCCTGCAGTGAATTGAATGCAGGCTCGTCTTGCATCTCCCAAGTAGAAGGGATGTCTGAATCCCCTGTGGAGACCACAGAGAAAGACCGAGTTCTCCGCCTCATCGCGACCAGAGGCCTCACATCCTTTGAAAACTCGAGAGGTCTGCGGAGATCAATGCTTCCAAAGGAGACGATGCCTGACTCCTCTTGAAAATGGATAGGAATCCCAGGATCCCTGTGGCACGTGGAAAGGGACACTGGGTCTCCCGCCTCACGTGGAGTCGCGTCCCAATTGCCATGCCAAGACTCGAGGAGAATCCCGAAGTGTCCCTCGCACTTAGGCAGGAGTCCTGACGTCGCTGAACAAACACGTGTCTGGAAGGGCCCTCCCCGTCGTAACTCGAGAATATACCCCAGGTTCCGGCCGCAACTCGAGAAAAACCATGAGATTTCCCCCTCGCCGCGAGTTGAGGCCCGATTTCCCTGCACTGCATGCAGAGCAATTCCGTTTTCCACATCAAACGTGAAAGTAGCCTTGATTTCCTTGATGGCACTCCAGATAAAACCCAAGATGACTGTCTCAAGTCTAGAGGGATCCTGAGGTCACTGGAGCAACACCAAAGGGCTCCATGAACCCCAAATCAACTCGAGATGAGAGCTTAGTCCCTGGCTTCGACTCAAGAGGAATACGAACTTTCCACAAGCACCTCAAGAGGAGGCTTCTCTCAGCTAAAGGTATGTGAGAGGGACCCTGAGTTTGTTGCCTCAAGTGGAATGGACACCGAGATGCTCTGACTCGAAGTAAGGCCGGATATCCCTGCAGTGAATTGAATGCAGGCTCATCTTGCATCTCCCAAGACGAAGGGATGTCTGAATCCGCTGGGGAGACCACAGAGAAAGACCGAGTTCTCCGCCTCAACGCGAACCGAGGCCTCACATCCTTTGAAAACTCGAGAGGTCCGAGGAGATCAATGCTTCCAAAGGAGACGATGCCTGACTCCTCTTGAAAATGGATAGGAGTCCCAGGATCCCTGTGGCACGTGAAAAGGGACCCTGGGTCTCCCGCCTCACGTGGAGACGCGTCCAAAATGCCATGCCAAGACTCGAGGAGAATCCCGAGGTGTCCCTTGCACCTAGGCAGGAGTCCTGACGTCGCTCAACAAACACGTGTCTGGAAGGGCCCTCCGCGTCGTAACTCGAGAATATATCCCAGGTTCCGGCCGGAACTGAACAAAACCATGAGATTTACCCCTCGCCGCGAGTTGAGGCCCGATTCCCCTGCACTGCATGCAGAGCAATTCCGTGTTCGACATCAAACGTGAAAGGAGCCTTGATTTCCTTGATGGCACTCCAGAGAAAACCCAAGATCACTGTTTCAAGTCTAGAGGGATCCTGAGGTCACTGTAGCAACACGAAAGGGCTCTGTGGACCCGAAATCAACTCGAGATGAGAGTTTAGTCCCTGGCTTCGACTCAAGAAGAATACCAACTTTCCACAAGCACCTCAAGAGGAGGCTTCTCTCAGCTACAGGTATGTGAGAGGGCCCCGGAGTTTGTGGCCTCAAATGGAATGGACACCGAGATGCTCTGACTCGAAGTAAGGCCGGATATCCCTGCAGTGAATTGAATGCAGGCTCGTCTTGCATCTCCCAAGGCGAAGGGATGTCTGAATCCCCTGTGGAGACCACAGAGAAAGACCTAATTCTCCGCCTCATCGCGAGCGGAGGCCTCACATCCTATGAAAACTCGAGAGGTCCGCGGAGATCAATGCTTCCAAAGGAAACGATACCTGACTCCTCTTGAAAATGGATAGGAGTCCCAGGATCCCTGTGGCACGGGGAAAGGGACACTGGGTCTCCCGCCTCACGTGGAGAGGCGTCCCAATTGCCATGCCAAGATTCGAGGAGAATCCCGAGGTGTCCCTCGCACCTAGGCAGGAGTCCTGACGTCACTGAACAAACACGTGTCTGGAAGGGCCCTCCCCGTTGTAACTCGAGAATATACCCCAGGTTCCGGCCCCAACTCGAGAAAAACCATGAGACTTCCCCCTCGCCGCGAGATGAGGCCCGATTCCCCTGCCCTGCGTGCAGAGCAATTCCGTATTCCACATCAAAAAAGAAAGGAGCCTTGATTTCCTTGATGGCACTCCAGAGAAAACCCAAGATCACTGTCTCAAGTCTAGAGGGATCCTGAGGTCACTGGAGCCACATGAAAGGGCTCCATGGACCCCAAATCAACTCGAGATGAGAGCTTAGTCCCTGGCTTAGACTCAAGAGGAATAGCAACTTTCCACAAGCACCTCAAGAGGAGGCTTCTCTCAGCTACAGGTATATTTGAGGGACCCCGAGTTTGTGGCCTCAAGTGGAAAGGACACCGAGATGCTCTGACTCGAAGTAAGACCGGATATCCCTGCAGTGAATTGAATGCAGGCTCGTCTTGCATCTCCCAAGACGAAGGGTTGTCTGAATCCCCTGTGGAGACCACAGAGAAAGACCTACTCCTCCGCCTCATCGCGACCGGAGGCCTCACATCCTTTGAAAACTGGAGAGGTCTGAAGAGATCAATGCTTCTAAAGGAGACGATTCCTGACTCCTCTTGAAAATGGATAGGAGTCCCAGGATCCCTGTGGCACTTGGAAAGGGAACCTGGGTCTCCCGCCTCACATGGACACACGTCCCAATTGCCATGCCAGACTCGAGGAGAATCCCGAGGTGTCCCTCGCACCTAGGCAGGAGTCCTGACGTCGCTGAACAAACACATGTCTGGAAGGGACCTCCCCGTCGTAACTCGAGAATATACCCCAGGTTCCGGCCGCAACTCGAGAAAAACCATGAGACTTCCCCCTCGCCGCGAGATGAGGCCCGATTCCCCTGCCCTGCGTGCAGAGCAATTCCGTATTCCACATCAAAAATGAAAGGAGCCTTGATTTCCTTGATGGCACTCCAGAGAAAACCCAACATCAGTGTCTCAAGTCTAGAGGGATCCTGAGGTCCCTGGAGCAACACGAAAGGGCTCCAAGGACCCCAAATCAACTCGAGATGAGAGCTTAGTCCCTGGCTTAGACTCAAGGGGAATACCAACTTTCCACAAGCACCTCAAGAGGAAGCTTCGCTCAGCTACAGGTATGTGAGAGGAACCCTGAATTTGTGGCCTCAAGTGGAATGGACACCGAGATGCTCTGACTCGAAGTAAGGCCGGATATCCCTGCAGTGAATTGAATGCAGGATCGTCTTGCATCTCCCAAGACGAAGGGTTGTCTGAATCCCCTGTGGAGACCACAGAGAAAGACATCGTTCTCCGCCTCATCGAGCCCGAAGGCCCCACATCCTTTGAAAACTCGAGAGGTCTGCGGAGATCAATGCTTCCAAAGGAGACGATGCCTGACTCCTCTTGAAAATGGATAGGAGTCCCAGGATCCCTGTGGCACGTGGAAAGGGACCCTGGGTCTCCCGCCTCACATGGAGAGGCGTCGCAATTGCCATGCCAAGACTCGAGAAGAATCCCGAGGTGTCCCTCGCACCTAGGCAGGAGTCCTGACGTCGCTGAACAAACACGTGTCTGGGAGGGCCCTCCCCGTCGTAACTCGAGAATATACCCCAGGTTCCGGCCGCAACTCGAGAAAAACCATGAGACTTCCCCCTCGCCGCGAGATGAGGCCCGATTCCCCTGCACTGCGTGCAGAACATTTCCGTGTTCCACATCAAACGTGAAAGGAGCCTTGATTTCCTTGATGGCACTCCAGAGAAAACCCAAGATCACTGTCTCAAGTCTAGAGGGATCCTGAGGTCACTGGAGCAACACGAAAGGGCTCCGTGGACCCCAAATCAACTCGAGATGAGAGCTTAGTCCCTAGCTTCGACTCAAGAGGAATACCAACTTTCCACAAGCACCTCAAGAGGAGGCTTCTCTCAGCTACAGGTATGTGAGAGGGACCCTGAGTTTGAGGCCTCAAGTGGAATGGACACCGAGATGCTGTGACTCGAAGTAAGACCAGATTTCCCTGGAGTGAATTGAATGCAGGCTCATCTTGCATCTCCCAAGACGAAGGGATGTCTGAATCCCCTGTGGAGTCCACAGAGAAAGACCTAGTCCTCCGCCTCATCGCGACCGGAGGCCTCACATCCTTTGAAAACTCGAGAGGTCCGCGGAGATCAATGCTTCCAAAGGAGACGATGCCTGACTCCTCTTGAAAATGGATAGGAGTCCCAGGATCAATGTGGCACGTGGAAAGGGACCCTGGGTCTCCCGCCTCACGTGGAGACACGTCCCAATTGCCATGCCAAGACTCGAGGAGAATCCCGAGGTGTCCCTCGCACCTATGCAGGAGTCCTGACGTCGCTGAACAAACACGTGTAAGGAAGGGCCCTCCCCGTCGTAACTCGAGAATATACCCCAGGTTCCGGCCGCAACTCGAGATAAACCATGACACTTCCCACTCGCCGCGAGATGAGGTCCGATTCCCCTGCACTGCGTGCAGAGCAATTCCGTGTTCCACATCAAACGTGAAAGGAGCCTTTATATCCTTGATGGCACTCCAGAGAAAACCCAAGGTCACTGTTTCAAGTCTAGAGGGATCCTGAGGTCACTGGAGCAACACGAAAGGGCTCCGTGGACCCCAAATCAACTCGAGATGAGAGCTTAGTCCCTGGCTTCGACTCAAGAGGAATACCAACTTTCCACAAGCACCTCAAGAGGAGGCTTCTCTCAACTACATGTATGTGAGAGGGACCCTGAGTTTGTGGCCTCAAGTGGAATGGACCCCGAGATGCTCTGACTCGAAGTAAGGCTGGATATCCCTGCAGTGAATTGAATGCAGGCTCGTCTTGCATCTCCCAAGACGAAGGGTTGTCTGAATCCCCTGTGGAGACCACAGAGAAAGACCTAGTCTCCGTCTCAACGCGAACAGAGGCCTCACATCCTTTGAAAACTCGAGAAGTCCGCGGAGATCAATGCTTCCAAAGGAGACGATGCCTGACTCCTCTTGAAAATGGATAGGAGTCCCAGGATCCCTGTGGCACGTGGAAAGGGACCCTGCGTCTCCCGCCTCACGTGGAGACGCGTCCCAATTGCCATGCCAAGACTCGAGGAGAATCCCGAGGTGTCCCTCGCACCTAGGCAGGAGTCCTGACGTCGCTGAACAAACACATGTCTGGAAGGGCCCTCCCCGTCGTAACTCGAGAATATACCCCAGGTTCCGGCCGCAACTCGAGAAAAACCATGAGACTTCCCCCTCGCTGCGAGATGAGGCCCGATTCCCCTGCACTGCGTGCAGAGCAATTCCGTATTCCACAACAAAAAAGAAAGGAGACTTGATTTCCTTGATGGCACTCCAGAGAAAACCCAAGATCACTGTCTCAAGTCTAGAGGGATCCTGAGGTCACTGGAGCAACACGAAAGGGCTCCGTGGACCCCAAATCAACTCGAGATGAGAGCTTAGTCCCTGGCTTCGACTCAAGAGGAATACCAAGTTTCCACAAGCACCTCAAGAGGAGGCTTCTCTCAGCTACAGGTATGTGAGAGGGACCCTGAGTTTGTGGCCTCAAGTCGAATGGACACCGAGATGCTCTGACTCGAAGTAAGGCCAGATATCCCTGCAGTGAATTGAATGCAGGCTCGTCTTGCATCTCCCAAGACGAAGGGTTGTCTGAATCCCCTGTGGAGACCACAGAGAAAGACCTAGTTCTCCGCCTCAACGCGACCGGAGGCCTCACATCCTTTGAAAACTCGAGACGTCCGCGGAGATCAATGCTTCCAAAGGAGACGAAGCCTGACTCCTCTTGAAAATGGATAGGAGTCCCAGGATCCCTGTGGCACGTGGAAAGGGACCCTGCGTCTCCCGCCTCACGTGGAGACGCGTCCCAATTGCCATGCGAAGACTCGAGGAGAATCCCGAGGTGTCCCTCGCACCTAGGCAGGAGTCCTGACGTCGCTGAACAAACACGTGTCTGGAAGGTCCCTCCCCGTCGTAACTCGAGAATACACCCCAGGTTCCGGCCGCAACTCGAGAAAAACCATGAGACTTCCCCCTCGCTGCGAGATGAGGCCCGATTCCCCTGCACTGCGTGCAGAGCAATTCCGTGTTCCACATCAAACGTGAAAGGAGCCTTGATTTCCTTGACGGCACTCCAGAGAAAACCCAAGATCACTGTCTCAAGTCTAGAGGGATCCTGAGGTCACTGGAGAAACACGAAAGGGCTCCGTGGACCCCAAATCAACTCGAGATGAGAGCTTAGTCCCTGGCTTCGACTCAAGAGGAATACCAACTTTCCAAAAGCACCTCAACAGGAGGCTTCTCTCAGCTACAGGTATGTGAGAGGGACCCTGAGTTTGTGACCTCAAGTGGAATGGACACCGAGATGCTCTGACTCGAAGTAAGGCCAGATATCCCTGCAGTGAATTGAATGCAGGCTCGTCTTGCATCTCCCAAGACGAAGGGTTGTCTGAATCCCCTGTGGAGACCACAGAGAAAGACCCAGTTCTCCGCCTCATCGCGACGGGAAGCCTCACATCCTTTGAAAACTCGAGAGGACTGCGGAGATCAATGCTTCCAAAGGAGACGATGCCTGACTCCTCTTGAAAATGGATAGGAGTCCCAGGATCCCTGTGACACGTGGAAAGGGACCCTGGGTCTCCCGCCTCCCGTGGAGACGCATCCCAATTGCCATGTCAAGACTCGAGGAGAATCCAGAGGTGTCCCTGGCACCTAGGCAGGAGTCCTGACGTCGCTGAACAAACACGTGTCTGGAAGGGCCCTCCCCGTCGTAACTCGAGTATATACCCCAGGTTCCGGCCGCAACTCGAGAAAAACCATGAGACTTCCCCCTCGGCGCGAGATGAGGCCCGATGCCCCTGCACTGCGTGCAGAGCAATTCCGTGTTCCACATCAAACGTGAAAGGAGACTTGATTTCCTTGGTGGCACTCCAGAGAAAACCCAAGATCACTGTCTCAAGTCTAGAGGGATCCTGACGTCACTGTTGCAACACCAAAGGGCTCCGTGGAACCCAAATCAACTCGAGATGAGAGCTTAGTCCCTGGCTTCGACTCAAGAGGAATACCAAGTTTCCACAAGCACCTCAAGAGGAGGCTTCTCTCAGCTACAGGTATGTGAGAGGGACCCTGAATTTGTGGCCTCATGTGGAATGGACACCGAGATGCTCTGACTCGAAGTAAGGCCGGATATCCCTTCAGTGAATTGAATGCCGGCCCGTCTTGCATCTCCCAAGACGAAGGGATGTCTGAATCCCCTGTGGAGACCGCAGAGAAAGACCTAGATCTCCGCCTCATCGCGAACGGAGGCCTCGGATCCTTTGAAAACTCAAGAGGTCCTCGGAGATCAATGCTTCCAAAGGAGACGATGCCTGACTCCTCTTGAAAATGGATAGGAGTCCCAGGATCCGAGTGGCACGTGGAAAGGGACACTGGGTCTCCCGCCTCACGTGGAGACGCGTCCCCATTGCCATGCCAGGACTCGAGGAGAATCCCGAGGTGTCCCTCGCACCTAGGCAGGAGTCCTGACGTCGCTGAACAAACACATGTCTGGAAGGGACCTCCCCGTCGTAACTCGAGAATATACCCCAGGTTCCGGCCGCAACTCGAGAAAAACCATGAGACTTCCCCCTCGCCGCGAGATGAGGCCCGATTCCCCTGCCCTGCGTGCAGAGCAATTCCGTATTCCACATCAAAAATGAAAGGAGCCTTGATTTCCTTGATGGCACTCCAGAGAAAACCCAACATCAGTGTCTCAAGTCTAGAGGGATCCTGAGGTCCCTGGAGCAACACGAAAGGGCTCCAAGGACCCCAAATCAACTCGAGATGAGAGCTTAGTCCCTGGCTTAGACTCAAGGGGAATACCAACTTTCCACAAGCACCTCAAGAGGAAGCTTCGCTTAGCTACAGGTATGTGAGAGGAACCCTGAATTTGTGGCCTCAAGTGGAATGGACACCGAGATGCTCTGACTCGAAGTAAGGCCGGATATCCCTGCAGTGAATTGAATGCAGGATCGTCTTGCATCTCCCAAGACGAAGGGTTGTCTGAATCCCCTGTGGAGACCACAGAGAAAGACATCGTTCTCCGCCTCATCGAGCCCGAAGGCCCCACATCCTTTGAAAACTCGAGAGGTCTGCGGAGATCAATGCTTCCAAAGGAGACGATGCCTGACTCCTCTTGAAAATGGATAGGAGTCCCAGGATCCCTGTGGCACGTGGAAAGGGACCCTGGGTCTCCCGCCTCACGTGGAGACGCATCCCAATTGCCATGCCAAGACTCGAGGAGAATCCCGAGGTGTCCCTCGCACCTAGGCAGGAGTCCTGACGTCGCTGAACAAACACGTGTCTGGAAGGGCCCTCCCCGTCGTAACTCGAGAATATACCCCAGGTTCCGACCGTAACTTGAGAAAAAACCTGAGACATCCCCCTTGCCGCGAGATGAGGCCCGATTCCCATGCACTGTGTGCAGAGCAATTCCGTGTTCCACATCAAACTTGAAAGGAGCCTTGATTTCCTTGATGGCACTCCAGAGAAAACCCAAGATCACTGTCTCAAGTCTAGTGGGATCCTGAGGTCACTGGAGCAACAAGAAAGGGCTCCGTGGACCCCAAATCAACTCGAGATGAGAGCTTAGTCCCTGGCTTCGACTCAAGAGGAATACGAACTTTCCACAAGCACCTCAAGAGGAGGCTTCTCTCAGCTACAGGTATGTGAGAGTGACCCTGAATTTGTGGCCTCAAGTGTAAAAGACACCGAGATGCTCTGACTCGAATTAAGGCCGGATATCCCTACAGTGAATTGAATGCAGGCTCGTCTTGCATCTCCCAAAACGAAGGGATGTCTGAAAGCCCTGTGGAGACGACAGAGAAAGACCTAGTCCTCTGCCTCATCGCGACCCGAGGCCTCACATCCTTTGAAAACTCGAGAGGTCTGAGGAGATCAATGCTTCCAAAGGAGACAATGCCTGAATCCTCTTGAAAATGGATAGGAGTCCCAGGATCCCTGTGGCACGTGGAAAGGGACCAAGGGTCTCTTGCCTCATGTGGAGACGCGTTCCAATTGCCATGCCAAGACTTTAGGAGAATCCAAAGGTGTCCCTCGCACCTATCACGTGTCTGGAAGGGCCCTCCCATTCGTAACTCGAGAATATACCCCAGGTTCAGGCCGCAACTCGAGAAAAACCATGAGACTTCCCCCTCGCCGCGAGATGAGGCCCGATTCCCCTGCCCTGCGTGCAGAGCAACTCCGTATTCCACATCAAAAATGAAAGGAGCCTTGATTTCCTTGATGGCACTCCAGAGAAAACCCAAGATCACTGTCTCAAGTCTAGAGGGATCCTGAGGTCACTGGAGCCACATGAAAGGGCTCCATGGACCCCAAATCAACTCGAGATGAGAGCTTAGTCCCTGGCTTAGACTCAAGAGGAATAGCAACTTTCCACAAGCAGCTCAAGAGGAGGCTTCTCTCAGCTACATGTAAGTGAGAGGGCCCCTGAGTTTGTGGCCTCAAATGGAATGGACACCGAGATGCTCTGACTCGAAGTAAGGCCGAATATCCCTGCAGTGAATTGAATGCAGGCTCGTTTTGCATCTCCCAAGATGAAGGGATGTCTAAACCCCTGTGGAGACCACAGGGAAAGACCTAGTCCACCGCCTCATCGCGACCAGAGGCCTCACATCCTTTGAAAATTCGAGAGGTCCGCGGAGATCAATGCTTCCGAAGGAGACGATGCCTGACTCCTCTTGAAAATGGATAGGAGTCCCAGGATCGCTGTGGCACGTGGAAAGGGACCCTGGGTCTCCCGCCTCACATGGAGACGCGTCCAAATTGCCATGCCAAGACTCGAGGAGAATCCCGAGGTGTCCCTCGCACCTAGGCAGGAGTCCTGACGTCGCTGAACAAACACGTGTCTGGAAGGGCCCTCCCCGTCGTAACTCGAGCATATACCCCAGGTTCCGCCCGCAACTCGCGAAAAACCATGAGACTTCCCCCTCGCCGCGAGATGAGGCCCGATTCCCCTGCACTGCATGCAGAGGAATTAAGTGTTCCACATCAAAAGTGAAAGGAGCCTTGATTTCCTTGATGGCACTCCAGAGAAACCCCAAGATCACTGTCTCAAGTCTAGAGGGATCCTGAGGTCACTGGAGCAACAGGAAAGGGCTCCGTGGACCCCAAATCAACTCGAGATGAGAGCTTAGTCCCTGGCTTCGACTCAAGAGGAATATCAACTTTCCACAAGAACCTCAACAGGAGGCTTCTCTCAGGTACAGGTATGTGAGAGGGACCCTGAGTTTGTGGCCTCAAGTGGAATGGACACCGAGATGCTCTGACTCGACGTAAGGCCGGATATCCCTGCAGTGAATTGAATGCAGGCTCGTCTTGCATCTCCCAAGACGAAGGGATGTCTGATCCCCTGAGGAGACCACAGAGAAAGACCTAACTTTCTGCCTCATCGCGACCAGAGGCCTCACATCCTTTGAAAACTCGAGAGCTCCACAGATAACAATGCTTCCAAAGGAGACGATGCCTGACTCCTCTTGAAAATGGATAGGAGTCCCAGGATCCATGTGGCACGTGGAAAGGGACCCTGGGTCTCCTGCCTCACGTGGAGACGCGTCCCCATTGCCATGCCAAGACTCGAGGAGAATCCCGAGGTGTCCCTCGCACCTAGGCAGGAGTCCTGACGTCGCTGAACAAACACATGTCTGGAAGGGCCCTCCCCGTCGTAACTCGAGAACATACCCCAGGTTCGGGCCGCAACTCGAGAAAAACCATGAGACTTCCCCCTCGCCGCGAGATGAGGCCTGATTCCCCTGCCCTGCGTGCAAAGCAATTCCGTTTTCCACATCAAACGTGAAAGGAGCCTTGATTTCCTTGATGGCACTCCAGAGAAAACCCAAGTTCTCTGTCTCAAGTCTAGAGGGATCCTGAGGTCACTGGAGCAACACGAAAGGGCTCCGTGGACCACAAATCAACTCGAGATGAGAGTTTAGTCCCTAGCTTCGACTCAAGAGGAATACCAACTTTCCACAAGCACCTCAAGAGGAGGCTTCTCTCAGCTACAGGTATGTGAGAGGGACCCTGAGTTTGTGGCCTCAAGTGGAATGGACACCGAGATGCTCTGACTCAAAGTAAGGCCGGATATCCCTGCAGTGAATTGAATGCACGATCGCCATGCATCTCCCAAAACGAAGGGATGTCTGAATCCCCTGTGGAGATGACAGAGAAAGAGCTAGTCCTCCGCCTCATCACGAGCAGAGGCCTCACATCCTTTGAAAACTCGAGAGGTCCGCGGAGATCAATGCTTCCAAAGGAGACGATGCCTGACTCCTCTTGAAAATGGATAGGAGTCCCAGGATCCCTGTGGCACGTGGAAAGGGACCCTGGATCTCCCGCCTCACATGGAGACGCGTCCAATTGCCATGCCAAGACTCGAGGAGAATCCCGAGGTGACCCTCGCACCTAGGCAGGAGTCCTGACGTCGCTGAACAAACACGTGTCTGGAAGGGCCCTCCCCGTCGTAACTCGAAAATATACCCCAGGTTCCGGCCGCAACTCGAGAAAAACCATGAGACTTCCCCCTCGCCGCTGGATGAAGCCCGATTCCCCTGCACTGCGTGCAGAACAATTCCGTGTTCCACATCAAACGTGAAAGGAGCCTTGATTTCCTTGATGGCACTCCAGAGAAAACCCAAGATCACTGTCTCAAGTCTAGAGGAATCCTGAGGTCACTGGAGCAACACGAACGGGCTCCGTGGACCCCAAATCAACTCGAGATGAGAGCTTAGTCCCTGGCTTCGACTCAAGAGGAATACCAACTTTCCACAAGGACCTCAAGAGGAGGCTTCTCTCAGCTACAGGTATGTGAGAGGGACCCTGAGTTTGTGGCCTCAAGTGGAATGGACACCGAGATGCTCTGACTCGAAGTAAGGCCGGATATCCCTGCAGTGAATTGAATGCAGACTCGTCTTGCATCTAACAAGACGAAGGGATGTCTGAATCCCCTGTGGAGACCACAGAGAAAGACCGAGTTCTCCGCCTCATCGAGACCGGAGGCCTCACATTCTTTGAAAACTCGAGAGGTCCGCGGAGATCAATGCTTCCAAAGGAGACGATGCCTGACTCCTCTTGAAAATGGATAGGAGTCCCAGGATCCCTGTGGCACGTGGAAAGGGACCCTGGGTCTCCCGCCTCACGTGGAGACGCGTCCAAATTGCCATGCCAAGACTCGAGGAGAATCCCGAGGTGTCCCTCACACCTAGGCAGGAGTCCTGACGTCGCTGAACAAACACGTGTCTGGAAGGGCCCTCCCCGTCGTAACTCGAGAACATACCCCAGGTTCGGGCCGCAACTCGAGAAAAACAATGAGATTTCCCCCTCGCCGCGAGTTGAGGCACGATTTCCCTGCACTGCATGCAGAGCAATTCCGTGTTCCACATCAAACGTGAAAGGAGCCTTGATTTCCTTGATGACACTCCAGAGAAAACCCAAGATCACTGTCTCAAGTCTAGAGGGATCCTGAGGTCACTGGACCAACAGGAAAGGGCTCCGTGGACCGAAATACACTCGAGATGAGAGCTTAGTCCCTGGCGTAGACTCAAGAGGAATACCAACTTTCCACAAGCACCTCAAGAGGAAGCTTCTCTCAGCTACATGTATATTTGAGGGACCCCGAGTTTGTGGCCTCAAGTGGAATGGACACCGGGATGCTCTGACTCGAAGTAAGGCCGGATATCCCTGCAGTGAATTGAATGCAGGCTCGTCTTGCATCTCCCAAGACGAAGGGATGTCTGAATCCCCTTTGGAGACCACAGAGAAAAACCTAATTCTCCGCCTACTCGCGAGCGAAGGCCTCACATCCTTTGAAAACTCGAGAGTTCCGCGGAGATCATTGCTTCCAAAGGAGACGATGACTGACTCCTCTTGAAAATGGATAGGAGTCCCAGGATCCCTGTGGCACGTGGAAAGGAACCCTGGGTCTCCCGCCTCACGAGGAGACGCGTCCCAATTGCCATGCCAAGACTCGAGGAGAATCCCGAGGTGTCCCTCGCACCTAGGCAGGAGTCCTGACGTCGCTGAACAAACACGTGTCTGGAAGGGCCCTCCCCGTTGTAACTCGAGAATATACCCCAGGTTCGGGCCGCAACTCGAGAAAAACCATGAGACTTCCCCCTCGCCGCGAGATGAGGCCTGATTCCCCTGCCCTGCGTGCAAAGCAATTCCGTTTTCCACATCAAACGTGAAAGCAGCCTTGATTTCCTTGATGGCACTCCAGAGAAAACCCAAGAACACTGTTTCAAGTCTAGAGGGATCCTGAGGTCACTGGACCAAAAGGAAACGGCTCCGTGGACCGAAATCAACTCGAGATGAGAGCTTAGTCCCTGGCTTAGACTCAAGAGGAATACCAACTTTCCACAAGCACCTCAAGAGGAGGCTTCTCTCAGCTACAGGTATATTTGAGGGACCCCGAGTTTGTGGCCTCAAGTGGAATGGACACCGGGATGCTCTGACTCGAAGTAAGGCTGGATATGCCTGCAGTGAATTGAATGCAGGCTCGTCTTGCATCTCCCAAGACGAAGAGATGACTGAATTCCCTGTGGAGACCACAGAGAAAGACCTAGTCCTCCGCCTCATCGCGACCGGAGGACTCACATCCTTTGAAAACTCGAGAGGTCTGCGGAGATCAATGCTTCCAAAGGAGACGATGCCCGACTCCTCTTGAAAATGGATAGGAGTCCCAGGATCCCTGTGGCTCGTGGAAAGGAGCCCAGGGTCTCATGCCTCACGTGGAGACGCATCCCAATTGCCATGCTAAGACTCGAGGAGAATCCCGAGGTGTCCCTCGCACCTAGGCAGGAGTCCTGACGTCGCTGAACAAACACATGTCTGGAAGGGACCTCCCCGTCGTAACTCGAGAATATACCCCAGGTTCTTCAGCAACTCTAGAAAAACCATGAGACTTCCCCCTCGCCGCGAGATGAGGCCCGATTCCCCTGCCCTGCGTGCAGAGCATTCCGTATTCCACATCAAAAGTGAAAGGAGCCTTGATTTCCTTGATGGCACTCCAGAGAAAACCCAAGATCACTGTCTCTAGTCTAGAGGGATCCTGAGGTCACTGTAGCAACACAAAAGGGCTCCGTGGACCCAAATCAACTCGAGATGAGGGCTTAGTCCCTGGCTTCGACTCAAGAGGAATACCAACTTTCCACAAGCACCTCACGAGGAGGCTTCTCTCAGCTACAGGTATGTGAGAGGGCCCCTGAGTTTGTGGCCTCAAGTGGAATGGACACCGAGATGCTCTGACTCGATGTAAGGCTGGATATCCCTGCAGTGAATTGAATGCAGGCTCGTCTTGCATCTCCCAAGACGAAGGGATGTCTGAATCCCCTGTGGAGACCACAGAGAAAAACCTAATTCTCCGCCTCATCGCGAGCGGAGGCCTCACATCCTTTGAAAACTCGAGAGGTCCGCGGAGATCAATGCTTCCAAAGGAGACGATGCCTGACTCCTCTTGAAAATGGATAGGAGTCCAAGGATCCCTGTGGCACGTGGAAAGGGACCCTGGGTCTCCCGCCTCATGTGGAGACGCGTCCCCATTGCCATGCCAAGACTCGAGGAGAATACCGAGGTGTCCCTCGCACCTAGTAGGAGTCCTGACGTCGCTGAACAAACACGTGTCTGGAAGGGCCCTCCCCGGCGTAACTCGAGAATATACCCCAGGTTCCGGCCGCAACTCGAGAAAAACCATGAGACTTCCCCCTCGTCGCTGGATGAAGCCCGATTCCCCTGCACTGCGTGCAGAACAATTCCGTGTTCCACATCAAACGTGAAAGGAGCCTTGATTTCCTTGATGGCACTCCAGAGAAAACCCAAGATCACTGTCTCAAGTCTAGAGGGATCCTGAGGTCACTGTAGCAACACGAAAGGGCTCTGTGGACCCGAAATCAACTCGAGATGAGAGTTTAGTCCCTGGCTTCGACTCAAGAAGAATACCAACTTTCCACAAGCACCTCAAGAGGAGGCTTCTCTCAGCTACAGGTATGTGAGAGGGCCCCGGAGTTTGTGGCCTCAAATGGAATGGACACCGAGATGCTCTGACTCGAAGTAAGGCCGGATATCCCTGCAGTGAATTGAATGCAGGCTCGTCTTGCATCTCCCAAGGCGAAGGGATGTCTGAATCCCCTGTGGAGACCACAGAGAAAGACCTAATTCTCCGCCTCATCGCGAGCGGAGGCCTCACATCCTATGAAAACTCGAGAGGTCCGCGGAGATCAATGCTTCCAAAGGAAACGATACCTGACTCCTCTTGAAAATGGATAGGAGTCCCAGGATCCCTGTGGCACGGGGAAAGGGACACTGGGTCTCCCGCCTCACGTGGAGACGCGTCCCAATTGCCATGCCAAGATTCGAGGAGAATCCCGAGGTGTCCCTCGCACCTAGGCAGGAGTCCTGACGTCACTGAACAAACACGTGTCTGGAAGGGCCCTCCCCGTTGTAACTCGAGAATATACCCCAGGTTCCGGCCGCAACTCGAGAAAAACCATGAGACTTCCCCCTCGCCGCGAGATGAGGCCCGATTCCCCTGCCCTGCGTGCAGAGCAATTCCGTATTCCACATCAAAAAAGAAAGGAGCCTTGATTTCCTTGATGGCACTCCAGAGAAAACCCAAGATCACTGTCTCAAGTCTAGAGGGATCCTGAGGTCACTGGAGCCACATGAAAGGGCTCCATGGACCCCAAATCAACTCGAGATGAGAGCTTAGTCCCTGGCTTAGACTCAAGAGGAATACCAACTTTCCACAAGCACCTCAAGAGGAGGCTTCTCTCAGCTACAGGTATATTTGAGGGACCCCGAGTTTGTGGCCTCAAGTGGAAAGGACACCGAGATGCTCTGACTCGAAGTAAGACCGGATATCCCTGCAGTGAATTGAATGCAGGCTCGTCTTGCATCTCCCAAGACGAAGGGTTGTCTGAATCCCCTGTGGAGACCACAGAGAAAGACCTACTCCTCCGCCTCATCGCGACCGGAGGCCTCACATCCTTTGAAAACTGGAGAGGTCTGAAGAGATCAATGCTTCTAAAGGAGACGATTCCTGACTCCTCTTGAAAATGGATAGGAGTCCCAGGATCCGAGTGGCACGTGGAAAGGGACACTGGGTCTCCCGCCTCACGTGGAGACGCGTCCCCATTGCCATGCCAGGACTCGAGGAGAATCCCGAGGTGTCCCTCGCACCTAGGCAGGAGTCCTGACGTCGCTGAACAAACACATGTCTGGAAGGGACCTCCCCGTCGTAACTCGAGAATATACCCCAGGTTCCGGCCGCAACTCGAGAAAAACCATGAGACTTCCCCCTCGCCGCGAGATGAGGCCCGATTCCCCTGCCCTGCGTGCAGAGCAATTCCGTATTCCACATCAAAAATGAAAGGAGCCTTGATTTCCTTGATGGCACTCCAGAGAAAACCCAACATCAGTGTCTCAAGTCTAGAGGGATCCTGAGGTCCCTGGAGCAACACGAAAGGGCTCCAAGGACCCCAAATCAACTCGAGATGAGAGCTTAGTCCCTGGCTTCGACTCAAGAGGAATACCAACTTTCCACAAGCACCTCAAGAGGAGGCTTCTCTCAGCTACAGGTATGTGAGAGGGACCCTGAGTTTGTGGCCTCAAGTGGAATGGACACCGAGATGCTCTGACTCAAAGTAAGGCCGGATATCCCTGCAGTGAATTGAATGCACGATCGCCATGCATCTCCCAAAACGAAGGGATGTCTGAATCCCCTGTGGAGACGACAGAGAAAGACCTAGTCCTCCGCCTCATCACGAGCAGAGGCCTCACATCCTTTGAAAACTCGAGAGGTCCGCGGAGATCAATGCTTCCAAAGGAGACGATGCCTGACTCCTCTTGAAAATGGATAGGAGTCCCAGGATCCCTGTGGCACGTGGAAAGGGACCCTGGATCTCCCGCCTCACATGGAGACGCGTCCAATTGCCATGCCAAGACTCGAGGAGAATCCCGAGGTGACCCTCGCACCTAGGCAGGAGTCCTGACGTCGCTGAACAAACACGTGTCTGGAAGGGCCCTCCCCGTCGTAACTCGAAAATATACCCCAGGTTCCGGCCGCAACTCGAGAAAAACCATGAGACTTCCCCCTCGCCGCTGGATGAAGCCCGATTCCCCTGCACTGCGTGCAGAACAATTCCGTGTTCCACATCAAACGTGAAAGGAGCCTTGATTTCCTTGATGGCACTCCAGAGAAAACCCAAGATCACTGTCTCAAGTCTAGAGGAATCCTGAGGTCACTGGAGCAACACGAACGGGCTCCGTGGACCCCAAATCAACTCGAGATGAGAGCTTAGTCCCTGGCTTCGACTCAAGAGGAATACCAACTTTCCACAAGGACCTCAAGAGGAGGCTTCTCTCAGCTACAGGTATGTGAGAGGGACCCTGAGTTTGTGGCCTCAAGTGGAATGGACACCGAGATGCTCTGACTCGAAGTAAGGCCGGATATCCCTGCAGTGAATTGAATGCAGACTCGTCTTGCATCTAACAAGACGAAGGGATGTCTGAATCCCCTGTGGAGACCACAGAGAAAGACCGAGTTCTCCGCCTCATCGAGACCGGAGGCCTCACATTCTTTGAAAACTCGAGAGGTCCGCGGAGATCAATGCTTCCAAAGGAGACGATGCCTGACTCCTCTTGAAAATGGATAGGAGTCCCAGGATCCCTGTGGCACGTGGAAAGGGACCCTGGGTCTCCCGCCTCACGTGGAGACGCGTCCAAATTGCCATGCCAAGACTCGAGGAGAATCCCGAGGTGTCCCTCACACCTAGGCAGGAGTCCTGACGTCGCTGAACAAACACGTGTCTGGAAGGGCCCTCCCCGTCGTAACTCGAGAACATACCCCAGGTTCGGGCCGCAACTCGAGAAAAACAATGAGATTTCCCCCTCGCCGCGAGTTGAGGCACGATTTCCCTGCACTGCATGCAGAGCAATTCCGTGTTCCACATCAAACGTGAAAGGAGCCTTGATTTCCTTGATGACACTCCAGAGAAAACCCAAGATCACTGTCTCAAGTCTAGAGGGATCCTGAGGTCACTGGACCAACAGGAAAGGGCTCCGTGGACCGAAATACACTCGAGATGAGAGCTTAGTCCCTGGCGTAGACTCAAGAGGAATACCAACTTTCCACAAGCACCTCAAGAGGAAGCTTCTCTCAGCTACATGTATATTTGAGGGACCCCGAGTTTGTGGCCTCAAGTGGAATGGACACCGGGATGCTCTGACTCGAAGTAAGGCCGGATATCCCTGCAGTGAATTGAATGCAGGCTCGTCTTGCATCTCCCAAGACGAAGGGATGTCTGAATCCCCTTTGGAGACCACAGAGAAAAACCTAATTCTCCGCCTACTCGCGAGCGGAGGCCTCACATCCTTTGAAAACTCGAGAGTTCCGCGGAGATCATTGCTTCCAAAGGAGACGATGACTGACTCCTCTTGAAAATGGATAGGAGTCCCAGGATCCCTGTGGCACGTGGAAAGGAACCCTGGGTCTCCCGCCTCACGAGGAGACGCGTCCCAATTGCCATGCCAAGACTCGAGGAGAATCCCGAGGTGTCCCTCGCACCTAGGCAGGAGTCCTGACGTCGCTGAACAAACACGTGTCTGGAAGGGCCCTCCCCGTTGTAACTCGAGAATATACCCCAGGTTCGGGCCGCAACTCGAGAAAAACCATGAGACTTCCCCCTCGCCGCGAGATGAGGCCTGATTCCCCTGCCCTGCGTGCAAAGCAATTCCGTTTTCCACATCAAACGTGAAAGCAGCCTTGATTTCCTTGATGGCACTCCAGAGAAAACCCAAGAACACTGTTTCAAGTCTAGAGGGATCCTGAGGTCACTGGACCAAAAGGAAACGGCTCCGTGGACCGAAATCAACTCGAGATGAGAGCTTAGTCCCTGGCTTAGACTCAAGAGGAATACCAACTTTCCACAAGCACCTCAAGAGGAGGCTTCTCTCAGCTACAGGTATATTTGAGGGACCCCGAGTTTGTGGCCTCAAGTGGAATGGACACCGGGATGCTCTGACTCGAAGTAAGGCTGGATATGCCTGCAGTGAATTGAATGCAGGCTCGTCTTGCATCTCCCAAGACGAAGAGATGACTGAATTCCCTGTGGAGACCACAGAGAAAGACCTAGTCCTCCGCCTCATCGCGACCGGAGGACTCACATCCTTTGAAAACTCGAGAGGTCTGCGGAGATCAATGCTTCCAAAGGAGACGATGCCCGACTCCTCTTGAAAATGGATAGGAGTCCCAGGATCCCTGTGGCTCGTGGAAAGGAGCCCAGGGTCTCATGCCTCACGTGGAGACGCATCCCAATTGCCATGCTAAGACTCGAGGAGAATCCCGAGGTGTCCCTCGCACCTAGGCAGGAGTCCTGACGTCGCTGAACAAACACATGTCTGGAAGGGACCTCCCCGTCGTAACTCGAGAATATACCCCAGGTTCTTCAGCAACTCTAGAAAAACCATGAGACTTCCCCCTCGCCGCGAGATGAGGCCCGATTCCCCTGCCCTGCGTGCAGAGCATTCCGTATTCCACATCAAAAGTGAAAGGAGCCTTGATTTCCTTGATGGCACTCCAGAGAAAACCCAAGATCACTGTCTCTAGTCTAGAGGGATCCTGAGGTCACTGTAGCAACACAAAAGGGCTCCGTGGACCCAAATCAACTCGAGATGAGGGCTTAGTCCCTGGCTTCGACTCAAGAGGAATACCAACTTTCCACAAGCACCTCACGAGGAGGCTTCTCTCAGCTACAGGTATGTGAGAGGGCCCCTGAGTTTGTGGCCTCAAGTGGAATGGACACCGAGATGCTCTGACTCGATGTAAGGCTGGATATCCCTGCAGTGAATTGAATGCAGGCTCGTCTTGCATCTCCCAAGACGAAGGGATGTCTGAATCCCCTGTGGAGACCACAGAGAAAGACCTAGTTCTCCGCCTCATCGCGAGGGGAGGCCTCACATCCTTTGAAAACTCGAGACGTCCGCGGAGATCAATGCTTCCAAAGGAGACGATGCCTGACTCCTCTTGAAAATGGATAGGAGTCCCAGGATCCCTGTGGCACGTGGAAAGGGACCCTGCGTCTCCCGCCTCACGTGGAGACGCGTCCCAATTGCCATGCGAAGACTCGAGGAGAATCCCGAGGTGTCCCTCGCACCTAGGCAGGAGTCCTGACGTCGCTGAACAAACACGTGTCTGGAAGGTCCCTCCCCGTCGTAACTCGAGAATACACCCCAGGTTCCGGCCGCAACTCGAGAAAAACCATGAGACTTCCCCCTCGCTGCGAGATGAGGCCCGATTCCCCTGCACTGCGTGCAGAGCAATTCCGTGTTCCACATCAAACGTGAAAGGAGCCTTGATTTCCTTGACGGCACTCCAGAGAAAACCCAAGATCACTGTCTCAAGTCTAGAGGGATCCTGAGGTCACTGGAGCAACACGAAAGGGCTCCGTGGACCCCAAATCAACTCGAGATGAGAGCTTAGTCCCTGGCTTCGACTCAAGAGGAATACCAACTTTCCAAAAGCACCTCAACAGGAGGCTTCTCTCAGCTACAGGTATGTGAGAGGGACCCTGAGTTTGTGACCTCAAGTGGAATGGACACCGAGATGCTCTGACTCGAAGTAAGGCCAGATATCCCTGCAGTGAATTGAATGCAGGCTCGTCTTGCATCTCCCAAGACGAAGGGTTGTCTGAATCCCCTGTGGAGACCACAGAGAAAGACCCAGTTCTCCGCCTCATCGCGACGGGAAGCCTCACATCCTTTGAAAACTCGAGAGGACCGCGGAGATCAATGCTTCCAAAGGAGACGATGCCTGACTCCTCTTGAAAATGGATAGGAGTCCCAGGATCCCTGTGACACGTGGAAAGGGACCCTGGGTCTCCCGCCTCCCGTGGAGACGCATCCCAATTGCCATGTCAAGACTCGAGGAGAATCCAGAGGTGTCCCTGGCACCTAGGCAGGAGTCCTGACGTCGCTGAACAAACACTTGTCTGGAAGGGCCCTCCCCGTCGTAACTCGAGTATATACCCCAGGTTCCGGCCGCAACTCGAGAAAAACCATGAGACTTCCCCCTCGGCGCGAGATGAGGCCCGATGCCCCTGCACTGCGTGCAGAGCAATTCCGTGTTCCACATCAAACGTGAAAGGAGACTTGATTTCCTTGGTGGCACTCCAGAGAAAACCCAAGATCACTGTCTCAAGTCTAGAGGGATCCTGACGTCACTGTTGCAACACCAAAGGGCTCCGTGGAACCCAAATCAACTCGAGATGAGAGCTTAGTCCCTGGCTTCGACTCAAGAGGAATACCAAGTTTCCACAAGCACCTCAAGAGGAGGCTTCTCTCAGCTACAGGTATGTGAGAGGGACCCTGAATTTGTGGCCTCATGTGGAATGGACACCGAGATGCTCTGACTCGAAGTAAGGCCGGATATCCCTTCAGTGAATTGAATGCCGGCCCGTCTTGCATCTCCCAAGACGAAGGGATGTCTGAATCCCCTGTGGAGACCGCAGAGAAAGACCTAGATCTCCGCCTCATCGCGAACGGAGGCCTCGGATCCTTTGAAAACTCAAGAGGTCCTCGGAGATCAATGCTTCCAAAGGAGACGATGCCTGACTCCTCTTGAAAATGGATAGGAGTCCCAGGATCCGAGTGGCACGTGGAAAGGGACACTGGGTCTCCCGCCTCACGTGGAGACGCGTCCCCATTGCCATGCCAGGACTCGAGGAGAATCCCGAGGTGTCCCTCGCACCTAGGCAGGAGTCCTGACGTCGCTGAACAAACACGTGTCTGGAAGGGCCCTCCCCGTCGTAACTCGAGAAAATACCCTAGGTTCCGACCGTAACTTGAGAAAAACCATGAGACATCCCCCTTGCCGCGAGATGAGGCCCGATTCCCATGCACTGTGTGCAGAGCAATTCCGTGTTCCACATCAAACTTGAAAGGAGCCTTGATTTCCTTGATGGCACTCCAGAGAAAACCCAAGATCACTGTCTCAAGTCTAGAGGGATCCTGAGGTCACTGGAGCAACACCAAAGGGCTCCGTGGACCCCAAATCAACTCGAGATGAGAGCTTAGTCCCTGGCTTCGACTCAAGAGGAATACCAATTTCCACAAGCACCTCAAGAGGAGGCTTCTCCCAGCTACAGGTATGTGAGAGGGACCCTGAGTTTGTGGCCTCAAGTGGAATGGACACGAAGATGCTCTGACTCGAAGTAAGGCCGGATATTCCTGCAGTGAATTGAAAGCAGGCTTGTCTTGCATCTCCCAAGACGAAGGGATGTCTGAATCCCCTGTGGAGACCACAGAGAAAGACCTAGTTCTCCGCCTCATCGAGACCGGAGGCCTCCCATACTTTGAAAACTCGAGAGGTCCGCTGAGATCAATGCTTCCAAAGGAGACGATGCCTGACTCTTCTTGAAAATGGATAGGAGTCCCAGGATCCCTGTGGCACGTGGAAAGGGACCCTGGGTCTCCCGCCTCACGTGGAGACGCATCCCAATTGCCATGCCAAGACTCGAGGAGAATCCCGAGGTGTCCCTCCCACCTAGGCAGGAGTCCTGACGTCGCTGAACAAACACGTGTCTGGAAGGGCCCTCCCCGTCGTAACTCGAGAATATACCCCAGGTTCCGACCGTAACTTGAGAAAAAACCTGAGACATCCCCCTTGCCGCGAGATGAGGCCCGATTCCCATGCACTGTGTGCAGAGCAATTCCGTGTTCCACATCAAACTTGAAAGGAGCCTTGATTTCCTTGATGGCACTCCAGAGAAAACCCAAGATCACTGTCTCAAGTCTAGAGGGATCCTGAGGTCACTGGAGCAACAAGAAAGGGCTCCGTGGACCCCAAATCAACTCGAGATGAGAGCTTAGTCCCTGGCTTCGACTCAAGAGGAATACGAACTTTCCACAAGCACCTCAAGAGGAGGCTTCTCTCAGCTACAGGTATGTGAGAGTGACCCTGAATTTGTGGCCTCAAGTGTAAAAGACACCGAGATGCTCTGACTCGAATTAAGGCCGGATATCCCTGCAGTGAATTGAATGCAGGCTCGTCTTGCATCTCCCAAAACGAAGGGATGTCTGAAAGCCCTGTGGAGACGACAGAGAAAGACCTAGTCCTCTGCCTCATCGCGACCCGAGGCCTCACATCCTTTGAAAACTCGAGAGGTCTGAGGAGATCAATGCTTCCAAAGGAGACAATGCCTGAATCCTCTTGAAAATGGATAGGAGTCCCAGGATCCCTGTGGCACGTGGAAAGGGACCAAGGGTCTCTTGCCTCATGTGGAGACGCGTTCCAATTGCCATGCCAAGACTTTAGGAGAATCCAAAGGTGTCCCTCGCACCTATCACGTGTCTGGAAGGGCCCTCCCCTTCGTAACTCGAGAATATACCCCAGGTTCAGGCCGCAACTCGAGAAAAACCATGAGACTTCCCCCTCGCCGCGAGATGAGGCCCGATTCCCCTGCCCTGCGTGCAGAGCAACTCCGTATTCCACATCAAAAATGAAAGGAGCCTTGATTTCTTTGATGGCACTCCAGAGAAAACCCAAGATTACTGTCTCAAGTCTAGAGGGATCCTGAGGTCACTGTAGCAACATGAAAGGGCTCTGTGGTCCCCAAATCAACTCGAGATGAGAGCTTAGTCCCTGGCTTCGACTCAAGAGGAATACCAACTTTCCACAAGCAGCTCAAGAGGAGGCTTCTCTCAGCTACATGTAAGTGAGAGGGCCCCTGAGTTTGTGGCCTCAAATGGAATGGACACCGAGATGCTCTGACTCGAAGTAAGGCCGAATATCCCTGCAGTGAATTGAATGCAGGCTCGTCTTGCATCTCCCAAGATGAAGGGATGTCTAAACCCCTGTGGAGACCACAGGGAAAGACCTAGTCCACCACCTCATCGCGACCAGAGGCCTCACATCCTTTGAAAATTCGAGAGGTCCGCGGAGATCAATGCTTCCGAAGGAGACGATGCCTGACTCCTCTTGAAAATGGATAGGAGTCCCAGGATCGCTGTGGCACGTGGAAAGGGACCCTGGGTCTCCCGCCTCACATGGAGACGCGTCCAAATTGCCATGCCAAGACTCGAGGAGAATCCCGAGGTGTCCCTCGCACCTAGGCAGGAGTCCTGACGTCGCTGAACAAACACGTGTCTGGAAGGGCCCTCCCCGTCGTAACTCGAGCATATACCCCAGGTTCCGCCCGCAACTCGCGAAAAACCATGAGACTTCCCCCTCGCCGCGAGATGAGGCCCGATTCCCCTGCACTGCATGCAGAGCAATTAAGTGTTCCACATCAAAAGTGAAAGGAGCCTTGATTTCCTTGATGGCACTCCAGAGAAACCCCAAGATCACTGTCTCAAGTCTAGAGGGATCCTGAGGTCACTGGAGCAACAAGAAAGGGCTCCGTGGACCCCAAATCAACTCGAGATGAGAGCTTAGTCCCTGGCTTCGACTCAAGAGGAATATCAACTTTCCACAAGAACCTCAACAGGAGGCTTCTCTCAGGTACAGGTATGTGAGAGGGACCCTGAGTTTGTGGCCTCAAGTGGAATGGACACCGAGATGCTCTGACTCGACGTAAGGCCGGATATCCCTGCAGTGAATTGAATGCAGGCTCGTCTTGCATCTCCCAAGACGAAGGGATGTCTGATCCCCTGAGGAGACCACAGAGAAACACCTAACTTTCTGCCTCATCGCGACCAGAGGCCTCACATCCTTTGAAAACTCGAGAGCTCCACAGATAACAATGCTTCCAAAGGAGACGATGCCTGACTCCTCTTGAAAATGGATAGGAGTCCCAGGATCCATGTGGCACGTGGAAAGGGACCCTGGGTCTCCCGCCTCACGTGGAGACGCGTCCCAATACCCATGCCAAGACTCGAGGAGAATCCCGAGGTGTCCCTCGCACCTAGGCAGGAGTCCTGACGTCGCTGAACAAACACATGTCTGGAAGGGCCCTCCCCGTCGTAACTCGAGAATATACCCCAGGTTCGGGCCGCAACTCGAGAAAAACCATGAGACTTCCCCCTCGCCGCGAGATGAGGCCTGATTCCCCTGCCCTGCGTGCAAAGCAATTCCGTTTTCCACATCAAACGTGAAAGGAGCCTTGATTTCCTTGATGGCACTCCAGAGAAAACCCAAGTTCTCTGTCTCAAGTCTAGAGGGATCCTGAGGTCACTGGAGCAACACGAAAGGGCTCCGTGGACCACAAATCAACTCGAGATGAGAGTTTAGTCCCTAGCTTCGACTCAAGAGGAATACCAACTTTCCACAAGCACCTCAAGAGGAGGCTTCTCTCAGCTACAGGTATGTGAGAGGGACCCTGAGTTTGTGGCCTCAAGTGGAATGGACACCGAGATGCTCTGACTCAAAGTAAGGCCGGATATCCCTGCAGTGAATTGAATGCACGATCGCCATGCATCTCCCAAAACGAAGGGATGTCTGAATCCCCTGTGGAGATGACAGAGAAAGAGCTAGTCCTCCGCCTCATCACGAGCAGAGGCCTCACATCCTTTGAAAACTCGAGAGGTCCGCGGAGATCAATGCTTCCAAAGGAGACGATGCCTGACTCCTCTTGAAAATGGATAGGAGTCCCAGGATCCCTGTGGCACGTGGAAAGGGACCCTGGATCTCCCGCCTCACATGGAGACGCGTCCAATTGCCATGCCAAGACTCGAGGAGAATCCCGAGGTGACCCTCGCACCTAGGCAGGAGTCCTGACGTCGCTGAACAAACACGTGTCTGGAAGGGCCCTCCCCGTCGTAACTCGAGAATATACCCCAGGTTCCGGCCGCAACTCGAGAAAAACCATGAGACTTCCCCCTCGCCGCTGGATGAAGCCCGATTCCCCTGCACTGCATGCAGAACAATTCCGTGTTCCACATCAAACGTGAAAGGAGCCTTGATTTCCTTGATGGCACTCCAGAGAAAACCCAAGATCACTGTCTCAAGTCTAGAGGAATCCTGAGGTCACTGGAGCAACACGAACGGGCTCCGTGGACCCCAAATCAACTCGAGATGAGAGCTTAGTCCCTGGCTTCGACTCAAGAGGAATACCAACTTTCCACAAGGACCTCAAGAGGTGGCTTCTCTCAGCTACAGGTATGTGAGAGGGACCCTGAGTTTGTGGCCTCAAGTGGAATGGACACCGAGATGCTCTGACTCGAAGTAAGGCCGGATATCCCTGCAGTGAATTGAATGCAGACTCGTCTTGCATCTAACAAGACGAAGGGATGTCTGAATCCCCTGTGGAGACCACAGAGAAAGACCGAGTTCTCCGCCTCATCGAGACCGGAGGCCTCACATTCTTTGAAAACTCGAGAGGTCCGCGGAGATCAATGCTTCCAAAGGAGACGATGCCTGACTCCTCTTGAAAATGGATAGGAGTCCCAGGATCCCTGTGGCACGTGGAAAGGGACCCTGGGTCTCCCGCCTCACGTGGAGACGCGTCCAAATTGCCATGCCAAGACTCGAGGAGAATCCCGAGGTGTCCCTCACACCTAGGCAGGAGTCCTGACGTCGCTGAACAAACACGTGTCTGGAAGGGCCCTCCCCGTCGTAACTCGAGAACATACCCCAGGTTCGGGCCGCAACTCGAGAAAAACAATGAGATTTCCCCCTCGCCGCGAGTTGAGGCACGATTTCCCTGCACTGCATGCAGAGCAATTCCGTGTTCCACATCAAACGTGAAAGGAGCCTTGATTTCCTTGATGACACTCCAGAGAAAACCCAAGATCACTGTCTCAAGTCTAGAGGGATCCTGAGGTCACTGGACCAACAGGAAAGGGCTCCGTGGACCGAAATACACTCGAGATGAGAGCTTAGTCCCTGGCGTAGACTCAAGAGGAATACCAACTTTCCACAAGCACCTCAAGAGGAAGCTTCTCTCAGCTACATGTATATTTGAGGGACCCCGAGTTTGTGGCCTCAAGTGGAATGGACACCGGGATGCTCTGACTCGAAGTAAGGCCGGATATCCCTGCAGTGAATTGAATGCAGGCTCGTCTTGCATCTCCCAAGACGAAGGGATGTCTGAATCCCCTGTGGAGACCACAGAGAAAAACCTAATTCTCCGCCTCATCGCGAGCGGAGGCCTCACATCCTTTGAAAACTCGAGAGGTCTGCAGAGATCAATGCTTCCAAAGGAGACGATGCCCGACTCCACTTGAAAATGGATAGGAGTCCCAGGATCCCTATGGCACGTGGAAAGGGACACTGGGTTTCATGCCTCACGTGGAGACGCATCCCAATTGCCATGCCAAGACTCGAGGAGAATCCCGAGGTGTCCCTCGCACCTAGGCAGGAGCCCTGACGTCGCTGAAGAAACACATGTCTGGAAGGGACCTCCCCGTCGTAACTCGAGAATATACCCCAGGTTCCGGCCGCAACTCGAGAAAAACCATGAGACTAACCCCTCGCCGCGAGATGAGGCCCGATTCCCCTGCCCTGCGTGCAGAGCAATTCCGTAATCCACATCAAAAGGGAAAGCAGCCTTGATTTCCTTGATGGCACTCCAGAGAAAACCCAAGATCACTGTCTCAAGTCTAGAGGGATCCTGAGGTCACTGTAGCAACACGAAAGGGCTCCGTGGACCCCAAATCAATTCGAGATGAGAGCTTAGTCCCTGGCTTCGACTCAAGAGGAATACCAACTTTCCACAAGCACCTCAAGAGGAGGCTTCTCTCAGCTACAGGTATGTGAGAGGGCCCCTGAGTTTGTGGCCTCAAGTGGAATGGACACCGAGATGCTCTGACTCGACGTAAGGCCGGATATCCCTGCAGTGAATTGAATGCAGGCTCGTCTTGCATCTCCCAAGACGAAGGGATGTCTGAATCCCCTGTGGAGACCACAGAGAAAAACCTAATTCTCCGCCTCATCGCGAGCGGAGGCCTCACATCCTTTGAAAACTCGAGAGGTCCGCGGAGATCAATGCTTCCAAAGGAGACGATGCCTGACTCCTCTTGAAAATGGATAGGAGTCCAAGGATCCCTGTGGCACGTGGAAAGGGACCCTGAGTCTCCCGCCTCACATGGAGACACGTCCCCATTGCCATGCCAGGACTCGAGGAGAATCCCGAGGTGTCCCTCGCACCTAGGCAGGAGTCCTGAGGTCGCTGAACAAACACGTGTCTGGAAGGGCCCTCCCCGTCGTAACTCGAGAATATACCCAAGGTTCCGGCCGCAACTCAGGAAAAACCATGAGGCTTCCCACTCGCCGCGAGATGAGGCCCGATTCCCCTGCACTGCGTGCAGAGCAATTCCGAGTTCCACATCAAACGTGAAAGGAGCCTTGATTTCCTTGATGGCACTCCAGAGAAAACCCAAGATCACTGTCTCAAGTCTAGAGGGATCCTGAGTTCACTGGAGCAAAAGGAAAGTCCTCCTTGGCCCCCAAATCAACTCGAGATGAGATCTTAGTCCCTGGCTTCGACTCAAGAGGAATACCAACTTTCCAAAAGCACCTCAAGAGGAGGCTTCTCTCAGCTACAGGTATGTGAGAGGGCCCCTGAGTTTGTGGCCTCAAGTGGAATGGACACCGAGTTGCTCTGACTCCAAGTAAGGCCAGATATTCCTGCAGTGAATTGAATGCAGGCTCGTCTTGCATCTCCCAAGACGAAGGGATGTCTGAATCCCCTGTGGAGACGACAGTGAAAGACCTAGTCCTCCACCTCATCGCGACCAGAGGCCTCACATCCTTTGAAAATTCGAGAGGTCCGCGGAGATCAATGCTTCCGAAGGAGACGATGCCTGACTCCTCTTGAAAATAGACAGGAGTCCCAGGATCCCTGTGGCACGTGGAAAGGGACCCTGGGTCTCCCGCCTCACGTGGAGACGCGTCCCAATTGCCATGCCAAGACTCGAGGAGAATCCCGAGGGGTCCCTCGGACCTAGGCAGGAGTCCTGACGTCGATAAACAAACACGTGTCTGGAAAGGACCTCCCCGTCGTAACTCGAGAATATACCCCAGGTTCCGCCCGCAACTCGAGAAAAACCATGAGACTTCCCCCTCGCAGCGAGATGAGGCCCGATTCCCCTGCACTGCGTGCAGAGCAATTCCGTGTTCCACATCAAAAGTGAAAGGAGCCTTGATTTCCTTGATGGCACTCCAGAGAAAACCCAAGATCACTGTCTCAAGTCTAGAGGGATCCTGAGGTCACTGGTGCAACAGGAAAGGGCTCCGTGGACCCCAAATCAACTCGAGATGAGAGCTTAGTCCCTGGCTTAGACTCAAGAGGAATATCAACTTTCCACAAGCACCTCAAGAGGAGGCTTCTCTCAGCTACAAGTATGTGAGAGGGACCCTGAGTTTGTGGCCTCAAGTGGAATGGACACCGAGATGCTCTGACTCGAAGTAAGTCCGGATATCCCTGCAGTGAATTGAATGCAGGATCGTCTTGCATCTCCCAAGACGAAGGGTTGTCTGAATCCCCTGTGGAGACCACAGAGAAAGACATCGTTCTCCGCCTCATCGAGCCCGAAGGCCCCACATCCTTTGAAAACTCGAGAGGTCTGCGGAGATCAATGCTTCCAAAGGAGACGATGCCTGACTCCTCTTGAAAATGGATAGGAGTCCCAGGATCCCTGTGGCACGTGGAAAGGGACCCTGGGTCTCCCGCCTCACATGGAGAGGCGTCGCAATTGCCATGCCAAGACTCGAGAAGAATCCCGAGGTGTCCCTCGCACCTAGGCAGGGGTCCTGACGTCGCTGAACAAACACGTGTCTGGGAGGGCCCTCCCCGTCGTAACTCGAGAATATACCCCAGGTTCCGGCCGCAACTCGAGAAAAACGATGAGACTTCCCCCTCGCCGCGAGATGAGGCCCGATTCCCCTGCACTGCGTGCAGAACATTTCCGTGTTCCACATCAAACGTGAAAGGAGCCTTGATTTCCTTGATGGCACTCCAGAGAAAACCCAAGATCACTGTCTCAAGTCTAGAGGGATCCTGAGGTCACTGGAGCAACACGAAAGGGCTCCGTGGACCCCAAATCAACTCGAGATGAGAGCTTAGTCCCTGGCTTCGACTCAAGAGGAATACCAACTTTCCACAAGCACCTCAAGAGGAGGCTTCTCTCAGCTACAGGTATGTGAGATGGACCCTGAGTTTGAGGCCTCAAGTGGAATGGACACCGAGATGCTGTGACTCGAAGTAAGACCAGATATCCCTGGAGTGAATTGAATGCAGGCTCATCTTGCATCTCCCAAGACGAAGGGATGTCTGAATCCCCTGTGGAGTCCACAGAGAAAGACCTAGTCCTCCGCCTCATCGCGACCGGAGGCCTCACATCCTTTGAAAACTCGAGAGGTCCGCGGAGATCAATGCTTCCAAAGGAGACGATGCCTGACTCCTCTTGAAAATGGATAGGAGTCCCAGGATCAATGTGGCACGTGGAAAGGGACCCTGGGTCTCCCGCCTCACGTGGAGACACGTCCCAATTGCCATGCCAAGACTCGAGGAGAATCCCGAGGTGTCCCTCGCACCTATGCAGGAGTCCTGACGTCGCTGAACAAACACGTGTAAGGAAGGGCCCTCCCCGTCGTAACTCGAGAATATACCCCAGGTTCCGGCCGCAACTCGAGATAAACCATGACACTTCCCCCTCGCCGCGAGATGAGGTCCGATTCCCCTGCACTGCGTGCAGAGCAATTCCGTGTTCCACATCAAACGTGAAAGGAGCCTTTATATCCTTGATGGCACTCCAGAGAAAACCCAAGGTCACTGTTTCAAGTCTAGAGGGATCCTGAGGTCACTGGAGCAACACGAAAGGGCTCCGTGGACCCCAAATCAACTCGAGATGAGAGCTTAGTCCCTGGCTTCGACTCAAGAGGAATACCAACTTTCCACAAGCACCTCAAGAGGAGGCTTCTCTCAACTACATGTATGTGAGAGGGACCCTGAGTTTGTGGCCTCAAGTGGAATGGACCCCGAGATGCTCTGACTCGAAGTAAGGCTGGATATCCCTGCAGTGAATTGAATGCAGGCTCGTCTTGCATCTCCCAAGACGAAGGGTTGTCTGAATCCCCTGTGGAGACCACAGAGAAAGACCTAGTCCTCCGTCTCAACGCGAACAGAGGCCTCACATCCTTTGAAAACTCGAGAAGTCCGCGGAGATCAATGCTTCCAAAGGAGACGATGCCTGACTCCTCTTGAAAATGGATAGGAGTCCCAGGATCCCTGTGGCACGTGGAAAGGGACCCTGCGTCTCCCGCCTCACGTGGAGACGCGTCCCAATTGCCATGCCAAGACTCGAGGAGAATCCCGAGGTGTCCCTCGCACCTAGGCAGGAGTCCTGACGTCGCTGAACAAACACATGTCTGGAAGGGCCCTCCCGGTCGTAACTCGAGAATATACCCCAGGTTCCGGCCGCAACTCGAGAAAAACCATGAGACTTCCCCCTCGCTGCGAGATGAGGCCCGATTCCCCTGCACTGCGTGCAGAGCAATTCCGTATTCCACAACAAAAAAGAAAGGAGACTTGATTTCCTTGATGGCACTCCAGAGAAAACCCAAGATCACTGTCTCAAGTCTAGAGGGATCCTGAGGTCACTGGAGCAACACGAAAGGGCTCCGTGGACCCCAAATCAACTCGAGATGAGAGCTTAGTCCCTGGCTTCGACTCAAGAGGAATACCAAGTTTCCACAAGCACCTCAAGAGGAGGCTTCTCTCAGCTACAGGTATGTGAGAGGGACCCTGAGTTTGTGGCCTCAAGTCGAATGGACACCGAGATGCTCTGACTCGAAGTAAGGCCAGATATCCCTGCAGTGAATTGAATGCAGGCTCGTCTTGCATCTCCCAAGACGAAGGGTTGTCTGAATCCCCTGTGGAGACCACAGAGAAAGACCTAGTTCTCCGCCTCATCGCGAGGGGAGGCCTCACATCCTTTGAAAACTCGAGACGTCCGCGGAGATCAATGCTTCCAAAGGAGACGATGCCTGACTCCTCTTGAAAATGGATAGGAGTCCCAGGATCCCTGTGGCACGTGGAAAGGGACCCTGCGTCTCCCGCCTCACGTGGAGACGCGTCCCAATTGCCATGCGAAGACTCGAGGAGAATCCCGAGGTGTCCCTCGCACCTAGGCAGGAGTCCTGACGTCGCTGAACAAACACGTGTCTGGAAGGTCCCTCCCCGTCGTAACTCGAGAATACACCCCAGGTTCCGGCCGCAACTCGAGAAAAACCATGAGACTTCCCCCTCGCTGCGAGATGAGGCCCGATTCCCCTGCACTGCGTGCAGAGCAATTCCGTGTTCCACATCAAACGTGAAAGGAGCCTTGATTTCCTTGACGGCACTCCAGAGAAAACCCAAGATCACTGTCTCAAGTCTAGAGGGATCCTGAGGTCACTGGAGCAACACGAAAGGGCTCCGTGGACCCCAAATCAACTCGAGATGAGAGCTTAGTCCCTGGCTTCGACTCAAGAGGAATACCAACTTTCCAAAAGCACCTCAACAGGAGGCTTCTCTCAGCTACAGGTATGTGAGAGGGACCCTGAGTTTGTGACCTCAAGTGGAATGGACACCGAGATGCTCTGACTCGAAGTAAGGCCAGATATCCCTGCAGTGAATTGAATGCAGGCTCGTCTTGCATCTCCCAAGACGAAGGGTTGTCTGAATCCCCTGTGGAGACCACAGAGAAAGACCCAGTTCTCCGCCTCATCGCGACGGGAAGCCTCACATCCTTTGAAAACTCGAGAGGACCGCGGAGATCAATGCTTCCAAAGGAGACGATGCCTGACTCCTCTTGAAAATGGATAGGAGTCCCAGGATCCCTGTGACACGTGGAAAGGGACCCTGGGTCTCCCGCCTCCCGTGGAGACGCATCCCAATTGCCATGTCAAGACTCGAGGAGAATCCAGAGGTGTCCCTGGCACCTAGGCAGGAGTCCTGACGTCGCTGAACAAACACTTGTCTGGAAGGGCCCTCCCCGTCGTAACTCGAGTATATACCCCAGGTTCCGGCCGCAACTCGAGAAAAACCATGAGACTTCCCCCTCGGCGCGAGATGAGGCCCGATGCCCCTGCACTGCGTGCAGAGCAATTCCGTGTTCCACATCAAACGTGAAAGGAGACTTGATTTCCTTGGTGGCACTCCAGAGAAAACCCAAGATCACTGTCTCAAGTCTAGAGGGATCCTGACGTCACTGTTGCAACACCAAAGGGCTCCGTGGAACCCAAATCAACTCGAGATGAGAGCTTAGTCCCTGGCTTCGACTCAAGAGGAATACCAAGTTTCCACAAGCACCTCAAGAGGAGGCTTCTCTCAGCTACAGGTATGTGAGAGGGACCCTGAATTTGTGGCCTCATGTGGAATGGACACCGAGATGCTCTGACTCGAAGTAAGGCCGGATATCCCTTCAGTGAATTGAATGCCGGCCCGTCTTGCATCTCCCAAGACGAAGGGATGTCTGAATCCCCTGTGGAGACCGCAGAGAAAGACCTAGATCTCCGCCTCATCGCGAACGGAGGCCTCGGATCCTTTGAAAACTCAAGAGGTCCTCGGAGATCAATGCTTCCAAAGGAGACGATGCCTGACTCCTCTTGAAAATGGATAGGAGTCCCAGGATCCGAGTGGCACGTGGAAAGGGACACTGGGTCTCCCGCCTCACGTGGAGACGCGTCCCCATTGCCATGCCAGGACTCGAGGAGAATCCCGAGGTGTCCCTCGCACCTAGGCAGGAGTCCTGACGTCGCTGAACAAACACGTGTCTGGAAGGGCCCTCCCCGTCGTAACTCGAGAAAATACCCTAGGTTCCGACCGTAACTTGAGAAAAACCATGAGACATCCCCCTTGCCGCGAGATGAGGCCCGATTCCCATGCACTGTGTGCAGAGCAATTCCGTGTTCCACATCAAACTTGAAAGGAGCCTTGATTTCCTTGATGGCACTCCAGAGAAAACCCAAGATCACTGTCTCAAGTCTAGAGGGATCCTGAGGTCACTGGAGCAACACCAAAGGGCTCCGTGGACCCCAAATCAACTCGAGATGAGAGCTTAGTCCCTGGCTTCGACTCAAGAGGAATACCAATTTCCACAAGCACCTCAAGAGGAGGCTTCTCCCAGCTACAGGTATGTGAGAGGGACCCTGAGTTTGTGGCCTCAAGTGGAATGGACACGAAGATGCTCTGACTCGAAGTAAGGCCGGATATTCCTGCAGTGAATTGAAAGCAGGCTTGTCTTGCATCTCCCAAGACGAAGGGATGTCTGAATCCCCTGTGGAGACCACAGAGAAAGACCTAGTTCTCCGCCTCATCGAGACCGGAGGCCTCCCATACTTTGAAAACTCGAGAGGTCCGCTGAGATCAATGCTTCCAAAGGAGACGATGCCTGACTCTTCTTGAAAATGGATAGGAGTCCCAGGATCCCTGTGGCACGTGGAAAGGGACCCTGGGTCTCCCGCCTCACGTGGAGACGCATCCCAATTGCCATGCCAAGACTCGAGGAGAATCCCGAGGTGTCCCTCCCACCTAGGCAGGAGTCCTGACGTCGCTGAACAAACACGTGTCTGGAAGGGCCCTCCCCGTCGTAACTCGAGAATATACCCCAGGTTCCGACCGTAACTTGAGAAAAAACCTGAGACATCCCCCTTGCCGCGAGATGAGGCCCGATTCCCATGCACTGTGTGCAGAGCAATTCCGTGTTCCACATCAAACTTGAAAGGAGCCTTGATTTCCTTGATGGCACTCCAGAGAAAACCCAAGATCACTGTCTCAAGTCTAGAGGGATCCTGAGGTCACTGGAGCAAAAAGAAAGGGCTCCGTGGACCCCAAATCAACTCGAGATGAGAGCTTAGTCCCTGGCTTCGACTCAAGAGGAATACGAACTTTCCACAAGCACCTCAAGAGGAGGCTTCTCTCAGCTACAGGTATGTGAGAGTGACCCTGAATTTGTGGCCTCAAGTGTAAAAGACACCGAGATGCTCTGACTCGAATTAAGGCCGGATATCCCTGCAGTGAATTGAATGCAGGCTCGTCTTGCATCTCCCAAAACGAAGGGATGTCTGAAAGCCCTGTGGAGACGACAGAGAAAGACCTAGTCCTCTGCCTCATCGCGACCCGAGGCCTCACATCCTTTGAAAACTCGAGAGGTCTGAGGAGATCAATCCTTCCAAAGGAGACAATGCCTGAATCCTCTTGAAAATGGATAGGAGTCCCAGGATCCCTGTGGCACGTGGAAAGGGACCAAGGGTCTCTTGCCTCATGTGGAGACGCGTTCCAATTGCCATGCCAAGACTTTAGGAGAATCCAAAGGTGTCCCTCGCACCTATCACGTGTCTGGAAGGGCCCTCCCCTTCGTAACTCGAGAATATACCCCAGGTTCAGGCCGCAACTCGAGAAAAACCATGAGACTTCCCCCTCGCCGCGAGATGAGGCCCGATTCCCCTGCCCTGCGTGCAGAGCAACTCCGTATTCCACATCAAAAATGAAAGGAGCCTTGATTTCTTTGATGGCACTCCAGAGAAAACCCAAGATTACTGTCTCAAGTCTAGAGGGATCCTGAGGTCACTGTAGCAACATGAAAGGGCTCTGTGGTCCCCAAATCAACTCGAGATGAGAGCTTAGTCCCTGGCTTCGACTCAAGAGGAATACCAACTTTCCACAAGCAGCTCAAGAGGAGGCTTCTCTCAGCTACATGTAAGTGAGAGGGCCCCTGAGTTTGTGGCCTCAAATGGAATGGACACCGAGATGCTCTGACTCGAAGTAAGGCCGAATATCCCTGCAGTGAATTGAATGCAGGCTCGTCTTGCATCTCCCAAGATGAAGGGATGTCTAAACCCCTGTGGAGACCACAGGGAAAGACCTAGTCCACCACCTCATCGCGACCAGAGGCCTCACATCCTTTGAAAATTCGAGAGGTCCGCGGAGATCAATGCTTCCGAAGGAGACGATGCCTGACTCCTCTTGAAAATGGATAGGAGTCCCAGGATCGCTGTGGCACGTGGAAAGGGACCCTGGGTCTCCCGCCTCACATGGAGACGCGTCCAAATTGCCATGCCAAGACTCGAGGAGAATCCCGAGGTGTCCCTCGCACCTAGGCAGGAGTCCTGACGTCGCTGAACAAACACGTGTCTGGAAGGGCCCTCCCCGTCGTAACTCGAGCATATACCCCAGGTTCCGCCCGCAACTCGCGAAAAACCATGAGACTTCCCCCTCGCCGCGAGATGAGGCCCGATTCCCCTGCACTGCATGCAGAGCAATTAAGTGTTCCACATCAAAAGTGAAAGGAGCCTTGATTTCCTTGATGGCACTCCAGAGAAACCCCAAGATCACTGTCTCAAGTCTAGAGGGATCCTGAGGTCACTGGAGCAACAAGAAAGGGCTCCGTGGACCCCAAATCAACTCGAGATGAGAGCTTAGTCCCTGGCTTCGACTCAAGAGGAATATCAACTTTCCACAAGAACCTCAACAGGAGGCTTCTCTCAGGTACAGGTATGTGAGAGGGACCCTGAGTTTGTGGCCTCAAGTGGAATGGACACCGAGATGCTCTGACTCGACGTAAGGCCGGATATCCCTGCAGTGAATTGAATGCAGGCTCGTCTTGCATCTCCCAAGACGAAGGGATGTCTGATCCCCTGAGGAGACCACAGAGAAACACCTAACTTTCTGCCTCATCGCGACCAGAGGCCTCACATCCTTTGAAAACTCGAGAGCTCCACAGATAACAATGCTTCCAAAGGAGACGATGCCTGACTCCTCTTGAAAATGGATAGGAGTCCCAGGATCCATGTGGCACGTGGAAAGGGACCCTGGGTCTCCCGCCTCACGTGGAGACGCGTCCCAATACCCATGCCAAGACTCGAGGAGAATCCCGAGGTGTCCCTCGCACCTAGGCAGGAGTCCTGACGTCGCTGAACAAACACATGTCTGGAAGGGCCCTCCCCGTCGTAACTCGAGAATATACCCCAGGTTCGGGCCGCAACTCGAGAAAAACCATGAGACTTCCCCCTCGCCGCGAGATGAGGCCTGATTCCCCTGCCCTGCGTGCAAAGCAATTCCGTTTTCCACATCAAACGTGAAAGGAGCCTTGATTTCCTTGATGGCACTCCAGAGAAAACCCAAGTTCTCTGTCTCAAGTCTAGAGGGATCCTGAGGTCACTGGAGCAACACGAAAGGGCTCCGTGGACCACAAATCAACTCGAGATGAGAGTTTAGTCCCTAGCTTCGACTCAAGAGGAATACCAACTTTCCACAAGCACCTCAAGAGGAGGCTTCTCTCAGCTACAGGTATGTGAGAGGGACCCTGAGTTTGTGGCCTCAAGTGGAATGGACACCGAGATGCTCTGACTCAAAGTAAGGCCGGATATCCCTGCAGTGAATTGAATGCACGATCGCCATGCATCTCCCAAAACGAAGGGATGTCTGAATCCCCTGTGGAGATGACAGAGAAAGAGCTAGTCCTCCGCCTCATCACGAGCAGAGGCCTCACATCCTTTGAAAACTCGAGAGGTCCGCGGAGATCAATGCTTCCAAAGGAGACGATGCCTGACTCCTCTTGAAAATGGATAGGAGTCCCAGGATCCCTGTGGCACGTGGAAAGGGACCCTGGATCTCCCGCCTCACATGGAGACGCGTCCAATTGCCATGCCAAGACTCGAGGAGAATCCCGAGGTGACCCTCGCACCTAGGCAGGAGTCCTGACGTCGCTGAACAAACACGTGTCTGGAAGGGCCCTCCCCGTCGTAACTCGAGAATATACCCCAGGTTCCGGCCGCAACTCGAGAAAAACCATGAGACTTCCCCCTCGCCGCTGGATGAAGCCCGATTCCCCTGCACTGCATGCAGAACAATTCCGTGTTCCACATCAAACGTGAAAGGAGCCTTGATTTCCTTGATGGCACTCCAGAGAAAACCCAAGATCACTGTCTCAAGTCTAGAGGAATCCTGAGGTCACTGGAGCAACACGAACGGGCTCCGTGGACCCCAAATCAACTCGAGATGAGAGCTTAGTCCCTGGCTTCGACTCAAGAGGAATACCAACTTTCCACAAGGACCTCAAGAGGTGGCTTCTCTCAGCTACAGGTATGTGAGAGGGACCCTGAGTTTGTGGCCTCAAGTGGAATGGACACCGAGATGCTCTGACTCGAAGTAAGGCCGGATATCCCTGCAGTGAATTGAATGCAGACTCGTCTTGCATCTAACAAGACGAAGGGATGTCTGAATCCCCTGTGGAGACCACAGAGAAAGACCGAGTTCTCCGCCTCATCGAGACCGGAGGCCTCACATTCTTTGAAAACTCGAGAGGTCCGCGGAGATCAATGCTTCCAAAGGAGACGATGCCTGACTCCTCTTGAAAATGGATAGGAGTCCCAGGATCCCTGTGGCACGTGGAAAGGGACCCTGGGTCTCCCGCCTCACGTGGAGACGCGTCCAAATTGCCATGCCAAGACTCGAGGAGAATCCCGAGGTGTCCCTCACACCTAGGCAGGAGTCCTGACGTCGCTGAACAAACACGTGTCTGGAAGGGCCCTCCCCGTCGTAACTCGAGAACATACCCCAGGTTCGGGCCGCAACTCGAGAAAAACAATGAGATTTCCCCCTCGCCGCGAGTTGAGGCACGATTTCCCTGCACTGCATGCAGAGCAATTCCGTGTTCCACATCAAACGTGAAAGGAGCCTTGATTTCCTTGATGACACTCCAGAGAAAACCCAAGATCACTGTCTCAAGTCTAGAGGGATCCTGAGGTCACTGGACCAACAGGAAAGGGCTCCGTGGACCGAAATACACTCGAGATCAGAGCTTAGTCCCTGGCGTAGACTCAAGAGGAATACCAACTTTCCACAAGCACCTCAAGAGGAAGCTTCTCTCAGCTACATGTATATTTGAGGGACCCCGAGTTTGTGGCCTCAAGTGGAATGGACACCGGGATGCTCTGACTCGAAGTAAGGCCGGATATCCCTGCAGTGAATTGAATGCAGGCTCGTCTTGCATCTCCCAAGACGAAGGGATGTCTGAATCCCCTGTGGAGACCACAGAGAAAAACCTAATTCTCCGCCTCATCGCGAGCGGAGGCCTCACATCCTTTGAAAACTCGAGAGGTCTGCAGAGATCAATGCTTCCAAAGGAGACGATGCCCGACTCCACTTGAAAATGGATAGGAGTCCCAGGATCCCTATGGCACGTGGAAAGGGACACTGGGTTTCATGCCTCACGTGGAGACGCATCCCAATTGCCATGCCAAGACTCGAGGAGAATCCCGAGGTGTCCCTCGCACCTAGGCAGGAGCCCTGACGTCGCTGAAGAAACACATGTCTGGAAGGGACCTCCCCGTCGTAACTCGAGAATATACCCCAGGTTCCGGCCGCAACTCGAGAAAAACCATGAGACTAACCCCTCGCCGCGAGATGAGGCCCGATTCCCCTGCCCTGCGTGCAGAGCAATTCCGTAATCCACATCAAAAGGGAAAGCAGCCTTGATTTCATTGATGGCACTCCAGAGAAAACCCAAGATCACTGTCTCAAGTCTAGAGGGATCCTGAGGTCACTGTAGCAACACGAAAGGGCTCCGTGGACCCCAAATCAATTCGAGATGAGAGCTTAGTCCCTGGCTTCGACTCAAGAGGAATACCAACTTTCCACAAGCACCTCAAGAGGAGGCTTCTCTCAGCTACAGGTATGTGAGAGGGCCCCTGAGTTTGTGGCCTCAAGTGGAATGGACATCGAGATGCTGTGACTCGAAGTAAGGCCGGATATCCCTGCAGTGAATTGAATGCAGGCTCGTCTTGCATCTCCCAAGACGAAGGGATGTCTGAATCCCCTGTGGAGACCACAGAGAAAAACCTAATTCTCCGCCTCATCGCGAGCGGAGGCCTCACATCCTTTGAAAACTCGAGAGGTCCGCGGAGATCAATGCTTCCAAAGGAGACGATGCCTGACTCCTCTTGAAAATGGATAGGAGTCCAAGGATCCCTGTGGCACGTGGAAAGGGACCCTGAGTCTCCCGCCTCACATGGAGACACGTCCCCATTGCCATGCCAGGACTCGAGGAGAATCCCGAGGTGTCCCTCGCACCTAGGCAGGAGTCCTGAGGTCGCTGAACAAACACGTGTCTGGAAGGGCCCTCCCCGTCGTAACTCGAGAATATACCCAAGGTTCCGGCCGCAACTCGAGAAAAACCATGAGGCTTCCCACTCGCCGCGAGATGAGGCCCGATTCCCCTGCACTGCGTGCAGAGCAATTCCGAGTTCCACATCAAACGTGAAAGGAGCCTTGATTTCCTTGATGGCACTCCAGAGAAAACCCAAGATCACTGTCTCAAGTCTAGAGGGATCCTGAGTTCACTGGAGCAAAAGGAAAGTCCTCCTTGGCCCCCAAATCAACTCGAGATGAGATCTTAGTCCCTGGCTTCGACTCAAGAGGAATACCAACTTTCCAAAAGCACCTCAAGAGGAGGCTTCTCTCAGCTACAGGTATGTGAGAGGGCCCCTGAGTTTGTGGCCTCAAGTGGAATGGACACCGAGTTGCTCTGACTCCAAGTAAGGCCAGATATTCCTGCAGTGAATTGAATGCAGGCTCGTCTTGCATCTCCCAAGACGAAGGGATGTCTGAATCCCCTGTGGAGACGACAGTGAAAGACCTAGTCCTCCACCTCATCGCGACCAGAGGCCTCACATCCTTTGAAAATTCGAGAGGTCCGCGGAGATCAATGCTTCCGAAGGAGACGATGCCTGACTCCTCTTGAAAATAGACAGGAGTCCCAGGATCCCTGTGGCACGTGGAAAGGGACCCTGGGTCTCCCGCCTCACGTGGAGACGCGTCCCAATTGCCATGCCAAGACTCGAGGAGAATCCCGAGGGGTCCCTCGGACCTAGGCAGGAGTCCTGACGTCGATAAACAAACACGTGTCTGGAAAGGACCTCCCCGTCGTAACTCGAGAATATACCCCAGGTTCCGCCCGCAACTCGAGAAAAACCATGAGACTTCCCCCTCGCAGCGAGATGAGGCCCGATTCCCCTGCACTGCGTGCAGAGCAATTCCGTGTTCCACATCAAAAGTGAAAGGAGCCTTGATTTCCTTGATGGCACTCCAGAGAAAACCCAAGATCACTGTCTCAAGTCTAGAGGGATCCTGAGGTCACTGGTGCAACAGGAAAGGGCTCCGTGGACCCCAAATCAACTCGAGATGAGAGCTTAGTCCCTGGCTTAGACTCAAGAGGAATATCAACTTTCCACAAGCACCTCAAGAGGAGGCTTCTCTCAGCTACAAGTATGTGAGAGGGACCCTGAGTTTGTGGCCTCAAGTGGAATGGACACCGAGATGCTCTGACTCGAAGTAAGTCCGGATATCCCTGCAGTGAATTGAATGCAGGCTCGTCTTGCATCTCCCAAGACGAAGGGATGTCTGAATCCCCTGTGGAGACCACAGAGAAAGACCTCATTTTCTGCCTCATCGCGACCAGAGGCCTCACATCCTTTGAAAATTCGAGAGGTCCGCGGAGATCAATGCTTCCAAAGGAGACGATGCCTGACTCCTCTTGAAAATGGATAGGAGTCCCAGGATCCCTGTGGCACGTGGAATGGGACCCTGGGTCTCCCGCCTCCCGTGGAGACGCGTCCCCTTTGCCATGCCAAGATTCGAGGAGAATACCGAGGTGTCCCTCGCACCTAGGCAGGAGTCCTGACGTCGCTGAACAAACACGTGTCTGGAAGGGCCCTCCCCGTCGTAACTCGAGAATATACCCCAGGTTCGGGCCGCAACTCGAGAAAAACCATGAGACTTCCCCCTCGCCGCGAGATGAGGCCTGATTCCCCTGCCCTGCGTGCAAAGCAATTCCGTTTTCCACATCAAACGTGAAAGGAGCCTTGATTTCCTTGATGGCACTCCAGAGAAAACCCAAGTTCTCTGTCTCAAGTCTAGAGGGATCCTGAGGTCACTGGAGCAACACGAAAGGGCTCCGTGGACCACAAATCAACTCGAGATGAGAGTTTAGTCCCTAGCTTCGACTCAAGAGGAATACCAACTTTCCACAAGCACCTCAAGAGGAGGCTTCTCTCAGCTACAGGTATGTGAGAGGGACCCTGAGTTTGTGGCCTCAAGTGGAATGGACACCGAGATGCTCTGACTCAAAGTAAGGCCGGATATCCCTGCAGTGAATTGAATGCACGATCGCCATGCATCTCCCAAAACGAAGGGATGTCTGAATCCCCTGTGGAGATGACAGAGAAAGAGCTAGTCCTCCGCCTCATCACGAGCAGAGGCCTCACATCCTTTGAAAACTCGAGAGGTCCGCGGAGATCAATGCTTCCAAAGGAGACGATGCCTGACTCCTCTTGAAAATGGATAGGAGTCCCAGGATCCCTGTGGCACGTGGAAAGGGACCCTGGATCTCCCGCCTCACATGGAGACGCGTCCAATTGCCATGCCAAGACTCGAGGAGAATCCCGAGGTGACCCTCGCACCTAGGCAGGAGTCCTGACGTCGCTGAACAAACACGTGTCTGGAAGGGCCCTCCCCGTCGTAACTCGAGAATATACCCCAGGTTCCGGCCGCAACTCGAGAAAAACCATGAGACTTCCCCCTCGCCGCTGGATGAAGCCCGATTCCCCTGCACTGCATGCAGAACAATTCCGTGTTCCACATCAAACGTGAAAGGAGCCTTGATTTCCTTGATGGCACTCCAGAGAAAACCCAAGATCACTGTCTCAAGTCTAGAGGAATCCTGAGGTCACTGGAGCAACACGAACGGGCTCCGTGGACCCCAAATCAACTCGAGATGAGAGCTTAGTCCCTGGCTTCGACTCAAGAGGAATACCAACTTTCCACAAGGACCTCAAGAGGTGGCTTCTCTCAGCTACAGGTATGTGAGAGGGACCCTGAGTTTGTGGCCTCAAGTGGAATGGACACCGAGATGCTCTGACTCGAAGTAAGGCCGGATATCCCTGCAGTGAATTGAATGCAGACTCGTCTTGCATCTAACAAGACGAAGGGATGTCTGAATCCCCTGTGGAGACCACAGAGAAAGACCGAGTTCTCCGCCTCATCGAGACCGGAGGCCTCACATTCTTTGAAAACTCGAGAGGTCCGCGGAGATCAATGCTTCCAAAGGAGACGATGCCTGACTCCTCTTGAAAATGGATAGGAGTCCCAGGATCCCTGTGGCACGTGGAAAGGGACCCTGGGTCTCCCGCCTCACGTGGAGACGCGTCCAAATTGCCATGCCAAGACTCGAGGAGAATCCCGAGGTGTCCCTCACACCTAGGCAGGAGTCCTGACGTCGCTGAACAAACACGTGTCTGGAAGGGCCCTCCCCGTCGTAACTCGAGAACATACCCCAGGTTCGGGCCGCAACTCGAGAAAAACAATGAGATTTCCCCCTCGCCGCGAGTTGAGGCACGATTTCCCTGCACTGCATGCAGAGCAATTCCGTGTTCCACATCAAACGTGAAAGGAGCCTTGATTTCCTTGATGACACTCCAGAGAAAACCCAAGATCACTGTCTCAAGTCTAGAGGGATCCTGAGGTCACTGGACCAACAGGAAAGGGCTCCGTGGACCGAAATACACTCGAGATCAGAGCTTAGTCCCTGGCGTAGACTCAAGAGGAATACCAACTTTCCACAAGCACCTCAAGAGGAAGCTTCTCTCAGCTACATGTATATTTGAGGGACCCCGAGTTTGTGGCCTCAAGTGGAATGGACACCGGGATGCTCTGACTCGAAGTAAGGCCGGATATCCCTGCAGTGAATTGAATGCAGGCTCGTCTTGCATCTCCCAAGACGAAGGGATGTCTGAATCCCCTGTGGAGACCACAGAGAAAAACCTAATTCTCCGCCTCATCGCGAGCGGAGGCCTCACATCCTTTGAAAACTCGAGAGGTCTGCAGAGATCAATGCTTCCAAAGGAGACGATGCCCGACTCCACTTGAAAATGGATAGGAGTCCCAGGATCCCTATGGCACGTGGAAAGGGACACTGGGTTTCATGCCTCACGTGGAGACGCATCCCAATTGCCATGCCAAGACTCGAGGAGAATCCCGAGGTGTCCCTCGCACCTAGGCAGGAGCCCTGACGTCGCTGAAGAAACACATGTCTGGAAGGGACCTCCCCGTCGTAACTCGAGAATATACCCCAGGTTCCGGCCGCAACTCGAGAAAAACCATGAGACTAACCCCTCGCCGCGAGATGAGGCCCGATTCCCCTGCCCTGCGTGCAGAGCAATTCCGTAATCCACATCAAAAGGGAAAGCAGCCTTGATTTCATTGATGGCACTCCAGAGAAAACCCAAGATCACTGTCTCAAGTCTAGAGGGATCCTGAGGTCACTGTAGCAACACGAAAGGGCTCCGTGGACCCCAAATCAATTCGAGATGAGAGCTTAGTCCCTGGCTTCGACTCAAGAGGAATACCAACTTTCCACAAGCACCTCAAGAGGAGGCTTCTCTCAGCTACAGGTATGTGAGAGGGCCCCTGAGTTTGTGGCCTCAAGTGGAATGGACATCGAGATGCTGTGACTCGAAGTAAGGCCGGATATCCCTGCAGTGAATTGAATGCAGGCTCGTCTTGCATCTCCCAAGACGAAGGGATGTCTGAATCCCCTGTGGAGACCACAGAGAAAAACCTAATTCTCCGCCTCATCGCGAGCGGAGGCCTCACATCCTTTGAAAACTCGAGAGGTCCGCGGAGATCAATGCTTCCAAAGGAGACGATGCCTGACTCCTCTTGAAAATGGATAGGAGTCCAAGGATCCCTGTGGCACGTGGAAAGGGACCCTGAGTCTCCCGCCTCACATGGAGACACGTCCCCATTGCCATGCCAGGACTCGAGGAGAATCCCGAGGTGTCCCTCGCACCTAGGCAGGAGTCCTGAGGTCGCTGAACAAACACGTGTCTGGAAGGGCCCTCCCCGTCGTAACTCGAGAATATACCCAAGGTTCCGGCCGCAACTCGAGAAAAACCATGAGGCTTCCCACTCGCCGCGAGATGAGGCCCGATTCCCCTGCACTGCGTGCAGAGCAATTCCGAGTTCCACATCAAACGTGAAAGGAGCCTTGATTTCCTTGATGGCACTCCAGAGAAAACCCAAGATCACTGTCTCAAGTCTAGAGGGATCCTGAGTTCACTGGAGCAAAAGGAAAGTCCTCCTTGGCCCCCAAATCAACTCGAGATGAGATCTTAGTCCCTGGCTTCGACTCAAGAGGAATACCAACTTTCCAAAAGCACCTCAAGAGGAGGCTTCTCTCAGCTACAGGTATGTGAGAGGGCCCCTGAGTTTGTGGCCTCAAGTGGAATGGACACCGAGTTGCTCTGACTCCAAGTAAGGCCAGATATTCCTGCAGTGAATTGAATGCAGGCTCGTCTTGCATCTCCCAAGACGAAGGGATGTCTGAATCCCCTGTGGAGACGACAGTGAAAGACCTAGTCCTCCACCTCATCGCGACCAGAGGCCTCACATCCTTTGAAAATTCGAGAGGTCCGCGGAGATCAATGCTTCCGAAGGAGACGATGCCTGACTCCTCTTGAAAATAGACAGGAGTCCCAGGATCCCTGTGGCACGTGGAAAGGGACCCTGGGTCTCCCGCCTCACGTGGAGACGCGTCCCAATTGCCATGCCAAGACTCGAGGAGAATCCCGAGGGGTCCCTCGGACCTAGGCAGGAGTCCTGACGTCGATAAACAAACACGTGTCTGGAAAGGACCTCCCCGTCGTAACTCGAGAATATACCCCAGGTTCCGCCCGCAACTCGAGAAAAACCATGAGACTTCCCCCTCGCAGCGAGATGAGGCCCGATTCCCCTGCACTGCGTGCAGAGCAATTCCGTGTTCCACATCAAAAGTGAAAGGAGCCTTGATTTCCTTGATGGCACTCCAGAGAAAACCCAAGATCACTGTCTCAAGTCTAGAGGGATCCTGAGGTCACTGGTGCAACAGGAAAGGGCTCCGTGGACCCCAAATCAACTCGAGATGAGAGCTTAGTCCCTGGCTTAGACTCAAGAGGAATATCAACTTTCCACAAGCACCTCAAGAGGAGGCTTCTCTCAGCTACAAGTATGTGAGAGGGACCCTGAGTTTGTGGCCTCAAGTGGAATGGACACCGAGATGCTCTGACTCGAAGTAAGTCCGGATATCCCTGCAGTGAATTGAATGCAGGCTCGTCTTGCATCTCCCAAGACGAAGGGATGTCTGAATCCCCTGTGGAGACCACAGAGAAAGACCTCATTTTCTGCCTCATCGCGACCAGAGGCCTCACATCCTTTGAAAATTCGAGAGGTCCGCGGAGATCAATGCTTCCAAAGGAGACGATGCCTGACTCCTCTTGAAAATGGATAGGAGTCCCAGGATCCCTGTGGCACGTGGAATGGGACCCTGGGTCTCCCGCCTCCCGTGGAGACGCGTCCCCTTTGCCATGCCAAGATTCGAGGAGAATACCGAGGTGTCCCTCGCACCTAGGCAGGAGTCCTGACGTCGCTGAACAAACACGTGTCTGGAAGGGCCCTCCCCGTCGTAACTCGAGAATATACCCCCGGTTCCGGCCGCAACTCGAGAAAAACCATGAGACTTCGCCCTCGCCGCGAGATGAGGCCCGATTCCCCTGCACTGCATGCAGAGCAATTCCGTGTTCCACATCAAACGTGAAAGGAGCCTTGATTTCCTTGATGGCACTCCAGAGAAAACCCAAGATCACTATCTCAAGTCTAGAGGGATCCTGAGGTCACTGGAGCAACACGAAAGGGCTCCGTGGACCCCAAATCAACACGAGATGAGAGCTTAGTCCCTGGCTTCGACTCAAGAGGAATATCAACTTTCCACAAGCACCTCAAGAGGAGGCTTCTCTCAGCTACAGGTATGTGAGAGGGACCCTGAGTTTGTGGCCTCAAGTGGAATGGACACCGAGATGCTCTGACTCGAAGTAAGGCCGGATATCCCTGCAGTGAATTGAATGCAGGCTCGTCTTGCATCTCCCAAGACGAAGGGATGTCTGAATCCCCTGTGGAGACCACAGAGAAAGACCGAGTTCTCCGCCTCATCGCGACCGGAGGCCTCACATCCTTTGAAAACTCGAGAGGTCCGCGGAGATCAATGCTTCCAAAGGAGACGATGCCTGACTCCTCTTGAAAATGGATAGGAGTCCAAGGATCCCTGTGGCACGTGGAAAGGGACCCTGGGTCTCCCGCCTCACGTGGAGACGCGTCCCAATTGCCATGCCAAGACTCGAGGAGAATCCCGAGGTGTCCCTCGCACCTAGGCAGGAGTCCTGACGTCGCTGAACAAACACGTGTCTGGAAGGGCCCTCCCCGTCGTAACTCGAGAATATACCCCAGGTTCCGGCCGCAACTCGAGAAAAACCATGAGACTTCCCCCTCGCCGCGAGATGAGGCCGGATTCCCCTGCACTGCGTGCAGAGCAATTCCTTGTTCCACATCAAAAGTGAAAGGAGCCTTGATTTCCTTGATGGCACTCCAGAGAAAACCCAAGATCACTGTCTCCAGTCTAGAGGGATCCTGAGGTCACTGGAGCAACATGAAAGGGCTCCGTTGACCCCAAATCAACTCGAGATGAGAGCTTAGTCCCTGGCTTCGAATCAAGAGGAATATCAACTTTCCTCAAGCACCTCAAGAGGAGGCTTCTCTCAGCTACAGGTATATGAGAGGGACCCCGAGTTTGTGGCCTCAAGTGGAATGGACACCGAGTTGCTCTGACTCCACGTAAGGCCGGATATCCCTGCAGTGAATTGAATGCAGGCTCGTCTTGCATCTCCCAAGACGAAGGGATGTCTGAATCCCCTGTGGAGACCACAGAGAAAGACCTAATTTTCTGCCTCATCGCGACCAGAGGCCTCACATCCTTTGAAAATTCGAGAGGTCCGCAGAGATCAATGCTTCCAAAGGAGACGATGCCTGACTCCTCTTGAAAATGGATAGGAGTCCCAGGATCCCTGTGGCACGTGGAAAGGGACCCTGGGTCTCCCGCCTCACGTGGAGACGCGTCCCCATTGCCATGCCAAGACTCGAGGTGAATCCCGAGGTGTCCCTCGCACCTAGGCAGGAGTCCTGACGTCGCTGAACAAACACGTGTCTGGAAGGGCCCTCCCCGTCGTAACTCGAGAATATACCCCAGGTTCCGGCCGCAACTCGAGAAAAACCATGAGACTTCCCCCTCGCCACTGGATGAAGCCCGATTCCCCTGCACTGCGTGCAGAACAATTCCGTGTTCCACATCAAACGTGAAAGGAGCCTTGATTTCCTTGATGGCACTCCAGAGAAAACCCAAGATCACTGTCTCAAGTCTAGAGGGATCCTGAGGTCACTGGAGCAACACGAAGGAGCTCCGTGGACCCCAAATCAACTCGAGATGAGAGCTTAGTCCCTGGCTTCAACTCAAGAGGAATACCAACTTTCCACAAGCACCTCAAGAGGAGGCTTCTCTCAGCTACAGGTATGTGAGAGGGACCCTGAGTTTGTGGCCTCAAGTGGAATGGACACCGAGATGCTCTGACTCGAAATAAGGCCGGATATCCCTGCAGTGAATTCAATGCAGGCTCGTCTTGCATCTCCCAAGACGAAGGGATGTCTGAATCCCCTGTGGAGACCCCAGAGAAAGACCTAGTCCTCCGCCTCCTCGCGACCGGAGGCCTCATATCCTTTGAAAACTCGAGAGGTCCGCGGAGATCAATGCTTCCAAAGGAGACGATGCCTGACTCCTCTTGAAAACAGATAGGAGTCCCAGGATCCCTGTGGCACGTGGAAAGGGACCCTGGGTCTCCCGCCTCACGTGGAGACGCGTCCAAATTGCCATACCAGGACTCGAGGAGAATCCCGAGGTGTCACTCGCACCTAGGCAGGAGTCCTGACGTCGCTGAACAAACACGTGTCTGGAAGGGCCCTCCCCGTCGTAACTCGTGAGTATACCCCAGGTTTGGGCCGCAACTCGAGAAAAACCATGAGATTTCCCCCTCGCCGCGAGTTGAGGCCCGATTCCCCTGCACTGCATGCAGAGCAATTCCGTGTTCCACATCAAACGTGAAAGGAGCCTTGATTTCCTTGATGGCACTCCAGAGAAAACCCAAGATCACTGTTTCAAGTCTAGAGGGATCCTGAGGTCACTGGACCAAAAGGAAACGGCTCCGTGGACCGAAATCAACTCGAGATGAGAGCTTAGTCCCTGGCTTAGACTCAAGAGGAATACCAACTTTCCACAAGCACCTCAAGAGGAGGCTTCTCTCAGCTACAGGTATATTTGAGGGACCCCGAGTTTGTGGCCTCAAGTGGAATGGACAGCGGGATGCTCTGACTCGAAGTAAGGCCGGATATCCCTGCAGTGAATTGAATGCAGGCTCGTGGTGCATCTCCCAAGACGAAGGGTTGTCTGAATCCCCTGTGGAGACCACAGAGAAAGACCTAGTCCTCCGCCTCATCGCGACCAGAGGCCTCACATCCTTTGAAAACTCGAGAGGTCTGCAGAGATCAATGCTTCCAAAGGAGACGATGCCCGACTCCTCTTGAAAATGGATAGGAGTCCCAGGATCCCTGTGGCACGTGGAAAGGGAGCCTGGGTCTCACGCCTCACGTGGAGACGCATCCCAATTGCCATGCCAAGACTCGAGGAGAATCCTGAGTTGTCCCTCGCACCTAGGCAGGAGTCCTGACGTCACTGAACAAACACGTGTCTGGAAGGGCCCTCTCCGTCATAACTCGAGAAGATACCCCAGGTTCTGGCCGAAACTCGAGAAAAACCATGAGACTTTCCCCTCGGCGCGAGATGAGGCCCGATTCCCGTGTACTGCGTGCAGAGCAATTCCGTGTTCCACATCAAACGTGAAAGGAGCCTTGATTTCCTTGATGGCACTCCAGAGAAAACCCAAGATCACTGTTTCAAGTCTAGAGGGATCCTGAGGTCACTGGAGCAACACGAAAGGGCTCCTCAGACCCCAAATCAACTCGAGATGAGAGCTTAGTCCCTGGCTTCGACTCAAGAGGAATACCAACTTTCCACAAGCACCTCAAGAGGAGGCTTCTCTCAGCTACAGGAATGTGAGAGGGACCCAGAGTTTGTGGCCTCAAGTGGAATGGACATCGAGATGCTCTGACTCGAAGTAAGGCCGGATATCCCTGCAGTGAATTGAATGCAGGCTCGTCTTGCATCTCCCAAGACGAAGGGATGTCTGAATCCCCTGTGGAGACGACAGAGAAAGACCTAGTCCTCGGCCTCATTGCGCCCGGAGGCCTCACATCCTTTGAAAACTCGAGAGGTATGCGGAGATCAATGCATCCAAAGGAGATGATGCCTGACTCCTCTTGAAAATGGATAGGAGTCCCAGGTTCCCTGTGGCACGTGGAAAGGGACCCTGGGTCTCCCGCCTCACGTGGAGACGCGTCCCAATTGCCATGCCAAGACTCAAGGAGAATCCCGAGGTGTCCCTCGCACCTAGGCAGGAGTCCTGACGTCGCTGAACAAACACGTGTCTGGAAGGGCCCTCCCCGTCGTAACTCGAGAATATACCACAGGTTCCGGCCGCAACTCGAGAAAAACCATGAAACTTCCCCCTCGCCGCGAGATGAGGCCCGATTACCCTGCAGTGCGTGCAGAGCAATTCCGTGTTCCACATCAAACGTGAAAGGAGCCTTGATTTCCTTGATGGCACTCCAGAGAAAACCAAGATCACACTCTCAAGTCTAGAGGGATCCTGAGGTCAATGGAGCAACACGAAAGGGCTCCGTGGACCCCAAATCAACTCGAGATGAGAGCTTAGTCCCTGGCTTCGACTCAAGAGGAATACCAACTTTCCACAAGCACCTCAAGAGGAGGCTTCTCTCAGCTACAGGTATGTGAGAGGGACCCTGAGTTTGTGGCCTCAAGTGGAATGGACACCGAGATGCTCTGACTCGAAGTAAGGCCGGATATCCCTGCAGTGAATTGAAAGCAGGCTCGTCTTGCATCTCCCAAGACGAAGGGATGTCTGAATCCCCTGTCGAGACCACAGAGAAAGTCCTAGTCCTCCGCCTCATCGCGACCGGAGGCCTCACATCCTTTGAAAACTCGAGAGGTCTGCGAAGATCAATGCTTCCAAAGGAGACGATGCCTGACTCCTCTTGAAAATGGATAGGAGTCCCAGGATCCCTGTAGCACGTGGAAAGGGACCCTTGGTCTCCCGCCTCACGTGGAGACGCGTCCCAATTGCCATGCCAAGACTCGAGGAGAAACCCGAGGTGTCCCTCGCACCTAGGCAGGAGTCCTGACGTCGCTGAACAAACATGTGTCTGGAAGGGCCCTCCCCGTCGTAACTCGAGAATATACCCCAGGTTCCGGCCGCAACTCGAGAAAAACCATGAGACTTCCCCCTCACCGCGAGATGAGGCCCGATTCCCCTGCCCTGCGTGCAGAGCAATTCCGTGTTCGACATCAAAAGTGAAAGGAGCCTTGATTTCCTTGATGGCACTCCAGAGAAAACCCAAGATGACTGTCTCAAGTCTAGAGGGTTCCTGAGGTCACTGTAGCAACACGAAAGGGCTCCGTGGACCCCAAATCAACTCGAGATGAGAGCTTAGTCCCTGGCCTCGACTCAAGAGGAATACCAACTTTCCACAAGCACCTCAAGAGGAGGCTTCTCTCAGCTACAGGTATGTGAGAGGGACCCTGAGTTTGTGGCCTCAAATGGAATGGACACCGAGATGCTCTGACTCGAAGTAAGGCCGGATATCCCTGCAGTGAATTGAATGCAGGCTCGTCTTGCATCTCCCAAGATGAAGGGATGTCTGAATCCCCTGTGGAGACCACAGAGAAAGACCTAGTCCTCCGCCTCATAGCGACCGGAGGCCTCACATCCCTTGAAAACTCGAGAGGTCTGCGGAGATCAATGCTTCCAAAGGAGACAATGCCTGACTCCTCTTGAAAATGGATAGCAGTCCCAGGATCCCTGTGGCTCGTGGAAAGGGACCCTGGGTCTCCCGCCTCAAGTGGAGAGCGTCCCAATTGCCATGCCAAGACTCGAGGAGAATCCCGAGGTGTCCCTCGCACCTAGGCAGGAGTCCTGACGTCGCTGAACAAACATGTGTCTGGAAGGGCCCTCCCCGTCGTAACTCGAGAATATACCCCAGGTTCCGGCCGCAACTCGAGAAAAACCATGAGACTTCCCCCTAGCCGCGAGATGAGGCCCGATTCCCCTGCACTGCGTGCAGAGCAATTCCGTGTTCCACATCAAACGTGAAAGGAGCCTTGATTTCCTTGATGGCATTCAAGAGAAAACCCAAGATCACTGTCTCAAGTCTAGAGGGATCCTGAGGTCACTGTAGCAAAACGAAAGGGCTCCGTGGACCCCAAATAAACACGAGATGAGAGCTTAGTCCCTGGCTTCGACAAAAGAGAAATGCCAACTTTCTACAAGCACCTCAAGAGGAGGCTTCTCTCAGCTACAGGTATGTGAGAGGGACCCTGAGTTTGTGGCCTCAAGTGGAATGGACACAGAGATGCTCTGACTTGAAGTAAGGCCGGATATCCCTGCAGGGAATTGAATGCAGGCTCGTCTTGCATCTCCCAAGACGAAGGGATGTCTGAATCCCCTGTGGAGACCACAGAGAAAGTCCTAGTTCTCCGCCTCATCGCGACCGGAGGCCTCACATCCTTTGAAAACTCGACAGGTCCGCGGAGATCAATGCTTCCAAAGGAGACGATGCCTGACTCCTCTTGAAAATGGATATGAGTCCCAGGATCCCTGTGGCATGTGGAAAGGGACCCTGGGTCTCCCGCCTCACGTGGAGACGCGACCCAATTGCCATGCCAAAACTCGAGGAGAATCCCGAGGTTTCCCTCGCACCTAGGCAGGAGTCCTGACGTCGCTGAACAAACACGTCTCTCGAAGAGCCCTCCCCGTCGTAACTCGAGAATATACCCCAGGTTCCGGCCGCAACTCGAGAAAAACAATGAGACTTCCCCCTCGCCGCGAGATGAGGCCCGATTCTCCTGCCCTGCGTGCAGAGCAATTCCGTATTCCACATCAAACTTGAAAGGAGCCTTGATTTCCTTGATGGCACTCCAGAGAAACCCAAGATTACTGTCTCAAGTCTAGAGGGATCCTGAGGTCACTGGAGCAACACGAAAGGTCTCCGTGGACCCCAAATCAACTCGAGATGAGAGCTTAGTCCCTGGCTTCGACTCAAGAGGAATACCAATTTCCACAAGCACCTCAAGAGGAGGCTTCTCTCAGCTACAGGTATGTGAGAGGGACCCTGAATTTGTGGCCTCAAGTGTAATGTACACCGAGATGCTCTGACTCAAAATAAGGCCGGATATCCCTGCAGTGAATTGAATGCAGGCTCGTCTTGCATTTCCCAAGACGAAGGGATGTCTGAATCCCCTGTGGAGACCAGAGAGAAAGTCCTAGTCCTCCACCTCAACGCGACCGGAGGCCTCACAACCTTTGAAAATTCGAGAGGTCCGCGGAGACGAATGCTTCCAAAGGAAACGATGCCTGACTCCTCCTGAAAATGGAATGGAGTCCCAGGATCCCTGTGGCACGTGGAAAGGGACCCTGGGTCTCCCGCCTCACGTGGAGACGCGTCCCATTTGTCATGCCAAGACTCGAGGAGAATCCCGAGGTTTCCCTCGCACCTAGGCAGGAGTCCTGAGGTCGCTGAAAAAACACGTGTCTGGAAGGGTCCTCCCAATCGTAACTCGAGAATATACCCCAGGTTCCGGCCGCAAATGGAGAAAAACCATGAGATTTCCGCCTCGCCGCGAGTTGAGGCCCGATTTCCCTGCACTGCATGCAGAGCAATTCCGTGTTCCACATGAAACGTGAAAGGAGACTTGATTTCCTTGATGGCACTCCAGAGAAAACCCAAGATCACTGTCTCAAGTCTAGAGGGATCCTGAGGTCACTGGAGCAACACGAAAGGGCTCCGTGGACCCCAAATCAACTCGAGATGAGAGCTTAGTCCCTGGCTTTGACTCAAGAGGAATACCAACTTTCCACAAGCACCTCAAGAGGAGGCTTCTCTCAGCTACAGGTATGTGAGAGGGACCCTGAGTTTGTGGCCTCAAATGGAATGGACACCGAGATGCTCTGACTCGAAGTAAGGCCGGATATCCCTTCAGTGAATTGAATGCAGGCTCGTCTTGCATCTCCCAAGACGAAGGAATGTCTGAATCCCCTGTGGAGACCACAGAGAAAGACCTAGTTCTCTGCCAACTCGCGACCGGAGGCCTCACATCCTTTGAAAACTCGAGAGGTCCGCGGAGATCAATGCTTCCAAAGGATACGATGCCTGACTCCTCTTGAAAATGGATAGGAGTCCCAGGATCCCTGTGGCACGTGGAAAGGGATCCTGGGTCTCCCACCTCACGTGGAGACGCGACCCAATTGCCATGCCAAAACTCGAGGAGAATCCCGAGGTGTCCCTCGCACCTAGGCAGGAGTCCTGACGTCGCTGAACAAACACGTGTCTGAAAGGGCCCTCCCAATCGTAAATCGAGAATATACCCCAGGTTCCGACCGCAACTCGAGAAAAACCATGAGACTTCCCCCTCGCCGCGAGATGAGGCCCGATTCCCCTGCACTGCGTGCACAGCAATTCCGTGTACCACATCATACGTGAAAGGAGCCTTGATTTCCTTGATGGCACACCAGAGAAAACCCAAGATCACTCTCTCAAGTCTAGAGGGATCCTGAGGTCACTGGAGCAACAGGAAAGGGCTCCGTGGACCCCAAATCAACTCGAGATGAGAGCTTAGTCCCTGGCTTCAACTCAAGAGGAATACCAACTTTCTACAACTACCTCAAGAGGAGGCTTCTCTCAGCTACAAGTATGTGAGAGGGACCGTGAGTTTGTGGCCTCAAGTGGAATGGACACCGAGATGCTCTGACTCGAAGTAAGGCCGGACATCCCTGCAGTGAATTGAATACAGGCTCGTCTTGCATCTCCCAAGACGAAGGGATGTCTGAATCCCCTGTGGAGACAACAGATAAAGACCTAGTCCTCCGCCTCAACGCGACCGGAGGCCTCACATCTTTTGAAAACTCGAGAGGCCCGCAGAGATCAATGCTTCCAAAGGAGACGATGCCTGACTCCTCTTGAAAATGGATAGGAGTCCCAGGATCCCTGTGGCACGTGGAAAGGGACCCTGCGTCTCCCGCCTCACGTGGAGACGCATCCCAGTTGCCATGCCAAGACTCGAGGAGAATCCCGAGGTGTCCCTCGCACCTAGGTAGGAGTCCTGACGTCGCTGAACAAACACGTGTCTGGAAGGGTCCTCCCAATCGTAACTCGAGAATATACCCCTGGTTCCGGCCGCAAATCGAGATAAACCATGAGATTTCCACCTAGCCTCGAGTTGAGGCCCGATTCCCCTGCCCTACGTGCAGAGCAATTCCGTGTTCGAAATCAAAAGTGAAAGGAGCCTTGATTTCCTTGATGGCACTCCAGAGAAAACCCAAGATCACTGTCTCAAGTCTAGAGGGATCCTGAGGTCACTGTAGCAACACGAAAGGGCTCCGTGGACCCCAAATCAACACGAGATGAGAGCTTAGTCCCTGGCTTCGACAAAAGAGAAATGCCAACTTTCTACAAGCACCTCAAGAGGAGGCTTCTCTCAGCTACAGGTATGTGAGAGGGACCCTGAGTTTGTGGCCTCAAGTGGAATGGACACAGAGATGCTCTGACTTGAAGTAAGGCCGGATATCCCTGCAGGGAATTGAATGCAGGCTCGTCTTGCATCTGCCAAGACGAAGGGATGTCTGAATCCCCTGTGGAGACCACAGAGAAAGTCCTAGTTCTCCGCCTCATCGCGACCGGAGGCCTCACATCCTTTGAAAACTCGACAGGTCCGCGGAGATCAATGCTTCCAAAGGAGACGATGCCTGACTCCTCTTGAAAATGGATATGAGTCCCAGGATCCCTGTGGCATGTGGAAAGGGACCCTGGGTCTCCCGCCTCACGTGGAGACGCGACCCAATTGCCATGCCAAAACTCGAGGAGAATCCCGAGGTGTCCCTCGCACCTAGGCAGGAGTCCTGACGTCGCTGAACAAACACGTCTCTCGAAGAGCCCTCCCCGTCGTAACTCGAGAATATACCCCAGGTTCCGGCCGCAACTCGAGAAAAACAATGAGACTTCCCCCTCGCCGCGAGATGAGGCCCGATTCTCCTGCCCTGCGTGCAGAGCAATTCCGTGTTCCACATCAAACTTGAAAGGAGCCTTGATTTCCTTGATGGCACTCTAGAGAAACCCAAGATCACTGTCTCAAGTCTAGAGGGATCCTGAGGTCACTGGAGCAACACGAAAGGGCTCCGTGGACCCCAAATCAACTCGAGATGAGAGCTTAGTCCCTGGCTTCGACTCAAGAGGAATACCAATTTCCACAAGCACCTCAAGAGGAGGCTTCTCTCAGCTACAGGTATGTGAGAGGGACCCTGAATTTGTGGCCTCAAGTGTAATGTACACCGAGATGCTCTGACTCAAAATAAGGCCGGATATCCCTGCAGTGAATTGAATGCAGGCTCGTCTTGCATCTCCCAAGACGAAGGGATGTCTGAATCCCCTGTGGAGACCACAGAGAAAGTCCTAGTCCTCCGCCTCATCGCGACCGGAGGCCTCACAACCTTTGAAAATTCGAGAGGTCCGCGGAGAAGAATGCTTCCAAAGGAAACGATGCCTGACTCCTCCTGAAAATGGAATGGAGTCCCAGGATCCCTGTGGCACGTGGAAAGGGACCCTGGGTCTCCCGCCTCACGTGGAGACGCGTCCCATTTGTCATGCCAAGACTCGAGGAGAATCCCGAGGTTTCCCTCGCACCTAGGCAGGAGTCCTGAGGTCGCTGAAAAAACACGTGTCTGGAAGGGTCCTCCCAATCGTAACTCGAGAATATACCCCAGGTTCCGGCCGCAAATGGAGAAAAACCATGAGATTTCCGCCTCGCCGCGAGTTGAGGCCCGATTTCCCTGCACTGCATGCAGAGCAATTCCGTGTTCCACATGAAACGTGAAAGGAGACTTGATTTCCTTGATGGCACTCCAGAGAAAACCCAAGATCACTGTCTCAAGTCTAGAGGGATCCTGAGGTCACTGGAGCAACACGAAAGGGCTCCGTGGACCCCAAATCAACTCGAGATGAGAGCTTAGTCCCTGGCTTTGACTCAAGAGGAATACCAACTTTCCACAAGCACCTCAAGAGGAGGCTTCTCTCAGCTACAGGTATGTGAGAAGCACCCTGAGTTTGTGGCCTCAAATGGAATGGACACCGAGATGCTCTGACTCGAAGTAAGGCCGGATATCCCTTCAGTGAATTGAATGCAGGCTCGTCTTGCATCTCCCAAGACGAAGGAATGTCTGAATCCCCTGTGGAGACCACAGAGAAAGACCTAGTTCTCTGCCAACTCGCGACCGGAGGCCTCACATCCTTTGAAAACTCGAGAGGTCCGCGGAGATCAATGCTTCCAAAGGATACGATGCCTGACTCCTCTTGAAAATGGATAGGAGTCCCAGGATCCCTGTGGCACGTGGAAAGGGACCCTGGGTCTCCCACCTCACGTGGAGACGCGACCCAATTGCCATGCCAAAACTCGAGGAGAATCCCGAGGTGTCCCTCGCACCTAGGCAGGAGTCCTGACGTCGCTGAACAAACACGTGTCTGAAAGGGCCCTCCCAATCGTAAATCGAGAATATACCCCAGGTTCCGACCGCAACTCGAGAAAAACCATGAGACTTCCCCCTCGCCGCGACATGAGGCCCGATTCCCCTGCACTGTGTGCAGAGCAATGCCGTGTTCCACATCAAACGTGAAAGGAGCCTTGATTTCCTAGATGGCACTCCAGAGAAAACCCAAGATCACTGTCTCAAGTCTAGAGGGATCCTGAGGTCACTGGAGCAACACGAAAGTTCTCCGTGGACCCCAAATCAACTCGAGATGAGAGCTTAGTCCCTGGCTTCGACACAAGAGGAATACCAACTTTCCACAAGCACCTCAAGAGGAGGCTTCTCTCAGCTACAGGTATGTGAGAGGGACACTGAGTTTGTGGCCTCAAGTGGAATGGACACCGAGATGCTCTGACTCGAAGTAAGGCCGGATATCCCTGCAGTGAATTGAATGCTGGCTCGTCTTGCATCTCCCAAGACGAACGGATGTCTGAATCCGCTGTGGAGACCACAGAGAAAGACCTAGTCCTCCGCCTCATCGCGACCGTAGGCCTCACATCCTTTGACATCTCGAGAGGTCCACGGAGATCAATGCTTCCAAAGGAGACGATGCCTGACTCTCTTGAAAATAGATAGGAGTCCCAGGATCCCTATGGCACGTGTAAAGGGACACTGGGTCTCACGCCTCACATGGATACGCGTCCCAATTGCCATGCCAAGACTCGAGGAGAATCCCGAGGTGTCCCTCGCACCTAGGCAGGAGTCCTGACGTCGCTGAACAAACACGTTTCTGGAAGGGCCCTCCCCGTCGTTACTCGAGAATATACCCCAAGTTCCGACCGCAACTCGAGAAAAACCATGAGACTTCCCCCTCGCCGCGAGATGAGACCCGATTCCCCTGCACTGTGTGCAGAGCAATTCCGTGTTCCACATCAAACGTGAAAGGAGCCTTGATTTCCTTGATGGCACTCCAGAGAAAACTCAAGATCACTGTCTCATGTCTAGAGGGATCCTGAGGTCACTGGAGTAACACGAAAGGGCTCCGTGGACCCCAAATCAACTCGAGATGAGAGCTTAGTGTCTGGCTTCGACTCAAGAGGATTACCAACTTTACACAAGCACCTCAAGAGGAGGCTTCTCTCAGCTACAGGTATGTGAGAGGGACCCTGAGTTTGTGGCCTCAAGTGGACTGGACACCGAGATGCTCTGACAGGAAGTAAGGCCGGATATCACTGCAGTGAATTGAGTGCAGGCTCGTCTTGCATTTCCCAAGACGAAGGGATGTCTGAATCCCCTGTGGAGACCACAGAGAAAGACCTAGTTCTCCGCATCATCGCGACCGGAGGCCTCACATCCTTTGAAAACTCGAGAGGTCCGCGGAGATTAATGCTTCCAAAGGAGACGATTCCTGACTCCTCTTGAAAATGGATAGGAGTCCCAGGATCCCTGTGGCACGTGGAAAGGGACCCTGGGTCTCCCTCCTCACGTGGAGACGCGTCCCAATTGCCATGCCAAGACTCGAGGAGAATCCGTAGGTGTCCCTCGCACCTAGGCCCGAGTCCTGACGTCCCTGAACAAACACGTGTCTGGAAGGGCCCTCCCCGTCGTAACTCGTGAATATACCCCAGGGTCCTTCCGCAACTGGAGAAAAAATATGAGACTTCCCCCTCGCCGCGAGATGAGGCCCGATTCCCCTACACTGCGTGCAGTGCAATTCCGTGTTCCACATCAAACGTGAAAGGAGCCTTGATTTCCTTGATGGCACTCCAGAGAAAACCCAAGATCACTGTCTAAAGTCTAGAGGGATCCTGAGGTCACTGGAGCAAAACGAAAGGGCTCAGTCGACCCCAAATCAACTCAAGATGAGAGCTTCATCCCTGGCATCGACTCAAGAGGAATACCAACTTTCCACAAGCACCTCAAGAGGAGGCTTCTCTCAGCTACAGGTATGTGAGAGGGCCACTGAGTTTGTGGCCTCAAGTGGAATGGACACCGAGATACTCTGACTCGAAGTAAGGCCGGATATCCCTGCAGTGAATTGAATGCAGGCTCGTCTTGCATCTCCCAAGACGAAGGGATGTCTGAATCCCCTGTGGAGACCACAGAGAAAGACCTAGTTCTCCGCCTCATCGCGACCGGAGGCCTCACATCCTTTGAAAACTCGAGAGGTCCGCGGAGATCAATGCTTCCAAAGGAGACGATGCCTGACTCCTCTTGAAAATGGATAGGAGTTCCAGGACACCTGTGGAACTTGGAAAGGGACACTGGGTCTCCCGACTCACTTGGAGACGCCATGCAAAGACTCGAAGAGAATCCCGAGGTGTCCCTCGCACCAAGTCAGGAGTCCTGACGTCGCTGAACAAACACTTGTCTGGAAGGGCCCTCCCCGTCGTAACTCGAGAATATACCCCAGGTTTCGGCCGCAACTCGAGAAAAACCATGAGACTTCCCCCTCGCCACGAGATGAGGCCCGATTCCCCTGCACTGCGTGCAGAGCAATTCCGTGTTCCACATGAAACGTGAAAGGAACCTTGATTTCCTTGATGGCACTCCAGAGAAAACCCAAGATCACTGTCTCAATTCTAGAGGGATCCTGAGGTCACTGGAGCAACACCAAAGGCTCAGTGGACCCCAAATCAACTCGAGATGAGAGCTTAGTCCCTGGCTTCGACTCAAGAGGAATACCAACTTTCCACAAGCACCTCAAGAGGAGGCTTCTCTCAGCTACAGGTATGTGAGAGGGCCCCTGAGTTTGTGGCCTCAAGTGGAATGGCCCCGAGATGCTCTGACTCGAAGTAAAGCAGGATATCCCTGCAGTGAATTGAATGCAGGCTCGTCTTGCATCTCCCAAGACGAAGGTTTGTCTGAATCCCCTGTGGAGTCCACAGAGAAAGACATAGTTCTCAGCCTCAATGCGAACGGAGGCCTCACGTCCTTTGAAAATTAGAGAGGTCCGCGGAGATCAATGCTTCCAAAGGAGACGATGACTTGAAAATGGATAGGAGTCCCAGGATCCCTGTGGCACGTGGAAAGGGACCCTGGGTCTCCCGCCTCACGTGGAGACACGTCCCAATTGCCATGCCAAGACTCGAGGAGAATCCTGAGTTGTCCCTCGCACCTAGGCAGGAGTCCTGACGTCACTGAACAAACACGTGTCTGGAAGGGCCCTCTCCGTCATAACTCGAGAAGATACCCCAGGTTCTGGCCGCAACTCGAGAAAAACCATGAGACTTTCCCCTCGGCGCGAGATGAGGCCCGATTCCCGTGTACTGCGTGCAGAGCAATTCCGTGTTCCACATCAAACGTGAAAGGAGCCTTGATTTCCTTGATGGCACTCCAGAGAAAACCCAAGATCACTGTTTCAAGTCTAGAGGGATCCTGAGGTCACTGGAGCAACACGAAAGGGCTCCTCAGACCCCAAATCAACTCGAGATGAGAGCTTAGTCCCTGGCTTCGACTCAAGAGGAATACCAACTTTCCACAAGCACCTCAAGAGGAGGCTTCTCTCAGCTACAGGAATGTGAGAGGGACCCAGAGTTTGTGGCCTCAAGTGGAATGGACATCGAGATGCTCTGACTCGAAGTAAGGCCGGATATCCCTGCAGTGAATTGAATGCAGGCTCGTCTTGCATCTCCCAAGACGAAGGGATGTCTGAATCCCCTGTGGAGACGACAGAGAAAGACCTAGTCCTCGGCCTCATTGCGCCCGGAGGCCTCACATCCTTTGAAAACTCGAGAGGTATGCGGAGATCAATGCATCCAAAGGAGATGATGCCTGACTCCTCTTGAAAATGGATAGGAGTCCCAGGTTCCCTGTGGCACGTGGAAAGGGACCCTGGGTCTCCCGCCTCACGTGAGACGCGTCCCAATTGCCATGCCAAGACTCAAGGAGAATCCCGAGGTGTCCCTCGCACCTAGGCAGGAGTCCTGACGTCGCTGAACAAACATGTGTCTGGAAGGGCCCTCCCCGTCGTAACTCGAGAATATACCCCAGGTTCCGGCCGCAACTCGAGAAAAACCATGAGACTTCCCCCTAGCCGCGAGATGAGGCCCGATTCCCCTGCACTGCGTGCAGTGCAATTCCGTGTTCCACATCAAACGTGAAAGGAGCCTTGATTTCCTTGATGGCACTCCAGAGAAAACGCAAGATCACTGTCTCAAGTCTAGAGGGGTCCTGAGGTCACTGGAGCAACACGAAAGGGCTCCGTGGACCCCAAATCAACTCGAGATGAGAGCTTAGTCCCTGGCTTCAACTCAAGAGGAATACCAACTTTCTACAAGCACCTCAAGAGGAGGCTTCTCTCAGCTACAAGTATGTGAGAGGGACCCTGAGTTTGTGGCCTCAAGTGGAATGGACACCGAGATGCTCTGACTCGAAGTAAGGCCGGATATCCCTGCAGTGAATTGAATACAGGCTCGTCTTGCATCTCCCAAGACAAAGGGATGTCTGAATCCCCTGTGGAGACCACAGATAAAGACCTAGTCCTCCGCCTCAACGCGACCGGAGGCCTCACATCCTTTGAAAACTCGAGAGGTCCGCGGAGTTCAATGCTTCCAAAGGAGTCGATGCCTGACTCCTCTTGAAAATGGATAGGAGTCCCAGGATCCCTGTGGCACGTTGAAAGGGACACTGGGTCTCCCGCCTCACGTGGAGACGCGTCCCAATTGCCATGCCAAGACTCGAGGAGAATCCCGAGATGTCCTCCGCACCTAGGTAGGAGTCCTGACGTCGCTGAACAAACACGTGTCTGGAAGGGTCCTCCCAATCGTAACTCGAGAATATACCCCAGGTTCCGGCCGCAAATCAAGAAAAACCATGAGATTTCCACCTAGCCGCGAGTTGAGGCCCGATTCCCCTGCACTGCATGCAGAGCAATTCCGTATTCCACATCAAACGTGAAAGGAGCCTTGATTTCCTTGATGGCATTCAAGAGAAAACCCAAGATCACTGTCTCAAGTCTAGAGGGATCCTGAGGTCACTGTAGCAACACGAAAGGGCTCCGTGGACCCCAAATCAACACGAGATGAGAGCTTAGTCCCTGGCTTCGACAAAAGAGAAATGCCAACTTTCTACAAGCACCTCAAGAGGAGGCTTCTCTCAGCTACAGGTATGTGAGAGGGACCCTGAGTTTGTGGCCTCAAGTGGAATGGACACAGAGATGCTCTGACTTGAAGTAAGGCCGGATATCCCTGCAGGGAATTGAATGCAGGCTCGTCTTGCATCTCCCAAGACGAAGGGATGTCTGAATCCCCTGTGGAGACCACAGAGAAAGACCGAGTTCTCCGCCTCATCGCGACCGGAGGCCTCACATCCTTTGAAAACTCGACAGGTCCGCGGAGATCAATGCTTCCAAAGGAGACGATGCCTGACTCCTCTTGAAAATGGATATGAGTCCCAGGATCCCTGTGGCATGTGGAAAGGGACCCTGGGTCTCCCGCCTCACGTGGAGACGCGACCCAATTGCCATGCCAAAACTCGAGGAGAATCCCGAGGTGTCCCTCGCACCTAGGCAGGAGTCCTGACGTCGCTGAACAAACACGTCTCTCGAAGAGCCCTCCCCGTCGTAACTCGAGAATATACCCCAGGTTCCGGCCGCAACTCGAGAAAAACAATGAGACTTCCCCCTCGCCGCGAGATGAGGCCCGATTCTCCTGCGCTGCGTGCAGAGCAATTCCGTGTTCCACATCAAACTTGAAAGGAGCCTTGATTTCCTTGATGGCACTCCAGAGAAACCCAAGATCACTGTCTCAAGTCTAGAGGGATCCTGAGGTCACTGGAGCAACACGAAAGGGCTCCGTGGACCCCAAATCAACTCGAGATGAGAGCTTAGTCCCTGGCTTCGACTCAAGAGGAATACCAATTTCCACAAGCACCTCAAGAGGAGGCTTCTCTCAGCTACAGGTATGTGAGAGGGACCCTGAATTTGTGGCCTCAAGTGTAATGTACACCGAGATGCTCTGACTCAAAATAAGGCCGGATATCCCTGCAGTGAATTGAATGCAGGCTCGTCTTGCATCTCCCAAGACGAAGGGATGTCTGAATCCCCTGTGGAGACCACAGAGAAAGTCCTAGTCCTCCGCCTCATCGCGACCGGAGGCCTCACAACCTTTGAAAATTCGAGAGGTCCGCGGAGACGAATGCTTCCAAAGGAAACGATGCCTGACTCCTCTTGAAAATGGAATGGAGTCCCAGGATCCCTGTGGCACGTGGAAAGGGACCCTGGGTCTCCCGCCTCACGTGGAGACGCGTCCCATTTGTCATGCCAAGACTCGAGGAGAATCCCGAGGTTTCCCTCGCACCTAGGCAGGAGTCCTGAAGTCGCTGAAAAAACACGTGTCTGGAAGGGTCCTCCCAATCGTAACTCGAGAATATACCCCAGGTTCCGGCCGCAAATCGAGAAGAACTATGAGATTTCCGCCTCGCCGCGAGTTGAGGCCCGATTTCCCTGCACTGCATGCAGAGCAATTCCGTGTTCCACATGAAACGTGAAAGGAGACTTGATTTCCTTGATGGCACTCCAGAGAAAACCCAAGATCACTGTCTCAAGTCTAGAGGGATCCTGAGGTCACTGGAGCAACACGAAAGGGCTCCGTGGACCCCAAATCAACTCGAGATGAGAGCTTAGTCCCTGGCTTTGACTCAAGAGGAATACCAACTTTCCACAAGCACCTCAAGAGGAGGCTTCTCTCAGCTACAGGTATGTGAGAAGCACCCTGAGTTTGTGGCCTCAAATGGAATGGACACCGAGATGCTCTGACTCGAAGTAAGGCCGGATATCCCTGCAGTGAATTGAATGCAGGCTCGTCTTGCATCTCCCAAGACGAAGGAATGTCTGAATCCCCTGTGGAGACCACAGAGAAAGACCTAGTTCTCTGCCAACTCGCGACCGGAGGCCTCACATCCTTTGAAAACTCGAGAGGTCCGCGGAGATCAATGCTTCCAAAGGATACGATGCCTGACTCCTCTTGAAAATGGATAGGAGTCCCAGGATCCCTGTGGCACGTGGAAAGGGACCCTGGGTCTCCCACGTCACGTGGAGACGCGACCCAATTGCCATGCCAAAACTCGAGGAGAATCCCGAGGTGTCCCTCGCACCTAGGCAGGAGTCCTGACGTCGCTGAACAAACACGTGTCTGAAAGGGCCCTCCCAATCGTAAATCGAGAATATACCCCAGGTTCCGACCGCAACTCGAGAAAAACCATGAGACTTCCCCCTCGCCGCGAGATGAGGCCCGATTCCCCTGCACTGCGTGCACAGCAATTCCGTGTACCACATCAAACGTGAAAGGAGCCTTGATTTCCTTGATGGCACACCAGAGAAAACCCAAGATCACTCTCTCAAGTCTAGAGGGATCCTGAGGTCACTGGAGCAACAGGAAAGGGCTCCGTGGACCCCAAATCAACTCGAGATGAGAGCTTAGTCCCTGGCTTCAACTCAAGAGGAATACCAACTTTCTACAAGTACCTCAAGAGGAGGCTTCTCTCAGCTACAAGTATGTGAGAGGGACCGTGAGTTTGTGGCCTCAAGTGGAATGGACACCGAGATGCTCTGACTCGAAGTAAGGCCGGACATCCCTGCAGTGAATTGAATACAGGCTCGTCTTGCATCTCCCAAGACGAAGGGATGTCTGAATCCCCTGTGGAGACCACAGATAAAGACCTAGTCCTCCGCCTCAACGCGACCGGAGGCCTCACATCTTTTGAAAACTCGAGAGGCCCGCGGAGATCAATGCTTCCAAAGGAGACGATGCCTGACTCCTCTTGAAAATGGATAGGAGTCCCAGGATCCCTGTGGCACGTGGAAAGGGACCCTGCGTCTCCCGCCTCACGTGGAGACGCATCCCAGTTGCCATGCCAAGACTCGAGGAGAATCCCGAGGTGTCCCTCGCACCTAGGTAGGAGTCCTGACGTCGCTGAACAAACACGTGTCTGGAAGGGTCCTCCCAATCGTAACTCGAGAATATACCCCTGGTTCCGGCCGCAAATCGAGAAAAACCATGAGATTTCCACCTAGCCTCGAGTTGAGGCCCGATTCCCCTGCCCTACGTGCAGAGCAATTCCGTGTTCGACATCAAAAGTGAAAGGAGCCTTGATTTCCTTGATGGCACTCCAGAGAAAACCCAAGATCACTGTCTCAAGTCTAGAGGGATCCTGAGGTCACTGGAGCAACACGAAAGGGCTCCGTGGACCCCAAATCAACTCGAGATGAGAGCTTAGTCCCTGGCTTCGACTCAAGAGGAATACCAATTTCCACAAGCACCTCAAGAGGAGGCTTCTCTCAGCTACAGATATGTGAGAGGGACCCTGAGTTTGTGGCCTCAAGTGGAATGGACACCGAGATGCTCTGACTCGAAGTAAGGCCGGATATCCCTGCAGGGAATTGAATGCAGGCTCGTCTTGCATCTCCCGAGACGAACGGATGTCTGAATCCCCTGTGGAGACGACAGAGAAAGAACTAGTCCTCCGCCTCATCGCGACCGGAGGCCTCACATCCTTTGAGAACTTGAGAGGTCTGCGGATATCAATGCTTCCAAAGGAGACGATGCCTCACTCTTCTTGAATATGGATAGGAGTCCCAGGATCCCTGTGGCACGTGGAAAGGGACCCTGGGTCTCCCGCCTCACGTGGAGACGCGTCCCAATTGCCATGCCAAGACTCGAGGAGAATCCCGAGGTGTCCCTCGCACCTAGGCAGGAGTCCTGACGTCGCTGAACAAACACGTGTCTAGAAGGGCCCTCCCCGTCGTAACTCGAGAATATACTCCAGGTTTCAGCCGCAACTTGAGAAAAACCATGAGACATCCCCCTTGCCGCGAGATGAGGCCCGATTCCCCTGCCCTGCATGCAGAGCAATTCCGTGTTCCACATCAAACGTGAAAGGAGCCTTGATTTCCTTGATGGCACTCCAGAGAAAACCCAAGATCACTGTCTCAAGTCTAGAGGGATCCTGAGGTCACTGGAGCAACATGAAATGGCTCCGTGGACCCCAAATCAACTCGAGATGAGAGCTTAGTCCCTGGCTTAGACTCAAGAGGAATACCAACTTTCCACAAGCACCTCAAGAGGAGGCTTCTCTCAGCTACAGGTATATTTGAGGGACCCCGAGTTTGTGGCCTCAAGCGGAAAGGACACCGAGATGCTCTGACTCGAAATAAGGCCGGATATCCCTGCAGTGAATTGAATGCAGGCTCGTCTTGCATCTCCCAAGAAGAAGGGATGTCTGAATCCCCTGTGGAGACCACAGAGAAAGACCGAGTTCTCCGCCTCATCGCGACCAGAGGCCTCACATCCTTTGAAAACTCGAGAGGTCTGCGGAGATCAATGCTTCCAAAGGAGACGATGCCTGACTCCTCTTGAAAATGGATAGGAGTCCCAGGATCCCTGTGGCACGTGGAAAGGGACACTGGGTCTCCCGCCTCACGTGGAGACGCGTCCCAATTGCCATGCCAAGACTCGAGGAGAATCCCGAGGTGTCCGTCGCACCTAGGCAGGAGTCCTGACGTCGCTGAACAAACACGTGTCTGGAAGGGCCCTCCCCGTCGTAACTCGAGAATATACCCCAGGTTCCGGCCGCAACTCGAGAAAAACCATGAGACTTCCCCCTCGGCGCGAGATGAGGCCCGATGCCCCTGCACTGCGTGCAGAGCAATTCCGTGTTCCACATCAAACGTGAAAGGAGACTTGATTTCCTTGGTGGCACTCCAGAGAAAACCCAAGATCACTGTCTCAAGTCTAGAGGGATCCTGAGGTCACTGTTGCAACACCAAAGGGCTCCGTGGAACCCAAATCAACTCGAGATGAGAGCTTAGTCCCTGGCTTCGACTCAAGAGGAATACCAAGTTTCCACAAGCACCACAAGAGGAGGCTTCTCTCAGCTACAGGTATGTGAGAGGGACCCTGAATTTGTGGCCTCATGTGGAATGGACACCGAGATGCTCTGACTTGAAGTAAGGCTGGATATCCCTTCAGTGAATTGAATGCCGGCCCGTCTTGAATCTCCCAAGACGAAGGGATGTCTGAATCCCCTGTGGAGACCACAGAGAAAGACCTAGTTCTCCGCCTCATCGCGAACGGAGGCCTCGGATCCTTTGAAAACTCAAGAGGTCCTCGGAGATCAATGCTTCCAAAGGAGACGATGCCTGACTTCTCTTGAAAATGGATAGGAGTCCCAGGATCCGTGTGGCACGTGGAAAGGGACACTGGGTCTCCCGCCTCACGTGGAGAGGCGTCCCAATTGCCATGCCAAAACCCGAGGAGAATCCCGAGTTGTCCCTCGCACCTAGGCAGGAGTCCTGACGTCGCTGAACAAACACGTGTCTGGAAGGGCCCTCCCCGTCGTAACTCGAGAATATACCCCAGGTTCCGGCCGCAACTCGAGAAAAACCATGAGACTTCCCCCTCGCCGTGAAATGAGGCCCGATTCCCCTGCACTGCGTGCAGAGCAATTCCGTGTTCCACATCAAACGTGAAAGGAGCCTTGATTTCCTTGATGGCACTCCAGAGAAAACCCAAGATCACTGTCTCAAGTGTAGAGGGATCCTGAGGTCACTGGAGCAACACCAAAGGGCTCCATGGACCCCAAATCAACTCGAGATGAGAGCTTAGTCCCTTGCTTCGACTCAAGAGGAATACGAACTTTCCACAAGCACCTCAAGAGGAGGCTTCTCTCAGGTACAGGTATGTGAGAGGGACCCTGAGTTTGTTGCCTCAAGTGGAATGGACACCGAGATGCTCTGACTCGAAGTAAGGCCGGATATCCCTGCAGTGAATTGAATGCAGGCTCATCTTGCATCTCCCAAGACGAATGGTTGTCTGAATCCGCTGGGGAGACCACAGAGAAAGACCGAGTTCTCCGCCTCATCGCGACCGGAGGCCTCACATCCTTTGAAAACTCGAGAGGTCCGAGGAGATCAATGCTTCCAAAGGAGACGATGCCTGACTCCTCTTGAAAATGGATAGGAGTCCCAGGATCCCTGTGGCACGTGAAAAGGGACCCTGGGTCTCCCGCCTCACGTGGAGACGCGTCCAAAGTTCCATGCCAAGACTCGAGGAGAATCCCGAGGTGTCCCTCGCACCTAGGCAGGAGTCCTGACGTCGCTCAACAAACACGTGTCTGGAAGGGCCCTCCCCGTCGTAACTCGAAAATATATCCCAGGTTCCGGCCGCAACTGAACAAAACCATGAGATTTACCCCTCGCCGCGAGTTGAGGCCCGATTCCCCTGCACTGCATGCAGAGCAATTCCGTGTTCGACATCAAACGTGAAAGGAGCCTTGATTTCCTTGATGGCACTCCAGAGAAAACCCAAGATCACTGTTTCAAGTCTAGAGGGATCCTGAGGTCACTGTAGCAACACGGAAGGGCTCTGTGGACCCGAAATCAACTCGAGATGAGAGTTTAGTCCCTGGCTTCGACTCAAGAAGAATACCAACTTTCCACAAGCACCTCAAGAGGAGGCTTCTCTCAGCTACAGGTATGTGAGAGGGCCCCTGAGTTTGTGGCCTCAAATGGAATGGACACCGAGATGCTCTGACTCGATGTAAGGCCGGATATCCCTGCAGTGAATTGAATGCAGGCTCGTCTTGCATCTCCCAAGGCGAAGGAATGTCTGAATCCCCTGTGGAGACCACAGAGAAAGACCTAATTCTCCGCCTCATCGCGAGCGGAGGCCTCACATCCTTTGAAAACTCGAGAGGTCCGCGGAGATCAATGTTTCCAAAGGAAACGATGCCTGACTCCTCTTGAAAATGGATAGGAGTCCCAGGATCCCTGTGGCACGTGGAAAGGGACACTGGGTCTCCCGCCTCACGTGGAGAGGCGTCCCAATTGCCATGCCAAGACTCGAGGAGAATCCCGAGGTGTCCCTCGCACCTAGGCAGGAGTCCTGACGTCAATGAACAAACACGTGTCTGGAAGGGACCTCCCCGTCGTAACTCGAGAATATACCCCAGGTTCCGGCCGCAACTCGAGAAAAACCATGAGACTTCCCCCTCGCCGCGAGATGAGGCCCGATTCCCCTGCCCTGCGTGCAGAGCAATTCCGTATTCCACATCAAAAATGAAAGGAGCCTTGATTTCCTTGATGGCACTCCAGAGAAAACCCAAGATCACTGTCTCAAGTCTAGAGGGATCCTGAGGTCACTGGAGCAACATGAAATGGCTCCGTGGACCCCAAATCAACTCGAGATGAGAGCTTAGTCCCTGGCTTCGACTCAAGAGGAATACCAACTTTCCACAAGCACCTCAAGAGGAGGCTTCTCTCAGCTACAGGTATATTTGAGGGACCCCGAGTTTGTGGCCTCAAGTGGAAAGGACACCGAGATGCTCTGACTCGAAGTAAGGCCGGATATCCCTGCAGTGAATTGAATGCAGGCTCGTCTTGCATCTCCCAAGAAGAAGGGATGTCTGAATCCCCTGTGGAGACCACAGAGAAAGACCGAGTTCTCCGCCTCATCGCGACCAGAGGCCTCACATCCTTTGAAAACTCGAGAGGTCTGCGGAGATCAATGCTTCCAAAGGAGACGATGCCTGACTCCTCTTGAAAATGGATAGGAGTCCCAGGATCCCTGTGGCACGTGGAAAGGGACACTGGATCTCCCGCCTCACGTGGAGACGCGTCCCAATTGCCATGCCAAGACTCGAGGAGAATCCCGAGGTGTCCCTCGCACCTAGGCAGGTGTCCTGACGTCGCTGAACAAACACGTGTCTGGAAGGGCCCTCCCCGTCGTAACTCGAGAATATACCCCAGGTTCCGGCCGCAACTCGAGAAAAACCATGAGATTTCCCCCTCGCCGCGAGTTGAGGCCCGATTCCCCTGCACGGCATGCAGAGCAATTCCGTTTTCCACATCAAACGTGAAAGGAGCCTTGATTTCCTTGATGGCACTCCAGAGAAAACCCAAGATCACTGTCTCAAGTCTAGAAAGATCCTGAGGTCACTGGAGCAACATGAAAGGGCCCCAGGGACCCCAAATCAACTCGAGATGAGAGCTTAGTCCCTGGCTTCGACGCAAGAGGAATACCAACTTTCCACAAGCAACTCAAGAGGAGGCTTCTCTCAGCTACAGGTATGTGAGAGAGACCCTGAGTTTGTGGCCTCAAGTGGAATGGACACCGAGATGCTCTGACTCGAAGTAAGGCCGGATATCCCTGCAGTGAATTGAATGGAGGCTCGTCTTGCATCTCCCAAGACGAAGGGTTGTCTGAATCCCCTGTGGAGACCACAGAGAAAGACCTACTCCTCCGCCTCATCGCGACCGCAGGCCTCACATCCTTTGAAAACTCGAGAGGTCTGAAGAGATCAATGCTTCTAAAGGAGACGATGCCTGACTTTTCTTAAAAATGGATAGGAGTCCCAGGATCACTGTGGCACTTGGAAACGGAACCTGGGTCTCCCGCCTCACGTGGAGACACGTCCTATTTGCGATGCCAGACTCGAGGAGAATCCCGAGGTGTTCCTCGCACCTAGGCAGGAGTCGTGACGTTGCTGAACAAACACGTGTCTGGAAGTCACCTCCCCGTCGTAACTTGGGAATATACCCCAGGTTCCGGCCGCAACTCGAGAAAAACCATGAGACTTCCCCCTCGCCGCGAGATGAGGCCCGATTCCCCTGCCCTGCGTGCAGAGCAATTCCGTATTCCATATCAAAAATGAAAGGAGCCTTGATTTCCTTGATGGCACTCCAGAGAAAACCCAAGATCAGTGTCTCAAGTCTAGAGGGATCCTGAGGTCACTGGAGCAACACGAAAGGGCTCCAAGGACCCCAAATCAACTCGAGATGCGAGCTTAGTCCCTGGCTTAGACTCAAGAGGAATACCAACTTTCCACAAGCACCTCAAGAGGAAGCTTCTCTCAGCTACAGGTATGTGAGAGGAATCCTGAATTTGTGGCCTCAAGTGCAATGGACACCGAGATGCTCTGACTCGAAGTAAGGCCGGATATCCCTGCAGTGAATTGAATGCAGGCTCGTCTTGCATCTCCCAAGAAGGAGGGATGTCTGAATCACCTGTGGAGACCACAGAGAAAGACCTAGTCCTCCGCCTCATCGTGACCGGAGGCCTCACATCCTTTGAAAACTCGAGAGGTCTGCAGAGATCAATGCTTCCAAAGGAGACGATGCCTGACTCCTCTTGAAAATGGATAGGAGTCCCAGGATTACTGTGGCACGTGGAAAGGGACACTGGGTCTCCCGCAACACGTGGAGACGCGGCCCAATTGCCATGCCAAGACTAGAGGAGAATCCCGAGGTGTCCCTCGCACCTAGGCAGGAGTCCTGACGTCGCTGAACAAACACGTGTCTGGAAGGGCCCTCCCCGTCGTAACTCGAGAATATACCCCAGGTTCCGGCCGCAACTCGAGAAAAACCATGAGACTTCCCCCTCGCCGCGAGATTAGGCCCGATTCCCCTGCACTGCATCCAGAACAATTCCGTGTTCCACATCAAACGTGAAAGGAGCCTTGATTTCCTTGATGACACTCCAGAGAAAACCCAAGATCACTGTCTCAAGACTAGAGGGATCCTGAGGTCACTGGAGCAACACGAAAGGGCTCTGTGGAAGCCAAATCAACTCGAGATGAGAGCTTAGTCCCTGGCTTAGACTCAAGAGGAATACCAACTTTCCACAAGCACCTCAAGAGGAGGCTTCTCTCAGCTACAGGTATGTGAGAGGGACCCTGAGTTTGTGGCCTCAAGTGGAATGGACACCGAGATGCTCTGACTCGAAGTAAGGCCGGATATCCCTGCAGTGAATTGAATGCAAGCTCGTCTTGCATCTCCCAAGACGAAGGGATGGCTGAATCCCCTGTGGAGACCACAGAGAAAGACCTAGTCCTCCGCGTCAACGCGAACGGAGGCCTCACATCCTTTGAAAACTCGAGAAGTCCGCGGATATCAATGCTTCCAAAGGAGACGATGCCTGACTCCTCTTGAAAATGGATAGGAGTCCCAGGATCCCTCTGGCTCGTGGAAAGGGAACCTGGGTCTCCCGCTTCACGTGGAAACGCGTCCCAATTGCCATGCCAAGACTCGAGGAGAATCCCGAGTTGTCCCTCGCACCTAGGCAGGAGTCCTGACGTCGCTGAACAAACACGTGTCTGGAAGGGCCCTCCCCGTCGTAACTCGAGAATATACCCCAGGTTCCGGGCGCAACTTGAGAAAAACCATGAGACTTCCCCCTCGACGCGACATGAGGCCCGATTCCCCTGAACTGCGTGCAGAGCAATTCCGTGTTCCACATCAAACGTGAAAGGAGCCTTGATTTCCTTGATGGCACTCCAGAGAAAACCCAAAATCACTGTCTCAAGTCTAGAGGGATCCTGAGGTCACTGGAGCAACACGAAAGGGCTCCGTGCACCCCAAATCAACTCGAGATGAGAGCTTAGTCCCTGGCTTCGAGTCAAGAGGAATACCAACTTTCCACAAGCACCTCAAGAGGAGGCTTCTCTCAGCTACAGGTATGTGAGAGGGCCCCTGAGTTTGTGGCCTCAAGTGGAATGGACACCGAGATGCTCTGACTCGATGTAAGGCCGGATATCCCTGCAGTGAATTGAATGCAGGCTCGTCTTGCATCTCCCAAGACGAAGGGATGTCTGAATCCCCTGTGGAGACCACAGAGAAAGACCTAATTCTCCGCCTCATCGCGACCAGAGGCCTCACATCCTTTGAAAACTCGAGAGGTCCGCGGAGATCAATACTTCCGAAGGGGAGGATGCCTAACTTCTCTTGAAAATGGATAGGAGTCCCAGGATCGCTGTGGCACGTGGAAAGGGACCCTGGGTCTCCCGCCTCACGTGGATACGCGTCCCAATTGCCATGCCAAGACTCGAGGAGAATCCGAGGTGTCCCTCGCACCTAGGCAGGAGTCCTGATGTCGCTGAAAAAACACGTGTCTGGAAGGGCATTCCTCGTCGTAACTCGAGAATATAACCCAGGTTCCGGCCGCAACTCAAGAAAAACCATGAGATTTCCCCCGCGCCGTGTGTTGAGGCCCGATTCCCCTGCACTGCATGCAGAGAAATTCCGTGTTCCACATCAAACGTGAAAGGAGCCTTGATTTCCTTGATGGCACTCCAGAGAAAACCCAAGATCACTGTCTCAAGTCTAGAGGGATACTGAGGTCACTGGACCAACAGGAAAGGGCTCCGTCGACCCCAAATCAACTCGAGATGAGAGCTTAGACCCTTGCTTCGACTCAAGAGGAATACCAACTTTCCAGAAGCACCTCAAGAGGAGGCTTCTCTCAGCTACAGGTATGTGAGAGGGCCCCTGAGTTTCTGGCCTCAAGTGGAATGGGCACCGAGATGTTCTGACTCGAAGTAAGGCCGGATATCCCTGCAGTGAATTGAATGTAGGCTCGTATTTCATCTTCCAAGACGAAGGGATGTATGAATCCCCTGTGGAGACCACAGAGAAAGACCGAGTTCTCCGCCTCATCGCGACCGGAGGCCTCACATCCTTTGATAACTCGAGAGGTCTGCGGAGATCAATGCTTCCAAAGGAGACGATGCCTGACTCCTCTTGAAAATGGATAGGAGTCCCAGGATCCCTTTGGCACGTGGAAAGGGACCCTGGGTCTCCCGCCTCACGTGGAGACGCGTCCCAATTGCAATGCCAAGACTCGAGGAGAATCCCGAGGTGTCCCTCGCACCTAGGCAGGAGTCCTGACATCACTGAACAAACACGTGTCTGGAAGGGCCCTCCCCGTCGTAACTCGAGAATATACCCCAGGTTCCGGCCGCAACTCGAGAAAAACCATGAGACTTCCCCCTCGCCGCGAGATGAGGCCCGATTCCCCTGCACTGCGTTCAGAGCAATTCCGTGTTCCACATCAAACATGAAAGGAGCCTTGATTTCTTTGATGGCACTCTAGAGAAAACCCAAGATCACTGTCTCAAGTCTAGAGGGATCCTGAGGTCACTGGAGCAACACGAAAGGGCTCCGTGGACCCCAAATCAACTCGAGATGAGAGCTTAGTCCCTGGCTTCGACACAAGAGGAATACCAACTTTCCACAAGCACCACAAGGGGAGGCTTCTCTCAGCTACATGTATATTTGAGGGACCCTGAATTTGTGGCTTCAAGTGTAATGGACACCGAGATGCTCTGACTCGAAGTAAGGCCGGATATCCCTGCAGTGAATTGAATGCAGGCTCGTATTGCATCTCCCAAGACGAAGGGATGTTTGAATCCCCTGTGGAGACCACAGAGAAAGACCGAGTTCTCCGCCTCATCGCGACCAGAGGCCTCACATCCTTTGAAAACTCGAAAAGTCCGCGGAGATCAATGCTTCCAAAGGAGACGATGCCTGACTCCTTTTGAAAATGGATAGGAGTCCCAGGATCCCTGTGGCACGTGGAAAGGGACCCTGGGTCTCCTGCCTCACGTGGATACGCGTCCCAATTGCCATGCCAAGACTCGAGGAGAATCCCGAGGTGTCCCTCGCACCTAGGCAGGAGTCCTGATGTCGCTGAACAAACACGTGTCTGGAAGGGCCCTCCTCGTCGTAACTCGAGAATATAACCCAGGTTCCGGCCGCAACTCAAGAAAAACCATGAGATTTCCCCCGCGCCGCGAGTTGAGGCCCGATTCCCCTGCACTGCATGCAGAGAAATTCCGTGTTCCACATCAAACGTGAAAGGAGCTTTGATTTCCTTGATTGCACTCCAGAGAAAACCCAAGATCACTGTCTCAAGTCTAGAGGGATCCTGAGGTCACTGGACCAACAGGAAAGGGCTCCGTCGACCCCAAATCAACTCGAGATGAGAGCTTAGTCCCTGGCTTAGACTCAAGAGGAATACCAACTTTCCACAAGCACCTCAAGAGGATGCTTCTCTCAGCTACAGGTATATTTGAAGGACCCTGAGTTTGTGGCCTCAAGTGGAATGGACACCGAGATGCTCTGACTCGAAGTAAGGCCGGATATCCCTGCAGTGAATTGAATGCAGGCTCGTCTTGCATCTCCCAAGACGAAGGGTTGTCTGAATCCCCTGTGGAGACCACAGAGAAAGACCTCGTTCTCCGCCTCATCGAGACCGGAGGCGTCACATCCTTTGAAAACTCGAGAGGTCCGCGGAGATCAATGCTTCCAAAGGAGAAGATGCCTGACTCTTCTTGAAAATGGATAGGAGTCCCAGGATCCCTGTGGCACGTGGAAAGGAACCCTGGGTCTCCCGCCTCACGTGGAGACGCGTCCCAATTGCCATGCCAAGACTCGAGGAGAATCCCGAGGTGTCCCTCGCACCTAGGCAGGAGTCCTGACGTCGCTGAACAAAAACGTGTCTGGAAGGGCCCTCCCCGTCGTAACTTGAGAATATACCCCAGGTTTCGGCCGCAACTTGAGAAAAACCATGAGACATCCCCCTTGACGCGAGATGAGGCCCGATTCCCCTGCACTGCGTGCAGAACAATTCCGTGTTCCACATCAAACTTGAAAGGAGCCTTGATTTCCTTGATGGCACTCCAGAGAAAACCCAAGATCACTGTCTCAAGTCTAGAGGGATCCTCAGGTGACTGTAGCAACACGAAAGGACTCCGTGGACCCCAAATCAACTCGAGATGAGAGCTTAGTCCCTGGCTTCGACTCAAGTGGAATACCAACTTTCCCCAAGCACCTCAAGAGGAGGCTTCTCTCAGCTACAGGTATGTGAGAGGGACCCTGTGTTTGTGGCCTCAAGTGGAATGGACACCGAGATGCTCTCATTCGAAGTAAGGCCGGATATCCATGCAGTGAATTGAGTGCAGGCTCTTCTTGCATCTCCCAAGACGAAGGGATGTCTGAATCCCCTGTGGAGACCACAGAGAAAGACCTAGTTCTCGCCACACAGCGACCGGAGACCTCACATCCTCTGAAAACTCGAGAGGTCCTCGGAGATCAATGCTTCCAAAGGAGACGATGCCTGACTCCTCTTGAAAATGGATAGGAGTCCCAGGATCACTCTGTCCCGTGGAAAGAGACCCTTGATCTCCCGCCTCACGTGGAGACGCTTCCAAATTGCCATGCCAAGACTCGAGGAGAATCCCGAGGTGTCCCTCGCACCTAGGCCCGAGTCCTGACGTTGCTGAACAAACAGTTGTCTGGAAGGGCCCTCCCCGTCGTAACTCGAGAATACACCCCAGGTTCCGGCCGCAACTCGAGAAAAACCCTGAGACTTCCCGCTCGCCGCGAGATGAGGCCCGATTCCCCTGCACTGCGTGCAGAGAAATTCCGTGTTCCACATCAAACGTGAAAGGAGCCTTGATTTCCTTGATGGCACTCCAGAGAAAACCCAAGATCACTGTCTCAAGACTAGAGGGATCCTGAGGTCACTGGAGCAACACGAAAGGGCTCCATGGACCCCAAATCAACTCGAGATGAGAGCTTAGTTTCTGGATTCGACTCAAGAGGAATACCAACTTTCCACAAGCACCTCAAGAGGAGGCTTCTCTCAGCTACAGGTATGTGATAGCGACCCTGAGTTTGTGGCCTCAAGTGGAATGGACACCGAGATGCTCTGACTCGAAGTAAGGCTGGATATCCCTGCAGTGAATTGAATGCAGGCTTGTCTTGCATCTCCCAAGGCGAAGGGATGTCTGAATCCCCTGTGGAGACCACAGAGAAAGACCTAGTTCTCCGACTCAACGCGACCGGAGGCCTCACATCCTTTGAAAACTCGAGAGGTCCATGGAGATCAATGCTTCCAAAGGAGACGATGCCTGACTCCTCTTGAAAAGGGATGGGAGTCCCAGGATCCCTGTGGCACGTGGACAGGGACCCTGGGTCTCCCACCTCACGTGGAGACGCGTCCCAATTTCCATGTCAAGACTCTAGGAGTATCCCGAGGTGTCCCTCGCACCTAGGCAGGAGTGCTGACGTCGCTGAACAAACACGTGTCTGGAAGGGCCCTCCCCGTCGTAACTCGAGAATATACCCCAGGTTCCGGCCGCAACTCGAGAAAAACCATGAGATTTCCGCCTTGCGGCGAGATGAGGCCCGATACCCCTGCACTGCGTGCAGGTCAATTAGGTGTTCCACCTCAAACGTGAAAGGAGCCTTGATTTCCTTGATGACACTCCAGAGAAAACCCAGAATCACTGTCTAAATCTAGAGGGATCCTGAGGTCACTGTAGCAACAAGAAAGGTCTCCGTGGACCACAAATCAACTCGAGATGAGAGCTTAGTCCCTGGCTTCGACTCAAGAGGAATACCAACTTTCCACAAGCACCTCAAGAGGAGGCTTCTCTCAGCTACAGGTATGTGAGAGGGACCCTGAGTTTGTGGCCTCAAGTGGAATGGACACCGAGATGCTCTGACTCGAAGTAAGGCCGGATATCCCAGCAGTGAATTGAATGCAGGCTCGTCTTGCATCTCCGAAGACGAAAGGATGTCTGAATCCCCTGTGGAAACCACAGATAAAGACCTAGTTCTCCACCTCATCGCGACCGGAGGCCTCACATCCATTGAAAACTCGAGAGCTCCGCGGAGATCAATGCTTCCAAAGGAGACGATGCCTGACTCCTCTTGAAAATGGATAGGAGGCCCAGGATCCCTGTGGCACATGGAAAGGGAACCTGGGTCTCCCGCCTCACGTGGAGACGCGTCCCAATTGCCATGCCAAGACTCGAGGAGAATCCCGAGGTGTCCCTCGCACCTAGGCAGGAGTCCTGATGTCGCTGAACAAACACCTGTCTGGAAGGGCCCTCCCCGTCGTAACTCGAGAATATACCCCAGGTTCCGGCCACAACTCGAGAAAAACCATAAGACTTCCCCCTCGCCACGAGATGAGGCCCGATTCCCCTGCACTGCGTGTAGAGCATATCCGTGTTCCACATCAAACATGAGAGGAGCCTTGATTTACTTGATGGCATTCCAGAGAAAACCCAAGATAACTGTCTCAAGACTAGAGGGATCCTGAGGTCACTGGAGCAACATGAAAGGGCTCCGTGGACCCCAAATCAACACGAGATGAGAGCTTTAGTCCCTGGCTTCGACTCAAGAGGAATACCAACTTTCCACAAGCACCTCAAGAGGAGGCCTCTCTCAGTTACAGGTATGTGAGAGGGACCCTGAGTTTGTGGCCTCAAGTGGAATGTACACCGAGATGCTCTGACTTGTAGTAAGGCCGGATATCCTGGCTGTGAATGGAATGCAGGATCGTCTTGCATCTCCCAAGACGAAAGGATGTCTGAATCCCCTGTGGAGACCACAGAGAAAGACCTATTTCTCCGCCACATCGCGAGCGGCGGCCTCGCATCCTTTGAAAACTCGAGAGGTCCGCGGAGATCAATGCTTCCAAAGGAGACGATGTCTGACTGCTCTTGAAAATTGATAGGAGACCCAGGATCCCTGTCACACGTGGAAAGGGACCCTGGGTCTCCCGCCTCACGTGGAGACGCGTCCCAATTGCCATGCCAAGACTCGAGGAGAATCCCGAGGTGTCCCTCGCACCTAGGCAGGAGTCCTGACGTCGCTGAACAAACACGTGTCTGGAAGAGCCCTCCCCGTCGTAACTCGAGAATATACCCCAGGTTCCGGCCGCAACTCGAGAAAAACCATGAGACTTCTGCCTCTCCTCGAGATGAGGCCCGATTCCCCTGCACTGCGTGCAGAGCAATTCCGTGTTCCACATCAAACGTGAAAGGAGCCTTGATTTCCTTGATGGCACTTCAGATAAAACTCAAAATCACTGTCTCAAGTCTAGAGGGATCCTGAGGTCACTGTAGAAACATGAAAGGGCTCCGTGGACCCCAAATCAACTCCAGATGAGAGCTTAGTCCCTGGCTTCGATTCAAGAGTCATACCAACTTTCCACAAGCACCTCAAGAGGAGGCTTCTCTCAGCTACAGGTATGTGAGAGGGACCCTGAGTTTGTGGCCTCAAGTGGAATGGATACCGAGATGCTCTGACTCGAAGTAAGGCCGGATATCCCTGCAGTGAATTGAATGCAGGCTCGTCTTGCATCTCCGAAGACGAAGGGATGTCTGAATCCCCTGTGGAGACGGCAGAAAAAGACCTAGTTCTCCGCCTCATCGCGACCGGAGGCCTCACATCCTTTGAAAACTCGAGAGGTCCACGGAGATCAATGCTTCCAAAGGAGACGATGCCTGACTCCTCTTGAAAATGGATAGGAGTCCCAGGATCCCTGTAGCACGTGGAAAGGGACCCTGCGTCTCCGCATCACGTGGAGACGCAACCCAATTGCCATGCCAAGACTCGAGGAGAATCCCGAGGTGTCCCTCGCACCTAGGCAGGGGTCCTGAGGTCGCTGAACAAACGCGTGCCTGGAAGGGCCCTCCCCATCGTAACTCGAGAATATAACCCAGGTTCCGGTCGCAACTCGAGAAAAACCATGAGACTTCCCCCTAGCCGTGACATGAGTCCCGAATCCCCTGAACTGCGTGCAGAGAAATTCCGTTTTCCACATCAAACGTGAAAGGAGCCTTGATTTCCTTGATGGCACTACAGAGAAAACCCAAGATCACTGTCTCAAGTCTAGAGGGATCCTGAGGTCACTGTAGCAACACAAAAGGGCTCCGTGGACCCCAAATCAACTCGAGATGAGAGCTTAGTCCCTGGCTTCGACTCAAGAGGAATACCACCTTTCCACAAGCACCTCAAGAGGAGGCTTCTCTCAGGTACAGGTATGTGAGAGGGACCCTGAGTTTGTGGCCTCAAGTGGAATGGACACCGAGATGCTCTGACTCGAAATAAGGCCGGATATCCCTGCAGTGAATTGAATGCAGGCTCGTCTTGCATCTCCCAAGACGAAGGGATGTCTGAATCCCCTGTGGAGACCACAGAGAAAGACCTAATTCTCCGCCTCATCGCGAGCGGAGGCCTCACATCCTTTGAAAACTCGAGAGGTCCGCGGAGATCAATGCTTCCAAAGGAGACGATGCCTGACTCCTCTTGAAAATGGATAGGAGTCCCAGGATCCCTGTGGCACGTGGAAAGGGACCCTGGGTCTCCCGCCTCACGTGGAGACGCGTCCCCATTGCCATGCCAAGACTCGAGGAGAATCCGGAGGTGTCCCTCGCACCTAGGCAGGAGTCCTGACGTCGCTGAACAAACACGTGTCTGGAAGGGCCCTCCCCGTCGTAACTCGAGAATATACCCCAGGTTCCGGCCGCAACTCGAGAAAAACCATGAGACTTCTGCCTCTCCTCGAGATGAGGCCCGATTCCCCTGCACTGCGTGCAGAGCAATTCCGTGTTCCACATCAAACGTGAAAGGAGCCTTGATTTCCTTGATGGCACTTCAGATAAAACTCAAAATTACTGTCTCAAGTCTAGAGGGATCCTGAGGTCACTGTAGAAACATGAAAGGGCTCCGTGGACCCCAAATCAATTCGAGATGAGAGCTTAGTCCCTGGCTTCGATTCAAGAGTCATACCAACTTTCCACAAGCACCTCAAGAGGAGGCTTCTCTCAGCTACAGGTATGTGAGAGGGACCCTGAGTTTGTGGCCTCAAGTGGAATGGATACCGAGATGCTCTGACTGGAAGTAAGGCCAGATATCCCTGCAGTGAATTGAATGCAGGCTCGTCTTGCATCTCCGAAGACGAAGGGATGTCTGAATCCCCTGTGGAGACGGCAGAAAAAGACCTAGTTCTCCGCCTCATCGCGACCGGAGGCCTCACATCCTTTGAAAACTCGAGAGGTACATGGAGATCAATGCTTCCAAAGGAGACGATGCCTGACTCCTCTTGAAAATGGATAGGAGTCCCAGGATCCCTGTAGCACGTGGAAAGGGACCCTGCGTCTCCGCATCACGTGGAGACGCATCCCAATTGCCATGCCAAGACTCGAGGAGAATCCCGAGGTGTCCCTCGCACCTAGGCAGGGGTCCTGAGGTCGCTGAACAAACACGTGCCTGGAAGGGCCCTCCCCATCGTAACTCGAGAATATAACCCAGGTTCCGGTCGCAACTCGAGAAAAACCATGAGACTTCCCCCTAGCCGTGACATGAGTCCCGAATCCCCTGAACTGCGTGCAGAGAAATTCCGTTTTCCACATCAAACGTGAAAGGAGCCTTGATTTCCTTGATGGCACTCCAGAGAAAACCCAAGATCACTGTCTCAAGTCTAGAGGGATCCTGAGGTCACTGGAGCAACACGAAAGGGCTCCGGGACCCCAAATCAACTCGAGATGAGAGCTTAGTCCCTGGCTTCGACTCAAGAAGAATACCAACTTTCCAGAAGCACCTCAAGAGGAGGCTTCTCTCAGCTACAGGTATGTGAGAGGGACCCTGAGTTTGTGGCCTCAAGTGGAATGGACACCGAGATGCTCTGACTCGAAGTAAGGCCGGATATCCCTGCAGTGAATTGAATGCAGGCTCGTCTTGCATCTCCCAAGACGAAGGGATGTCTGAATCCCCTGTGGAGACCACAGAGAAAGACCTAGTTCTCCGCCTCAACGCGACCTGTGGCCTCACATTCTTTGAAAACTCGAGAGGTCAGCGGAGATCAATGCTTCCAAAGGAGACGATGCCTGACTCCTCTTGAAAATGGATAGGAGTCCCAGGATCCCTGTGGCACGTGGAATGGGACCCTGGGTCTCCCGCCTCACATGGAGACGCGTCCCAATTGCCATGACAAGACTCGAGGAGAATCCCGAGGTGTCCCTCGCACCTAGGCAGGAGTCCTGACGTCGCTGAACAAACACGTGTCTGGAAGGGCCCTCCAGGTCGTAACTCGAGAATATACCCCAGGTTCCGGCCGCAAATCGCGAAAAACCATGAGACTTCCCCCTCGCCGCGAGATGAGGCCCGATTCCCCTGCACTGCGAGCAGAGCAATTCCGTGTTCCACATCAAACGGGAAAGGAGCCTTGATTTCCTTGATGGCACTCCAGAGAAAACCCAAGATCACTGTCTCAAGTCTAGAGGGATCCGGAGGTCACTGTAGCAACAAGAAAGGGCTCCGTGGACCCCAAATAACTCGAGATGAGAGCTTAGTCCCTGGCTTCGACTCAAGAGGAATACCAACTTTCCACAAGCACCTCAAGAGGAGGCTTCTCTCAGCTACAGGTATGTGAGAGGGACCCTGAATTTGTGGCCTCACATGGAATGGACACCGAGATGCTCTGACTCGAAGTAAGGCTGGATATCCCTGCAGTGAATTGAATGCAGGCTCGTCTTGCATCTCCCAAGACGAAGGGTTGTCTTAATCCCCTGTGGAGACCACAGAGAAAGACCTAGTCCTCTGCCTCAACGCAACCGGAGGCCTCACATCCTTTGACAACTCGAGAGGTATGCGGAGATCAATGCTTCCAAAGGAGACGATGCCTGACTCCTCTTGAAAATGGATAGGAGCCCCAGATTCCCTGTGGCACGTCGAAAGGGACCCTGGGTCTCCCGCCTCACGTGGAGACGCGTCCCAATTGCCATGCCAAGACTCGAGGAGAATCCCGAGGTGTCCCTCGCACCTAGGAAGGAGTCCTGACGTCGCTGAACAAACACGTGTCTGGAAGGGCCTTCCCCGTTTTAACTCGAGAATATAGCCCAGTTTCAGGCCGCAACTCGAGAAAAACCATGAGACTTCCCCCTCGCCGCGAGATGAGGCCCGATTCCCCTGCAGTGCGTGCAGAGCAATTCCGTGTTCCACATCAAACGTGAAAGGAGCCTTGATTTCCTTGATGGCACTCCAGAGAAAACCCAAGATCACTGTCTCAAGTCTAGAGGGATCCTGAGGTCACTGGAGCAACAAGAAAGGGCTCCGTGGACCCCAAATCAACTCGAGATGAGAGCTTAGTCCCTGGCTTCGACTCAAGAGGAATACCAATTTCCACAAGCACTTCAAGAGGAGCCTTCTCTCAGCTACAGGTATGTTAGAGGGACCCTGAGTTTGTGGCCTCAAGTGGAATGGTCACGGAGATGCTCTGACTCGAGTAAGGCCGGATATCCCTGCAGTGAATTGAAAGCAGGCTCGTCTTGCATCTCCCAAGACGAAGGGATGTCTGAATCCCCTGTGGAGACCACAGAGAAAGACCTAGTTCCCCGCCTCATCGAGACCAGAGGCCTCCCATCCTTTGAAAACTCGAGAGGTCTGCGGAGATCAATGCTTCCAAAGGAGACGAAGCCTGACTCTTCTTGAAAATGGATAGGAGTCCCAGGATCCCTGTGGCACGTGGAAAGGGACCCTGGGTCTACCGCCTCACATGGAGACGCGTCCCAATTACCATGCCAAGACTCGAGGAGATTCCCGAGGTGTACCTCGCACCTAGGCAGGAGTCCTGACGTCGCTGAACAACACGTGTCTGGAAGGGCCCTCCCCGTCGTAACTCTCGAATATACCCCAGGTTCCGGCCGAAACTCGATAAAAACCATGAGACTTCCCCTTCGCCCCGAGATGAGGCCCAATTCCCCTGCACTGCGTGCAGAGCAATTCCGTGTTCGACATCAAAAGTGAAAGGAGCCTTGATTTCCTTGATGGCACTCCAGAGAAAACCCAAGATCACTGTCTCATGTCTAGAGGGATCCTGAGGTCACTGGAGCAACACGAAAGGTCTCCTTGGACCCCAAATCAACTCGAGATGAGAGCTTAGTCCCTGGCCTCGACTCAAGAGGAATACCAACTTTCCACAAGCACCTCAAGAGGTGGCTTCTCTCAGCTACAGGTATGTGAGAGTGACCCTGAGTTTGTGGCATCTAGTGGAATGGACACCGAGATGCTCTGACTCGAAGTAAGGCCGGATATCCCAATAGTGAATTGAATGCAGGCTCGTCTTGCATCTCCCAAGATGAAGGGATGTCTCAATCCCCTGTGGAGACCACAGAGAAAGACCTAATTCTCCGCCTCATCGCGACCGGAGGCCTCACATCCTTTGAAAACTCGAGAGGTCCGCGGAGATCAATGCTTCCAAAGGAGACGATGCCTGACTCCTCTTGAAAATGGATAGGTGTCCCAGGATCCCTGTGGCACGTGGAAAGGGACCCTGGGTCTCCCGCCTCACGTGGAGACGCGTCCCAATTGCCATGCCAAGACTCGAGGAGAATCCCGAGGTGTCCCTCGCACCTAGTCAGGAGTCCTGACGTCGCTGAACAAACACGTGTCTGGAAGGGCCCTCCCAGTCGTAACTCGAGAATATAACCGAGGTTCCGGCCGCAACTCGAGAAAAACCATGAGACTTCCCCCTCGCCGCGAGATGAGGCCCGATTCCCCTGCACTGCGTGCAGAGCAATTCCGTGTTCCACATCAAAGCTGAAAGGAGCCTTGATTTTCCTTGATGGCACTCCAGAGAAAACACAAGATCACTGTCTCAAGTCTAGAGGGATCCTGAGGTCACTGGAGCAACAAGAAAGGGCTCCGTGGACCCCAAATCAACTCGAGATGAGAGCTTAGTCCCTGGCTTCGACTCAAGAGGAATACCAATTTCCACAAGCACCTCAAGATGAGGCTTCTCTCAGCTACAGGTATGTGAGAGGGACCCTGAGTTTGTGGCCTCAAGTGGAATGGACACGGAGATGCTCTGACTCGAAGTAAGGCCGGATATCCCTGCAGTGAATTGAAAGCAGGCTCGTCTTGCATCTCCCAAGACGAAGGGATGTCTGAATCCCCTGCAGAGACCACAGAGAAAGACCTAGTTCTCTGCCTCATCTCGACCGGAGGCCTCACATCCTTTGAAAACTCGAGAGGTCCGCGGAGATCAATGCTTCCAAAGGAGACGATGACTGACTCCTCTTGAAAATGGATAGGAGTACCAGGATCCCTGTGGCACGAGGAAAGGGACCCTGGGTCTCCCGCCTCACGTGGAGACGCGTCCCAATTGCCATGCCAAGACTCGAGGAGAATCCCGAGGTGTCCCTCGCACCTAGGCAGGAGTCCTGACGTCGCTGAACAAACACGTGTCTGGAAGGGCCCTCCCCGTCGTAACTCGGGAATATAACCCAGGTTCCGGCCGCAACTCGAGAAAAACCATGAGACTTCCCCCTCGCCGCGAGATGAGGCCCGATTACCCTGCACTGCGTGCCGAGCAATTCCGTGTTCCACATCAAACGTGAAAGGAGCCTTGATTTCCTTGATGGCACTCCAGAGAAAACCCAAGATCACTGTCTCAAGTCTAGAGGGATCCTGAGGTCAGTGGAGCAACAAGAAAGTTCTCCATGGACCCCAAATCAACTCGAGATGAGAGCTTAGTCCCTGGCTTAGACTCAAGAGGAATACCAACTTTACACAAGTACCTCAAGAGGAGGCTTCTCTCAGCTACAGGTATGTGAGAGGGACCCTGTGTTTGTGCCTCAAGTGGAATGGACACCGAGATGCTCTGACTCGAAGTAAGTCCGGATATCCCTGCAGTGAATTGAATGCAGGCTCGTCTTGCATCTCCCAAGACGAAGGGATGTCTGAATCCCCTGCGGAGACCACAGAGAAAGACCTAGTCCTCCGCCTCATCGCGAACGGAGGCCTCACATCCTTTGAAAACTCGAGAGGTCCGCGGAGATCAATGCTTCCAAAGAGACGATGCCTGACTCCTCTTGAAAATGGATAGGAGTACCAGGATCCCTGTGGCACGTGGAAAGGGACACTGGGTCTCCCGCCTCATGTGGAGACGCGTTCCAATTGCCATGCCAAGGCTTTAGGAGAATCCCGAGGTGTCCCTCGCACCTAAGCAGGAGTCCTGACGTCGCTGAACAAACACGTGCCTGGAAGTGCCCTCCCCGTCGTAACTCGAGAATATACCACAGGTTCCGGCCGCAAATCGAGAAAAACCATGAGATTTTCCCCTCGCCGCGAGTTGAGGCCCGATTCCCCTGCACTGCATGAAGAGCAATTCCGTGTTCCACATCAAACGTGAAAGGAGCCTTGATTTCCTTGATGGCACTCCAGAGAAAACCCAAGATCACTGTCTCAAGTCTAGAGGGATCCTGAGGTCACTGGAGCAATATGAAATGGCTCCGTGGACCCCAAATCAACTCGAGATGAGAGCTTAGTCCCTGGCTTAGACTCAAGAGGAATAGCAACTTTCCACAAGCACCTCAAGAGGAGGCTTCTCTCAGCTACAGGTATATTTGAGGGACCCCGAGTTTGTGGCCTCAAGTGGAAAGGACACCGAGATGCTCTGACTCGAAGTAAGGCCGGATATCCCTGCAGTGAATTGAATGCAGGCTCGTCTTGCATCTCCCAAGAAGAAGGGATGTCTGAATCCCCTGTGGAGACCACAGAGAAAGACCTACTCCTCCGCCTCATCGCGACCGGAGGCCTCACATCCTTTGAAAACTCGAGAAGTCTGAAGAGATCAATGCTTCTAAAGGAGACGATGCCTGACTTTTCTTAAAAATGGATAGGAGTCCCAGGATCATTGTGGCACTTGGAAAGGGAACCTGGGTCTCCCGCCTCACGTGGAGACACGTCCCAATTGCGATGCCAGACTCGAGGAGAATCCCGAGGTGTCCCTCGCACCTAGGCAGGAGTCCTGACGTCGCTGAACAAACACGTGTCTGGAAGTCACCTCCCCGTCGTAACTCGGGAATATACCACAGGTGCCGGCCGCAACTCGAGAAAAACCATGAGACTTCCCCCTCGCCGCGAGATGAGGCCCGATTCCCCTGCCCTGCGTGCAGAGCAATTCCGTATTCCATATCAAAAATGAAAGGAGCCTTGATTTCCTTGATGGCACTCCAGAGAAAACCCAAGATCAGTGTCTCAAGTCTAGAGGGATCCTGAGGTCACGGGAGCAACACGAAAGGGCTCCAAGGACCCCAAATCAACTCGAGATGAGAGCTTAGTCCCTGGCTTCAACTCAAGTGGAATACCAACTTTCTACAAGCACCTCAAGAGGAGGCTTCTCTCAACTACAGGTATATTTGAGGGACCCTGAGTTTGTTTCCTCAAGTGGAATGGACACCGAGATGCTCTGACTCGAAGTAAGGCCGGATATCCCTGCAGTGAATTGAATGCAGGCTCGTCTTGCATCTCCCAAGACGAAGGGTTGTCTGAATCCCCTGTGGAGACCACAGAGAAGACCTAGTCCTCCACCTCAACGCAACCGGAGGCCTCATATCCTTTGAAAACTCGAGAGGTCCGCGGAGATCAATACTTCCGAAGGAGACGATGCCTGACTCCTCTTGAAAATGGATAGGTGTCCCAGCATCCCTGTGGCACGTGGAAAGGGACCCTGGGTCTCCCGCCTCACGTGGAGACGCGTCCCAATTGCCATGCCAAGACTCGAGGAGAATCCCGAGGTGTCCCTCGCACCTAGGCAGGAGTCCTGACTTCGCTGAACAAACACGTGTCTGGAAGGGCCCTCCCCGTCGTAACTCGAGAATATACCCCAGGTTCCGGCCACAACTCGAGAAAAACCATGAGACGTCCCCCTCGCCGCGAGATGAGGCCCGATTCCCCTGCCCTGTGTGCAGAGCAATTCCGTATTCCACATCAAAAATGAAAGGAGCCTTGATTTCCTTGATGGCACTCCAGAGAAAACCCAAGATCACTGACTCAAGTCTAGAGGGATCCTGAGGTCACTGGAGCAACATGAAATGGCTCCGTGGACCCCAAATCAACTCGAGATGAGAGCTTAGTCCCTGGCTTAGACTCAAGAGGAATACCAACTTTCCACAAGCATCTCAAGAGGAGGCTTCTCTCAGCTTCAGGTATATTTCAGGGACCCCGAGTTTGTGGCCTCAAGTGGAAAGGACACCGAGATGCTCTGACTCGAAGTAAGGCCGGATATCCCTGCAGTGAATTGAATGCAGGCTCGTCTTGCATCTCCCAAGAAGAAGGGATGTCTGAATCCCCTGTGGAGACCACAGAGAAAGACCGAGTTCTCCGCCTCATCGCGACCAGAGGCCTCACATCCTTTGAAAACTCGAGAGGTCTGCGGAGATCAATGCTTCCAAAGGAGACGATGCCTGACTCCTCTTGAAAATGGATAGGAGTCCCAGGATCCCTGTGGCACGTGGAAAGGGACACTGGGTCTCCCGCCTCACGTGGAGACGCGTCCCAATTGCCATCCCAAGACTCGAGGAGAATCCCGAAGTGTCCCTCGCACTTAGGCAGGAGTCCTGACGTCGCTCAACAAACACGTGTCTGGAAGGGCCCTCCCCGTCGTAACTCGAGAATATACCCCAGGTTCGGGCCTCAACTCGAGAAAAACCATGAGATTTCCCCCTCGCCGCGAGTTGAGGCCCGATTCCCCTGCACTGCATGCAGAGCAATTCCATTTTCCACATCAAACGTGAAAGTAGCCTTGATTTCCTTGATGGCACTCCAGAGAAAACGCAAGATCACTGTCTCAAGTCTAGAGGGATCCTGAGGTCACTGGAGCAACATGAAAGGGCTCCATGGACCCCAAATCAACTCGAGATGAGAGCTTAGTCCCTGGCTTCGACACAAGTGGAATACCAACTTTCCACAAGCAACTCAAGAGGAGGCTTCTCTCAGCTACAGGTATGTGAGAGGGACCCTGAGTTTGTGGCCTCAAGTGGAATGGACACCGAGATGCTCTGACTCGAAGTAAGGCCGGATATCCCTGCAGTGAATTGAATGCAGGCTCGTCTTGCATCTCCCAAGACGAAGGGATGTCTGAATCCCCTGTGGAGACCACAGAGAAAGACCTACTCCTCCGCCTCATCGCGACCGGAGGCCTCACATCCTTTGAAAACTCGAGAGGTCTGCAGAGATCAATGCTTCTAAAGGAGACGATGCCTGACTCTTCTTGAAAATGGATCGGAGTCCCAGGATCACTGTGGCACTTGGAAAGGGACCCTGGGTCTCCCGCCTCACGTGGAGACGCGTCCCAATTGCCATGCCAGACTCGAGGAGAATCCCGAGGTGTCCCTCGCACCTAGGCAGGAGTCCTGACGTCGCTGAACAAACACGTGTCTGGAAGGGACCTCCCCGTCGTAACTCGAGAATATACCACATGTTCCGGCCGCAACTCGAGAAAAACCATGAGACTTCCCCCTCGCCGCGAGATGAGGCCCAATTCCCCTGCACTGCGTGCAGAACAATTCCGTATTCCACATCAAAAATGAAAGGAGCCTTGATTTCCTTGATGGCACTCCAGAGAAAACCCAAGATCAGTGTCTCAAGTCTAGAGGGATCCTGAGGTCAATGTAGCAAAACGAAATGGCTCCGTGGACCCCAAATCAACTCGAGATGAGAGCTTAGTCCCTGGCTTCGACTCAAGAGGAATACCAATTTTCCACAAGCACCTCAAGAGGAGGCTTCTCTCAGCTACAGGTATGTGAGAGGGACCCTGAGTTTGTGACCTCAAGTGGAATGGAAACCGAGATGCTGTGACTCGAAGTAAGACCAGATATCCCTGGAGTGAATTGAATGCAGGCTCATCTTGCATCTCCCAAGACGAAGGGATGTCTGAATCCCCTGTGGAGTCCACAGAGAAAGACCTAGTCTTCCGCCTCATCGCGACCGGAGGCCTCACATCCTTTGAAAACTCGAGAGGTCCGCGGAGATCAATGCTTCCAAAGGAGACGATGCCTGACTCCTCTTGAAAATGGATAGGAGTCCCAGGATCCCTGTGGCACGTGGAAAGGGACCCTGGGTCTCCCGCCTCACGTGGAGACGCGTCCCAATTGCCATGCCAAGACTCGAGGAGAATCCCGAGGTGTCCCTCGCACCTATGCAGGAGTCCTGACGTCGCTGAACAAACACGTGTAAGGAAGGGCCCTCCCCGTCGTAACTCGAGAATATACCCCAGGTTCCGGCCGCAACTCGAGATAAACCATGAGACTTCCCCCTCGCCGCGAGATGAGGTCCGATTCCCCTGCACTGCGTGCAGAGCAATTCCGTGTTCCACATCAAACGTGAAAGGAGCCTTGATTTCCTTGATGGCACTCCAGAGAAAACCCAAGGTCACTGTCTCAAGTCTAGAGGGATCCTGAGGTCACTGGAGCAACACGAAAGGGCTCCGTGGACCCCAAATCAACTCGAGATGAGAGCTTAGTCCCTGCCTTCGACTCAAGAGGAATACCAAGTTTCCACAAGCACCTCAAGAGGAGGCTTCTCTCAGCTACAGGTATGTGAGAGGGACCCTGAGTTTGTGGCCTCAAGTCGAATGGACACCGAGATGCTCTGACTCGAAGTAAGGCCAGATATCCCTGCAGTGAATTGAATGCAGGCTCGTCTTGCATCTCCCAAGACGAAGGGTTGTCTGAATCCCCTGTGGAGACCACAGAGAAAGACCTAGTCCTCAACCTCAACGCGACCGGAGGCCTCACATCCTTTGAAAACTCGAGAGGTCTGCGGAGATCAATGCTTCCAAAGGAGACGATGCCTGACTCCTCTTGAAAATGGATAGGAGTCCAAGGATCCCTGTGGCACGTGGAAAGGGACCCTGCGTCTCCCGCCTCACGTGGAGACGCGTCCCAATTGCCATGCCAAGACTCGAGGAGAATCCCGAGGTGTCCCTCGCACCTAGGCTGGAGTCCTTACGTCGCTGAACAAACACGTGTCTGGAAGGGCCCTCCCCGTCGTAACTCGAGAATACACCCCAGGTTCCGGCCGCAACTCGAGAAAAACCATGAGACTTCCCCCTCGCCGCGAGATGAGGCCCGATTCCCCTGCACTGCGTGCAGAGCAATTCCGTGTTCCACATCAAACGTGAAAGGAGCCTTGATTTCCTTGATGGCACTCCAGAGAAAACCCAAGATCACTGTCTCAAGTCTAGAGGGATCCTGAGGTCACTGGAGCAACACGAAAGGGCTCCATGGACCCCAAATCAACTCGAGATGAGAGCTTAGTCCCTGGCTTCGACTCAAGAGGAATACCAACTTTCCAAAAGCACCTCAAGAGGAGGCTTCTCTCAGCTACAGGTATGTGAGAGGGACCCTGAGTTTGTGGCCTCAAGTGGAATGGACACCGAGATGCTCTGACTCGAAGTAAGGCCGGATATACCTGCAGTGAATTGAATGCAGGATCGTCTTGCATCTCCCAAGACGAAGGGTTGTCTGAATACCCTGTGGAGACCACAGATAAAGACCTAGTCCTCCGCCTCAACGCGAACGGAGGCCTCACATCCTTTGAAAACTCGAGAAGTCCGCGGAGATCAATGCTTCCAAAGGAGACGATGCCTGACTCCTCTTGAAAATGGATAGGAGTCCCAGGATCCCTGTGGCACGTGGAAAGGGACCCTGGGTCTCCCGCCTCACGTGGAGACGCGTCCCAATTGCCATGCCAAGACTCGAGGAGAATCCCGAGGTGTCCCTCGCACCTAGGCAGGAGTCCTGACGTCGCTGAACAAACACGTGTCTGGAAGGGCCCTCCCCGTCGTAACTCGAGAATATACCCCAGGTTCCGGCCGCAACTCGAGAAAAACCATGAGACTTCCCCCTCGCTGCGAGATGAGGCCCGATTCCCCTGCACTGCGTGCAGAGCAATTCCGTGTTCCACATCAAACGTGAAAGGAGCCTTGATTTCCTTAATGGCACTCCAGAGAAAACCCAAGATCACTGTCTCAAGTCTAGAGGGATCCTGAGGTCACTGGAGCAACACGAAAGTGCTCCGTGGACCCCAAATCAACTCGAGATGAGAGCTTAGTCCCTGGCTTCGACTCAAGAGGAATACCAAGTGTCCACAAGCACCTCAAGAGGAAGCTTCTCTCAGCTACAGTTATGTGAGAGGGACCCTGAGTTTGTGGCCTCAAGTGGAATGGACACCGAGATGCTCTGACTCGAAGTAAGGCCGGATATCCCTGCAGTGAATTGAATGCCGGCTCGTCTTGCATCTCCCAAGACGAAGGGATGTCTGAAGCCCCTGTGGAGACCATAGAGAAAAATCTAGTCCTCCGCCTCATTGCGACTGGAGGCCTCACATCCTTTGAAAACTCGAGAGGTCCGCGGAGATTAATGCTTCCAAAGGAGACGATTCCTGACTCCTCTTGAAAATGGATAGGAGCCCAAGATTCCCTGTGGCACGTCGAAAGGGACCCTGGGTCTCACGCCTCACGTGGAGACGCGTCTCAATTGCCATGCCAAGACTCGAAGAGAATCCCGAGGTGTCCCTCGCACCTAGGCAGGAGTCCTGACGTCGATGAACAAACAAGTGTCAGGAAGGGCCCTCCCCGTCGTAACTCGAGAATATACCCCAGGTTCCGGCCGCAACTCGAGAAAAACCATTAGACTTTCCGCTCACCGCGAGATGAGGCCCGATTCCCCTGCACTGCATGCAGAGCAATTCCATGTTCCACATCAAACGTGAAAGGAGCCTTGATTTCCTTGATGGCACTCCAGAGAAAACCCAAGATCACTGTCTCAAGTCTAGAGGGATCCTGAGGTCACTGGAGCAACACGAAAGGGCTCTGTGGACCCCAAATCAACTCGAGATGAGAGCTTAGTCCCTGGCTTCGACTCAAGAGGAATACCAACTTTCCACAAGCACCTCAAGAGGAGGCTTCTCTCAGCTACAGGTATGTGAGAGGGACCCTGAGTTTGTGGCCTCAAGTGGAATGGACACCGAGATGCTCTGACTCTACGTAAGGCCGGATATCCCTGCAGTGAATTGAATGCAGGCTCGTCTTCCATCTCCCAAGATGAAGGGATGTCTGAATCACCTGTGGAGACCACAGAGAAGACCTAGTTCTCCACCTCTTCACGTCTGGAGGCCTCACATCCTTTGAAAACTCGAGACGTCCACGGAGATCAATGCTTCCAAAGGAGACGATGCCTGACTCCTCTTGAAAATGGATAGGAGTCCCAGGATCCCTGTGGCACGTGGAAAGGGACCCTGGGTCTCCCGCCTCACGTGGAGACGCGTCCCAATTGCCATGCCAAGGCTCGAGGAGAATCCCGAGGTGTCCCTCGCACCTAGCCAGGAGTCCTGACATCGCTGAACAAACACGTGTCTGGAAGGGCCCTCCCCATCGTAACTCGAGAATATACCCCAGGTTCCGGCCGCAACTCGAGAAAAACCATGAGACTTTCCCCTCGCCGCGAGATGAGGCCCGATTCCCCTGCACTGCGTGCACAGCAATTCCGTTTTCCACATCAAATGTGAAAGGAGCCTTGATTTCCTTGCTGGCACTCCACAGAAAACCCAAGATCACTGTCTCAAGTCTAGAGGGATCCTGAGGTCACTGGAGCAACACGAAAGGGCTCCGTGGACCCCAAATCAACTCGAGATGAGAGCTTAGTCCCTGGCTTCGACTCAAGAGGAATACCAACTTTCCACAAGCACCTCAAGAGGAGGCTTCTCTCAGCTACAGGTATGTGAGAGGGACCCTGAGTTTGTGGCCTCAAGTGGAATGGACACCGAGATGCTGTGACTCGAAGTAAGACCAGATATCCCTGGAGTGAATTGAATGCAGGCTCGTCTTGCATCTCCCAAGACGAAGGGATGTCTGAATCCCCTGTGAAGTCCACAGAGAAAGACCTAGTCTTCCGCCTCATCGCGACCGGAGGACTCACATCCTTTGAAAACTCGAGAGGTCCGCGGAGATCAATGCTTCCAAAGGAGACGATGCCTGACTCCTCTTGAAAATGGATAGGAGTCCCAGGATCCCTGTGGCACGTGGAAAGGGACCCTGGGTCTCCCGCCTCACGTGGAGACGCGTCCCAATTGCCATGCCAAGACTCGAGGAGAATCCCGAGGTGTCCCTCGCACCTATGCAGGAGTCCTGACGTCGCTGAACAAACACGTGTAAGGAAGGGCCCTCCCCGTCGTAACTCGAGAATATACCCCAGGTTCCGGCCGCAACTCGAGATAAACCATGAGACTTCCCCCTCGCCGCGAGATGAGGTCCGATTCCCCTGCACTGCGTGTAGAGCAATACCGTGTTCCACATCAAACGTGAAAGGAGCCTTGATTTCCTTGATGGCACTCCAGAGAAAACCCAAGGTCACTGTCTCAAGTCTAGAGGGATCCTGAGGTCACTGGAGCAACACGAAAGGGCTCCGTGGACCCCAAATCAACTCGAGATGAGAGCTTAGTCCCTGCCTTCGACTCAAGAGGAATACCAAGTTTCCACAAGCACCTCAAGAGGAGGCTTCTCTCAGCTACAGGTATGTGAGTGGGACCCTGAGTTTGTGGCCTCAAGTCGAATGGACACCGAGATGCTCTGACTCGAAGTAAGGCCAGATATCCCTGCAGTGAATTGAATGCAGGCTCGTCTTGCATCTCCCAAGACGAAGGGTTGTCTGAATCCCCTGTGGAGACCACAGAGAAAGACCTAGTCCTCCGCCTCAACGCGACCGGAGGCCTCACATCCTTTGAAAACTCGAGAGGTCTGCGGAGATCAATGCTTCCAAAGGAGACGATGCCTGACTCCTCTTGAAAATGGATAGGAGTCCAAGGATCCCTGTGGCACGTGGAAAGGGACCCTGCGTCTCCCGCCTCACGTGGAGACGCGTCCCAATTGCCATGCCAAGACTCGAGGAGAATCCCGAGGTGTCCCTCGCACCTAGGCTGGAGTCCTTACGTCGCTGAACAAACACGTGTCTGGAAGGACCCTCCCCGTCGTAACTCGAGAATACACCCCAGGTTCCGGCCGCAACTCGAGAAAAACCATGAGACTTCCCCCTCGCCGCGAGATGAGGCCCGATTCCCCTGCACTGCGTGCAGAGCAATTCCGTGTTCCACATCAAACGTGAAAGGAGCCTTGATTTCCTTGATGGCACTACAGAGAAAACCCAAGATCACTGTCTCAAGTCTAGAGGGATCCTGAGGTCACTGGAGCAACACGAAAGGGCTCCATGGACCCCAAATCAACTCGAGATGAGAGCTTAGTCCCTGGCTTCGACTCAAGAGGAATACCAACTTTCCAAAAGCACCTCAAGAGGAGGCTTCTCTCAGCTACAGGTATGTGAGAGGGACCCTGAGTTTGTGGCCTCAAGTGGAATGGACACCGAGATGCTCTGACTCGAAGTAAGGCCGGATATACCTGCAGTGAATTGAATGCAGGCTCGTCTTGCATCTCCCAAGACGAAGGGTTGTCTGAATACCCTGTGGAGACCACAGAGAAAGACCTAGTCCTCCGCCTCAACGCGAACGGAGGCCTCACATCCTTTGAAAACTCGAGAAGTCCGCGGAGATCAATGCTTCCAAAGGAGACAATGCCTGACTCCTCTTGAAAATGGATAGGAGTCCCAGGATCCCTGTGGCACGTGGAAAGGGAACCTGGGTCTCCCGCCTCACGTGGAGACGCGTCCCAATTGCCATGCCAAGACTCGAGGAGAATCCCGAGGTGTCCCTCGCACCTAGGCAGGAGTCCTGACGTCGCTAAACAAACACGTGTCTGGAAGGGCCCTCCCCGTCGTAACTCGAGAATATACCCCAGGTTCCGGCCGCAACTCGAGAAAAACCATGAGACTTCCCCCTCGCTGCGAGATGAGGCCCGATTCCCCTGCACTGCGTGCAGAGCAATTCCGTGTTCCACATCAAACGTGAAAGGAGCCTTGATTTCCTTGATGGCACTCCAGAGAAAACCCAAGATCACTGTCTCAAGTCTAGAGGGATCCTGAGGTCACTGGAGCAACACGAAAGGGCTCCGTGGACCCCAAATCAACTCGAGATGAGAGCTTAGTCCCTGGCTTCGACTCAAGAGGAATACCAAGTTTCCACAAGCACCTCAAGAGGAAGCTTCTCTCAGCTACAGGTATGTGAGAGGGACCCTGAGTTTGTGGCCTCAAGTGGAATGGACACCGAGATGCTCTGACTCGAAGTAAGGCCGGATATCCCTGCAGTGAATTGAATGCCGGCTCGTCTTGCATCTCCCAAGACGAAGGGATGTCTGAAGCCCCTGTGGAGACCATACAGAAAAATCTAGTCCTCCGCCTCATTGCGACCGGAGGCCTCACATCCTTTGAAAACTCGAGAGGTCCGCGGAGATCAAAGCTTCCAAAGGAGACGATGCCTGACTCCTCTTGAAAATGGATAGGAGCCCCAGATTCCCTGTGGCACGTCGAAAGGGACCCTGGGTCTCACGCCTCACGTGGAGACGCGTCTCAATTGCCATGCCAAGACTCGAAGAGAATCCCGAGGTGTCCCTCGCACCTAGGCAGGAGTCCTGACGTCGCTGAACAAACACGTGTCAGGAAGGGCCCTCCCCGTCGTAACTCGAGAATATACCCCAGGTTCCGGCCGCAACTCGAGAAAAACCATTAGACGTCCCCCTCGCCGTGAGATGAGGCCCGATTCCCCTGCACTGCGTGCAGAGCAATTCCATGTTCCACATCAAACGTGAAAGGAGCCTTGATTTCCTTGATGGCACTCCAGAGAAAACCCAAGATCACTGTCTCAAGTCTAGAGGGATCCTGAGGTCACTGTAGCAACAGGAAAGGGCTCCGTGGACCCCAAATCAACTCGAGATGAGAGCTTAGTCCCTGGCTTCGACTCAAGAGGAATACCAACTTTCCACAAGCACCTCAAGAGGAGGCTTCTCTCAGCTACAGGTATGTGAGAGGGACCCTGAGTTTGTGGCCTCAAGTGGAATGGACACCGAGATGCTCTGACTCTACGTAAGGCCGGATATCCTTGCAGTGAATTGAATGCAGGCTCGTCTTCCATCTCCCAAGATGAAGGGATGTCTGAATCACCTGTGGAGACCACAGAGAAGACCTAGTTCTCCACCTCTTCTCGACTGGAGGCCTCACATCCTTTGAAAACTCGAGACGTCCACGGAGATCAATGCTTCCAAAGGAGACGATGCCTGACTCCTCTTGAAAATGGATAGGAGTCCCAGGATCACTGTGGCACGTGGAAAGGGACCCTGGGTCTCCCGCCTCACGTGGAGACGCGTCCCAATTGCCATGCCAAGGCTCGAGGAGAATCCCGAGGTGTCCCTCGCACCTAGCCAGGAGTCCTGACATCGCTGAACAAACACGTGTCTGGAAGGGCCCTCCCCGTCGTAACTCGAGAATATACCCCAGGTTCCGGCCGCAACTCGAGAAAAACCATGAGACTTCCCCCTTGCCGCGAGATGAGGCCCAATTCCCCTGCACTGCGTGCAGAGCAATTCCGTGTTCCACATCAAATGTGAATGGAGCCTTGATTTCCTTGCTGGCACTCCACAGAAAACCCAAGATCACTGTCTCAAGTCTAGAGGGATCCTGAGGTCACTGGAGCAACACGAAAGGGCTCCGTGGACCCCAAATCAACTCGAGATGAGAGCTTAGTCCCTGGCTTCGACTCAAGAGGAATACCAAGTTTCCACAAGCACCTCAAGAGGAGGCTTCTCTCAGCTACAGGTATGTGAGAGGGACCCTGAGTTTGTGGCCTCAAGTGGAATGGTCACCGAGATGCTGTGACTCGAAGTAAGACCAGATATCCCTGGAGTGAATTGAATGCAGGCTCATCTTGCATCTCCCAAGGCGAAGGGTTGTCTGAATCCCCTGTGGAGACCACAGAGAAAGACCTAGTCCTCCGCCTCAACGCGAACGGAGGCCTCACATCCTTTGAAAACTCGAGAAGTCCGCGGAGATCAATGCTTCCAAAGGAGACGATGCCTGACTCCTCTTGAAAATGGATAGGAGTCCCAGGATCCCTGTGGCACGTGGAAAGGGACCCTGGGTCTCCCGCCTCACGTGGAGACGCGTCCCAATTGCCATGCAAAGACTCGAGGAGAATCCCGAGGTGTCCCTCGCACCTAGGCAGGAGTCCTGACGTCGCTGAACAAACACGTGTCTGGAAGGGCCCTCCCCGTCGTAACTCGAGAATATACCCCAGGTTCCGGCCGCAACTCGAGAAAAACCATGAGACTTCCCCCTCGCTGCGAGATGAGGCCCGATTCCCCTGCACTGCGTGCAGAGCAATTCCGTGTTCCACATCAAACGTGAAAGGAGCCTTGATTTCCTTGATGGCACTCCAGAGAAAACCCAAGATCACTGTCTCAAGTCTAGAGGGATCCTGAGGTCACTGGAGCAACACGAAAGGGCTCCGTGGACCCCAAATCAACTCGAGATGAGAGCTTAGTCCCTGGCTTCGACTCAAGAGGAATACCAAGTTTCCACAAGCACCTCAAGAGGAAGCTTCTCTCAGCTACAGGTATGTGAGAGGGACCCTGAGTTTGTGGCCTCAAGTGGAATGGACACCGAGATGCTCTGACTCTACGTAAGGCCGGATATCCCTGCAGTGAATTGAATGCAGGCTCGTCTTCCATCTCCCAAGATGAAGGGATGTCTGAATCACCTGTGGAGACCACAGAGAAGACCTAGTTCTCCACCTCTTCACGTCTGGAGGCCTCACATCCTTTGAAAACTCGAGACGTCCACGGAGATCAATGCTTCCAAAGGAGACGATGCCTGACTCCTCTTGAAAATGGATAGGAGTCCCAGGATCCCTGTGGCACGTGGAAAGGGACCCTGGGTCTCCCGCCTCACGTGGAGACGCGTCCCAATTGCCATGCCAAGGCTCGAGGAGAATCCCGAGGTGTCCCTCGCACCTAGCCAGGAGTCCTGACATCGCTGAAAAAACACGTGTCTGGAAGGGCCCTCCCCGTCGTAACTCGAGAATATACCCCAGGTTCCGGCCGCAACTCGAGAAAAACCATGAGACTTCCCCCTTGCCGCGAGATGAGGCCCAATTCCCCTGCACTGCGTGCACAGCAATTCCGTGTTCCACATCAAATGTGAAAGGAGCCTTGATTTCTTGCTGGCACTCCACAGAAAACCCAAGATCACTGTCTCAAGTCTAGAGGGATCCTGAGGTCACTGGAGCAACACGAAAGGGCTCCGTGGACCCCAAATCAACTCGAGATGAGAGCTTAGTCCCTGGCTTCTACTCAAGAGGAATACCAAGTTTCCACAAGCACCTCAAGAGGAGGCTTCTCTCAGCTACAGGTATGTGAGAGGGACCCTGAGTTTGTGGCCTCAAGTGGAATGGACACCGAGATGCTGTGACTCGAAGTAAGACCAGATATCCCTGGAGTGAATTGAATGCAGGCTCATCTTGCATCTCCCAAGACGAAGGGATGTCTGAATCCCCTGTGAAGTCCACAGAGAAAGACCTAGTCTTCCGCCTCATCGCGACCGGAGGACTCACATCCTTTGAAAACTCGAGAGGTCCGCGGAGATCAATGCTTCCAAAGGAGACGATGCCTGACTCCTCTTGAAAATGGATAGGAGTCCCAGGATCCCTGTGGCACGTGGAAAGGGACCCTGGGTCTCCCGCCTCACGTGGAGACGCGTCCCAATTGCCATGCCAAGACTCGAGGAGAATCCCGAGGTGTCCCTCGCACCTATGCAGGAGTCCTGACGTCGCTGAACAAACACGTGTAAGGAAGGGCCCTCCCCGTCGTAACTCGAGAATATACCCCAGGTTCCGGCCGCAACTCGAGATAAACCATGAGACTTCCCCCTCGCCGCGAGATGAGGTCCGATTCCCCTGCACTGCGTGCAGAGCAATTCCGTGTTCCACATCAAACGTGAAAGGAGCCTTGATTTCCTTGATGGCACTCCAGAGAAAACCCAAGGTCACTGTCTCAAGTCTAGAGGGATCCTGAGGTCACTGGAGCAACACGAAAGGGCTCCGTGGACCCCAAATCAACTCGAGATGAGAGCTTAGTCCCTGCCTTCGACTCAAGAGGAATACCAAGTTTCCACAAGCACCTCAAGAGGAGGCTTCTCTCAGCTACAGGTATGTGAGTGGGACCCTGAGTTTGTGGCCTCAAGTCGAATGGACACCGAGATGCTCTGACTCGAAGTAAGGCCAGATATCCCTGCAGTGAATTGAATGCAGGCTCGTCTTGCATCTCCCAAGACGAAGGGTTGTCTGAATCCCCTGTGGAGACCACAGAGAAAGACCTAGTCCTCCGCCTCAACGCGACCGGAGGCCTCACATCCTTTGAAAACTCGAGAGGTCTGCGGAGATCAATGCTTCCAAAGGAGACGATGCCTGACTCCTCTTGAAAATGGATAGGAGTCCAAGGATCCCTGTGGCACGTGGAAAGGGACCCTGCGTCTCCCGCCTCACGTGGAGACGCGTCCCAATTGCCATGCCAAGACTCGAGGAGAATCCCGAGGTGTCCCTCGCACCTAGGCTGGAGTCCTTACGTCGCTGAACAAACACGTGTCTGGAAGGACCCTCCCCGTCGTAACTCGAGAATACACCCCAGGTTCCGGCCGCAACTCGAGAAAAACCATGAGACTTCCCCCTCGCCGCGAGATGAGGCCCGATTCCCCTGCACTGCGTGCAGAGCAATTCCGTGTTCCACATCAAACGTGAAAGGAGCCTTGATTTCCTTGATGGCACTCCAGAGAAAACCCAAGATCACTGTCTCAAGTCTAGAGGGATCCTGAGGTCACTGGAGCAACACGAAAGGGCTCCATGGACCCCAAATCAACTCGAGATGAGAGCTTAGTCCCTGGCTTCGACTCAAGAGGAATACCAACTTTCCAAAAGCACCTCAAGAGGAGGCTTCTCTCAGCTACAGGTATGTGAGAGGGACCCTGAGTTTGTGGCCTCAAGTGGAATGGACACCGAGATGCTCTGACTCGAAGTAAGGCCGGATATACCTGCAGTGAATTGAATGCAGGCTCGTCTTGCATCTCCCAAGACGAAGGGTTGTCTGAATACCCTGTGGAGACCACAGAGAAAGACCTAGTCCTCCGCCTCAACGCGAACGGAGGCCTCACATCCTTTGAAAACTCGAGAGGTCCGCGGAGATCAATGCTTCCAAAGGAGACGATGCCTGACTCCTCTTGAAAATGGATAGGAGCCCCAGATTCCCTGTGGCACGTCGAAAGGGACCCTGGGTCTCACGCCTCACGTGGAGACGCGTCTCAATTGCCATGCCAAGACTCGAAGAGAATCCCGAGGTGTCCCTCGCACCTAGGCAGGAGTCCTGACGTCGATGAACAAACACGTGTCAGGAAGGGCCCTCCCCGTCGTAACTCGAGAATATACCCCAGGTTCCGGCCGCAACTCGAGAAAAACCATTAGACTTCCCCCTCGCCGCGAGATGAGGCCCGATTCCCCTGCACTGCATGCAGAGCAATTCCATGTTCCACATCAAACGTGAAAGGAGCCTTGATTTCCTTGATGGCACTCCAGAGAAAACCCAAGATCACTGTCTCAAGTCTAGAGGGATCCTGAGGTCACTGTAGCAACAGGAAAGGGCTCCGTGGACCCCAAATCAACACGAGATGAGAGCTTAGTCCCTGGCTTCGACTCAAGAGGAATACCAACTTTCCACAAGCACCTCAAGAGGAGGCTTCTCTCAGCTACAGGTATGTGAGAGGGACCCTGAGTTTGTGGCCTCAAGTGGAATGGACACCGAGATGCTCTGACTCTACGTAAGGCCGGATATCCCTGCAGTGAATTGAATGCAGGCTCGTCTTCCATCTCCCAAGATGAAGGGATGTCTGAATCACCTGTGGAGACCACAGAGAAGACCTAGTTCTCCACCTCTTCTCGACTGGAGGCCTCACATCCTTTGAAAACTCGAGACGTCCACGGAGATCAATGCTTCCAAAGGAGACGATGCCTGACTCCTCTTGAAAATGGATAGGAGTCCCAGGATCACTGTGGCACGTGGAAAGGGACCCTGGGTCTCCCGCCTCACGTGGAGACGCGTCCCAATTGCCATGCCAAGGCTCGAGGAGAATCCCGAGGTGTCCCTCGCACCTAGCCAGGAGTCCTGACATCGCTGAACAAACACGTGTCTGGAAGGGCCCTCCCCGTCGTAACTCGAGAATATACCCCAGGTTCCGGCCGCAACTCGAGAAAAACCATGAGACTTCCCCCTTGCCGCGAGATGAGGCCCAATTCCCCTGCACTGCGTGCAGAGCAATTCCGTGTTCCACATCAAATGTGAATGGAGCCTTGATTTCCTTGCTGGCACTCCACAGAAAACCCAAGATCACTGTCTCAAGTCTAGAGGGATCCTGAGGTCACTGGAGCAACACGAAAGGGCTCCGTGGACCCCAAATCAACTCGAGATGAGAGCTTAGTCCCTGGCTTCGACTCAAGAGGAATACCAAGTTTCCACAAGCACCTCAAGAGGAGGCTTCTCTCAGCTACAGGTATGTGAGAGGGACCCTGAGTTTGTGGCCTCAAGTGGAATGGTCACCGAGATGCTGTGACTCGAAGTAAGACCAGATATCCCTGGAGTGAATTGAATGCAGGCTCATCTTGCATCTCCCAAGGCGAAGGGTTGTCTGAATCCCCTGTGGAGACCACAGAGAAAGACCTAGTCCTCCGCCTCAACGCGAACGGAGGCCTCACATCCTTTGAAAACTCGAGAAGTCCGCGGAGATCAATGCTTCCAAAGGAGACGATGCCTGACTCCTCTTGAAAATGGATAGGAGTCCCAGGATCCCTGTGGCACGTGGAAAGGGACCCTGGGTCTCCCGCCTCACGTGGAGACGCGTCCCAATTGCCATGCAAAGACTCGAGGAGAATCCCGAGGTGTCCCTCGCACCTAGGCAGGAGTCCTGACGTCGCTGAACAAACACGTGTCTGGAAGGGCCCTCCCCGTCGTAACTCGAGAATATACCCCAGGTTCCGGCCGCAACTCGAGAAAAACCATGAGACTTCCCCCTCGCTGCGAGATGAGGCCCGATTCCCCTGCACTGCGTGCAGAGCAATTCCGTGTTCCACATCAAACGTGAAAGGAGCCTTGATTTCCTTGATGGCACTCCAGAGAAAACCCAAGATCACTGTCTCAAGTCTAGAGGGATCCTGAGGTCACTGGAGCAACACGAAAGGGCTCCGTGGACCCCAAATCAACTCGAGATGAGAGCTTAGTCCCTGGCTTCGACTCAAGAGGAATACCAAGTTTCCACAAGCACCTCAAGAGGAAGCTTCTCTCAGCTACAGGTATGTGAGAGGGACCCTGAGTTTGTGGCCTCAAGTGGAATGGACACCGAGATGCTCTGACTCTACGTAAGGCCGGATATCCCTGCAGTGAATTGAATGCAGGCTCGTCTTCCATCTCCCAAGATGAAGGGATGTCTGAATCACCTGTGGAGACCACAGAGAAGACCTAGTTCTCCACCTCTTCACGTCTGGAGGCCTCACATCCTTTGAAAACTCGAGACGTCCACGGAGATCAATGCTTCCAAAGGAGACGATGCCTGACTCCTCTTGAAAATGGATAGGAGTCCCAGGATCCCTGTGGCACGTGGAAAGGGACCCTGGGTCTCCCGCCTCACGTGGAGACGCGTCCCAATTGCCATGCCAAGGCTCGAGGAGAATCCCGAGGTGTCCCTCGCACCTAGCCAGGAGTCCTGACATCGCTGAAAAAACACGTGTCTGGAAGGGCCCTCCCCGTCGTAACTCGAGAATATACCCCAGGTTCCGGCCGCAACTCGAGAAAAACCATGAGACTTCCCCCTTGCCGCGAGATGAGGCCCAATTCCCCTGCACTGCGTGCACAGCAATTCCGTGTTCCACATCAAATGTGAAAGGAGCCTTGATTTCTTGCTGGCACTCCACAGAAAACCCAAGATCACTGTCTCAAGTCTAGAGGGATCCTGAGGTCACTGGAGCAACACGAAAGGGCTCCGTGGACCCCAAATCAACTCGAGATGAGAGCTTAGTCCCTGGCTTCTACTCAAGAGGAATACCAAGTTTCCACAAGCACCTCAAGAGGAGGCTTCTCTCAGCTACAGGTATGTGAGAGGGACCCTGAGTTTGTGGCCTCAAGTGGAATGGACACCGAGATGCTGTGACTCGAAGTAAGACCAGATATCCCTGGAGTGAATTGAATGCAGGCTCATCTTGCATCTCCCAAGACGAAGGGATGTCTGAATCCCCTGTGAAGTCCACAGAGAAAGACCTAGTCTTCCGCCTCATCGCGACCGGAGGACTCACATCCTTTGAAAACTCGAGAGGTCCGCGGAGATCAATGCTTCCAAAGGAGACGATGCCTGACTCCTCTTGAAAATGGATAGGAGTCCCAGGATCCCTGTGGCACGTGGAAAGGGACCCTGGGTCTCCCGCCTCACGTGGAGACGCGTCCCAATTGCCATGCCAAGACTCGAAGAGAATCCCGAGGTGTCCCTCGCACCTATGCAGGAGTCCTGACGTCGCTGAACAAACACGTGTAAGGAAGGGCCCTCCCCGTCGTAACTCGAGAATATACCCCAGGTTCCGGCCGCAACTCGAGATAAACCATGAGACTTCCCCCTCGCCGCGAGATGAGGTCCGATTCCCCTGCACTGCGTGCAGAGCAATTCCGTGTTCCACATCAAACGTGAAAGGAGCCTTGATTTCCTTGATGGCACTCCAGAGAAAACCCAAGGTCACTGTCTCAAGTCTAGAGGGATCCTGAGGTCACTGGAGCAACACGAAAGGGCTCCGTGGACCCCAAATCAACTCGAGATGAGAGCTTAGTCCCTGCCTTCGACTCAAGAGGAATACCAAGTTTCCACAAGCACCTCAAGAGGAGGCTTCTCTCAGCTACAGGTATGTGAGTGGGACCCTGAGTTTGTGGCCTCAAGTCGAATGGACACCGAGATGCTCTGACTCGAAGTAAGGCCAGATATCCCTGCAGTGAATTGAATGCAGGCTCGTCTTGCATCTCCCAAGACGAAGGGTTGTCTGAATCCCCTGTGGAGACCACAGAGAAAGACCTAGTCCTCCGCCTCAACGCGACCGGAGGCCTCACATCCTTTGAAAACTCGAGAGGTCTGCGGAGATCAATGCTTCCAAAGGAGACGATGCCTGACTCCTCTTGAAAATGGATAGGAGTCCAAGGATCCCTGTGGCACGTGGAAAGGGACCCTGCGTCTCCCGCCTCACGTGGAGACGCGTCCCAATTGCCATGCCAAGACTCGAGGAGAATCCCGAGGTGTCCCTCGCACCTAGGCTGGAGTCCTTACGTCGCTGAACAAACACGTGTCTGGAAGGACCCTCCCCGTCGTAACTCGAGAATACACCCCAGGTTCCGGCCGCAACTCGAGAAAAACCATGAGACTTCCCCCTCGCCGCGAGATGAGGCCCGATTCCCCTGCACTGCGTGCAGAGCAATTCCGTGTTCCACATCAAACGTGAAAGGAGCCTTGATTTCCTTGATGGCACTCCAGAGAAAACCCAAGATCACTGTCTCAAGTCTAGAGGGATCCTGAGGTCACTGGAGCAACACGAAAGGGCTCCATGGACCCCAAATCAACTCGAGATGAGAGCTTAGTCCCTGGCTTCGACTCAAGAGGAATACCAACTTTCCAAAAGCACCTCAAGAGGAGGCTTCTCTCAGCTACAGGTATGTGAGAGGGACCCTGAGTTTGTGGCCTCAAGTGGAATGGACACCGAGATGCTCTGACTCGAAGTAAGGCCGGATATACCTGCAGTGAATTGAATGCAGGCTCGTCTTGCATCTCCCAAGACGAAGGGTTGTCTGAATACCCTGTGGAGACCACAGAGAAAGACCTAGTCCTCCGCCTCAACGCGAACGGAGGCCTCACATCCTTTGAAAACTCGAGAGGTCCGCGGAGATCAAAGCTTCCAAAGGAGACGATGCCTGACTCCTCTTGAAAATGGATAGGAGCCCCAGATTCCCTGTGGCACGTCGAAAGGGACCCTGGGTCTCACGCCTCACGTGGAGACGCATCCCAATTGCCATGCCAAGACTCGAGGAGAATCCCGAGGTGTCCCTCGCACCTATGCAGGAGTCCTGACGTCGCTGAACAAACACGTGTAAGGAAGGGCCCTCCCCGTCGTAACTCGAGAATATACCCAAGGTTCCGGCCGCAACTCGAGATAAACCATGAGACTTCCCCCTCGCCGCGAGATGAGGTCCGATTCCCCTGCACTGCCTGCAGAGCAATTCCGTGTTCCACATCAAACGTGAAAGGAGCCTTGATTTCCTTGATGACACTCCAGAGACAACCCAAGATCACTGTCTCAAGTCTAGAGGGATTCTCAGGTAACTGGAGCAACACGAAAGGGCTCTGTGGACGCCAAATCAACTCGAGATGAGAGCTTACTCCCTGGCTTCGACTCAAGAGGAATATCAACTTTCCACAAGCACCTCAAGAGGAGGCTTCTCTCAGCTACAGGTATGTGAGAGGGACCCTGAGTTTGTGGCCTCAAGTGGAATGGACACCGAGATGCTCTGACTCGAAGTAAGGCCGGATATCCCTGCAGTGAATTGAATGCAGGCTCGTCTTGCATCTCCCAAGACGAAGGGATGTCTGAATCCCCTGTGGAGACCACAGAGAAAGACCTAGTCCTCCGCCTCATCGCGACCGGAGGCCTCACATCCTTTGAAAACTGTAGAGGTCCGCGGAGATCAATGCTTCCAAAGGAGACGATGCCTGACTCCTCTTGAAAATGGATAGGAGTCCCAGGATCCCTGTGGCACGTGGAAAGGGACCCTGGGTATCCCGCCTCACGTGGAGACGCGTCCCAATTGCCATGGCAAGACTCGAGGAGAATCCCGAGGTGTCCCTCGCACCTAGGCAGGAGTCCTGACGTCGCTGAACAAACACGTGTCTGGAATGGCCCTCCCCGTCGTAACTTGAGAATATACCCCAGGTTCCGGGCGCAACTCGAGAAAAACCATGAGACTTCCCCCTCGCCGCGACATGAGGCCCGATTCCCCTGCACTGCATGCAGAGCAATTCCGTGTTCCACATCAAACGTGAAAGGAGCCTTGATTTCCTTGATGGCACTCCAGAGAAAACCCAAGATCACTGTCTCAAGTCTAGAGGGATCCTGAAGTCACTGGAGCAACAGGAAAGGGCTCCGTGGACCCCAAATCAACTCAAGATGAGAGCTTAGTCCCTGGCTTCGACTCAAGAGGAATACCAACTTTCCACAAGTACCTCAAGAGGAGGCTTCTCTCAGCTACAGGTATGTGAGAGGGACCCTGAGTTTGTGGCCTCAAGTGGAATGGACACCGAAATGCTCTGACTCGAAGTAAGGCCAGATATCCCTGCAGTGAATTGAATGCAGGCTCGTCTTGCATCTCCCAAGACGATGGGTTGTCTGAATCCCCTGTGGAGACCACAGAGAAAGACCTAGTCCTCCGCCTCATTGCGACCGGAGGCCTCACATCCTTTGAAAACTCGAGAGGTCCGCGGAGATCAATGCTTCCAAAGGAGACGATGCCTGACTCCTCTTGAAAATGGATAGGAGTCCCAGGATCCCTGTGGCACGTCGAAAGGGACCCTGGGTCTCCCGCCTCACGTGGAGATGCGTCTCAATTGCCATGCCAAGACTCGAGGAGAATCCCGAGTTGTCCCTCGCACCTAGGCAGGAGTCCTGACGTTGATGAACAAACACGTGTCTGGAAGGGCCCTCCCCGTCGTAACTCGAGAATATACCCCAGGTTCCGGCCGCAACTCGAGAAAAACCATGAGACTTCCCCCTCGCCGCGACATGAGGCCCGATTCCCCTGCACTGCGTGCAGAGCAATTCCGTGTTCCACATCAAACGTGAAAGGAGCCTTGATTTCCATGACGGCACTCCAGAGAAACCCCAAGATCACTGTCTCAAGTCTAGAGGGATCCTGAGGTCCCTGTAGCAACACAAAAGGGCTCCGAGGACCCCAAATCAACTCGAGATTAGAGCTTAGTCCCTGGCTTTGACTCAAGAGGAATACCAACTTTCCACAAGCACCTCAAGAGGAGGCTTCTCTCAGCTACAGGTATGTGAGAGGGACCCTGAGTTTGTGGCCTCAAGTGGAATGGACACGGAGATGCTCTGACTCGAAGTAAGGCCGGATATCCATGCAGTGAATTGAATGCAGGCTCGTCTTGCATCTCCCAAGACCAACGGATGTCTGAATCCCCTGTGGAAACCACAGAGAAAGACCTAGTCCTCCGCCTCAACGCGATCGGAGGCCTCACATCCTTTGAAAACTCGAGAGGTCTGCGGAGATCAAGGCTTGCAAAGGAGACGATGCCTGACTCCTCTTGAAAATGGATAGGAGTTCCAGGATCCCTGTGGCACGTGGAAAGGGACCCTGCGTCTCCCGCCTCACGTGGAGACGCGTCCCAATTGCCATGCCAAGACTCAAGGAAAAGCCCGAGGTGTCCCTCGCACCTAGGCTGGAGTTCTTACGTCGCTGAACAAACACGTGTATGGAAGGGACCTCCCCGTCGTAACTCGAGAATATACCCCAGGTTCCGGCCTCGACTCGAGAAAAACCATGAGACTTCCCACTCGCCGCGAGATGAGGCCCGATTCCCCTGCACTGCGTCCAGAGCAATTCCGTGTTCCACATCAAACGTGAAAGGAGCCTTGATTTCCTTGATGACACTCCAGAGAAAACCCAAGATCACTGTCTCAAGTCTAGAGGGATCCTGAGGTCACTGGAGCAACACGAAAGGGCTCCGTGGACCCCAAATCAACTCGAGATGAGAGCTTAGTCCCTGGCTTCGACTCAAGAGGAATACCAACTTTCCACAAGCACCTCAAGAGGAGGCTTCTCTCAGCTACAGGTATGTGAGAGGGACCCTGAGTTTTTGGCCTCAAGTGGAATGGACACCGAGATGCTCTGACTCCAAGTAAGGCCGGATATCCCTGCAGTGAATTGAATGCAGGCTCGTCTTGCATCTCCCAAGACGAAGGAATGTCTGAATCCCCTGTGGAGACCACAGAGAAAGACCTAGTTCTCCGCCTCATCGCGACCAGAGGCCTCATATCCTTTGAAAACTCGAGAGGTCCGCGGAGATCAATGCTTCCAAAGGAGACGATGCCTGACTCCTCTTGAAAATGGATAGGAGTCCCAGGATCCCTGAATCACGTGGAAAGGGACCCTGGGTCTCCCACCTCACGTGGAGACGCGTCCCAATTGCCATGCCAAGACTCGAGGAGAATCCCAAGTTGTCCCTCGCACCTAGGCAGGAGTCCTGACGTCGCTGAACAAACACGTGTCTGGAAGGGACCTCACCGTCGTAACTCGGGAATATACCCCAAGTTCCGGCCGCAACTCGAGTAAAACCATGAGACTTCAAACTCGCCGCGAGATGAGGCCGAATTTCCCTGCACTGCGTGCAGAGCAATGCCGTGTTCCACATCAAAGTTGAAAGGAGCCTTGATATCCTTGATGGCACTCCAGAGAAAACCCAAGATCACTGTCTCAAGTCTAGAGGGATCCTGAGGTCACTGTAGCAACACGAAAGGTCTCCGTGGACCCCAAATCAAGTCGAGATGAGAGCTTAGTCCCTGGCTTCGACTCAAGAGGAATACCAGCTTTCCACAAGCACCTCAAGAGGAGGCTTCTCTCACCTACCGTTATGTGAGAGGGACCCTGATTTTGTGGCCTCAAGTGGAATGCACACCGATATGCTCTGACTCGAAGTAAGGCCGAATATCCCTGCAGTGAATTGAATGCATGCTCGTCTTTCATCTCCCAAGACGAAGGGATGTCTGAATCCCCTGTGGAGACCACAGAGAAAGACCTAGTTCTCCACCTCATCGCGACCGGAGGCCTCACATCCTTTGAAAACTCGAGAGGTCTGCGAAGATCAATGCTTCCAAAGGAGACGATGCCTGACTCCTCTTGAAAATGGATAGGAGTCCCAGGATCCCTGTGGCACGTGGAAAGGGACCCTGGTCTCCCGCCTCACGTGGAGACGCGTCCCAATGGCCATGACTAGACTCGAGGAGAATCCCAAGGTGTCCCTCGCACCTAGGCAGGAGTCCTGAAGTCGCTGAACAAACACGTGTCTGGAAGGGCCCTCCCCGTCGTAACTCGAGAATATACCCCAGGTTCCGGCCGCAACTCGAGAAAAACCATGAGACTTCCAACTCGCCGCGAGATGAGGCCCAATTTCCCTGCACTGCGTGCAGAGCAATTCCGTGTTCCACATCAAACGAGAAAAAAGCCTTGATTTCCTTGATGGCACTCCAGAGAAAACCCAAGATCATTGTCTCAAGTCTAGAGGGATCCTGAGGTCACTGGAGCAACACGAAAATGCTCCGTGGACCCAAAATCAACTCGAGATGAGAGCTTAGTCCCTGGCTTCGACTCAAGAGGAATACCAACTTTCCACAAGCACCTCAAGAGGAGGCTTCTCTCAGCTACAGGTATGTGAGATGGACCCTGAGTTTGTGGCCTCAAGTGCAATGGACACCGAGATGCTCTGACTCGAAGTAAGGCCGGATATCCCTGCAGTGAATTGAATGCAGGCTCATCTTGCATCTCCCAAGACGAAGGGATGTCTGAATCCCCTGTGGAGACCATAAGAAAGACCTAGTTCTCGCCACATCGCAACCGGAGGCCTCACATCCTTTGAAAATTCGAGAGGTCCTCGGAAATCAATGCTTATAAAGGAGACGATGCCTGACTACTCTTGAAAATGGATAGCAGTCCCAGGATCCGTGTGGCACGTGGAAAGGGACCCTGGGTCTCCCGCCTCACGTGGAGACGCGTCCCAATTGCCATGTCAAGACTCGAGGAGAATCCAGAGGTGTCCCGGGCACCTAGGCAGGAGTCCTGACGTCGCTGAACAAACACTTGTCTGGAAGGGCCCTCCCCGTCGTAAGTCGAGAATATACCCCAGGTTCCGCCGCAACTCGAGAAAAACCATCAGACTTACCCCTCGCCGCGAGATGAGACCCGATTCCCCTGCACTGCGTGCAGAGCAATTCCGTGTTCCACATCAAAATTGAAAGGAGCCTTGATATCCTTGATGGCACTCCAGAGAAAACCCAAGATCACTGTCTCAAGTCTAGAGGGATCCTGAGGTCACTGTAGCAACACGAAAGGGCTCCGTGGACCCCAAATCAACTCGAGATGAGAGCTTAGTCCCTGGCTTCGACTTAAGAGGTATACCAACTTTCCACAAGCACCTCAAGAGGAGGCTTCTCTCAGCTACAGTTATGTGAGAGGGACCCTGATTTTGTGGCCTCAAGTGGAATGGACACCGAGATGCTCTGACTCAAAATAAGGCCGAATATCCCTGCAGTGAATTGAATGCCGGCTCTTCATGCATTTCCCCAGACGAAGGGATGTCTGAATCCCCTGTGGAGACCACAGAGAAAGACCTAGTTCTCCACCTCATCGCGAACGGAGGCCTCACATCCTTTGAAAACCCGAGAGGTCCGCGGAGATCAATGCTTCCAAAGGAGAAGATGCCTGACTCATCTTGAAAATGGATAGGAGTCCCAGGATCCCTGAGGCACGTGGAATGGGACACTGGGTCTCCCGCCTCACGTGGAGACGCGTCCCAATTGCCATGCCAAGACTCGAGGAGAATCCCGAGGTGTCCCTCGCACCTAGGCAGGAGTCCTGACGTCGCTGAACAAACACGTGTCTGAAAGGGCCCTCCCCGTCATAACTCGAGAATATACCCCAGGTTCCGGCCGCAACTCGAGAAAAACCATGAGACTTCCCCCTCGGCGAGAGATGAGGCCCGATTCCCCTGCACTGGGTGCAGAGCAATTCCGTGTTCCACATCAAACGTGAAAGGAGCCTTGATTTCCTTGATGGCACTCCAGACAAAACCCAAGATCACTGTCTCAAGTCTAGAGGGATCCTGAGGTCACTGTAGCAACACCAAAGGGCTCCGTGGACCCCAGATCAACTCGAGATGAGAGCTTAGTCCCTGGCTGCGACTCAAGTGGAATACCAAGTTTCCACAAGCACCTCAAGAGGAGGCTTCTCTCAGCTACAGGTATGTGAGAGGGCCCCTGAGTTTGTTGCCTCAAGTGGAATGGACACCGAGAAGCTCTGACTCGAAGTTAGGCCGGATATCCCTGCAGTGAATTGAATGCAGGCTCGTCTTGCATCTCCCAAGACGAAGGGATGTCTGAATCCCCTGTGGAGACCACAGAGAAAGACCTAGTTCTCCGCCTCATCGCGACCGGAAGCCTCACATCCTTTCAAAACTCGAGAGGTCCGCGGAGATCAATGCTTCCAAAGGAGACGATGCCTGACTCCACTTGAAAATGGATAGGAGTCCCAGGATCCGTGTGGCACGTGGAAAGGGACGCTGGGTCTTCCGCCTCATGTGGAGACGCGTCCCAATTGCCATGTCAAGACTCGAGGAGAATCCAGAGGTGTCCCTCGCACCTAGGCAGGAGTAATGACGTCGCTCAACAAACAGTTGACTGGAAGGGCTCTCCCCATCGTAAGTCGAGAATGTACCCCAGGTTCCGGCCGCAACACGAGAAAAACCATGAGACTTCCACCTCGCCGCGAGATGAGGCCCGATTCCCCTGCACTGCGTGCAGAGCAATTCCGTGTTCCACATCAAACGAGAAAAAAGTCTTGATTTCCTTGATGGCACTCCAGAGAAAACCCAAGATCATTGTCTCAAGTCTAGAGGGATCCTGAGGTCACTGGAGCAACACGAAAATGCTCCGTGGACCCAAAATCAACTCGAGATGAGAGCTTAGTCCCTGGCTTCGACTCAAGAGGAATACCAACTTTCCACAAGCACCTCAAGAGGAGGCTTCTCTAAGCTACAGGTATGTGAGAGGGACACTGAGTTTGTGGCCTCAAGTGGAATGGACACCGAGAAGCTCTGACTCGAAGTTAGGCCGGATATCCCTGCAGTGAATTGAATGCAGGCTCGTCTTGCATCTCCCAAGACGAAGGGATGTCTGAATCCCCTGTGGAGACCACAGAGAAAGACCTAGTTCTCCACCTCATCGCGACCGGAGGCCTCACATCCTTTGAAAACTCGAGAGGTCCGCGGAGATCAATGCTTCCAAAGGAGACGATGCCTGACTCCTCTTGAAAATGGATAGGAGTCCCAGGATCCCTGTGGCACGTGAAAAGGGACCCTGGGTCTCCCGCCTCACGTGGAGACGCGTCCCAATTGCCATGCCAAGACTCGAGGAGAATCCCGAGGTGTCCCTCGCACCTAGGCAGGAGTCCTGACGTCGCTGAACTAACACGTGTCTGGAAGGGCCCTCCCCGTCGTAACTCGAGAATATACCCCAGGTTCCGGCCGCAACTTGAGAAAAACCATGAGACATCCCCCTTGCCGCGAAATGAGGCCCGATTCCCCTGCACTGCGTGTAGAGCAATTCCGTGTTCCACATCAAACGAGAAAAAAGCCTTGATTTCCTTGATGGCACTCCAGAGAAAACCCAAGATCACTGTCTCAAGTCTAGAGGGATCCTGAGGTCACTGGAGCAACAAGAAAGGTCTCCGTGGACCGCAAATTAACTCGAGATGAGAGCTTAGTCCCTGGCTTTGACACAAGAGGAATACCCACTTTGCACAAGCACCTTAAGTGGAGGGTTCTCTCAGCCACAGGTATGTGAGAAGGACCCTGAGTTTGTGGCCTCAAGTGGAATGGACACCGAGATGCTCTGACTCGAAGTAAGGCCGGATATCCCTGCAGTGAATTGAAATCAGGCTATTCTTGCATCTGCCAAGACGAAGGGATGTCTGTATCCCCTGTGGAGACCACAGAGAAAGACCGAGTTCTCCGCCTCATCGCGACCGGAGGCCTCATATCCTTTGAAAACTCGAGAGGTCCGCGGAGATCAATGCTTCCAAAGGAGACGATGCCTGACTCCTCTTGAAAATGGATAGGAGTCCCGGGATCCCTGTGGCACGTGGAAAGGGACACTGGGTCTCCCGCCTCACGTGGAGACGCGTCCCAATTGCCATGCCAAGACTCGAGGAGAATCCCGAGGTGTACCTCGCACCTAGGCAGGAGTCCTGACGTTGCTGAACAACTCGTGTCTGGAAGGGCCCTCCCCGTCGTAACTCTCGAATATACCCCAGGTTCCGGCCGCAACTCGAGAAAAACCATGAGACTTCCCCTTCGCCGCGAGATGAGGCCCAATTCCCCTGCACTGCGTGCAGAGCAATTCCGTGTTCGACATCAAAAGTGAAAGGAGCCATGATTTCCTTGATGGCACTCCAGAGAAAACCCAAGATCACTGTCTCAAGTCTAGAGGGATCCTGAGGTCACTGGAGCAACACGAAAGGTCTCCGTGGACCCCAAATCAACTCGAGATGAGAGCTTAGTCCCTGGCCTCGACTCAAGAGGAATACCAACTTTCCACAAGCACCTCAAGAGGAGGCTTCTCTCAGCTACAGGTATGTGAGAGGGACCCTGAGTTTGTGGCATCAAGGGGAATGGACACCGAGATGCTCTGACTCGAAGTAAGGCCGTGTATCCCTGCAGTGAAGTGAATGCAGCCTCGTCTTGCATCTCCCAAGACGAAGGGATGTCTGAATCCGCTGTGGAGACCACAGAGAAAGACCTAGTCCCCCGCCTCATCGCGACCGGAGGCCTCACATCCTTTGAAAATTCGAGAGGTGCGCGGAGATCAATGCTTCCAAAGGAGCCGATGCCTGACTCCTCTTGAAAATGGATATTAGTCCCAGTATCCCTGTGGCACGTGGAAAGGGACCCTGGGTCTCCCCCCTCACGTGGATACGCATCCCAATTGCCATGGCAAGACTCGAGGAGAATCCTGAGGTGTACCTCGCACCTAGGCAGGAGTCCTGACGTCGCTGAACACACGTGTCTGGAAGGGCCCTCCCCGTCGTAACTGGAGAATATACCCCAGGTTCCGGCCGCAACTCGCGAAAAACCATGAGACTTCCCACTCGCTGCGAGATGAGGCCCGACTCCCATGCACTGCGTGCAGAGCAATTCCGTCTTCCACATCAAACGTGAAAGGAGCCTTGATTTCCTTGATGGCACTCCAGAGGAAACCCAAGATCACTCTCTCAAGTCTAGAGGGATCCTGAGGTCACTGTAGCAACACGAAAGGGCTCCGTGGACCCCAAATCGAATCGAGATGAGAGCTTAGTCCCTGGCTTCGACTCTGGAGGAATACTAGCTTTTAACAAGCACCTCAAGAGGAGGCTTCTTTCAGCTACAGGTATGTGAGAGGGACCCTGAGTTTGTGGCATCAAGTGGAATGGACACCGAGATGCTCTGACTCAAAGTAAGGCCGGATATCCCAATAGTGAATTGAATGCAGGCTCGTCTTGCATCTCCCAAGACGAAGGGATGTCTGAATCCCCTGTGGAGACCACAGAGAAAGACCTAATTCTCTGCCTCTTCGCGACCGGAGGCCTCACATCCTTTGAAAACTCGAGAGGTCCGCGGAGATCAATGCTTCCAAAGGAGACGATGCCTGACTCCTCTTGAAAATGGATAGGTGTCCCAGGATCCCTGTGGCACGTGGAAAGGGACCCTGGGTCTCCCGCCTCACGTGGAGACGCGTCCCAATTGCCATGCCAAGACTCGAGGAGAATACCGAGGTGTCCCTCGCACCTAGGCAGGAGTCCTGACGTCGCTGAACAAACACGTGTCTGGAAGGGCCCTCCCAGTCGTAACTCGAGAATATAACCGAGGTTCCGGCCGCAACTCGAGAAAAACCATGAGACTTCCCCCTCGCCGCGAGATGAGGCCCGATTCCCCTGCAGTGCGTGCAGAGCAATTCCGTGTTCCACATCAAAGCTGAAAGGAGACTTGATTTCCTTGATGGCACTCCAGAGAAAACACAAGATCACTGTCTCAAGTCTAGAGGGATCCTGAGGTCACTGGAGCAACAAGAAAGGGCTCCGTGGACCCCAAATCAACTCGAGATGAGAGCTTAGTCCCTGGCTTCGACTCAAGAGGAATACCAATTTCCACAAGCACCTCAAGATGAGGCTTCTCTCAGCTACAGGTATGTGAGAGGGACCCTGAGTTTGTGGCCTCAAGTGGAATGGACACGGAGATGCTCTGACTCGAAGTAAGGCCGGATATCCCTGCAGTGAATTGAAAGCAGGCTCCTCTTGCATCTCCCAAGACGAAGGGATGTCTGAATCCCCTGTGGAGACCACAGAGAAAGACCTAGTTCTCCGCCTCATCGAGACCGGAGGCCTCCCATCCTTTGAAAACTCAAGAGGTCCGCGGAGATCAATGCTTCCAAAGGAGACGATGCCTGACTCTTCTTGAAAATGGATAGGAGTCCCAGGATCCCTGTGGCACGTGGAAAGGGACCCTGGGTCTCCCGCCTCACGTGGAGACACGTACCAATTACCATGCCAAGACTCGAGGAGATTCCCGAGGTGTCCCTCGCACCTAGGCAGGAGTCCAGACGTCGCTGAACAAACACGTGTCTGGAAGGGCCCTCCCCATCGTAACTCGAGAATATTCCCTAGGTTCCGACCGTAACTTCAGAAAAACAATGAGACATCCCCCTTGCCGCGAGATGAGGCCCGATTCCCTTGCACTGTGTGCAGAGCAATTCCGTGTTCCACATCAAACTTGAAAGGAGCCTTGATTTCCTTGATGGCACCCCAGAGAAAACCCAAGATCACTGTCTCAAGTCTAGAGGGATCCTGAGGTCACTGGAGCAACAAGAAAGGGCTCCGTGGACCCCAAATCAACTCGAGATGAGAGCTTAGTCCCTGGCTTCGACTCAAGAGAAATACCAACTTTCCATAAGCACCTCAAGAGGAGGCTTCTCTCAGCTACAGGTATGTGAGAGTGACCCTGAATTTGTGGCCTCAAGTGTAATGGACACCGAGATGCTCTGACTCGAAGTAAGGCCGGATATCCATGCAGTGAATTGAATGCAGGCTCGTCTTGCATCTCCCAAGACGAAGGGATGTCTGAATCCCCTGTGGAGACGACAGAGAAAGACCTAGTCCTCCGCCTCATCACGACCGGAGGCCTCACATCCTTTGAAAATTCGAGATGTCTGCGGAGATCAATGCTTCTAAAGGAGACGATGCCTGACTCCTCTTGAAAATGGATAGGAGTCCCGGGATCCCTGTGGCACGTGGAAAGGGACACTGGGTCTCCCGCCTCACGTGGAGACGGGTCCCAATTGCCATGCCAAGACTCGAGGAGAATCCCGAGGTGTACCTCGCACCTAGGCAGGAGTCCTGACGTCGCTGAACAACACGTGTCTGGAAGGGCCCTCCCCGTCGTAACTCTCGAATATACCCCAGGTTCCGGCCGCAACTCGAGAAAAACCATGAGACTTCCCCTTCGCCGCGAGATGAGGCCCAATTCCCCTGCACTGCGTGCAGAGCAATTCCGTGTTCGACATCAAAAGTGAAAGGAGCCTTGATTTCCTTGATGGCACTCCAGAGAAAACCCAAGATCACTGTCTGAAGTCTAGAGGGATCCTGAGGTCACTGGAGCAACACGAAAGGTCTCTGTGGACCCCAAATCAACTCGAGATGAGAGCTTAGTCCCTGGCCTCGACTCAAGAGGAATACCAACTTTCCACAAGCACCTCAAGAGGAGGCTTCTCTCAGCTACAGGTATGTGAGAGTGACCCTGAGTTTGTGGCATCAAGGGGAATGGACACCGAGATGCTCTGACTCGAAGGAAGGCCGGATATCCCAATAGTGAATTGAATGCAGGCTCGTCTTGCATCTCCCAAGACGAAGGGATGTCTGAATCCCCTGTGGAGACCACAGAGAAAGACCTAATTCTCCGCCTCATCGCGACCGGAGGCCTCACATACTTTGAAAACTCGAGAGGTCCGCGGAGATCAATGCTTCCAAAGGAGACGATGCCTGACTCCTCTTGAAAATGGATAGGTGTCCCAGGATCCCTGTGGCACGTGGAAAGGGACCCTGGGTCTCCCGCCTCACGTGGAGACGCGTCCCAATTGCCATTCCAAGACTCGAGGAGAATCCCGAGGTGTCCCTCGCACCTAGGCAGGAGTCCTGACGTCGCTGAACAAACAGGTGTCTGGAAGGGCCCTCCCAGTCGTAACTCGAGAATATAACCGAGGTTCCGGCCGCAACTCGAGAAAAACCATGAGACTTCCCCCTCGCCGCGAAATGAGGCCCGATTCCCCTGCAGTGCGTGCAGAGCAATTCCGTGTTCCACATCAAAGCTGAAAGGAGCCTTGATTTCCTTGATGGCACTCCAGAGAAAACACAAGATCACTGTCTCAAGTCTAGAGGGATCCTGAGGTCACTGGAGCAACAAGAAAGGGCTCCGTGGACCCCAAATCAACTCGAGATGAGAGCTTAGTCCCTGGCTTCGACTCAAGAGGAATACCAACTTTCCATAAGCACCTCAAGATGAGGCTTCTCTCAGCTACAGGTATGTGAGAGTGACCGTGAATCTGTGGCCTCAAGTGTCATGGAAACCGAGATGCTCTGACTCTAAGTAAGGCCGGATATCCCTGCAGTGAATTGAATGCAGGCTCGTCTTGCATCTCCCAAGACGAAGGGATGTCTGAATGCCCTGTGGAGACGACAGAGAAAAACCTAGTCCTCCGCCTCATCGCGACCGGAGGACTCACATCCTTAGAAAATTCGAGATGTCTGCGGAGATCAATGCTTCCAAAGGAGACGATGCCTGACTCCTCTTGAAAATGGATAGGAGTCCCGGGATCCCTGTTGCACGTTGAAAGGGACACTGGGTCTCCCGCCTCACGTGGAGACGCGTCCCAATTGCCATGCCAAGACTCGAGGAGAATCCCGAGGTGTCCCTCGCACCTAGGCAGGAGTCCTGACGTCGCTGAAAAACACGTGTCTGGAAGGGCCCTCCCCGTCGTAACTCTCGAATATACCCCAGGTTCCGGCCGCAACTCGAGAAAAACCATGAGACTTCCCCTTCGCCGCGAGATGAGGCCCAATTCCCCTGCACTGCGTGCAGAGCAATTCCGTGTTCGATATCAAAAGTGAAAGGAGCCTTGATTTCCTTGATGGCACTCCAGAGAAAACCCAAGATCACTGTCTCAAGTCTAGAGGGATCCTGAGGTCACTGGAGCAACACGAAAAGTCTCCGTGGACCCCAAATCAACTCGAGATGAGAGCTTAGTCCCTGGCCTCGACTCAAGAGGAATACCAACTTTCCACAAGCACCTCAAGAGGAGGCTTCTCTCAGCTACAGGTATGTGAGAGGGACCCTGAGTTTGTGGCATCAAGTGGAATGGACACCGAGATGCTCTGACTCGAAGTAAGGCCGGATATCCCAATAGTGAATTGAATGCAGGCTTGTCTTGCATCTCCCAAGACGAAGGGATGTCTGAATCCCCTGTGGAGACCACAGAGAAAGACCTAATTCTCCGCCTCATCGCGACCGGAGGCCTCACATCCTTTGAAAACTCGAGAGGTCCGCGGAGATCAATGCTTCCAAAGGAGACGATGCCTGACTCCTCTTGAAAATGGATAGGTGTCATTAAAAAGAATTCATTTGAACCAGTCCTAATGAGATGGATGAAGCTGGAGCCCATTATACAGAGTGAAGTAAGCCAGAAAGATAAAGAACATTACAGCATACTGACACATGTATATGGAATTTAGAATGGTGATAACGATAACCCTATATGCAAAACAGAAAAAGAAACACAGAAATACAGAACAGACTTTTGAACTTTGTGGGAGAATGTGAGGGTGGGATATTTCAAAAGAACAGCATGTATACTATCTATGGTGAAACAGATCACCAGCCCAGGAGGGATGCACGGGACGGGCGCTCCGGCCTGGTGCACTGGGAAGACCCGGAGGAATCGGGTGGAGAGGGAGGTGGGAGGGGGGATCGGGATTGGGAATACATGTAAATCCATGGCTGATTCATATCAATGTATGACAAAACCCACTGGAAAAAAATAATAATAATAATAATAAAAAATTAAAAAAAAAAAATAAAAAAATAAATTCAAAAAAAAAAAAAAAAAAAAAAAAAAGAAAATGGATAGGTGTCCCAGGATCCCTGTGGCACGTGGAAAGGGACTCTGGGTCTCCCGCCTCACGTGGAGACGCGTCCCAATTGCCATGCCAAGACTCGAGGAGAATCCCGAGGTGTCCCTCGCACCTAGGCAGGAGTCCTGACGTCGCTGAACAAACACGTGTCTGGAAGGGCCCTCCCCGTCGTAACTCGAGAATATAACCGAGGTTCCGGCCGCAACTCGAGAAAAACCATGAGACTTCCCCCTCGCCGCGAAATGAGGCCCGATTCCCCTGCAGTGCGTGCAGAGCAATTCCGTGTTCCACATCAAAGCTGAAAGGAGCCTTGATTTCCTTGATGGCACTCCAGAGAAAACACAAGATCACTGTCTCAAGTCTAGAGGGATTCTGAGGTCACGGAAGCAGCACCAAAGGGCTAAGTGGATGCCAAATCAACTCGAGATGAGAGATTAGTCCCTGGCTTCGACTCAAGAGGAATACCAATTTCCACAAGCACCTCAAGATGAGGCTTCTCTCAGCTACAGGTATGTGAGAGTGACCCTGAGTTTGTGGCCTCAAGTGGAATGGACACGGAGATGCTCTGACTCGAAGTAAGGCCGGATATCCCTGCAGTGAATTGAAAGCAGGCTCGTCTTGCATCTCCCAAGACGAAGGGATGTCTGAATCCCCTGTGGAGACCACAGAGAAAGACCTAGTTCCCCGCCTCATCGAGACCGGAGGCCTCCCATCCTTTGAAAACTCGAGAGGTCTGCGGAGATCAATGCTTCCAAAGGAGACGATGCCTGACTCCTCTTGAAAATGGATAGGAGTCCCAGGATCCCTGTGGCACGTGGAAAGGGACCCTGGGTCTCCCGCCTCACGTGGAGACGCGTCCCAATTACCATGCCAAGACTCGAGGAGATTCCCGAGGTGTCCCTCGCACCTAGGCAGGAGTCCTGACGTCGCTGAACAAACACGTGTCTGGAAGGGCCCTCCCCGTCGTAACTCGCGAGTATTCCCTAGGTTCCGACCGTAACTTCAGAAAAGCAATGAGACATCCCCCTTGCCGCGAGATGAGGCCCGATTCCCATGCACTGTGTGCAGAACAATTCCGTTTTCCACATCAAACATGAAAGGAGCCTTGATTTCCTTGATGGCACCCCAGAGAAAACCCAAGATCACTGGCTCAAGTCTAGAGGGATCTTGAGGTCACGGAAGCAGCACGAAAGGGCTAAGTGGATGCCAAATCAACTCGAGATGAGAGATTAGTCCCTGGCTTCGACTCAAGAGGCATACCAACTATTCACAAGCACCTCAAGAGGAGGCTTCTCTCAGCTACAGGTATGTGAGAGGGACCCTGAGTTTGTGGCCTCAAGTGGAATGGACACCGAGATGCTCTGACTCGAAGTAAGGCCAGATATCCCTGCAGTGAATTGAATGCAGGCTCGTCTTGCATCTCCCAAGACGAAGGGATGTCTGAATCCCCTGTGGAGACGACAGAGAAAGACCTAGTCCTCAGCCTCATCGCGACCGGAGACACCACATCCTTTGAAAAATCGAGAGGTCTGCGGAGATCAATGCTTCCAAAGGAGACGATGCCTGACTCCTCTTGAAAATGGATAGGAGTCCCAGGATCCCTGTGGCACGTGGAAAGGGACCCTGGGTCTCCCGCCTCACGTGGAGACGCGTCCCAATTGCCATGTCAAGACTCGAGGAGAACCCCGAGGTGTCCCTCGCACCTAGGCAGGATTCCTGACGTCGCTGAACAAACACGTGTCTGGAAGGGCCCTCCCCGTCGTAACTCGAGAATATACCCCAGGTTCCGGCCTCAACTCGAGAAAAACCATGAGACTTCCCCCTCGCCGCGACATGAGGCCCGATTCCCCTGCACTGCGTGCAGAGCAATTCCGTGTTTCACATCAAATGTGAAAGGAGCCTTGATTTCCTTGATGGCACTCCAGAGAAAACCCAAGATCACACTCTGAAGTCTAGAGGGATCCTGAGGTCACTGGAGCAACACAAAGGGCTCAGTGGACCCCAAATCAACTCGAGATGAGAGCTTAGTCCCTGGTTTCGACTCAAGAGGAATACCAACTTTCCACAAGCACCTCAAGAGGAGGCTTCTCTCAGCTACAGGTATGTGAGAGGGCCCCTGAGTTTGTGGCCTCAAGTGGAATGGACACCGAGATGATCTGATTCGAAGTAAAGCCGGATATCCCTGCAGTGAATTGAATGCAGGCTCGTCTTGCATCTCCCAAGACGAAGGGTTGTCTGAATCCCCTGTGGAGTCCACAGAGAAAGACCTAGTCCTCCGCCTCAACGCGAACGGAGGCCTCACATCCTTTGAAAACTCGAGAGGTCCGCGGAGATCAATTCTTCCAAAGGAGACGATGCCTGACTCCTCTTGAAAATGGATAGGAGTCCCAGGATCCCTGTGGCACGTGGAAAGGGACCCTGGGTCTTCCGCCTCACGTGGAGACGCGTCCCAATTGCCATGCCAAGACTCGGGAAGAATACCGAGGTTTCCCTCGCACCTAGGCAGGAGTCCTGACGTCGCTGAACAAACACGTGTCTGGAAGGGCCCTCCCCGTCGTAACTCGAGAATATACCCCAGGTTCCGGCCGCAACTCGAGAAAAACCATGAGACTTCCCCCTCGCTGCGAAAAGAGGCCCGATTCCACCACACTGCGTGCAGAGCAATTCCGTGTTCCACATCAAACGTGAAAGGAGAGTTGATTTCCTTGATGGCACTCAAGAGAAAACCCAAGATCACTGTCTCAAGTCTAGAGGGATCCTGAGGTCACTGGAGCAACACGAAAGGGCTCCGTGGACCCCAAATGAACTCGAGATGAGGGCTTAGTCTCTGGCTTCGAGTCAAGAGGAATACCAACTTTCCACAAGCACCTCAAGAGGAGGCTTCTCTCAGTTACAGGTATGTGAGAGGGACCCTGAGTTTGTGGCCTCAAGTGGAATGGACACCGAGATGCTCTGACTCGAACTAAGGCCGGTTATCCCTGCAGTGAATTGAATACAGGCTCGTCTTGCATCTCCCAAGATGAAGTGTTGTCTGAATCCCCTGAGGAGACCACAGAGAAAGACCTAGTCCTCCACCTCAACGCAACCTGAGGCCTCATATCCTTTGAAAACTCGAGAGGTCCGCGGAGATCAATGTTTCCAAAGGAGACGATGCCTGACTCCTCTTGAAAATGGATAGGAGTCCCAGGATCCCTGTGGCACGTGGAAAGGGACCCTGGGTCTCCCTCCTCACGTGGAGACGCGTCCCAATTGCCATGCCAAGACTCGAGGAGAATCCCGAGGTGTCCCTTGCACCTAGGCAGGAGTCCTGACGTCGCTGAACAAACACGTGTCTGGAAGGGCCCTCCCCGTCGTAACTCGAGAATATACCCCAGGTTCCGGCCGCAACTCGAGAAAAACCATGAGACTTCCCCCTCGCCGTGAGATGAGGCCCGATTCCCCTGCCCTGCATGCAGAGCAATTCCGTATTCCACATCAAAAGTGAATGGAGCCTTGATTTCCTTGATGACACTCCAGAGAAAACCCAAGATCACTGTCCCTAGTCTAGAGGGATCCTGAGGTCACTGTAACAACACGAAAGGGCTCCATGGACCCCAAATCAACTCGAGATGAGAGCTTAGTCCCTGGCTTCGACTCAAGAGGAATACCAACTTTCCACAAGCACCTCAAGAGGAGGCTTCTCTCAGCTACAGGTATGTGAGAGGGCCCCTGAGTTTGTGGCCTCAAGTGGAATGGACACTGTGATGCTCTGACTCGAAGTAAGGCCGGATATCCCTGCAGTGAATTGAATGCAGGCTCGTCTTGCATCTCCCAAGACGAAGGGATGTCTGAATCCCCTGTGGAGACCACAGAGAAAAACCTAATTCTCCGCCTCATAGCGAGCGGAGGCCTCACATCCTTTGAAAATTCGAGAGGTCCGCGGAGATCAATGCTTCCAAAGGAGACGATGCCTGACTCCTCTTGAAAATGGATAGGAGTCCCAGAATCCCTGTGGCACGTGGAAAGGGACCCTGGGTCTCCCTCCTCACGTGGAGACGCGTCCCAATTGCCATGCCAAGACTCGAGGAGAATCCCGAGGTGTCCCTTGCACCTAGGCAGGAGTCCTGACGTCGCTGAACAAACACGTGTCTGGAAGGGCCCTCCCCGTCGTAACTCGAGAATATACCCCAGGTTCCGGCCGCAACTCGAGAAAAACCATGAGATTTCCCCCTCGCCGCGAGTTGAGGTCCGATTCCCCTGCACTGCATGCAGAGCAATTCCGTGTTCCACATCAAACGTGAAAGGAGCCTTGATTTCCTTGATGACACTCCAGAGAAAACCCAAGATCACTGTCTCAAGTCTAGAGGGATCCTGAGGTCACTGGACCAACAGGAAAGGGCTCCGTGGACCGAAATCAACTCAAGATGAGAGCTTAGTCCCTGGTTTCGACTCAAGAGGAATACCAACTTTCCACAAGCACCTCAAGAGGAGGCTTCTCTCAGCTACAGGTATGTGAGAGGGACCCTGAGTTTGTGGCCTCAAGTGGAATGGACACCGGGATGCTCTGACTCGAAGTAAGGCCGGATATCCCTGCAGTGAATTGAATGCAGGCTCGTCTTGCATCTCCCAAGACGAAGGGATGTCTGAATCCCCTGTGGAGATGACAGAGAAAGAGCTAGTCCTAAGCCTCATCGCGAGCGGAGGCCTCACATCCTTTGAAAACTCGAGAGGTCCGCGGAGATCAATGCTTCCAAAGGAGACGATGCCTGACTCCTCTTGAAAATGGATAGGAGTCCCAGCAGTCCTGTGGCACGTGGAAAGGGACCGTGGGTCTCCCGCCTCACGTGGAGACGCGTCCCAATTGCCATGCCAAGACTCGAGGTGAATCCCGAGGTGTCCCTCGCAACTAGGCAGGAGTCCCGACGTCGCTGAACAAACACGTGTCTGGAAGGGCCCTCCCCGTCGTAACTCGAGAATATACCCCAGTTCCGGCCGCAACTCGAGAAAAACCATGAGACTTCCCCCTTGCCACGAGATGAGGCCCGATTCCCCTGCACTGCGTGCAGAGCAATTCCGTCTTCCACATCAAATTTGAAAGGAGCCTTGATTTCCTTGATGGCACTCCAGAGAAAACCCAAGATCACTGTCTCAAGTCTAGAGGGATCCTGAGATCACTGGAGCAACACGAAAGGGCTCCGTGGACCCCAAATCAACTCGAGATGAGAGCTTAGTCCCTGGCGTCAACTCAAGAGGAATATCAACTTTCCACAAGCACCTCAAGAGGAGGCTTCTCTGAGCTACAGGTATGTGAGAGGGACCCTGAGTTTGTGGCCTCAAATGGAATGGACACCGAGATGCTCTGACTCGATGTAAGGCCGGATATCCCTGCAGTGAATTGAATGCAGGCTCGTCTTGCATCTCCCAAGACGAAGGGATGTCTGAATCCCCTGTGGAGACCACAGAGAAAGACCTAACTTTCTGCCTCATCGCGACCAGAGACCTCACATCCTTTGAAAATCCGAGAGGTCCGCGGAGATCAATGCTTCCAAAGGAGACGATGCCTGACTCCTCTTGAAAATGGATAGGAGTCCCAGGATCCCTGTGGCACGTGGAAAGGGACCCTGGGTCTCCCTCCTCACGTGGAGACGCGTCCCAATTGCCATGCCAAGACTCGAGGAGAATCCCGAGGTGTCCCTTGCACCTAGGCAGGAGTCCTGACGTCGCTGAACAAACACGTGTCTGGAAGGGCCCTCCCCGTCGTAACTCGAGAATATACCCCAGGTTCGGGCCGCAACTCGAGAAAAACCATGAGACTTCCCCCTCGCCGCGAGATGAGGCCCGATTCCCCTGCCCTGCATGCAGAGCAATTCCGTATTCCACATCAAAACTGAAAGGAGCCTTGATTTCCTTGATGCCACTCCAGAGAAAACCCAAGATCACTGTCCCTAGTCTAGAGGGATCCTGAGGTCAGTGTAACAACACGAAAGGTCTCCATGGACCCCAAATCAACTCGAGATGAGAGCTTAGTCCCTGGCTTCGACTCAAGAGGAATACCAACTTTCCACAAGCACCTCAAGAGGAGGCTTCTCTCAGCTACAGGTATGTGAGAGGGCCCCTGAGTTTGTGGCCTCAAGTGGAATGGACACCGAGATGCTCTGACTCGAAGTAAGGCCGGATATCCCTGCAGTGAATTGAATGCAGGCTCGTCTTGCATCTCCCAAGACGAAGGGATGTCTGAATCCCCTGTGGAGACCACAGAGAAAAACCTAATTCTCCGCCTCATCGCGAGCGGAGGCCGCACATCCTTTGAAAACTCGAGAGGTCCGCGGAGATCAATGCTTCCATAGGAGCCGATACCTGACTCCTCTTGAAAATGGATAGGAGTCCCAGGATCACTGTGGCACGTGGAAAGGGACCCTGGGTCTCCTGCCTCACGTGGAGACGCGTCCCAATTGCCATGCCAAGACTCGAGGAGAATCCCGAGGTGTCCCTCGCACCTAGGCAGGAGTCCTGACGTCGCTGAACAAACACGTGTCTGGCAGGGCCCTCCCCGTCGTAACTCGAGAATATACCCCAGGTTCGGGCCGCAACTCGAGAAAAACCATGAGACTTCCCCCTCGCCGCGAGATGAGGCCTGATTCCCCTGCCCTGCGTGCAAACCAATTCCGTTTTCCACATCAAACGTGAAAGGAGCCTTGATTTCCTTGATGACACTCCAGAGAAAACACAAGTTCACTGTCTCAAGTCTAGAGGGATCCTGAGGTAACTGGAGCAACACGAAAGGGCTCCGTGGACCCCAAATCATCTCGAGATGAGAGCTTAGACCCTGGCTTCGACTCAAGAGGAATACCAACTTTCCACAAGCAACTCAAGAGGAGGCTTCTCTCAGCTACAGGTATGTGAGAGGGCCCCTGAGTTTGTGACCTCAAGTGGAATGGACACCGAGATGCTCTGACTCGAAGTAAGGCCGGATATCCCTGCAGTGAATTGAATGCAGGCTCGTCTTGCATCTCCCAAGACGAAGGGATGTCTGAATCTCCTGTGGAGACCACAGAGAAAAACCTAATTCTCCGCCTCATCACGAGCAGAGGCCTCACATCCTTTGAAAACTCGAGAGGTCCGCGGAGATCATTGCTTCCAAAGGAGACGATGCCTGACTCCTCTTGAAAATGGATAGGAGTCCCAGGATCCCTGTGGCACGTGGAAAGGGACCCTGGGTCTCCCTCCTCACGTGGAGACGCGTCCCAATTGCCATGCCAAGACTCGAGGAGAATCCCGAGGTGTCCCTCGCACCTAGGCAGGAGTCCTGAGGTCGCTGAACAAACACGTGTCTGGAAGGGCCCTACCAGTCGTAACTCGAGAATATAACCCAGGTTCGGGCCGCAACTCGAGAAAAACCATGAGACTTCCCCCTCGCCGCGAGATGAGGCCTGATTCCCCTGCCCTGAGTGCAAAGCAATTCTGTTTTCCACATCAAAAGTGAAAGGAGCCTTGATTTCCTTGATGGCACTCCAGAGAAAACCCAAGTTCACTGTCTCAAGTCTAGAGGGATCCTGAGGTCACTTGAGCAACACAAAAGGGCTCCGTGGACCACAAATCAACTCGAGATGAGAGCTTAGTCCCTGGCTTCGACTCAAGAGGAATACCAACTTTCCACAAGCACCTCAAGAGGAGGCTTCTCTCAGCTACAGGTATGTGAGAGGGACCCTGAGTTTGTGGCCTCAAGTGGAATGGACACCGAGATGCTCTGACTCGAAGTAAGGCCGGATATCCCTGCAGTGAATTGAATGCAGGCTCGTCTTGCATCTCCCAAGACGAAGGGATGTCTGAATCCCCTGTGGAGATGACAGAGAAAGACCTAGTCCTCCGCCTCATCGCGAGCGGAGGCCTCACATCCTTTGAAAACTCGAGAGGTCCGCGGAGATCAATGCTTCCAAAGGAGACGATGCCTGACTCCTCTTGAAAATGGATAGGAATCCCAGGATCCCTGTGGCACGTGGAAAGGGACCTTGGGTCTCACGCCTCACGTGGAGACGCGTCCCAATTGCCATGCCAAGACTCGAGGAGAATCCCGAGGTGTCCCTCGCACCTAGGCAGGAGTCCTGACGTCGCTGAACAAACACGTTTCTGGAAGGGCCCTCCCCGTCGTAACTCGAGAATATACCCCAGGTTCCGGCCGCAACTCGAGAAAAACCATGAGACTTCCCGCTTGCCACGAGATGAGGCCCGATTCCCCTGCACTGCGTGCAGAGCAATTCCGTGTTCCACATCAAATTTGAAAGGAGCCTTGATTTCCTTGATGGCACTCCAGAGAAAACCCAAGATCACTGTCTCAAGTCTAGAGGGATCCTGAGGTCACTGGAGCAACACGAAAGGGCTCCGTGGACCCCAAATCAACTCGAGATGAGAGCTTAGTCCCTGGCTTCGACTCAAGAGGAATACCAACTTTCCACAATCACCTCAAGAGGAGGCTTCTCTGAGCTACAGGTATGTGAGAGGGACCCTGAGTTTGTGGCCTCAAATGGAATGGACACCGAGATGCTCTGACTCGAAGTAAGGCCGGATATCCCTGCAGTGAATTGAATGCAGGCTCGTCTTGCATCTCCCAAGACGAAGGGATGTCTGAATCCCCTGTGGAGACCACAGAGAAAGACCTAACTTTCTGCCTCATCGCGACCAGAGACCTCACATCCTTTGAAAATCCGAGAGGTCCGCGGAGATCAATGCTTCCAAAGGAGACGATGCCTGACTCCTCTTGAAAATGGATAGGCGTCCCAGGATCCCTGTGGCACGTGGAAAGGGACACTGGGTTTCCCGCCTCACGTGGAGACGCGTCCCCATTGCCATGCCAAGACTCGAGGAGAATCCCGAGGTGTCCCTCGCACCTAGGCAGGAGTCCTAACGTCGCTGAACAAACACGTGTCTGGAAGGGCCCTCCCCGTCGTAACTCGAGAATATAACCCAGGTTCCGGCCGCAACTCGAGAAAAACCATGAGACTTCCCCCTCGCCGCTGGATGAAGCAAGATTCCCCTGCACTGCGTGCAGAACAATTCCGTGTTCCACATCAAACGTGAAAGGAGCCTTGAATTCCTTGATGGCACTGCAGAGAAAACGCAAGATCACTGTCTCAAGTCTAGAGGGATCCTGAGGGCAATGGAGCAACACGAAAGTGCTCTGTGGACCCCAAATCAACTCGAGATGAGAGCTTAGTCCCTGGCTTCGACTCAAGAGGAATACCAACTTTCCACAAGCACCTCAAGGGGAGGCTTTTCTCAGCTACAGGTATGTGAGAGGGACCCTGAGTTTGTGGCCTCAAGTGGAATGGACACCGAGATGCTCTGACTCGAAGTAAGGCCGGATATCCCTGCAGTGAATTGAATGCAGGCTCGTCTTGCATGTCCCAAGACGAAGGGATGTCTGAATCCCCTGTGGAGACCACAGAGAAAGACCGAGTTCTCCGCCTCATCGCGACCGGAGGCCTCACATCCTTTGAAAACTCGAGAGGTCCGCGGAGATCAATGCTTCCAAAGGAGACGATGCCTGACTCCTCTTGAAAATGGATAGGAGTCCCAGGATCCCTGTGGCACGTGGAAAGGGACCCTGGGTCTCCCGCCTCACGTGGAGACGCGTCCCAATTGCCATGCCAAGACTCGAGGAGAATCCCGAGATGTCCCTCGCACCTAGGCAGGAGTCCTGACGTCACTGAACAAACACGTGTCTGGAAGGGCCCTACCCGTCGTAACTCGAGAATATACCCCAGGTTCGGGCCGCAACTCGAGAAAAACCATGAGACTTCCCCCTCGCCGCGAGATGAGGTCTGATTCCCCTGCCCTGCGTGCAAAGCAATTCCGTTTTCCACATCAAAAGTGAAAGGAGCCTTGATTTCCTTGATGGCACTCCAGAGAAAACCCAAGTTCACTGTCTCAAGTCTAGAGGGATCCTGAGGTCACTGGAGCAACACGAAAGGGCTCCGTGGACCACAAATCAACTCGAGATAAGAGCTTAGTCCCTGGCTTCGACTCAAGAGGAATACCAACTTTCCACAAGCACCTCAAGAGGAGGCTTCTCTCAGCTACAGGTATGTGAGAGGGACCCTGAGCTTGTGGCCTCAAGTGGAATGGAAACCGAGATGCTCTGACTCGAAGTAAGGCCGGATATCCCTGCAGTGAATTGAATGCACGATCGTCTTTCATCTCCCAAGACGAAGGGATGTCTGAATCCCCTGTAGAGATGACAGAGAAAGAGCTAGTCCTCCGCCTCATCGCGAGCGGAGGCCTCACATCCTTTGAAAACTCGAGAGGTCCGCGGAGATCAATGCTTCCAAAGGAGACGATGCCTGACTCCTCTTGAAAATGTATAGGAATCCCAGGATCCCTGTGGCACGTGGAAAGGGACCCTGGGTCTCCCTCCTCACGTGGAGACGCGTCCCAATTGCCATGCCAAGACTCGAGGAGAATCCCGTGGTGTCCCTTGCACCTAGGCAGGAGTCCTGACGTCGCTGAACAAACACGTGTCTGGAAGGGCCCTCCCCGTCGTAACTCGAGAATATACCCCAGGTTCCGGCCGCAACTCGAGAAAAACCATGAGACTTCCCCCTCGCCGCGAGATGAGGCCCGATTCCCCTGCCCTGCATGCAGAGCAATTCCGTATTCCACATCAGAAGTGAAAGGAGCCTTGATTTCCTTGATGACACTCCAGAGAAAACCCAAGATCACTGTCCCTAGTCTAGAGGGATCCTGAGGTCACTGTAACAACACGAAAGGGCTCCATGGACCCCAAATCAACTCGAGATGAGAGCTTAGTCCCTGGCTTCGACTCAAGAGGAATACCAACTTTCCACAAGCTCCTCAAAAGGAGGCTTCTCTCAGCTACAGGTATGTGAGAGGGCCCCTGAGTTTGTGGCCTCAAGTGGAATGGACATTGAGATGCTCTGACTCGAAGTAAGGCCGGATATCCCTGCAGTGAATTGAATGCAGGCTCGTCTTGCATCTCCCAAGACGAAGGGATGTCTGAATCCCCTGTGGAGATGACAGAGAAAGAGCTAGTCCTCCGCCTCATCGCGAGCGGAGGCCTCACATCCTTTGAAAACTCGAGAGGTCCGCGGAGATCAATGCTTCCAAAGGAGACGATGCCTGACTCCTCTTGAAAATGGATAGGAGTCCCAGGATCCCTGTGGCACGTGGAAAGGGACACTGGGTTTCCCGCCTCACGTGGAGACGCGTCCCCATTGCCATGCCAAGACTCGAGGAGAATCCCGAGGTGTCCCTCGCACCTAGGCAGGAGTCCTGACGTCGCTGAACAAACACGTGTCTGGAAGGGCCCTCCCCGTCGTAACTCGAGAATATACCCCAGGTTCCGGCCGCAACTCGAGAAAAACCATGAGACTTCCCCCTCGCCGCTGGATGAAACAAGATTCCCCTGCACTGCGTGCAGAACAATTCCGTGTTCCACATCAAACGTGAAAGGAGCCTTGAATTCCTTGATGGCACTGCAGAGAAAACGCAAGATCACTGTCTCAAGTCTAGAGGGATCCTGAGGTCACTAGAGCAACACGAAAGGGCTCTGTGGACCCCAAATCAACTCGAGATGAGAGCTTAGTCCCTGGCTTCGACTCAAGAGGAATACCAACTTTCCACAAGCACCTCAAGGGGAGGCTTCTCTCAGCTACAGGTATGTGAGAGGGACCCTGAGTTTGTGGCCTCAAGTGGAATGGACACCGAGATGCTCTGACTCGAAGTAAGGCCGGATATCCCTGCAGTGAATTGAATGCAGGCTCGTCTTGCATCTCCCAAGACGAAGGGATGTCTGAATCCCCTGTGGAGACCACAGAGAAAGACCGAGTTCTCCGCCTCATCGCGACCGGAGGCCTCACATCCTTTGAAAACTCGAGAGGTCCGCGGAGATCAATGCTTCCAAAGGAGACGATGCCTGACTCCTCTTGAAAATGGATAGGAGTCCCAGGATCCCTGTGGCACGTGGAAAGGGACCCTGGGTCTCCTGCCTCACGTGGAGCCGCGTCCCAATTTCCATGCCAAGACTCGAGGAGAATCCCGAGGTGTCCCTCGCACCTAGGCAGGAGTCCTGACGTCGCTGAACAAACACGTGTCTGGAAGGGCCCTCCCCGTCGTAACTCGAGAATATACCCCAGGTTCGGGCCGCAACTCGAGAAAAACCATGAGACTTCCCCCTCGCCGCGAGATGAGGCCTGATTCCCCTGCCCTGCGTGCAAACCAATTCCGTTTTCCACATCAAACGTGAAAGGAGCCTTGATTTCCTTGATGGCACTCCAGAGAAAACCCAAGATAACTGTCTCAAGTCTAGAGGGATCCTGAGGTAACTGGAGCAACACGAAAGGGCTCCGTGGACCACAAATCAACTCGGGATGAGAGCTTAGTCCCTGGCTTCGACTCAAGAGGAATACCAACTTTCCACAAGCACCTCAAGAGGAGGCTTCTCTCAGCTACAGGTATGTGAGAGGGACCCTGAGTTTGTGACCTCAAGTGGAATGGACACCGAGATGCTCTGACTCGAAGTAAGGCCGGATATCCCTGCAATGAATTGAATGCACGATCGCCTTGCATCTCCCAAGACGAAGGGATGTCTGAATCCCCTGTAGAGATGACAGAGAAAGAGCTAGTCCTCCGCCTCATCGCGAGCGGAGGCCTCACATCCTTTGAAAACTCGAGAGGTCCGCGGAGATCAATGCTTCCAAAGGAGACGATGCCTGACTCCTCTTGAAAATGGATAGGAGTCCCAGGATCCCTGTGGCACGTGGAAAGGGACCCTGGGTCTCCCGCCTCACGTGGAGACGCGTCCCCATTGACATGCCAAGACTCGAGGAGAATCCCGAGGTGTCCCTCGCACCTAGGCAGGAGTCCTGACGTCGCTGAACAAACACGTGTCTGGAAGGGCCCTCCCCGTCGTAACTCGAGAATATACCCCAGGTTTCGGCCGCAACTTGAGAAAAACCATGAGACATCCCCCTTGCCACGAGATGAGGCCCGATTCCCCTGCACTGCGTGCAGAGCAATTCCGTGTTCCACATCAAATTTGAAAGGAGCCTTGATTTCCTTGATGGCACTCCAGAGAAAACCCAAGATCACTGTCTCAAGTCTAGAGGGATCCTGAGGTCACTGGAGCAACACGAAAGGGCTCCGTGGACCCCAAATCAACTCGAGATGAGAGCTTAGTCCCTGGCTTCGACTCAAGAGGAATATCAACTTTCCACAAGCACCTCAAGAGGAGGCTTCTCTGAGCTACAGGTATGTGAGAGGGACCCTGAGGTTGTGGCCTCAAATGGAATGGACACCGAGATGCTCTGACTCGAAGTAAGGCCGGATATCCCTGCAGTGAAATGAATGCAGGCTCGTCTTGCATCTCCCAAGACGAAGGGATGTCTGAATCCCCTGTGGAGACCACAGAGAAAGACCTAACTTTCTGCCTCATCGCGACCAGAGACCTCACATCCTTTGAAAATTCGAGAGGTCCGCGGAGATCAATGCTTCCAAAGGAGACGATGCCTGACTCCTCTTGAAAATGGATAGGAGTCCCAGGAACCCTGTGGCACGTGGAAAGGGACACTGGGTTTCCCGCCTCACGTGGAGACGCGTCCCCATTGCCATGCCAAGACTCGAGGAGAATCCCGAGGTGTCCCTCGCACCTAGGCAGGAGTCCTGACGTCGCTGAACAAACACGTGTCTGGAAGGGCCCTCCCCGTCGTAACTCGAGAATATACCCCAGGTTCCGGCCGCAACTCGAGAAAAACCATGAGACTTCCCCCTCGCCGCCAGATGAGGCCCGATTCCCCTGCCCTGCATGCAGAGCAATTCCGTATTCCACATCAAAAGTGAAAGGAGCCTTGATTTCCTTGATGGCACTCCAGAGAAAACCCAAGATCACTCTCCCTAGTCTAGAGGGATCCTGAGCTCACTGTAGCAACACGAAAGGGCTCCATGGACCCCAAATCAACTCGAGATGAGAGCTTAGTCCCTGGCTTCGACTCAAGAGGAATACCAACTTTCCACAAGCACCTCAAGAGGAGGCTTCTCTCAGCTACAGGTATGTGAGAGGGCCCCTGAGTTTGTGACCTCAAGTGGAATGGACACCGAGATGCTCTGACTCGAAGTAAGGCCGGATATCCCTGCAGTGAATTGAATGCAGGCTCGTCTTGCATCTCCCAAGACGAAGGGATGTCTGAATCTCCTGTGGAGACCACAGAGAAAAACCTAATTCTCCGCCTCATCACGAGCAGAGGCCTCACATCCTTTGAAAACTCGAGAGGTCCGCGGAGATCATTGCTTCCAAAGGAGACGATGCCTGACTCCTCTTGAAAATGGATAGGAGTCCCAGGATCCCTGTGGCACGTGGAAAGGGACCCTGGGTCTCCCGCCTCACGTGGAGACGCGTCCCAATTGCCATGCCAAGACTCGAGGAGAATCCCGAGGTGTCCCTCGCACCTAGGCAGGAGTCCTGACGTCGCTGAACAAACACGTGTCTGGAAGGGCCCTCCCCGTCGTAACTCGAGAATATACCCCAGATTCCAGCCGCAACTCGAGAAAAACCATGAGACTTCCCCCTCGCCGCGAGATGAGGCCTGATTCCCCTGCCCTGAGTGCAAAGCAATTCCGTTTTCCACATCAAAAGTGAAAGGAGCCTTGATTTCCTTGATGGCACTCCAGAGAAAACCCAAGTTCACTGTCTCAAGTCTAGAGGGATCCTGCGGTCACTGGAGCAACACGAAAGGGCTCCGTGGACCACAAATCAACTCGAGATGAGAGCTTAGTCCCTGGCTTCGACTCAAGAGGAATACCAACTTTCCACAAGCACCTCAAGAGGAGGCTTCTCTCAGCTACAGGTATGTGAGAGGGACCCTGAGTTTGTGGCCTCAAGTGGAATGGACACCGAGATGCTCTGACTCGAAGTAAGGCCGGATATCCCTGCAGTGAATTGAATGCAGGCTCGTCTTGCATCTCCCAAGACGAAGGGATGTCTGAATCCCCTGTGGAGATGACAGAGAAAGACCTAGTCCTCCGCCTCATCGCGAGCGGAGGCCTCACATCCTTTGAAAACTCGAGAGGTCCGCGGAGATCAATGCTTCCAAAGGAGACGATGCCTGACTCCTCTTGAAAATGGATAGGAGTCCCAGGATCCCTGTGGCACGTGGAAAGGGACCTTGGGTCTCGCGCCTCACGTGGAGACGCGTCCCAATTGCCATGCCAAGACTCGAGGAGAATCCCGAGGTGTCCCTCGCACCTAGGCAGGAGTCCTGACGTCGCTGAACAAACACGTGTCTGCAAGGGCCCTCCCCGTCGTAACTCGAGAATATACCCCAGGTTCTGGCCGCAACTCGAGAAAAACCATGAGACTTCCCGCTTGCCACGAGATGAGGCCCGATTCCCCTGCACTGCGTGCAGAGCAATTCCGTGTTCCACATCAAATTTGAAAGGAGCCTTGATTTCCTTGATGGCACTCCAGAGAAAACCCAAGATCACTGTCTCAAGTCTAGAGGGATCCTGAGGTCACTGGAGCAACACGAAAGTGCTCCTTGGACCCCAAATCAACTCGAGATGAGAGCTTAGTCCCTGGCTTCGACTCAAGAGGAATACCAACTTTCCACAAGCACCTCAAGAGGAGGCTTCTCTGAGCTACAGGTATGTGAGAGGGACCCTGAGTTTGTGGCCTCAAATGGAATGGACACCGAGATGCTCTGACTCGAAGTAAGGCCGGATATCGCTGCAGTGAATTGAATGCAGGCTCGTCTTGCATCTCCCAAGACGAAGGGATGTCTGAATCCCCTGTGGAGACCACAGAGAAAGACCTAACTTTCTGCCTCATCGCGACCAGAGACCTCACATCCTTTGAAAATCCGAGAGGTCCGCGGAGATCAATGCTTCCAAAGGAGACGATGCCTGACTCCTCTTGAAAAAGGATAGGAGTCCCAGGATCCCTGTGGCACGTGGAAAGGGACACTGGGTTTCCCGCCTCACGTGGAGACGCGTCCCCATTGCCATGCCAAGACTCGAGGAGAATCCCGAGGTGTCCCTCGCACCTAGGCAGGAGTCCTAACGTCGCTGAACAAACAAGTGTCTGGAAGGGCCCTCCCCGTCGTAACTCGAGAATATAACCCAGGTTCCGGCCGCAACTCGAGAAAAACCATGAGACTTCCCCCTCGCCGCTGGATGAAGCAAGATTCCCCTGCACTGCGTGCAGAACAATTCCGTGTTCCACATCAAACGTGAAAGGAGCCTTGAATTCCTTGATGGCACTGCAGAGAAAACGCAAGATCACTGTCTCAAGTCTAGAGGGATCCTGAGGGCACTGGAGCAACACGAAAGTGCTCTGTGGACCCCAAATCAACTCGAGATGAGAGCTTAGTCCCTGGCTTCGACTCAACAGGAATACCAACTTTCCACAAGCACCTCAAGGGGAGGCTTCTCTCAGCTACAGGTATGTGAGAGGGACCCTGAGTTTGTGGCCTCAAGTGGAATGGACACCGAGATGCTCTGACTCGAAGTAAGGCCGGATATCCCTGCAGTGAATTGAATGCAGGCTCGTCTTGCATCTCCCAAGACGAAGGGATGTCTGAATCCCCTGTGGAGACCACAGAGAAAGACCGAGTTCTCCGCCTCATCGCGACCGGAGGCCTCACATCCTTTGAAAACTCGAGAGGACCGCGGAGATCAATGCTTCCAAAGGAGACGATGCCTGACTCCTCTTGAAATGGATAGGAGTCCCAGGATCCCTGTGGCACGTGGAAAGGGACCCTGGGTCTCCCGCCTCACGTGGAGACGCGTCCCAATTGCCATGCCAAGACTCGAGGAGAATCCCGAGATGTCCCTCGCACCTAGGCAGGAGTCCTGACGTCACTGAACAAACACGTGTCTGGAAGGGCCCTACCCGTCGTAACTCGAGAATATACCCCAGGTTCGGGCCGCAACTCGAGAAAAACCATGAGACTTCCCCCTCGCCGCGAGATGAGGTCTGATTCCCCTGCCCTGCGTGCCAAGCAATTCCGTTTTCCACATCAAAAGTGAAAGGAGCCTTGATTTCCTTGATGGCACTCCAGAGAAAACCCAAGTTCACTGTCTCAAGTCTAGAGGGATCCTGAGGTCACTGGAGCAACACGAAAGGGCTCCGTGGACCACAAATCAACTCGAGATGAGAGCTTAGTCCCTGGCTTCGACTCAAGAGGAATACCAACTTTCCACAAGCACCTCAAGAGGAAGCTTCTCTCAGCTACAGGTATGTGAGAGGGACCCTGAGTTTGTGGCCTCAAGTGGAATGGAAACCGAGATGCTCTGACTCGAAGTAAGGCCGGATATCCCTGCAGTGAATTGAATGCAGGCTCGTCTTGCATCTCCCAAGACGAAGGGATGTCTGAATCCCCTGTAGAGATGACAGAGAAAGAGCTAGTCCTCCGCCTCATCGCGAGCGGAGGCCTCACATCCTTTGAAAATTCGAGAGGTCCGCGGAGATCAATGCTTCCAAAGGAGACGATGCCTGACTCCTCTTGAAAATGGATAGGCGTCCCAGGATCCCTGTGGCACGTGGAAAGGGACACTGGGTTTCCCGCCTCACGTGGAGACGCGTCCCCATTGCCATGCCAAGACTCGAGGAGAATCCCGAGGTGTCCCTCGCACCTAGGCAGGAGTCCTGACGTCGCTGAACAAACACGTGTCTGGAAGGGCTCTCCCCGTCGTAACTCGAGAATATACCCCAGGTTCCGGCCGCAACTCGAGAAAAACCATGAGACTTCCCCTCGCCGCTGGATGAAGCCCGATTCCCCTGCACTGCGTGCAGAACAATTCCGTGTTCCACATCAAACGTGAAAGGAGCCTTGATTTCCTTGATGGCACTGCAGAGAAAACGCAAGATCACTGTCTCAAGTCTAGAGGGATCCTGAGGTAACTGGAGCAACACGAAAGGGCTCTGTGGACCCCAAATGAACTCGAGATGAGAGCTTAGTCCCTGGCTTCGACTCAAGAGGAATACCAACTTTCCACAAGCACCTCAAGAGGAGGCTTCTCTCAGCTACAGGTATGTGAGAGGGACCCTGAGTTTGTGGCCTCAAGTGGAATGGACACCGAGATGCTCTGACTCGAAGTAAGGCCCGATATCCCTGCAGTGAATTGAATGCAGGCTCGTCTTGCATCTCCCAAGACGAAGGGATGTCTGAATCCCCTGTGGAGACCACAGAGAAAGACCGAGTTCTCCGCCTCATCGCGACCGGAGGCCTCACATCCTTTGAAAACTCGAGAGGTCCGCGGAGATCAATGCTTCCAAAGGAGACGATGCCTGACTCCTCTTGAAAATGGATAGGAGTCCCAGGATCCCTGTGGCACGTGGAAAGGGACCCTGGGTCTCCCTCCTCACGTGGAGACGCGTCCCAATTGCCATGCCAAGACTCGAGGAGAATCCCGAGGTGTCCCTTGCACCTAGGCAGGAGTCCTGACGTCGCTGAACAAACACGTGTCTGGAAGGGCCCTCCCCGTCGTAACTCGAGAATATACCCCAGGTTCCGGCCGCAACTCGAGAAAAACCATGAGACTTCCCCCTCGCCACGAAATGAGGCCCGATTCCCCTGCCCTGCATGCAGAGCAATTCCGTATTCCACATCAGAAGTGAAAGGAGCCTTGATTTCCTTGATGACACTCCAGAGAAAACCCAAGATCACTGTCCCTAGTCTAGAGGGATCCTGAGGTCACTGTAACAACACGAAAGGGCTCCATGGACCCCAAATCAACTCGAGATGAGAGCTTAGTCCCTGGCTTCGACTCAAGAGGAATACCAACTTTCCACAAGCACCTCAAGAGGAGGCTTCTCTCAGCTACAGGTATGTGAGAGGGCCCCTGAGTTTGTGGCCTCAAGTGGAATGGACATTGAGATGCTCTGACTCGAAGCAAGGCCGGATATCCCTGCAGTGAATTGAATGCAGGCTCGTCTTGCATCTCCCAAGACGAAGGGATGTCTGAATCCCCTGTGGAGACCACAGAGAAAAACCTAATTCTCCGCCTCATCGCGAGCGGAGGCCTCACATCCTTTGAAAACTCGAGAGATCCGCGGAGATCATTGCTTCCAAAGGAGACGATGCCTGACTCCTCTTGAAAATGGATAGGAGTCCCAGGATCCCTGTGGCACGTGGAAAGGGACCCTGGGTCTCCTGCCTCACGTGGAGACGCGTCCCAATTGCCATGCCAAGACTCGTGGAGAATCCCGAGGTGTCCCTCGCACCTAGGCAGGAGTCCTGACGTCGCTGAACAAACACGTGTCTGGAAGGGCCCTCCCCGTCGTAACTCGAGAATATACCCCAGGTTCGGGCCGCAACTCGAGAAAAACCATGAGACTTCCCCCTCGCCGCGAGATGAGGCCTGATTCCCCTGCCCTGCGTGCAAACCAATTCCGTTTTCCACATCAAACGTGAAAGGAGCCTTGATTTCCTTGATGGCACTCCAGAGAAAACCCAAGATCACTGTCTCAAGTCTAGAGGGATCCTGAGGTAACTGGAGCAACACGAAAGGGCTCCGTGGACCACAAATCAACTCGGGATGAGAGCCTAGTCCCTGGCTTCGACTCAAGAGGAATATCAACTTTCCACAAGCACCTCAAGAGGAGGCTTCTCTGAGCTACAGGTATGTGAGAGGGACCCTGAGGTTGTGGCCCAAATGGAATGGACACCGACATGCTCTGACTCGAAGTAAGGCCGGATATCCCTGCAGTGAAATGAATGCAGGCTCGTCTTGCATCTCCCAAGACGAAAGGATGTCTGAATCCCCTGTGGAGACCACAGAGAAAGACCTAACTTTCTGCCTCATCGCGACCAGAGACCTCACATCCTTTGAAAATTCGAGAGGTCCGCGGAGATCAATGCTTCCAAAGGAGACGATGCCTGACTCCTCTTGAAAATGGATAGGAGTCCCAGGATCCCTGTGGCACGTGGAAAGGGACACTGGGTTTCCTGCCTCACGTGGAGACGCGTCCCCATTGCCATGCCAAGACTCGAGGAGAATCCCGAGGTGTCCCTCGCACCTAGGCAGGAGTCCTGACGTCGCTGAACAAACACGTGTCTGGAAGGGCTCTCCCCGTCGTAACTCGAGAATATGCCCGAGGTTCCGGCCGCAACTCGAGAAAAACCATGAGACTTCCCCTCGCCGCTGGATGAAGGCCGATTCCCCTGCACTGCGTGCAGAACAATTCCGTGTTCCACATCAAACGTGAAAGGAGCCTTGATTTCCTTGATGGCACTGCAGAGAAAACGCAAGATCACTGTCTCAAGTCTAGAGGGATCCTGAGGTCACTGGAGCTACACGAAAGGGCTCTGTGGACCCCAAATCAACTCGAGATGAGAGCTTAGTCCCTGGCTTCGACTCAAGAGGAATACCAACTTTCCACAAGCACCTCAAGAGGAGGCTTCTCTCAGCTACAGGTATGTGAGAGGGACCCTGAGTTTGTGGCCTCAAGTGGAATGGACACCGAGATGCTCTGACTCGAAGTAAGGCCGGATATCCCTGCAGTGAATTGAATGCAGGCTCGTCTTGCATCTCCCAAGACGAAGGGATGTCTGAATCCCCTGTGGAGACCACAGAGAAAGACCGAGTTCTCCGCCTCATCGCGACCGGAGGCCTCACATCCTTTGAAAACTCGAGAGGTCCACGGAGATCAATGCTTCCAAAGGAGACGATGCCTGACTCCTCTTGAAAATGGATAGGAGACCCAGGATCCCTGTGGCACGTGGAAAGGGACCCTGGGTCTCCCGCCTCACGTGGAGACGCGTCCCAATTGCCATGCCAAGACTTGAGGAGAATCCCGAGGTGTCCCTCGCACGTAGGCAGGAGTCCTGACGTCGCTGAACAAACACGTGTCGGGAAGGGCCCTCCCAGTCGTAACTCGAGAATATACCCCAGGTTCGGGCCGCAACTCGAGAAAAACCATGAGACTTCCCCCTCGCCGCGAGATGAGGCCTGATTCCCCTGCCCTGAGTGCAAAGCAATTCCGTTTTCCACATCAAAAGTGAAAGGAGACTTGATTTCCTTGATGGCACTCCAGAGAAAACCCAAGTTCACTGTCTCAAGTCTAGAGGGATCCTGAGGTCACTGGACCAACAGGAAAGGGCTCCGTGGACCGAAATCAACTCGAGATGAGAGCTTAGTCCCTGGCTTAGACTCAAGAGGAATACCAACTTTCCACAAGCACCTCAAGAGGAGGCTTCTCTCAGCTACAGGTATATTTGAGGGACCCCGAGTTTGTGGCCTCAAGTGGAATGGACACCGGGATGCTCTGACTCGAAATAAGACCGGATATCCCTGCAGTGAATTGAATGCAGGCTCGTCTTGCATCTCCCAAGACGAAGGGATGTCTGAATCCCCTGTGGAGACCACAGAGAAAAACCTAATTCTCCGCCTCATCGCGAGCGGAGGCCTCACATCCTTTGAAAATTCGAGAGGTCCGCGGAGATCATTGCTTCCAAAGGAGACAATGACTGACTCCTCTTGAAAATGGATAGGAGTCCCAGGATCCCTGTGGCACGTGGAAAGGGACCCTGGGTCTCCCGCCTCACGTGGAGACGCGTCCCAATTGCCATGCCAAGACTCGAGGAGAATCCCGAGGTGTCCCTCGCACCTAGGCAGGAGTCCTGACGTTGCTGAACAAACACGCGTCTGGAAGGGTGCTCCCCATCGTAACTCGAGAATATACCCCAGGTTCCGGCCGCAAGTCGAGAAAAACCATGAGACTTCCCCCTCGCCGCGAGATGAGGCCCGATTCCCCTGCCCTGCATGCAGAGCAATTCCGTATTCCACATCAAAAGTGAAAGGAGCCTTGATTTCCTTGATGGCACTCCAGAGAAAACCCAAGATCACTGTCCCTAGTCTAGAGGGATCCTGAGCTCACTGTAGCAACACGAAAGGGCTCCATGGACCCCAAATCAACTCGAGATGAGAGCTTAGTCCCTGGCTTCGACTCAAGAGGAATACCAACTTTCCACAAGCACCTCAAGAGGAGGCTTCTCTCAGCTACAGGTATGTGAGAGGGCCCCTGAGTTTGTGGCCTCAAGTGGAATGGACACCGAGATGCTCTGACTCGAAGTAAGGCCGGATATCCCTGCAGTGAATTGAATGCAGGCTCGTCTTGCATCTCCCAAGACGAAGGGATGTCTGAATCTCCTGTGGAGACCACAGAGAAAAACCTAATTCTCCGCCTCATCACGAGCAGAGGCCTCAAATCCTTTGAAAACTCGAGAGGTCCGCGGAGATCATTGCTTCCAAAGGAGACGATGCCTGACTCCTCTTGAAAATGGATAGGAGTCCCAGGATCCCTGTGGCACGTGGAAAGGGACCCTGGATCTCCCGCCTCACGTGGAGACGCGTCCCAATTGCCATGCCAAGACTCGAGGAGAATCCCGAGGTGTCCCTCGCACCTAGGCAGGAGTCCTGACGTCGCTGAACAAACACGTGTCTGGAAGGGCCCTCCCCGACGTAACTCGAGAATATACCCCAGGTTCGGGCCGCAACTCGAGAAAAACCATGAGACTTCCCCCTCGCCGCAAGATGAGGCCTGATTCCCCTGCCCTGCGTGCAAACCAATTCCGTTTTCCACATCAAAAGTGAAAGGAGCCTTGATTTCCTTGATGGCACTCCAGAGAAAACCCAAGATAACTGTCTCAAGTCTAGAGGGATCCTGAGGTCACTGGAGCAACACGAAAGGGCTCCGTGGACCACAAATCAACTCGAGATGAGAGCTTAGTCTCTGGCTTCGACTTAAGAGGAATACCAACTTTCCACAAGCACCTCAAGAGGAGGCTTCTCTCAGCTACAGGTATGTGAGAGGGACCCTGAGTTTGTGGCCTCAAGTGGAATGGACACCGAGATGCTCTGACTCGAAATAAGGCCGGATATCCCTGCAGTGAATTGAATGCAGGCTCATCTTGCATCTCCCAAGACGAAGGGATGTCTGAATCCCCTGTGGAGATGACAGAGAAAGAGCTAGTCCTAAGCCTCATCGCGAGCGGAGGCCTCACATCCTTTGAAAATTCGAGAGGTCCGCGGAGATCAATGCTTCCAAAGGAGACGATGCCTTACTCCTCTTGAAAATGGATAGGAGTCCCAGGATCCCTGTGGCACGTGGAAAGGGAACCTGGGTCTCCCGCCTCACGTGGAGACGCGTCCCAATTGCCATGCCAAGACTCGAGGAGAATCCCGAGGTGTCCCTCGCACCTAGGCAGGAGTCCTGACGTCGCTGAACAAACACGTGTCTGGAAGGGCTCTCCCCGTCGTAACTCGAGAATATACCCCAGGTTCCGGCCGCAACTCGAGAAAAACCATGAGACTTCCCCCTTGCCACGAGATGAGGCCCGATTCCCCTGCACTCCGTGCAGAGCAATTCCGTGTTCCACATCAAATTTGAAAGGAGCCTTGATTTCCTTGATGGCACTCCAGAGAAAACCCAAGATCACTGTCTCAAGTCTAGAGGGATCCTGAGGTCACTGGAGCAACACGAAAGGGCTCCGTGGACCCCAAATCAACTCGAGATGAGAGCTTAGTCCCTGGCTTCGACTCAAGAGGAATATCAACTTTCCACAAGCACCTCAAGAGGAGGCTTCTCTGAGCTACAGGTATGTGAGAGGGACCCTGAGTTTGTGGCCTCAAATGGAATGGACCCCGAGATGCTCTGACTCGAAGTAAGGCCGGATATCCCTGCAGTGAATTGAATGCAGGCTCGTCTTGCATCTCCCAAGACGAAGGGATGTCTGAATCCCCTGTGGAGACCACAGAGAAAGACCGAGTTCTCCGCCTCATCGCGACCGGAGGCCTCACATCCTTTGAAAACTCGAGAGGTCCGCGGAGATCAATGCTTCCAAAGGAGACGATACCTGACTCCTCTTGAAAATGGATAGGAGTCCCAGGATCCCTGTGGCACGTGGAAAGGGACCCTGGGTCTCCCGCCTCACGTGGAGACGCGTCCCAATTGCCATGCCAAGACTCGAGGAGAATCCCGAGATGTCCCTCGCACCTAGGCAGGAGTCCTGACGTCACTGAACAAACACGTGTCTGGAAGGGCCCTACCCGTCGTAACTCGAGAATATACCCCAGGTTCGGGCCGCAACTCGAGAAAAACCATGAGACTTCCCCCTCGCCGCGAGATGAGGTCTGATTCCCCTGCCCTGCGTGCAAAGCAATTCCGTTTTCCACATCAAAAGTGAAAGGAGCCTTGATTTCCTTGATGGCACTCCAGAGAAAACCCAAGTTCACTGTCTCAAGTCTAGAGGGATCCTGAGGTCACTGGAGCAACACGAAAGGGCTCCGTGGACCACAAATCAACTCGAGATGAGAGCTTAGTCCCTGGCTTCGACTCAAGAGGAATACCAACTTTCCACAAGCACCTCAAGAGGAGGCTTCTCTCAGCTACAGGTATGTGAGAGGGACCCTGAGTTTGTGGCCTCAAGTGGAATGGAAACCGAGATGCTCTGACTCGAAGTAAGGCCGGATATCCCTGCAGTGAATTGAATGCACGATCGCCTTGCATCTCCCAAGACGAAGGGATGTCTGAATCCCCTGTAGAGATGACAGAGAAAGAGCTAGTCCTCCGCCTCATCGCGAGCGGAGGCCTCACATCCTTTGAAAACTCGAGAGGTCCGCGGAGATCAATGCTTCCAAAGGAGACGATGCCTGACTCCTCTTGAAAATGGATAGGAGTCCCAGGATCCCTGTGGCACGTGGAAAGGGACCCTGGGTCTCCCTCCTCACGTGGAGACGCGTCCCAATTGCCATGCCAAGACTCGAGGAGAATCCCGAGGTGTCCCTTGCACCTAGGCAGGAGTCCTGACGTCGCTGAACAAACACGTGTCTGGAAGGGCCCTCCCCGTCGTAACTCGAGAATATACCCCAGGTTCCGGCCGCAACTCGAGAAAAACCATGAGACTTCCCCCTCGCCACGAAATGAGGCCCGATTCCCCTGCCCTGCATGCAGAGCAATTCCGTATTCCACATCAGAAGTGAAAGGAGCCTTGATTTCCTTGATGACACTCCAGAGAAAACCCAAGATCACTGTCCCTAGTCTAGAGGGATCCTGAGGTCACTGTAACAACACGAAAGGGCTCCATGGACCCCAAATCAACTCGAGATGAGAGCTTAGTCCCTGGCTTCGACTCAAGAGGAATACCAACTTTCCACAAGCACCTCAAGAGGAGGCTTCTCTCAGCTACAGGTATGTGAGAGGGCCCCTGAGTTTGTGGCCTCAAGTGGAATGGACATTGAGATGCTCTGACTCGAAGCAAGGCCGGATATCCCTGCAGTGAATTGAATGCAGGCTCGTCTTGCATCTCCCAAGACGAAGGGATGTCTGAATCCCCTGTGGAGACCACAGAGAAAAACCTAATTCTCCGCCTCATCGCGAGCGGAGGCCTCACATCCTTTGAAAACTCGAGAGATCCGCGGAGATCATTGCTTCCAAAGGAGACGATGCCTGACTCCTCTTGAAAATGGATAGGAGTCCCAGGATCCCTGTGGCACGTGGAAAGGGACCCTGGGTCTCCTGCCTCACGTGGAGACGCGTCCCAATTGCCATGCCAAGACTCGTGGAGAATCCCGAGGTGTCCCTCGCACCTAGGCAGGAGTCCTGACGTCGCTGAACAAACACGTGTCTGGAAGGGCCCTCCCCGTCGTAACTCGAGAATATACCCCAGGTTCGGGCCGCAACTCGAGAAAAACCATGAGACTTCCCCCTCGCCGCGAGATGAGGCCTGATTCCCCTGCCCTGCGTGCAAACCAATTCCGTTTTCCACATCAAACGTGAAAGGAGCCTTGATTTCCTTGATGGCACTCCAGAGAAAACCCAAGATCACTGTCTCAAGTCTAGAGGGATCCTGAGGTAACTGGAGCAACACGAAAGGGCTCCGTGGACCACAAATCAACTCGGGATGAGAGCCTAGTCCCTGGCTTCGACTCAAGAGGAATATCAACTTTCCACAAGCACCTCAAGAGGAGGCTTCTCTGAGCTACAGGTATGTGAGAGGGACCCTGAGGTTGTGGCCTCAAATGGAATGGACACCGACATGCTCTGACTCGAAGTAAGGCCGGATATCCCTGCAGTGAAATGAATGCAGGCTCGTCTTGCATCTCCCAAGACGAAAGGATGTCTGAATCCCCTGTGGAGACCACAGAGAAAGACCTAACTTTCTGCCTCATCGCGACCAGAGACCTCACATCCTTTGAAAATTCGAGAGGTCCGCGGAGATCAATGCTTCCAAAGGAGACGATGCCTGACTCCTCTTGAAAATGGATAGGAGTCCCAGGATCCCTGTGGCACGTGGAAAGGGACACTGGGTTTCCTGCCTCACGTGGAGACGCGTCCCCATTGCCATGCCAAGACTCGAGGAGAATCCCGAGGTGTCCCTCGCACCTAGGCAGGAGTCCTGACGTCGCTGAACAAACACGTGTCTGGAAGGGCTCTCCCCGTCGTAACTCGAGAATATGCCCCAGGTTCCGGCCGCAACTCGAGAAAAACCATGAGACTTCCCCTCGCCGCTGGATGAAGCCCGATTCCCCTGCACTGCGTGCAGAACAATTCCGTGTTCCACATCAAACGTGAAAGGAGCCTTGATTTCCTTGATGGCACTGCAGAGAAAACGCAAGATCACTGTCTCAAGTCTAGAGGGATCCTGAGGTCACTGGAGCAACACGAAAGGGCTCTGTGGACCCCAAATCAACTCGAGATGAGAGCTTAGTCCCTGGCTTCGACTCAAGAGGAATACCAACTTTCCACAAGCACCTCAAGAGGAGGCTTCTCTCAGCTACATGTATGTGAGAGGGACCCTGAGTTTGTGGCCTCAAGTGGAATGGACACCGAGATGCTCTGACTCGAAGTAAGGCCGGATATCCCTGCAGTGAATTGAATGCAGGCTCGTCTTGCATCTCCCAAGACGAAGGGATGTCTGAATCCCCTGTGGAGACCACAGAGAAAGACCGAGTTCTCCGCCTCATCGCGACCGGAGGCCTCACATCCTTTGAAAACTCGAGAGGTCCACGGAGATCAATGCTTCCAAAGGAGACGATGCCTGACTCCTCTTGAAAATGGATAGGAGACCCAGGATCCCTGTGGCACGTGGAAAGGGACCCTGGGTCTCCCGCCTCACGTGGAGACGCGTCCCAATTGCCATGCCAAGACTTGAGGAGAATCCCGAGGTGTCCCTCGCACGTAGGCAGGAGTCCTGACGTCGCTGAACAAACACGTGTCTGGAAGGGCCCTCCCAGTCGTAACTCGAGAATATACCCCAGGTTCGGGCCGCAACTCGAGAAAAACCATGAGACTTCCCCCTCGCCGCGAGATGAGGCCTGATTCCCCTGCCCTGAGTGCAAAGCAATTCCGTTTTCCACATAAAAAGTGAAAGGAGACTTGATTTCCTTGATGGCACTCCAGAGAAAACCCAAGTTCACTGTCTCAAGTCTAGAGGGATCCTGAGGTCACTGGACCAACAGGAAAGGGCTCCGTGGACCGAAATCAACTCGAGATGAGAGCTTAGTCCCTGGCTTAGACTCAAGAGGAATACCAACTTTCCACAAGCACCTCAAGAGGAGGCTTCTCTCAGCTACAGGTATATTTGAGGGACCCCGAGTTTGTGGCCTCAAGTGGAATGGACACCGGGATGCTCTGACTCGAAGTAAGACCGGATATCCCTGCAGTGAATTGAATGCAGGCTCGTCTTGCATCTCCCAAGACGAAGGGATGTCTGAATCCCCTGTGGAGACCACAGAGAAAAACCTAATTCTCTGCCTCATCGCGAGCGGAGGCCTCACATCCTTTGAAAACTCGAGAGGTCCGCGGAGATCATTGCTTCCAAAGGAGACAATGACTGACTCCTCTTGAAAATGGATAGGAGTCCCAGGATCTCTGTGGCACGTGGAAAGGGACCCTGGGTCTCCCGCCTCACGTGGAGACGCGTCCCAATTGCCATGCCAAGACTCGAGGAGAATCCCGAGGTGTCCCTCGCACCTAGGCAGGAGTCCTGACGTTGCTGAACAAACACGCGTCTGGAAGGGTGCTCCCCGTCGTAACTCGAGAATATACCCCAGGTTCCGGCCGCAACTCGAGAAAAACCATGAGACTTCCCCCTCGCCGCGAGATGAGGCCCGATTCCCCTGCCCTGCATGCAGAGCAATTCCGTATTCCACATCAAAAGTGAAAGGAGCCTTGATTTCCTTGATGGCACTCCAGAGAAAACCCAAGATCACTGTCCCTAGTCTAGAGGGATCCTGAGCTCACTGTAGCAACACGAAAGGGCTCCATGGACCCCAAATCAACTCGAGATGAGAGCTTAGTCCCTGGCTTCGACTCAAGAGGAATACCAACTTTCCACAAGCACCTCAAGAGGAGGCTTCTCTCAGCTACAGGTATGTGAGAGGGCCCCTGAGTTTGTGGCCTCAAGTGGAATGGACACCGAGATGCTCTGACTCGAAGTAAGGCCGGATATCCCTGCAGTGAATTGAATGCAGGCTCGTCTTGCATCTCCCAAGACGAAGGGATGTCTGAATCTCCTGTGGAGACCACAGAGAAAAACCTAATTCTCCGCCTCATCACGAGCAGAGGCCTCAAATCCTTTGAAAACTCGAGAGGTCCGCGGAGATCATTGCTTCCAAAGGAGACGATGCCTGACTCCTCTTGAAAATGGATAGGAGTCCCAGGATCCCTGTGGCACGTGGAAAGGGACCCTGGGTCTCCCGCCTCACGTGGAGACGCGTCCCAATTGCCATGCCAAGACTTGAGGAGAATCCCGAGGTGTCCCTCGCACCTAGGCAGGAGTCCTGACGTCGCTGAACAAACACGTGTCTGGAAGGGCCCTCCCCGACGTAACTCGAGAATATACCCCAGGTTCGGGCCGCAACTCGAGAAAAACCATGAGACTTCCCCCTCGCCGCGAGATGAGGCCTGATTCCCCTGCCCTGCGTGCAAACCAATTCCGTTTTCCACATCAAAAGTGAAAGGAGCCTTGATTTCCTTGATGGCACTCCAGAGAAAACCCAAGATAACTGTCTCAAGTCTAGAGGGATCCTGAGGTCACTGGAGCAACACGAAAGGGCTCCGTGGACCACAAATCAACTCGAGATGAGAGCTTAGTCTCTGGCTTCGACTCAAGAGGAATACCAACTTTCCACAAGCACCTCAAGAGGAGGCTTCTCTCAGCTACAGGTATGTGAGAGGGACCCTGAGTTTGTGGCCTCAAGTGGAATGGACACCGAGATGCTCTGACTCGAAATAAGGCCGGATATCCCTGCAGTGAATTGAATGCAGGCTCGTCTTGCATCTCCCAAGACGAAGGGATGTCTGAATCCCCTGTGGAGATGACAGAGAAAGAGCTAGTCCTAAGCCTCATCGCGAGCGGAGGCCTCACATCCTTTGAAAATTCGAGAGGTCCGCGGAGATCAATGCTTCCAAAGGAGACGATGCCTTACTCCTCTTGAAAATGGATAGGAGTCCCAGGATCCCTGTGGCACGTGGAAAGGGAACCTGGGTCTCCCGCCTCACGTGGAGACGCGTCCCAATTGCCATGCCAAGACTCGAGGAGAATCCCGAGGTGTCCCTCGCACCTAGGCAGGAGTCCTGACGTCGCTGAACAAACACGTGTCTGGAAGGGCTCTCCCCGTCGTAACTCGAGAATATACCCCAGGTTCCGGCCGCAACTCGAGAAAAACCATGAGACTTCCCCCTTGCCACGAGATGAGGCCCGATTCCCCTGCACTCCGTGCAGAGCAATTCCGTGTTCCACATCAAATTTGAAAGGAGCCTTGATTTCCTTGATGGCACTCCAGAGAAAACCCAAGATCACTGTCTCAAGTCTAGAGGGATCCTGAGGTCACTGGAGCAACACGAAAGGGCTCCGTGGACCCCAAATCAACTCGAGATGAGAGCTTAGTCCCTGGCTTCGACTCAAGAGGAATATCAACTTTCCACAAGCACCTCAAGAGGAGGCTTCTCTGAGCTACAGGTATGTGAGAGGGACCCTGAGTTTGTGGCCTCAAATGGAATGGACCCCGAGATGCTCTGACTCGAAGTAAGGCCGGATATCCCTGCAGTGAATTGAATGCAGGCTCGTCTTGCATCTCCCAAGACGAAGGGATGTCTGAATCCCCTGTGGAGACCACAGAGAAAGACCTAACTTTCTGCCTCATCGCGACCAGAGACCTCACATCCTTTGAAAATCCGAGAGGTCCGCGGAGATCAATGCTTCCAAAGGAGACGATGCCTGACTCCTCTTGAAAATGGATAGGAGTCCCAGGATCCCTGTGGCACGTGGAAAGGGACACTGGGTTTCCCGCCTCACGTGGAGACGCGTCGCCATTGCCATGCCAAGACTCGAGGAGAATCCCGAGGTGTCCCTCGCACCTAGGCAGGAGTCCTGACGTCGCTGAACAAACACGTGTCTGGAATGGCCCTCCCCGTCGTAACTCGAGAATATACCCCAGGTTCCGGCCGCAACTCGAGAAAAACCATGAGACTTCCCCCTCGCCGCTGGATGAAGCCCGATTCCCCTGCACTGCGTGCAGAACAATTCCGTGTTCCACATCAAACGTGAAAGGAGCCTTGATTTCCTTGATGGCACTGCAGAGAAAACGCAAGATCACTGTCTCAAGTCTAGAGGGATCCTGAGGTCACTGGAGCAACACGAAAGGGCTCTGTGGACCCCAAATCAACTCGAGATGAGAGCTTAGTCCCTGGCTTCGACTCAAGAGGAATACCAACTTTCCACAAGCACCTCAAGGGGAGGCTTCTCTCAGCTACAGGTATGTGAGTGGGACCCTGAGTTTGTGGCCTCAAGTGGAATGGACACCGAGATGCTCTGACTCGAAGTAAGGCCAGATATCCCTGCAGTGAATTGAATGCAGGCTCGTCTTGCATCTCCCAAGACGAAGGGATGTCTGAATCCCCTGTGGAGACCACAGAGAAAGCCCGAGTTCTCCGCCTCATCGCGACCGGAGGCCTCACATCCTTTGAAAACTCGAGAGGTCCGCGGAGATCAATGCTTCCAAAGGAGACGATGCCTGACTCCTCTTGAAAATGGATAGGAGTCCCAGGATCCCTGTGGCACGTGGAAAGGGACCCGTCGTCTCCCGCCTCACGTGGAGACGCGTCCCAATTGCCATGCCAAGACTCGGGGCGAATCCCGAGGTGTCCCTCGCACCTAGGCAGGAGTCCTGACGTCGCTGAACAAACACGTGTCTGGAAGGGCTCTCCCCGTCGTAACTCGAGAATATACCCCAGGTTCCGGCCGCAACTCGAGAAAAACCATGAGACTTCCCCCTTGCCACGAGATGAGGCCCGATTCCCCTGCTCTGCGTGCAGAGCAATTCCGTGTTCCACATCAAATTTGAAAGGAGCCTAGATTTCCTTGATGGCACTCCAGAGAAAACCCAAGATCACTCTCTCAAGTCTAGAGGGATCCTGAGGTCACTGGAGCAACACGAAAGGGCTCCGTGGACCCCAAATCAACTCGAGATGAGAGCTTAGTCCCTGGCTTCGACTCAAGAGGAATATCAACTTTCCACAAGCACCTCAAGAGGAGGCTTCTCTGAGCTACAGGTATGTGAGAGGGACCCTGAGTTTGTGGCCTCAAATGGAATGGACACCGAGATGCTCTGACTCGAAGTAAGGCCGGATATCCCTGCAGTGAATTGAATGCAGGCTCGTCTTGCATCTCCCAAGACGAAGGGATGTCTGAATCCCCTGTGGAGACCACAGAGAAAGACCTAACTTTCTGCCTCATCGCGACCAGAGACCTCACATCCTTTGAAAACTCGAGAGGTCCGCGGAGATCAATGCTTCCAAAGGAGACGATGCCTAACTCCTCTTGAAAATGGATAGGAGTCCCAGGATCCCTGTGGCACGTGGAAAGGGACCCTGGGTTTCCCGCCTCACGTGGAGACGCGTCCCCATTGCCATGCCAAGACTCGAGGAGAATCCCGAGGTGTCCCTCGCACCTAGGCAGGAGTCCTGACGTCGCTGAACAAACACGTGTCTGGAAGGGCCCTCCCCGTCGTAACTCGAGAATATACCCCAGGTTCCGCCGCAACTCGAGAAAAACCATGAGACTTCCCCCTCTCCGCGAGATGAGGCCTGATTCCCCTGCCCTGCGTGCAAAGCAATTCCGTTTTCCACATCAAAAGTGAAAGGAGCCTTGATTTCCTTGATGGCACTCCAGAGAAAAGCCAAGTTCACTGTCTCAAGTCTAGAGGGATCCTGAGGTCACTGGAGCAACACGAAAGGGCTCCGTGGACCACAAATCAACTCGAGATGAGAGCTTAGTCCCTGGCTTCGACTCAAGAGGAATACCAACTTTCCACAAGCACCTCAAGAGGAGGCTTCTCTCAGCTACAGGTATGTGAGAGGGACCCTGAGTTTGTGGCCTCAAGTGGAATGGACACCGAGATGCTCCGACTCGAAGTAAGGCCGGATATCCCTGCAGTGAATTGAATGCAGGCTCGTCTTGCATCTCCCAAGACGAAGGGATGTCTGAATCCCCTGTGGAGACCACAGAGAAAGACCGAGTTCTCCGCCTCATCGCGACCGGAGGCCTCACATCCTTTGAAAACTCGAGAGGTCCACGGAGATCAATGCTTCCAAAGGAGACGATGCCTGACTCCTCTTGAAAATGGATAGGAGACCCAGGATCCCTGTGGCACGTGGAAAGGGACCCTGGGTCTCCCGCCTCACGTGGAGACGCGTCCCAATTGCCATGCCAAGACTTGAGGAGAATCCCGAGGTGTCCCTCGCACGTAGGCAGGAGTCCTGACGTCGCTGAACAAACACGTGTCTGGAAGGGCCCTCCCAGTCGTAACTCGAGAATATACCCCAGGTTCGGGCCGCAACTCGAGAAAAACCATGAGACTTCCCCCTCGCCGCGAGATGAGGCCTGATTCCCCTGCCCTGAGTGCAAAGCAATTCCGTTTTCCACATAAAAAGTGAAAGGAGACTTGATTTCCTTGATGGCACTCCAGAGAAAACCCAAGTTCACTGTCTCAAGTCTAGAGGGATCCTGAGGTCACTGGACCAACAGGAAAGGGCTCCGTGGACCGAAATCAACTCGAGATGAGAGCTTAGTCCCTGGCTTAGACTCAAGAGGAATACCAACTTTCCACAAGCACCTCAAGAGGAGGCTTCTCTCAGCTACAGGTATATTTGAGGGACCCCGAGTTTGTGGCCTCAAGTGGAATGGACACCGGGATGCTCTGACTCGAAGTAAGACCGGATATCCCTGCAGTGAATTGAATGCAGGCTCGTCTTGCATCTCCCAAGACGAAGGGATGTCTGAATCCCCTGTGGAGACCACAGAGAAAAACCTAATTCTCTGCCTCATCGCGAGCGGAGGCCTCACATCCTTTGAAAACTCGAGAGGTCCGCGGAGATCATTGCTTCCAAAGGAGACAATGACTGACTCCTCTTGAAAATGGATAGGAGTCCCAGGATCTCTGTGGCACGTGGAAAGGGACCCTGGGTCTCCCGCCTCACGTGGAGACGCGTCCCAATTGCCATGCCAAGACTCGAGGAGAATCCCGAGGTGTCCCTCGCACCTAGGCAGGAGTCCTGACGTTGCTGAACAAACACGCGTCTGGAAGGGTGCTCCCCGTCGTAACTCGAGAATATACCCCAGGTTCCGGCCGCAACTCGAGAAAAACCATGAGACTTCCCCCTCGCCGCGAGATGAGGCCCGATTCCCCTGCCCTGCATGCAGAGCAATTCCGTATTCCACATCAAAAGTGAAAGGAGCCTTGATTTCCTTGATGGCACTCCAGAGAAAACCCAAGATCACTGTCCCTAGTCTAGAGGGATCCTGAGCTCACTGTAGCAACACGAAAGGGCTCCATGGACCCCAAATCAACTCGAGATGAGAGCTTAGTCCCTGGCTTCGACTCAAGAGGAATACCAACTTTCCACAAGCACCTCAAGAGGAGGCTTCTCTCAGCTACAGGTATGTGAGAGGGCCCCTGAGTTTGTGGCCTCAAGTGGAATGGACACCGAGATGCTCTGACTCGAAGTAAGGCCGGATATCCCTGCAGTGAATTGAATGCAGGCTCGTCTTGCATCTCCCAAGACGAAGGGATGTCTGAATCTCCTGTGGAGACCACAGAGAAAAACCTAATTCTCCGCCTCATCACGAGCAGAGGCCTCAAATCCTTTGAAAACTCGAGAGGTCCGCGGAGATCATTGCTTCCAAAGGAGACGATGCCTGACTCCTCTTGAAAATGGATAGGAGTCCCAGGATCCCTGTGGCACGTGGAAAGGGACCCTGGGTCTCCCGCCTCACGTGGAGACGCGTCCCAATTGCCATGCCAAGACTTGAGGAGAATCCCGAGGTGTCCCTCGCACCTAGGCAGGAGTCCTGACGTCGCTGAACAAACACGTGTCTGGAAGGGCCCTCCCCGACGTAACTCGAGAATATACCCCAGGTTCGGGCCGCAACTCGAGAAAAACCATGAGACTTCCCCCTCGCCGCGAGATGAGGCCTGATTCCCCTGCCCTGCGTGCAAACCAATTCCGTTTTCCACATCAAAAGTGAAAGGAGCCTTGATTTCCTTGATGGCACTCCAGAGAAAACCCAAGATAACTGTCTCAAGTCTAGAGGGATCCTGAGGTCACTGGAGCAACACGAAAGGGCTCCGTGGACCACAAATCAACTCGAGATGAGAGCTTAGTCTCTGGCTTCGACTCAAGAGGAATACCAACTTTCCACAAGCACCTCAAGAGGAGGCTTCTCTCAGCTACAGGTATGTGAGAGGGACCCTGAGTTTGTGGCCTCAAGTGGAATGGACACCGAGATGCTCTGACTCGAAATAAGGCCGGATATCCCTGCAGTGAATTGAATGCAGGCTCGTCTTGCATCTCCCAAGACGAAGGGATGTCTGAATCCCCTGTGGAGATGACAGAGAAAGAGCTAGTCCTAAGCCTCATCGCGAGCGGAGGCCTCACATCCTTTGAAAATTCGAGAGGTCCGCGGAGATCAATGCTTCCAAAGGAGACGATGCCTTACTCCTCTTGAAAATGGATAGGAGTCCCAGGATCCCTGTGGCACGTGGAAAGGGAACCTGGGTCTCCCGCCTCACGTGGAGACGCGTCCCAATTGCCATGCCAAGACTCGAGGAGAATCCCGAGGTGTCCCTCGCACCTAGGCAGGAGTCCTGACGTCGCTGAACAAACACGTGTCTGGAAGGGCTCTCCCCGTCGTAACTCGAGAATATACCCCAGGTTCCGGCCGCAACTCGAGAAAAACCATGAGACTTCCCCCTTGCCACGAGATGAGGCCCGATTCCCCTGCACTCCGTGCAGAGCAATTCCGTGTTCCACATCAAATTTGAAAGGAGCCTTGATTTCCTTGATGGCACTCCAGAGAAAACCCAAGATCACTGTCTCAAGTCTAGAGGGATCCTGAGGTCACTGGAGCAACACGAAAGGGCTCCGTGGACCCCAAATCAACTCGAGATGAGAGCTTAGTCCCTGGCTTCGACTCAAGAGGAATATCAACTTTCCACAAGCACCTCAAGAGGAGGCTTCTCTGAGCTACAGGTATGTGAGAGGGACCCTGAGTTTGTGGCCTCAAATGGAATGGACCCCGAGATGCTCTGACTCGAAGTAAGGCCGGATATCCCTGCAGTGAATTGAATGCAGGCTCGTCTTGCATCTCCCAAGACGAAGGGATGTCTGAATCCCCTGTGGAGACCACAGAGAAAGACCTAACTTTCTGCCTCATCGCGACCAGAGACCTCACATCCTTTGAAAATCCGAGAGGTCCGCGGAGATCAATGCTTCCAAAGGAGACGATGCCTGACTCCTCTTGAAAATGGATAGGAGTCCCAGGATCCCTGTGGCACGTGGAAAGGGACACTGGGTTTCCCGCCTCACGTGGAGACGCGTCGCCATTGCCATGCCAAGACTCGAGGAGAATCCCGAGGTGTCCCTCGCACCTAGGCAGGAGTCCTGACGTCGCTGAACAAACACGTGTCTGGAATGGCCCTCCCCGTCGTAACTCGAGAATATACCCCAGGTTCCGGCCGCAACTCGAGAAAAACCATGAGACTTCCCCCTCGCCGCTGGATGAAGCCCGATTCCCCTGCACTGCGTGCAGAACAATTCCGTGTTCCACATCAAACGTGAAAGGAGCCTTGATTTCCTTGATGGCACTGCAGAGAAAACGCAAGATCACTGTCTCAAGTCTAGAGGGATCCTGAGGTCACTGGAGCAACACGAAAGGGCTCTGTGGACCCCAAATCAACTCGAGATGAGAGCTTAGTCCCTGGCTTCGACTCAAGAGGAATACCAACTTTCCACAAGCACCTCAAGGGGAGGCTTCTCTCAGCTACAGGTATGTGAGTGGGACCCTGAGTTTGTGGCCTCAAGTGGAATGGACACCGAGATGCTCTGACTCGAAGTAAGGCCAGATATCCCTGCAGTGAATTGAATGCAGGCTCGTCTTGCATCTCCCAAGACGAAGGGATGTCTGAATCCCCTGTGGAGACCACAGAGAAAGCCCGAGTTCTCCGCCTCATCGCGACCGGAGGCCTCACATCCTTTGAAAACTCGAGAGGTCCGCGGAGATCAATGCTTCCAAAGGAGACGATGCCTGACTCCTCTTGAAAATGGATAGGAGTCCCAGGATCCCTGTGGCACGTGGAAAGGGACCCGTCGTCTCCCGCCTCACGTGGAGACGCGTCCCAATTGCCATGCCAAGACTCGGGGCGAATCCCGAGGTGTCCCTCGCACCTAGGCAGGAGTCCTGACGTCGCTGAACAAACACGTGTCTGGAAGGGCTCTCCCCGTCGTAACTCGAGAATATACCCCAGGTTCCGGCCGCAACTCGAGAAAAACCATGAGACTTCCCCCTTGCCACGAGATGAGGCCCGATTCCCCTGCTCTGCGTGCAGAGCAATTCCGTGTTCCACATCAAATTTGAAAGGAGCCTAGATTTCCTTGATGGCACTCCAGAGAAAACCCAAGATCACTCTCTCAAGTCTAGAGGGATCCTGAGGTCACTGGAGCAACACGAAAGGGCTCCGTGGACCCCAAATCAACTCGAGATGAGAGCTTAGTCCCTGGCTTCGACTCAAGAGGAATATCAACTTTCCACAAGCACCTCAAGAGGAGGCTTCTCTGAGCTACAGGTATGTGAGAGGGACCCTGAGTTTGTGGCCTCAAATGGAATGGACACCGAGATGCTCTGACTCGAAGTAAGGCCGGATATCCCTGCAGTGAATTGAATGCAGGCTCGTCTTGCATCTCCCAAGACGAAGGGATGTCTGAATCCCCTGTGGAGACCACAGAGAAAGACCTAACTTTCTGCCTCATCGCGACCAGAGACCTCACATCCTTTGAAAACTCGAGAGGTCCGCGGAGATCAATGCTTCCAAAGGAGACGATGCCTAACTCCTCTTGAAAATGGATAGGAGTCCCAGGATCCCTGTGGCACGTGGAAAGGGACCCTGGGTTTCCCGCCTCACGTGGAGACGCGTCCCCATTGCCATGCCAAGACTCGAGGAGAATCCCGAGGTGTCCCTCGCACCTAGGCAGGAGTCCTGACGTCGCTGAACAAACACGTGTCTGGAAGGGCCCTCCCCGTCGTAACTCGAGAATATACCCCAGGTTCCGCCGCAACTCGAGAAAAACCATGAGACTTCCCCCTCTCCGCGAGATGAGGCCTGATTCCCCTGCCCTGCGTGCAAAGCAATTCCGTTTTCCACATCAAAAGTGAAAGGAGCCTTGATTTCCTTGATGGCACTCCAGAGAAAAGCCAAGTTCACTGTCTCAAGTCTAGAGGGATCCTGAGGTCACTGGAGCAACACGAAAGGGCTCCGTGGACCACAAATCAACTCGAGATGAGAGCTTAGTCCCTGGCTTCGACTCAAGAGGAATACCAACTTTCCACAAGCACCTCAAGAGGAGGCTTCTCTCAGCTACAGGTATGTGAGAGGGACCCTGAGTTTGTGGCCTCAAGTGGAATGGACACCGAGATGCTCCGACTCGAAGTAAGGCCGGATATCCCTGCAGTGAATTGAATGCAGGCTCGTCTTGCATCTCCCAAGACGAAGGGATGTCTGAATCCCCTGTGGAGACCACAGAGAAAAACCTAATTCTCCGCCTCATCGCGAGCGGAGGCCTCACATCCTTTGAAAACTCGAGAGGTCCGCGGAGATCATTGCTTCCAAAGGAGACGATGCCTGACTCCTCTTGAAAATGGATAGGAGTCCCAGGATCCCTGTGGCACGTGGAAAGGGACCCTGGGTCTCCTGCCTCACGTGGAGACGCATCCCAATTGCCATGCCAAGACTCGAGGAGAATCCCGAGGTGTCCCTCGCACCTAGGCAAGAGTCCTGACGTCGCTGAACAAACACGTGTCTGGAAGGGACCTCCCCGTCGTAACTCGAGAATATACCCCAGGTTCGGGCCGCAACTCGAGAATAACCATGAGACTTCCCCCTCGCCGCGAGATGAGGGCTGATTCCCCTGCCCTGCGTGCAAACCAATTCCTTTTTCCACATCAAACGTGAAAGGAGCCTTGATTTCCTTGATGGCACTCCAGAGAAAACCCAAGATCACTGTCTCAAGTCTAGAGGGATCCTGAGGTAACTGGAGCAACACGAAAGGGCTCCGTGGACCACAAATCAACTCGGGATGAGAGCTTAGTCCCTGGCTTCGACTCAAGAGGAATACCATCTTTCCACAAGCACCTCAAGAGGAGGCTTCTCTCAGCTACAGGTATGTGAGAGGGACCCTGAGTTTGTGGGCTCAAGTGGAATGGACATCGAGATGCTCTGACTTGAAGTAAGGCCGGATATCCCTGCAGTGAATTGAATGCACGATCGTCTTGCATCTCCCAAGACGAAGGGATGTCTGAATCCCCTGTAGAGATGACAGAGAAAGAGCTAGTCCTCAACCTCATCGCGAGCGGAGGCCTCACATCCTTTTAAAACTCGAGAGGTCCGCGGAGATCAATGCTTTGAAAGGAGACGATGCCTGACTCCTCTTGAAAATGGATAGGAGTCCCAGGATCCCTGTGGCACGTGGAAAGGGACCCTGGGTCTCCCGACTCAGGTGGAGACGCGTCCCCATTGACATGCCAAGACTCGAGGAGAATCCCGAGGTGTCCCTCGCACCTAGGCAGGAGTCCTGACGTCGCTGAACAAACACGTGTCTGGAAGGGCACTCCCCGTCGTAACTCGAGAATATACCCCAGGTTTCGGCCGCAACTTGAGAAAAACCATGAGACATCCCCCTTGCCACGAGATGAGGCCCGATTCCCCTGCACTGCGTGCAGAGCAATTCCGTGTTCCACATCAAATTTGAAAGGAGCCTTGATTTCCTTGATGGCCCTGCAGAGAAAACCCAAGATCACTGTCTCAAGTCTAGAGGGATCCTGAGGTCACTGGAGCAACACGAAAGGGCTCCGTGGACCCCAAATCAACTCGAGATGAGAGCTTAGTACCTGGCTTCGACTCAAGAGGAATATCAACTTTCCACAAGCACCTCAAGAGGAGGCTTCTCTGAGCTACAGGTATGTGAGAGGGACCCTGAGGTTGTGGCCTCAAATGGAATGAACACCGAGATGCTCTGACTCGAAGTAAGGCCGGATATCCCTGCAGTGAATTGAATGCAGGCTCGTCTTGCATCTCCCAAGACGAAGGGATGTCTGAATCCCCTGTGGAGACCACAGAGAAAGACCTAACTTTCTGCCTCATCGCGACCAGAAACCTCACATCCTTTGAAAATTCGAGAGGTCCGCGGAGATCAATGGTTCCAAAGGAGACGATGCCTGACTCCTCTTGAAAATGGATAGGAGTACCAGGATCCCTGTGGCACGTGGAAAGGGACACTGGGTTTCCCGCCTCACGTGGAGACGCGTCCCCATTGCCATGCCAAGACTCGAGGAGAATCCCGAGGTGTCCCTCGCACCTAGTCAGGAGTCCTGACGTCGCTGAACAAACACGTGTCTGGAAGGGCCCTCCCCGTCCTAACTCGAGAATATACCCCAGGTTCCGGCCGCAACTCGGAAAAATCATGAGACTTCCCCTCGCCGCTGGATGAAGCCCGATTCCCCTGCACTGCGTGCAGAACAATTCCGTGTTCCACATCAAACGTGAAAGGAGCCTTGATTTCCTTGATGGCACTGCAGAGAAAACGCAAGATCACTGTCTCAAGTCTAGAGGGATCCTGAGGTCACTGGAGCAACACGAAAGGGCTCTGTGGACCCCAAATCAACTCGAGATGAGAGCTTAGTCCCTGGCTTCGACTCAAGAGGAATACCAACTTTCCACAAGCACCTCAAGGGGAGGCTTCTCTCAGCTACAGGTATGTGAGAGGGACCCTGAGTTTGTGGCCTCAAGTGGAATGGACACCGAGATGCTCTGACTCGAAGTAAGGCCGGATATCCCTGCAGTGAATTGAATGCAGGCTCGTCTTGCATCTCCCAAGACGAAGGGATGTCTGAATCTCCTGTGGAGACCACAGAGAAAGACCGAGTTCTCCGCCTCATCGCGACCGGAGGCCTCACATCCTTTGAAAACTCGAGAGGTCCGAGGAGATCAATGCTTCCAAAGGAGACGATGCCTGACTCCTCTTGAAAATGGATAGGAGTCCCAGGATCCCTGTGGCACGTGGAAAGGGACCCTGGGTCTCCCGCCTCACGTGGAGACGCGTCCAAATTGCCATGCCAAGACTCGAGGAGAATCCCGAGGTGTCCCTCGCACCTAGGCAGGAGTCCTGATGTCGCTGAACAAACACGTGTCTGGAAGGGCCCTCCCCGTCGTAACTCGAGAATATACCCCAGGTTCGGGCCGCAACTTGAGAAAAACCATGAGATTTCCCCCTCGCCGCGAGTTGAGGTCCGATTCCCCTGCACTGCATGCAAGCAATTCCGTGTTCCACATCAAACGTGAAAGGAGCCTTGATTTCCTTGATGACACTCCAGAGAAAACCCAAGATCACTGTCTCAAGTCTAGAGGGATCCTGAGGTCACTGGACCAACAGGAAAGGGCTCCGTGGACCGAAATCAAGTCGAGATGAGAGCTTAGTCCCTGGCTTCGACTCAAGAGGAATACCAACTTTCCACAAGCACCTCAAGAGGAGGCTTCTCTCAGCTACATGTATATTTGAGGGACCCCGAGTTTGTGGCCTCAAGTGGAATGGACACCGGGATGCTCTGACTCGAAGTAAGGCCAGATATCCCTGCAGTGAATTGAATGCAGGCTCGTCTTGCATCTCCCAAGACGAAGGGATGTCTGAATCCCCTGTGGAGACCACAGAGAAAAACCTAATTCTCCGCCTCATCGCGAGCGGAGGCCTCACATCCTTTGAAAATTCGAGAGGACCGCGGAGATCATTGCTTCCAAAGGAGACGATGACTGACTCCTCTTGAAAATGGATAGGAGTCCCAGGATCCCTGTGGCACGTGGAAAGGCACCCTGGGTCTCCCGCCTCACGTGGAGACGCGTCCCAATTGCCATGCCAAGACTCGAGGAGAATCCCGAGGTGTCCCTCGCACCTAGGCAGGAGTCCTGACGTCGCTGAACAAACACGTGTCTGGAAGGGCCCTCCCCGTCCTAACTCGAGAATATACCCCAGGTTCCGGCCGCAACTCGAGAAAAACCATGAGACTTCCCCCTCGCCGCGAGATGAGGCCCGATTCCCCTGCACTGCGTGCAGAGCAATTCCGTGTTCCACATCAAATTTGAAAGGAGCCTTGATTTCCTTGATGGCACTCCAGAGAAAACCCAAGATCACTGTCTCAAGTCTAGAGGGATCCTGAGGTCACTGGAGCAACATGAAAGGGCTCCGTCGACCCCAAATCAACTCGAGATGAGAGCTTAGTCCCTGGCTTCGACTCAAGAGGAATATCAACTTTCCACAAGCACCTCAAGAGGAGGCTTCTCTGAGCTACAGGTATGTGAGAGGGACCCTGAGTTTGTGGCCTCAAATGGAATGGACACCGAGATGCTCTGACTCGAAGTAAGGCCGGATATCCCTGCAGTGAATTGAATGCAGGCTCGTCTTGCATCTC